>NC_060139.1:306043055-308443055 GCF_021461385.2 Schistocerca piceifrons | reverse complement strand
ATTGGTATGCGGCAGGTACTGGCTTGTTCTGTAGCCTCTTCTCTGCAGCTCCAGTTAGCGGGAAGCCATAGCATTGAATGGTTGTGTTGTTACAGTGTAAAGTATGGAACCCTGCGCAGACGGTCGGTCAATGCGATTTAAGCAACGTGCAGTCATCGAATTCTTGACAGCAGAAGGTGCCACCCCAAAGGAGATACATCAGATAATGAAAGTAGTTTATGGTGATTGTGTTGATGTAAGAACTGTGCGTCATTGGGCGGGAACACCTGAACTGTGTGACAAATGAAGAGTTGGACATATTGTGACAGCAACCACCAAGTTTCACAAGCAAAATGTTGACAGGATGATTCAGGACAATTGTTCTATCACTCAGAGAGAAACTGCAGGCACAACTGCACAATTGGCTTTTCACTAGAACGTGTGTCACATTATTGCTTTGTTTGGCTATCGAAAGATCTGTGCACGATGGGTACCCTGGATGCTGACTCCTGAAATGAAAGGCACAGACTTGAAATTTGTCAGGAACTCCTCTTGCGTTACAAGAATGAAGGTGACACCTTTCTCCATTCAATTGTGATAGAAGACGAAATGTGGGTACACCATTACGACCCAGAGATGAAACTTCAGTCAATGGAATATCGACACAAAGACTCGCCCCAGGAAAAGAAATTAAAGACGCAGCCCTCAGATGGAAAAACCATGACCACAGTGTTCTGAGTCGCAGATGGTGTTATCCATGTTGATTTCCTTGACCATGGAACACCAATAAATTCAGAGCGTTACATCACAATGCTGCGACCTATGAAAGGACGGCTAGCAAGGGTCCAAAAGGAGAAGCAAAACGTTTTCCTGCAGCATGACAATGCCACACCACACACTTCACGTGCCACCATAGCAGAACTTCAGAGACTATCTCACCACCGTATGGCATTCTCCATACAGTCCAGATTTAGCACTGTCTGACTTCCATCTGTTCCCGAAAATGAAAGACAATTTGTGGGGACATCATTATGCTTCTGATGAAGACGTTGAGAGAACTGTGAGACTGTGGTTGTGGAAAAAGAGTGTCGACCTCTTCCATGACATCTTCAGAAAGCTTGTTCATCCTTTGCAGAAATGTATCCAAGTGGCTGGTGATTATGTGGAAAAGTGAATATTGGTAATTAAAGATCACATTCTAAGGATTATTTCTGCATTTGATTTATTAAAATATTCCCATCCAAACCTAATTAACTGAGGTGGAGGCATTGCTTTTAATTCAACACTTATACCTTTCAGTACATCATATTCTAAGTTTTTTCTCATTCCGTTCACGAATGAGTGTGGGAAGAATGATTATTGCTTGTAACTCTCATTATGAAATTTTATCAGTTTCATCTTATTTTTACAAAAATAAAAAAAAAAAAACAAAGAGCCACATAATTAAAAACAATAATTAATCATTAATCTTACTGTGTTCTCCGCAAATTTGATATGTAGCACACTGAATAATAATCATAATGTTCATTACGGAAACCAATTTTTAGACTTTTGTAAGTATAATTTCATGAGTTGTGGACAGCTTTATTCAAATGCCTGCTGATTAAGATTTTAGAGTTTCACTTACACTCTTCAGCAGGATATACAAGCCTCTGACTATTCATGCTGATCTATTTTGCATACACTCATTTTCCCCTATTAATCCAGTTCATAATGCTTTATCAAACCTGAGCATTATGCCGCTGCAGGCTATACAAGTATTTCGAAAGAATTGTCTCTCTCTCTCCTTTTTTTTCCCCCACAATATCCTGCCAGTAAATAAAAGTGTGTCATTCCTTTTGTAAAAGAAATTGCTGATTTCCAACAGCTTTCAAATAAAGCACCACTTCTTTGCATTGCCTTCAACAGTACCCTATTGTTCCACTTCATACTTTCAAACATTATTACTTCCATTAAGAAATGAAAAATGAGAGCAGCAGTAACTGAATCATTAATGAAATTTTACTTTTCTATTTGCAGTAAATACTATGTGTAAGCTGGCAAGAGACAACACTACACAATGCATAGTGAAAAAAATGTCACTTCCTTTGAACATGTTGATTCAAATGAAAAAAAGGGAAGATTTGTGTTAAGTATGATGAGTCACTTCATAGTAACTGGTTGATAAATTGTGATTTCAACTCCTTGTGATCAAATGTGAAACTGCTAAAGGGAACAAGCAGCTAAAATGTCATGTAACTAGCCGAACTGTCAACAAAGTGGAAGTATTTTGCCAGGTGGGAACCAAATATTTATTTACTTTAATAAATACTATATTTTTAGTGCATATTGCTGATGAATGAGAGGGAATCATAACTCTTAGAATATTTAATGACAGATATTCCCTAAAATAAAATGCTGCATTGCAAACTGAATCAATTCCTTCTTTTTTATAAATAAATAATTTTCTTCATATGGTCAAAGCAGATGTTCCAAGTAAATCACAGAGTTTTAATGGAAAATACACTCATTTAAAGATAACTTGACTGCCACACCTCAAGAAAGTAATTATTACACTAACAGCATATTGTGATTTACGTATGTGCTCAAGACAGTCCAGCACTACTCATTTTTTCTCAAGATGCTCTATGAGATTCTTGAGGATATAACTATTTTTCACAAGGCTCTCAAATAAGACGCACACATTCAACTCCGGTGTTAGAAAGACATCACTGATTTCAGTTGTGAGTTAATGTATTGCTGAAGTACATATTATGTCTTGTGAACTGTTCAACATTAAATTTGTGTACATTGACAGTTACTTAGCAATCTCTACATAGGCTGTTATTTTATCAAGACTTGAGTTTATCAAAATCAAGCTTCAGGTCTTTGTCAAGTTTTTACAATTTCAGCTGCTTTTCAACACAGTACTAACATCAACTGAATGATAGGGTCCTAACATCACGTGAATGATGGGGATATTCCCTTTTGTCCAACAACATTTGAAGACAGAATCCAGGACTAGGACTTTTATTTTACCATTGACAATATTATGAAAAGGACTTATTGCTACTCACCATGTAGTGGAGTTGAACAGTCACAGACAGACACAACAAAAAGACTGCTAAATAAGTAAGCTTTCAACCTTCTTCCGAATTAGACAACAGAGGGATAACAGACTAGGGATGGGGGACATAAAGCGCTGCTTGTGGAGGTACACACGGATAAGGTCGGGAGAGGGTAGGGCAGACAGGTGCAGCCAGGAGGTTAGACAGATGGCGGGAAGTGGAAGAGGAGAGAAGTAAAAAGACTGTGAGTATGTTGGTAGAATAGTAGGCTGTGTAGTGCTAGAGTTGAAACAGGGTATGGGATAGATTGGTGAAGGACAGTGATTAATGAAGATTGAGGCCAGGAGGGTTTCGGGAACATAGGCTATATTGCAGGGAGAGTTCCCACCTGCCCAAATCAGAAAAGCTGGTGTTGGTAGGAAGGATCCAGATAGCACAGGCTGTGAAACAGTCACTGAAATGAAGAACATTGTGTTGGGCAGCCTGCTCAGAAACTTTGTGGCCCGACTGTTTCTTGACCACAGTGTGTCTGTGCCCCTTCATGCAGACAAACAGCTTGTTGGTTGTCATGTTCACATAGTAAGCAGCACAGTGGTTGCAGCTTTGCTCGTTGATCACATGACTAGTTTCACAAGTATCACTGCTTTAGATTGAATAGGTGTTCTGGTGACCAGATTGGAGTAGGTGGTGGTGGAAGAATGTATAGGACAGGTCTTGCATCTAGGTTTGTTACAGGGCTGTGAGCCATGAGGCAATGGATTTGAAGCCAGGGAGGGATGGATGAGGATAATGTGTAGATTCGGTGGGTGGCAAAATACCATTGGAAGTGGGGGGGGGGGGGGGGGGGAAGCAAAGTGTGTATAAAAAAAATCATCCAATTTTTAAAAAATTATAACTATTATGTTATTTGAGATATGTGTGTGAACAGTGTACTGTTGGAAAAAGCAAACTCTCGAGTTTTACGTGGTTCCTGATAGGTTGCAGCAGTGTGTGCCCACTTATGTTCTAGTAAGAATGGTGTCGGGACAACAGAAACCTTCCTAGCCTCCCAAAACCTAAAACCCCTGTCTGTTTCAGATTTGCTCATAATATCTTCATGATCTGGACTCAGGACCAAGACACTCCATCTTCATTCCTTCACAATCTCAACACCTTCTCTCCCATTCATTTCACCAAGTCATCCCCAACTAGCATGTTACCTTCCTGGACACTGACCTGCTCCTCTCTATTGGCTCCATCCACACCTCTGTCAACGTTAAAACCATGGACTACCAACAGTAGTTGCATTCTGATAGTTGCTATCCCTTTCACACCAAGAAATCGCTCTCATACAGCGTAGCCACCCATGGAAAGTGTGTCTGCAGTGATGGCAGCCCCGTGTCAAGTATGCTGAAGGTCTCACAAAGGCCTTCACAGACAGGTATTACTCCCCAGACATAGGCCATATCCTCTCTCACCAACCCAAAGAAACAGCTACAAAGGAGCATGCCCCTAGTCACCCAGTACCACCCCGAACTAGAACAACTGAACCACATAGCTCATCAGGGCTTTGATTATCTATCATCGTGCCCTGATATCAGGGACATCCTACCCAGGATGCTTCCCACCCTTCCTAAATTGGTGTTCCAAACCTCCACAATGTTATAATCCATCCCTACACTACTCCCAATTCCAACACCTTGCCACAGAGATCATATCCCTGTGGAAGAGCCAGGTACAAGACGTGCCCAGTCCACCTACCCAGCACTTCCTATTCCAGTACTTTCATAGGCTTATCCTACCCCGTAAGAGGTGGGGCCACTTGTGGAAGCAGCCCTGTCATGTACACCTCTGTTGCAATAATTGCTCAGCTTTTTACATTGCTATGACTACCAACCAGCTACCTACCAGGATGAATGGCCATTGGCAAACTGTGGCCAATAGCAAAGTGTACCACCCCATTGCAACACATGCAGCTGAACATAACAAGTTTGATATCAATGGTTGCTTCACAAGCCAGGCCATCTGGATTCTCTCCTCCGTCACCAGCTATTCTGAACTGTGCACATTCTCAACTCCCAAACTCATCCCAACCTCAATCTACGGTAACCTACTGCCCCACATACTCCACCTAACAGTTTACGGTCTCTCTGTCATATCACCTTCTCCCAACTCACGGCCCCACCCTCATTGTGTACTGCTCTCTGCCAATGCACCCACCAATCTTTTCCTTTTTCCCTTCTCTGCTCCTTTCCTTTTTTTTCCATCCCCCCCCCCCTCCCCCACTTGTAGCCTGCTATTCCTCCCCCTCCCCCTTCCCCACTCAACAATTGATTGTTGCTCCCATTCGATGCATTTCAGTTTTCAGTCTGGCCTGAGCAGCCAGAGATAGTGATCATTTTGTGTGAAGTGTGCTCACTTGTGTGAATGCAGGAGTGTTTCTCTTTTCTGATGATGGCTTTTACTGAAAGCTTATGTGTAACAGTCTTTTTGTTGGGCCTGTCTGCAACTCAGCATGTCATCTTTATGGTGCGTAGCAATCTATCTTTTCCATAATTGTTGATGTCTCAAACTGGATTTTCCATTGTACATTTAAATGTACAATTATAGTAGTTTCCTAATTGGGAAAGCTATTAGTGATTTTGTGGTTACACTAATCACAGGACAGCATTAGTAGTGTGCCAATATAGACCACAAAGAATAATACAATTTCTGATAGGCTGACATGTAGGCAGCACAATCTGTTAGATGTTATTCCTAGCTAGTGCCAAGTCATACGTGACAAGGCTGGGAGGTATTTTATTTTTGACTTGAACTGCTTCAAATTCTGACCATTGCTTTCTTGCAATGTAATTTTATGGTTTCTAAAAATTTCATCCTGATGAACACTCCCTTATGGATGTCGAAATCTAGGTCAATTGTAACAAACAGTTATTTGCAACCAATTGACTGTGCAATTCCTCTGTTTGCAAGTTTATATAAGATAGTAGATGGCCACAAAGAAAGTTGTCTCCATGGCAGTTTGTAGCATACAGCCTCATTGGATGTTATCAGTTTCATACTCTGATTATTTTCAGTGTGTTGGGGCATCTCAGCAATATGATCCCATGTGAGACATGCAAATTCTTGCACCAAGTCTTGTAATTAGACATTTTGTTATATATTGAGAAATAGAACTTGTAATTATTTTTGACAGTAGCAGATTTAGACACTGACTTTTGTGAGCTAAGAGCAGGAGGATTCTGATTTCAGCAAATTAATTTTCGTACATCCTGGATGTGGAGAATTTTTGAGTGAATGTTACTGAGTAATGAGGACATGTTAATGCATAAGCATTTATCTAACCCAGCAACTTGACTTATCTCTTGATAGATGAGACTTTTCTTGTCACAACCCAGGATAAAGGAGTAATGATGATGAGTGGCACCCACTTAAAAAAAATTAATCCAACATGCCTGAAAAGTGTGAATTTGTAAAGGTTTCTTAGCAGAGTTATGGTGAAAACTGTGATGATTTGTGGAGTAATTGGAATCAGGCTATCAACTATATAGGTTGTGGATCAGAAGCAGCAGTATTGTCTGTGGAGATTAGTTTTAGAGAAGCTTCTTCCTGCCAGCAATGACAGTCAGTGAAACTCAAACAATGGAAAGGCAGGAAGGAATAATGACAATATTATAAAAGGGATAAAGTGCTACTTACCATGTAGAGGAGATGTTCAGTCCCAGACAGGCACAACGAAAATACTGATATACATTTAAGCTGTTGGCCAAATGGCCTTCTTAAAATGTGTAGCGTCTTTTCGTTGTGACTGGCTGCAGTGCTGTGTTCATAGGAAAAGCACCACAGTTTATTTTCGTAGCACATGCAGTTACCCCCTAAAAATGTCATGACAACTTCCTTCTAGGTGAAATCTTCTGGAGACAAAATAGTTTTTCATTTGGATCTCAGGGTGGGGAGGAGCTATCAGACAAAAAGATAATGCTTATTAGGGCAGCACATAAAATGTTAGAATGGTATTACAGTTTTGGGAACTATATAATATACAACACAGCAATTGAAACTAAGCAAATAGATATTTTAGGAATATGTGAGCTTCAATGGCCAGGAGAGGGATATTAACCAATTAATTATACTATGTTAGATATTATTAGAGCAGGAGTAGGAATAATGAATAATGAAATTGACAATAGAGTAAATGGTAATCAGTGGCCAGTGAAAAGAATGTTAATGCTGAAAATGAATAGATATCCAGCAGAAAATGCAGTAGGAGGCCAGGATCCAAATGGCAGAAAATAGAAGCACGGGTAACAAATGCAACATAAATATAAAAATGTTGAAAGTGAGCAGCATCAAAATAGATTGAACAGAAATGAAATAATCTAGAAATGCAGAAAATCTGAAGAAGAATGGACGAAGGAAACATGTCATGAGATATGTGCAAAATCGAAATAAGACAATATAGTTGCTGCACACACACACACACACACAGTAATAAACAGTCACCTTAAGCTGCACAGAACAAGTAGCACACAGGTCAGAGTTGAAAAATGCAATTGCACAATGCAAGCAGAAAATTTATGTAACTCTGAAAGTTGTATCAGATTTTGAAAAGAATGGAATTATTACAATTCCACAGAAAGCAAGATTGGGTAGATGTGAAAACTGCTTCATCAAATCACTATCATATTCACAAAAAAGTATTCGATCAAATAGTGTGTGAGAAAGCAGGCCAATTTTTTCCGTCCATCATGTTTCTCTAATCCCAGAGTTAACCAGTTTTTTCCCTGATGTTGATCTTATTCTTGATACATTTACTTAGTGACATGTAGCACTTACTTAAAAGCCTTAAGTTCTTATTTATACTTAATTTCACTTAATTTTATAAATCGGATTCTCATTTCAAATGTTCTGATTCCAATTTGCGGTTAGATCTCTTTAGGGTACTTTTAATTAAAAGCTGCAATTAATTGACGTTAGCATTATAGTTCGCCACATGCAAAAAAACAAATGAGCTAATACTTACCATTTGGGAAAAGGGACCTACACGATTCAAAATTTGAGCATTGCAACATTTCTGTTAAGAATTTTAACTTACCTCAAACTAATAATCTTCTGGAATAATTATCATCAAATTTCACAGGCTGTAGAATTTGTCGCATATTGTGTAAAAACCACTGTTAGGTTCCAAACTTTGATTACATACTCTTGTTTCCTTAATTTTTCTGTATCATCTGACATACAGCATTTATTGATTAATGCATTAATTAATAATCTCATGTTATTCACAATGATTTACAGTATGTTGCTCATCCATTTAAACAAGAGGATTTAAACTGCACAAGAAAAATAGTCTCTTATGTATTTTTCTAAATTTGTAACTAGCAACATTTCCTGAAATCCAGAATTCCATTGATTCTTGAAATTCATCAATAACAATAAATTCCAAACCAGCCATTTTTAAAAGCATTATGTAGTTTTCAAAATAAGTTTCTTCTTATGCCCTTCTGCAAGTAGTTGGATGTCACACAAAATTGTCAATCTACAGTTTGGAAGTAAATGTGGAACGTGCTTTCATTGCTGATTATGCTGCTATTAGGTATCTTCTATATGTGAAAAGATGCTCTCCAGTCACTGTGAAAGTCAAGAACTCTGTCACTTAAATTAATGAAAATTTTAAATGAACAGTGTTATAGTTACCAAGAGTGCGAATTGCAATTGTCATTGGAGTGAACTATTATTGGACTTGGTGATTTGTGTGTTGGACTCATTTAAAAGAACCACTGGAGTGTAATTGTCTTTAACAGGAACTGTGCTAAATGAGAACTGTCACATTTTCCTATAAATGGGAACATTGTTTCTGTGTCACTATTGAACTTTCGACTTCATCACCGAGTGGTGACTATTCAGGATTGTGGCCTGGAAAGTTGCCTTAATTGTTGTTTTTATTCTAAATTCTGGGCACTGTAATTAATAACTGAGCTTTGAAGGTAACAAAATGTGTGTGTTAACATCATCTAAAATATGGTGTTGTGTACATCTTTAAACAACACAATACGACACTCATTTAAACTTTCAGCTTTGAGGTGATCAAGATTGGTGCTACTGAGGACAAGACTGCGAAATCCAGGACAGTTCTATTGCTTATGATGCCCTTTTGGAGGAGGATTGTTGCACCCTGGCTCAATTAGGACTCATGAACTTAACAAACAGTAAATTTATGAACAATTTAAAGTGACAGTGAACTATTTATGAATCATGGTGATGCAATTATTAGACAATGTAAATATTTTACAGTAGAATAGACAAATTGAACTTAATGTGAATAGTAAATGGGACAGTGAACAGACAGCTAATGGAGCAGTGTAAATTTTATTGTTTGAAATACTGACATCAAGCAGATGCCAATACACTGAAAAAGCTTTGCCCAGGAGGAGCAGGAGCAAGATTGTCTTGCGTCATCACTGATGCTGTCTTGGACAGCAGCCAGCGAGGAACCAGCAGAGCGGAGTCACAGAATGAAAACATTACAGCCTGGAATGGAAGATAGGAGATGCAATGAAAATAGATTCCATTGAAAGTAATGACTGAAGCATAAATAATTTTAGAGGAAAAGTGTTCGTTATGAAGTGATATGTAGTAACTGATAAAACAGGTAACAAGAAAGTATGAAACAATACAATGAATAATAGTAATCATGATTCATATTGGAGTTTATTTACAACAGTCAACTCTTGAGGGTAAGGGCAATGTGATATTGGATTTGGTGAAGGAAATATATAGGACATCTTCGAAAAGCGAGATTCCCAAGTTATGAGATGACATTAAAAAAAGGGTTTGGAGAAAAATTTGACAGTCTGTATTCTGAATCAGATCAACGTTGTGATGGGCTTAAAAGTGACATTGGTAATGTGGAGGAAGGCAGCAATGAATGCTATGGTGAACTTACGGTTGGTTTGCGGGAGGCAAGATCAAGGCTACAAAATATAAACAACAGATTAGATACTTGGATTCAGAATATGCAGTCTAGTGAAAAGGTAACTGAAAACCTGTGTAATAAGCACATGGAAGATGTTAATTTTTGTCAGGATGATTTTACTGAAGTAGTTTCAACTTCTGATAATAGTAATGAACTGATATTCAGAACTAAGCAAATGGATGTTTCTGATGTTGTTGATAGGGATCTGGAAGTAAATTTGAAGAATGGAAGTGAAGATATGGATAGTAAGATGGAAGAGTGGGAAGCAGAATATGAGAAGTTGAGGAATAAATATCCTGATAGAATATTGAGAAGGATGATGTATAAACAGGGTAAGAAGTCATGTGGGGAGAAACATAATATGGATAAATTAGATGATCCACAAAAGCAGTATTATGACCAGTTTCAGCAGATATAGAGGGCATAATGGGTAATGATGAGAATTAACGTCAGAGTGCAACACAGAGTAAGTCAATAGTAAGTGACATGGATATAAGTGAGGTGCAAGCAAATACATACGAACTGAGTGAGATTGAGATAGCATGGTTTCAGATAGTGAGTGAAACTGTTGGAAAAATAAATGAGCAGGAAGGTAAAGCCAAAGGAGAACGTAAGTCATTAGTAGTGATGTAAATGAGGAGCAGTTAGCTTAGACTCAGGTAGATGTAATGGAAACAAAATATTTGCTGATGGTAAATAAACGGGTCAGCAAAGCTGATGACCTTATTAAGGAAGAGGTGCAAGAAACTTTGACAGTTAGCTGTAATACAAATGAGTTACCAATGATTGAAGCACACAAGACATTGTGAAACAGCGAATAAATGTGATTTTAGTAGGGATGGCTCTGTTGAGTAGAAAGTTGTTGATACCTTTGTGCTTGTTGCGGCAATTTTGCAAGTAGTGCGTGATGAAATAGGTAACGATGTGAATGGTTGCTGGATTGAGAAAGAAGATGAAACTGTGATGATAAACAGTAATGTAGGTTATCTGCCACTAATTGAACCTAAAGTAAATGAGACTGAAAATGAATGTGACATGGTATTGTATTGGATGGTTTACAAATTTATTGTTATTGTTTATTATCTGGGGTAGTGCAAACAGTTACCGATACAAATGCAGAATATCATGATGATGATGATGATGATGATGATGATGATGATGGCAATTAACTAATTTATGATACAGTAGAAGAGGCTATTGTTGATGTAAATACTGGGGTATTTGATGATGTGGAAATGGAGTGTAACACAAGTGCAGTACTGTTGAAAAGAAAGTTAAAGTTGTCAAAAGAAAGTAATCTCTTGATATGTTGCCAAGATAAGATACATGTTAACTGTTGAAGTTAATGAGGTAAACAGTGTGAAGACAGTATGAAGAATTTTTGGTATTGACAATAAAGTGGACAGTTTTTGGAAAGTAATTTTTAATCCAAGTATGCAAAAAGTAATGTTCAGTGTGAATGTACAAACATTATTTTGTTAGTGTGATAATAATGTTCATTGCTTTTGTGTTTACTGGATGCCAAATGGCATCTGCAGTTAAGTGAAAAGCTTGAAACTTCTGCTGTGTTTTGCATTGGTCTGGCAAGTATTCTGAAAGATAGAATTCACTGTAAACATTCTGAATAGTAAATATGGGGTTCACTTAACTGCAGTGAATTAATTACAGGGTGATAATGCTTTCCCGAGATGGGTGATTTCATTCATCCTCTTTCCTGAATCACTTAACCACTTTCAGTATCTTGTCAATAACTCGTAAATGGACAGTAATCAACTTCTACTTTGCACAATTTTAGGTAATGCTTGGAATTTGTAGGGTGTCAAGCATAAATTTTGGATAGTGATCAACAATAACAACACAAGAGGATGAAAGCATACACAATATGTACAATTTTGGTAAAATTGATAAGATGATGTATTCATTTTTCGTTTTGAATGTCATAATGAGAATGATTTTGTTCCAGCAATAATAAATTTCTTGCAGCAAAAAGTTAATGTAAATGTGAAAATCATATTTAAGATCTAAAGTAAATGGCTAATAGCTGGAATCAGTAAGACTTAGTGTAGCAGCAGGGGTAGAGAGATAACTTCTGAGCCAATACAGGTTTTAATACAGTTGTGCAGACTCCCAAAATGTTCTTTTTAATCAATTTACAGTAGAGTAGAGTTCAATTATGGATGATAAAGTTAATCTATGGTGAAATATGCCATGCTGTAGCCCATCAGGAATCTTTAAAATGGAACAAAATTAACACACAGTTACCTGTAGTAATATTTGAAGTAGTAAATAAAAGTTTTTACATGTCTTGCCCTTAAATCCCAGGTTTAAAGTAGTAAGATGGTATAAAGTAAAGCACTGCAATTAGCAAATGATATTTTGTGTGCTGTGTAATGAGAGTAAAGTTTGCATATAATAATAGGATATGTTACTTTGGAAGTGTTATCCTGTAGATTCATTTTTTGTATTTGAAGTGCAAAGCAGGTGTTTATTTCAAACAATGGAAAATCCAGCACGGAATGTAACAATGTGTGGTTTCAGTTACCTGAGACTGCACACCCCCGTGTGTGTGTGTGTGTGTGTGTGTGTGTGTGTGTGTGTGTGTGTGTGTGTGTGTGTTTCTTAGTTAATGGGGTAATGAAGCAAGGATATAGGGTAGTAATGATGCATCAGTGGGATGAAGTAATAATGAGAATTAATGGGAAACAGGTATAGTAGAAATGGTAGGGAGTGTGACTTTGCATTAGGATAATTTAAATGAATGCACTCCTCTAGACAACAAGGTTGTAATTGAAAGGATGTGACGGAACTCACAAGTATGAATGAGTAATGTAATGCTAACTATATACAGGTAAATATAAATTTTGTGTAATGGAACATTTTTGTGAATTAGGCAACTTGTTAGTACATGGTATGCAAAGTATGACACCAAAAACGGAAGGTTAACTGAAAGAATGTCATCATGATAAAGTACTAATTATATACTGCTGAGTGCACAATTTTCTTGGTGTTGAAAACTGCTTTTTGTCTTCTTGGTAATGATTGCGTATGGTCTTGATTATTTTGAGTACTGATACACTGAAGAAACAATACTTTGTTAATTGATTGTCGTAAGTAAACAGTAATATTCATAATCTGACAGGATTTGACACTCATGAGAGAGGTGGCTTTCCCAAAATCTACCCATTTTTCTAGACCTCTCCAGTTCTTTCCATTCACCCCTCTTTCTTCCCCTTTAGCCCTTTTGCTTGAAGGAGGAGCCCCAGGCTCCAAAAGCTTACCTAATAATAACTTTCTTTTATGTGTGTCTTCTGCCACTGCTTGCTGAGTAGATTTTTTATCTATAGAATTAAATTATTCTTTCAAAAATTGATTGTTCATGTTGTTCAACACAGAGTGAAGTATTTGGATATGTATTGTGAATTTTTGTTATTATTTGCATAGTATGTATGATTTTGTAAGCTCTTACCTACCTGTGGCCAGTTTTAGTATACATTTCGTTTGCATACATACTACTGTAAATTCATGATGTATGAAACTTGTACATTTCCTTTTGTACATGATGTATGTGGAATTTGAAACTAATTGTCTAGACAATGGATTACATAGTCAGTTCTTTGGAAATATCTGCCTGTATAACCCAATATGGGGGCTACGTGACAAAACAGGAGGACTCTTCTCATCTCTTACGTTTTTCTGCTCGCATAAATAAACTTCTTTTTTTTTTTTTTAAAAAAAAATCTCAAAATCTCAGCTTTGATTCTGGAGACCCCTACTCAGTGACCCCAGAGTACTAGCACAAACTTCATTTGCTCAATTGTACAGTGTTGTACAGCAATATCAAGTATCTTGACTCAGGAAATGGATTTGTTTGGAACAAGACAAGTATACAAACAGACAATGCAACAATGTTTGGAGCACCATGGACTGTCAGCATGGTGACTATTGTTGTGGTTTCCCTTGATGCGGCAACAGTTAGGATAACCCGACAATGGTGCACCCAAGAACAATACTGGGGACACAGGAGTAGCACAATGTTGTCTTTCAGAAGTGTCTTGGTGCTGCATGTAACATCACATTATAATATGTAACAATGTACAGATGAGAACTGACATTGCCAGAATGTATTCTTCAGCATCACATAGGGTCATACGTGGCATGATGGTATGGGGTGCTATTGGGTACATGACTAAATCGCCTCCGTTTCACATGGCTGGTAATTTGGACAGAAGGCATTATGTTTCTGATGTGCTAAGGCTTATAGCTCTGTCTTATGTCGAGGATTTTGTGACATTATCTTCTACAAGATAATGCAAGACTTTGTGCTGTCCTGACCTGCCTAAATACAGGGGTACTCAGCTGTTGCCCTCGCCAGCAGGTTCTCCAGATCTCTCACGTGCCGAAAATCTGGTCATGGGTTACCAAGAGATTGGCACACCATCACTCACCAGCCACTGCAGTTGATGAACCCAGCATCGAACGACTTACCCTTACCTGTAATCCAAACTCAGTTTGACTTGCTGCTCAGCTGGGTTGTATCTCTTTCTGCTATTAAAGGTGGCAACCTTGTGTGTTGAATTTTGCACCCAGTACAGCAGTAAATCACTTTCATACGTAGTCTCCCTACTATATTTGTACACTCAATAAATAAAATTTCATTATATGCTATCTTTCCTGGTGTGGCAGTGTGTCTCCAGTCTGCTTCACATAAAGAGTATAAATGACCTGACAAGTTTATATATTTGCTAGTGACTCTTGTTTTGTAAGTTTCAGGGCACCACCTCGAGCAGTCGATGTGGTGTTAGTAACTCCATGCTGCACTTTCTGTGACATAAGAGTGGCAAATGTTTAAATGATGTGCCAGTGTATTGTTATAATGATTATGAGATTTAAATAAAATTAATTTGAGACACACTTACTCATTTATAAAGGATGAAGAGGGTGCAGAAACTTCGCACATCGGTTGCATAAGGGGAAAATTCTGATTTTAATTCCCCAAAAAATCTGTGTTCTCGCACATTCTGTTATTAATTGCAGTGCTAAAATTGGTTTTCAAGTGTCTCTGTTGCTCCTGTAATCAAACTGATTCATTCCCAATCTATCTGCAGTTCATCTGTACAACTAAAATATTAACACTGTCCAATAATCACTTCACCAATATTCATAAATAGTTCACAGTCACTGTTAACAGTTTGTAAATTCACTGTTTTCTTAAATTCATGAGTCCTAATTGCACCAGGGTGGAACTGAACCACGGTCAATATTAGCTTAGACCAGAAGAGATACAAGCTTCTGAAATGTAGATGGGTTGATTGAACAACAAATGAGAAGGTACTGAATCGAATTGGGGAGAGAAGAAATTTGTGGCACAGCTTGACAAAAAGAAGGTATTGGTCACACACTGAGATATCAATGAATCAACAGTTTTCTATTCAATGAAAGTCTGGGGAGTAAAAATTGTAGAGGGAGATCAAGAGATGAATGACGTAAACAGATTCACATGGCTGTAAGTCACAGTAGTTATGCAACTATGATAAGGCTTTCACACAATTGACTAGCATGGAGAGCTGCACATAACCAGTCTTTGGACTGAGGACCACAACAACAACACTGCAAGATATGACACCATCTTCTCACAAGCAACCAACATTCAAATGCTGCTTCTGAATGAGGAACCACTGTGTAAACTCGCCATATACACAGAATGTAGATGGCATTACCCATACAGAAATTCTAATTATTTGCATATATAGGGTGTTACAAAAAGGTACGGCCAAACTTTCAGGAAACATTCCTCACACACAAATAAAGAAAAGATGTTATGTGGACATGTGTCCAGAAACACTTAATTTCCATGTTAGAGCTCATTTTAGTTTCTTCCGCCTACGCTCAATGGAGCACGTTATCATGATTTCATATGGGATACTCTACCTGTGCTGCTAGAACATGTGTCTTTACAAGTATGACACAACATGTGGTTCATGCACGATGGAGCTCCTGCACAGTTCAGTCGAAGTGTTCGTACGCTTCTCAACAACAGATTCGGTGACCGATGGATTGGTAGAGGCGGACCAATTCCATGGCCTCCACGCTCTCCTGACCTTAACCCTCTTGACTTTCATTTATGGGGGCATTTGAAAGCTCTTGTCTACGCAACCCCGGTACCAAATGTAGAGACTCTTCGTGCTCATATTGTGGACGGCTGTGATACAATACGCTATTCTCCAGGGCTGCATCAGCGCATCAGGGATTCCATGTGACGGAGGGTGGATGCATGTATCCTCGCTAACGGAGGACATTTTGAACATCTCCTGTAACAAAGTGTTTGAAGTCACGCTGGTACGTTCTGTTGCTGTGTGTTTCCATTCCATGATTAATGTGATTTGAAGAGAAGTAATAAAATGAGCTCTAACATGGAAAGTAAGCGTTTCCGGACACATGTCCACATAACATATTGTCTTTCTTTGTGTGTGAGGAATGTTTCCTGAAAGTTTGGCCGTACCATTTTTTAACACCCTGTATAAACATACACTTTACGCTATTTTGACATTTGTTACACCCATCTTAATGGTGTTGCTACTTTAATCACCAGCAATGTACTGCCATTGACAATGGTACAAAAGGCCAGAAAAAGGAAAGCTGCCAAGAAGGATCACTCATTATCACCACAGCCATTTGATTTATATACTGAAAAGGCAATGACTGAAGTAAAGTGCTACTTCAATGTGGAAGTTGTCAGTCATAGACAGAAAGCAGGCACGAAGTGTAATTTGACTGTGATACTGCAGTAGTCATCAAAAGTAAGCAGGAACAAGTTGGGTGCTTAATGAAATGGGAAAAGTGTGCTAGTTGATGGCTATAATATGGACATAAAGATAAATAAGAGTAAGGTTGTGGAGTTCACAGCAGGTAGTTGGCTGGAGGGCTAAATGTTAAACTTTCATCAGAGCTCTTGAATAGGTGAACAAATTTTGCTACCTCAGAAGTAGGATAGATAAAAAAAGGAAGCAACAAGAGAGGCAGTGTAGCAAATGTTGCATAAGGCAAAAAGACTTCTTTTTATAGGTAAAAAGAAACAATAGCTAACATCCAAAAATACAAACCGCACGACCAAAAAAAAGAAAAAGATTAATGAAAAGCTATGTTTGGAGTGCCACTCTGGTGAGTATGTCCTCCAGTCTTAGTGCTAATGGCATCACTACAACACACATTTATCAACATAGTGTGGTCCATCCTGTACTAGTGGTAAGGATTTCAGTTTGATGCTGCACAACAAGATCATATCAAGAACAGTCACATGGTAGTGACAACAAAGTCAGCACCTTTTGGGGAACATTTTCAGCCACCATAGCAAGAAATGTTGTAACATTTTCAGCAGTTTAGAGAAAATTGGTATGTAAGGCCACTTAGAGAGAAAAACTAACATTACTGGAGCAAATGATAAAGCCCACAAATCCAATAAAGATCACTGCGGTATACTGCATGACTAAATATTATAAATAATCTGTAAAATCAACTGTTTTATGTAAAAACTAAGATTAATAGAAATGCACATAGTGATATGTAACAGTGTTTAAGGGTGAAAAAATATTTGCTGGTTGTCACTCTGTATGTTGTGTGACAGTGAACATCAATCAATCTTTTAATGTAGTCAATGACGGAGTTAGACTTTCTGCTCATCACATCTTCAATAAATTTAAATGTTCAATAAAAAAAACGTTATATTTTTAGAATAAAGCTGTCTCAATGAAGCTGTATTTTCAAAAATAGAAATGTGTAGGCTCATCTGTAATAAACTTGTTGTTCAAATGTGGGCTAGTAAAAGTGGAGAGAGAAAAATTACTAGTTCCTCACTGAAACCGATGATAAAAAAATATTTGAGCACAAGCACTGTTTTAAAGTACTTTGGAAAGAATCGAAATTCTGAAGATTTGTTAAAAGTTATACACAAAAGTGAAGAAACAAAAGGCCCCATCTGAACTTGGGAATGCTGTGCATGGGAAATTTCAAGAGACACTAAAACACTAGACCCATCCTTATAAAATAACCTCAGAAAATACTGTTTCTCACAGCTCTGCTTAACCTACTGGAAGAGACCTGAGACTGAATAAGCAGACAGACAACATAGCACAATGCCACAAGAAGCTTCAGTAGCTGCATCACCATTGCAGCACACCAGGGTTTGCAGTACTGCACTCACAGCAGTGGAAACTATTGGCCAATGAGATGGTGGTATCATGATTGCTCAGTGACTATGCATTGTGCCCCAATTCTGCTGCAGGAAAAGCACTGCTGTTTCGGAAAGTGGTGAACCACACTTACTGCCTATTTAAGACAAATAGTATCAGTCATTGTCTGCAGCCAGCAATGAGAGGAAGACTACACCAGACATAGTTAAAAATTGGATCATCAAGCAGCCATCACTAACACTGACTACACTCATGAGCTACTGGTCTGTTACCTGTACCTAAGTCAGAATGCTGCTGACTTGCCTTCCAGCTGGCAGGCCATCTGCTGGCTAACATCCATCCTCTGCAGATCACCTACCTTGGAGATCTGTGGTTCATGCCTTGAGCAATTGGCTGCCATGCTCTGTGTGGGCAAATTGTGCTGCTATTCATTGCTCTATAAGGGAATATTAGTTGGCTGCCAGCACTGATGTTTCTGTTTGCACTAGGTCAAAGTTTCGCCTTAGCACAGCCTATACTTAGTCGTGCACCTATCCAGCTAATGCAACTGATTTTATGGAGCAAATCATAACGGAGAACTAACTGACTGCCTTCGAGCTGCTCAAGTGTTACACCGCTGAAGTGTGGACCATGTAACCTCACTGCCTGCTGTCTGAGGCGATGCAGCACATGGACTGTGACAGGAAGTGTTAAGTAACTGGTCTGGCTTGTCTTTTCAGATTCATGTACTGCATCTCTGAAGCATACAAACCTTGTGATGTTACATCATCAGTAATGACTTACTATGCCACCTACACTCAACATCATCTTATTAAAGAAATTTTTAATCAGTTGGTATACCCGATCTAATTTCCAGATCTGATTACCAATCACTTTATGTTCTAGCCATTCTGTTGGAATAGTTTATCTAGGTACTTAGACTTTTTGGCTTTTCCCATATTCCTGTGGTCAGTTATTACACATTCTGGTGCATCACTGATATTTGGCATGTATACTCTACTTCATTTGTAAACCTTATTTTCTTTAACATGTTTCTTGTGGTGTCATTTTCACAGCAGCTGTAAATAAATTGCAGTACTATAACAGAAAAAACACCTTTTTCATGCTGCACATTATTTTTGTTTTTGTTTTTATTATACACCCTGACACATTTTTTCTTATTTTCAAGGCATCTTCAGTCGGTGCCCTGAAATGTTACACGATTTTTGAATTTGCACATATAGATTATAGATAAACAATTCATGGAAGTTTTTATAATAAAATGAAATGGTACTTACAGATTACCATGTAATTCATTATTTTTTTTGTAGACCAAACAGCTTGATCTCATGTGGGAAACTGGTTGAAGGATTTTTTTGTTTTTGTTTTTTTGATTTCTCTGTTTATGGAACATAGCACTCCAACAGTCATTTTCATTGGCAACACTAACAAAAATGAATAATTGTCTACACAGCAACATGGAAATGTGAGCGAAAGCTATTTAAAAACTTCCATGAATGGTTTTAAATCTATAATCCACATGCACAAATGAAAAACTCATTTAATATTTCAGAACACCCACTGAAGATGACTTCTAAATAAGGCAAAACACATCAGGGTGAATAAGAAAAATATAAGAAATGAATGTGCAGCATGCGAACTGCATTTTCCTTTTACACTACTGCAACTTACTTTCTTTATTCATTTCTTTATTCTAATCTCCTACAATGGACCATTATTTTATGGGTACAATGTTTTCTCCATAACAGTTTACTTAAACTAATGATAAAAGAATTAATAGAAATAAAAGAGCTGGTTTGAAACGAAGTTTGGATATGTCCAAGGTCATTTGGAATAACAGTAGCAACTAAGAGCAAGACACAATAAATGCAATGATTATTGCAGTTCTGTCACTGCTTCTAAATACAATGAAGATCATAATGCTATTGTTAGCATATGTGGCCATCCTTCTGCGGCTGCAACTTCAGTAACGTTTCTAAAGATGTTTTTGATGTCTACCAGAATTTTTGATAGGTAAACTGTACATTCCTGAATTAATTTGAGAAGATTTATGATGTACGATTGCCAATTCAAGTTCTGATCAATCTCTACACTCACGAATTTTGAACATTCAGTTTTGTATATTTAATTTCCCATTTTTTCAATTATTATTAATGATGATATAGGCTCCTTGTATGGATCTGATAGAAATGTGTTCTTTCAGATTCAACTGACAGGTAATTTACTGATAACTAATCAATATTTTTACTGAATACTTCATTTAGTTTTCATTCTACTATTACATCTTTACTAGGCTTGAGGATTGAGTAAGCGTGATGGTCGGGTAATAAAACAAAGACAGTAGTTACATATGCCCATATTCGCCATTAAAAATGTTATAGTGACAATGACATATCAACAAACCACCACTCTGGTAGGCCTAAGAAATTGACTGATACGGAATGCAGAAATGGAAAATGTGCTCTACAATTCAATCATCAGGCATTCTTGTCAATTACTGCAAAGATCCTCCACTGCATCTCATCTATGACCTATCATGAACGGCAAGACTCTTATTGTTCTGCCATGCACTTCAGCTCAGAGGGTACCAGCTTAGCTTATAATCTGCAGTATCACACCCAGAACTGATCGGGGTCCTTTGATTTGCAGCCAAGTGGAAAACCTCTTGCATTCTGTGATGGTCTTGGCTGCAGATTTCTGGATCTGTTTTATGGGATGGAGAACTGAAGTACTCCCCTTCATTTGTCAGAGGACTGAACAACACAGAGAAAGCAGCTATTCGAGTAGCAGAGGAGTTGCGATGGAGGAGCTAACCATGTGTTAGCCACGTATAGACAATGCGTAGCGGACAGAGGTCGGCTGATTCCCTGTGAGAGGACCGCATGGAAGACTTCCACACATTCGTATACTCCTTAATGACACACAGTTTGTTGTACATACTGTTATGCAATTCCATCTCTCGAAGCTGAAAAACCCTGTGGTGTAAGACAGAACACAGGTCAGTTTTAGAGATGCCCATCTCCAGAAGCAGTTTCTGCGTAGCCAGTTTGTTGCACGGAATTCCGACATGTCCTGGGGTCCACACAAACACCACTGAATGACGGGACCATTCCAGAGCATAGATGGACTCCTGGATGGTCGCTACCAAAGGATGGTGAGGGTAGTATTGGTCGATAGTTTGTAGGCTGCTCAAGGAGTCAGTACACAGGAGAAATGACTCGCCAGGGCATGAGCAGATGTGCTCAAGGGCACGAGAGATGGCCGCCAGCTCAGCAATGAAAACACTGCAACCTTCTGGCAAGAAGTGCTGTTCAATAAATCCTCCCTGAACATATGCAAAGCCTACCTGAACATATGCAAAGCTTACGTGACCACCAGCTATCAAGCTGTTCATGTAAACCACTTCATGGCCCTGGTACATGTCAAGAATTGAAAGGAAGTGACAGCAGAGAGCTTCAAGGTCAAAGGAGTCTTTAGGGTCATGCGAAAGGTCCAGAAGAATCTGCGGCCTAAGTGTACGCCATGGAGGTGTACATAAATGGACCTTGAGGAGAGGTGGTAATGGGAAGGACTGCAGTTCTGACAGAAGGGACCAGATGCGAACCAGATTCTTAAGGCCTGACCTGGGCCGCAGAAGCGGGAGGTGAACAGCCATGGTTGTGAAAAGGAGACAGTAATTCGCATGCACAGGAGAACTACAAATGTGTGCAATGTAACTGGCAAGCAGTTGTGCATGCCTAACCTTCAATGGAGGGACTGCGACCTCCACCAGGACACTGGTCACCAGACTCTTTCTAAAAGCTCCCATCACTAGGGCGAACACCACAGTGGGGCACTGGGTCGAGTAAACACAACACTGAGGGTGCCGCTGAACCATAAACCAGACTCCCATAGTCAAGGCGGGATTGAACAAGGGCTCCGTAGAGCTGCAGCAGTGTAGAGCGATCTGCACCCCAGTTGGTGTTGCTCAGGCAGCAGAGAGCATTGAGGTGTTGCCAGCACTCCCACTTAAGCTGACGAAAGTGTGGCAAGCAAGTCAATTGGGTGTCAAAACCAGTCCTAGAAATCAATACGTCTCCACAACAGTGAGTGGATCATCGTTAAGATAAAGTTCAGATTCTGGATGAACGGTACGACGCTGGCAGAAGTGCATGACATGTGACTTCGTGGCTGAAAACTGGAAGCTGTGGGCTAGAGCCCTTGACTGCGCCTTGTGAATGGCTCCCTGTAGGCACTGCTCAGCAATGGCTGCTGCTAGGCCATTAATGGCCACTAAAAAGAGAGAGACACTCAATACAGAGCCCTGTGGAATGCCATTCTCCTGAATACGGTGGGATGGGGGGGGGGGGGGGGCCTATGAGAGGCACCGACTTCGACAAGGAAAGTACGGAGCGACAGGAAGTTTTGGATAAAAATCGGGAGCGGGCCCTGGAGACCCCACTCATACAATGTGGCAAGGATATGATGTCGCCAGCTCGTGTCGTATGCTTTATGTAAGTAAAAAAAGACGGCAACCAAATGTTGTCATCTGGAAAAGGCTGTTCAGATGGCAGACTCAAGGAACACAAGATTATCAGTGGTAGAGCAACCCTGGTGGAAGCCGCCCTGACATGGAGCCAGTTGGCCACATGAATCCAGGACCCAACCCAACTGCAGACCACCATACATTCCAGCAGCTTACAGAGAATGATGGTGAGGCTGATGGGCCAGCAGCTATCCACATCAAGCGGATTTTTATCGGATTTTTACTGGAATGATGGTGCTCTCCTGGCACTGCAATGGAAAGATGCCATCGCACCAGATCTGGTTGAAGAGGACGAACAGGTATCGTTTGTAGTCACACGAGAGATGTTTAATCGTCTGACTGTGGATCCAATCCGGCCCAGGAGCTGTGTCAGGGCAATGTGCAAGGGTGCTGAGCAGTTCCCACTCTGTAAATGGGGTGTTATAGGGTTCACTATCGCGCGTAGTGAACGAGAGGACTTTCCTTTCCATCCACTGTTTGAGGTTGTGAAAGGCTGGGGGGAGGGGGGGTTAGTTCTCTGACGCAGAGGCTTCAGCATAGTGCTCGGTAAAGTGCTCGGCAATCGCGTTTGTGTTGGTAGAGAGCACGCCACTGATGTTGATGCCAGGGACACATTTTGGGGTCTGGTACCCAAAAAGACGTCTGATCTTCGGCCAGACTTGGGAAGGTGACATATGGCACCCAATGGTGTTGACATGTACTTCTCCCAAAACTCCTGTTTCCATCATTTAACAAGCAGGTGAATAGGGGCACGGAGCCACTTAAAGGCTATTAGGTGCTGTAGGAAAGGGTGCTGCTTATGTCACTGCAAAGTTCACTGAAGCTCTTTAATTGCCTCAATGACTTCCGGCGACCGCAAAGAGACTGTCTTTCGCCGGGGGCACCCTAGAGCATGAGAATTGCATTTTCCACCGCAGAAATTATCGTTGCAGTCACCTGCTCAATCACAACATCGATGACACCACATGGGGGAGACTCAACGGTGACAGCAGAGGTGAAGGCTACCCAGTCTGCCTTGTTTAAAGCCCATCGGGGTAGGCGACTGTGGGCATGACACTGTGGGAGCGACAGATAGACGGGGAAGTGGTAACTACCACACAGGTCGATATTTGCTCTCCAGTGGATAGATGGGAGAAGTCCTGGGCTGCAAATTGATAAATCAATGGCCAAGTAACTACCATGAGCCACACTAAAATGTATGGAGGCCCCAGTATTTAAGAGGCAGAGGTCGAGTTGGGACAGTAAATTTTTGACATCTCTGCCATGGCCAGTAAGCATGGTGCTACCGCGCGAGAGGTTATGGACGTTAAAATCTCCCAAAAGGAGGAAATATTTATGGAGTTGATCAATCAGTGCAGCCAATATGTTCAGGGATACTCCATCATCTGGAGGGAGATATATGTTGCAGACAGTTATTTCCTGCATTGTCCGTTTCCTGACAGCCACAGCTTCAAGAGGAGTTTGAAGGGGCACAGGTTCACTACATACCGGGTGCAGGACATAAACACAAACTCCACCTGACACACTATTATATTCACTACGGTTCTTGAAATATCCGCTGTAGCCTCGAAGTGCAGGGGTCCACAATGTCAGAAATCATGTTTCATGGAGGGCAATGCAGAAAGCAGATGTAAAGCTTAATAGTTGCCATAGCTCAGCCAGATGGTGGAGAAACCGCTGCAATTCCATTGGAGGATGACACGATCATGAGACTCGGAAGGCATG
The DNA here is from genome assembly GCF_021461385.2 of Schistocerca piceifrons. NCBI lineage: Eukaryota > Metazoa > Arthropoda > Insecta > Orthoptera > Acrididae > Schistocerca > Schistocerca piceifrons. The sequence goes on along the minus strand of NC_060139.1, from coordinate 308,418,638 downwards.
AAACACGTAATGAGGCAGTCTACGCCTCAGGGCCACCTACTGCCACCGACTTATTTCCTGAACAGGCTATATCCATTGTGTCTGAGGGTCTGCAAGATCTTGGTTCTCAGCGGATGCAAGAATCTTCACCTCATTCTCAGACACAAGAATTTGTAGGCAGCAGTGGTGTGAGTGACACCGAAGTTCCTTTGGTCTTGGGGTTCTTCTTTCAGGATTTCTCTCACCAATCCTTGGGTTTCTCTGACTGGGAGGATTTCACTGATTCAGTTTCCGGGACTGAGGATGATTGTGAAGCCCTACGACCAGGTGCTTTTGTGCACTTCAGCCACTGGTGGGTGTCATCTTTCCCACAAGCAGAAACCTGGGAAGGGGTTGATCCAAGGGACCCCTTCCTAGTGAGAGCAGCTGAAGAAGACTTACACTTCTCCGGCTGAGAAGTGGGGATTGGTATCCCTGATGGTTGGGGGGGAAGTGCTCCCGAGGTAGGTCACGTGGGAGCAAGAGGGAGGGAAGTGCCCTCCCCCCCACCATCAAGGGGCAGGTGTAGTCTTCCGGCTCTGAGATCCGACTGGATCTCATGGAACTGATGGGGGTACAACCATGCTGTTAGCGGTCACAGCCACAGGATGAAGGCGCTCAAATTTCCTTTTGGCCTCAGTGTAGGTCAGTCAGTCCGGGGTCTTATATTGCATGATTTTCCTTTCTTGCTGAAAAATCTTGCAGTCTGGTGAGCAAGGCGAATGATGCTCTCCACAGTTGACACAGATGGCAGGCAGGGCACATGGAGCATTGGGATGGGATGGACATCCACAATCTCGACATGTGATGCTGGAAGTACAGCGGGAAGACATATGGCCAAACTTCCAGCACTTAAAGCATCACTTTGGGGGGGGGGGGGGAGGGATATATGGCTTGACATCACAGCAGTAAACCATCACCTTGACCGTCTCGGGCAATGTGTCACCTCGAAGGCCACGATGAAGGCACTGGTGGCGACCTGATTATCTCTCAGACCCCAATGGAAGCGTCAGACAAATCGAACTCCTCATCGCTCTAAGTTGGCGCACCGCTTGTTGTCAGACTGCAAAAAAAGATCTCTGTGGAATATAATACCCTGGACCATACTTAAGCTCTTACTGATGCGTGATTGTAACGGAAACATCCCCCAGCTTGTCAAAAGCGAGTAATGCCCATGACTGGGCAGAGGATGCCGTTTTTATCAAGACTGACCCTGACCGCATTTTGGACAAGACCTCCGCCTCCCCAGACTTGTCCTCTAAATGCTCCACAAAACATTGATGCTTCATTGAGACAAAGTAGTCCCCATTACCTCTCTTACATATGAGGTACTGGGGCGAATAAGGTTCGCTGCCATCCATAGCCTGGCGTTCCTCCCATGGTGTGGCCAGGGAGGAGAATGATTTACGATCATACTTCCTTGCATTGTACTGAGACTTGGAATGCTTAGAGACTGCTGACACTTGATCACCGGCAAGTGATTACATCGTATGCTTCATCACGCGTCATCTGCCCAGATGCCATCCACTCCAATCAGGGGGCCTCCCCACAGGCGCCACCCAGCTGCAGCAAAGGCCACCTGGCAGGATGGCCGTTGCTGGGAGTCCTGATGCACCAGAGTGGCGGGATCCACTCCTTGGCATATGTGGGGAGTTAACGGTGCAGGCATCAGCAGAGCGAACCCTGTGTAGTCAGGGGGCTACAACCAACAGGGTACATGGGGGCCCTAACACAATGGACTGGGTACTGTGCTGGTTATGAGGTGCAAGGAATTCCATGGTTATCGTCAGAGCAGTAAACAACACTGCATAGTGGGTGGAGGAAAATGCACCCAGGAAGGCGTCCTCACCCAAGAGATGGAGGATGAGCAGGACTGCAATGCCTTGACGAGAAAGTGGGCTAAAGATCTCAATGCATGATGGACACTATGCACCATGGAAGGCCGCTTCTCCAATTGGCTCGCTCTTCGGGAAAATTTTGAAAAATGGAAGTCAAACCCTACAAGGGACCATCACATAAAGGCCAAAAGGTGTGAGACTCCTTTTAGTCGCCTCTTACAACAGGCAGGCATACCTCGGGCCTATTCTATACCCGGGCCCACAGGAGGGGTGCTGAATCTGGAGGAGCTCGCCTGATTACATGCCGACGATGTGGTATAAAGCGAATTATATTACACAATGAATCTTGACTCTCTGTTCAGCCCCATATACTACCTGGGTCAATGATCCCTGTCCTTTGTGACACCTCTATGGGCACATTCCACCCCCTGGTCCATACCGCCCTGCATCATAGGATCTTTATTGCCTTGCAAGGCTTAGACCACCCTGGGACGTGAGCCATGACATGGCTGGTTACAGTGCGCTTCATCTGGCCTGGCGTGAAGCATGACTGTTGCACTTGGAGCCGCGCGTGTGTCCTGTGCCAGTGCAGCAAGGCACGCTCAGCCTCCATTGAACAAGTCTGACATTCCAAGGGGGCATTTTTGTCATGTCCATATCGACGTTGTTGGTCCCCTCCCCCATTCTGAGGGTTATAGATCATCGACCAGTTACTGATCATCGAGCATGCGACCCGCTGGGTCAAGGCGGTCCCACTTGTTGACATCACGGCTGAGACCGTTACCTGTTCTTTCCTCTCAGAGTGGATGGCTCGCTTCGGCTGTCCCCTGTCTCTCATGACCGACAAGGGACGCCAGTTTGAGTCCACCCTCTTTGCCTGACTCTGCGAACTCTGTGGCATAACCAGATTTCACACCAAGGCTTGCCACCTGCAGGCAAGTGGCCTGGTCGATTGGTGGCACCACACACTCAAGGCTGCATTAATATGCCACGGCAGCCTATGGTTGGAGGCCCTCCCATGGGTCCTGCTGGGTATTCGCTCGGCCCATAAAGAAGACTTCAATGCCTCATTTGCTGAGATTCTATATGGTGACCCCCCTCCTCCTCGCCGAGTTTGTCGAGGATTCACCGTCAGCTGCAATTGAGGATCTTTCTGCCCTGGTCGAGCAGTTTCGTACACACGTTGCACACCTCTGCACCACCCTTCCCTGCCCTCACACCACCCCGCCTGTGTTTGTCCACAGGGACCTTGCTTCATGTGACTTGATGCTGCGGGACGACACTGTGCAAGCAGCCCTGCAGCCGCCTTATTCGGTACAAACACATTCATCATCCACCTACATGTAAAGAGTCTGTTAATCGACTGAAACCGGCGTGGTCGCTCACCGATCTTCCTCACGACGCTGCCGACCTGCCTTCAGCTGATGCGTCTCCGTCTGTGCAGCAGTTGGAACCACGGGGACTCCTGCACCACTGACACTGACACCCCCATGTCCCGCGCCAGCCGCCGCTTACAACCACTGTGCTGGCATCAAGATAACGAATTCATGTAATGGAGCTTCCCTCGGCCGTGCTCCGCACTACCGGGGAAGGGTGGGGTGCACCCTATCTTTGTGACTTTTGCTTTGTTGGACTGCTTTGTTCTAGTTTCCACTTTCGGTGCATAACGTGTACTACTGCCATGCTTATTATGTATTAGTGATTAATAAATGTGTATTCGATACTTATTGTGTGTTATCTTCAACCGATCCTATGTGATAACCACAAAGATACATACAAAAATGTCTTATTAACAGAATCTTCCGTCGGTTCTTGGTAGAACAACATTATAATAATAAATATCTGTTTTGCAAATTTGTGAAAACTTTGTTAAAAACTCAAATTTATATGTACAGATAGTAAAGCACAATTTGCCTGTTATTTAACTGAAGGAAAATAAAAATACTCCCCGATGATGCCATAACTTCAGTGAAACATGGCTGGGTAACAGACAAAAATTTGTGTTTTCTCAAGACAGATTCCATCCAATAACAAATTTATAATAATTTTCCATGAGACAGAAAAGCTACTTTCCACAAATCAACAAGCTTCACTCATGCAGAACTCAGTTTGCTCTTTTCTCACATGGCATCCTGCAAAACATGGATGAAAGGCAACAGGCAGATTCCATATTCCTACATTTCCAGAAAGTGTTTGCCACTGTGTTCCATTTCAGACTTAACGAAGCCCCTAGCATATGTAATAAGTTACCATATTGTGAGTGGCTTAAAGATTCCTTAAGAAAAAGAACTCAGTATGCTGTCCTGGATTATGGGTGTTCATCAGAGACAAGAGTATTGTCAGCAGTGCCTTGGGGAAGTGTGATAAAACAATCTAAAAGACAGTGAACAGCCATCTGTGACTGTTTACTGTTGATACTGTAGTGTATGGGAAAGGGTTGTCTTTTAGTGACTGTAGGATGATACAAGTTAACTTGGACAGAAATTTTATTTGGTGTGATGAATGGCAGCTTACTCTAAATTTAGAAAAATGTAAGTTAATATACAGGATGGTTATAATTAAAATTAAACTTTCAAAATGCTGTAGAAATAACACCACTGGTCAGAATGACGTCAAATTGCAACGGTATATTATTGGAGAAGGGGGAAAACGTATGGCAGAAGAAGAAAAATAGTGTGAAAATTGATCAATAGATGGCGCTGTATGTCTCAGAATACGTAAATGAAAACACGTGTCGTGCATGACCTATTGAAGTTGGTATAAACACGCAGGGTACATGGTTTTTCCTCCTTCTGTGTCTGCGACGTTCGCTATGACTGTCTCAATGAAGGATCGCTCTCTGCTTGTAAAGCTGTATTACAAGAATGGTGACTGTGCACATGCCACTCTGCAGAAGTTCCAGACACTGAATTGTTTGAAAAAAGGCGTTGGTCTGATGACTGCCGTGGGTCTGGAGAAAATGAATCGGAAATTCACAAAGACGGGTTCTTTTGGTGTGAAACCTGGTAGAGGGAGGAATTGAATTGATTCGTCAGTGGAAGCAGTGGCCACAGCAATTCAGGAGGAGATGAGTGGTGGTGTGTAAACATGTAGGGCACAGAGAATTGCCCGAACACTGTACATACACATGAGCATGGTACGTAAAATTCCATTACACATTCTTCTTTGCTATCCATTCAAAATTATCCATGCGCACAAGTTGCTTCCTGTTGACCGGCGAGCAAGAGAGACCTTTGCTTTAGAATTTCTTGTTCACATGGAAGTGGACGATTATTGGCCGTGGAAGATTTTGTGGACAGACAAAGTCCACTTCCATCCGACAGGATATGTCAATACACAGAATTATTGAATATGGGCAATGGAAAAACCACATACAAATCAACCAGTACCACTTCATCCTGAAAAGTTTACTGTGTGGTGCGGGTTTATGGCATTATTTATCATGGGGCCAAATTTTTTTGAAGAGAGAGGTGCTTCCAGTTCTGTTACCTGTACCGTCACTGGTAAGCGCTATGAGTGTCTTTTGGGCAACCAAGTCATTCCAGCTCTCCAATAGTTTGGATAGGATCATTTTTATGCAAGATGCCCCACCTCCACACATTGCAAATCCAGTTAAGTAGCTGCTGAAGCGCCATTTTGGAAACGCTAGAATTGTCAGCCGCCATTTTCCTACAGCCTGGCTGTCCCTATCACCTGATCTTAATCCGTTTGACCTCTGGCTGTGGGGCTAACTGAAAGATGTTGTGTTCAGTGTTCCAACTGCAAACTTAGCTGCATTGAAGGCACACATTGCATAACACATTCTGAATGTGACCCCAGAAACATTTCGATCAGTTGTGGAACATGCTGCTTTTCGATTTCAACTTGTTGCAGAAAACGGTGGACATCATAGTTTTGCGCCAGTCACACAGAAATTAATAATCCAATTTTATTTTGATTGATGCTTTTTATGCAGTTTTTGGCCTCAGGACAGTTAAAAACTGATTTTTCCCATCCAATGTGATGTGACCTTGCCATGGTGGATGGGCTTATGCAACTAACAGTATCACTCCTGTACACCAATGTACACTGAGTAGTAGAGTTTGTTTAATGTCAAACGTACACCTTAGGCATTGTTGTATGATTCATTCGTCATTTGTAGTTGACCACTATTAAATTATGATGCTTACTGTGCCATCTATTGCTACATTTTGTAACTATTTATTTTTCTTCTGTCATACATTTTCCCCCTTCTCAGATAATATTTTGTTGCAATTTGATGTAATTCTGACCAGTGGTGTTATTTCTAAAGAGGTTTGAAAGTTTATCTTTAATAATAATCACCTTATAGATGAGTAGGAAAAACAATCCTGTAATGTTCAAATACAGTACTGGTGGTATGCTAAATGTCATGTTGATTAAATATCTAATTTGTTTAGTGAAAAAAAAATTGAGAAAATGTAGACAACTGGCATACAAGGCTGACTGCAGGACAATTTTACTTCCCCCAGTGTACACTTCACCTACAGAATACTAAGACAAGATAAGAGGAATTATGTTTTGCATGGAGGCATATAGACAGCGGCTTTTCCGTCACTCCATTTGCAGCTAGAACAAAGGGAATAACTAGTATTACACTCTGTCATGCACCATACAGTTGCTTGCAGAATATGTATGTAGTATGTAGATGCAGAGAGGAAGAAAAAGAAAAACAAACAAAATGAAATTCTACATCACTTACTTGCACATTTCCTTATCAAAACAAGTGTACAGGCTTATGAACTAACAGTGATACTATTCCTTTTCATACTAGAAGATTGCCACTTACTGCTTTTCTTCTAAAGCAAAATATAGTTGGATAGTTATTCTCTCTATCTTGCACTAAGAACATTTAAAGTTGGATCTTAGGTTACTACTGATCATTTTTTGGAAATTTTATGGAAAAGTGTGTGTAATGCATCACTTCTCCTTCACATTTTTCATACACATATTATAAACTGTATTGCAGCATCATTTCTGAACAGATCTTCTATGGAAATACATGTACTAGAGATGTAAAACCTTAAAATTTTGTACTTGGCTGGAGCAGAAACTGCAGAATGAAATCATCTTGTAGAAATAGTAGACAACCAATCAGTTGCAAACTGCAAGGTTTATTAAAATCTCTTTACCATAGTTTCAATGTTTTTATTAAAAGTCTTGTCCACGTTTTCCTTCTGAAAATGATATTTTCATAAATGTTGAAACCATGATAAAGGGGTTTCTGATTTGCAACTGACTGGCTGTTTACTATTTCTACAAGAAGGTGTAAAATCTTTTGGACAAGATGTGACTAGGCGCACAATATTTACAACCTATATCAAAACTAATATTTAAAAATATTGGTTTAGAAGGCAAATGAAGCATATGTTGAAGAGGTAAATGAAAACATTTTCCATGTGTGTTTAAGTTCTTGGCACTGGTACAATATTCAACAAATGATCTGCATTGTATAAACATGAAAGGATGTTAGTCACTACACAAAAATATTATCTTTGATGTTTATTTTTTTAATACTTCTCTCATTTTCACCAAATAATATTGATCACACACATGCACACATTATGTAAAATATTAAATAAAATTCCAGCGTTCCAGCATCCATCATTTAAAGTGATAACAGTATTAACATATGTACACATAAGTAGCAAGCGGAATAATCATGCCATTTTCTATGTATATTCCGTGAAATCATCCACATGAACACGTTTGCCTGTTCGAGGAGAAGTTGAAATGCGTTCATTTTCACTGCTCTCTGAGCCATTTTGTGTTGACTCTTGTAGAACCTTGGTACGAAGGCGTTTGATTTGTCGCAGGCGTTCTAACCAGTTGGATGCATATGGATCTCGGCCCTGAGTTTTCAGGCTACATGAGATCATTGAAGCAAGCTACAACAGACAATTATTCCTTAAAATATGTCTGCACCAAGAATATTGCTTATAATATAATGAAATAAACTTTCACAACTGATCATTATAATATAAATTATTACAGTCTCCCATGTATGAATGAATACAATCAATATATTAAAACAGGTAGCAAATGAAAGGAGAAAAAATTAATTCATGATTTCTGTCAAGCTTTCCCAGACAAAACGCATCATATGATGATCTAACAGTTCCAACCTTAAACGCCCATAATAGTATTGCTGAGAAAAATACTTTGTAATAAATTAGTATAGAATAAGTGAAATATCAACTGCCTGTCTGCGACATGGTCTTTTGAACTGAGACATTGTGATTACGTGGCATTACTCGTGGAATGGTGCCTGCCTTTGGAACACCTAGTGCCCAGTTCTGAGCATGTTCTACAGTGTAACTTCAGGGACCTAAATGCCTGTTACGCTACATGGGAGAACTGGGTCCACTCACCTACAACTAGTTTCTCTGAACTCTACAGATAGGAGTTTTATTTAAAACATGTTCTCCCATTCCAGTACTCTCTTGGATTTAGAGCTTCAGTTTTTCTTAAAATTTTACCTTCATTGTTCCCTCTCCCTCTATTTTGTGTTTCCCAGTTATTAATTGCTCAATTAATTTCACTTGTCATTTCTCTTTCTATTAATCCACCTTTACTTTTCACTCTATCCTCTTCTTGTTTATGAAATGAAGAAGGCATCATGCTTACCAATGCACTATCTTTGATATCCTTAATTTGCTGAGGTAAGTATATTTTTAGCAGAGTGATCCATGCCACAGTTGGTGTTGCTGAGACATTGAAGAGCACTGAGGTTCAACCACTATGTCTGTTTTAGTTGACGAAGATGGGGAAGCCACAACACTTGAGGGAGTGGCCATGGAGATACAGATCCAGATTGGGATGGATGGTACAGCAACGACAGACATGTATAAAGCAGGTCTTGTCAGTTGGAAAATGGGAACCATGAGTGAGAGCCCAAGGTTGCATTTGGTGTATTGCTCCCTGCCATCTGTGTTCAGTGATGCACATCAAAAATCATCATCATCAGAATACGAAGAGGGGCACACCATACGACCTGCAGCTGCCATCAGACCATTGATGGCCACTAAAAAGAGACCGGGCACTCAAAATAGAACACTGTGGAACCCCATTCTCCTGCATATGGGAGGTGCTACAGGAGACACCAATCTGTACCTGAAAAGTGCAACATGAGAAAAAGTTATGAATAAAAACTCATGTTAAGGCTGCAAGGATGTGGTGGTACCATGTGGTACTATCAGCTTTATGTAGATTGAAGAAGATTGCAATGAAGTGCTGACACCAGGCAAAAACCATTTGGGTAGCAAATTCCAGGTGGACTAAATTATCAGCAGTAGAGTGGCCTCAGTGAAAACCATCCTGGGTTGTAGCCAAAAGGTCCCAAGACTCAAGGATCCAGAATAGCCTCTGACTCACCATACTTTCAAGTAACACATTGTTTAAACTGATCAGACAACAGCTGTCCATCTGAAGAGACAATTTACCCAGTTTCAAAACAGGAATAATGACACTTTCTCGCCACTGAGAAGGGAATTCCCGCTCACTTCAGAGATGGTGAAAAAGGGTAAGTATATGATGTCAGCTGGCCACCGATAAGTGTTGAAGCATTTGGTTGTGCACACAGTCTGGTCCATGAACCATATTGGGGCAGAGAGGAAGGTGCTGATGAATTCCTACTTGCTAATTGGGGCATTATAAGGCACCAGAGAATGAAAGATAATGGGAGTCGTTTCAGATGGTGTTTAAGCATTTCAGATGGTGTCTGAGAAAGTAGAAGGCGGGTGAATAGTGAACTGATGCTGAGGTCTGGGTGTAATGCCAAGCAAAACGCTCAATGGTAGAGTCCAGAATGGTGAAAATAACATCATTCAGGGAAATTTCAGGGACACCTGTAGGAGGATGGTGACCAAAATAAAAATGCACCTGACCTTTGCCCATAGCTGTGAAGATGGAGTGGGCAGCCCTATGACAGCGACATGTTACTTCCATAAACCTGTTTCTGGCATATAATGATAACAGGCCTGGGTATGAAGTCGTTTAAAGGCCATGAGGCAGTCAAGACATGGATGCCATTTGTAGCACTGGAGGGCACGACGGCAGTCTTTAATAGCGGCAGCAATTTTGGGCATCCACCAAGAGCCAGTCTTCCATCAGGGAGAACCCAAGGAAGAAAGAATCCTGAAGTTGCTGTTGAAAGGATGGTCCCAATTACACTCTATATGGACTTATCAATGCCATCGTCCCAGATCACGTAAGAAACAGATTGATCGTCCTTACGGCGGAACAGGCAAGCGTAAAAATAGTTTTCCCATCGGTCAACAGATGTCGCAGGCGACGCTACAATGCTAACTGACCTGTCCATGTCGCGGAATTGGCAACGCTGTATCTTCGGTGACGTGAATGACGCTGATTTGTGTTCGGCTAGAGCGCTGCGCGCGAAATGCATTTGTCACACAGCTGACTGTAGACCATGATCGGCTATGGTTTTTCCCGAGTTTTCAATCGAAGAATGTAGATTAGTTCCTGTAATTCCACAAACCAAGTTTATTTCTACTGTAGGGATACTTCTCACAATCATATGCGAAATGAAAAGTAATACACAATCTGCTCTCGCGCAGACAAGTTACTATAAGCAGTGTTGTTTTCGAGTGAAAGCTGTGTGAGGATTATTAGCGCACAGATAAAAAAAAATTAAAATAGGCAGCGTCTATAGTTTGCATGCTATGCTCGTTCTCTTCTATCCTCCTCCCATCATTCCAGTATAAACGTTTGTTCACTTGTATAAACGAATGGCACTGAACATTGGCGAATTATCTATGAATACTCATTTGCAGCAGTGTAAACGAGGTTTTACACTCGTTCACTTCGTTCGCTCTAGTATATACCAGGATGTAGAGGGACCGATGTCCTAGCAGTTATATGACGTCTATTATTCATTTATTTCACTGTTGCGATCTCAGTTCTAGAGCCATTTTCAAGTACCAAGGGAAAGGTCTTGTAAGGTAATGCTTCTTAAATTGTTTACCAAATGCTACCACACTATGCTTTGCGTTTTGTTATCCATATCTTATGTTGGTTTCAGTTTTCACATTGCACACAAAAATGCCTCTACAGCCAAAATTACGATAGTGAAGTGAATAAACAGTTTAAAAAAAGTCCAAATCGCAGCAAAGATTTCATTTAAAAATTATATGATATGATTCTTGTACAGGAAGGGCTGCCACGTTATATCAGAATATAAGATCGACAAAATTTAGATAGAATCGAATGCTTAGGGATCTTTATTAATTCTTACTCGTAACTAATTTATAGATTTACCTGAATTTAAAATCCTCTCACGTAATCTTTCTTTATTTTGGACAGGAATCTGAACATTTTCTGTTCAGGATTTGTTCGTCTACTCCTTCTGCAGTTGATATACTCGCAGGCCCTCGGCATGACGACTCGATCCACTACCACCGGTATGTCAGAAACAGCTGTACTTCACAGACGCCAAATAGTGGAAAGCTGCACGCGTTCAGCCGATGTTGCCACATATTTCACAGAACGGAGTGCCATCTAGTGGTTGATTCCACAAGTAAGGGTGTGACGCTGCTGCCGCCTGGTGGCCGTTCCCTGACAAGGGTTGCCTGCTAGACCAAGCGATTGGGCAATCTGTTTCTTACATGATCTGGGCCATCGTGTAGTGGAGAAATCTGCATTAGTAGAGGCCCAACTCTGAGGGCTTCCAGGTGAGTGATGCTGGAGAAAAGATAAGATAATCAGAAAATGATCATTGTTGCACAAGTCCTCATGAACTTCCCAGTAAACAGAGGGAGGAATCCAGGGCAACAGATGGAAAGATCAATGGCTAAATGGTCATGTGCCAAACTAAAGTGTGTGGGGGTTCCTGTGTTGAGAATACAGAGATCACGTCCTCTCAGCAGGTCAATAGCAGTCCTTCCTAGTTAGTGGTAGCAGTACCAGCCCATAGAGGGTTATGAGCATTAAAATCTCAAATTTAAAGGAAAGGGAGGGGGGGGGGGGGAGCTGTCTAAGTAGGGTAAGAAGAGTAGGAAGTGTAGGAGGAGGTAAAGATTGCGAGTAAAGATTGCATACTGATACTGCAGTATCTAAATGGATCCGAACAGCCACCAGTTCCAGTGTAGTATGAAAGGAACCCAGGTACTAACAATGTCTGTGCAGACCAATATACAGACACCACCAGAGGCTCGCAAAGGGCCAACTTGGTTTCAGCAGAAAGCATGGAAACCACAGAGAATCGGCAATGAGTATCCACAATACGAGATACCTGCAATATAACACAAGCTACAGAGTAGAGAGGAAGAAGAAACTGAAACTCCGGAAGGTGCCGATAATAACCATTCCAGTTCATAGGAGGAGAGTAGTACAAGAGGCTAGGTGGACGTCGAATGGACCAGAATCGGTCATTACGCTGAGTCAATGTCCATCACTAGTAAGGGCAGAGTGACATCCATGAATGTAAGATCAGATCCCTGACTGAGAGGGAAGGAGCGACGCCCCACTGGGATGTTGGAGGTGGGGAGGAGGGGGGGGGGGGGGAGGCAGCTTGTCCTGGAACTTACGCTTCATCACCTTCTTCTCCTCCTCCTCAGGATGAGAAAAGGTGGGGTCGAGAAGAGAGAAAGTCACAACAATATCAGGTTCTGGAAGAGAATAAGAGACCTTGAGGCCCACAGAATGTGGGTCCCATGTACAACTCAAAGTAACAGGCTTCTTGTCCCGGAGATGCTGGGGAGGGGTGTTCCTGGAGAGAGCTCCAAGCCCTGGCGGGTGCCAGAGAATTGGGTTTCTTCTACAGCTGAGGAGAAGGAGTGATTCCATAAGGATAAAAACAGGAACCACCAGGAAGGAGGAAACAGAAGTGAGACAGAGCAGGGGTAAGGAGAAGGACGAAAGGTTGCAACAGAAGCAAAGGTAGGTGTTAAAGATACCGGGCGGAGATGGTCGAATTTCTGTCAGGCCTCGTAGTAGAAGAGAAGGTCAAAAGTTTTGAATTCCTGAATCTTCCTTTCCTTTTTATTGATCGAGCAATCCAGTGAGCAAGGGGAATGTGGACCAGAACAGTTCTTGCATTTAAGCGGTGGGATGCAAGGACTCCACACATGGAGGGGATGGTCACAGTCGCTGCAAACAGAATTCGCCTCACATCGGAATGATGTGACCAAAACAGAACAGCACACAGGAACGGGGATATACAGCTTTAAGTTACAATGGTAAACCATAACTTTGACTTTTGCTGGAAGGGTGCTCTCTCAAAATCTGGGGTAAAAGTGCTAGTATCAATGCAATTATCCTTAGGACCTCTCTGGACTCACTGGAAGAATGAATGCCACGCTGTGCCAGATTAGTCTTGAGCTCCTGTCAGATTGGAGGAGGAGGTCCCTTTGGAAGATAATGCCCTTTGTCACGTGAGACCTGATACTCACCTGGATATCACCTGGAGTCAACTTCACCAAACCTACCTTCAATATGTTCGGTGGGGGGGATTAATTAATTAATTAAGGTGGAAGGTGGTTTGGTAATGATGAAAGTCTCCCTGTCTATCTTGGAATAAACAAAGTAAGGGGGAAAGTGTTTCACCCCAAGCCAGCCAGGGAGGGGAAGTCCAAGGAAGCAAAAGTAGGAGCAGGGAGGGATCTATTCCTGTCTGAAGATTAGGCTGTGGAGGAACAGCTAGAAGTATGGAGCTTACCACGCTTCATGTGCAGAGCAGCTGCTCTGGTACCACCCACTCCAATGGTTCACCCATGGGTGCCACCCAGCCACAGCAAGAGCCATATGGTATGGTGGTCGTTGACTTGAGTTCCCATACCTCATAAAGATAGCAACCACTCCTAGGCATACACATGGCAGTGACAGCTCAGGTATTGAGATGTGATTCCTGCGTTGTCAAGGGGCTCAAGCAGATAGGTACACAACAGCCCCCCCAACACCGGAGATGCTAGGGACGAAGTTGTTCTCCAAATGGCTCAATGGCTCACACTACAGAAACAATCTGGAAAGGAATGTGAAACACAAATGGGAATTGGGAGGAGGGCAGGGGGGGGGGGGGGGAGGCAGCCCGGAAAGGAATTGCAGAACTGAGGGGATAAGCAGGTCATTATACAGTGGAGCACCAAGGGTGAAGGTAACGGGGGGGGGGGGGGGGGGGGGGGGGGGTTGACAGAGTGGGGAGGAGATAGGATAGGAAGGATTGCATCCGGGAAGGGAATGCAGCTTGGGAGAGAAGACAGCTTGTAATAGTTCATGATCTTGAGTGCGCAACACATGTACCAACAAAAGAGCTGTGTGGGACCCCTGAGGGGACTTAGCTAATGGTGGTGATAATGTTTTGGCTCAACAGTCTCTTCATGAGCAGCCTTGCTTCACTTCAAATGTTATTTATTGTCAGCAACAAACGTGAAACAAACTGGAATATGTGTTTCTCTTTAACTCTTTCTGCCTTAACAGGAATTTCGTATTAACAATACCTGGGTATTGATATCCTGCTACTGGTATACTACATTCCTACAGCAAAAAACTGATTGTACAGAACATGGCTTATACTGTCAGTGCCACGAAATGACAGTTTTTGCATTGAGAGTTTTAAATTTTTTGACACCAATCTAGTAATGTAATGTCACAACTTTCCAAAGAGCTATCTCATATTCAGTTTCTTTTTAGATGAAAATATTGTATCAGTTCAGTGGAAAATTATGCATTTTACCTGTCACCTATACATCCTTTAATTGAAGAGTTACATTCTCAGTTTAGTTAATTTTAACTTTGATTTTCTTCATTATGTTAATGTAAAATTATAATCTACAAAACAGCCTTATTCAGGCACTGGTGCTAAGAGGAAATGTGGGTTGCATGTAGAGAAAGTAGGAAAGATATTTTAATCATATCATACCCTACATGCTTTAAATTAAAAGAAAAAACAGTTTTATAAATAGTAGCACAGAAAAGACAGTTTCTGGTCTATAAGAAGGATAGTGAGCAATAGATATCATTATGATCAAACTGTGACGACACAACCAATTTCTTCAATATAATTACTTTTATGTCAACATTCTAATATTATGTAACACTTGTCTTTCATAGCACTTACAAGAAACAAAAATACTTGGAAATAAACTACCACAAAAAGAAATTGTACTTACATTTGCATGTAAAGCAAGCTGACGGGCCAATATTGCTAGATTCTGATCTGACACTATTTTTGGTTCACTGTGTCCTATATGCTCAGAAAGATCTTCTCTAGTCTTCACAGTCACTTGATTTGCACCATGACTCAAAGGCTCAATCACAACACAAGCATAGTTGAACTGACCCTTAAAAAATATACATTTTTATATTAATATAAACTGATTTTTTTGTGTCCCTAGGTTACATATGTAATTCAAAATGATTCATGGCAATGATGAATTAGTCTGAGATAAATAATGTTGCAACAAGTAAGGTTTCTTTCATTTACAAATAGTATTCCAGAAGTTGACTACTAGAACTGTAATTTCTGTTTTAAAAGTAAACTCACCTTCAATGTCTGGATGTTGTATTCTTCACTACTTTCATTATATACAATTGTGACATAATCATTGCCTATGTGCATTTTTTTGCTGTTGCACAATGGTTCACTTTCCTTTACAGGCATAAGAGTAGCCACATGAAAAATAACCTGCGGGGATGGACATTAATGTAAATGCTGCAATAATACATCATTATAAGAAATAAATGAACATGGAAAGTCCATACACAACCATTTTATGAGCTGCAATAGTATCTGAAGAAGTTTTCAGAATACATAATGGTACATTCTAGTCACAAGTTACACTGTGAAGTCATCAAATTAAATTTTGATCTTGAAACACCACAATGCACAGTCTATTTCATGATGATAACTAAATTTTGATCTTGAAACACCACAATGCACAGTCTATTTCATGATGATAACTAGATTACCTAAGAATCAGCTCATAGAGAGTGATATTTGATGACAAAATTAGTATGTAACAGTTCTGACCAACCATCAGAACCTGCTTCCATTAAGTAATGTGAACTGACATCCAACAGCAGTGGAACGTAAGCCCATATCATTCATCTCTGCACTGTCAGGAAAATATGTATACCCGGAATTCCCATTGCAGCATTAAATCTGAAAACACACATTGTTGGAAAACCGAGGATTGAATATAATGTGTGAAAGATGATAGACTGCAAATCACCCAATTAACCGTCCAGCGGGTGTGCCGATTTTCATAACACGAGCAGGTGCGTGGTGTACTTTGTACACATTAAAGAATAGTTGATTTTATGTTGGCATGGTAAAAAATGTATGAGCAAAATCACAGCTTAATCTTAGTTTAATTAAACAATGATAAAATAAACTTATATTACATAAGTTAATTCATTGTTTAATTAAACATTAATGAAATAAATTTTCATTGTACCACTTTCTTGCTACATACAAGTGCTATCCCACAATAATGACCAGTTCAGAGCATTAAAAACAGTGCAGCTGCATCAGATCCCAGCCAAACTTTGATTTAGTTATTAATCTTGCAGGAAACTGCCTCACTGTGGAGTTGTGCTGCTAGTTCGGAATATGGCGCATTTTCTTGCACAGACTGTATGGTTTTTATCATCTAGCTTGTTGTTTATTTTATATTACTCCTGCTCACTTGGGCATATGACAACGCAACTTATCATTGTGTTAGCTGAAGCAATAATGAAGGAACAGGTACAGGCTCATGATTGTAAAACAAACACAGAACAGTACAAGACAATGTTACTTGGACTTAGCGCAATTTATACATAGGTGTGCTCACTCGATGGTTAAAGAAACTTTGGGAAGCAGACACACATATAGGAAAGACAAAAGATTGCTTAAGCCGTCAGCACGCAGACCATGCAGCTGAACGTTGAGCATTCTTTCTGAACATGCAAAGCAATATCTAGCATGTCAGATATTCTGAATGTGCATTTGAATGTTGACCAATGAGATGGCAGAACACCACCTACATCAAATGCTGGCCATCTCCCTTCAATGCACAGTTGTGAGGCACCATATTGGCTTTCAATTGAAGCCCTTATGTATATATGCCATTTCTGAGAATCAGAAAACTGAGGAACTCCTGGAAACCTGCTCTTGATTGTATGATTTGTTGTAATAAAATGACGAGATACGTCATATTCATGGGAAAAGAATTATTGTAACTTGCATATTATGAAAGTATACCATTTGAAGCCAAGGGCATGTTGAGGTTCAATTAAAAATGCATTGTCCTTGGTACAATTTGTTATTATTAAATTTTGGTTAGTAATATAGCTATGATTAAAGCTTTCAGGACATGGTAAAAATGTAGATAAGATGATAAAAGATTTGTGGTCACTTTAGTGGAATGGGTAGTGTCATAGGTTTTTCTAAAAACTTATAATGTGTTTGTTGGTGGTTCTCGTCCCTCTATATCCAAATGTTTTTTTCTAACCTTCATGTTTTTAATAGGTTCTGACAGTTTCTTATTCATTTAATATAAGTTTATAGTATAACATTTGGTGTTATGTAGAAATAGGTGCACTCCTTTTGAGGAGTGAATTTGCACAATTGGCTTAATCTCCAGGACAGCTTGCACTACTTGCAGTAAGATATTTTGATCTGTTCTTCATTTAAGTTTTGTAATTCACATGTTGTAGGGATTCTGCTACTGATTATGAACAGTGCTCAAATAAGAACGACTCTAGGGTTATGCTAAAAAGTGAGAATGATAAAATAATTTTTATCTTATGTGGAGAACTATTATAAATTTATATCATTATACTATTTGTAATGGAAATTTTATAAGTTGATGTCCTTATTAACTGGACATGGTACTTCCCTTTTTACCCCATAATATTTTCACAGATGTTAGAGTCTTTGTTTATGTACACTACAGACAGAACAACGTGGTTAGCATATGGACAAGGCAGAAAAGTATATTTTAAGAGAGCTAATACAAGAATTTTATGCCCATCCATTTCGTAAACAGTGTGATCAGACACAGCTGGAATTACCACTGGAATGCACTGTGATCATGTATACCAAGTTGGGGCCACGTTCGGTATGCCAAGTCACATCATTTCAGAGTGTTCAGCAGCATGTTGAACTCGGCATGCTCAACATTGATGTTCGTCAACACGGTCCATGTGCCAACAGCTTTAGCTTTACGATAAATTCCTCCGTCACAGATGCCAGACACGTTTTGCATACAAAGCCACTGCTGCATTACTCGAGTTTGACCAAAAACTAAGTGATCTTCTGTCTTTTCTACATTGCAGTTTACTGCCCAAAGCCTCCTATAAATGGTGATTAGGGATCTAAATTTAAAAATAGTTGTTTTTAAGGTTAATTTCACTATCAGATATTTTACTTCACATGCTGGATTGTGACTAAAACCTGGATACAGGCCTCATAGCTGCCTGTGAAAGACTAAGATCTTTTTTTTTTTAATGTGTGTGTCTGAATATTGGAGTGGTTTAAGTTTTAACCTACATGATGGATAAAAAAATCTACAAATATTTTGCTAAAGAGCCAAGTTTTGAGTTGGATGCACTTTTTAACTATGTTTATAAAAAGATGTTAATAAATGATTCAAAAAGTTTCATAACAGCATTCACATTTATGCCGAACAATAGATGAAATGTGGCATTAAACATATTATTAATTTCATGCTCTCTCCTTGTACTGAGACAGGCCCAATTCCGTTAAGTTTCCAAGATGTGGCCACTGAAAGTTTCCAAACAAAATGAATAAAGAATGTAAAACTTCTAAGCTGTTTGTGTTTAACTTGACTGCACATTTAGACATGTATTTACACATGATGAAAGTACTTACGAATAGTAAGTATGGTCAGTTTCCATGATGCGCTTAAATTAAGGATGAATCAAACAATGGAAAAGCCAGGATGGAATGTAACAATATTATGAAAAACAAAATTGCTACTCACCATATAGTGGAGATAGGCACAACAAAAAGACTATCACAAATCACCTTTCTGCCAGTAAGGCCTTCATCAAAAATAGACCACACACACACACACACACACACACACACACACACACACACACACACACGCATATGCAACTCACACACATGACCGCAGTCATGCAAGCAGCAGCACCAGTGCATGATGGGAGTGGTGACTGGGTAAGGATAAGTAGGAGGCTGGGGTGAAGAGGGGAGGGATAGTAGGGTAGGGGTGACGGACAGTGCAGTGTTGCTGGGGAGCGTGCAGGGAGGAGGTGGAGAGAGGGTAGGGTAGCTATGTGCAGTCGAGAGGTTAGACAGAGGGCTGGGGAGAGGGGAGGGGGTGGTTAGTAGAAAAGGAGAGAAGTAAAGACTGGTTACAATGAAGTGAGGGCTGTGTTGTGCTGGAATGGGAACATGAAAGGAGCTGGATGGGTGAGGACAATGACTAGCTAAGGTTGAGGCCAGGAATATTATGAGAAAGTTCCCACCTGCACAATTCAGAAAAGCTGGTGTTGGTGGGAAGGATCCATATGGCACAGGCTGTCAAGCAGTAATTGATGTAAGAGAGGCAGGGCTACCTGTGAAAATAGTCATGTGATCTACAAGCTAAGCTGCAACCACTGTGCTGCATTCTATGTGGGCATGACAACCAACAAGCTGTCTGTCCGCATGAATGGCCACCGACAAACTGTGGCCAAGAAACAAGTGTACCGCCCTGTTGCTGAGCATGCTGCCCAACATGACATCCTCATTTCAATGACTGCTTCACAGCCTGTACCATATGGATCCTTCCCACGTACACCAGCTTTTCTGAATTTCTCTGCAATATATCCTACGTTCCCGTAACCTTCCTGGCCTCGACCTTTACTAGTCATTGTCCTTACCCATCCAGCTCCTTCCCTGTTCCCATTCCAGCACTACACACCCTCACTTAACCATACCCACTCTTTTCACTTCTCTCCTTTTCTGCAAAACCCCCTCCCCCCCAACCTCTCCCCAGCCATCTGTCTAACCTCTCGATTGCACACAGCTACTCTCCCCTCTTTCCACCTTGTCCTTGCCCTGCATGCTTCCCAGCAGCACTTCACTGTCATCCACCCCTACCCTACTATTCCTCCCTCTCCTGCCCCAGCCTTCTCCTTACACCCACCCACTCGCCACTTCCACCACGCACTGGTGCTGCTGCTCGCAGTGTGGCTTCAGTTGCCAGAGATTGCAGTCATCCCTGTGTGAGTTGTATTTACGCGAGAGAGAGAGAGAGAGAGAGAGAGAGAGAGAGAGAGAGAGAGGTGTGTGTGTGTGTGTGTGTGTGTGTGTGTGTGTGTGTGTGTGATCTATTTTTGATGAGTACCTTACTGGCTGCAAGCTTGTTTGTGACAATCTTTTTGTTGTGCCTATCTGTGACTCAGCACCTCTGCTATACGGTGAGCAGCAACTTTCCTTTTCATAATATTGTTAAATCAAGAATGATATCACTACAGTCAACTTTGCCTCCTCAGTGTTAGCTATCACTCTTAATAATTATTTTACTACCAAAAACACCGTGAATCGTCAAACATGAAAATAATAGCCTATTACATTTCTGTAACAGGATCTTCTTATGTTCTCATACAAGAATTTTTTCACTTGTTTTATGCTTTGTGATGAAGGTTCTCATAAAATTAGAAAGAACAGGTCAGAATTCGAAAGTGAAAACAAGATACTGTAAAGAAATGTTCAAAAGATATGGTAACTGAGGCCATACTGATGCTGATTGCGTTAAAACAGGACAAAGAAGGGAAGAGGCAGAGGATAACTAAGTGGAAGGAAGGAGAGGCGTAGACAACGATTTCTTTTTTTTTTTTTTTTTTTTCAAACACACACTGTCTTATGATTGCATACCTGCATTACATCATCCTGCCATATATATGCAAATTTTCCATCATTTCCATTTCTGTCTAAACCTCCAAGAAACACATTTTTTGGATCGGCATCTTTAAGATGGATCAGTGTCCCAAGACGCTGTAAGAAAATGAAAATTGAAATTTAATAAATGGATGATCCTCACACATGGAATATTTCATGTTTATGTCTCTTTTCACAAAACCAACAACATATATATTACAACGCATGACAGGATATTTAGTATACTGATATTTTACAGTTTTATAGCATTCTGCTATTGCCAAGAGGCACCTCAACTAGAACCAATCATGTTTATCACTAACAGAGTTTCAAACCTGTATGCCACCAATGCAGTGTGTCACTGCCATTGCAAAGCAATACAGGATTTCAGATAGACAACTATAAAGCAATACCCTATCATGATATCACCCTAAAATTCACCACAATGAAAAATCCAGAACAGCTCAACACCCACCTGTCAGGACAACATTAAATTTTTTCACAATGAAAACTTTTCTTATAATATTATAGATTAGCAAACTAATTTCAACAATCACAGCTACTACAGTAATTTTACACACACTCTTTTTCCTAAAAAGGCTAAAATCTGACAACTATAACTGTGTACAGCATACAATATAGCTCTGAAATCTGCAGGAAGCTATCATGTTAACTATAGTCACATAATAGGATGTAAAAAAGAATGCAGTATCTTTGTATACGGTTATTGTAGTGTGCACAGATATTCAAAATGTTAACTCTTGAAACAAAATCCATTTTATCACACAAAATCTGTTACTCAAGATCTAAACTATCCGTATATCTAGTCTGTGCAACCAATGACTGAATAAAGTAATTTTTGTAACAATTATTTCCTTATTAAAGTGCTTTTGTTTAATAGATCCATGGTAACTGTTATATATAAATAATGACAACTGACATTAAGTGCCTGAATATGATACATCACGGAATGAAAATACATGGTACCTTTGAGTAAAAACGATGATTTCTGACTGAACACAGATGATTAAAAATATGAACAAATTAAAATCTCTCTTCTCCACACCTTTCTTTCCACACTCATCTCTAATTGCTCCAGAAAAGAGGATATGCCTCCCTCTAAGGAAGCTGCATTTCTCTTTTCTGAATAACGATAAATGTTATGTCTTTTACACCACATATTTGACTTCATTTGACATTGCTCTTATTTTCTATCTCTAGTTCTTTACCTCTGAGTAGGATGAAGTGTAACTGCTCAGAACTACATGGAAATCTACCATTATGGTATAGTTTCTCACTGTCTTTGTCATATGTAACATGCTGTATCCACAACTACAAATAAAATGTACATAAGCAGCTGCATGCTCATATGAGATACTACAAAATGCAGACATCAGGTGGTTTGTAGATGTCAAAAACACAACTCATTCAAATATAATGAACTACTCATAACTGAGAATGATACAGTGGCATCCTCATCACTGATAAGCATCTAAGAGAATGATTAGCATTAAATGTCCCACTGACAAATACATCTTTAGAAATTGAGTAAAAGCTCAGCTTGGGGAAGAAAAGTGGCCATGTCTTTCTTCAAAGGGACTGTTATGGTTTTTGTCTTAAGCCATTTAGGGAAATCACACAAAATCTGAACTGGGATTGCCAAACTGGGATTTTAATTGTAGTCCTCCTGAATGTGAGTGCAGATTTCTCGCTCTCCAACCTGCTGCACAATAATTTGATGTAATGGGGACTGATGAAGAAAATACAATAGACTGAAGTGATGTCACCACAACACCTTTGATCATTCGTATTTCTCCAATGGTGTGCTGACAAGCTCCAGTCTCACTCTGCAGGTATGGATTCTCATGTTAGTTGGTACAGTCTGCAGTGACTATTGCAGCGACACACACAAACTTGCTCAGATACTCATATGCCATTCTTTAGCGATGCAGTTTTTAGTAGCATAAAATAAAAGAAATGTCATTATTACACTACTACATTTGCATTTTAGTTTTATTTGATATCCTTTGACAATTTGTCACTACAGGCAGCACACTGGTCCACATATGAGAATAACCAAGGCAGTGTTTTGTGCAGCCTTAGAAGGAATTCCAGTATTCACATGAAATGATCAATGAAAAATGTAAATCAGTATTGTTGTATGAACACAAATCACTGTCATTATCTCTACAAGTCTCGTATTTTCCCATTTTTCTATTTTACTCAAGTCATAATAATGCTGTATTAGATAATATCCACAACATGTGAGACGACAGGAGCATGTGAGATGACAGGAGGTAAGTATTTCTTCTGAATAATTTATTAGGTGATCTAAAGGATTAATGGAAAATCTCATATAAAGATAGAACAGATGTCTCTGGAGGAGAGAGGGATCTGGATGAGAGGTTTAGAACTGAATTGGGACTGGTGATATGTGGCATTTGACTGTGGTTATAGTTGACATTTGGTCTGTGTGGGGTATGTGCTGGGATGGGGAGATTGAGTACGGTGGCTAGGCTACGTTTGTTGGCTATGAGGGGGGTTTGTTGAAGGTTCTGTTGTGGTTGGTGTTTGTGAGGGATAGGGAGAGGGACCCCACTTCTTAGGTGTTGCACTAGCACTGTGCATAGTTTTTTCAGGTGGTGTGTGGCATGGAACTCAAGTTTGCAGCTGGCTTCTAGGATGATGTTCATGAGTGTGTTCTCCAAGCAAGGGTTTGAGAGGTGGAGGACTTTGAAGAGAGATAGGAGCTGTTGGGAGTGGTGGTTACATGAAGTAGTAGTAGGGACTCCCATCCTACATCGAAGACACAAACCACTTCCTAGAATGCCTCAAATCCATTCCCACTCCTCTCCCACCTGAAACCTTTCTTGTCACCAAAGATGCTACATCCCTTTACACAAACATCCCACATACCCATGGTCTCTCTGCCCTTGAGCACTATCTCTCCCAACGCCCACCCAAAGATCTTCCAAAAACCTCGTTCCTTATCACACTTGCCAACTTCATCCTAACCCATAATTACTTCACCTTTGAAGGCCAGACCTACAAACAAATCAGGGGAACGGCCATGGGAACCAGGATGGCTCCGTCCTATGCTAACCTCTTCATGGGCCACATGGAGGAGGCTTTCCTGAAGACCCAACAGCTGCTTCCCCTGGCCTGGTATAGGTTAGACGACATCTTTGGGGTCTGGACTCATGGTGAAGAAACACTCCTTAATTTCCTCCATAACCTCAACTCCTTTTTGAATATGAATTTCACCTGGTCCTTCTCCAAAACCCAAGCCACCTTCCTGGATGTTGACCTTCATCTTGTTGAAGCTCACATCCACACCTCTGTCCATATCAAACCCACAAACAAACAACAGTACCTTCACTTTGATAGCTGCCATCCATTCCACATCAAACGTTCCCTTCCCTACAGCCTAGGTATTCGTGGCAAACGTATCTGCTCCAGTGATGAATCCCTCAACAATTACACCAATAACCTGACCAGTGCTTTCCTCTCCCGCAACTATCCTGCAGACCTTGTCCACAGACAGATCTCCCGAGCAATACATTCCTCCCCGTCCAACAACAATGTTCCTATCCCCAGACCACACAGAAGCATCCCCCTTGTCACCCAATATTATCCTGGCCTCGAATACATCAACAAATTACTCTGCCAGGGATATGACTTTCTCAAGTCAACCCCTGAAATGAGATCATCCCTTGACAAAATTCTCCCCACACCACCCAGAGTTGCCTTTCGTCGCCCCCCTAACCTCCGTAACATCCTTGTTAAACCCTACAATATTCCCAGACTACCTTCTCTACCCAGTGGTTCCTACCCCTGTAACCGACCCCGCTGCAAAACCTGCCCCATGCATCCCCCGACAACCACCTACTCCAGCCCCACTACTGGTAAAACATACACAATTCAAGGCAGGGCCACGTGTGAAACTACACGTCATTTATCAGCTGACATGCCTGCACTGCACAGCCTTTTAAATCGGTATGACAACAACTAAACTGGCTGAGCGCATGAACGGACACAGACGAACTGTCCGCCTAGGAGATGTCCAATACCCAGTAGCGGAGCATGCCCTCCAGCATAATTCTAGGGACCAAGGAACCTGCTACACCGTATGTGCCATCTGGCTTCTCCCACCCAACACCAGTCCCTCCAAGCTGCGGAGATGGGAACTTGCACTCCAAAACATCCTTTCATCCCCCAGGACTGAACCTACGTTAAACCACCTCACTCCCATTTACTCTTCAGGCTTCTCCTGTTTCCCTTTCCTCTTTAGCCATTCACGCATCTATTCATCCTACATAGTTGTGTTTATCTTTATACTGTATACCTCTTTACTTCTGTATGCATCCTCTTTGGTTTGAAGCTGGCACAGTACTTACAGTAGAATATCTTTGGCTTCCCTCTAACAACCATGCCTCCATCCTTGCTACCCTCCCTGTTTTCCTTTCCCTGTTGCTTCATAACCTGGGTTGTGAGTAACTGAATCCACTTTCCCTTCTTCCCTTTCTTTCCCCTCTCTCCTCCCTGATGAAGGAACATTTGTTCCGAAAGCTAGGAACGTAAATTTTCGGTTCTGTTTTTTGTGTATCTATCGGCCCTACTGAGCTGAGGTAAGTACTGGCCAGCCCCTCTATCTCTTTGTTAGTATTTGAATAATTTATTAGCACAGCTGTGAAGTGTAATAAGTGAAAAATTAATTCTGGGCACAAGTAGAAGATAAATCAATCATATGGACTAAGATCAGTAATAGCATTATGAGCAATGAAGCAATTGTTTGGCTGAACCAAATTAAAAAAATAAAAACTAAAAAATAAATCAATGGACTTGGGAATAGTTCTCACAAAATACTCCTTGAGATAAGTACTTATGCTGCAATGTAAGTAGATTAATATGAATATGTAATAAAACTAAACATACCTGCAAGAACTCTGTGTAGCGAAGTGAGCCAAACTGGTTGCGTAAAATTTCCGTCTCTCGCCCTGCTTGTCCTGGCCCCACATAAACTACCCCAATTTTATGGGTTTCATATGGAGGAATCCTATCAAGATTCTTAACTGCTCTCTCTACAATCTGTGTCTGTGGAACCAACAATGGCTTTTCTGCTGTGCTACCAAAACTGGCAGCATGATATAGCTGTAGAAACACGTAGCTATAAGCAAAAAGACAAGTTTTAGTTATTTATTTCTGGATTATGAGTCAATAGCAAAAAAATTGTATAATTTGAAAGCTTAGAATGCTAAACATGAATAGCAAAAATATTAATTAATACTATGTTCAGTGTCATTAAACTTGAACTCAAACAGCCACAAAAAGTTAATTATCCACAATGAAGACAAACTGACTACCTGTTTACCGTGTATGGCCAACACATACACAAAGACGAATCTGTCTTTTGGAAGTATCAGCTACTGTATAAAGTGATAACAATGTGATGGAAAAGTAGCAGATACTAATGTAATCACTCATAATAACAAGTCAAGGACACACATTGAAGATACCCTGTGGTTCAAATCACAAAAATCTGGATCTCATTTGGTGCCCACAAGATTAAGGAAAACATTGACATATGCGAAAACTGCTGTTTAGTTAACAAAAAAATATGCATGATTTACGTCTTTCAGAATGATAGAAAATATAAAAAAATTGAGGACAGATCATTATTCACCAAACAGAGGAGGCACTAAGACATGGATAAGCAAATAAAAAACGACAGAAAATTTTCTAGCTTGTGTAGACATGAAACATCTTGCTATAGCATTATGTTTTTAATTAGTTGTACAGGCAATATATCTGCATATTTATCCAACTAGCCAAGCAGCAAGCCACATATTATAGCATCCTTGTCTGATTTGGGCAGTGATCCAACAACAGGGTCTACAGATGTTCCTCCATAGAAAGGTGCCACTGGAAGTAATATTGCAACACAAAGGCTCTGGGTGAAAAACTACAATGGTACCTGATGTGCTGAGCCACACCTTCCGAGCCAGAGCTAGAGGTGTAGATAACAAGAAGCTCTGCCTCATTTGTGTTCAGTAACTAAATTACTTTCAACCCTAGTTTTTTCATCAATTCATGACACAATAAAAGTCAGAACTGTAACATTTATGTATTAAGACTTATGGACCATTTCCATGTGTTCAAGATAACATTTCCAGGAAGCACAGTGCTCTGTTTCTATCTTTGTCTCATTATGGCACTGTATTTTTCTAGTAAACTAAATTCTCTGCACAGACAAATTTACTGCCCTTTCCTGCAATTTCTCCTTGCTATGCCACCACAAGTTGTGTACACTATACATGTTTACTGTTTAATCACAAACAGATGTTGGTTTGGCCATCAAATAATCAGTGAAGTGGAATATTTTAAATTTTTAAGGCTGGAGATAAAAAAAAAAAGCTCTTGAAATACTCTTTCAGGATCTTGTGCACAAACTAAATGACAGTATCTTTGCTATAAGAATAATCTCCACCATCTTTCACTGAAACAAAAAATCTTGTTTACTTTGTGTACGTTCACTCTATGAAATGCTCTGGTATCATATTTTAGAACAACTCTATACACTAACAAACTGCGCCCAGAAAAGGCCAATCAGAAAGTACAGTGGTACAGTGCAGTTTGTGACATCATGCTCAAGGCTGCTATTCAAGTACCTCAAAATTTTCACTTTGCCATTCCCATCCATACATTCATCATGGGACTACTTTTGGTTAACAATATGGACTCATTCAAAATGAAGAGTCACATTCTGTCAGTAAACACTAGACAGAAAAATGATCTGCAATTGGATAAAACTTCTTTAACCACTGTACAAAAATGTGTGTACTATTCTGCACGTTTTCAATAGACTTACCACAGAACTGAAAAATCTGAGTGATATCTTGAAGTGTCTGTTCAGTTTTTTCAGCATCTCCTTAGTGCTCTCCCATGGGTTTAACGAATCTATGATGACTGGTGCTGACTCTCTTTTCCTAAGTTCAATATCCCCCGTTAGCCATGTTTGCAAATGATCCCACACAATTGTACAATATTCTTGGATGTGTAGCCCAAGTGTTTTATATGCAATCTTCTTTGTCACCTGACAGCATTTCCCTAGTATTCTATCACTGAACCACAGTCTGCCACTTGATTTACCTACAACAGACTATGTGATCACTCCATTTCATATTCCTACAAATTGTTACATCCACGTACTTGTATGATTTGACTGATTCCAGTTGGGAGTCATTGGTATTTTAGTCAAAGGATACTACGCTTTTTTGTTTTGTGAAGTGCATAACTTTACATTTTTGAACATTCAATGAGAGTTACCAGTATTGGCACCACTTTGAAATCTTATCTAGTTCTGATTTAATATATGTGCAGCTGTTTTCCAGATAGAATTTAATTATAGATAACAGTATCACCTGCAAAAACTCTATGGTAGTGCAACGCCATTAATATACAACAGGAACAGCAAGGGTCTCACAACACGCTTCCCTCGGTCATGCCTGAAGTTACTTCTACGTCTGTTGAAGACTCGACATTTGAGATAACATGCTGTGTCCTTTCTACCAAGAAATCTCGAATCCACTCACAAATATCACTTGATATCCCATACAATCCTACTATCAATAATAAGTAAATGTGTGATATTGGACAAAATGCTTTTCTGAAGTAAGAAGCAATGCAGCTCCTTGATTGCTCCCATCCATAACCTTAAGTATACCATGTGAGAAAAGTAGTAGTAATGTTTCACATGATCAGAGCTTTTGAAATCCATGCTGATTGGCATGGAGGTGGTTATTCAGTTTGAGATACTTCATAACATTTGAGCTCAGAATATGTTATGAGATTCTACAACGAATAGATATCAAAGATATTGGAAAGTAGTTTCAAGTATCACTTCTGCTGCACTTCTTGTGGATGGGAGTGACCTTTACTTTCTTCTAAACCACTGGGCACAGTTCTTTATTTGAGGGATCTTTGGTATATTGTGGTTAAAAGAGGGGCCTACTAAGCCACAAATCAGTTATAGAATCTGATATGATTCCATTAGACCCTGGAGCATTTTCCAGTTTTAATCGAACCAGCAATTTCTAAACGCTACTGAAACTAATATCTCCTCTTTGCAGTGGTACAAGAATTAAACTGTGGCAATACTCATGGGTTTTGTTTTGTAAAGGAACATTTGAAAAAGGAGTCAAGCATTTCTGATTTTGCTTTGCTATGCTCAGTTTCAGTTCTTGTCTGATCAATGTAGATATTAACTTTGGCACAACTAACAGCCTTTATTTACAACCAGAGTTTCTTTGGGTTTTCTGAGGGATCTTTTGATATAATACTATTCTATGGTCAAATAACTTATAGGAATGCTGCTGGGTGAAGCCTTCGGCAACTACTAATATTTTGAGAGGTGTACATCCTGTCATTTTGAAGGCACAAATATAACAAGATTGTGCTATAAGGAACTTTAAAACTTTGTCATGCAGAGCATAGTATCGATCTGGTTGCTTACTTCAATGAGGCTAACAAAAGTTGGTACGTCTATTCACACCATTTTATTCTTCACTACAACACAAGTCAAACAAGTGACCCAAACTGTCAAGAGAGTACTCTTACTATTTTCTAGTAAGAAGTGGTGCAAAAACTACAGTATGAAGTGGTGCAACAACTACACCCACTCTCAGATCCCACTAGTTTGAGGCTTCCTAATGTTTGTGGTTTGATGACTGACTATTACAGGCAACATACCCCAATAAGCACATACATGGGCTGCTGACTTGCAAGGCTTAGCACACAAGTGTGATTTTTTCTGCAAACAGTGAGCGAATCGTACGCAGACTCATTAATCCATGATATTATTATACATCTTTCTCCTGATAGAGAAGTTAGTGGGAAGGCTTTAAAGTCATCTGATCTAACCCTGAGCGATGTGTGGAACCTTGCAAAAGCTAACAAAGTAACTGCATCAGGAACAGTTATGTTTCACAATTCTTCTGGTGTCTACGTTGTTAGTAGTATTAGATGCTACTGCACTCTATGATCAACTGATGGCTTCCAATCAATGTTATCATCCAATTTACTGACCATCCATCAGTCCAGTGACATGGATCCAGTAGTTCATGTAATGGTTAGTGATCCACCATTCTCATCAATGGTATTCATATAAAAACTGAAGCGCTTTGTTCACTTTTGGCATGTCCCAAAGTGAGTGGAGGCTGATTCAACAGTTTCCTCTCTGTCATCAAAGGGTCCCAAAAAACTTTGTGCCATCAAATTATACCCAGCAGCCCACAGCATCAATGGCATCACTGCCCTTTCTATGACATCTGTTTTGCATGCTCCAAATGGGCGTCTAGCAGGTGTCTGCTCATTCAGCAGAGACAACAACTATGGCCATCAGCTCACAGCATGCTATCTTGCTGGTGTTCGCAGCAGCAGCAGCATCAACAGTGAGGATGGAGACACTCATGTTGCAAGTGGACATTAACGGAGCAATAACAGATTTCCAGTTGGATGAATGCATGACCACATGTCTGATTATCCAATCCCAAAGAAAGCAGGTGTTGACAGATGTGAAAATTACCGAACTATCAGTTTAATAAGTCACAGCTGCAAAATACTAACGCGAATTCTTTCCAGACGAATGGAAAAACTGGTAGAAGCCGACCGCGGGGAAGATCAGTTTGGATTCTGTAGAAATGTTGGAACACGTGAGGCAATATTGACCCTACGACTTATCTTAGAAGAAAGATTAAGGAAAGGCAAACCTATGTTTCTAGCATTTGTAGACATAAACAATGACATAGACATTGACAATGACATAGACTCTTTCAAATTCTGAAGGTGGCAAGGGTAAAATACAGGGAGCGAAAGGCTATTTACAATTTGTACAGAAACCAGATGGCAGTTATAAGAGTCGAGGAACATGAAAGGGAAGCAGTGGTTGGGAAGGGAGTGAGACAGGGTTGTAGCCTCTCCCCGATGCTATTCAATCTGTATATTGAGCAAGCAGTAAAGGAAACGAAAGAAAAGTTCAGAGTAGGTATTAAAGTCCATGGAGAAGAAATAAAAACGTTGAGGTTCGCCGATGACATTGTAATTCTGTCATAGACAGCAAAGGACTTGGAAGAGTAGTTGAACGGAATGGACAGTGTCTTGAAAGGAGGATATAAGATGAACATCAACAAAAGCAGAACGAGGATAATGGAATGTAGTCGAATTAAGTCGGGTGATGCTGAGGGAATTAGATTAGGAAATGAGACACTTAAATTAGTAAGGGAGTTTTGCTATTTGGGGAGCAAAATAACTGATGATGGTCGAAGTAGAGGGGGCATAAAATGTAGACTGGCAATGGCAAGGAAAGCGTTTCTGAAGAAGAGAAATTTGTTAACATTGAATATTGATTCAAGTGTCAGGAAGTCGTTTCTGAAAGTATTTGTATGGAGAGTAGCCATGTATGGAAGTGAAACATGGACGATAAATAGTTTAGACAAGAAGAGAATAGAAGCTTTTGAAATGTGGTGCTACAGAAGAATGCTGAACATTAGATGGGTAGATCACATAACTAATGAGGAGGTATTGAATAGAATTGGGGAGAAGAGGAGTTTGTGGCACAACTTGACTAGAAGAAGGGATCGGTTGGTAGGACATGTTCTGAGACATCGAGGGATCACCAATTTAGTATTGGAGGGTAGCGTGGAGGGTAAAAATCATAGAGGGAGACCAAGAGATGAATACACTAAGCAGATTCAGAAGGATGTAGGCTGCAGTAGATATTGGGAGATGAAGAGGCTTGCACAGGATAGAGTAGCATGGAGAGCTGCATCAAACCAGTCTCAGTACTGAAGACCACAACAACAACAACAACAACAACAACAACATGTCCGATTAATGAAGATGTGTATTGGTGCATCAGTTCCCTGCAGCTGAGGCCCCTCAGTACACAACAGTGACATACAATGGGCAGTTGATCCCAATATGGAGTAAGATTGTAGGCTAATCTAAGTATAAAAGTGTAGCTCAGCAACTAACCTTGTTGGCAGTCAGCTCTTTGACAAAACCAACTTTTTGCCTTAGGTGCTTTAGGGATTTTTAGTTTTCAAATTTTCTAGTTTCAACAACAATACCATTGACAGAACTTGATACATCATGTGGGAAACCAAGTAGATCAGTTTCGATTTGTGGTGATTTTTAAGTCTATCGTTAATGCTCAAGCAAGTGTTGCTCAGTATCCAGTTCCTAGGAATTACTGGCGAAGTTGGGCAGGAGCCATTTGATGCCTACTTTGAGTTGCTTGTACATGATCAGACGAAACAGTTTTTAGGTATCAATATGCCATTCTACATGTATCATTACAACAATTTGCCTTTTTGGGTGCTCCCACAATATTATAGAGGTACCTTGAGCAACTAATCCAAGGTATTCCAAACCATTTTAATTATTTAAGAGGACTTGTTAATTATTGGAGCCACACAGGAGCAGCACCTGCGCAGCTTAAAAATGATGTTTGGGCAGCTCCAACCCCATGGTCTGCATTGCCATCTCGACAAATGCATTTGCTTTGAGCAAAGCGCAAAGTACTTGGGATATAACTTAAGTAAAGAAGGGCTCAGCAAGACAGAGGATCATGAGGACACAATCACTAATTTACCAGCTCCCAAGTACCTCAAAGATCTACAGTCATTCTTGGGAAAGTCAATTATTTTGTGAAATTTATTCCCAAAATGGCCCACATTTTCAACCCACTTGATTGCGTGCAGATAAAAGCTGTTAAATTCTTACAGCCACAAAGCTTTCATGCAATTTAAAAACTGCCTTAGGTCGGCTCTTTGTTTAGCAATGTTGCATATTGACACTAGCCACTGACACATTAGAGTGTGGTATTGAAGCCATGCTGTCCCAGAAACACACTGACGACACAGAACAGGCCATTGTGTTTGCATATGAAACATTAAACACAGCACAGAGAAATTATTCCTAAACTGAGAAAGAGGCATTGGCTGTCATACTTGGTCCCCATTCAAAACTTCCCAATAACACAATCCAGTGGCTGTAATGTTGGGAAATGTTCCTTTGTAACCATACCTACAAGGTCCACCATGCCATACTCTTCACTCAGATGCACTTCTCACATGCCATGTGGCCAAGATCTAAGAGTTCGACAAGCATGAAATTCTGCATTCTGCCATGCAGCGACACACCCTAAACCAATTAGGGGTTGTGGTGCACATAATAGCCACAGAAACAGGCCATGATCTGGTAGTCAGTAGGGTGTAGTATGCCATATGGTGGGGTTGGCTAGAACATCAGCCCAAGGGCACCAAATCGACATGGTATATCTATTTTTAATTACAACACAAGCTTAACATCACTGATGGTGTCATATTGTTGGGTAGTTAATTCTGAATTACCCCATGTACTGACACCCCCCCCCCCTCCCCCATCTGCCCATCCATAATGGGGGACATAAGAATGAAGGCAATAACATGGCAACATGTGTACTGGCCTGGTGTTGACACCATTAGAGAACACATTCACCAGAACTGCCAGGCTTGCACCCACATTCAGCCTGCCCCATTGTAACACTGCAATCTTCTCTTGGGTCCTGACCACCCTCCGCAAAGAGAACATTTCGACTTGGCTAGATTATTAAAAGGATCAATGAGGTTGCTAGTTGTCAGTTCCCTGTCCAACTTTCCTTATGTGGCAGGGATGGCTGGCACCACCACAACAGCTACCATCCATGCTTTACCAATCATATTAACAATAGGGGGGAGTGCCTTCTACCCAGGTTTCTGACAATGGCCCTCAGTTAACAGTATCTGCATTAAAAGGTTTTTGTCAATGGAATGAGATTGAGTACCTAGTGACTGCCTCTTCACATCCCATATCCAATTCAGAATTCGAGCAGACAGTAAGTTCAAACTGCAAATGTGTAAAATAATGACAGCCAACCCAGGAGACATATTCACCAGTTTCCTTGTCACCTAGTGGTCCATCATCTTAAATGGAAAACAGCAGATCTGAAATTTTACAAAGGTGCAGGGCCTGTAAGCTCTTCAACTATTTCACCCTGCTCAGCAGGTGCCCTGTCCGCACACACAGGCATATTACCAACTGGGCTCCCACATGTGGGCCGATACTTTTGACCAGAATCCTGGATGGACTGAAGGCACCATAGTTGGCAATAGATGGTGGCACAGTTTAAGGTTGCACCGACAAGGAGCATCTAGTCAGGCATCAAAATCAGCTGTGGCTGCTATGAGTCACGCCAGCCCCTCTTCTCCTCAGCTACCGACTGGTCAAGGTTTCCACAATCATGTTCAGGACATGCCTGCCAAAAGCCTACCCACTACTGCTACAACCAACACTCTTGTCTTCGGCAACAACAAAGACCAGTGATGAGAGCTGATGGTGAATGAACCACTTCAACATACTATGCAACTTTCGGCTCTCATCAACATCAGCAACTACCACACCACACAATGGATGAAGATGGTGCGTTTTCAGACTCAAGTGCCCATGGAGGTTGAACCATTGTCCACATCTCCTACACGGCCACCACCCATTCCCCTGGAGACAGGACCGAGCTGTGCTGCAGGACCTATTGATTGGTCAGCGATCCCACTGGCAGCAGCGGCATCTAAACTGGCTGATCGGGTCAATGACCTTTGATGGGAGACTTTGGTGGGACTCTGGCAACTCTGCTCTGGCCCTCCCCCATCTCCCTTCCTTGACTGAAGTTGGCATACAGACCGGGCCATTTCCAGCCCTAGGTGCCAATAAGAGAGGGGAAGTGTTTAGTATCTGACACTGATTCGCATTCCCCATCCAGCCTGGGTATACAATATGGAGAACAGGGGTCAGAGATACTCACAGCGTGCCCCAGTCCGAGCTGCGCCACAGCAAGCTAGCTGTGTGAGGCCATCCACTGACGTGAGGCTGCCTGTAAATACTGCACTCGTTCAGTTACACATGCACACACATACAACACAGACACAACATTGTCTTTTTGGCTGAAATAGCATCCTCAAGAAGGACGAAGTCGCAGGGATAAATTAATACGCTACTATTCCAGTTCCGACAAAAGTTTTCGGTGCAATAATTGCTAGTCAGTCCCACTAGCTCACTGAAGCAGTAAGTAAATGCCACTGACCAGTACAGTTTTGATCTTGCCTGTACTACACTTCTGATTCAGATTGCTCCCTTAACAGTTGGTATATGCTTAAGATGACTTCCCTATGTCCTGGACTAGTTTTTGGTTAGCCAGTCGTTAACTCTGCAATCATCTACCTCAGGAACCTCTTCTTTGTTCTACCAGTCTTTGCGTTGCCATTAGTGCGAGTGATCATAAATACTAGTGGAACCACACAACCAAAGATGACCAATGTCAGTGCTAATCATTACTGAATATTATTAGTATACAATAGGTGAGGTAGCATTAACTCTGCTCTCCTGTTGTTTGGATATATATCAGAATTCACACACAATTTAAGTGAAAACCTCCCCCTCTATCTATAAGATCACATGTTGATTTGAACTCAAGTGCTTCCACAATATCAGAAACAAAATAGCTGGAAGTGCATGCCAGAATCTCCATTTTCTTATAGTCCACAGGATGATTGCTGCTAAGGCAAACTTCTGCTAAAGCATATTTGCTTGGCTGTTGCATTTGATGCTTCTGTTTAATACACAAGTCCTCCATGGTCCTCATTGTCTGACCAATATATAGTATACCACAACACAAGGAATACAATTGACACCTGTCTTACAAAAACCAAAATCATCCTTTAGGGCCCTAATCTTAGACGGTGGTTGAGAAACACATTTCCGCAGAATGTGACCAATCCTGGTGCAAATGCTCCTGTATAAGGCAAAGAGGCCCTGGACTTTGGAATCACCCAGTTATCACCACCATTCACTTGATTCTCAGTTGGTTGATAGTGCAAAGTGTGTCTGATCTGTCTTTCATTATAACCATTGTGATGAAAGGTGATTTTGAGATGGGCTAACTCGGCTGATGAACTTTCAGGGTCTAAGATGACATGTGCCTCATGAACCAAGGTATGGAATACCCCTTCATGATACCCAGATGGTGGCAACTATCAATTATGGCAAGGTATTGATGCCAAAGCCATGTTCTAAGAGAAGTCTCTCAATCCTGGGCTTGGACAGGAGAGAGATGAAACTCATGCTTGGACTATTGACAGGCCATGGAAACTTCAAAAAACACCTGCATACAATGGGGATAATAAAAGAAGACCCCAAATGTAGGATTTGTAGTGTGGGTGAGGAAACTGCATCACATTTGATTTTCGAATGTGAGGCACTGGAGATTAAAAGACACAAAATATTTGGATCAACCAAACCTGAAGAAATTGTGTCTAGCAAAGCACTGGTAAAGGATCTCCTTGCACTGTTCAAGGGCACTGGTCGGCTTTACTAGAGACACAGGGAATGATACTGCACAATAAACTCTGTTTTGGCGCAGGCAGCAGTGGGCTTGGTCAATATTGTTTTTGCTTCCCTGATAAAATCAAATCAAATCAACCTGTAGATATAAGTCGGTGTGAGTAGGCTTCCTACAAACGACATGTCCCAACATTCCATCAACTCCCTTCCTCGCCAGCACATCATAGAAGGGAAAACAACCATCCTTTTCAACTCCATCGTGAAACCAATATTCATGTGGACTGAATTTAGATGTTCTAAAAAGCTGTTTAAATTTTCACAAGCTTGTGGCCAAACAACAGAAGTATCATCTGCACATTTAAAAACACAGAGGTTGCAATGTTGCTCACTCCGGTGCATGTTCCTCAAAATCTTCCACAAACAAACTGACAACAGTGTGCTCCCCATCGCATCTCCATCTGTCTTTTCATAGCACTGGTCATGGAATAGTAGATCAGCGAAAGTCAATACATGTCAAAATATGTTTATTAATACAACAACAGACCTAACCTCAATTAACAGTAATGAATTGAACAGAGAAACATGACGAAAGAGAGAGAAGAGAGCAACCCCAAAAAAAATTACTAAAATGCCAGAGTCAATCAAAGCCGATCCTTCTGATTGATGTAAGAAATCTGTTGAGTTCTTAAAGTGATGCTCACACTGACCTACTACAGGCTCTAAGGGGAGAAAATGTACCATTGCTTGTGGAGGCTGAGTAAATTCCACAATAGTAGAGTGAGATTGCAATGTGCATTCTTGTTTCATTACAATATCAAGATCATAGTATTGTTCCAAACTTGCACATCACATTAATTCTCCTGCCCCTAATTGCATAAAGCAAAGTGCTGTTTTAACTCCTGTTTGTGAAAGAATCCATTACACATTCAGACAGCTGAATATTGTTTTTAAGGAATGTATCGGCTTCATTTGATGATCATTTAAAAATACCCTCATATGGCAAGAAGGGACACACACATTGTCAAACAAAACTGTTCTGGTAGTCCATGTGTTATAACGTGGGGAGGCATAATGCTGCATGGGCATACTGACCTCAAACTAGATGAACATAGTACACTCACCAGTCAGTATTACTATGAGACTATGCTCCTTCCCCATTCCATCATTTGAGGATAACATTCAGTCCAGACTTAATTTTTATGGGTGACAATGCATGACTGCATTGAACTGCACAGGTTGAGCACCTCTTGGAATGAGAGGATACTCACTGAATGGACTGGTCTGTCCTTTCCCCCAACTTACATTCCATTGTGCATGTGTAGGATGCATTGGACACATATATTGCAGCATGTCCACATGCACCAATGACGATCCAGCAGTTGTAACTGCACTGCTGAAGGAAATGACTGTCATACATTGCAGCGATTTTAGTGTAATTATTGTCTTTGAATAAAAGTGTCATTTCTGTTCATCTCACTGCATATTTCTTACAGTTACCTTCTGTACTATATAGTAGCATCTCTTTCTATGTAAAGTCCCAGTTTCATTGAGCTGTGTTAATTAGCGGTGGAAAGTTACTTTTGCCCTTACTGTTTGCACACCAGCGTATATTGGTCAGGCTACCAGGACCAAGAGGAACCAGTGTACTGACTGTAAGTGTTACATTTAGAATGGTCAAGCAAATTTGCTGTTGCAGAACACTGTCTTGGCACCAGTCACCCTACGGAATACAAACAACATGGGGAGTCTGGCATGCACTTCCAGCTACTAGGATAGTGTTATTAAGAAAGTGGACGAGTTCAAATTAGCAAGTGACCTTATTTAATAGAGATGGTGGTTTTTCCTCAAATTCTGTGGGGAATTATTCTCTCTACCTGGTCAAATAACAGAGGGACAGAGTTAATGCAAACTCACTCACCCACTGGTTATTAATATTCATTACTGATAACTTCTGACTTTGTTTATGTGATGGCACTCATGTTTACTGTGTGTGTGTGTGTGTGTGTGTGTGTGTGTGTGTGTGTGTGTGTGTGCGTGTGTGTGGCCGGGCAGGTGCGCGCGCACGCACGCGTGTAACCTGTAACCGCACACAGTTTTTATCTTTCCACATACGCTCTGCATATTGAGGTTTTTAATTTCCTTGCACAATGCTATCACACTGCATTTGTGCCTTGAAAATGACAGGATGTGAACCTGTTGAAATATTGGTGGTTGGTGTTGGCATCACCCATCTTCATAGCAATAAGTTATTTGAACATTTTTACATGCCAGTAGAATCACATTTCTACGATGGTACTCACTGAAACCTTGGCGCATTGCCCTCTTCACGGTCAAATGCATTTTGTTCAGCATCTCTCTCTACAGCCCTATTGTTTGTTTTACACCTATTATGCAGTTGTCTGTTTTTATAGAAGCTTCTATACAGTGACTGTGTACCATACGTCCTTCCCATCATAAACTGTTCTACTAGGTGTATATCTATCCAGTGCATGCCCCACTATTCTTTTAAGTTTCAACCTTAGTCCCTCTAAATGCCCTGTCCTGAGCTTACAGTTCTAACTTCCTCGATGAGATGTGACACTACTGCCCCTTTACTTGGTTTACTGAACACACAAATCTTTCTATTTGTTTTAGCTGCTTGGAGAAATCCACAATACACACTGTTCTGTCTTACAATATACTTATTTACAAATCTCAATTTGTGAATAAATATATTTAAGCCAGAAAAAGTTTTCTTTTAGTTGTCATTTGTGCTTTGGTAATCACTGATGCCAAAAATGTCTCATGGTCACTGATACAAGTTTCAGTGGGGATATTCTCAAAGAGATCAGGTCAATTTGTTGCCATTACATTCAACATACTTCCACCACATGTGGGGTTCAAATCAATCTGTTCCTGTGGCATAAGATAAATTCAATTTCCAATTAGTCTATCCTTTTGATATGTGCTTTTTCCCCCAAAAAATCTCACTGCTGTCAATTTCAGGTTTTAACCAAGTTCCTTTATCTAGTATTATGTGTGCTCCACTACCTTTCTAGGGGCACTCCAAACTCAGACTTTGTTGCAAATGCTTCAACAATTTACTGCAATGAATTTAATACTCTTGCTTGCGGCGAGCATGTCTGAATCTAGCACCGATACTCATAGGGCTTT
Source organism: Schistocerca piceifrons (assembly GCF_021461385.2). Classification (NCBI taxonomy): domain Eukaryota; kingdom Metazoa; phylum Arthropoda; class Insecta; order Orthoptera; family Acrididae; genus Schistocerca; species Schistocerca piceifrons. The sequence continues at coordinate 308,379,350 of NC_060139.1, read as the reverse complement.
TACAGCCACCTTTATCTGGAGTGGATGGAGAGTGACAAAACTAAAACCCCTCATTTTCAGCCCCTTTGTGAATGCATCTCTCTCTCTCTCTCTCTCTCTCTCTCTCCCCCCCCCCCCTTTCCACACACTTTTTTATTATTAGGGGTGGGGCAGGGGCTGCAGTTCTCAACCCTATGGCCCCAGTTTAGGAATTCACAGCAATCTCTGGTTCAAACCTTCCACGCAATATGGAATCAGGGGGCCACAATCAGTTCTGGGCATATTGCTTCAGAGTGTGAGCATCATTTAAACTCTATGAGCAAGGTTGGTGTTCTCAATATTCTCTACCAGTCACTGGAACGATCTAAATATGAATTTAGAACACAGACAACAAGAATTGCTTATCCCAACATGGACCACAATCTACAGTTAACGACGCGCTGTTCTCTCAATGGCTGCGAGAACAGCATTTCAACGTGTTAAAAGGGACCCCCCCGGGCTTACAAAACGAGTGCACGTGGTGCTGCTCCTCATCTCTTGCAACCATTTCTCTCAGGGGTACCATTATTTGTCACACATTCAAATTGGCAATTATTAATAGACCACTACCTGTTCGCATGTGCCACCCTTTCCCATGAAATGTAGCACATTTCCCAAAAGGTGAAGTGAGTCCTACTGTTTCAGTTTCCATGGAAGACAGCTTTTCAAATTTGTTGATTAGGGGAACAAATTTAACATGCCAACATCTCCCTGTCCATGTCTCCCACAGATAGGGTGCCTAGACTTACCATTGATGTGCCACTCACAATCAAGTGGAGTAGTAATAGATTTTGTACTTCATCTAGAAAGACTATTCAAGGAGAGAATTATATATGAGGTTCCTTGGTACCTCTGCTATATGACTCTCAGTAGTCATTCCAACACACCCAAACACAGCAGCTTTCAATTACTTGACAGTGGTCAGGGCAGTTTTCAGCTGTTTATAAACAGTGATACAAATTCCTGCCCTGCCTTAGAACAGCAGACGTAGTGCATGTACAAACCACACCTGGGACAGAGACAGCCTATATCAACGATGGGACAAAGGTGGGCTGTGAGGGACAAAAGCGAGGATGGTTTGAAATGAAGAAAGGGATTTGAAGGAAACTCAGGGTATATTCTGAAAATTATGGAGTACTTTAGGGCTTGTTCAGGCAGGCCTCTAGTGGGCAAATATTAAGGACAGGATTAGAATTTAGCACTTATTAATGACTCACGGATTGCTGCATTTTCTCACTGGGCACGGGCCTTATTGAGTATACTTGCACGGGATCGGTAAAGGCCAAACTCTACATGTAACTGTGAAGCTACAGTGGGGGAAGTGAACAGTTTTTCAATTTTCAATCTGCTCACAGGCTGCCTCATGTGAGAGACAGCTGATAACCCTAGGTGTGCTGGTGTGCACCTTCACCAGCACACCGGTTGGCACTAGGAAACATTGTACAGTAGGTGCTGAACTAAAAGCGCCTATGACGAGAAGACCAAGAGACACCCCAAGTCTACGCACTGATAATGCCCCGGGACAATGTGCATATAGGCCACTGCCGACCAAGCTAGCTCAATCTCAGTATGTCACATCATGACTCAGTTTGCATTGCACCTCAATACATTGCAATGTGCTCTAGTCTTTCACAGTGGTAGTCATCACCTCGCACCTTAGTTAGCTGTGAGGGAACGATAGTCATTTTATATGGTTGTGATATGGACATGAAGAAGATTCAAGAATTAGTACATGTTATTTGATTTCTGTTAACCACATAACTTCAGACTGGACATAATTGAAGTTAAGTACTCAACTGGTTCCTGTAGTAAAGTGTATTTTAACCAAGTGTGCATTTTGTGTTGTAGTGAGAGGAAACTGGCCACCCACCTATCATACCATCCTCTCCTCATCCAGCTAGGAACCACAAAACATTATAAGTGGCGACGAGTCTTATTGACAAGTTTTGTTTGCTTTTCATGTGTTCTAGGTTGCAGTGATTCTATTTGCTCATTTGTTCTTGTTGTTGCATGTATTATAAGAGGGGAGCAGCAGAACTCATCTATTTCACTTTTCGGAGGCTTTACACATTGCTTTTCTATTTGTCTTTTCATATTTTGCTGTAATTTGCTAGCATTAGAATGGCTACCCTGCCCCTCCACTCCCTGCCCCTGCATCCTACCCACAGACTGCTCCTGCTCTGGAACTATATGGATTTTTCAGTTTCGGAACCAGCAAATTGCCACATTGCTGTCTACTGTACAGCAGTTGCTTGCTGCACACACTACATTGGCTGCCCAACCGACAAATCAACTGATCCAACAAGTGCCACCGTTTTGGCACTTCGATGAAAAAGAAGAGGAATGGCTCAAATATCTCACCCAGTTCCACACCCACTGTCACGTCCATCGAATTCGAGGTACTGTGAAATCTCATTATTTCCTGTCTGTCATGGGAACCCCTGAGTTTCTCTTAATTCAAAAACTCTTCCCTACATCATCTCCCTGTGTACTCTCCTGTGATGAAGTAGTACGCGCATTAAGGCAGTATTACAAACAGCACAATCAGGTCATGGCAGCCAGATTTCAGTTCTTTTGTCTTAAGAAAAAAACCAGAATAGACATATTATCAGTGGTATATTGACTTACAAGGTCTCACTAGTAAGTGTAAATTCAAATGTAGTTGTGACAACTTCTATAGTGACGTGATGATATATGATGCGATCACATAGAATGTCCCTGATAACAGAATTAGAGAACAGATTCTCAAGTACTCAGATCCTTCACTCCATCAAGTGTTGCAAATATCAGAAAAACTCCATTCCGGCACCACAGCTGCCGATAAATTTGATCAGGTCCTGATTTCTCTGGTCAAGTCGCCTCTTACCCTCAAATGCTCCACTCAGCCGCCACAACAAGCATGCACGCAGATGCACAGACAGCCTAGTAAACAAGTAGCCATGCCTGTACATCTAGTGAAGTCGTGCCCTCGCTGTTTTGCTTGCCGTAAGCGTCAAGACTGCCTGTCGTGCAACACGACATGTCACTTGTGGAAAGAAAGGCTGTCCAGGTAGTTTGCTTGGATGGCAAAAGAACACCAATTCTGCCTGCTCTCATAACAACAGGTCTATGGACATTCTGTGAATGCAGTGTTTTGAAAAATGACTACAGATTCTGGCAGTAATTCACGCAAGGTTGTGCCTCATCTCCACACTGCAGTGTGATGTCATTCATTCAAACTATTTGTAACACTACAATTGCTGGCCATGGTGCCGACTTTCAATTGGACACAAGTGCTTCTGTAACTTCGCTTAATCACACCACTTAAAAATGGTTTGGCTCATCATGCTTGTCACAATCTAGCACGCACATCACTTCATACAACAGACAGGAAATCCCAGTACTTGGACAATGTAATTTGCCTGCCATTTACAAATCTCACACTAGGACAGTCAAATTTATCGTGTTGCAATCAAGAGACAGTGAAAATATTTTTGGCTTAGATTTGTTTGACTTGTTCGGCCTTAGCATCCAAGACAATGTACTTCCAGTGACTGCTTTTAATCCAAAAGACAGTACAGCTAGTTTGCTTAAGGAATTTCCGGAACTTTTTTCTGATGGACTTGGAAAAGCTAATAATTTCATAGCACACATTACCTTGAAAGACAATGCACAGCCTAAGTTTTTCCAGGTTCAGACCATTTCCATTGCTTTATGAGACAAAGTAGCCAGTGAATTAAAAGAATTGCAAGACAATGGTGTGATTGCTCCAGTACAAGCTAGACTGTGGGCAAGTCCACTGGTTTTGATGCCCAAGCCTTCTGGTTGCATTCACATTTGTGTTGACTTTAAAACTATTCTCAAACCACAGACAATAACTGACTCTATCCATTGCCTCGCCCTGAGTAACTTATGGACAGGCTTGGCGCAGGCCGTTACTTTTGTAAAATAGATTTGCGTGATGCTTATTTGCAAATACTACTAGAAGAAGAATCACAGAAAGTATTTGTTGTTAATACACACTCAGGCCTGTTCAGGTATTTGCATTTCCCCTTTGGCAGTGCCTCTGCACCTGCCATTTTTCAATGTTACTTGGAATAGCTGACTGCTCAAGTGCCGTTCTGTTCAAACTACTTTGACGATCTTGTCATCTCATGTCATGCATCAGACTGTTCCCCGCAATGTATCTGAACTGTAGTCAGTTCTAGGCAAGTTGACATACTACATTTGTTTCATTCTGAACACTTCACAGATTGTGGCCCCATTGCATAGTTTACATTGGAAAAATGTGCCTTTTGGGTGGACAAAGAGTGTCACGATGCATTTCAAAACCCCAAAACTGCCTTGCTCAGTGACAGATGTTTCATACATTTTGATCCTACCAAACCAGTGATTTTGCAAGTAGACACTTCCTCTTACAGAAAAGGCACTGTGCTTTCAGACAGAATTGGTGCACAAGACAGACCTATAGCTTCTTCCGCAAAGCTGCTAACTCAAACTCAGTGCAATTATTCTCAGATTGAAAAAGAAGCTCTTGCTATTGTGGATGGTATGACCAAATTCCATCACTATCTGTTTTGTCGCAAGTTCCATTTAGAGACAGACCACAAGCCTTTGCAGTCCTTGTTTCATCCGTCAAAGCTGGTTCCTACGCGTACTGCTCAAAAACTGGAATGGTGGGCACTGCCTCTATTCCAGTATCAGTATTAAATTGTGTACAGACCTACGACATAGCAGTGCAATGCTAACGCCCTGTCTCACCTTCCGATCAGCCCCGACTCTGATTTTGATTCCTCTGATGCATCTTGTTGGCAGGTCAATGTGCAGGACTCTGAATTGCTGCAATCTTTACCATTGAATTACGGAAAAATTGCACAGGCCACAGAAGCGGACCCCAATCTCAAGAGTTTGTTGCATTACATTCACATGTCTTGGCCTCACTCACTGAACAGCATTCACAACTCAACAATGCATTGGCATAACCTTTCAGTACCACAAGGTGTGATCTTAGTACAATCTGACAGTGGACGATCGTGTGTGCTCATTCCCACAGTATTATAAAAGGGTGTGTTACAACTGCTTCACCAAGGACACAGGGGAATTGTTCACACTAAAAAGTTAGCGTGCTAGCACTGTACTTCGCATGGCACGGATGCCCACATTAAACAGATGACATCACAGTGTCCCGCATGCATGGACAAACAATCAGCTCCGCCACAGACATTCACAGCTTGGCCTAAGACTCAAACCCCGTGGCAACGAATGCACATAGACTTTGCAGGACTATTTTTGAACACTCATTGGCTCATAGTGGTAGACTCTTTTAGCAAGTTCCAATTTTTAGTGCCTATGGCTTCTACTACATCACCCAACAGCATTGAAGGGTTGTCCTACAATTTTGCATAGAAGGTTTGCCAGAAGTGCTTGTGTCGGATAATGGACCACAGTTCCGTTCACGTGATTTTGACCAGTTTTGTGAACGAAATGGCATTCGTCATCTAACAAGAGCTCCATTTCACCCCTAGTCCAATGGAGAAGCAGAATGCTATGTACGCACATTCAAACAACAGATGGCCCAGCTTTCCACCTCCCACACAAGGGAACAGGCGCTGCAAGTCTTTCTTGCCTCCTATCACTCCCACCCACACGACGGACCACCATTGGCGGAACTTCTGCAGGGCCACCGCCATCGGATGCTGATCCACCCACCGCAGCATTCAGCGCCACCGGTGGTCCAAAGTATCATTTTCCACTGTGTAGTCTTCTTCTTTACAGGATTTTTGGCCAACATCAGTGCTGGGAGCAAGGCAAGATCCAGAAATGCACTGGCAGATATTTGTATCTAATTGCAGCTCCCAATGGTTTGCAGCACTGTCACCACAATCGAATTAGCATTTTTTGTTTGCCCCTTGATTTTGCTACTTCCCCCCCCCCCCCTCCCCCCCGATTCACGGCCTCGTGGGATCACGCGACATTCACAACTGCCCGCTGGTGCTGCCACGAAACCCCAGGATGAGCCAATTAATGTTGCACCCTCACCTCCGCCATTGCTGCTCTCAGACCTGATGGAGCTGGACCAGCCATCACCATCGCTGTCATCGCCCCAGGGGACACCCTCAGGAGTAGACGTGTATCCTGGGCAGTGTTTTCGGGAGGACGTTCCTCTGCTCTTGCAACACGGCTACGGCTCCCAGCTCATCTCTTCATCTAGCTTCCTGCCACCTCCCCCCCCCCCACCCTTACCCCATTGTCGTTCCCATCTCCAGTACACACCAACAGTGCGACATTGGGGGGGGGGGGGGGGGGAGGGGAGGGGGGGGGAGGGCTGGTGTATGCCAGCACATGGATTCGCACTAGGAAACCTTGTATAGCAAGTGCTGAACTAAGTGCGCCTACGACAAGCGAAGACCAAGACATGCCCCCAGGCTATGCATCAATAACGCCCACAGCACAGACTGCATATTGGCTGTTGCCGCCAACCAAGCTGGCTCAATCTCTCAATTTCAGTGCCTCAGTAAATTGGATTGGGACTCAGTTAGCGTTGCACCTCAATATGTCGCTCTAAGTTTCCACAGTGATAGTTGTCACCTCACACCTTAGCTAGCTTTGAGGGAACGTTAGTTACTGTATAGAGCTGTGATATGGACACAGAGAAGATTGAAGAATTAGTACATGTTACTTCATTGCTGTTAACCTCACAACTTCAGATTGGACATCACTGAAGTTAAGTACTCAATTGGTTCCTGTAATGAAGTGTATTTTAACCACGTGTGTATTTTTTGTTGTAATGAGAGGAAACCAGCCACACACCTATCATACCACCCCCTCCTTATCCAGCCAGGAACCACAAGACATTACAAGAGGGCACAGCAGCAACACCAGGGATACATGTCAACTGATCAGAGATCTAGAACTTGCCAGTATTCTAACACAACTGGCACATAAAATATCATTACAGCTCAGCAAGAATGCATTACTGGATAATTGCAAATATATGAGAGTAAAGCCTCATACCAACTGTATGCTGGTAGACTCTCTTATACGTCTGTGACCAATAAGCAGTCTGTTACTGACAAAACAGACAGTCCACTGTAAGATTTGGCTGGCCATTAGGCCTGGCTGATCCAGTGGACTGGCATTTGGAAACACAGGATGTGACTCCTATCATCTTGCTGGATGTATCGATGGAAGAAGTGAAACTATCCCCAAGTGTCATTACGTCTATGTCCATTAACAATGCTCTTGCAAGGAAAACTTCCTTAGACAACAATGTCATATTTAAGGACTCTTCAGATAAGAATCGGATTAGTCTTACTGGTGTGCAAGTTGACTACACCTGTGTCTGGCTGGTTGGTTGGCTGGAGTTAAAGGGACCAACGTGTGAGGTCATCAGTCCTTTGATTCTACATGTGTCGAACCAACAATAACCCTCAGAAGAAGCATACAAAAGGCAAATCCTGAGAAGCCCAATAATTGTAAGCAAGATGCAATAGGACAGATATAAAACAAAGGAGAAGTAGGAGGGGAGTGAGAGGGGGTAGGTGGGCAAGCTGCTTTACTCAGAATGCAGTTGGGGGTCCCCAGAGCGTGGTATGTGGTGGGAGACACACCCTTTGCATCCCACCAGCACCAGCTCACAGTCTATTACCCCCAAGGAAATGTGCAACACAGACAGTGACGAAAGTTGAGGAAAGATAAAACATTGAAAACAGCAAACACAAAAGAAAAAGGAGACAAAAAAAATAGGTAGCGTACAGGCCAAGTTAGACCACTGAGCGAGGGTAGCCATGAGACCCCTGGGCCAGAGTAGGTGAGGGGTGTGGCTCCAAGGCCTCAGGCAGTCAATGAGATCACAGTGCCTCATCTCACAGAGATGAGTACAAACCACCTTCACAGGTGAAATGTAAAACCAGGTCAGCTGCTTTGGCATCATCTGCTAGAACCAGAGATGGTGTGTCAAGAAGTTAAGATATCGTTGCAAAGCAACCAAATTTGGGCAGTCTAGTAGGATGTGGGCCACCATTAGGTGGCCATCACGTCAGCAGTAATGTGGGTCCTCACGTCAGAGGATGTGCCTGTGGGTCAGCACAGTGTGGGCACTACATAGCTGACAGAGGACATTCCCTGCACAAAGTGTGTAGGGAAGACTGCCATGTGGTTCTGGTCTCCTTTATTGCCCTCAGTTTGTTTGGGGAGTTCAGAATGAACCATTCCAATTTTCAGACATCCAACAGTTGATAGCATAGAGTCAATTGAAGGTCCAGATCGGAGACCCCCTTTTCCAAAATTGACCAACTTTGCCAAGTAGTTGGCATGCTCATTCTCCGAGATCCCGACCTGCCCAGGAATCCAAACGAAGATGACTGTTCATCCAGCTTGATGGAGGTCAGACAGAAGATTCTGGATAGTCGTGCCTAAGGGGTGAAAGGGTAGCACTTGTTTAATAGCCTGAAGGCTGCTCGGGAGGTTTCTGCAGATTAGAAGCATCTTGTCAGTACAAGAACGAGCATGGCGAAGAGCTTGTTCGATCGCCACCAATTCAGTATTGAAGACACTGCATCCATTCAGCAAGGAGTGTAGTTCACTGCACCTTGCATGTGTGGACGCAAAAACGGTTCGTCCAACTGAACCTTTTTGTGCAAAGGCTAAATTGAGACAGATCTGTGGTCAGAGTACATGCCATGGGGGCATAGATGATTGCTCCCTGAAAAGAGGCGACAGGGGGGAAGTTGGAGTTCAGAGCAGAGATGTCGTATAGTTAAACTATGATTATGACACCAATACTGGGTTTTGCTATGCGAGTTAGGCCTCCCTACTTGTAGTCCACTACATACTCTGTCAGTTGGCTGATGTATGTCCCAACTTTTACCTTACAAACATTATGCAGTCACCATTCTTGAAGTTATTCTCTGTTGTGGACCTCTAGACAATGGACCTCTTCACCTCCCCAAAATGTAGGGTGCCAAAAGATAGCTCCAATCTATTCGAGCTACTAAAATGACAGACATTTTGTGATAAATATTCTATATTATAAGTGAATCGTTTCCACTGTACGGCCTTATTTCCCATTTTGAGCGAAACAAGTCTCTCTTAACTTGTAATTCAAACTAGATCGCAACATATACTGATGTGCTAATATGATATTACAGAAAGACAGTTCTCATATAATCTTCAACTGTTGTAGCATTGAGATTATTGGCCGCACCCTCTGCTCCATGACTTCCAAGGCAATGCCAAATCACAACACCAAAGTGTAAGTGTAAGTGACCCTTCCTAGCAAGTGGAGATGCTCACTTGCCATCACACCTTGTCGATGTTCTGTGACATCTTTCAAACATCCCTGCACATATGACACACCAGAGCGCACACAGTGGGATGTTCCACACTTGACAACTACTTAAACAATGTTTCCAATTTCCATGAATATCCTTCATTGACCTCAGTGATTAGAAGTGGAGCATGTTATTCTGCAGAATCAACATGTTACACATATGCTTTCAATAGCTTTCTCCACCACCACCATGAGCTAAAATCACTGACAGACAGGGTTTCCACAGTGTTCCACTTATTTAGGTATAGCAGCAGAGTACGGAACCTTCCAGAGACTGCCAAAGTGATGCATAATCTAAGGAGGAGTTAAGCAGTGTAGAGCAGCCACCGACTGCGCAGGACAGACACATTAGGTGACAAGCACTTAATTATGAAATGCAGGGTAGTGATGAAGATGTAGAATGGTACTCAACAATTCAAAAGTGATGTAATTTTAACTAGCTTTACTACAATTTCTGGATAATTTTTTTCTATTGTTAGTTTCAGTTTTATATTCAAATCTCAGACACAGTAATGACGTGTGCACTAGCTAATATTCAGCAGGCTACAACATTGTAACCAAAATGACTCTGCTAAACCAGAAGTGGTTTAATTATTTTGCTAGTTAATAAGGAATGCTGATCTCTCCTTTCAGACCTCCTATTATTTTGGTGTCATTCAATACTCATCATTCTGAAACTTGAGTAAAATTCTGTTAGGCACCACTCTTAACACTCAGTATGAACAGCACAGTTAATGCTTTACCATACCCAGACATACAAAAAGTCAAGATTCACCAAAGTAGTAGAAGTGAATATGCCTACTTGCTCTGCAGATGAAGAGATTCAAAAATGTATGCTGGAATAAAAGAAATTAATCAGTTAGTTTAGGAACACAAAATTTTAGTTCTGGTAGGGACTAGATTTCAATAATAGGAAAAATACCTTGTTCCCCCTCATTATCTGTCTTGCTGACATTCTCCTTTATTTACACTGATTTCTTGTAGACTGCAATTATGTACATTCATAAACCTCTTATACTAAAGTTTGTTCTTACCTGGGACTGATTCCTGAGCGTGGTGCCTCTCTTCCTCGTGGTGATGTATCACGCACTGCTGCCATTCCCCAGTTGCTTCGTGGCTTTCTAACTGGTGACATAACTGAAATTGTGTGCACACGATCCCGTTTCAGAGGCGGCAAAGAATCAGGCCTTGATAGTTCCTCCTTTGTGTGTCCTACCTGTGAAACATTGTAATGAAGGATAAAGATATTACAATTATATCTGTATTCAGACAGCAACATGACATACTTTTTTATAACGCTTAAGAACAGGGAAACAATGTAGGGATTTACAGATTTTTTGGGGTTACTTCTGATAAGTGAAAAATCTTTTTTATAGACAAGTAGGGGATAGAAATTTCTGATATGCATATGGATTCTAAGTTGACACTATAACCTTATCTCCAATCAGAAAAAGCCTAAATATTACACCAACACTGATGACACTTCTGATAGCTGATTTTATCAGTTAGGTGGAATAGGTTGTTGTTACTCTTCCATGGGACACATATGGAGATAACATGAAACATGCTATACATTTACAATGGTTTTTCCACTGAAGCCAATCTTCTGCACAGGGGAGAGGAGAGCACTTAACATGCCTCCAAGGAGACTTGGGGAATCACTCTCCCAGCAGACAATGGAAATACTACAATCCTACAACAGTTTGAAGCACAGAAACAGAAAATGTAGAGCCTACTAGAGAATGATTCCTACAGAACAGAAAACAGTTCTACCAACCATATGAACAGCAGCTGCACTTCCAAGACTGAAGACCATAAAGAAGGGATGCCAACTTCAGCAACATCAAAGCACCAATATATGAGAGAGCAAAACACCCGATAGCAACGCTCAGCCCCTTTACTGCCAAATGCAGCACAACATAAGGAATTCAGTGCCTTTTGTGTGGTACACAACCTCTGATAGGCCAAGAATACCAGAATACCCCCCTCCCCCATTAGATTGTATCTAAGGGACAAACAATCTCATAGGAGAGAACTTTAGTCCATCACTAATGAAATTCTTTGAATTCATTCTCACATCAACCTACTTCCTGTTTGGCAGAAATTACTATAAGCAGACCAATACAACAGCAATGGGCTCCCTGTTATCACCACTGGAAGCCAACATTTTTACGGAGGCATCTGAAAAGAAGTCCTTGAATTAGTGGTCCACAAACCTAAAGTTTCTTCCAAGACATAATAAGTTCATCTCTGGACACATGGGTAACAGCATTTCCTACACTTTTTGCACCAAAACAACAGGTTCATGTTGGATGTAGAAGAGAATAACCAATTTCCATGGTCTGGGTGATTGATCTGGCTCTTTAACATTAACCAAAATGGCCCTGAAATGATGGCACTGCAAACAGTGGAAGCAAGGGGAAATTAGAGCCATCATATTTTCTGAGGGAATACAGCACCACTCAGTATATTGATTTATGACAATGGCATGCTCTTGGGTAAAATGTTCAAGAGGTGAAATAGTCCACCATTCCGATTTCCAGGCAGGGACTAATCAAGATGATGTTATCAGAAAAATTGGCTAGGTAGGTTCGAGAATTTGAAGAGCGAAGTGGACAGGCTGAAACTGTGTGCAGTGGGACTTAATGGAGTCGAGTGGCTTGAAGAACAGGAAGTCTAGTCATAAGAGTACAGGGTTGTCAACACAAAATCAAATAAATGTAATGCAGATCTACTGTGAACAGCATAGTCAATGTCTTATTATAGCCAGATATACACAAAGCCAAGATTCACCACAGTAGTACAAGTGAATACGCCTACTAGTTCGGCAGATGAAGAGATTGTAAAATGTATGCTGGAATAAAAGAAATTAACCAGTTAGTTAAGGAAGACAAAATTTTAGTGGTGGTAGGGACTGGAATTCAATAGCAGGAAAAAGAAGAGAAGGGAAAATATATGGAGAACATGGATGTAAAAAAAATGAAGAGTTGAAGACAGTGGAAGGTTTAAGATAGATTATATGGTTGTAGCCACAGATTTCAAAACGAGATTTTGAAGAGCAGATGTGGTCTCGGAGTGTATTTTATTGGTTATGATGAGCAGATTGAACCTGGCATAATTTCAGAAAGTTAGGTAATAAGGGAGATGGGATCTGAATAAGTTAAAAGAACCAAAGCTTCAAAAATAAAGTTACTGTTGACCAAAATGGGGAAAGGAATGTGATAGGAAGATGAAATAGTGAAGGATGCAGAAGGTCCGAAACACAAGGTCCACCAGAAATCATTGTATAACATATGAGATATTGAATTTAACTGACAACAGGAAAAAAATGCAACAAATTAAGCAGGCTAAAGTGAGGAGAGATATCTAAAAAATGAGACTGATAGAAAGTGGAAAAGCAGGAAATGCTAGATGAAAAATGCAAAACTGTAGGAGCATGCATGACTACAGGAAATAAAAATGCTACATATAGGGTAATTAAAGAAATCTTTTGAGAGAATAGAAGCAGCAATATGAATATCAATAGACCAAGATGGCAAGCTAGGAGGTGCAAAGTAAAAGAGATATATGAAACACTAGAAAAATGAAACAAAATTGAAGACAATGTTATGGGAAAAAAGAGGTGGTAAATGAAGAGCAAATGGGACAATTATAATGCAAGGAAAGTTTGACAAAGTACTGAAAGACCTAGGTCAAAACAATGCCAATGGATTGAAACAGTAAATTATTTTCCCTCAGAATTGTTGAGATCTTGGGAGAACATACCATGACAAAACTATTCCAACTGGCATGTAAGATATGAGATAGGAGAAATAGTCACACTTTAAGAAAAATGTAATAATTCAAATTAGGAAGCAGGCAGGAGAGACCTAGGCTTGACTGTAAGCAGAGTCAAGTGGATTTAGGTTGCAATAGTTATGCAGAGATGAAGAGGCTTGCACAGGGCAGACTGAAAAGGAAAGCTGCATCAAAACAATCTTTATACTGAAGAAGAAGAAGAAGATGATGATGATGATGACCACCACCACCAACAACAACAACAACAACAACAACAACAACAACAAACAGAACCAGAAATTTACAACCAAAAGACTGGATAGTAAACCATCTGATCATAACAATATCGGATTTAACAAAATTTACAATTTTGTAGTATTTTTGTAATTTTAATACTATGGGATGAACCATGGACCTTGCTGTTGGTGGGGAGGCTTGCATGCCTCTGCGATACAGATAGCAGTACCATAGGTGCAACCACAACAGAGGGGGTGTCTGTTTAGAGGCCAGACAAACATGTCATTCTTGAAGAGGGGCAGCAGCCTTTTCAGTAGTAGCAGGGGCAACAGTCTGGATGATTGATTGGTCTAGCATTGTAAAATTAACCAAAAAGGGCCTTTCTGTGCTGGTACTGTGAACAGCTGAAAGCAAGGGGAAACAACAGCTGTAATTTCTTCTGAGGGCATGCAGCTTTACTGTATGATTAAATGATGATGGTGTCCTCTTGGGTAAAATATTCCTGAGGTAAAATAGTCCCCCATTTGGATCTACAGGTGGGGACTATTCAGGAGGACATCATTATCATGAGAAACAAAACTGGCATTCTATGGATTGGAGTGTGGAATGTCAGATCCCTTAATTGGGCAGGAAGGTCAGAAAATTTAAAAAGGGAAATGGATAGATTGAAGTTAGATATAATGGGAATTAGTGAAGTTCGGTGGCAGGAGGAACAAGGCTTCTGAGTGAATACAGGGTTATAAATACAAAATCAAATAGGGGTAATGCAGGAGCAGGTTTAATAATGAATAAAAAAACAGGAGTGCGGGTAAGCTCCTACAAACAGCATAGTGAATGCATAATGGTAGCCAAGATAGACATGAAGCCCACACCTACCATAGTAGTACAAGTTTATATGCCAACTAGCTAGGCAGATGACGAAGAGACTGAAGAAATTTATGATGAGATAAAAGAATTATTCAGGTAGTGAAGGGAGACGAAAATTTAATAGTCATGGGGGACTGGAATTTGATAGTAGAAAAGGGAAGAGAAGAATAAGCCATAGGTGAATATGGAATGGGAGTAAGGAATGAAAGAGGAACCCGTCTGGTAGAATTTTGCACTTAATCATAGCTAACACTTGATTTAAGAATCACGAAAGGTTTTATACATGGAGGAAACCTGAAGACACTGGAAGGTTTCAGATAGATTATATAATGGTAAGACAGAGATTTAGGAACCAAGTTTTAAATGTAAGACATTTCCAGAGGCAGATGTGGACCCTGGCTACATGTATTGACTATGAACTGTAGATCAAAACTGAAGAAGCTGCAAAAAGGTAGGAATTTAAGGAGATGGGACCTGGATAAACTGAAAGAACCAAAGGTTGTAGAGAGTTTCAGAGAGCAATAGGGAATGACTGACGAGAATGGCAGAAAGAAATACAGAATAAGAAGAATGAGTAGCTTTGAGAGATGAAATAGTAAAGGCAGCAGAGGATCAAGTAGGTAAAAAGATGAGGGCTAGAAGAAATCCTTGGGTACCAGAAGAGATATGGAATTTAATTGATGAAAGGAGAAAATATAAAAATGCAGTAAATGAAGTAGGCAAAAAGGAATACAAACGTCTCAAAAATGAAATTGACAGGAAGTGCAAAACGGCTAAGTAGGGATGGCTAGAGGACAAATGAAAGGATGCAGAGGCATATATCACTAGGGGTAAGATAGATACTGCCTACAAAAAATTAGAGAGACCTTTGGAGAAAAGAGAACCACTTGTATCAGTACCAAGAGCTCAGGTGGAAAACCGGTCCTAAGCAAATAAGTGAAAGCAGAAAGGTAGAAGGAGTATATATATAGAGGACCTATACAATGGTGAAGTACTTGAAGGCAATATTGTGGAAATGGAAGAGGATGTAAATGAAGATGAAATGGGAGATACGATACTGTGTGAACAATTTGAAAGAGCACTGAAATGGCTAAGTTGAAACAAGACCCCAGGAGTAGACAACATTCCATTAAAATGACAGAGCCTTGGGAAAGCTAGCCATGACAAAACTCTACCATCTGGTAAGTAAGGTGTATGAGACAGGCAAAATAACCTCAGACATCAAGAAGAATATAATAATTCAAATCACAAGGAAAGCAGGTGTTGATAGGTGTGAAAATTACTGAACTATCAGTTTAATAAGTCATGGAAGCAAAATACTAACACAAATTCTTTACAGACGAATGGAAAAACCAGTAGAAGCTGACCTTGGGGAAGATCAGTTTGGATTCCATAGAAATGTTGGAAAACATGAGGGAACAGTGACCCTATGATTTATCTTAAAAGATAGATTGAGGAAAGGCAAACCTGCATTTTTAGGATTTGAAGACTTAAAGAAATCTTTTGACAATGTTGACTGGAATACTCTCTTTCAAATTCTCAAGATGGTGAGGGTCAAATACAGGGAACGAAAGGCTATTTCCATTTTGCACAGAAACCAAATGGTAGATATAAGAGTCACGGGGCACAAAAGGGAAGCAGTTGTTGGGCTGGGAGTGAGACAGGGTTGTAGCCTAGCCCCGATGTTATTCAACCTGTATACTGAGTAAGCAGTAAAGCAAACAAAAGAAAAATTTGGAGTAGGAATTAAAATACGTGGAGAAGAAATAAAAACTCTGAGGTTTGCCAATGACATTGTAATTCTGTCAGAGACAGCAAAGCACCTGGAAGAGCAGTTGAACGGAAAGGAGGATGTAAGATGAACAGCAACAAAAGCAAAGCAAGGATAATGGAATGTAGTAGAATTAAATCAGGTGATGCTGAGGGAATTAGAATAGGAAATGAGACACTTAAAGTAGTAGATGAGTTTTGCTATCTGGGAAGCAGAATAAATGAGGATTGTCAAAGTAGAGAGGATATAAAATGTAGACTGGCTATGGCAAGGAAAGCATTTCTGAAGAAGAGAAGTTTGTTTATACTGAGTTTAGCTTTAAGCCTCAGCAAGTCTTTCCTGAAAGTATTTGTATGGAATGTACCCATGTATGGAAGTGAAATGTGGACAATAAATAGTTTAGACAAAAAGAGAACAGAAGCTTTCAAAATGTGGTGCTAAAGAAGAATGTAAAGATTACATGGATAGATCACGTAAATAATGAGGAGATACTGAGTAGAATTGGGGAGAAGAGGAATTTGTGACACAACTTGACTAGAAAAAGAGATCAGTTGGAGGGACAAGTTTGAGGCATTGAGGGATCACCAATTTTGTAGTGGAGGGCAGTGTGGAGGGTAAAAATCATAGAGGGAGACCAAGAGATGAATACACTAAGCAGATTCAGAAGGATGTAGGTGGCAGTAGGTACTTGGAGATGATGAAGCTTGGACAGGATAGAGTAGCATGGAGAGCTGCATCAAACCAGTCTCTGGACTGAACACCACACCACCATGATTGAGATAAAACAGCAGGGTGGAATTAAATGTTGTTGTGGAATATTATATCTAATATTTCAGAACTTCTTACCGTACAACTAATTAAAGAAATAGATGTATGCTTAATAGTGTTTATGCCCCTCAAGCGGTTCATGGGGTTCGTTCTTCCATATTTCTGTGGATGGATCAGCTATCTGACACACAAAGTAAGTTTATTATGAAAATGATAAATTGATACTCACCATATAGTGAAGATGTTGAGTCACAAGCAGGCACAACAAAGAGACTACTGAACAAGTAGCTTTCAGCCAGAGGGCCTTCTTCTGAATTACACACACACACACACACACACACACACACACACACAGTCCTTGGCTGCCAAGGCCAGACTCCGAGTAACTGCACATGATTGGAGAAGCAATTCAGGTGGTGGGGATAAGGAGGGAGGCTGGGGCAGGGGTGAGGGGAGTAAAGTGCTGCTTGCAGGAGCATACAGGGACAAGGTGGAGAAAGGGTAGGACAGCTAGGTGCAGTCGGGAAATTAAATTGAGGGCACAGCTAGGGGAGGGGGGGGGGAGGTAAAAAGTCTGTGGGTGCACTTTTTGTTGCGCCTGTCTGTGTGCATCAACATCTCTGCTACATGATAATTAGCAATTATCCTTTTCATAATATTGTCATTATTCCATCCTGGATTTCCTATTACACAAAATAAGTTAATAAATATATTACAGGAGGAGAACATAAAAGCAAGATTGGATTTACTGGAAATGTGTTGACCCATCAGTTGTTGTCTAGATTCATTGCACACCAATGCAAAAACACTTAAAAAAAAAATGACAAGGTTATAACAGTCTTCGTAGACTTGGTAACTGCAATATAAATAAATAAATAAATGTAGCTGGCATTGATTTTATCAAGTGAGCTAGGAGGTAAACGAATTACTTTTGACTACAATAGTTGATTGATTAAAAAACAACTCTGTTTAGTACCACTGGTTATCTAACCAATGCTAGCTGGCAGCCAAATTCACAAGTTCTAATTCAAAGCATCCATCACAATTCGTAACTAAATGATCAAACTGTTAAGTCCACAATGTACATCAACATATTTCCCTATAAAAGCTTTGAAGTTCTTCTATGACCTCATGTACAGAATAATTACACATCATGGAGTGAAATGGACTTATGAAACAATTTAAGTCCCAACGCTTGCTGCATAGGTTTCAAGTTAAACACCAACTTTATAATCTCATGTCGTGAAGAAGACAGAGCTCCTCATAAGACACCAGCCCCCCCACCCCCACCCCCACCCCCACCCCTCCCGTTCCTAGAAGCATTTTGAAGTGATCCAGTATGCCACCATTTTTCAATCAATTCCTGAATGGTGCTCTTTGCTGGCACAGTACATCCTGAAAATTTCTCCTGAAACAAATTCTTTGTTTTCAGAAAAGAGCCAGTGTGAATGAATGCTTCAACAATGACAACATGCTCAGATAACAAATATGGCACACACTCGCACTAAGACGGATTCATACAACGAGGCCTTTTTCTCAACTGGTTTCAAAAAGTTTCACTGGCTGTGGCTGCAGTTGCCTTATACAACAACCAAGATCTGCACAGTTCAGTACGTCTGAGGAAATGGTTAGTTCATCTATGATTATTTAGATGGCGATGCTCATTTTCTATTATTATTGACACACTGGAACATTATCGTTGCATATGACAGGCCAGTTTTATGTGCTGCACCCTGTAGAAGTTTTCTATAGTGAAAATCTTGCACGAAAGACCTCAATTTTCCTAAACTGTAGTACTCAGCAAGTAAATTATGATTATTCACTCCAACTTGATAACAACAACAAGTCAGTTATTATAATAATCTGCATACCTTTTCAACAGCAGTATGTGGTAACTGTGGTGACATTGGTACTACTGTCTGTGATCGTCCTGGCTTGCCAATGGTATCAACTGTCAGTGGCTGCCGTTGCTCCTGAGCAACCTTTGAAGTGTCTATAACAGAGGCTTGTACTGGAATCAGAGAAGAGGACAGTAATAAATTCATTATGAAAACCATATTAATGTCATACCTATTATTAATGTACATCATCATCATCATCATCATCATGCGTCACATGTCACCTGACACAATTACAGTTATCCTTTTGTTGGTTTCTGCACTCTCATTGCATGATAAAATATTTTGCTAAATATACGTGAAAAGTAAAAATAATCTGGAACATTTTAGCAGTATCACCTTTACTTGTTTCTTATTTTTTTAAGTTAAAAACTGTAATTGTAAACACATAACAGACATTTATCAGAAACATTGTCACAGAAGGTAAGGCTACAGTGCTTTGCGAAAAGGAACATATCACTTGTACAGCTATTAGAATGAAGAAGAAAAACCACCACAAACTTGAGCTTAGAAACGCATAGAAAAAAAATTGCACTTTGAAACAAAAATCACAGAAGAATGAAAATTAGTAGAGAAAGCAGCATTGATAGATAAGACTGATAAAGATGGACTGATAAAACACACTTTATAAACTAGCAAAATGGGAACCACTACTACCAGCTGTGATCACACATCTGCCAATAATTAATTTTTGCTTTTCCTACTCATTTTTCAACTTTCATGTATTTGTTTCCATAATGTCTGAATCTTCCAAGACAGTAATCAGACTGAAATTCATTTAGGATTATTATTCAGACTATAGTTTTCAATATGCAAATCCCAACAGTGCAGTTAGTTTTTCTGGAAACCATGATAATTAAAAGTAACTGATGACTGAAATTATTACTGTGGAGGGTTGGTTGGTTGCTGAAGTTGGGGGAGGGGACCAAACAGCAAGGTCATCGTTCTCATCGGTTTAGGGAAGGATGGGGAAAGAAGTCCACCACACCCTTTCACAAGAACCATCTCAGCATCTGCCTGAAGCAATTTAGGAAATTACAGAAATCCTAAATCAAGATGGCCGGACAAATGCGAATCCGGTGAGCTAAACACTGCGCTACTACAGAAGGTAATGCTAATTTTCACATCTACATCAATACCCTGCAAGCCACTGTGAGGTGCGTGGCAGAGGGTACCCTGTACCATTAGTTGTCATTTCCCCCTTCCTCCACTCACAAATAGATTGAGAGAAAAAATACTGTCTGTATGCCTCCACATATGAGTCCTAATGTCTCATATCTTACCTGCATGGTCCTTACGCGCGACGTGTGTTAGCGGCAGCAGAATCATTCGGCAGTCAGCTTCAAATGCTGGTTCTCTAAATTTTCCCAATAGTGTTTCCTAAAAGGAACGCCAGCTTCCCTCCAGGGATTCCCATTTGAGTTCCTGAATCATCTCTCTAATACTTACTTTTTTTTGTTAACCTATCGGAACAAATCTAGTAGCCCTCCTCTGAATTGCTTCGATGTCTTCCTTCAATCCAACCTGGTATAGATCCCATACGCTCAAGCACTACTCAAGAATAGGTTGCACCAGCATCCTATATGCAATCACCCTTACAGGTGAACCACTCTTTCCTAAAATTCTCTCAATAAACCGAAGACCATTTGCTTTCCCTGCCACAATTTTCACATGCTCGTTCCATCTAATATCGCTTTGCAATGTTAAGCCAAGATATTTAAATGACTTGACTCTGTCAAGCTGGACACTAATAATACTCTATCCGAACATTACTGGTTTGTTCTTCCTACTCATCTGGAGTAAGTTACATTTTTCCACTTTTAGGCCTGGCTGCCGTTCATCACACCAACTGTAAATTTTTTCTAAGTCGTCTTGTATCTTCCTACAGACACCTTAATATACACCATGGCATCATCAGCAAACAACTGACTGCTGCCCGTCCCTTCTGCCAAATCATTTATGTATATAGAGAACAACAGCGGTCTCACACAATACTTTTGTCTCTGTGAACACTCGCTGTCAAGGACAACATACGCGGTTCTATTATTTAAGAAGTCTTTGAGCCACTCGCATGTCCTTTTACACACACACTGAAGCACAAAGAAACTGGTATAGGCATATGTATTCAATACAAAAACATGTAAACAGCCAAATACGGTGCTGTGGTCGGAAACATGGGACCCATAACGCGTGTGGCAGATATGGCACACCAAACACCAATCTTCTCATCATGCAGGGGTACCTGGCGGTTTGTGTGTGGGTTTTCTATCCAGCAATATCGGTTTGTTTTGGGAATTTATGTACCTGGACAGTTGGAACCACACCTTGTCACTCATGATGAGTCTTAGTGGCTCCAAGATACAATTGGCAACATTTCTCAACAGCCATGAACAGAAATGCACTCTCGCCTGCAGATCAGGCTCCTTCAGTTCTTGAAAAACACTTATCCAGTCAGTTTTAACTTCAGTCCCCTTAAAACACATCTGCCACTCCTCTCACTTGCATGCACATGTTGCCTCAGTCTCTTGGTTGACTTATAAGGACTTCTTGTCATTATCTCTCACACCTGCCTCTTTAATTCAGGTGTGCAGACAGGTGGTGGTCTGTTCCTGGAAGCATTTTGAAGCGATCCTTTATGCTGCCATTTTCCAATCAATTCTTGAACGGTGCTCTTTGCTGGCACAGTAAGTCCTGAAAATTTCTCCTGAAACAAATTCTTTGTTTTCAGAAAAGAGCCAGTTGAATGAATGCTTCAACAATGGCAACATGCTCAGATAACAAATATGGCACATATATATAAGACGACAAGTGCCTGGCACAGTTGATAGATTGGTTACTGCTGCTGCAATGGTAGGTTATCAACAATTAAGTGGGTTTGAAAGTGGTGTTATAATCAGTGCACGAGTGATGAGGGATAGCATCTCTGTGGTACTGATGATATGACCATTTCACGAGTGTACTGTGAACATCAGTAATTTGGTAAACCATCAAATCTCCAACATTGCTGAGCTGGAAAAACATCCTGCACGAACGGGAGCAACGACTACTGAAGAGAACCATTCAATGTGACAGAACTGCAACCCATCCACAAATTGCTGCAGATTTCAATGCTGGGCCATCAACAAGTGTCAGCGTGCGAAACATTCAACGAAGCACCATGTACCCTTGATGACAGTATGACACAAAGCTTTATGCCTCGCATGGGCTCTTCAACACCGACATTGGACTGTCGATGACTGGGAACATGTTGCCTGGTTGGACGAGTCTCGTTTCAAATTGTAACTAGTGGATGGACGTGTATGGGTATGGAGAAAACCTCATGAATCCATGGTTCCTGCATGTCAGCAGGAGACTGTTCAAGCTGGTGGAGGCCCCGTAATGGTGTGGGACATGTGCAGTTGGAGTGATATGGGACCCCTGATACATCTAGATATGCCCCTGACAGGTGACACATATGTAAGCAAGCTGACTGATCACCTGCATCCATTCATGTCCATTGTGCATTCCTACAGATTTGCAACAGCCCACACATCCAAAATTGCTGCAGAGTGGCTTCAGGAACATTCTTTTGAGTTCAAACACTTGCTTTGGCCAGCAAACTCCCAAGACATGAACATTATTGTGTGTATCTAGGATGCCTTGCAACGTACTGTTCAGAAGAGATCTTCAACCTCTCATACTCTTAAGGATTTATGGACAGTCCTGCAAGATTAATGGTGTCAATTCCATCCAGCACTGCCTCAGACATTAGTTGTGGCCACGACATGTCATGTTGTGGCACTTCTGCATGCTCATGGGGACCATACATGTTATCAGGCAGGTGTATCAGTTTCTTTGGCTCTTCAGTGTATTTGTACACACATTTCACCTGTATCTGTACCAAATTTTGTCCTGCAGTTTTGATTTCATGCAGCTCAATCTCTATGATATATCTTCTGAACAATGTGTCATACAGTGACATAATTTTGCTGGTACATTCAGCGATATACCTTTATACTGTCAGCTAAATGTACTGTGAATAGAGCTGGTAGTAAAGACATAAAAATTAAAATGTCATGTATAATGCGGCAATTTTTCACACATTTCAGTTTTTATAACATCGTGTCTTCTTAACTGTGTGTCACGCAATGATATAATTTTGCAGGTATATTCAGTGATATATGAGAATACTGTCTGCAAAATGTGTTGCGAATACAGTTAGTAATAAATTAAAATGTTATGTCTGACATGGCAGTTTATTTGAAGGAACAGCACAAATGTAGCAAGAATAAACTTTCTTCCTTTCATCATTTAGTGGGGGTTGTCAGAGAGAATAAGTTTCATAAAAGTTTGAAATTGTGTGTCAAGTTTGTTGCAAGTCACTAAGTGCTCTCATTCTCCAATGGCAACCCATGGTATGGTGCCACACCACCTCTCCTCCAAAGAAAATGTTCAAAGCCGCACCCTCAACCGGTAAAGTCATGGCGACAGTCTTCTGGGACTCTAAAGGAGTTATTCTGTTTGATGCAACCATCAAGTCTGAATTTTATTGTGTTACCCTCAAGAAATGGAAGAAACGATTAAGGCACCTTCATTGCCACAAAAATGCAATCTAAATCCTCCTCCTCCATGACAATGTAAGGCCTCACACAAGTATGCACACCTAAGAGGAGTTCATAAAACTTCATTTGACACTTCTTCCTAACTCACCCTACAACCCTGATCTTGCATTTTCCTACTTCCATGTTTGGCTCAACGGAGGATGCATTCCATGGGAAGCAGTACACGGATGATGGGGAGGTTATTGATTCAGCGAGACACTAGCTCCTATACCAACTAGTAGAGTGTTTCATGTGGGCATACAGACTCTCCCTGTAATGTGGCATAAAGCTGTTGCATTCAATGGAGACTATGTTGAAAGACATGATTTTGTAGCCAAAAGAGTGAGGAATAATGAGGCTTACTGGAACCCTGAATAAAACCAATCTGTATTTAGAAAAAAAAAATGTGTTTCATTACTTATTGAATGCCCCTCATATGTATGTACATTCATTTTTATAATATGTATGGATATGTCATTTCAGGAATTGTAATATGTTTACAAGCTAGTTTTTAAATAGCTCATCTCAACCAAGAATCTCCAACCTGCAACTAGCAATCACACCTATAAGATAAACGTAACAAGTCTGCTGGAATCTGCAGTTAGTGATCACAGTGTTAACTTTACTGCAGGAGTTCGTGGCTAAAAATTATTGTGTTAAAGCCTATACAGCAAGTACAAATTTGGTCACTGCACTTTCAACATCTCAGTGAAAGACTGCCTTCTGTGTTGGCATCATCTACATATGTAGACGTAGAAGCTTATGACTCATATAATGTCTTAATATCATACAGTGACTTGTACTCTATGTAATGTATCTCTGAGTCAACTCAAAGTGATACTGACTCTGGTTGTGTATTGTGTGAATATTGTGGGCATTAATTTATCTGTGCATTTCATCAGGAGGTTTATTCATAAAATGAAGCCATTATTGTAATGTGATTGTTGTCTCACAACGCAATAGTGATTGTGTCCTGTGATTATTCTGTGCCTGGCATACAAATGAGTAGCAAGGTTAAGTGCTTGCCTGTGAACATTTTATGTGAACTGGGACTGGTCATCGTACAGTCCGAAGTGACAATCAATGTGGGAATAGCTGTATTAAACAGAAGACCCACGTACAAAAATGACAGACAATTTGGAATATTGGAAAAGCTCCATATTGCAACTTGGAATGTGAGAAGTCTGCTCTTAAAAGACACAGGGCTATGTGAAGAACTGAAACAAAGGAGCATTAATACTGCAACAATTTCAGAAACAAAGAAAAAGCTGAGAGGACCTGCAGCTTTAGATAGATACCTAATGATCTACAGTGGTGCAGGACGTGACAGAAAAGCAAGTAGTGGTGTGGCTATATTAGAATATAATAAATGAAATCTAAAAATCAAAGATTATTTTTATATAAACGGCAATCATAACATCAAGATTCAAAACAGATCAAGGTCATCTAAAAGTGACAGATGTATGCTCCTGAAGATGAAAAAAAGATAGACTGAAGCTTTTTATGAAACCCTACAAAGAGAAGTAGGTAAACACAACAAAATGTATCACCTGTTAATCTGTGGATATTTAAATTCCAGAACAGGTAATAACCCAGTGCCTCTAACAGTTGAAACATTTGGTGAACAACACATAAGTGATAATCGACATTATCTTGTACATTTTGCCTCAAGCAATAGAGTCTATATTAATGCAAGAGAGACAGAGATTAATACACCTGGAACATGAAGTAACAGAGATCAATAATAGATTATGTGATGGTGAACAGTAAAATATGCAAGTAAGTTCACGATGTTCATGGTTTCAGAGGTAGGGACAGTTACTCAGACCACTATCCTAGTAGCAGCAAAAATGGCTATGCTCATTAGATGGAAGAAGATAAAAAAGGCTCAGACGAAAAGGCACAATGGTTTTAAAGTCTACCTATTACAGGATGAGAGCATAAGACATCTATACCAAAACAGACAATCTTTGTCTAGACTACTCAGACATAAGCGATAGTAAAGAAACTGACAGGCAAAATATAAAGCTATGTACTGAACAGGTCGCAAATGAGTCATTAGGAAAAAGGAGTAAGAAAAGAAGAAGGGACTTTGAGTATAGACTGAAAATATCGCAGAAAGAGCTGAGGAAAAGGAATGAGCATATCAGATATATTTACATGTGAAAACATAATCCACGAAACAAGAATATAAAGAGAAAAGAAAGAGAGTAAAAACCATTGTTAGGAAAACAGATGAAGAATCGAGATATAACTTTGTGAGCAGAACTGAACATGACATCTATGGATGACAGTCCATAGCTTACAAGGTGATAAAGCATTTAAATAAAACAAAGAGAGAGTTAACAAACCTAAATATAACACCAGAATACAAATGGACTGCACATTACAAACAGCTCTGGTGTCATGATAGCCAAGCGTTAGAGGAGGAGGACCGCCCCCTCCCCGAAATGGATATACCATATGACGGCAATCTCTTAATCAAAGATCTAAACGGGCCCTGAATAAAACATAAAACTGGAAATCATCAGGCACCAATGGCATAAACACAAAATTATTTAAATACAGGGCATTATTCTTAAAGCTTAGACTACTTTATTAATACAAGACATATCGGTAAAGTCTGGAGGGCAGCATGGAGGGTAAAAATCGAAGAGGGAGACCAAGAGATGAATACACTAAACAGATTCAGAAGGCTGTAGGTTGCAATAAGTACTGGGAGATGAAGCTTGCACAGGATAGAGTAGCATGAAGAGCTGCATCAAACCAGTCTCAGGACTGAAGACCACAACAACAACATTGGTAAAGACGCTAAATCCCAAAACTATGGACAGTTGCAGATGTCATATCAGTTCTTAAAAAAGGTAAAAAAAATATAAATGCAATAATTATCATACTATATCAATAGCAGACACAGTGTATAAGATTACGCCAAGATGTCTAGAAATGTCTAGAAATTACTGACAGAAATCTGTTATCTTGAAGAACAAAATGGTTTCAGGAAAGTGACATGCCGTACTGATATGTTTTCATACTTAGACAAATTATAGGAAAACAAAGAAAGTTCAATAAGGAAACACACACTGCATTTATAGACCAAGAGAAAAGTTTCAACCATGCAGACAGGAAAATATTACACAAGAAAGGATATCCTCAGCAAATAACAAAGGTGATAGAATTGAAACATGGAAACAACGAATTAATGCGGGCTTGAGACTATCACATGAATTTTTTTAACACTGTGCTTTTTTGCAGGTGATCTTGCAGTTATACAGGATAGAGATACATCACTACAGAGATCCATCTACAGGCTGAACCAAATGTTTAAAGAATATAATATAAAAATACCGATTCCAAAAACAAAAGTGATGGCTTCCAAAGGGACAAAGCTATTGAGGACTAAGATCATAATAGGACACAAAACAACGGAACGAGTTAGTCACTTCAGTTACCTGGGAAGTATTATAAGCTAGCGGAATGAACTGAACATTGACAACAAACTGCAGAAATATCAGATGATATTAAATTCTGAAGCACTGTCAACATAAAAACGTGTAAAAGCAACTAGAGACTAACATAATCATGTTGTTGTTGTTGTTGTTGTCTTCAGTCCTGAGACTGGTTTGATGCAGCTCTCCATGCTACTCTATCCTGTGCGAGCTTCTTCATCTCCCAGTACTTATTGCAACCTACATCCTTCTGAATCTGCTTAATGTATTCATCTCTTGGCCTCCTTCTACGATTTTTACCCTCCACACTGCCCTCCAATGCTAAATTTATGATCCCTTGATGCCTCAGAACATGTCCTACCAACCAGTCCCTTCTTCTTGTCAAGTTGTGCCACAAACTCCTCTTCTCCCCAATTCTATTCAATACCTCCTCATTAGTTATGTGATCCACCCATCTAATCTTCAGCATTCTTCTGTACGAAAGCTTCTATTCTCTTCTTGTCCAAACTATTTATCATCCATGTGTCACTTCCATTCATGGCTACACTCCATACACATACTTTCAGAAACGACTTCATGACACTTAAATCTATGCTCGTGTTAACAAATTTCTCTTATTCAGAAACGCTTTCCTTGCCATTGCCAGTCTACATTTTATATCCTCTCTACTTCGACCATCATCAGTTATTTTGCTCCCCAAATAGCAAAACTCCCTTACTACTTTAAGTGTCTCATTTCCTAATCTAATTCCCTCAGCATCACCCGGCTTAATTCGACTACATTCCATTATCCTTGTTTTGCTTTTGTTGATGTTCATTTTATATCCTATTTTCAAGACACTGTCCATTCCGTTCAACTGCTCTTCCAAGTCCTTTGCTGTCTCTGACAGAATTACAATGTCTTCGGTGAACCTCAACGTTTTTATTTCTTCTCCATGCACTTTAATACCTACTCCGAATTTTTCTTTTGTTTCCTTTACTGCTTGCTCAATATACAGATTGAATAACATCGGGGACAGGCTACAACCCCCTCTCACTCCCTTCCCAACCGCTGCTTCCCTTTCATGCCCCTCGACTCTTATAACTGCCATGTACAAATTGATAATAGACTTTCGCTCCCTGTATTTTACCCCTGCCACCTTTAGAATTTGAAAGAGAGTATTCCACTCAACATTATCAAAAGCTTTCTCTAAGTCTACAAATGCTAGAAATGTAGGTTTGCCTTTCCTTAATCTATTTTCTAAGATAAGCCGTAGGGTCAGTATTGCCTCACGTGTTCCAACATTTCTGTGGAATCCAAACTGATCTTCGCCGAGGTCGGCTTCTACTAGTTTTTCCATTCGTCTGTAAAGAATTCACGTTAGTATTTTGCAGCAGTGACTTATCAAACTGATAGTTCAGTGATTTTCACATCTGTCAACACCTGCTTTCTTTGGGATTGGAATTATTATATTCTTCTTGAAGTCTGAGGGTATTTTACCTGTCTCATACATTTCGCTCACCAGATGGTAGAGTTTTGTCAGGACTGGCTCTCCCAAGGCCGTCAGTAGTTCCAATGGAATGTTGTCTACTTCCGGGGCCTTGTTTCGACTCAGGTCTTTCAGTGCTCTGTCAAACTCTTCACACATCCTCTTCCATTTCCATAATATTGTCCTCAAGTACATCGCCCTTGTATAGACCCTCTATATACTCCTGCCACCTTTCTGCTTTCCCTTCTTTGCTTAGAACTGGGTTTCCATCTGAGCTCTTGATATTCATACAAGTGGCTCTCTTTTCTCCAAAGGTCTCTTTAATTTTCCTGTAGGCAGTATCTATCTTACTCCCTAGTGAGATAAGCCTCTACATCCTTACATTTGTCCTCTAGCCATCCCTGCTTAGCCATTTTGCACTTCCTGTTGATCTCATTTTTGAGAAGTTTGTGTTCCTTTTTGCCTGCTTCATTTACTGCGTTTTTATATTTTCTCCTTTCATCAATTAAATTCAATATTCCTTGTGTTACCCAAGGATTTCTACTAGCCCTTGTCTTTTTACCTACTTGATCCTCTGCTGCCTTCACTACTTCATCCCTCAAAGCTACCCATTCTTCTTCTACTGTATTTCTTTTCCCCATTCCTGTCAATTGTTCCCTTATGCTCTCCCCAAAACTCTGTACAACTTCTGGTTTAGTCAGTTTATCCAGGTCCCATCTCCTTAAATTACCACCTTTTTGCAGTTTCTTCAGTTTTAATCTACAGTTCATAACCAATAGATTGTGGTCAGAGTCCACATCTGCCCCTGGAAATGTCTCACAATTTAAAACCTGGTTCCTAAATGTGTGTCTTACCATTATATAATCTATCTGATACCTTCTAGTATCTCCAGGATTCTTCCATATATACAACCTTCTTTTATGATTCTTGAACCAAGTGTTAGCTATGATTAAGTTATGCTGTGTGCAAAATTCTACCAGACAGCTTCCTCTTTCATTTCTCTCCCCCAATCCATATTCACCCACTATGTTTCCTTCTCTCCCTTTTCCTACTCTCGAATTCCAGTCACCCATGACTATTAAATTTTCATCTCCCTTCACTACCTGAAAAATCTCTTTTTATCTCATCATACATTTCTTCAATTTCTTCGTCATCTGCAGAGCTAGTTGGCATATAAACTTGTACTACTGTAGTAGGCATGGGCTTCGTGTCTATCTTGGCCACAATAATGCGTTCACTATGCTGTTGCTAGTAGCTTACCCACACTCCTATTTTTTTTATTGATTATTAAACCTACTCCTGCATTACCCCTATTTGATTTTGTGTTTATAACCCTGTAGTCACATGACCAGAAGTCTTGTTCCTCCTGCCACCGAACTTCACTAATTCCCACTATATCTAACTTCAACCTATCCATTTCCCTTTTTAAATTTTCTAACCTACCTGCCCGATTAAGGGATCTGACATTCCAAGCTCCGATCCGTAGAATGCCAGTTTTCTTTCTCCTGATAACGACGCCCTCTTGAGTAGTCCCCGCCCGGAGATCCGAATGGGGGACTATTTTACCTCCGAAATATTTTACCCAAGAGGACGCCATCATCATTTAACCATATAGTAAAGCTGCATGCCCTCGAGAAAAATTACGGCCGTAGTTTCCCCTTGCTTTCAGCCGTTCGCAGTACCAGCACAGCAAGGCCGTTTTGGTTAGTGTTGCAAGGCCAGATCAGTCAATCATCCAGACTGTTGCCCCTGCAACTACTGAAAAGGCAGCTGCCCCTCTTCAGGAACCACACGTTTGTCTGGCCTCTCAACAGATACCCCTCCATTGTGGTTGCACCTACGGTACGGCCATCTGTATCACTGAGGCACGCAAGCAAAATGTCTCGGCCTCTACTATGGGGTGGAGAACTGTAGGGTATGCCTTGACATGTCAGGTGTGAACTACATGCAGGAAGTGGCTATTAGGGTACCTGTGGCATGCACATGTGAATTTTTTTTTTAGGTTAAGGAACCCCCCCCCCCCCTCCCTCCCCCTATCGCAGAGATCAGTGATGAAATGCATGCTGAAATCAAAGATAGGTCAGCTACATTATTATCAGAGATCAGAAATACAAAAGGTTCATATGATACTGATAAACTGCAGGAGCATTTATGGCAACATCCTCAAATTAGTATATCTCATTAGGTTACAGATACTATTAGGAACAGAAAGTTGGTCGAAACTGGAAGTAAACAGCAACAAAATTCTACATAAGAATGGAATATATATCACAAGAATATGATAGAAGCCAATAGAATGGGCAAGTCATGCAACCAAAACTTGTGGCCGACACAGGGATTTGTGTGACATTATTCTGAAGGTTCATCCAAAAACTATTTTGAGCAGATAGTCAGAGAACTAATTCATGAGGGTAATATCTTGGGCCTCAAAGAAACAGACAGACATGAACTTTTTGAAACTGTTAACAAAGATGAAGTTATCATTAATGGTAAGCCTGTGTCATATCTTTGATTACAGGTGTTGTAAAAAGTGTTAAGAGAGGTAGAAAAACATTTTTGCTTAGCTAAAGAGACAAGATACAAACTTCACAGTATCTCAGTAATCAACTCCAATTATCCAGTTCTGAAGATGAAGATGTGAAGCAAAAAAAGAAAAAAAATCAAAAGTGCTGTTCAATACGCCTTAGACAAGTACATTCCAGACAAGGTCTGAAGTGACAGGAAAGATCCACAGTGGTGTACCAGTCATGTTACAAAGTTGCAATTGAAACAAGCAGAGCTTCATTATAGATTTAAGTAATGTCAAAACTTAGCTGACAAACGAAAGCTGAAACAAGTAAAAGAACATAAAGAGAGCAGTGAGAGAAGGGTTCAATAAATTAGACAATAAAATTTTGCTATCAATTCCAATTAATAACCTTAAGAAGTTTTGGTCTTACGTAAAATCAGTAAGCAGATTGAAACCACATATATAGTTAACTCAGTGCCTGCACTGGCACTGAAATGGAAGATGACAGAAAGAATGGCAAAATAGTGAATTTGATCTTCTGAATCTGTTTCATAGCTAAAGATCATAATATGGTCCCTCATTTCAATGTCTGCACAAACACCAAAATGGCAGATATTGAAATAAGTAACCACCTATTAACCCTTTGCACTCTGTAATGCAGACACAGGGCGTCTATGTGCACTCTTATTTGGTGAGTGTCCCACAAATCATCTCTCTGTGGAAACAATGAGGCCACTGACCAACAATTAGGGTATACGTTAAAACTAAAAGTGCCCTTTCACTCAAATATATTTATGTAAGCATTATTCTACAAAACTTTTCTTTGTGTGACATTTATTGAAACTCTTCAGGATAGACTGCTTGCATCATCATTGTACTCTAATTGTTTACATACAAATCACTGTCATCACCAAAATCATTTCATCAAAGTGATCACCTCTTGTTTTCACTAAAAGATATCTCTAACAACTCAACAATCCCTTCCTCAGAAAGGACTTAATGAAGAACCAACTGTTTCACATCTACTAACTTGAACGTAATAATTACAACCTTTCAACATAAATGTTGCGGTTCGACAATGAGTTAACTCAGACTTCCTTAGATGGCAGTACTATATAGCATTGATGCCTAGCATAGCCATATTCGAGAATGGAGCATGTGACAGCTACAAAGCTCTGTGCTGAATGAGGCTCAAGGTAGGAGTGGAAAACAAAATTTGTAATGTCAAGCATCGCTCACTATTGCAGTGGAAATGGTTAAAAAAGAAACTACAATCGCTTAGTAGCGGAAAGTCAATTCATCCAGAAAAGATATGCGTAAGATTCCACAGAGGAGATACATTTAAGATTCTACAGAGATTATGTGAAAGAATTTGCTCCCTTCCTAACAGCAGTTTGTTGTAGGTCACTGGCAAAATAAACCTAGCGACTCATTTTCAAAAATGATCATAGGATAGATGTACATAATTATAGGCCTGGATCGCTGATGTCAATTCTGTTGTAGAATTATGAAACATGTTTTACGCTCATGTATTATGATGTTTTTGTACAGCAAAGATCTCTGTAAACATCATTTGGATTCCACAGACAGACATCCTCAGCTTGCTCCGATTGTCCATGAAATCCAGAGTGCTATACTTTGATGCTCCGGTTGATGCTGTGTTTCTTGCCTTCAGGAAGGCATTCTAAAACAGTTGTTTCATTAAGAAAGAAGAGCTTATTGAGTATTGGACCAGATTTGTGAATGGATTAACAACTTCTTTGCAGTCAGAACTTAATATATCATTCTTAACAAAACAAAATTGACAGAGATGAAGGTAATTTCAGGAGTACCCTAAGGAAGTATGATAGGACTGTTACTGTTTAAAATATATACAAATGATCTATTGGATAACATCGGAAGCTCCATGAAGCTGTTTGTAGATGATGCCATTGTCCATAAGAAGATAGAAACACCAGAAGACTGTAATAAGCTGCAGGAAGATATGCAGAATATTTATGAATGGTGCAGGGACTGGCAAGTGGCTCTGGACATTAATAAATGTAATGTATTGTGCATACATAGTAAAATAAATCCAATACAATGCAAATACACTATTGGTAATAAATCGCTGGAAACAGTAAATGCCATAAAATTTTTGGGAGTAACAACCTGGAATGACCACATAAACCAAGTGATAGGAAAACCAAATGCCAGGCTGAGATTTATGGGAAGAATCTTAAGGAAATGTAATTCATCCTCAAAACAACTAGATTACAAAAAAAATTTTCAACTGTGTTGAGTACTACTAATCAGACTGGGACCCTAACCGGGGTGGATTAATATGAGAGATAGGCAAGATCCAATGAAGAGTGGTACATTTTGTCACAGGATCCTATTGTTGGTGCAATAACATTACGGATATGCTCAACAATCTCCAGTAGCATTGTGAAATGATCAGAAAGAGATAATCCGAGAAATGACATATAATACAGAAGTTTACTGGTAAGTCATTCTTCCCACTCACCAGTCACAAACGGACAGAAAAAGGGGGGAGGGGGTGGAGCAGGACAAAAGGGGATCTGATAGTGATATCATCTGAAGTACACTCCATCACATAACAATAAGTAGCTTTTGGAGTTTAGATGTAGAACCTTAAGGTTCACATCAAAATCTGTCAATGGAATATCATCGTCACACTAACAGCAACAAATTTATGTACATCTGCAGATTCTAAATGAAAAATTGTTTGACAGTTCAAGAATTGTCTACAAATTAAAGTATGTGTGAATTAGAAACCTGCTTAAGTTTACAGATTATTATCAATGATTTTTAAGGGTCCAAGGCAGAGGTGCATACTTCAGCTATGAGATACTATACAAATTGTATGGGAACTTTTAGTGTGTTTGTGGTCAGACATTTAGGTTTATTTATCATACTGGAAAAGTTTTACAATATAGACCCATTTACTTTGTTTTTTACAAAATGGTGTCCAATAGGTTTAATGCATCTCTTTGTCCTCTGAAATCAAACAGCTAAAAAATTTTGAACAAGCGTTTTCTAGCAGCTGAGCATGTTCTTCAATAACTGCATAAGCTCTTCATTCATAGAAAACTGCCTTTTTTAAATAAAAATCTTCAACTCTTAACAACTACACAAATCACACCAGGAAGGACAAAGACTAAAGGGAAATTTTTTGAGAATTATTGACACAACAAATAGGTAATCACATTTTAATAATTTAGTAGCTTCTCTGGGCAATGTTACTAGTCCCAGTGTTTGAAGTATAGCACTTGTTTACGCGAAGTGTCTTAGATTAATTTAACTGTATGACTGAGTGTATCAAGAGTATATTTCATAGTTTCTTTTGCAAGTGTTGCTTTAGGGTATTTTGTTTACTTGATTTATTGTAGCTGTCTGTGGAGATTCATGCAATTTACATTAGTTGCATCTCCTATGGACTGGTTAGCTGTAGTGGGATGCTTTTAGCATTTCATTGCTCAAAATCAGGTTTTTAAAATTTTCGAGCTTAGCGTAATTTGTGTCCACATTTTTTGTTAATCGTATTTCAAGATGAAAGATGCCAAGTGACAATGCTTGTGTGTAGATTCAGGAAGAGCTTAACATTTCCAAACAGCCAGAAGAAGATTTCCTGCTGCCAAGAGGGCTTAGACAACTCAAGAGGTCACCTGCAATCTCTGATATTGTTGTGCCATTTAATGTGTCTGACCCAACCTCTCAGTTTCCACTGCTCATCAAATGGGAATACATGCCTAGGTCATCCATATGTGTGTGGGAGGAATAACAGCAAACAAAGTTTAATAAAAGGTGAACGCAGTGACTGCTTTGAGAACGCATTTGAGCTAGCACAAGTCATCTTATCTGTTGGGACTGAGGCAGAGTTGCCCACAGGTTTTCATGTCATTGGAGGCAAAACATTTCCCTATAAATGTGATTTAGAAATTTTGAGTACATTGTTATCTTGTATAATTTTCTCCTGTTGGTTTATGCAGTGCACATTTAGTACATGTAAATGTTATATACATAAATAAGCTAACAGTGTAATTATAGTAAGATCTGTTTTTACATTCACAGATTTGATGGATTCCTGCCATCTGTGTTATTTTCTGCTGGTGTTGTCATAAGTTCTGTTCTCTCAATTAACTGCCTTCTTATCGTTAACTTTTTTGGATAGGTAACATTTCCCACATTTTGTAATTTTGAACTACTACCACATGTTTCAATATCAATTCTCAAATCCACCAGTGTGGAAGCTACACTGTATTCCCACTTGCACACAACCTGTAAAATAATGCACAACATAAAACTGATGTTTCAGAACCTAAATTATTATGGGTTCGATGATAAATATAAGTGGCATTTTCAGGGGCACTTTCAAAATGTTTCTACAATGTTTCCTCATTGGTTGGTTGGTTGATTTGGGGGAGGGGACCAAACAGTGAGATTATCAGTCCCGTGGAATTGGGGATGGACAGGGAAGGAAGCTGTCTGCCATTTCAAAGGAACCTTCTTGGCATTTGCCTGGAGCGATTTAGGGAAATCAATGAACACCTAAATCAGGATAGATGGATGGGGGTTTGAACCGTGATCCTCTTGGATGCGAGTCCAATGTGGTAATCACTACAGCCTCGCTTGGTAGTTCATCATCTAACTACTCTACACTACAATACATTATTTTTGCAGATTTGCGATACTTTTTGCAGTTGGTGAATGGACCACTCATTAATGGCCCATGTTGACTGCCATGCATTATATGTGGCCATAAAAATATGCAACTTACAAGGGCATCTTTAACTGCTTTAGAATAAATCAGTGATGGATATAACAACCAGTTCAACTGAAATGTTCTCTCTATGCCATCTATGTCATTCCTGAAATTATAATTTTTGTCTGGTTGCCATGGATTCAATGAAATTTTATACTTTAGGGAATCTTCAATCTCTCTCTTTTTGCCCCCCTCTTTGACGTAATTTCTACATTGGAGATATTAACCAGGAGACTAATATCCTTTTCAGCAAAGCACTTGAATTAAGCAGACACACTTGCTAAGTCTGTATTTTCCACAACACACTTACTGATGTTTTCTTAAAGCAGATATTTGAGTCTGACTCACCCTTTTCTTTCAGTGTCATCGTAGGTACTAATTTTACTTTTTTGATTCCCTCTCTTCCTTTTTCATTCTTTTATGAGGTACAAATAACTTGTGAATGCCAATATTTTTTTCACTTTAATCACTATTCTTTTACGCCTCACAAATCATAAAATTCTAAGTAAACCACATTCATGCATCACTGCTCACTTACAACTCATTGCTGACAACAGAAAAATTGAGACATAACTTCATTAACTACTGACAAGACTCTCATGCCGATCAGCTGAATTTGTGACAACAAATTATAGAGATGTTCATGCTTATATGCGTTGCTTATTTCCAGTAGTGACTATGAAATCACGAAATGACAGCTGTTGTACAACAATTACTCAATGACCGCCACCTATTGTTAGATCTCATAGGTCTGCACTAGTTCTACTGTCAGTGAATTCCTACTAGTACCGATCAGCAACCATGTAGTAAAAGTGAACATCCCTTCAGCAACTGAAAACAAATATAACACAATATGCTACTTTAAATTATGACCTGACAGTTGTCAGCCATTATTTGGATTTTGAAGGAGTAAGTTTTTTAAGAGAGAGTTCTGTCATGTGACTTTTGTTACACCTGCTACCATTGGAGGTTTATGAAGACATTAACATAGTGACTTTGGAACTTGGAGGGTGACTTTTTCAACCCCTAAGAAGGCAACATTTCCAAGATGGAATGCTAGGCACGTCATGGAGCCACTTAGGCAGATAACATTCAGGGCTGGAAAGAAAGCCAATGTGTACTCGGTATGTCTGCTGGGGGGCCCTCATCAGAGATGCGGATTGCTAGCAGCTATCGAGCATGCAGGGTGCTGTTGCCTGCAACTTGGGGCTCACATCTGCACCGATGACGCCTGTCGTTTGGGTTCTGAGGCTATTCTCAGTTGTTACAGGCAGCTGGCAGAGGTGGTGAAGACTGCTGGCCTCATGTGTGGGGCACAAGCAGAGGTCACAATTTGCAGTATCGTTCCTGGAGTTGATCGGGGTCCTTTGGTTTTGGACCCAAGTATAGGGTCTTGACCAAAGGTGTTGTCGACTCTGTGACGAGCTTGGCTGCAGATTTCTAGACCTGCATTATATTTTGGAGATTTGTAAGACTTCCCTTAATAGGTCAGAGGTGTATTACACAAAAGAAGCAGCTACTTGGGTAGCACAGTACTTGTGGAGTGCACGTGAGGTTTTTTTTTAGGTTAGTCTAACGTTTCTGACGTGTGAGTGTGAATCTGGGTTATTTCAGTTTATTCCTCTGAACCACGTTCCACTTCTTTATGTAGTGGCTTACTTGGAATTTGCAGCCACTCTTCTTTACTGGATAGCTGGCTGCAGGAAACCCTCTTGACTTCTTCTCCATTGAATAACGCTAGGTACAGGAATTTTTAGACTCTTCCTACTTATGAAATAAGTAGACATACAAGCTTTGCTTTTCGTCAATTAAAGATGTATTTGACTTTCATACACAATAAAACTCTCACATTCAACATAAATATATAACTTACGGTAAGTCCCTCATACAGCTGAATGTAAGAAACAAATTAAATTACAGTTAAAAGAAAGTTGGCTTTGATACCATAACTTTTTTTAACATAAATCAGAAAATAAGTGTTGCCCATAGCAAGGTTACGTCAAGAGTTTTCAAGAGTTATTTTTCAACTGTCTTTGTTTTAATAACAATAGTCAATGACCCAATAAGCACAGTGCTGCATATAAACTACATGGTTCTTCCTTACACACTCGCTAAAACATCTATGAATTGCTCGACAGGTACTTGTCGGTGCCATTCATCCACCGCATCTACTTTCTTCCCGTGACTGAATTGAAACCTGCACAAACAAACATGTGATACGCAGTAGGTAGGATTTTACCATCCCACACTCATATCCAGAATATCGCGCGTTTGAGATGGTAGAAGGCTGAGTGGTTCTAGAATTTACACAGAAATTCTCGAATCACTAGACTAGGCAGTAGTTTGAAGTGTTCTCATGAATACTTGCCAGCTGATGGGAAGCAAACAGCATTCAGAGTAAAGACACTTCAACTGTCATAACTTTATCAGTAAACTGTCGAAGTATTAGTAATGAAGTTCCCGTATTTACTGCTCTCCAGGGAAGTTCTCATGCTCAAATTATTCTTGGGACCGCAAGCTGGCTGAAACCCGAAGTGGAATGCTCCGAGATATTTAGCGAATTGTGGAACGTATATTTGAAAGACAGATTAGAGACCATAGGAGAGGAAGTGTTCATTGCAGTCGTCAAAAGCTTTCTCTCTTTTAAAGGTGAAGTATAACAGGTGTAGGTGAAACCAAGCTAATTGTTGGATGATTTTACTGGCTGCCCAATTCTGCTGTGACGGTTCTAGAGTCATCCAAAGAAAGTCTGTCATCAGGTACAGTGTCTGTATGATGATCATGTAATTTCTTCATTCAATAGTTGATGAGAACCTCTTTCAGACTTATCCATGCACGATAAGTTGACTTCCACATATCAAATTTTATGTATATGCCATCTACCCATTTTGCATTAAGACACTCTTACTACTCTCTTATCATAAAGAATTCAACAAGAATTTTGTCTTCTTTCCCTACACAGGAAAAATACTCTTTCGTTGACCACGTCACATCTATCATCTACTCAATTTACATTACTTATCAACAGCTTTCTCACCCAGAAGACTTCTGGCTGCCTTATTCTCTGCTTTGAAACCATTAATTTTGTATTGTGACCAAAATTTCTAAAGGATGTTATGTATCTAACCAATGAACAAAAATTAAGTTACAGAACACAATGAATGTTTTACAAGTATATTCATGTTCATAAGTTAAGGGATTTTTTAGATACATGAAAAACACACTGTATCATGACTATACAGGTTAGACTAAATTATGGCAGAACACAATGAAACATATGCCATTGTAAGAATGTTTAGTACACTTGCAACGGTCTATATCAGGCTGTGCCAACACCACCTCCTGGACCATGGACACCCGTAAGTGCTTGTCAACTCACCTGTGGGCCGAAGCAGGTAGTAGTAGTCGTATATAGGCTACCTGCTACATACACCACCCTGTTCTGATCTTGTTCTGTCACCTAGGTGAGCCATTTGCCTACCCCAGTTCACATGCACTCATCCGAGACATAAGCTTGTATATGCTACAACAGGCCTCCTGACTGATCAAAAGTTAGCTGTTTGCACCTGCTCCCAAATGTGCCAGATGCTCACAGAAGGGCACTCTAGTTAGAACACAGGGTCTATTTGGGTGAGGGCCATGGTTACATCTTATATTCCTATAGTTGTGCCACCTGTCACACAGTTATCATGGCACCTTTTATTGCAAACATTATTTACATGCCTTGTATCATTTATCAGATCTTAAAGATCCCTCAACCTACACAATAATATAAATATTACATTGTATTCATTTTTATGATAGATAAGCTGAGTGACTCCCAAGATTTTTAATGAGGATAAAGAATTGTCAAAACCTCATACAAAGTGGTCAAAATAGTGTGACAGGCTCTTGGCTGCAAAGCAACTTTTCTTTCTTTTGCTTTTCTTTTCTGGACAGTTGAATTATTCTCACACAGTGACTGACAAAGTCAGTAGCTGGTTTTGCTGCTTCCCTAGGATGTGACAGTGCACAAGGCAAAGAAGAGAGTAGTGGACCTAATTTTCACTGTGTGACACATTCAATGTCACTCTCTAGACATTTATTTCATACAGGCAGTTGTCAACTCTATAAACGGCCAACATTTATACAGCTATATTACCAAAAATGTACATATGCAACAATATAAAACATAAAACTAAAGAACAAAGCAACCTCCATCCCAGATACTGAGAACACATCTGCACATACCTCTCACAGCTGATTTGCTAATTTCAGTTGGGACAACGCGATGAACTTGAGATGGTGACGGTGGTGGAGGCCTTGTCACTGTAACTGCTGCTGAATGAGCAGGTCGCAAGGCTGGTGCTGTTGTGCATACCTAAAAATCCATAAAAGAATAATTAGACATGTTTACTCTTTGATATGTACGTGCAAAAATACTTCTGCTTCAATTAACTTTAACTTAAACACGCATTTTACAATGGCTTATATTTTTAAGAATGCTGTAAATAAGGAAAGCACAGCAATAGTTTCAGAGTACTGGATATCATTAGAAGAGAGAGAAACATACCATTCACTATGAATGATGTGTACTAGGGGGCCATGCATAAACCAATATCAAGGAGAAGCTTTGGAGACATGTAACAAGTTCTGAAATACGATCGGCTAAATGAAACTGCTTCTGGTATTATATGAACTTGTATATGGCATTAATGGAAGTTCTACTTAGATAGTAGCAAAGGAATCTGATTCGCCTCCACATACACTTAAAATTTTAAATTAAAATCTTACCCAGAATGTAGCGAAAGACACCATAGTCTTAAAACACTCTTTCTTCTCAATACATATAATTCAGTTACTGTTTGTGCACTCATGCTCAAATATGTAAGTAAGAGAATGCTTATAAAAAAAAATCATCCATGTATTTTAACTACTGTTTCGCTAGAGATACTGTTCTGTTCAGTATTAACATGGTTTTTGTAGTGGTTAATAAAAAAAGAAAAAGAAAAGAAAAGGTTGAAAATGTGGGAAGAAATGGTGAATAAAAAGGGGTTTTAAAATCGTTGATGACCGTGAAAAAGGGAAAGAAAGAAATGTAAATCGGACTTCGTATTACAGAAAAGTTATCGGACTTCGTGATTCGGAAAAGCTATTGTTGGGGTGGTCCTTGTGGCATTTCTGAGCAAAAGTCAAACCAATTTCCACTACAAAAATTATTTGAAAAAAGAACAGAGAATAACAAAATGTGATTAACAGGGGGAAATGGCGTAGATAAAAGTTCATCCTTTACCATGTTAACATGTCTTCTCGCGTGCGGTGTCCAGGTCTTCAAAAATCTCCTACTTCATTTCTGCATGAAAAGTCTGCTCCGAAATATTGCAATTGTCCAGGAATCACTAATTTATACAAATCAAAATCATTTTGACACTGAATGCAATTTATTTTACATTGCTACTTCCATCCTCCGAATTTCATAACAACTTTCACAATATGTCTACACATTAATGAGTTTTTTCGTCTTAATCAGATCAAGACTAGCTAATAAGTTTTTTACGTCTGCATTAAGCTTCCGCTCTTGAGAGACAATAGACGGATAGAAAACAAAAAAAGAGTTACAATTTTAGTATTTTCTCTGCCATCGAGTGCTCATACCGCTGCGACGGTATAATTTATATCTGAGGAAACAAGTGTAGTGCGGCGAAATTCAAAGTCCCGCTACATTTTGTAGTCTCTAGCCATTGACCGGATTGAGTTATAAAAGGCACACCTAATAAAGAATGGTAATATTTTACTTATAAATTGGGCAGGAGTCCCAATGTTTCACTTACACAAAGTGTAATATGGATATTTTTCCCTGGCCAAAATACAAATGTCACTCGGAATGGTGGGGAATGTCTTCCTTGGCCCTAATTGACAAGTAAAAGTTAATTTAAAAATAAAATTTCCACTATTCTGAACCAGACACACCAGCAAAGAGAAAGTCTGCTGGACTATGAATGTAAAAATACATTCGATCATTGAAAAACTTTTCACATGGTGAATGATTATTAAACACACAAATTACATTTATCCTCACTTCAGCACATTAAGCGCTATGCTTAATTTTCCTATACTAAATCAGTGAACTATCCTTTAGGAGCAAAACTGAATGTCTGCAAAACATGGAAGCATATTTGTCAGCAGGACACAATAACATGCCTGACAAAAAGAAGAGATGAAGCACCTAGTAGAGGAGGAGGAGGAGGAGGAGGAGGAAGAGGAGGAGGGAACAAAATGAAACTTCATGGGTTGAGAATCTGTGTGATGTTATTGCAGTGATTACAAAATAGAGTCAAATATACAAAGAGTATGAACCCGCTTATCAGTAATGTTGCACATGCTCCTGGATGCATGCACCAATTCGGTTACGAAGGGTGGCATTAAATCATTGTATCTGTTCCGGAGGCAAGATGACTGACAACTGTTGGAAATTGTCCTTGATATTCTGGATACAGCACAGAGATGGAGTTGACATCTGAGCTAGTCCCACACATGTCCTACTAGCGACATATTAAGGGGTCTTTCTGGCCATGAGAGTACCTCAACATTATGCAGACAGTTCATATACACACAATGTAGTGATTCAAGAATTTCTGTGTGAAGAAGAAAGTAGACGCAGCAGTCGAACAGCACCGACAAGTATCTGTCGGGCAATCCATAGAGGTTTTAGTGCATGTGTAAGGAAGAACCACGGAGTTTTTACACCACTCTGTTCTTACTGTGTCATTGACTAGTGTTATGTTGAACAAGAACAGTTGAAAAAGCACTCTTATAGACTCTTGATTCAGCCTTGGTAGAGGCAAGACATATTTTCTGATTCATTTTAAGAAAGTCGTGGTAGTCAAGACAACTTTCTTTTAACTGTAAGTCATTTTGTGTCTAATGTCTGACGGTACGAAGTACTTACAGAAAGTTGCATATGTACGTTGAAAGTGGGAATTATGTTGTGCATGAAAGTCAAATGCATTGTTAACTGATGAAAAGGAAAGTTTGTATGTCTACTTTCACACTAAGACGTCACAGAATGTTAGAACATGTCCACCTGTGTGAAAGGACTGAGAAAACAGGAATTTTAAGTCAAATACAAGGAAAGAAACTGCTGTGTTTGGTCATAGCAACCAAACATAATAAGACAAGGAAATTACTCCAAGACATTGGAATATGTTTAAGTATCCAATGGAGCAAAATTTGAAACAAAAGACTGTGAAGAAATGAAAAACTCAACGATAAAAATAGTAAAGAAGATTTCAACGTATTTGTCTAAGAAGAAGTACGCATAGAACACTTCACTCAGCCTGACTGGGCTGAGTTGATAAAATTAATCAAAGCTCAGAGTGCGACTCTAGGATTGGTAAATTCTCAATGAAATGCTCAAAGTCTTAAATTAAACTCATCAGATTCACAATTAAATGCCCAGAGTGAAGCTTTAAATGCTCAGAGGGAAACACTAAATATTCAAACAACATATTCAGGTTTTTTAAGTGCCAAGGTCGACTGTCAGAGAGAAGAATTTAGTAATCTACATGAAGACATGGGTGCTTTGAAGACCGAGTTTGACACTATAAGTACTAAAGTAGAGAATTTAAAAGTAGGTCTAAAAAATAAGTTGACAAACTCTTTGACTTTACCGATCTTAGAAACAGAATGATACCTTTCAGGATTTGTCAAAAAGGTTAGAACTCAACATTGAGAACAAATGCAATAATGTAGAATCCGAACTTATTGAAAAGTTAGAATCTTTTGAAAAGGAGTACAATATTAAGTATAATGATGTTAGACGTGGGTTGTATGCTTTGCAAGAGAGTGTAGACAAGCAAAATGAGTTAATGCCAATTATTCAGTCACAAATTACAGGTTTCAGTACATGGGCAGACAACACAGAAAGGAATTTCAAAGAGAAAATAGCTAACTCTGATATTACAAATGCAATTTGTTTGGAGGAACAATTTGGGGAAATTATAGATCAAAAAGTTACCAAGAGAATAACATCTGGGAAAGTATCGCCTATTCCTTCTTCTAAACTTAATGATACCAGGAAGGGTTTAGAAGACCTGTGGAGAGAATTTAAGCTTATTCAAGACAAAGTAGAAAAAAGGGTAACTTCACCTAATATGGTATTAACTCGTGAAGTGGTGAATGATTTACAATTGGGAGCTCACCAGAGTTATCTAGACAATTCCATAAATTTAAGCCAGACGGAGATATACATCCAACCCATTTCTTAAGAAGGATTAACCAAGCATTACCAAAAAATTGGGAAGATTCTAAGAAGATCGAATTTACTGTGGCGTACCTTCTCAGAGAAGCCTCAGAATGGCGTGCAGTAAATATTGACAATTTTTTCACTTGGGAAGACTTTCAAAAGAAATTTAAAGAAAATTACTGGTCTGCCAGTGCACAAGAAAAGTTAATATCAGATCCATGGGATCCGGGTGGAGTCATCTATCCCCTAGGGACGTTAACATTCTGAGTTAATTGGCGGAGTGACGACCATTGGATCCCAAGTTGTTTTTGGTGTTTCTTCCAAAATAGTTTTCCTGCACCAAATTCCTTTAAAATCTAAAACTAACCTATAATATTACTGCTTAGAAAAAAGAAAAAAACTGAATATGACCATAAAATAGAGAACAACTTAGGAGAATCACAAAAAAGTGATATCTAGATGATATAAACTGAATAGAGTATTATATTAGTTGAAAATATAATATGATGTGACTAGCTGAACAACTGTGATACCATAGTGTATAGATTTTATATTTTGTATAGAGTATTTTATACCTTTTATGAAATGTGATACCGATGGGAAGGTTCGTATAAATTCTGAAAGGGGTGGGTATTGTAGCTAAAAGCTTGATTTACAAGAACAGATAAATCGTGATTAACACATAACACACATCACACCTTTCAAACAACCCTCACAAACAAGTGTGCCTGATTCTTCTTTATTTGCCCTTTCCATATGCTTGCTAGGAATTCCTTTGGGAACCTCAAAGGGGGAAGGTGGGAGAAGTCCTTTCTGCAGGAGACAATTTAACACCAAACCACCTCCGACATCTCACTCAAGTACCTGAGAGGTAGGCATCCTGGGGAAGGGGTATGATAAGGGTTTCCTGTCTTCGGGACTATCTTCTTTCTCTTCTTCAATCCTAGCAAACACATCTATGTTTTCCTTTCTTACTTCTCATCTTGAGGGCCTCTCTATCTTTTCCCTCATTCCATATTCATAAACTTCTATTGCTGAAGTCCTTCCTTATTTCCATGGCTACTAATGACCTACATTTTATCTTCAGATAAAAAGGCCGAAGAATCAGACTACACGAACACACATCCACATACACACATATATACACTTCTACACAAACATTAAATTATATGACAAAGCATGTCACGATGTGAGAACTGCCAGGTGCTGTAGGGGAAAAGGTGTGCACATAGGGAATTATGTGCACATAT
This sequence comes from Schistocerca piceifrons, assembly GCF_021461385.2. Lineage (NCBI taxonomy): Eukaryota > Metazoa > Arthropoda > Insecta > Orthoptera > Acrididae > Schistocerca > Schistocerca piceifrons. The sequence goes on along the minus strand of NC_060139.1, from coordinate 308,334,459 downwards.
ATGGGGAGTTATGACAGTTCTATATCGAATATACAAAAGGAGAGGTGCCCATACATAACAAACAACTATAAAATAGTAATGAGTAATGGATCAATAATAAAAAGGCACGAGCAACATCAGTGCAATAAAAACTCTAATGAATTGAAGAATAGTGGGACATAAGTAGTATAAATAGACATAATATCTATTGAAAATATAGAAGTTGTTAAGTAGAGGAGGACTCTAGGGAGTGAATGATATATTAAAGAATTAATGCAAAGTTTAAAATAGATTTATATCTTTACCAGAAGATAATTAATTATGGTATACATAGAAATGCATATTAGAGTAATGAACTGTGAGGCCTACTCAGAAAGGATAGGGGGGGGGGGGGGGGGGGGGGGCGTACCCGGCATTCACTAAGTACAAAGGGCAGATGCACCTACGTGGAGATAGGACGATCTGTGGCATAATATTTTTTGGTAATATTTCAATGATGAGATGTTGTTAAGACATGTCTGATATTTACTGACATTTTTTTCACATTTGCACTTTAAAATGACTCTACAGACAAAATCAAAATAGCGAAATAAATGAATAATAATAACTTACAGTCAAATAATGGCAATGATTTCATTCAAAATGTATATTATACACCAACCACAGAGAAATTATCAGAAAAGACTTCTTAACATTTAAATTTATGTGTGATATTAAAAAAATCTCTCTTTTCCAGGAAAGCTTTTCCTGCTGTTGCCAGTAAGCATTTCATATCCTCTTTATTTTGGTTACAGACAGTTATGTTGCACAATAACAGTAAAATTCTTATATTACTTTAAGTGTCTTTAAATCTAATCTGATTTAATTTAAATATACGCTGTTACCCTAATTTTATCACTGCTGATATCAATCTTGCATCCCCTCCTCAATTGAACTAATCTACCAACGTCTTCCCCATGTCTCCAAGAAGTACAATGACAACATTGAAATTTTGTAATAATGAAAATTTTATAATTTTATTCTAATTCTCTCTTGTTGTCAGTATAAACCCTACCATACAGTGGTTACAACAATGGATTTGCATTAAAGAAGAGTCTAGTTCAAAGTCCTCTCCATATAACTACTGGCCTGAATAAAATTTTTATTATTAATGCACACACAGAGTCTGCCTTTCTGTTAAAATTAATGTTACAGTAACTACGATACGAGTCCTACATTCCTGCATTGGATCTTCATTGTACATCTTTTACCTCAAAAACTTATGGCACTCTTATGCACGAAATTCTACGACATTGTGCAGCTGGACGCAAAATATTGTTTCATACATTATGTAAATATTCTGTGAGCAAATTATGGATTACAGTAATGTTGGTGATGAAGTAACTGGAGGAGGGAACAATGTTGTTATATACCAACAATAATATAATTTGGTAAAGAACTCAAATTCAACTCAAAGGTCACATGGAATGGCAGTGTACCTTGTCCGGCCTAATAATTACAGGCGATGAACAAGCTCTTAAATCAATTACTAGTCAATATACAGTATAACAGTTGAATCTGAACTATTATAGGATTTTACATTTTCCTCATCCACAGCATTTCTGATATCATATTCAAAGTTTCCCACTAAGGAATCGTGCTTTAGTTTTAGTACTACCTTTGAATTAAAATTCCCAGATATCATTTTGTAATTTTATATGGTGTCTGTGGTATGGGAAACTTACCAGAGATGTAGGTGATGGTGGGACTGTTTTAGATGCAGATTCATGTTGAGTGTCAGCATGCACTGTCCCGGGATAGGAACGAGATGGCAGAAGAAGTGGGTGTAGTCCGTCTGCTAATGGTGGAGTGCTTCCTTGTCCAAACATTTCTTCAGGAATTGCTTCACAGCTTACACGGCTATCAAAACCGTGTGATTTGGCTGACTGACTGAAAAAATAGATGTACCTCAGAAGTAATTTTGTTATTTATTTGACCAATGTTTCTTTCTAGAAACAATAATTTAAGCTCATTTAACAGATATAAAGACAAAATCACAACCAAACTGCTACCATTCACATTTTCCTCATAAGCAGATATGCAAACTCACCTAGCATCTTTGTTGAAAGTCTGTTTCACATTTTTTGGGTTTTCAGATTTCATTTCCATGTCCTGAGCATTGTCATGCTCCTGTCTATTTTCTTTTAAAAATGGAATCTTCCAGTTAGCACTCATTTCTGGGCTCGAATTTGAGCGGCGAACAGGATTTCTTGCCTTACTTGCTTCTAGAAGACAGTAGTTTTAGTTACAAAATTGAAAATACAAGGTCAAAAGAACAACTTCTAGTAACACTTAAGAAGAGGAAACAAGATAGCAATTAACTGAGCACTTCCATGACTTACCACAGTGACTAAATAAAACCATGAGGAATCATGCAACTCTTCTTTGAATCTTTCGTGTTTCTTCCATTAATCCAATATGGTATAGGACATAGGCCAACAAATGATGCTCAAGAATTTGTCAAGCAAGGTTTTTGTATGCAGCCTCTTTTTTCCATGAACTACTGGTCCCTAGTATTTCTACAATAAATGCAAGTCTGGCGTCTGCTTTCCCCATGGCAGGATTTACACAAATCACCAACTGGATAGTCAAACTATATCGGACATCTACTGTAATTATACGTATTTCATTACACTGACGAGGGAACCTCCCCATCGCACCCCCCTCAGATTTAGTTATAAGTTGGCACAGTGGATAGGCCTTGAAAACTGAACACAGATCAATCGAGAAAACAGGAAGAAGTTGTGTGGAACTATGAAAAAAATAAGCAAAATATACAAACTGAGTAGTCCATGCGCAACATAGGCAACATCAAGGATAGCACGAGCTCAGGAGCGCCGTGGTCCCGTGGTTAGCGTGAGCAGCTGCGGAACGAGAGGTCCTTGTTCAAGTCTTCCCTCAAGAGAAAAGTTTACTTTTTTTATTTTTGCAAAGTTACGATCTGTCTGTTCGTTCATTGATGTTTAGTGTACACTCGCACACACACACATATCCATCCGCACATACACAGACACAAGCAGACATTTGTAGAGGCAAAAGCTCTTTGCCTTTACAAATGTCTGCTTGTGTCTGTGTATGTGCAGATGGATGTGTGTGTGTGTGTGTGTGTGTGTGTGTGTGTGTGTGTGTGTGTGTGTGTGTGTGTGTGTACGTACCTGTCCTTTTTTTCCCCCTAAGGTAAGTCTTTCCACTCCCGGGATTGGAATGACTCCTTACCCTCTCCCTTAAAACCCATATCCTTTCGTCTTTCCCTCTTTCCTGATGAAGCAACCGTTAGTTGTGAAAGCTTGAATTTTGTGTGTATGTTTGTGTTTGTTTGTGTGTCAATCAACATGCCAGCACTTTCGTTTGGTAAGTCACATCATCTTTGTTTTTAGATATATTTTTCCCACATGGAATGTTTCCCTCTATTATATTCAATTAAATAATTTCATCAATAACAGATTGTTTTCATCATTATAGTATTACTCTAAAGACATACAATTCTTTCTCATTAGTAGAAGTAACATTTAGACTAACTGCCACTTCATTTGAATGTTTTACTGTAACATCCATGATATCAGGTGTACAAAATAACATCAACGCTTCTCCAGGAGAATAGCAAATACCGGCTGGAATTATACCTGGTCGCTCCACTATTATATTTGCAAGAGACCTCCTAGGTATTGTGGGTTTGTGTGATTACATACCTTCTTCCAGACTTGGTGACAGTCACATCCTAATGATCACTACCTAAAGCTACATCATCTTCAACATCACTAACATCCACATCACTTTCCCCATCTGAATCTTACTCCATAAAACCATCCTCATCTTCACTTTCACTCCTGTAAATAGAATCTTACATAACATTTCATTCAGAACATTTCCTAAAGATAAATCGTACGTTCTTTTAGACGTTCCCGAGTCTCCATATAAACAGCAGGAAAATGAACTAACCCACTGGAAGTATACAAGATAGATAGTTGCTGAATATCAACAACAATCACTTTATCTGAAAAACTGATTGTTGAGAATGCCAAGACTGCCAACCAACAAGAAACAGACTTGCATTGTTGTACAGAGGAGACATAATTATTTTATGTAGAAAAATTTTCTCCAGTGAACATGAAAAGTTTAATTTTTCTTTCTTTCATAGGAGGAGTTTTCAATAGAATTTGACAATATTAAGTTTCATGCAACATTGAATAAACAAAAACGCAAAGGGAAAATGGTGTATGACATTTATTTGGGCAGAGAGAACAGTTGTGGGTTCTACTCATCTCTTGTTGTTGTTGTCTTCAGTCCTGAGAATGGTTTGATGCAGCTCTCCATGCTACTCTATCCTGTGCAAGCTTCTTCATCTCCCAGTACGTACTGCAGCCTACATCCTTCTGGATCTGCTTAGTGTATTCATCTCCTGGTCTCCCTCTATGATTTTGACCCTCCACGTTGCCCTCCAATACTAAATTGGTGATCCCTTGATGCCTCAGAACATGTCCTACCAACCGATCCCTTCTTCTAGTCAAGTTGTGCCACAAGCTGCTCTTCTCCTCAATCCTATTCAATACCTCCTCATTAGTTATGTGATCTTTCCATCTAATCTTCAGCATTCTTCTGTAGCACCACATTTCGAAAGCTTCTATTCTACTCATCTCTTAGTCCACCTGTTTCAGCAGCAGAACCAAGCATGAAAGTTTCTGTCATTGATAAAATCTTTGCAAATGTCTTCTCCTATCTCATACAGAATGATAAAATTCAGCAATAACAGACACACACTATTATCACAAACTTATCTAAACTTAAGCCAAACTGTCCAAATAGTCACCAACATGTTTAACACTTATGCCGACCCTCAACAATTTGCAAATCTCCCCCACCTCACTTCTCTCTCTCTCTCTCTCTCTCTCTCTCTCTCTCAACAGGTTTAGACTGTTCAACTCAATCTCAGTGTCATAGTCATTATTGTCCTACAAATACCAATTAAAGCAATTCTGCTACAGAACTGAATCTCCTAAAATAATAGAACTAATAAAACAGTAAAATTGAAGCGCTCAGTTCAGAACTCATATACAATATTCTAATAATTCTTTCCTTTATGGAACAGAACTGCCTAAAAAACACTATTTTTCCTATTCTAAAATCGTTTCTGGAACAGAACTGCCTAAAAAACACTATTTTTCCTATTCTAAAATTCTATGGATAAGATTAATTGTATCAAAGTAGTTTAAAAGGTGCATGACATTGCCTTTCACTACACATTGTTTGGAATCTCTTCTCATTATTGGAAAAAAAATCACTATTTAACTATTGGTTCTGAATTACTTTCTCCCTTCTGTTATCTGATTTTATATTTTTCTTTCTACCTACTATCTCCTCTCCTTGGAGGAAAAAAGCCAACACAAATGTCCACTTTTTTCATGCATTTGTCTGCAATATGCCTGTGTTGGTCTAATAAACTACAGGTTTTTTTTTTATCAGTCTTAGTCAGTTTATAAAACAGAATTGATTGTAGGTGCTGTTGAAATGTGTGCTCATGAAATTACTGTACCTTCAGGTTCCAAAAAGCTTTCACCTGCTGGTAAGTCTAGACTTTCAGTACTTTCACGCCTGGAAGGACAGACTTTGTATGGTGAGCATGGGATGTTGATTGGCTCAGTTGATTTTGGTACATTATCGCTCGCCAGCTCAAATCCTGCATCCGAAGTGTTCTGTGAAAACGAACAAAGAAAATACCACTGTCAATACAAAACTCGACATTAATATTTAGTACAAACTTCACATTGTGCCAATTTTTTTTTCATTTTCTTATATCTTTTTATTAGTAGTACATATACGACAGTGGCATGATTTTACTAAATTCTTGTTCAGGCATTATTTCATTAAACTTTAGTACTCGCTGCATAATTTAATGTTTGGCAATGACAATAGTACATTTACACAGTCCATTTCAAAATTTGTTAATGTTAAAGAATTTTTTATTCCAAGGATAAAAGAGCTCATTCAAAAACCACTATTCCCCATGTTTCAACAAATGGTTTACTTTTTCCAGGAACATAATTTTTCAGAATTTATTCGTATCAGAACTTTTATGTTCCAGAATGTTTGGGTGTTAAAATTTACTTCTTTTCAAAATCCAGTAACAGGTTTCTAGCCCAGATTTTTCTGTTTCTGAAAATGTGTACTCTCTCTTAAACAATCGGTTATGTTTGTTAATAATAATGGAAATTCCTGGATGGAACAATACATAAAATAAAGACAACCATTAAACTTTAGTAGACTAATGTGTGGCTCTTACACACATGTAACAGAACAAAGTATTACGTAGCTTTTAAACTGTGACATCTTCCGGCTGACTTTCACAATCCAACCACACAGACACCCAAATGTATACTACCATGGTGACACTGATTATTAGAGAGCAGTTGCCTGCTGATGTGGGTTGGGAGGGTACAGGAAAGGAGGCATGAGATAAGGAGGGGGAGTGGGATAGTGTGAGACAGATGACATAGTGACTAAACAATAAGATGAAATGAGTTCTGAGTGAGTAGAGCATATAAGAAATGGAGACAAAGGAAGAACAGGAGGAAGGTAAGTGGGGTGGGGAGGTAGAAGGTGGAGAGACAGGGGGCAGATTGATGGAAGAAGGGAAAGAGAGCGTGAGGGAGGCAGCAGGCAGTCAGTCAGTCAGACAGACAGTCAGGGAGAGAGTGAGTGAGTGAGTTTTCTGCCAGGAGAAGAGCCAGAACACATACTGTGTTCTGTTATGTATGTGTGTATGTGCCACACATCAGTTGACACAAGGTGACTAAGTAGTTTAATTATTCAAATCAGAAAATTTCACTTTCTAGAAACTTTTTTGTGAACTTGAGGGCATTCCATGCACATTAAACTGTTCCCCCATAAAATTTTACTGATAATATGGCTATTTTCTAATTATGCATCTATTAGTTAAACAAGCTTATTTTATTGTCTACTGTAACTTTGTCCCTTTTAGCTTTCTTGTTTATCATAATAATTGCAGGAGAATGGAAGGCTGCCTTGATACATCCACTACATAAGAAGGGCAAAAAAGAAGACACTAACTATAGAGGAATTTCTTTGCTACCAGTTATATCTAAAATAGTTTCCAAGCTTTTACTTAATAGAGTAGAAACAACACTGGACAGTCATTTAGCAGAATATCAAGGTGGTTTTAGGAAGGGCAGATGTTTTAGATACATATTTCATCTGAAGACCATCATTCACCACAGATTATTGAATTCGAAAGATTTTGTAGTAATGCTTGTTTATTCAAAAGGGCCTTTGATTCCATTGGCACACAAACTCTAGATAAAATGTCTGACAATTTGGCGTAAAGTCTAAATTGGCAAATCTAATTATGAGACACCTACAGAACATAGTATCACTGAACGAATATAAGATTTCTCCAATCAGGTTGGGAAGAGGAAACAAAAATATTGGAATAAACATTCTTGCATTTGGAGATGACTGCTTTGCTTTCTGAAAGTGTGATACCTGCTGTAACACAAATTAATCATTTAGAAGGCATATAGTTAATAGAACTGGCTTAAGAGTTTTTACAGGAGGGTGGTGTGGGGGAGGGGGGGGGGGAGATGGCTGAAAAGGATGAGGAAGAAATGCACACATTAAAAAGGAACTGAAATTTATGAAAATGGATCTTGGCCACACTGGAAAAAATAAATAAATAAAGTAAAAATGGGAAAGTCATATAGTATAACCAAAGACTTTTTTAGATGTCTAAAACTCCAAACATAAGGCATTACTATACAGCCAGAACATCTATATGCAAGTGAGTGTCTAGCATTAAACTATAATTTAGATAAATTAGAAATACTAGAAAGGCAAATCATTTGGAAAGTACTACGTCCATGAAAAACTATAGAGGGTTGTAAATTACATAGTAATGGGGAAATTTATTAAAACATACAAAACATATCAAAAGTAATGAGAAAAAGACGACTGGTATTTTTTGAATATTTACTTGAAAATGCAAGACATTAGATTAACCAAAAAGATATTCAAATATTTGTGGGCTAAGAGACCAACAACAAGCTGGACCCATGAAGTACAAAAATGATTCAGAAAAAAATAATATAAAAGCTGATGAAACAACTGACAAAACTGTTTAAGGAACAAGTATTGAATGTGGGAGGATTAAAAAAACTGGTTTTAAATAGTTCAATGGCAGTAGGGAGAAATCTAGTGAACAATTGAAACAGTACTGGGAAAAAAATAAAAGATCAACAAATAAGGCATTGGCCAATGTGAATGGTGACAGGGTGGAGGTCAGTGGGGCAGGAGGGATGCACATATGAAAACATAATATGGACAGAGAAAGAAAAGGAGATGGGAGTAAAAAGAAATACATTACAATAGTATCAAACTGGCAAGATGTTTGCCCTCTTGGTAGAAGGTGAAATCTTAGCTGAAATTTGATTGAGGATACACAATGTAACCAGTGCTACACAGCACAGGGCGCAAAAACAGATGCAGCAATGAATGACAAGGACATTTGGGTATGATCAGACTGGGTTCATTATGATCAGCATTCCCATCATAATAATAACAATAATAATAATTAAAAAAGATGAAAAATTTACATCATCTCTGTGGTAAAGCAGGCTCTGTAAGTCTCATCTATTATGATTATAGAATATGCTTCACAATGTACACACTATGTCCATTAATCCTTACTGTTATTTTGATAACCTTCTATCCAGTAAAAGTGGTTGCATGTCCCATACAGGTAGTCTCTCTGACAGTTCTTCAAAGGGCAATCACAAACTGATCATCCCCTACAATCACAGCAGTATTCCCTCTACAAACACTCAAAAGTTCTTACATTTATCGTCACTTCATTGTATTTTTTTCTGATCTCTCCTACATGATGCCAATTTATCAACTGCTGTATCACAGGCTCTTTGAAACATCAAAGCTGATAACTTTATTTATTTATTTATTTCATTTCATGTTCCATAGATCCTGGTAGTGAGTGAATCGCAAGGATATGGAAGGTGTCAGATTCTACATATTTCAAATATAACTTGTATAAATACAATAAAAAGACACAATGCAATTAAAAATAAACTAAACAACAGCACAATCAATTAACAGAAAATTGTGTTTCACATGTTAAGGATGAATAATATATTTATGATATGGAATGTGTCAGACTGTCCACAGTTGAAATATATCTTACATAAACACAATAAAAGCTACGATGTACATAAGATATCAGCTAAACAGCAGCACATTCAGTTAACAGAACATTTTTGTTTCACATGTTAAGGATGTGTAATATATATACAAGAGTCAAGTTAAACTACCGTATTTACTCGAGTCTAAGCCGCACTCGAATCTAAGCCGCACCTGAAAAATGAGACTCGAAATCAAGGAAAAAAAATTTCCCGAATCTAAGCCGCCGCACCTGAAATTTGAGACTCAAAATTCAAGGGGAGAGAAAAGTTTTAGGCCGCATCTCCAAATCGAAACGAAGTTGGTCCACTGTAATATGAGACAATTTAGGTCGAATGAATGAAGATACAGCTACAGTAGTTTGGTTCGAGTCGTAAGCTTAGCAGTTAAGCTTTACCAGGTAGCCATTGCTATGCGTCAGGCGCTCCGTCCGTATTTATACGGGTACCCTTCCTTTTTCACGTGCTTCATCTGGTTTGAATTGATTGCTTATTTTTCTTTGATCTGAAAAGCGCAGTTTTCTTTGTTATAGGTGTTTATGTCACTCTACGTAGAAAATGCATTACTGTACTGTGTCATGCATTGTTTGTCGTACTCTGATACTGCGTGTTTACAGCCTGTCGCCGATCGCGGCATGGCTTGCTTTTGTGCACGCTACCGCCGCTTACAAATTAAAAACAAAAGAGAGAGAGAGAGAGAGGAATCGTCTCATTAGCGAAACAATGGCAAGAGACTGCTACTTCTTGTTACTTACACTGCTGCTTTTTTTGATAATGATCAACAAGAACCAAATAATAGACTGCGTATGATAGAAGATGTTCTGAACGAGAGTTTAGCGAAAATTTTTCTCCGTTTGAAAATCTTTGCAGGCGCCTCTTTAGTACATTACATTCTGCACAGAAATTAGAGTCATCTTAGATTTAAAAATCTAGTCAATTGCCTCGCTTCATTTCTGACTGTATCACTGTTTAGCATAAGAATAATACGAATATAAACATGACATGATATGTATATTCTTCCGCGTTTGCTGTTGTCTCACTCTAGTTTTGTGGTTTATTATGCAGACAGGATTTAAATGAAATAGCAGCAAACACAAAACAATATATGGCAAAATGTTTATATTCGTATTATTCTTATGGTGACGAGAATACTGCATGTGATTCACAATTTATAAAAGTTCCTATTAGCAACCATCTCTTCTCACAGATAGGAAAAAATTCAGAATGTAGAGTTGGGCATATTGACAAACATTCTTGCCAGTCGGGTTTTCGTAGTACATTGAAATGCTGCTACATTCGAAGATGAACAATACGGAATTTGTATTTACTTCGTTGGATAATGTATGAAAATGCAGTGGTCAAAACTTGGCGCGGAGAAAAAAAGCTTGTCTTCCACCTTTTTTTTAAAAAAAAAAATTTATTTACTGACGAAGAGGTTTTGGCGCCAGTATTTATCTTTGTGCCTACAAAGCATGCCTTTGTAGCGCTACATATATTCAACGGCAGAACTAAGTTATGGCGGCACCCACCGACATTTTTAAGAACTTCCGCTTGCTTTGCACTCGATTCTAAGCCGCAGGCGGTTTTTTGGATTACAAAAACTGGAAAAAAACTGCGGCTTAGATTCGAGTAAATACGGTAAATATTCCAAAGGATACACAGGAATACCAATAAATAATTGTCATATGCCTATGACAGTACTCAAAATTAATTATACTAACTTTACAACACTTACAAATTCAATGATTATATACTTTTTTTCACATATCCGTCAACTGTATAAAAAGATTTCTCTGTCAGGTACTCCTTGAGAGTTTGTTTGAATGCTGGCAATCTTTTGTGAAGGCATTTGATGTGTGGTGGGAGAGCATTAAACAGCTTAATGCTGGAGTAATAAGCTCCTTTTTTAACTGTGTCATCATATTTCAAAGACAGAGGTAGTCTATAAACATGAAGGCTGAATGGTAAGTTATGCCTTCATGGACAGCATAGTGATTGAATGGCAATATGTGAGTAACTTAAATACAGAAAATATCTTCAGAATTTTCTCTTCAATGATGTCTTCTCATTTTTTCAACATAGTTATCAGATAACATGATACACTTTTGTCAATGGTAAGCATGGTTCTTGAACCATATGAAAGAGTGCTACCTTCTGCTTCTGCAATCAAGCCTTCACAATTATCATTCTTTCTTCACTGCAACTTTACTGACATCAATGAAGACCTGTCTCTATTTTAGAACACAGATGAAAATCACAGTGTAAATCTGGATTGTATAGCACATGATGTTTTTTTTTTTAATTTGTCTATGGACCCTCAGAGGTTTAAAAAAGTTAAGCTTGTAAAATAATGTACTCAAGACCTGTAAAGATTTTGTCACATTTTGATACAAACTCGCCATTAAAACCAATATATGAGTTATCTATACACATGACGGGCTTGGCGGTCTGGCAGTAATGTGTGTGTCTAGAAACCGAAAGGTTTCAGGATGGAATCTTGGTCAGGCCACGGACTTTTCAGTCTTCGATTTAACCTGGTCTTAACTTCTCAGTGATTTGAAGAGTTGCCAGAAACAACATGTGATCCAGAGTCCATTTTAAACTGTAGGTCCCCTTTATTGGGTTGGATAAATGGGGTACATTAGGGACGCGCAAATTGCCAAAGTGTTGAAGACAGACTTGCACCAGGGCCACTAAGCTACACAATGTTATCATTATCATTCAAATACATAATTAAGTTTGTACAGAACTCTCAGAGCACAAGTCCTACTTTCGTTTATCAGTTTTTTTTATTTTATTAATTAAAAAGTCTCTTAATGAATATTATTACATTATTTGGTTCATATATTTAATTGCATCCCGATTAATTTATTCTGCACAGTAAACATGAACACAAAACTTGCCCAAAATGAAGATTTTACTATGCAGTGAAATGTGCACAACAGAGTATCTTCCTCTTCATTGAAACTACGTACCACATCATGACCCGATTTGGAAGCTCTGCTTGTCATGGGCAGAATAAATCATGGAACCTGTAAAAGACTATGATTTGGCTTGAGTAGAGGTCTGGCACATTAGTTTATCTCATCAAGAAAGATGAAAATTTTGTATGCAGGCATATAGATACATGTATTCTGCACACAGTTCTATTCTGCATCCACAGCAAAATAAATGCACAATAAAAATTATAGATACTGAAAAATAGTCAGGTAAACGCAGTACCTCAACAGGAAGACTGCCACAGCTGATGCGTCTGTTTGATGATTGTGGCTCCACCTCATGTTGTTCCTTGTTACGGGCAGCCAGAGACGGAAGGAATAGAGTTGTGATGTCTGAGAGGGGAAAATCCTGCGGAGAGCTTTGCAGTTGAGGATGATTCTGCGTACGCATCACCCAAGACATATCACCTGGAGTGGGAAAATTTTTTCCTCTCTTTAAAGTCAACATTAAATTTATAATTTTTTGTTCATAGGTAGTAATAGAGTAATAGTACATTTTAGAGGCAATAAAATCACACAAGCAAGTAAAGGGTACTTCATGGGCACTGATTAAAGTTTCAAGAAACAATTGAATTAATAGTTTCAATTTTTTTTTTTTTTTAAATTTAGAAGTTTACAGAAATGTACAGCTTCACAGAGTGTGGCGATACAGATGACTGAAGTTCCAATGTCCATGTCTAACACTGAAATATACGATTAGAACTTTTTAGACTTTTGTGTCAATGAAACAAGACTGAGTGTTCAAGCTGAATGAGATGATATAGATATTTAACATAATGCCGGACACCTTCACACATACAGGAACTATCATTATATTTATTAATTAAGAATTAATACAAAGAGTGTACTTTCCCAATACACACATAAAAAATTTAAACACATGCCTGCGTGCTCCATGCACAAAGGTTTTTCAATTACTAATTCACAACAACATTTATTTGGTTCATCATCAGTAGGTATTCAAGAAAACTAAATGAAATCAAAATTAGTGTAACGAGAGTTATGCATGAAGTGTTCAAGAAATTTGAAAGCAAAATTCTATCTCTGAATCAACAGAAAATTCTTGATAATTTTAATGTTAATGGAGCCAACTGTTCACAGAGTTTGTGATCATAATGGCACTGAAATGGAGGATATGAGAGAGAAAGCCAAATGCTACATGCCTTTTCCAAAACAGAGGAAGACTGTACTGTGGTTTCTCTCTTAAATCAACAAACAAATGTGGAAATGACATATCGAAATAAGTGACCACGTGATAAAAAAGGAACTAAAATTGCCAACCTGGGAGGGCCACAATACATGGCGAGATAACAGTACAATTCTATACAGAGTATGGGAAAGAACATGCTAATCTCAGCAGTGTACCATAGGGATACTGGAGGAGTGAAGCGTGCATAATGACTGGAAGAAAGTGGAGGTCACTCTCGTTTTCAAGAAGAATCGTCAAACACAAAAAAATTATAGACTTATAGCTCTGATATCTGTGTGTCACAGAATTTAGGAATATGTTTTATGTTTGAATATTATGACATTTCTGAAGTTTGCAAATCTCCTCTACAGGAATCTACCTGGGTTCCGAAAACAATGATCATGTGAAAAACAGTGTACTCTGTTCATCTACAAGATTAGGAAAGCAATAGATACTGGAGTTCAGGTTGATGTTGCGTTCCTTGAGCTCCAGTATGCGTATGATAGTGTACCACACTGTTGTCTAACAAATATCAAACCAGTTGTGTGATTGGATTGAAGAGTTTCTAGCAAACAGTGGCCATTCTCAATGAAGGAAAACCTTCAGACATAAAAGTAACTTTGGGTGTGCCTCTTGGGAGTGTTATAGAACCATTGCTTCCCACAAAATATGTAAATAGCTCAGTGGATAACATTGGAAGTTCCCCTGAGGCTTTTCATGGATTACACTGTTGTATACAGAGAAATTTCAACATTACAAAACGGTACCAAAATGCAAGAAGACCTGCAGACTTAACACTTGTTGCAGAAGTGGGCAAATGACTCTCAATGCAAATAAATGTGACATATATCAAAAATGGAAAATTCAGGATGGAATGTAAATCACCATATAGTGGAGATGCTGAGTCACAGATAGGCACAACAAAAAGATTTTCACACTTAAATCATTCGGCCAATAGTCGTTGTCAATGATAGACACACATATGCGCATGCGCACCCACCCAACTGCCCACCCACCCACCTGCCCACCCACACACACACACCCCCACACCCACACACACACACACACAAATCTCCTCTACAGGAATCTACCTGGGTTCCGAAAACAATGATCATGTGAAAAACAGTGTACTCTGTTCATCTACAAGATTAGGAAAGCAATAGATACTGGAGTTCAGGTTGATGTTGCGTTCCTTGAGCTCCAGTATGCGTATGATAGTGTACCACACTGTTGTCTAACAAATATCAAACCAGTTGTGTGATTGGATTGAAGAGTTTCTAGCAAACAGTGGCCATTCTCAATGAAGGAAAACCTTCAGACATAAAAGTAACTTTGGGTGTGCCTCTTGGGAGTGTTATAGAACCATTGCTTCCCACAAAATATGTAAATAGCTCAGTGGATAACATTGGAAGTTCCCCTGAGGCTTTTCATGGATTACACTGTTGTATACAGAGAAATTTCAACATTACAAAACGGTACCAAAATGCAAGAAGACCTGCAGACTTAACACTTGTTGCAGAAGTGGGCAAATGACTCTCAATGCAAATAAATGTGACATATATCAAAAATGGAAAATTCAGGATGGAATGTAAATCACCATATAGTGGAGATGCTGAGTCACAGATAGGCACAACAAAAAGATTTTCACACTTAAATCATTCGGCCAATAGTCGTTGTCAATGATAGACACACATATGCGCATGCGCACCCACCCAACTGCCCACCCACCCACCTGCCCACCCACACACACACACACACACCCCCACACCCACACACACACACACACACACACACACACACACACACACACACACGAGTCGTGAGTGAGTTGTGCTTGTGTGAGCATGTGTGAGCATGTGTGTGTGCGTGTGTGTGCGTATTGTTGACAAAGGCCATGGGCTGAAAGCTTTAAGTGTGAAAAGCTTTGAGTGTGAAAATCTTTTTGTTGCACCTACATGTGACTCAGCATCTACGCTATATGGTGAGCAGCAACTTTACTTTTCATAATATTGTTAAATGTGACATATTGTGCACAAAAATGTATTGTATGGTTACATGAAGGCAGAACAATCTATGGAAGCAGTCATATACATAAAATATCTAGAAGTATGTATATAGAGTGATTCAATGTGGAAAAATCACATTACTGCAGGTAAAGTAGATGCTCAACTGACTCACTTTAAGAATCCTCCGGAAGTGCAGTCCACTCACAATGGAGGAAGCTTATATAATCTTTGTTTGACCAATACTTGAATACTGATCATCTGTCTGGGATTTGTAACAAATACAACTGATGGAGAAAATAGGTAAGATCCAAAGATGGGCATCACATTTTGTTATAGATTCATTTAGTAACCACAAAATGGAGATGTTCAACTAATTCCGGTGGCAGACACTGCAAGGGATGTTTTTGGCTTCCTCCTATGTACATCTCACAAAAGACCATGAAGATAAAATAATAGAGATGTGAGCTGACAGGGAGGCTTACCAACAACTGTTCTTCCCATAAACCATTTGCAACTGAAACAGGAAAATAGGAAGTGACAGTGGTACACAAAGCACTCTCCACTCACAGAATATAAACGTAGATGTAAATGAAGCTGTAGATAGGTGCTTCAGCCAGCTAAAGAAGCTTGAGACTTGCTATTTTGTTAAAAGTAACTTGATAATCATCTATTAATTCCTACAATGTCCAGTGGCAAAGCAGCTTTCACTTGCGACAGCAGCAAAAACATCCTTTACTGAACTGGGGTTTAATGAAAACTGGCAGGTTATTGTGAAGAGGTGAGGTGGCATGCAGTCAACAATGAGGTTACCAAGGCCTTACTAAAAATATGAAGACAAGATGCCTTCTTAGAAAAGGAGTTGATGTCATTACTGGATTAGGTTGACGCTGACGAGATTTCTAAAAATTCGATTAAAAAGATTGATTCTGTTTTAATAAATTATTGCGTCGGTGCATAAGTTTGTGGTGTTTTTGTTTTTAATTTTGGTAATCTAGTTAATAAGGGTTTATTTCCCTATGTCATTTTTTATTTGCAATTCACAGTTACTATTTGACTTTACATACTGTCATTTTCTCATTTGGAGATAATGACTCGAGCTGTGAATGCTAGTGGAGAAATCTGAGCATTTCCAACATATTCCTCTTTTGAGTTCAGTAGAGGGGTGACAGCAATGGAGATAGCCAGGAGCATTTGTGCCACATATGGGGATAATGCCATTGTACAGAGCAGGGCAAGAAAATGGTTTTCATCTTTTAAGGAGGATTGTTTTGACATTAGTGATTCTCCACATTCAGGAACACCTTCTGGAGTTTGATGAAGGTCATTTAAACACCCTAGTCTACATTGATCCATATCAGTGTACTCGAGAATGATCAAATGTGATTAACTGTGATCATCCCACACTTGTGTGACATTTGCATGGAGTGGAGAAGCTTCAAAAAGCTGGTGTATGGGAACCGCATGCTGTAAGCCAAAATCACAAAAATCAGTGGTTGGCCACATGTGCCTCCCTCCTTGCTTGTCATTAATTGGCTCATGGACAACATTGACCACTTCCATCTTGTATTGTTACTGGTGACAAGAAATTGTGTCATTTTTCTAACAAATGGAAAAGAGAGGTATGGCTGAGTCCCAACAAAGCAGCAATCCCATACAAAGAACCAGCCTATCCACAAAAGATAATAATATGCAATTGGTGTAACAGTGATGGTGTGGTGTGCCCTCCCTGCTGACATTTGTTGTCAACAACTGAGACATCTTGCAGATGCAATCCAAGAACAATGACCAGTAAGACTGCATGAAATGATGCTACTCCATGATAATGCCCACCCGCATTCTGCTATATTGACAAAATATCACCATGCAGGAGTCAGTCTGCGAAGGCACTCCGCACCCACCTTATGCACCTGATCTTGTGCCCTCAGATTTTCACCTTTTCTGCTCTCTATTAGACAACCTTCAAGGAACTTCCATTCCAGATGAAAATGCAAACATGGCTTGATGAGTTCTTTGCCTCATAACCATGTGATACCTACAGCTGTGGAATTGACAAGTTACCTCAGAGTCGGCAGACTGTTGTAAATAGTGAAGGAGAATATATTACGGATGACTAAAATCTCTGTTATGTGTGTCTGTTTTGTTTATTAAACTTATGAAAAAATGCTATGAACTTACGCACCACCAATAAAACACCAAGTCCTGATGCCTGTAGTAACGTTTACAGCAGGCCTGATAAAGCATGGCTCACGAGCCATTCCTCTAAAGTGAGCGTTTTCCTGTCCAATTCAACACCTGCGGTGCCGTCATGTCATTGCCACAGCCTACTTTTTGCCTGCATTACTTTGTTTAATTTTGTTGGCCAGAATGTCAGGTTTGGATTTTTTTAAATGCCATTATAATGAGTGTTCACAATTTGAAAATAAGTTGAGTCAATTTTCTATCAGAATTTGCATTTTTAACAGATTTTAGAAATCACTTAAATTGTTTGAATTTATGTTTGGAAGGGAAGAAATGAACAGTTTCTTATAAGTTTGCAGATAATAGTAGATCCCACACTACCCACACATTGTTTAAATTGCATCTAAATAAGGAAAATGTTTGTCATTTCCTGACTCACTATGAATTATACGGAGAGTAAAACCAAATAAAATTTTCAAGATTATTTCTATTATTGACGAAATCACCAAGAGTTTCACAGCTATTCTAAAGATTTTAAATTTATAGAACCAGAAGACATTTTCTTTCATGGAAATTAATGTTAGAATTGATCTTCAAGAAGTTGTGTGTGAGTTACAAAATGATATGTTCGCATAATCCAGAACAGAAAGAGACGCTGTAATTTTTGATGTCACGGCACAAGATTCAACCAAATCTCACTGACTACAGTCTTAAAATGCAGTCATATTCTGGATCAACTTATATTTGTGAAAGTACATCAAATATGCTCAAGCACGGTGCAGTGAGCAATGAGTTGTTGGAAGATCAACTCTGCTTCACTACAACGCATTCAGATATTTATATTACAAAAATTGTCATGATCAAGTTAAATATATCTAGCCTCTGTGTATTTAAATATCTCAGGAAGAGTTTTACATGCATAATGAAATGAAAATCAAGGTTTTAATCACTTATGTCCGGATATGTTTAAATATGCTGAGAAGGTGGGGCTCACGATCTATAACCACTGTCAGTTCTGCCTGCAACTGGCCACCATGGCTGCAGCTGGGCCATGGTGGCATGGTATTGCAGGTGCTGAGTTCGAGGGAGAAGCACTTGCTGTAGGAGGATGGTTTGTGAGCCACACTTTGCCAGGCCTTACATACAGTGTAGAGACAAGATCAAATAAACAGCAGAACATCTCGATCAAAATTATTGAAAAATTTGAGAGGAAACTATTTTCTGTGAGTGAATAACAATTTAATATACTTTAAATAAAGAGTTTTATTTAATGATTTGTTACAGTAATCCAGAATAATCCAAACAGTCTACAGTAATTTTTTTCTATGCCTGAGTTCATACCTGTAGGTCGTCTGACATAGATCTCGGCCCAACCCTGGCACCAACAAGCACAAAGTTCTCTATCTTGCTTCTCAGATTCTTTTACACCTGTACAAAATAATTGTGATATTGTTTATAACAACACAACTTTACAAGTTTAAGGATACAGTCATATAAACAAGAGCAATAGTTTCTTGTGACTGTAAGAGACCATAGGCAATTTCATATTACTGCACATCATTTTATTTAGTAACTACATACAGCAAATACATTCGTTTCTCCAATGACGTTCCAATCTTAATTATCTGGTAGAACAAGCTTTTGACTAACATTAACTTTCCTTGACATGAATAAAAATATCATTGTCTCCCAGAACACCAATGATTGTACCTCTTCTTACACTCAGATTTATAAATGGGAAGGTAACAACAAATTAGAAAGATTCAAAGAAATTAATGTGCTTTCTCTATAATAATGTGAGATAAGATCCCTGCCAAAGAAATATTTTTATTTATTGGAATGTAAAAGTTAAGATCTTAAAAGTGGTACCTTTCTAATTGCTATGCAAAATTGCACACCCAATTACTGTTTTCAAAACATTACATGCAGCATTTGGGTAGATTTGTAAAAGCTGCTTTATTTCATTTCAGTACTGTGTCTCCCTGATTCCATCTACATACTTGAAAATTACATTTACACTGGTGTCTACTACATCAGCCAAATTTCACAACCAAAAAGCAAGGCCAGTGTTACAATGATTTATTTTTCTGTAAGATTCTCTGTCAAGTTTAAGGCGTATATTACTGTCACATAATTCCAGTTGCAGATTGCCTAACTAATGCCTTCCTGGGGCAACAAAAATTTTACTTTCAGTATTTCATACAGATACCAAACGAATTTAAAATGCGGTCACAATCTTCTTATTGAGAGCTATAATCTTGTGTCAATGGTTTAGCACAGTAAGTCAAGTACTACAGTTAGAAACTGTGTATACATCTTGAGGCAGCCTGACACTCAGTGCACAAATTTCCCCGGCTATATTCATCCGGTATTTAAGAATGACAGCACTTAGCCAGTGTCAACAAACTTGACACGCGATTTCATGTCATACAAAACTTTTTTTTTGCTAACCCCCTTCCCCCTCAAACTTACGAAAAGAAAAAAAAAAGTTTATCACTTACTACATTTTTGTTGTACATGCAATAAATTGGAATATCAGATGTTACATTTTAATTTGTTACTTCTTTACTACTAACTCAATTTGCAATAAATTTTGCAGACAGTATCCATGTACACCACCAAATGTACCTGCAAAATAATATCATTGTACAGTGCGCTCCCTGCCACCGTTGGATAAGCAGCTGCAGCAGCAAGTCTTATACTCCTAGCTCACTCATTTGTTACATAGTTTAATTCTTAATTTCTTTGCGTGTTTTTGGTACTTGCATTGTTTAATTAATAAATTTCGGGCGTATTATAGTATTTGAGAGTTGTAGCATCGCGTTTTAGTACCAGAATAGTGTAAAATCGTGTAGTCTCCTTCCGCCGCCGAGCAGTGTGTCAGCAGCGCACAAGTAGCAGCATTACTGCATTTACTAGGCAATCTTGTATTTTAATAACCGTTTAAATTTTGTGTCAATTTGTTTGCGCTCTCTGTAGATTAGTGCAGACGTTCTTTGCACAACAGTTTTTAGCATGGATAGGGACTGCAACTGCTGTGTTTGGATGCAGGCTGAGTTGGCATCCCTTCGCACCCAGCTTCAGGCAGTGTTGGCTTCGATCACACAGCTTGAGGCTGTTGCCAATGGGCATCACTGTGGGGGTCCGGATGGGGGTTTGTCAGGGACGGCCAGCTCGTCCCACGCATCCCCCGATCGGACTACGACTGTGGTTGCCTGGGATACTGCCCGCATTGAGGTTGATCCCTCACCTGTGGTAGAGTGGGAGATCGTCTCAAGGTGTGGCAGGGGGCGAAAGACATTCCGGAGGGCTGAACGGAAGGCCTCTCCAGTTTGTCTGACGAACCGGTTTCAGGCTCTGTCTCAGGCTGATACTGATCTTCGGCCTGACATGGCTGCTTGTCCTGTTCCAGAGGTTGCCCTCAGTCTGCAAGATCCAGGCGGTCGCAGAGGGTGGGCTTACTGGTAGTTGGGAGCTCCAACGTCAGGCGTGTAATGGGGCCCCTTAGGGATATGGCAGCAAGAGAGGGGAAGAAAACCAATGTGCACTCCGTGTGCATACCGGGGGGAGTCATTCCAGATGTGGAAAGGGTCCTTCCGGATGCCATGAAGGGTACAGGGTGCACCCATCTGCAGGTGGTCGCTCATGTCGGCACCAATGATGTGTGTCGCTATGGATCGGAGGAAATCCTCTCTGGCTTCCGGCGGCTATCTGATTTGGTGAAGACTGCCAATCTCGCTAGCGGGATGAAAGCAGAGCTCACCATCTGCAGCATCGTCGACAGGACTGACTGCGGACCTTTGGTACAGAGCCGAGTGGAGGGTGTGAATCAGAGGCTGAGACGGTTCTGCGACCATGTGGGCTGCAGATTCCTCGACTTGCGCCATAGGGTGGTGGGGTTTCGGGTTCCGCTGGATAGGTCACGAGTCCACTACACGCAACAAGCGGCTAAACGGGTAGCAGGGGTTGTGTGGCGTGGGGCCCCTTAGGGATATGGCAGCAAGAGAGGGGAAGAAAACCAATGTGCACTCCGTGTGCATACCGGGGGGAGTCATTCCAGATGTGGAAAGGGTCCTTCCGGATGCCATGAAGGGTACAGGGTGCACCCATCTGCAGGTGGTCGCTCATGTCGGCACCAATGATGTGTGTCGCTATGGATCGGAGGAAATCCTCTCTGGCTTCCGGCGGCTATCTGATTTGGTGAAGACTGCCAATCTCGCTAGCGGGATGAAAGCAGAGCTCACCATCTGCAGCATCGTCGACAGGACTGACTGCGGACCTTTGGTACAGAGCCGAGTGGAGGGTGTGAATCAGAGGCTGAGACGGTTCTGCGACCATGTGGGCTGCAGATTCCTCGACTTGCGCCATAGGGTGGTGGGGTTTCGGGTTCCGCTGGATAGGTCACGAGTCCACTACACGCAACAAGCGGCTAAACGGGTAGCAGGGGTTGTGTGGCGTGGGCTGGGCGGTTTTTTAGGTTAGATGGCCTTGGGCAAGTACAGAAAGGGCAACAGCCTCAACGGGTGCAGGGCAAAGTCAGGACATACGGGGACCAAGCAGCAATCGGTATTGTAATTGTAAACTGTCGAAGCTGCGTTGGTAAAGTACCGGAACTTCAAGCGCTGATAGAAAGCACCGAAGCTGAAATTGTTATATGTACAGAAAGCTGGCTGAAGCCAGAGATAAATTCTGCCGAAATTTTTACAAAGGTACAAATGGTGTTTAGAAAGGATAGATTGCATGCAACCGGTGGTGGAGTGTTCGTCGCTGTTAGTAGTAGTTTATCCTGTAGTGAAGTAGAAGTGGATAGTTCCTGTGAATTATTATGGGTGGAGGTTACACTCAACAACCGAACTAGGTTAATAATTGGCTCCTTTTACCGACCTCCCGACTCAGCAGCATTAGTGGCAGAACAACTGAGAGAAAATTTGGAATACATTTCACATAAATTTTCTCAGCATGTTATAGTCTTAGGTGGAGATTTCAATTTACCAGATATAGACTGGGACACTCAGATGTTTAGGACGGGTGGTAGGGACAGAACATCGAGTGACATTGTACTGAGTGCACTATCCGAAAATTACCTCGAGCAATTAAACAGAGAACCGACTCGTGGAGATAACATCTTGGACCTACTGATAACAAACAGACCCGAACTTTTCGACTCTGTATGTGCAGAACAGGGAATCAATGATCATAAGGCCGTTGCAGCATCCCTGAATATGGAAGTTAATAGGAATATAAAAAAAGGGAGGAAGGTTTATCTGTTTAGCAAGAGTAATAGAAGGCAGATTTCAGACTACCTAACAGATCAAAATGAAAACTTCTGTTCCGACACTGACAATGTTGAGTGTTTATGGAAAAAGTTCAAGGCAATCGTAAAATGCGTTTTAGACAGGTACGTGCTGAGTAAAACTGTGAGGGACGGGAAAAACCCACTGTGGTACGACAACAAGGTTAGGAAACTACTGCGAAAGCAAAGAGAGCTTCACTCCAAGTTTAAACGCAGCCAAAACCTCTCAGACAAACAGAAGCTAAACGATGTCAAAGTTAGCGTAAGGAGGGCTATGCATGAAGCGCTCAGTGAATTCGAAAGTAAAATTCTATGTACCGATTTGACAGAAAATCCTCGGAAGTTCTGGTCTTACGTTAAATCAGTAAGTGGCTGGAAACAGCATATCCAGACACTCCGGGATGATGATGGCATTGAAACAGAGGATGACACGCGTAAAGCTGAAATACTAAACACTTTTTTCCAAAGCTGCTTCACAGAGGAAGACTGCACTGCAGTTCCTCCTCTAAATCCTCGCACAAACGAAGAAATGGCTGACATCGAAATAAGTGTCCAAGGAATAGAAAAGCAACTGGAATCACTCAACAGAGGAAAGTCCACTGGACCTGACGAGATACCAATTCGATTCTACACATAGTACGCGAAAGAACTTGCCCCCCTTCTAACAGCCGTGTACCGCAAGTCTCTAGAGGAACGGAAGGTTCCAAATGATTGGAAAAGAGCACAGGTAGTCCCAGTCTTCAAGAAGGGTTGTCGAGCAGATGCGCAAAACTATAGACCTATATCTCTGACGTCGATCTGTTGTAGAATTTTAGAACATGTTTTTTGCTCGAGTATCATGTTGTTTTTGGAAACCCAGAATCTACTCTGTAGGAATCAACATGGATTCCGGAAACAGCGATCGTGTGAGACCCAGCTCGCTTTATTTGTTCACGAGACCCAGAAAATATTAGATACAGGCTCCCAGGTAGATGCTATTTTTCTTGACTTCCGGAAGGCGTTTGATACAGTTCCGCACTGTCGCCTGATAAACAAAGTAAGAGCCTACGGAATATCAGACCAGCTGGGTGGCTGGATTGAAGAGTTTTTAGCAAACAGAACACAGCATGTTGTTATCAATGGAGAGACGTCTACAGATGTTAAAGTAACCTCTGGCGTGCCACAGGGGAGTGTTATGGGACCATTGTTTTTCAGAACATATATAAATGACCTAGTAGATAGTGTCGGAAGTTCCATGCGGCTTTTCGCGGATGATGCTGTAGTATACAGAGAAGTTGCAGCATTAGAAAATTGTAGCGAAATGCAGGAAGATCTGCAGCGGATAGGCACTTGGTGCAGGGAGTGGCAACTGACCCTTAACATAGACAAATGTAATGTATTGCGAATACATAGAAAGAAGGATCCTTTATTGTATGATTATATGATAGCGGAACAAACACTGGTAGCAGTTACTTCTGTAAAATATCTGGGAGTATGCGTGCGGAACGATTTGAAGTGGAATGATCATATAAAATTAATTGTTGGTGAGGCGGGTACCAGGTTGAGATTCAGTGGGAGAGTCCTTAGAAAATGTAGTCCATCAACAAAGGAGGTGGCTTACAGAACACTTGTTCGACCTATACTTGAGTATTGCTCATCAGTGTGGGATCCGTACCACATCGGGTTAACGGAGGAGATAGAGAAGATCCAAAGAAGAGCGGCGCGTTTTGTCACAGGGTTATTTGGTAACCGTGATAGCGTTACGGAGATGTTTAACAAACTCAAGTGGCAGACTCTGCAAGAGAGGCGCTCTGCATCGCGGTGTAGCTTGCTCGCCAGGTTTCGAGAGGGTGCGTTTCTGGATGAGGTATCGAATATATTGCTTCCCCCTACTTATACCTCCCGAGGAGATCACGAATGTAAAATTAGAGAGATTAGAGCGCGCACGGAGGCTTTCAGACAGTCGTTCTTCCCGCGAACCATACGTGACTGGAACAGGAAAGGGAGGTAATGACAGTGGCACGTAAAGTGCCCTCTGCCACACACCGTTGGGTGGCTTGTGGAGTACAAATGTAGATGTAGATGTAGAAAACATGGTTCAGGAGCTATGATATCATGAACATTGACATGTATGAAAAACTAGCTTTTGCTTCAAATGGGGCACAAATTACTCATCCAGTGTTCCAACAAACTTTAAACACAATTTCAAATACTTTCTAAACTACTACTATTTTATATGCTTAATATCAACTATTTAACCCATTAACTGATTTGTAAGATAATCAGACGTTTAAAGAATCAAATTTTCACGTATAACAAGCTTCACACAATTGTGGTTGGGTCCCTAATGGTAGTTTTCCAACCAAGCTGCAAAACAAGAGATGAAAGATTGTATATGAGTATACATTTCTCATTACAAAACTTGTGATCGGTCAAGACTGCAATGCTGGCTATTCTGTACACACTACCGGAAGTGTTAAAACATGGGCTGCTCAAATGTTATAAAAACAGTCATTAGTAAGAAGTAAATTTAAAAATGCTTTTTTCCAGTCATGAAGGAGTTTGAAACTGAGCTCCAGGTGGACAATCAGTCTGTGAGGGTACAGTGTTCTCACATGGCAATGTATTTGCCGTCTATCAATAATTTAGAGATACATATATAGTTATCGATGAAGTTCTCTGTTGAGCTTGTTGTAGCTGTGGCTACCAGTATAAGTTAATCTTTGCTTGTTGACGATATGCATGAGACCAGTTACTGTTGTGATGCAAATTAGTTACAGTTGGGCACTTGGCCAGGAAGGAGTGAGTCGACCTCGAATAGTGCATTTGTCGGCACTGCTCAGTAGCTGTCTCAATGCTTTTATAACAATATTATTTACATTCCATCCTAAATTCCTAATTTTAATGTTCTTTTGTATAATTAATGAATTTCTGATACATACAGATATGTGAAAACCTCTTATCTGCTAAGTTCCATTGAACTATTAATCACTCTGTGACTATATCACCTTAATTTAAATACTTATATCTGACAATCAAGCCTCATGAAATTATTATTATAATTATATTATTATTATCATTAGCAATAACTTAAGTTTTTATTAGCTTTATCTATCATCATATGGGGAGAAAGAAGACTTTTCAACTTCTTGTCTTTTTTCTTCTTTCTAATTTGGTTTTGGTTTGATGGCGTAGATTACAATCCCTGCAACAGCATTAGAGGTGAGGGAAATGCTCAGCCACCAACACTAAATGTCAGTGTTTGCAAGGAATATTTGATTCTCTGCAGCATCTAAGTGTGGTACTACAGAGCGAACTGTCATCTCCAAGAATTGGAGAAATTTCCTTATATATTGACACAGTGTCAGCCCTTGTGAAAAAGTACAATGGCTTGTTAGAAAGGGCATTTTTTCGATTTAAATATCACTCCATATTGATGTGGACACTGACTATAATTCATTGCTTATGAACTACAGATTAAAACTGAAGAAACTGAAAAAAGATGGGAAATTAAGGATATGGGAAATGGATAATATGAAAGGACCAGAGGTTGCTGAGAGTCTCAAAGAGAGCATTAGGCAAAAATTGACTGAAGAGGATGAAATAATTAAAAAGACAAGGCCTAGTAGAAATTACTGGACATTACACGATATACAAATTTATTTGATAAAAAGAGAAAATACAAAAATGTGGCAAATGAAGCAGACACAAGAGTGCTACAGGTGTCCAAAAAATGAGACTAACAAAGTGCAACATGGCTAAGTAGGAATGGCTGTAGGACAAATGCAAGTCTATAGGAGTATGTATAATTAGGGAAAAGGTAGATTCCACCTATAGGAAAAGTAATGAGGTCTTTGGAGGAAAGAGAAGCAGCAGCAGCTTTATGAATATCAAGAGCTCAGGTGGAAAACCAGCAGCACTAAGCAAGGAAGGTTAAGCTGAAAGGCAGAATGAATAGAGGGGCTACTCAAGCGAAATGAACCTAAGGCAATATTATAGAATGCAAAGAGGAAGTAGATGAAGGTGAGATGGGACATATATACCGCAAGAAGAATATGACAGAGCACAACGACCCAAGTTGAAATCAGGCCCCTGGAGTAGATGACATTCTCCCTGAACTACTGATTTCCTTGGCACAGCAGGTATATGAGATGTTTGAGACAGTGGAAATACCACAAGACTTCAAGAAGAATGTGATGTTTCTAATTTCCTAGAATGAATGTGCTGAAAGATGTGAATATTTCTGAACTATCAGTTCATAAACCATAGATTCAAAATACTGGCATGAATTATGAAATCTTTGTGGTTTGCAGAAGAATGGAAAAAAAGGTAGAAGCCGGCCTAGAGAAAGATCAGTTTGGGTTCCAGAGAAATATAGGAACACACAAGGTAATACTGATCCTACAACTCTTCTTACAAGACAGGTTTAAACATACGCTTACCTACATTTATAGCATTTGTAGACTTCGAGAAAGCTTTTGACAATGTTGACTGGAATATGATCTAAAATTCTGATGATAGCAGGGATAAAATACCGGGACTGAAGAGTACACTACTTATACAGACACCTGACAGCAGCTGTAAGAGTCAAAGGGTATGAAAGGAAAGCAATGGCTGAGATGGGAGTGAGACAGGATTTAGCCCATTCCTAATGTTATTCAATCTGAAGGAATTAAAGTTCAGGGAGGAGAAATAAAATCTTTGTGGTTTGCCAATGATGACGTAATTTTGTCAGAGACAGCAACAGACTTGAAAGAGCAGTTTAATGGAATGGACAGTGTCTTTAAAGCATATGAGATGAACATCAACAAAAACAAAATAAGGATAATGGAATCAGGCAATACTAAGGGAATCAGATTACGAAATGAGACACTAAAAGCAGCAGATGAGTTCTGCTCTGTGAACAGGAAAATAACTGATGATGGCCAAAGTACAGAATAAATAAAATGTAGACTGGAAATGGCTACAAAAGTTGTTCTGAAGACATTTGTTTGGGGGTGTAGCCTTGTATGGAAGTAGACAATAAGCAATTTAGAAAAGAAAAGAATAGAAGCTTCTGAAATTTGGAGCTGTATGAGTCTGTTGACAAGTAGAAGAGTGAATCACATACATAATGAGGAAGTACTAAATAGAGTAGTGTGGAAAACTGCATTCGACAAGTCTTTGGTTGATGACCACAACAACTACATTGACAGATAAATAACTGCAGAACAACTGATAGAAGCAGGTTATGCTTCTGGTTGCTGTGTTTGTATTAAATGTGCACAAAATCATGTTTTAGAGCTACAGAAACAAGTTCTTAATCTCAAGACCAAACCCATTAACTAATAAGCACCACAAATGTGTACACACTTCCAACATAAAATCTACTTACACATGTATCAACTGATTCAGTACTGCAGAATGTAGAAGCTGCATTTCATAAAAACCTATGAACCTATAGGTAACTTGGTGATGAAAACATACAAACAGTAAACTACACAATAATTACCATTAACAAAAAATATTGGTGAATGGTGTACAGTGAGAAGCATAGGTAATCTTTGGGTTCAGATTATAGTAAATACACAGATTCAGAATGCAGCAAATGTACTGACTGCTCCTCATGCAACTACAAGATGCGACATAACTTCATGCTCACCTCACACACCGATTGCAACATGAAGTGTCATATCTAAATATTGGTGATCAATTCTGGTCAGACACTGCATCTGAATAATGCACTCTGCACCGTGA
This sequence comes from Schistocerca piceifrons, assembly GCF_021461385.2. NCBI lineage: Eukaryota > Metazoa > Arthropoda > Insecta > Orthoptera > Acrididae > Schistocerca > Schistocerca piceifrons. The sequence continues at coordinate 308,305,864 of NC_060139.1, read as the reverse complement.
GAGCCAGGTCCGCATGCCTCTGATGGATGCCTGGTGGGCGCGGATGTACGCACAAGTGGCACGGATGGGCAGAGCAGCAAGGTCAGGGGACCGCATGTGCTCCTTTCAGATTTGGACACACTAGACATGACATGACGTCTCCAGCCGGAGGCACCCACAGACTATTATAGATACAGGAAAGCACGATCCGTCATGTTAAAGAAAAACTACAGGTAATTCTGTTGATATGCAGAGATGATATGCGTGAGAAGCATAGCATTGAGCAGATTTGACTAACTGGAATCCAGAAAATGATAACTAACTTTTACAACTTTTATTACATAAAGAAGATTGAGCTGTTAATATATGATACTCATCAATGTGCATTTACTGAGCTATTCATCTGTTTCATAACCATTATTAATTAACCTTTGAAAGACATTTTAACTGGTCTTTGATTAAAATCAGCATATCATTTAATCCAAAATAGCTACACTAACAGCAAGACAGTATGTGTTTGTAGACTCGATTGCACACTGCATACAACATTTAGTATGTAAGATTTTAATTGCGATTTTTAATTAATTGATTATAAACTTGCATAGCTTTGTCTGTAATTCAAAACTGATTAGAGCTACATTTAATCTAACCATGACAATAGAAAAAGCAGTCAAATTCCTGTATAAAGAGGTACCATACATGTCTACACTGTAATTAGTCAAGGCATGGAGTTCAGAGCTATTTTGATTGACTGGACACGGCTATGAAGCGGTAACTCATTAATGAACCACTACAAACATCAGTACACATACGTGTGTGTGCGTGTGTGTGTGTGTGTGTGTGTGTGTGTGTGTGTGTGTGTGTGTGTGCGCGCGCGCATATGAACTGTGAGACAATCAGAGCACAAGTTGTGCTTACAGAGACTGTGACTGTACATGATATTTGAAACAAAAATTACGTAGCCAAAGTCTGAGTACGAAAAACATTGATGGCTATTACTACATTAGATTGTCTTAAAGTTTCATTTACAGTGACATAGCAATAAAAAATCAAATACATAAGTTGGACCTCCTTCCAAGAGCAGAACACCACCAGAGTACAAGAGCTATGGCTGCTGACTAATCATCATGTTTGTGTTTGTTTACATCAGGTTTGCTCTTATGAGGAACACAGTATAGATCAGTTACTGCTGCTACAGTGCCAGGTTGCCAAGATTTAGATGTGACTGAATGTGTTGTTATAGTTGACACAAGAGCGATGGGATACAGCATCTCTAAGATAGCAATGAAGTGGGGATTTCTGGTACGACCATTTCACACGTGTACCGTGAATATCTGGAATTTGGTAAAACATCAAATCTCTGACATGCTGTGGCTGGAAAAAGGTCCTGCAAGAATGGGTCCAATGACAACTAAAGAGAATCGTTCAATGTGACAGAAGTACAACCTTTCCTCAAATTGTTGCAGATTTCAGTGCTGGGCCATCAACAAGTGTCAGCGTGCAACCCATTCAATGAAACACTAACAGTGGGCTTTAGGAGCCGAAGGCCCATTCGTCTACCTTTGATGACTGCACGACACAAAGCTTTACACCTCGACCGGGCCCGTCAACATCGACATTTGACTGCTGATGCTTGGAAACATGTTGCCTGGTCAGACGAGTCTTGTTTCAAATTATATCAAACAGATGGACATGCACTGGTATGGAGACAACCTCATTAATCCGTGGATCCTGCATGCCAGCAGGGGACTGTTCAAGCTGGTGAAGGCTCTGTAATGGTGTGGGGCGTGTGCAGTTGGAGTGATATGGGACCCCTGATACATCTAGATACAACTCTGACAGGTGACACGTACATAAGCATCCTGTCTAATCAACTGCATCTATTCATGTCCATTGTGCATTCTGACAGACTTGGGCAATTAAAGCAGTATAATGCGACATGCCCCGTGTCCAGAATTGCTACAGAGTGGCACCAGGAACACTCATCACAGTTTGAACATTTCTGCTGGCTACTAAACTCCCCAGACATGAACATTATTGAGCATATCTGGAATGCCTTGCAATGTGCTGTTCAGAAGAGACCTCCACCCCCTCATACTCATACGGATTTACGGACAGCCCCGCAAGATTCATGGTGTCAGTCCTCTCCAGCACTACTTCAGACATTAATCGAGTCCTTGCCACATTGTGTTGTGGCACTTTTGTGAGCTCGTGGGAGCCCTACAGGATATTAGGCACGTGTACCAGTTTCTTTGTCTCTTCAGTGTACATTCTACCAGAACTTCCCTAGCACATTTGTTTAGATTTTTAGTACTCATATAATGGCACATTCAGATTTTTAATTGCTTTTGCAAATGTTGTGAGAAGCTGGTGATAACATGAAGTCATTAAGTGATGTAGAGGCTTGGATTTTCCAGGAAGGGGTGTGCCGAGGGCTTAAGAGGATAGCAGCCACCTTATTATGTCACGCTGTTTGGGACAGACTGGAAGAGGCAAGCTCTATGATTCTCTCAGTGGAGAACTGGTTACACACCTTCTGGTGATAGACAATTTTGCATTGTTGGTTGAGACAGTTTGGAATATTCCGTATTAGTTTACGGGGGAGGGGGGGGGGGGCTGAGAGATATTCTGCAGAGATCACAACTCAGTTTTATTTCTACCCATTGTTCAGTAGAACACTTATTTTTGCAATTGATGGTCATTTGAACTTTGAGCTATTTGCGCCAAGTTCAGTTTTGAACTCAGTTTGCCACTGTGGACTTTGACTTCTTCTTCACTGATCAGCAGTTGAAATCACTGTATTGTGAGTTGATCAGATTACAGTTTATTTCTGTTGGTGTTGAATCTGACTTAAATTAATTTTAGTTGTGAACACTGTCTTTGTTTTCCATTCATTTTATTTATGTATTGTCACTGCCAGTCATGGTATTGGGGGCTCAAGCTAAATTTCAGTTCTCTTAATTACATACTGTTTATGATGATCCTAAGAAATTTTGTGTGATACTAAGAATAACAAACTTTATTTGTTAAACTTTGCCATCTGTAGTTGGGGTGCACTGTTTACATTCACTGCATCTACAATCAATGTAATGTTTTTTTTTAAAAAAAAATCTGGTTAGTAAATCCAAGACAATTTTATTATTATTTTTTTAAGCAACAAAAACTGGAGTCAAATAATCGTGCTGTAACATGAAGTACTATAAGCTATCACTATAGTTGTCACATTACGCAAGATATTGTAGTGGATGAAATAAAGACGTCGTTGCTGTAGAAGAATTAAAGGTTTTTCCATTATATCAATACATTACTCACAGTGTTGCCCATAATGGATAAAATTGTAATAAAGAACAATGGTATGAACTTACATTATAAAATAATGTAGAGCGTAATCATTACAAGTTACAGTTTGAATTTGCAAGTTGTATATCATGGTTTCTTACTGTATTCTTGGCAGTTATGGACACCAGCAAAATAAGAATAGAAACAGGTTGGTGGTGTCAATCAGTGATTCTACAGAACTATCAAAAAGAAAGGAAGGAAGGAAAGGAAAGGAAGATGGAAGATTAAGTTTTGATGTCCAGCAAGATTAAGGTCATTAGAGATGGACTCATAAACTTGAACTTCTTCAAGAATAGGGATGCAAATTGGTCTGGCCCTTTCAAAGGGACAATCCCAGGCATTTGGCTGGAACAACTCAGGGAAATCACACAAAATCTACACCCTGATGACCAGACATAGATGTGAGTGCAGTGAAAACCATCAAATAATACTGATACCTGTGATGCAATGAAAAAGCTTACCTAAATATGTTGTATCCCTGCATAATAGAATATGCAGAGAATTCCAACTGTATATCCTTTGTCTATATTTTTATATTATGGTGTGACCTGCACCTTTAATTACAAACTCTCTAAGCAAATTATTAGAACTGCATCAACTGGAAACTCACCGAATAACAACTGATCAAGTTTAGCAGGTTCTGGCTCATGAGTGTCTGTCAGTTTTCGATTATCATCAGATGACACAGGCCCTGAAGCAGTAGTGGGAAAAGAGAGACGAGAAGGGTCCACTGACATCTGCCGGGAAAGCTGTTGCTGGCTTGTACTACTGTTCTCCTCTTTTCCAGCACCACCTGTCATCTGCAACCAATACAAAACTTAAAATTTTAATAACATAATAATGAGAATTTGGTTTCACAACTCTGAGAAAATTAAAGTGTTATAAGTGAAGGTGTGTATTAAGTTCAGATAAGATTTAACAAATTTTCTGTAAACTGCAAATAAAACAGAATGCTTGAAGAAGAAGTACCTTGCGTACAAGGTTCAGGCCTAACACAAAATAAGCAATTTAAAACTAATTTCAACTGGTGGTCACTTTTATATAAAGACTTTTATATAGTCTGCTACAATCATGATTTCTCGAACTGTTTGTTTTGAAAACAACATCGAGCCATTCTCATGCTGCTGTATAAAGATCCAATCACCATCCAGAGAGGATCCTCAAGCAGCTGCAGCACTTAGTTCATATACATACACCATGTGATCAAAAGTATCCAGACACCTGGCTGAAAATGACTTACAAGTTTGTGGCACCCTCCAGCAGTAATGCTGGAATTCAATATGATGTCGGCCCACTCTTAGCCTTGATGACAGCTTCCACTCTCACATGCATACTTTCAATCAGGTGCTGGAAGGTTTCTTGGGGAATGGCAGCCCATTCTTCATGGAGTGCTGCACTGAGGAGAGGTATCGATGTTGGTCTGTGAGGCCTGGCATGAAGTTGGCGTTCCACAACATACCAAAGGTGTTCTACAGGATTCAGGTCAGGAATTTGTACAGGCCAGTCCACTACAGGGATGTCATTGTCGTGTAACCACTCTGTCACAGGCCATGAATTTTGAACAGGTGCTTGATCATGTTGAAAGATGCAGTCGCCATCCCTGAATTGCTCTTCAACAGTGGGAAGCAAGAAGGTGCTAAAACATCAATGTAGGTCTGTGATAATGCCATGCAAAACAACAAGGAGTGCAAACTTCCTCCATGAAAAACACGACCACACCATCACCTACAAATTTTACTGTTGGCATTACACATGCTGGCAGATGATATTCACCAGGCATCTGCCATACCCACACTCTGCCATCAGATCGCCACATTGTGTACTGTGATTCATCACTCCACACAACATTTTTCTACTGTTCAATCATCCAATGTTTACACTCCTTACACAAAGCGAGGCGTCATTTGGTATTTACCAGTGTGATGTGTGGCTTATGAGCAGCTGCTCGACCATGAAATCCAAGTTTCTCATCTCCCACGTAACTGTCATAGTACTTGCAGTGGATCCTTATGCAGTTTGGAATTCCTGTGCGATTGTCTGGATAGACGTCTGCCTATTACACATTACGACCCTCTTCAACTGTCAGCGGTCTCTGTCAGTCAACAAGACAAGGTTGGCCAGTACGCTTTTGTGCTATACATGTCCCTTCACGTTTCCACTTCACTATCACATCAGAAACTGTGGACTAGGGATATTTAGGAGTGTGGAAATCTCACGTACAGACATATGACACAAGTGACACCTGACCATGTTCGAAGTCCATGAGTTCTGTGGAGTGCTCCATTCTCCTCCCTCGTGATGTCTAATGACTACTGATACAGAGTACCTGGCAGCAGGTGGCAGCACAATGCACACAATATGAAAACCATATTTTTTGGTGGTGTCTGGATACTTTTGATCACATAGTGTAATGTAATTTAGTATTTTTCTACACTGCTTCTCCAAAGAAATGGAATGTAATTGCTTATTTATCTGTTTTTTGTAGTTTTAATTAATTTTATTATACGAGTTCACCTATTTTGCCACTTTTATCATCATGTTGAGCTGACTCCGTAGTGAAGATTTTATAGCTATTTTTCATAACTTTTGCTTATATTTTGCGTGTATCACAATTTTAGTCGTGTAGATTTATGCCATCTGTGGCACCTAAGTTGGATAATTTGATCTCTTGCTGTGGTCTTCCTCGCAATTTCTCAATTAGTTTTTCTTTAATTAGCATTTTTTATGATCTTACACAGGTTATAATAGGAAATGGACAGGGCCCGTATTTGCTGTGTATGGACACAAGATGAACTGGCTGCTGTTTGGAAAAACCTGGAAGCTTCATTGGCCAGGTTCCAGTAGATTCAATTGTGGCAAAAGCTGTGAGAGTTCTGATGCTGTTGGAACCCCAAGTATCTTTTGATGTGAAACATTTGACCAGGGTGTCCTCACTTGAGGCTGTGTTGCAGTCAGCATTCAGTTCAAGTATCTCTAAGCGGAAGGCAAATGTGGGAATTGGTTACAAGTTGTCCACTTATACCTTTGCAACAGGTATGAGGCGGTGCTCATGGCAAATAATATGCCTCAGCCAGCATGGGACGCTATGTCTGTTGGGCCAGTGGCCAATTATCCTACTAAGTATGGATAGGAACAAAGGATGGAGTTTCAGTATTAGGTACGTAATTGAGCTCATTCAAGGAAATATAATGAAGGTTGGGGAAGGAGGTCACTGGGTACTCAGTAAGCTTACTGGGAAACCTCATCTGAGCTGAGGAGGAGACTGCTGGTGGCTATTGAATGCACAGTGTGCAACTGGCTGCAGACTGTAGCTCATATTGGCATAAATTACACTTGTTCCCTGTGTTCTGCAGCTATCCACATCCCTGATTGTTGGCTGATGTGGTCAAGCTGGCTAGTTTCACATGGATGGAGTAAGTGTGGTTGACTGTTCGGAGTGCTGTTTCCAAAAGCAGTTCCAGTTCTCTAGTTTAGGCCTAAACTGAAGACCTAAAGCGGAGACCCAGACAATTCTCCATCGATCTCATATGTGAATTTCTCTGACTTTGTTATTAGGTGGAGATTTGTAGGGTCCTCCTCTCCATGGATCAAAATGTCCCTACAGAAATGAAGTGGCTACTTGGGTAGAAGAGTACTTGTGGCATCCACATGTTTTTACGTTAGAAACCATCCATAGGGTCAATATCCACAATCAGAGAAAGATCAGCCACTTCCTCTCACAGGAAACCTTTCATCCTTGCAGTTCAGAAGGACAAAATATTGTAGTAGTATTAGTTAATGTCAAGAGCATCAATAATCTCAGTATTAGTATTACTTTTTAATGGTATCTACAACTACATCTGTGTCTACACTCTGCAAACCACTGTGAGGTGCTTGACAGAGCATACATCCCATTGTACCAGTTATTAGGGTTTCTTCATTCACATATGGAACGTAGGAAGAATGATTGTTTAACTGCCCCTGTGCAACAGTAATTATTCTGATCTTATTCTCATGATCCCTGTGTGAGTGAGGCATAGGGAGTTCCAGTATATCCCTAGAGTAATCACTTAAAGCCAGTTCTTGGAACTTTGTTAATAGACTTTCTCAGGATTGTTTATGTCTGTCTTCAAGAGTCTGTCATTTCAGTTCCTTCAGTATCTCTGTGACACTCTCTCATGGATTAATAAAACCAGTGACACTCGTGCTGCCCTTCTCTGTATACATTTAATATCCCTGTTGGTACTATTTGGTACAGGTCCCACACACTTGAGGACTAATCTAGGATTGGTCACATGAGCGATTTGTAAGCAATCTCTTTAGTAGACTGATTGCACTTCTCCAGTATTCTACCAATAAACCGAAGTCTACCACCTGCTTTACCCATGACTGAACCTATGTGATCATTCCATTTCATATCCCTATAAAGTGTTACAGCCAGGTATTTGCATGAGTTGGCTGATTCCTACAATGTCTCATTGATATTATAATCATAGGATACTACATTTTTTTATTTTGTGAAGTGTACATTTCTGAACATTTAAAGCTAGTTGCCAATCACTGCACCATGTTGAAATCTTATCAAGATCTGACTGACTATTTATGCACCTTCTCTCAGATAGTACTTCATTATAGATAACTGCATCATCTGCAAAAAGCCTGACTTTACTATTAATTTAGTCTGCAAGGTCATTAATATACAATATGAAGAACAGTGGTCCCAATCCACTTCCCTGCGGCACACCCGACGTCAATTCTATGTCTGATTATGACCCTCCACCCAAGATAACATGCTGTGTCATCCCCCAAGTCAATCCACTCACAAATTTCACTTGATACCCCATGTGATCATACTTTTAACAATAAGTGTGATATTGAGTCAAATGCTTTCTGGAAACCAAGAAACACTACCTCTACCTGGTTCCTTGATCCAAAGCTTTCTGTGTGTCATGTGAGAAAAGTGCGAGTTGGGTTTCACATGATCGATGTTTTCGAAAACCATGCTGGTTGGCACGGAGGAGGTCATTCTGTTCAAGATACCTCATTATGTTTGAGCTCAGAATATGTTCTAAGATTCTACAACAAATCAATGTCAAGGATATTGGATGGTAGTTTTGTGGATCTCTTCTACTACCCTTCTTGTAGACAGGTGTGACCTGTGCTTTTTTCCAAGAAATGTGCACATTTTTTTTTGTTCGAGAGCCCTACGACAGATTATATTGAGAACAAGGACTAACTCAACTGTGAATTCAGTATCGGTATAGAATCTGACAGGGATTCCAATGTGCCCTGGAGCTTTGTTCAATTTTAACAATTTCAGATGATTCTCAACACCTCCGACACTAATACTTATACCATTCATCTTCTCAGTGGCACGAGGATTAAATTGGGGAAAATCTGCTCTCTTGACAGCCAAACGAGTTTCATTCAGCATCTTTCTATCTATAGCCCTATGCTTTGTTTACACCTATTACATAGCAATCTCTGTTTCTTTAGAAGTTTCTTTACAGTGACTGTATACCCTGGAAATTCTCTCCCATTACGAACAGTTCTACTGTGTACATATCTATCCAGTGTGTGGTCAACTATTCTTTTAAACTTGAGCCAGAGTTTCTCTACATGCTCCTGACCTGTGTTGAAAGTTACAAGTTCCTCATTGAGATAAGACGTTACTGATCTTTTATCTAGTTTACTGGACATATATATCTATCTGCTTGTTTTAGTTGTTCTTTGTACTTTGTTAATCATTGTCGCCACAACTGTACTGTGGTCACTGATCAGAGTTTCGATGTGGACATCCTCAAAGTGGTCAGGTCTATTTGTTGCCATTGGATCCAATACACTGCGAGTGGGGTCCGTAACTATCTGTTCTAGGTAGTTTTCACAGAAAGTATTTTGTAATGTTTCACAGGATGTCTTGCCACGCCCACCACTAACAAAACTGTGAATTTCCCAATTAACTGTTGGACGATTAGTCTCCACCAATGATTACTGTGTGATTGTGGAACTTGCTTACAAGTGAACTGAAGTTTTCGGTTACATCAGGAGATGAATCTGGTGGGTGTTCAAATCATCATTTTATGCCCACCCCTGATACTGAGTCTTGGCCAAACAATCTCACATGCAGCTTCAATTTCTGTCTGAGTGGATTTGAGTTTTTTGTCTACTGTGACAAATACACTACCTCCATTTCCCATTTGCCTATCCTTTTGATATAAAGTTAAATATTCCTCAAAAATCTCACTGCTATCAATTACAGGTTTCAGCCTGCTTTCTGTACCTAGTATTACATGAACTTCACTGTTCTTTGTGAGCGCATCAAACTCTGGCACTTTGTTACAAATGCTTCAGCAGTTTACTATTAGGATTTTAATATTCTCTCCTGTGGGAGGCATTTCTTTCTATCTTACACTGATACTTCTGGTTTTCCACAGCCATTGTTATCTGGATTAGATGGATAGTCGTTTGATCTAAAAAAGCCTTCTGAGCACCCCACACATAGTCAGCCACCTAAGTAGTGGCTTTTGATGTGTAGTGAACACCTGACCTATATAGGGAGACCTTACAGTTCTCAACCCGATGGCGCAAGTCCAGGAAGTCGCAGCCTACCTTGTCACAGAACTTTCGAAGTCTCTGGTTCAGTCCTTCCACTCGAGTCAGAACCAAAAGGCCACAATCAGTTCTGGGGACAATGCTACAAATTGTGAGCTTCAATGAGACTCTATGCACAAGGATGATCTTCTCAACCTTCTCTGCCAGTCGCTGGAATGAGCCAAGAATGACTTCGGAGCCCCGACGGCAGGCATCATTTTTTCCAATGTGCACCATGATCTGCAGTTGGTTGCACTCTTTTCACTCAATAGCTGCTGGAACAGCCTCTTCAACATGTTGAATGAGGCTGCCAGGTGTACACACTGAGTGCACCTGGTATCCTTTCTTGTCCCTTGCTGCCATTTCCCTAAGGGGTACCATCATTCACTGTACGTTTGAATTGCCGACAATTAATAGACCACTACCCTTTAATGCTCACATAATGTTAGGAACAGAAAGCCAGCTGAAACCATAAGTGAATAGTAGAAAAATAAATTTCACCAACCACATTGGAAGACGGCTTCAAAAATAACTTTGAAAACTTTGTAAGTTTCCTGATCACACTATAACAACATGGGGTGATTTCAATTTGCCAGCTAAATAACAAGAGAGTTGTGCCATTAAAACTGAAGCCAAAGTTGTGTGGAATTGTTGCCAATAGCTTGTGTGAAAATTATTTTGAGGAGATAGATAAGCAATGTGTGAGGGCAATTTCAGACTTCATAGTAACTTACAGACTCCAACTTTTTGAATACATTAATGCAGTGGAAGGGAAAATTGATCATAAGGCTGTTATAGCATCAATGACTATACATATTACATGGAATAATAAATATGATAGCAAAATATTTTTGTTCAGCAAGAGTGACTGGAAACAAACTGCAAAGTATCTGATTAGCCAACATGACTCCTGAGGAAGAAGATCTAAAAGCACAACAGAATAAAATTAAAAAGCATTGTACAATAAGTCTTAGAGTAGTATCTTCCGAGAAAGATTTTAAGGGATGGAAAGGCTGCACTGTTGTTCACTCCTTGGTTTAGAAAGTTACTATAAAAGAGAGCTTCATCATAGTTTACGTAACAACAACAGCTTAACAAAACCAAAATGAGCATTAGGGAAGAAATGAAAGAAGCATTCAATTGATATGGTAGTAAAAATCAGTCAACCTATCTGACTAAGTTATAAGGATTTTCATCTTTTGTAAAGTTGGTGAGCAGATGGAAATCATCCACTCTGTCACTCAGTGATCATACTGGCACTAAAACAGAAGATGACAGAGAGAAGGCCAATATGCTGAATTTAGTCTCTCAATTTTTTTCACTGCTGAAGAGCATAATACAAATCATCCTTTCAATCACTGCATAAATGCAAAAAGGTATGTCACTGCTGAACAAAAGATAAATGAAAGGTCTGGAAAGGACTGAATGAAACACATGTGAGATACTACACAGATCATGCACACGAACTTGCTCCCCCACAAGCAGCAGTTTTTTGTGGTTTGCTGGAGCAATAAGGGGTACCAAGCAACTGTAGAAAAGCACATGCCATCCCCATGTTCAAGCAAGGTCATCAGACAGATACACAAAACTATAGGTCTGTAATGCTGATGTCACTGTGTTACAGAATTACGGAAAATGTTTTATGTTAATGCATTATGACCTTTTTGGCTAGCAAAAAGTATCCTCCACAGCAAAAAAGAGAAGAGAGATCTTGTGAAACTCATGGCACCCAGGTTCAAGCAACATTCCACAACTTCCAGAAGGCATTTGATAGTTATGCATTGTTGTTTTGTGCACAAAATACAAGCTTACCAAGCATCAAACCAGAGTTTTGACTGAATCCAGGACTTGCTAGAAGATAGAAATTCGCATGATGCTTTTAACAGGACAAAACCAAAGATGCAAAGATAATTTCTTGAGTAGTCTAAGGTTATTTCTTGAGTATTCTAAGGTAGGGTTAAAGGGCTGTACGTGCTTCCAAGACATATAAATGAATTAGTGGATAAAGGTTGAAGCTCCAAGACGCTACTCACAGAAGATGAAGTTTTTCATAGAAAGGTTACAATGCCGGAGAGCAGTGGCCAATTGTAGGAAAACCTGCGGAGGAATGACAACTGATGCAAGGACTAGCAGTTGACACATAATGTAAATAAATGTAACATACTGCACATAAATAGGAAGAGAGATCCATTACTGATTAATTACACTATTTTTGACAGATTGTTTAAAAAAATAAACAACTGGTAAATAAGAGTAACTGTCCAGTGTGACCTAAAGAAGAATGACTAAGGAATGAGTAAAACAAAACAAATAACAGGAAAACCAGGTGCTAGGCAGAGTTTCATAGAAAAAATCTTAAGTAAACGTAATTCATTCACAAAAGAAGTGCCTTACAATTCACTTGTTCACCTGATTCTTGAGGTGCAGGATTCTTACCCAGTTGAATTAATAGAAAATTTAGAGAAGATCCAATAAGAAGTGGCATATTTTGTCACAGGATAATTTAGTTAGTTGATCATCTCCATAAATACTCATGCACTAACTCCAGTGGCAGATGCTAAAAGAGAAGCACTGTGATATTATCTCCTACCATATGCATCTTGCAAAATGACCATGGCATGAAAATCAGAGTTCATATTAAGGTTTACTGACAGTCATTCTTCCCATGCACTTTCTGGAAAAGTTAAGGGAAGGGGGGAACTGATAGTGGTACCAGCAGTACTCAACATCACACACTGTATTGTGGCTAGTGGAATGTAATTGGACATATACTCAAATTTGTTTATGGATATATTTCACATAGTGAAATCTAACAGTGTTTGGTCTACTCTGTCTTCTTTACAAGTTCCATTACAACCAGCAATGTACTGTACCACATTAGTGCCAAATCACCACACAGGTCATTGATAAGAGATTGGCCTCTGTTGCCAGGTGGGAAGTTGTAGCCTCAGAAAATTGTGGAAACATTTATTCAGGCATGCTAAAGTCAAACTTTTACCAGATCATTCCAGTAGTAGTTCATTTTTTGTCATGAAATAACTCCTAGCAAGCGACATGTTACGGTGTGAAGTCAAGCACCAGCATGCCAGTTGGGAATGATAGAGAAGACATGGCTGTGAGAAGACATCAGCCAATTGCATGCTGACTGACCCCTCTCCAGGACGACAGTTGATAATAAGTGAAGAGGACATAAGTGTCGCAACCGACTGGTGACAGACAGTTCAATAGCAGCATCAACTGTAGTTACTTCGCTTGTACTCGCTAAGTATCACAGACTTGAGGTTGTTTATACTGAAGAAGATTGCTTATTTTGTATGTCGCCCTTGCTTGCAACACTCCTGTGTAATTGTCAAAGTTAAGTATTGTCATTTAATTTTTTTGAAATAAAACTCATCAATATGATTTGTTTGAATGTTTGTCTAGCAAACCTAGTAAGCAGGCTTACCGGTCTTACCGCTACTAAACACTACCTCTCCCGACGTCCTTCAGGCTCCAAACCCAATATCTCATTCCTCATGCAGCTTACTAACTTTATCCTAACCCACCACTACTTCTCATTTGAAAGGAAAGTGTATAAACAAACCCGCGGCACAGCAATGGGCACCGGCATGGCATCCACCTATGCCAATCTTTTTGTGGCCCATGTAGAGGAGAACTTTCTAGCCTTCCCCAATCTAGTTCTGGTTCATTGATGATATCTTCATGATCTGGATCCAGGGCCAAGACACCCTATCTTCATTCCTTCACAATCTCAACACCCTCTCTCCCATCCACTTCAGATGGTGCTCCTCAACTCAGTGTGCCACGTTCCTAGATGTTGACATCCTCTCTGACGGCTCCATCTGCACCCCTGTCCACATTAAACCCACCAACCACCAACAGTACCAGCATCATGACAGCAGTCATCCCTTTCACAGCAAAAGATCCCTTCCATATAGTCTTGCTACCTGGGGACGGTGTATCTGCAGTGACAAAAACTTACTTGCTCAGTATGCTCAGAGTCTCACCAAGGCCTTCACAGGCAGGCATTATCCCCCAGACCTAGACCGCACACAGACCTCTGGTGCCATTTCCCCTCATGAACCCAATCCTCCCACCAGCCACAAATGATTGTCCCCTTAATCTCCCAGTACCACCCCAGACTTGAACAACTGAAACACATCCTTCACCAGAGCTTTGATTATTTGTCATTGTGCCCTGAAATGAGGGACATCCTACACGAGATACTTCTCACCCCTCCTAAACTGGCGTTCCGTCACCCACCCAATCTCCACAACATCCTAGTCCATCCCAGTGCCACTAACAATCCCAACCTTACTGCAAGGATCATATCCCTGTGGAAGACCTAAGTGCAAAACCTGCCCAACGCACCCACAAGCACTGCCTATTCCAGCCCTATCACAGCTTTATCCTACCCCATCCGGAGCCAGGCCACCTGTGAATGCAGCCACGACATTTACCAGCTCTGCTGCAATCATTGCACAGCTTTTTATACTGGTATGATTACCAACCAGCTGTCCATCAGCATGAACGGTGACTGCCAAACTGTGGCCAAGAGTAAAATAGATCACTCTGTGCCACAACATGCAGCTGAACATAATACACTTGACTTCAATGGCTGCTTCACTACGCAAGCCATCTGGATCCTTCCCTCCACCACCACCCTTTATGAACTGCACAGATGGGAGTTATCCTTACAACACATTCTCCCCTCACACAATTATCCTGAGCTCAACCTATGGTAATATATTGTCCACACATCCTCCACCCCTTCTGTCCTATCATCTCCTCTCCATTCTCCTCTCTCCCTGTGTATCTGCAGCCCTCTGACAATACATCTGCCCATATTCTCTCTCTTTTTGTTTCTTTTCCTCCAATCTACTGTCCCATAACCTCCTGATGCTGTATCTGTCAGCAGTCTAGTCCCTGCACACTCCACCAGACAGCGTTCGTCTCTCTCCCCACCTGTACTCTACCATTCCTTCCCCCTCCCCTTCCCCTTCCCTTTGCCCGTCCCCTCCAGATTGCTGCTTGCATTCCATGTGATGTTGCAATGCAGCCCGAGATGCTGGAGATGGCGGTCGTGTGTGCGTGAGGTGTGTGTGTGTGTGTGTGTGTGTGTGTGTGTGTGTGTGTGTGTGTGTGTGTGTGTGTCCTCTTTACTGATGAAGGCTGTGACCGAAAGCTAAAAGCGAGAGCCTTTTAATTGTGCCTGTCTGCAACTTGACGTGTCTTCTTTATGGTAACTAGCAATCTGTCTTTTCCTACACTGTTAAAATGTTGTAATTATATTTACCTTGCAGCAAGTGTGTCATGTTTGTTACTGAAACAGAAGCTTGGTGGATGCATCAAGAGTGAGACACATTTATAAATTCTCCTTATATATGGTGTGCAACGTTCCCGAGTTCCACTTATATGTAGAACAAAAAGACTGAATAACTACAAAAATTATCATCACTGACAGCCCCCACTTTTATTTCTGCCAACTGACTTCAATGTTGCGGGGACTGAAACGCTGAGGCTTTGAGCCTGGAAATGATAACCATGTAGTTTCAACTTCTACACAAGCCTCAACAACAATGATATGCAGCAAGTGCTTGCTTACAAGGGGAACACAGGTTGCCCTCTGATACAGTGAAAAC
Organism: Schistocerca piceifrons; assembly: GCF_021461385.2. Classification (NCBI taxonomy): domain Eukaryota; kingdom Metazoa; phylum Arthropoda; class Insecta; order Orthoptera; family Acrididae; genus Schistocerca; species Schistocerca piceifrons. The sequence goes on along the minus strand of NC_060139.1, from coordinate 308,290,334 downwards.
CTGGCAAGTGATAAAAAGATGAAAATAAAGGGACACCTATTTTGGCTTAGGTGCCAACAAGCAACAGCTTTCGAGAAAGTCTCATAATGTCGTGCCTCATGTTCAAATTCAATCTTATGCTGCTTTTCCTTTTATTGCTGTGGATGTATAGCAAAAGAAATAAAGGTGTACATTTTATTAAAGCAGGTTTTACCATTACAACTGATATGGTTAATTAATGCCTTCCAAATAACTGCTACCAACAGTTTTTGTTTGTCTTCAAGAAGTTAGTGACAAATTTAGCCCTCAAGTGCATCACGGCATAAGATGGCTGGATGGTTGCCAGCTGAAATTCTGTGGTAAGAAGTCAATATCATCCAGCCGCAATCCCGAAACCTCACAGATGGCATAAACCAATCAATGGAATGACATCAAAATGTGCATGCAACAGCCACAAAATCTGAAAAACTCACAAAATAAACCTACCTTGTTTCTGGACAAAGTTTTGACACCTAATGTAAAACTGGAGCTTTTTCTGTATGTTAACGACTTGGGAGGTAGGGGGCAAAATGTTCCCTCCTCACACAATGGGGTTTTTGCCGATGAAATTTGAATACAAACTTGTTCATTAAAGGTAATTCTTTCAAAGTGTATGCCCTCATGTAAACCCTGTGACATATACTGTTACTGATACGTGAAAAAGTACATTTGTCGATTAAAGAAGTGTCCTACTCTCATCGCACAGGAAGGAGAAATCACAAGTAAAAGAAATGCAATGAAAATAAACACTATTTTATTCATAGTTGCAATTTTCAGTAACTTTAGTATCATTTTTCAGGATAAATTTCACTGATCAGTCGCAAATAAAAGTAAAGTGCTGCAGGGGAGCGAGCAGGGGCGAAGTAGAGAGATGGTAAGGCCGTGAGGTGCAGTCAGCAGGTTCGACAGGCGGTGGGGAAGGGGGGGGGGGGGTAGTGGTAAAACAGAGAAGTAAAAAGACTGGGTTTGTTGGTGGAATAGAGGGCTGTGTAGTGCTGGTGTAGGTACAGGGGCTAGATGGATGAGAACAATGACTAATGAAGTTTGAGGCCAGAAGGATTACAGGAAGTAGGATATGTTGCAGGGAGAGTTAACACCTGTACAATTCAGAAAAGATGGTGCTGGTGGGAAGTATCCATATGGCACAGGCTGTGAAGCAGTCACTGAAATGGAGACCGTCATGTTGGGCAGCATGCTCAGCAACATGATGGTCCAGTTGTTTCTTGTACACAGTTTGTCAGTGGCCATTTATGTGGACAGGCAGCTTGTTGGTTGTCATGCCTACATAGAATGCAACAGTGACTGCAGCTTAGCTTGTAGATCACATGCCTGGTTCCACAGGTACCTCTGTCTTTTGACAGGATGGGTGACATTTGTGACTGGACAGGGGTAGGTGGTAGTGGGAGGATGTAATGATAGGTATTGCATCTACGTCTATTACAGGGCTGGGCAAGGGGTTGGGAGCAACGACTATGTAGGGATGGACAAGGAGATTGTGTAGGTTCATTGGGATGGGGGAATATGACTGTGTGTGTGGGGTGGGGAAGTGTTTGGAAGGATAGTATGCAGGAAATTTCTTATTTCAGTGGTGGAGAATGTAATTCAGTTGCTCCACTACTGGCCGATACTGAGTTACGAGGAGATTGCACCTCTGTAGCCGGGCAGCAGCACTTTGAGAGGTTGTGGGTGACTGGAAAGATAAAGCATGGGAGATTTCTTTTTGTACAAAGCTGGGAGGGTAATTATAGTCTGCAAAGGCCTCAGTGAGACCCTCAGTATATTTTGAGGGGGACCACCTGACACTGCAGATGTGACGGCAGTGGGTGACTAAGCTGTATGGGAGGGACTTCTTGTCTTTTCTTTTTCTTTTTTTTTTTTTTCTTTTTTTTAAATTTTACACAGCTAGTCTCATAGGACCAAATTTAAGATCATATCTCCAAGGTCATGTAGTGTGTCAGTAGATGCAATTACAACATAAAAGTAATAACAGATAAAATAAAATGTTTATGAACTCAAAAAAAGACGAGCATAAGTATATGTAAAAACAAACAACAATATAACACAGGAGTCAGCTTAATTTTTCAAGTAACTCCTTGACAGAACAGAATAAGCGACCCATGAAGAAACTCTTAAGTTTCAATTTGAGAGCATGTGGATTGCTGCTAAGATTTTTGAATTCTTGTAGTAGCTTATTGAAAATGGATGCAGCAGTATACTACGCATCTTTCTGCACACGAGTCAGGGAAGTGCGATCCAAATGCAGACTGGATTTCTGCCTAGTATTAAGTGAGTGAAAGCTACTAACTCTTGGGAATGAGCTGATACTGTTAATAAGAAATGAGGCCAATGTCAGAACATCCAGACTAATAAGCAGGGTTCAACAAGAGGTTTGTGAACTTATACCACTTATTGCCAGACCACCCGTTTCTGAGCCAAAAATATCCTTTGAGAATGGGAAGAGTTACGCCAAAATATAACACCATATGTCATACGCAAATGAAAATAAGCAAAGTAGACTAGTTTTTGTGTCAAATATCACTTACTTCATATACCATTCGAATAGTAAAAATGGCAGCATTAAGTCTTTGAACAAGAACCTGAACGTGCGCTTTCACAACAGTTTACTATCTATCTAAACACCTAGAAATTTGAATGGTTCAGTTTCACTAATCATATGCCCATTCTATGAAATTAACACACCGGGTTTTGTTGAATTGTCAGTTAGAAACTGTAAATGCTAAGTCTTACTGTGATTTAGCATTAGTTTATTTTTTACAAGCCACGAACTTAGGTCATGAACTGGACTATTTGAAACAGAGCCAGTGCTGCACACAACATCCTTTACTACCAAGCTAGTGTCATCAGCAAACAGAAATATTTTAGAATCACCTGTAATACTAGAGGGCAATTCATTTATATAAATAAGGAACAGGAGTGACCCTGGGGCACACCCCAACTGGACCCTGTCCCACTCAGACCCCATATCATAGCCATTCTCAACACTGTGAATAATGACCTTTTGCTGTCTTGTTGAAGTAGGAAGTGAACCAACTGTGAGCTACTCCATAATGGTTAAACTTCTTGAGCCATATTTTGTGATCAACACAATCAAACACCTTAGTTAAATAAAAAAAGATGCCTAACATTTAAAACCTTTTGTTAAGTCAATCCAATACCTCACAGAGAAAAGAGAATACAGCATTTTCAGTTGTTAAATCACTTCTAAAACTGAACTATACATTTGACAGCAAATTACGTGAAATAAAACAATCAATTATCCTTACATACACAGCCTTTTCAATAACTTTTGCAAACGCTGATGGTTTAGAAATAGGTCTAAATTGTCTACATTACCACTTCCTCCCTTTCCATAAAGCGGCTTTACTACTGAGTAATCATTCAGGAAACTGACAATTCTTAAAAGAAAAATTACAAATATGTACAAAATAAGTACAGGGCTAACATGTGCAGCACAGTACTTTAATATTCTGCTAGGCACTCACTCCATCACATCCATGAGAATCCTTAGTCTTCAGTGATTTAATTAGTGACTCAATCTCCCCCTTGTCAGTGTCACAGAGTAGTATTTCAGACATCAATCTCAGGAAGGTATTTTCCAAGAGAGTTATGTGATTCCCTGTAGGAACTACGTTTTTATTTAACTCACCAGCAATGCTCAGAAAATGATTGTTAAATACTGTACATGAATCTGATTTATCAGTAACAGCAATATTTTTGCTGCGAATTGACTTTTTATCATCAACCTTGTGCTGCTGACCAGACACTTCCTTCACAACTGACTGATGTTTTTAATTTTGTCCTGTGAATTAGCTATTCTGTTTGTGTAGCATGTACTCTCTGCCTTCCTAATAACATTTTTAAGCACCCTACAATACTGTTTGTAATGGGCTACTGTAGCTGATTGTGACAGTTTCTAACATTTTGATATAATTCCCACATTTTTTACATGCTATCCTCATCTCAATAATCAGCCACCCAGGCCACTCTTTACTGCTAGTACCCGGTTTAGAATGTTGTAATGGAAAAACTTTCAAAGAGCATGAGCAGTGTGTTACGGAATGCATTGTATTTTTCATCTGTGTTATCAGCATTATAAACATCCTGCCTCTCTTGTTCATTAACAAGGTTTAAAAAACTCTCTATTGTCATTGGATTAGCTTTTCGAAATATGAAATGGGTGGCAGCTGTCGAAGTGGAGGTACTGCTGGTGGTCGGTAGATTTGATATGGACAGAGGTACTGAAGTAGCCATCTTTGAGGTGGAAGTTAACACATAGGAAAGTGGCTTGTTGGGTTAAGTAGGACCAGCTGAAGCGAATGGGAGAGAAAGTGTTGATGTTCTGGAGGAATGTGGGATGGGGTATTCTTACCCTCAATCCAGATCACGAAGATGTCGTCAATGAATCTGAACCAGGTGAGAGGTTTAGGATTATGGGTGTTTAGGAAGGATTCCTTTAGATGGCCCATGAATAGGTTGGCATAGGATGGTGCCATGTGTAGGCCCATCGCTGTACCCCAGATTTGTTTGTAGGTAATGCCTTCAAAAGAGAAGTAATTGTGGGTGAGGATATAATTGGTCGTGGTGATTAGAAAAGAGGTTGTTGGTTTGGAATCCGTCGGGTGTTGGGAAAGGTAGTGTTCAATAGTGGTAAGGCCATGGGCATTAGGGATGTAGTGTGGTAAAGGAACAGGAACTGTGGAGAGTTCATGAAGGAAATGGTTGGTACCTTTTAAATAGGAGGGTAGGCTGCGGGTAATAGGCTGAAGGTGTTGGTCTACGAGAACAGGGAGTCTCTCAGTGGCAGGCACAGTAACCGACCACAATGGGGTGTCCTGGGTGGTTAGGTTTATTTTAGGAAGCGTGTAGAAGGTAGTAGTGCGAGGAATGGTAGGAGTGTGGAGAGAGATGGGCTCCCGGGAGAGCTTCTGGAATGAGCCTAAGAATTTGAGGAGAGGCTGGAGACCCTACTGGATTTCTGGAATGGGATCACTGTGGCAGGGTTTGTAGCAGCTGGTGAAGTCCTTCTGCTGGCTAATCCTTATGGTTTCAAACGCGAGTGGTTGAGCCTTTGTCTGCTGGTAAGCGTTTTCCAGTGGTATACTGTGGTTCTTTCTGTAGATGTTACGTTAGTTTGCATGTTGAGGTTTTGAGGAAGGCTAGTGGTTAAGACATTCTGGAAAGTTAACAGGCAGTGATTTGGGGGCAGTGGGGGTGGATCATGGTTGGATGGAGGAATGTACTGTGTCACAGAAGGCTCAACATTGGTCTTTGGTTGAAACTGATTTGTAGGGTTGGTGGTCAAAAAGTGTTTCTGCTGTAGGGACCAGAAGAAGGAGAGAATATCTTTAACATGTCCTGCGTGATTTAGTTTGGGAGTGGGACAAAAGGTGATGCCTTTGGAAAGGTGGTGGTGGTGGTGGTGGTGGTGGTGGTGGTTAGTGTTTAACGTCCCGTCGACAACGAGGTCATTAGAGACGGAGCGCAAGCTCGGGTGAGGGAAGGATTGGGAAGGAAATCGGCTGTGCCCTTTCAAAGGAACCATCCCGGCATTTGCCTGAAACGATTTAGGGAAATCACGGAAAACCTAAATCAGGATGGCCGGAGACGGGATTGAACCATCGTCCTCCCGAATGCGAGTCCAGTGTGCTAACCACTGCGCCACCTCGCTCGGTCCTTTGGAAAGGACTGATATTTCCGTGGGGCTAAAGCTTTAAGAGGAAAGGTTCACGACTGTTTTGGGTCTGTTTAGTTTCTGGATTCTATGTGGTGGAGGGGGTTATTTTTGAAGGCAGGGTAAATGCAGCAGGTCTACAACACAGGGTTTGTCAGCTATGAGGAGATGTGGGGGGAGGGGGGGGGGGAGGTTTGGAGGTTGTTGCAGAGGAGATGGACAGTTGTACTCCAAGATGGGAGCAGGAAGTGATCATGGTGGAGAGATTTTTGAGGTGGCATTGCGTATGTTGCTCTAGTTCCTGGAGGCCAAGCATCTAAATGTGTGTTATGGGTTCCAGGAATTTGGGATTGAATAGTAGGACAATTTTATGGATGGAGAGAAAGTATTGCCAGGAAGTTTGGGCTTGATTGTTATGGTTTTGCAGGACTATGTTGGTGAGGTCTAAGGACTGGCAGAATCTGAATAGATGGAGGTCACTGTGGGAGAAAGGGTGGCAGGTGGAGATGGTAAGGCCATTTGGGGGAATTCCATGAGCCCTGGCAACAATGCAGAAACCATATGTGGGACTGAGTTCTAGCTACGTATAAGGAAATTTTTCTGTATTGAGGTGAATGGAAGGAGGAAGGATCCCTGGTGGTGATAAAAAAAGTGAAAAGATACATAAATAATATAGAATGATGTCTGAAAAAGTTCTCAAAACTACATCCAAGTACACAGAAAAAAAAAAAAAATCACAAAAAGCATGAAACGGACGAAATAAGGCGAAACATGAAATTTGAGGGAGTATGTCGATAGTGGAAGGTGGAAACCCACTAAAAGTGGCATGAAGTCACAATGTGATCGAAGAAAAAATATAAATAAATATTTTACTGTGGGTTGCAGGTCTGACAGTGTATAAGTGTGTGCGAACTGGGATAGAAAGGAGGAGGAGTGGGGGGTGGGGAGGGGTTCGTAGGATGAAATACTTGATCATGTGACACAGGAATGGTGTGTGAAATAACAAGCAAAAATATGGGAGTGTGACGCAGGGAGAGTGATCAATTTGAAGGCATAGGATTAATGATATTGGTGGGAGTAATGTGGGACATAAGATGCTGCATCAACAATCAGTGTGGTCTTGCAGCTGTATGTTGTGTGCGGCAGAGACAGTTGCCACAGTGTAGCTCGTGAGTACAGCATGCAGTACGGTTTGTAAGGTGATAAGAGAAACACAAGAAAGAAGAGAAAGAAGGATGGACATCTGGTATAGTAATGCATTAGAAAATAGTAACAAACGAAAACAGCACTGGGTTAGGATGGAAGAAAAGCCGTCAGGCAAAATTAAACAACAGAAAATCCAGAATGGAATATAACAATATTATGAAAGCGACATCGCTACTCACTGTGTAGTGGAGATGCTGAGTCGCAGATAGGCAAAACAAAAAGAATGTCGCAAACTAAGATTTCGGCCAACAAGGCCTTTGTCAAAAACAGACAATACACACACACACACACACACACACACACACACACACAACTCTCATGCACATGACCGCAGTCTCTGGCAGCTGAAGCCAGACTATGAGCAGGAGCAGCAGCATATAGCATATGATGGGAGAGGCAACTTGGTGGTGGTAAGGAGGAGGCTAGGACAGGGAGGGAGAGGGATAGCAGCGTAGAGCTGGGGGGCAGTAAAGTGCCACCAAATTGCCTCTCCCATCATACGCTGCTGCTGCTGCTCATAGTCTGGCTTCAGCTGCCAGAGACTGCGGTCATGTGCGTGAGAGCTGTGTTCGCGCGCGTGTGTGTGTGTGTGTGTGTGTGTGTGTGTGTGTGTGTGTGTGTGTGTGCTTATTTTTTACTAAGGCCTCCTTTTCATGATATTTTTATAGTCCCTCCTGGATTGATCCATAATCAATTGCAAGCTCAAGCTGTCAAGGAAACACACTGATACGCATGGCACACTGTGAAGTTATCATCATATTGTGAGGTTGTTCTCATAATTATATTTGCACAAAAAATGTGATTTTGGTATATGTGCCTTTGCAGTTACTCATGGTGATCTAGATTTTTGTGTTTTTATGAATGCGATTGTTCTCCTGAAGTGTAAAATACAAAGTACAAATTGAAATATTAAAATTTTCAATTTTGGTTAATTATATGAGATTTGTGATGATACAGTTAATGGAGAAGAAAAGGAGCTATGAAGTACAAATAACAGCCAAATAAGCCAAAACAGAAAAGGGGAAGTAGAAGAAGAGTGGTCTTTATTCAAAGAAATCCTTGTTAAAGAAGCAACAGACATCTGCGGAAATACAAGTGACACACCAAAAGAGAATGAAACACCTCGGTGGAATGATTGGGTGAAGACAACAGTAAAAGATAAAAATGTACTGATAAGAAAATTAGACAATGAAAAACAGAAAACAGATTGTAGATTAAATGAATTAGTAATTGAACATCTAGCACAGGAATACTAGACAAAGAAACTAGCCATAAAAAGACTAATCCAGGAAGAAAAGGAAAAGTGCTAGGAGGACTTTACTACAAGGATGGAGGAAGATTGTCAGAGAGGTAGGAAATTACTACACAAAGTACTAAGAGTAAATGAAATGAATATGTAAATATCATTGCACTGGAAACAGGTGACAGTAACTTACTACGAACAGAGGAAGGGATCAGAGATGAAATGAAAAAGTACTTCAACATTCTGCTTAAATGGAGATGGGGACAACACAACCATCAATGACTAAGTAATTAATCAAGTTGAAACCCATGGACACCAATTAACATGGTGTGAGGTAGAACCAGCATTAAAGAGCATGTGGAATGGAAAGTCGACAGGCTTCTATCATCTTACCTCAGACATGATAAAGGCAGCTGGAATATTAGGCTTAAACTGGCTATATAGAGTGTTGAGTGTTATCAGTGACTTTAAAAGAAAATAAAACCCCATAAGACGGGCATAAAAAAGTCATCACCTCCCTGTTCAAAAATGGCAATCAACAAAAATGTGGAAGTTACAGAGGCATGACACTGCTGTCACACACCCGGAAGCAGTTAAAAAATATCATTCAAATGAGACTTAGGAAGATAGCACAACCTTTGCTTGGGGAAGAACAGTATGGATTCAAGAAAGACTGAGGTATTATGGATCTTATTTTCGCAGTAAGAATGCTGACAGAAAAGTACTGGGAATGTGGAAGAAATCTCGAGATTGTATGTGTGGACATTGAAAAAGGGTATGACAATGTTCCTTGAAACAAGATATGGGACTGTTTGGAAGACATAAATGTGCCACAGTCCCTAACTGATAAAGTAAAGATGCTACATCAAAAACTTTACAGCTGTGTTCAGAAAGGCAACGGACAATCAGAATGGTTTGAAAGAAAGAGGTGTCCAACAAGGAAGTGCCCTACTACAAGATCATACAATTTATCAAGAAAACAAACAGCAAACTAAATGCCTTGGTTTTTGCTACTGATTTGATACTATGGGGAGAGACAGAAGCTGAAACATAGAACAAACTTAATGACTGGAACAACAAATCCGAAAATTTTGGACAAAAAATAAGTCAAACAAAGACAGTAGAAATGACCATCAACAGGCAAGGAACAACCTCAAACATATTTCTAGAAGGAGTCAAAGTAGTACCTAAGAAGAATGATCTTGAAAGGTAATACCACTAAGCACGAAGTACTCAGCAGGACACAGAAAGCATCCACTTTTTATAGTCAAATCAGAAACCTTCTCTGGAATGGTAAAATGCCACTAAAAGCAAAAGCAACCACATACCACACGAATTTCATACCAATGCTTACATATGGTTTACAAACATGTACCCTACTACACAAAGACCTCAGCAGGCTTCAGAAATGAGATTCATTAAAACTATGAATCAAACGACTAGAAAGGACAAAATCAGGAATGAGGTGAATAGAAAAGTAAACCTGAACCTCGTAGGAAGAAGACCTTGGGGAAGACCAAGAAAATGTCGGATAGAGACTGTAGGATCAGATGTGGAAGAGAAAGGAAACAAATGGGAAGTTGTCCTGCAATACAAGATGTATGGGACCTATAGCTGGTTCTCCTTGTTAGTTTCTTAGCTAACACAAGAATTGGTTGAGCTGAACTTACTTTAAGTTTCACAGAACACACTAATTCTAATCAGGACAGTGAAAAATGAAATGTCGCTTGGCTAGGGCCTCCTGTCGGGTAGACTGGTCCCTGGTGCAAGCCTTTGTAGTTGATACCTCTTCAGCAACTTGCATCTCGATGAAGATGATATGATGATATGATGATGAGGACAACACAATAGCCAGTCCCCGAGAAGAGAAAATCTCTGACCCAGCTGGGAACCAAAACCCGGGCCCCTTTCATGACACATTACCGCATGGACCATTCAGCTATCAAGGTGGACATCAGGACAATGAGTAAAGGTCACGATGGGTTCCAGAAACAACCATCATTTGAAACCCAGCTTACTTTGTTCATCCATGAGACACAGAAAGTGGTAGAGCCATGTGACCAAGTTGTGTATCTTGACTTCCAGAAGGCATTCAATAGAGTTTTGTATTGTCCTCTAATCAACGAAATATGAATATACTGAATATCCAACCAGCTGTATGATTAGACTGAAGAGTTACTAGCAAACAGAACACAGGACGTCAGTCTCAATGGAGAGAAACCTTCAGATGTTGTTGTAACTTTTGGTGTACTCAAAGGGAGAACTGTGGTATTACTTTTCGCAATATATATAAATGACCTTGAGGATAGCAACATATGTTCAATGATGCCCTCACAGATGATACTCTTGTATACAGAGGAGCTGCACTGTTAGAAAAATTGTACCAAAATGCTGGAAGACCTGCAGTGGATCGATGTTTGGTACAGGAATTGGCCATTGACCCTCAGTGTACATCAATGTAACATATTGTGCATAAATAGGCAGAAAGACTCATGCTATAATTAAAAGACTGCAGAATGCTGACTGGAAGCAGTCACATTCACAAAATATCCAGGATTATGCATACAGAGTGATTTTAAACAGAACGACCACATAAAACTAATTGCAGGTACGCCAGATGCCATACAGAGATTCATTGAAGGAATCCTCAGAAAGTGTAACCCCTTCACAAAGGTGGTAACTTATGAAACCCTCATTAGACCAATACTTTAATATTACTATTAGTCAGGGATCCATATTGGACAAGAATAATACAGCAAATAGAGATGTCCTGATGATGAACAGCACATTTCATTAAAGATACATTTACCAAGTGCGGATGCATCAATGAGGTGATTAACCAAGCCCATTGGTAAACACTGCAAAAGAGGCATTCGGCATCTCTGTGTGGTTTACTGTTACAGTTCCAAGAATGCACTTACTAGAAGAGTCAATCAACATGTTGCTTCCTCCTATGTCTCTATCACGAAAAGACCATCGAGCTAAAATTGGAGAGATGCAAGCTGACATGGATGTACATGACTTGAAATATGTGTTGTGTGCAGTTTCCTTTGTAAATGTCAAGATGGACCCGAGTTCACTGACAGCAGCAACTGGCTGTCATTGTCAATATGTAACACTCTTCTCTGGTGCCCCGTTGATTAGCGTCTGTTTGCAACCATTATTCTCATGCGCTGTTACATGGCTGTGAGTGCTACACCATTCCTTGTAGACACTTTGTGTTGAGACGTGTGAGGGCGATCTGTAAAGTTCTTGGCCTCGCTCAGAGATTGCAGGACTACTCGCACGATTATTTTTGCCTTATGTTGGTACACGAGTTAGTAGATGCCACATAAAATTAAAAGTCATTCCAGGCAACAATTCACTGTAGACAGCTGTTAGAAGCAGTTGTGATGTGCATGATGATGAAAATGGGGAAAAAAATTATCGGGCATCATGCAGTGTTTAAATTCTGCATAAAAGAAGGTTTAACACCAACAAATTCATTTTGGCTTAAAAATGTGTATTGTGTCTGTTAACCTTCAATTTCCATCATGAAGAAATCAGTGGCATGGTTTACATGAAACCGTGAAAGCATCAACAGGTGATCCACAAGAAGGATGTCCGAAAAGTGCAAGCACACGGGAAATCATCGACAAAGTGCTATACTATTTTGGAAAATCAGCGTGTAAAGGTGGATCAAATGTTCTGGTCGCATCTTGCAATGGGAATTGAACATGAGAAAGCTTTGCACAAAATGGGTGCCAAGTGTGCTCACTGTTAACACAAATGCATTCACATGACACTTTCCGAAAAGTGCTTGCATGTGTTTGAAGAAAAGCAGAAGTGACATTTTGTGTCGCCACATGACAGTGGATGAAACAGATTCACCACAACAGACTTGAAACCAAACAACAGTCTTTAAGTGGATAAAAGCCAGTTCCTCAGTTCCAAAGAAGGCAAGGCTGGTGTCATTGGTGGAAAGGATCAAGGCACCAGTATTGTTGAATGCAAAAGGCAGTTTGTTGATTGACTACCTTGAAAAAAGTAAACCAGAAATGGAGAATGCTACTATCAACTTCTAACAGAATTGGGCATAAGCATTTGTGAAAACTGACCTGGCTTAAAGAAGGGAAAAAAAGAAAAAACACTCTTCCAACAGGACAACGCATCTGTCTACAGAAGTCTCCTGGCAATGGGGAAATCGAGGGACTTACACTAGGACGTGCCAGAATGCCGGAACATCCACCCTATTCCAGAAATTCAGGCAGAAATTTTCCTACCACATTTGTATCACTTAGTTGCTCCCTTCTGTCCTACACCTTGTGGTGTCTGTCATTTGTTATTGTCTCATAATTTATACCTACTTTTTCTCTCCTGTATTGTTTGTTTGTAACTTCCTCTTGTCTTCTTTCTCACCTGTATTATACACACACCACAGCAACCTGATCACACACGACTATTGCTACAACCTATAGTACCAGTCATGGCTGCTGCAAGTGTCACACACACTACCTTCCAAACCATTTCATTTGTCAGCAGCAGCTCTACATTTTGTCTACAAATCAACATACCCCTCCTTACACATTGCTCCCATTATAATTTTATGCATGTTCCTCTTTTTTCACATGCTTGCAATGATAGTTAACAAGCAAATGAATATTCTCGCTCCCTATAGCCCTCAGCACAGTTTCTTCCGGCATTTTAATTCACCAAAGCTGCATCTTGTTATCTGTAGTTTCCTCAACCATCCATGTTCCTTGAATTCTGTTTAAGCCAAGGAATCCTCACCCCCCCCCCCCCCAACCCCCTCTCACACACAAACATAATAATAATAATACACTCCTGGAAATGGAAAAAAGAACACATTGACACCGGTGTGTCAGACCCACCATACTTGCTCCGGACACTGCGAGAGGGCTGTACAAGCAATGATCACACGCACGGCACAGCGGACACACCAGGAACCGCGGTGTTGGCCGTCGAATGGCGCTAGCTGCGCAGCATTTGTGCACCGCCGCCGTCAGTGTCAGCCAGTTTGCTGTGGCATACGGAGCTCCATCGCAGTCTTTAACACTGGTAGCATGCCGCGACAGCGTGGACGTGAACCGTATGTGCAGTTGACGGACTTTGAGCGAGGGCGTATAGTGGGCATGCGGGAGGCCGGGTGGACGTACCGCCGAATTGCTCAACACGTGGAGCGTGAGGTCTCCACAGTACATCGATGTTGTCGCCAGTGGTCGGCGGAAGGTGCACGTGCCCGTCGACCTGGGACCGGACCGCAGCGACGCACGGATGCATGCCAAGACCGTAGGATCCTACGCAGTGCCGTAGGGGACCGCACCGCCACTTCCCAGCAAATTAGAGACACTGTTGCTCCTGGGGTATCTGCGAGGACCATTCGCAACCGTCTCCATGAAGCTGGGCTACGGTCCCGCACACCGTTAGGCCGTCTTCCGCTCACGCCCCAACATCGTGCAGCCCGCCTCCAGTGGTGTCGCGACAGGCGTGAATAGAGGGACGAATGGAAACGTGTCGTCTTCAGCGATGAGAGTCGCTTCTGCCTTGGTGCCAATGATGGTCGTGTGCGTGTTTGGCGCCGTGCAGGTGAGCGCCACAATCAGGACTGCATACGACCGAGGCACACAGGGCCAACACCCGGCATCATGGTGTGGGGAGCGATCTCCTACACTGGCCGTACACCACTGGTGATCGTCGAGGGGACACTGAATAGTGCACGGTACATCCAAACCGTCATCGAACCCATCGTTCTACCATTCCTAGACCGGCAAGGGAACTTGCTGTTCCAACAGGACAATGCACGTCCGCGTGTATCCCGTGCCACCCAACGTGCTCTAGAAGGTGTAAGTCAACTACCCTGGCCAGCAAGATCTCCGGATCTGTCCCCCATTGAGCATGTTTGGGACTGGATGAAGCGTCGTCTCACGCGGTCTGCACGTCCAGCACGAACGCTGGTCCAACTGAGGCGCCAGGTGGAAATGGCATAGCAAGCCGTTCCACAGGACTACATCCAGCATCTCTACGATCGTCTCCATGGGAGAATAGCAGCCTGCATTGCTGCGAAAGGTGGATATACACTGTACTAGTGCCGACATTGTGCATGCTCTGTTGCCTGTGTCTATGTGCCTGTGGTTCTGTCAGTGTGATCATGTGATGTATCTGACCCCAGGAATGTGTCAATAAAGTTTCCCCTTCCTGGGACAATGAATTCACGGTGTTCTTATTTCAATTTCCAGGAGTGTAATAATAATAATACTCTTTTTCTGGATCTCACCTATCCTTCGACAATGACATACAAATTTTCAGATTCTGCCAATCCCTATCCCTAACAAAACAACCCTGGTACTACTCCCTCAGCAAGATATTGTTACTGTGCAATCACAACTACCTACACTACATCTCCCAAATCGAAACTTTTGCCCTCCAATACCTGGAAGAGCACTCCAGGCAAATTCCAATTAACCAGTTTATTGATATCCTACATGCACCTCTTAATACCACTACCCGTCAACACTTATCCTACCCATAGCGATCACCATCATCAACTTTTCTTGCACCCAGATCTGCTTACCTCTTCCATTTGCCATACTCTCCGAAACTACTTCCCAACATTTAACAAAATTGAGATCTAAGCAAATCCAAAATACTGTTGTCGATATATCCATCACAACCTCAATCCTAGACATTTCAGTCATATCCGCAGGCCTCACTTCCAGCCCAACAGGCCATTTCAATCATGTTGGACTCATCTATGATCAACTCTCACTCTCCTGCTCCATAAATCAGGAACACTTCTTCGTTACCAATTCCAGGAATTTCTTATCTCCAACTTGGCCTCATTAACAATCCCCAGGTATCTGACAGAATGCTTCTGACAACTGTTACTCTTCTGCCTAGAATTTTTGTCAATGTGATCCCATCCAAGAAGTCCAACATAATCTCCAATCCCCTTTCCAGTTCATTGGAGTGTCACAAAATCTTTGCCCTGAATCCATTTCCCTTCTCACCCCAATGATAACCCGCACATCCTCCATCTACCGGGTTATCAAAATCCACACACCCCCAATTCCTGGATGCTCACTGTAGATGATCACTGTGCACCACAAATGAATCTCTGCTCTTGTCAACTAATGCCTACAAAAAATTGCTCGTCGCTTAGCCTCTTATGTTAAAGATAACAAACCACTTACTTCACTGGCTCTTGACTGTCCCCATCCCATTATCACCACCCCTTCTTACCACTGTTGATGCCAACTCCCTATATGCCACCATCCTGCTTATGCTCCATGACCTTGCTGCTATTGAACAGTACCTCTCTCTATGTTCTTCTGACCCAAAATTCAACCCCCTCATTCTTTATACATCTAGCCAATTACATCCTCACAGACACTACTACTACTGTGAGGAAAACACACGTAAACACATCTGCTGCATGGCCATGGGTACCATGCATGGCATCATCTTATGCCAAACTATTCATAGGCTGCCTTAAGGAAACTTTTCTAGCCTACCTCAAACCTCAATATCTTGTCTAGGACAAGTTCATTGATGATATCTTCATGATCTGGACCCAGGGTCAAGACATTCTACCCACATTCCTCTACAGCTTCAGAACCTCCTCCTCACCTACTTAACAGGTTCGAAGCTCAACATGCTACCTTTGTAAGCTTTGACCTTCAGCTCTCTGATGGCTCCATCCAAATCTCCGTCCATATTAAACCCAAAAAGCATCAACAATACCTGCATTTTGACAGCTGTCATCCTTTCCACACCAAAATATTGCTCCCATTTAGTCTGGTCACTCATGCAATGACAAAAATTCTCTTTTGCCCAGTATACTGAAACTCTCAGAAAGGTCTTCACAGACAGGCATTAATCCCTAAAAATGGTCCACACAACACATTTCCCATACCAGATCCTCACAGATCCCTAAACCTCTTGCAATATCGAGCAAAGGAGAGCTTCCCCTCATCAGCCAATATCGTTCCAGACTAAAGCGCCTGAACCATGTCCTTCACCAGGGCTACAGCTATTTATCATCATGCCCAGAAATGAGGGACATCCTGTCCACAGTACTTCCAGTCCCCCCCTAAATTGATATTCCACCACCCACACAACCTCTACGTCATCCTGATCCATCCCCATATTCCACTCTCATTCCCAACGCCACATCACAGAGTTCACATACCTGTGGAAGACACATTGAGCACATTCTACTCGAAGAATGCCATAGGCTTTTTCTACTCCATACGAGGCAGGGCCACATGTGAAAGCAGCCATGTTATATCAGCCCTCAGAACTGCATTATATGTGGAATGACCACCAACCAGTTGCCCGTAAAAATGAATGGCCACTGCCATACTGTAGCCAAGAACAAAGTTGGGCATCTAGTGGCCCAACACACTGTTTAGCACAATATACAGAGTTCAATGGTTGCTTCACAATCTGTGGCATCTGTATCCATCCCTCCAGCACCAGCTTTTCTTAACTAGATAGATGAACATTATCCTTGCAACATGTCCTCTGCTCCTGCAGTCCTCCTGGCCTCAATTTCCACTAACTCACTACATCCACACCCTCCACTTAACAGTCCCTCCTTCCAAAGTCCTGTCATCCTCTCCCAATCCACTATTCCATATCACTGTCATTGTGCACTGCATAAGCTCACTGGTTCCAGTACCCATGTGCCGCATTTGTATCTGATGAATCTGCTGCCCCTCTGTTCCGCATTCCTATCCTGCACACCTGCTGCATTACTCTGAATTGTCAACTACCTTATCAAAACACCACCTCCCATTTCCCAGCTTTCTCTCCCTCTATTCACCCTGCCTGACACAAACCCTCACCCAAGTCCATCTACTGAACTGCAGTTCTGCCACTGTGAGTTCAACCATCATAATTTAGCTGCACAAATGTGTGTGTATGTGTGTGTGTGTGTGTGTGTGTGTGGAGGGAGGAGGGGAGGGGGCGGAACATGCACTGTCTGGTGGACTTGCACACGCTAAAGCTCATTAAAGGAGTTGTCTTAAAGCTAGCAAAGTTCTCACGCTTTTTCATGACGATTCAATGCTTCCACTTATCAGTGCAATATCTCCTTTACCCCCAAATTATTTAGATTCTGCCACAACTTTCCTTATCCTACATCACAAAATCATACACCACAGCTAATCCCTAAATGACTATTCTACAGGCTGGCAATGTATCTTTAAGGTAACAGAGTCTGGCTGCGGTAATCCCCTTCCTTAAAAAGAAATTCCTTTTGTTTTCTTACAGAATGGGTACACCTGCTAGAAGGAAATGCCATCTTCACTGCAGCACACACAATTTCCTTGCAAAAAAATTAATCTCCAATCTTAGATCAAGTCACTCATGGAGTGTATCAATTTCAAAAAATGGGAAAAGTGAAAATTCAAAACATTTAATACAGAAGGGTAGTGAAAATTTACAAGCTGCTGGGACCAAACATAACAAACTGTGTCTAATGCACAAATTTAAAAAATCAAATAGCTGACAGGAATAGAAACCCAGCTTTTCTATATTTCACAATGGATGAGATCCATTCCAGTGTGCACCATTCATACAAATTCTCATCCTCCTCAGGAATGATGTTTATAAAGCTATTTCTTAAGACACTATTAATATTTCGCACTGCATAATGCATACCCATTACTGCAAATAACATACAACACACAAAGCTAATACTGGAAGCCTTTGGAATGTGTCATGTAAGTACCAGTTTAGGAGGCAACTGTTGTTCTATTGTTGCATGCAATATCAGTTCAATCTGTACAACAGTCGCGAAAAACATTGGGATGAAGAATCAAAGACTTAATATACAATACCATATGCTGAGGCTGTCATACCTTAATAATAATAATAATAATAATAATAATAATAATAATAATAGATATAGCGAGAATATTCAGATTAGCTAATAGCTCTCGTGCAAACCAAATTGGAAATATCTTCCAACGTTCATTCGACATAAAATAATCAACAAACACTTTACATTAAGCATCATTTTCAAACACTTATATTTTTATGCACATGAGACTTAGTTCTTTTACTCTGCAGAAAATGAATTGAACATGCATGAGAAAATAAAACAAATGTTTCTTATTACCGAGTATTATATAAAAATTTCCTCAAAGTCTACAGAAAAAAAAGTCAACAGAATACATACCTCACTACTGTTGCTTCTTTGCACAGGAGCTTTCTGATTTCGTACTTCAACATCAATTTCATCAGGTGAAGTTGGTTCAGCTAAATCATAGCAATGAAAAAAAAATTTAGAGTAGCATATTTTGTAATTCTGAAGTATGGATCAAAGAACACACAAAGAGGAAAGGGAAATGGCTCAACAAATGGGAAGGAAGTCATCTATCAAACATTCCATGAGTAATGTATGTAGAATGGGACAGTCATAACAATCACACATGATGTTAAACAACTGTCAAGTAAATTACTCAGCCTGACAAAAATTGTGAAGCACTCAAAAGACAGTCAGATTTCAATGTAACTTCTCACACTCACACACACACACACACACACACACACACACACGATCATCTGGTATGTAAATGATTAGATTTGCAATTGTCTGTGACAGGTAAAACAGCCACCAGAGTATGTTGGTGGTGATCATGTTTGTTGTTGTTACTAGGTGTGGTAGGGCGTATAAGGGATGTGAACATTATAAGATGTTACGTAATCACTAAACAACATGGAGATGCCATGTACTCCTGTGAGACATCATTATCAGCACCTGAAAATCTGGAAAGGGTCTCATTGTGGGTCGCCATTTGATTGGCTGATCAAACTGTGCAATATTCAGATTTGTGAAGCATTCAGATGTGACAGTGGCCCAATGTCTGATTGCATGGGTACATGAGGGCAGGCATATCTGTCATCATGGTTCCGGTTGACCTTATTTGACCATCACAAGTGAGAATCACCATACTGTGCACCACACACATTATCCTCTTCACACATGTACCTGGCATTCGAGAATACATAACAGGCTCGCTGCAACATTCTATGTCATTCCACACCATCAGTCAGACACTAGACGTAGCTGGACCACAGAATTACGTACCATGCATAGGCTCTCATTAACTCATAACACAAACATTTGTGTTTGGAGTGGTGTCATGACCAGGAATCAGAGTCTGCTGCTGAAAGGCGTCACATTGTGTTCAATGATGCAGCAACCTAAAGAGACTTCCAGTTCTTCCAATTGGGTATGACCTCAGGTAAAAGCTGCTAGTGACTGAGGGAACTCTAATGGCACAATGGTATATCACTGACATTCTGTGTGCTGATGAGTTGAGTATTTTGGTGCCATTTTTGTAACACAAAACACATCCACATATAGAAAGTGTCTCCATGACCTGTCTGTGTGTCACTGAACTCCTGTGCCCAGACTACATCTGTCCCCCGCAGACCAGCTCACATGTCAACTCCCCTTTATGATACCCTTCACAACCAAATCAGTGTATGAATCCAGGCCAGAGGGGCTACAACATCATATTGATAAGTGGGCTCATACAAGCAAGTTCTTTGTCAAGTTTACTCAAAGTTATAACCACAGATATAATATAACATACACTCTCAAACCAGGAAGTTTCTTTTACCTTCAGAGTGCTTCACTTATTTAATCAGACAGTGTAAAAGATATGAAATCAATATCCCTCAACTCAACAGTGCCAAGTGTATTATATTTCTTTGGATCAAGACAAAAGCAACACTAGGAATAAATCATTGAAACAACAAAATTATGCCACAGATACTGTACAACACAAATACATGAAGTTTCACACTATTACAAAAAACTGCACTATCACAGAAAGCATTTTTTTAAGTCACTAAAAAGGGGAATAATGTTTAGTACACGAGTAAAATATTTTTTTTTTCTTTAACTATGTTTCATCCACCACCAATACGCTCGCTGATTATTATGTGACTGGTAGCTATTCCCACCAGGATCGATTTTTCTGTTACTCTTACTCTCCTAGCCCCACGAATCGCAGTTGGTTTTTGGCCTCGTCAAGTAAACTCTTTCATAGTATTCTGTCTTCAACATCTTCTCCCCTTGCTCCCAGTACTTTGAGATCCTTGGCAACCTGGTCTCTCCATCTCATTTTCGGCCTGCCTAGAGGTCTTTGTCCTTCCAGTTTATTCTCTGAGATTTCTTTCAGAAAAGATCCCTGCTCTTTTCTAAAGACTTGGCCAGCCCATCTTAGTCTCCTTGTCTTGGCTTCCACAACTACATCTGGTTCATTGTATAGACCTTCTTCTCTGCCATTCTCCTCCCTCACAGATTGGTTCAAATATCTTTCGCAATACGTTATTTTTGAAAAATTTTATCTTTTCTCCATTTATTTATATGTTCTCCATATTTCTGCCCCATATAGTAATACTGGTCTGATTATGGTTTTACATATTCTTACTTTGATTCCTCTTGAAAAAATTTGAGATGGTAGTAGTTTGTTGAGTGAGTATGATGTTCTGGATGCAGCTCTGATCCTTGCCTCTATTTCTTGCTTGTCATCATTTTTGTTTTTTACTACTACCCCCAGATATTTAAACTCATCTGCTTCTTCAAACATGTGGTTATTGATCTGCAGAGTTTCCCGTGGTTTTGTTCTGTAATTTCTTTCTACCCTCATGAATTTTGTTTTCTCATCATTTACTTTTAGTCTAGATTTCTTTGCTTTTTGAAAGTCTCTTTGCCAGTATTTTAAGGTCATCTGGATTTTCAGCAATTAGTACATCATCATCTGCAAAGGCCACTACATTTATTTTTGTTCTAAGGGCTCCTACTTCACTAACTGTGTTCAGCACTTCTTGTATTACAATGCTGAACAAGAAGGGTGATATTCCACCTCCTTGCCTGACTCCTGTTTTATGTCAAATGCCTTGGGATATTCTCCACCCATCTTCACTACCCCTTTTGAGCCTTTCAGTGTCACTTTCACAAGATTTATAATCTTCTTTGCTATTACGAATCCCTGCATTTTCTCCCACAACTTATCTCTGGATGTATTCTCACAGGTTTTCTTAAAATCAACAAATAGTATTGCCATTGTTTTGTTATACTCCCAATATTTGGATATGGCTTCTTTCAGTATGAATATCTGGTCAATAGTTGAATGATTGTTCACACACCCTACTTGTTTCTCATTTAGTATCTCTTTTAATTATGGATCTAATTTTTTCTGGAGGACCTTGGAGACCACTTTCAAGGCAGTGCTAATTAATAAAATGCCTCTGTAGTTCCTGCATTGTTGTTTGTAGCCTTTTTTATGAATTGGTTTATTATTGCCTCTGTCCACTCCTCTGGCATTCTTTCTTCATTCCAGAGGTTCATAACAAGTTTTTGTATTTGTTATTCAATTTTTATTCCTCCTTTCTTAAACAATTCAGCTGTTATGCCACCTCTCCCTGGAACTTTGTTGTCTTTTAGTATTTTGATTGAGTCTACTGTCTCTTTCATTGTTGGCAGTTCCACGAAGGAATCTACACTCTCATAATCACGTTGCTGCTCCATATCTCCACTTCCATCATCAACACTTAGAATCTCCTCAGAATATTCTCTCCAAATTTCCATACCTTTGGATCTTTTCAGAACTGTGTTGCCACTTTTATCTTTAATGCCATAAATACATGGTGTATATCTTTTCTTGCAAAATCTGACTGATCTGTAAAAATCTCTTGCATTCTCTGCACTTTTATCCTCCTCTGTTCTTTTGATTAAACTATCCACATGTTCTCTCTTTTTCCTTCTGAGACGACTTTTAGTTTTTCTATTAACATTTTCATATGCTTCTTTACTTTCGCTGGAATCCTCTTATAGGTGTTTTTCCTTCACTGCTTTTCTTTTTCTCACATTCTTCTGAAAACAATGGATTTTTCTTCCATCTTTTTCTTTTTCTGTCTCTGTTACTTCTATATATAATGAATTTTCCATGTTTATCAAATGACCAATTTCTGGTACCTAACTGCTAACACTTTTCTACAGTGCCACATAAATTATCAACCAGTCTTACTCTTTACACACAGATTCAATCAAATGACCAATTTCTGGTACCTAACTGCTAACACTTTTCTACAGTGCCACATAAATTATCAACCAGTCTTACTCTTTACACACAGATTCAATGAAATTCAATAAAAAATTTAAAAAAAAAGGATGTAAAGAAATGTGATACATGACTTTCTATGGTTACCAAAAAGTTCAATTTTGTCACCATTGCTGTAGTACTTAATCAAGTGCTGTGCCAATAAACCATCATTATCTTCATCACTCCAGTACCCCCAGCAAAATTTGTGTTTCATAAATTTTAAAGATAACAACACAACAAAGTTTAGATCAGTTGGTCAGTATTCACATCATTTTTCTTGAACTTAATTCTATACGCACAGAATCCTGAACATTTTAATAAATACATGTTCACACCATTCCCAGAAACTAATTTACTCTTTCTAATGTGTTTAGAACTATTGTAAATAGAAGAGTTCTCTCCAAACAAAGATGGATGTTTGCTCATGAATCAAACACAGAAAAAAATAGTGAGCATCATACCTACAGTAAAATTCAAAATTACAATCCCAAATCAGTTTCTGCCTCTTCTTCTTATTATTTCATCCAAGCACTTACAGTTTCATGAAACAACATAATATAACCAACACTATTAACAGAAGCACAACTCACCTGTATGACAAACTTGCCAACATTTGTCGCATAATCCATTCCGGAGTGCCTTCTGACTGCAGCCACTTGTTGTAACAGTGATCAACTTATTTCCTACAAGCCATGTCATTGACTGTCCCCCGCTAAGGAGAAAATCAGCAGTAGGCAGCCTGGGGGGTGAAAAAATTGTTGCTTAATTAATTTTCAATAAAGCCTGCAACATCCATATGTTAGCTCCAGTGCAAAATAAAGGAGTAAAAAATTATCACCCACAAAGGAAATATTGATGAAACAAACACTTAAAAAAAAGAACAACATTATAAAGATGTACATTACTGGCAGACACATTTTCAAATTACAATGAAATAAAAATGGAAATAATCACCTCTTTGGTACAGCATAACATGTAGAAAATGTATATCTGGCCATTAGATCAATGCAGGTCTCTGTAAGTTCCACATGAAAAGTCATCAGAGCTTCATCAATTGGTGGTTTGAGATCTGACGAGCGGGCGGCAGCAGCTGCGGGACCACCTGCTGGCGGTAATGCCCTCAGGTTACGCCTGCTGCTGTGCTCTGTGAGGCTTGAACTACGCTTTCGGCTTGATGAATCTTCATTTACTATGTCTGGAGCCTTCATTAACTGGCCTTCTTCAAATGGTAACAACACATTTGCTCTCAGCCCCTACAGATTTTTGAATATTATAGTCTGCACCACAAATTTAGAGGAAAGAATAAAATTTACAAAAAAATCTATAAATTTCTTACATAAAAGTAAGATAATGGAAATTCATTGGTGGAATATTAGTCATTTAAGGAGTAAATATAACAACTCACTGAATAGACAACACACTCAGAGGTGTGAAGGAGAACATGCAAAACCTCTTAAGTACGGATCTATGTTGTGCTGTGTGATGGCTCATTAAGTGAGAACAAAATTTATAGCTCACAAACCTAACTATTTTTCCAGTAGAAGAGAAGAGTCATTAAGAGGAACATAAATGGAGCTGAGAACACTGTTGCTTTTGGACGAATGCTTATTCAGAGCTATAGAGTAAACATACACCTGTCCAGCTCCATTGTACTAGCTCACTACTTTGTGCCAGGAGAGACTGAGGCCAGATGGATTATACGGAATCAAAAGATGTGTTGCAAGGACAAATCCCAGCTATGTAATTTTGGGGAGCTGATGCTGAGCCAAAGGATCCAGACATGCAGCCACTGAAATCGAGTGTGTTGTACTTAGAAGCATATTCTGCTACTGGGTGGCCAACTCTGCTCTTCAACAAATTTTGACAATTAGCAACCATTGTGGTGGGCAAGATGGTACTCAAGTCCACATGAAACACACTGCAGAAACTACAGCAGAGTTGGTATATGACATAGCTGCTTTCACAGGTGGCCCTGCCTCTGATAGGAAAGAATAAGCCTGTACAGGACTGGAGTAGGACATGTTGGACGAGTATAGACAGATCTTACACCTAAATCTTCCACCGCGGTATGACTCACGTGGCAAGGAGATGGTAGCTGACAGATGTAAGGACGGACTAGGACACTGTGTACACTGGGAAGGCAGCAAAATAGTGACATCAGCATAGATCGAAATTGTCCTTGCATCACATCCATCATTCCTGTAATCCTCCAGGCCTCAATCTCCGCTACCACCTCCCAGCTCAATCCCTGCCCCATGAACAGAACTTCATTCATTCTGCACTTTACCATTTTCCAGTCTCCCTCCCTCCCCCCCCCCCCTCCCCCCGTCCCAATCCAATCAACAACAACATTGTGCATTGCAAACAACTCCCCCTACCTGTGGCTGGGAAGAGCTCAACTGTGAAACATTCTGATGCTGTTCACATGCTGCCTTTAGCTCCCAGCTGTCAGCCACCTCTCCTCAACCCTCCCTCCCACTACTCCCCTTCTTTGCTTCTCTTGCCCATTCCAGTCTTACATCCACATCCGTTATCCCAGTCAGGAAGAACCACCATTGTCGTACTTCACAATTTTCAATCACAGTCACGGTTTATATAGAGTTAACACAACCCTGCCTATGTGGCAATCTTTTAGTGTCAAAGTCACATTGAGAGTGTGCCAAAGTGCTGGCCAATTTCACAGCATTTTCCCTCCACACACAAAGGTATTCAATGAATTGACACATGATAAAGTGTCAGTCTAGGCAGACAGCAATAGGATTACTGCAAAACAGCATGTCCAGTGTACCATTGTGACTGTATTGGCAGCCATCTCTGAATATGACCTGCACGATGTTGCACCAAGTGTTTCACATTGCAGCCATTCACCCTGATGGACTTTTGATTGTGAGTAATTGTCAAAAACTAATTTCAGAAATTTTTATGATCTACTAGCGCCTTTACAATAGAACTATTATAAAAATGTTACCATCGTCTAGCAGTTAAGGTATTTTGCTGCTGTACTGAAGGTTGTGTGTTCGACTCCCTTCATATGCTATCTGTATTACATGTTTATTGAAATGATTGTACTCACTATTACTCATGCATTTTTTTTCTTTTTTTTTCTTTCCTTTTTAATATAAGTTTTGAATTACTAATCCTCTGCCGCATCATTTTAATTACCATATTAACTTTTTTATTTGCTCGCATATATACTTCCTTTTATTCTCTTTTCATTTTAAATCTCTGACCCAGTGATTGGAATTGTTCTTATTTGTTGTTGTTGTCGTGGTCTTCAGTCCTTAGACTGGTTTGATGCAGCTCTCCATGCTACTCTATCCTGTGCAAGCCTCTTCATCTTCCAGTACCTACTGCAACCTACATCCTTCTGAATCTGCTTAGTGTATTCATCTCCTGGTCTCCGTCTACGATTTTTACCCTCCACGCTGCCCACCAATACTAAATTGGTGATCTCTTGATGCCTCAGAACATGTATTACCAACCAATCCATTCTTCTAATCAAGTTGTGCCAAACTCCTCTCCTCCTCAAGCCCATTCAATACCACCTCATTAGTTATGTGATCTACACATCTAATCTTCTGCCTTCTTCTGTAGCACCATATTTCGAAAGCTTCTATTCTCTTCTTGTCTAAACTATTTATCGTCCATGTTTCACTTCCATATATGGCTACACTCCATACAAATACTTTCAGAAACGACTTCCTGACACTTAACTCTACACTCAATGTTAACAAAATTTTCTTCTTCAGGAACACTTTCCTTGCCATTGCCAGTCTACATTTTACATCCTCTCTACTTTGGCCATCATCAGTTATTTTGCTCCACAAATAGCAAAACTCATCTACTACTTTAAGTGTCTCATTTCCTACTCTAATTCCCTCAGCATCACCCGACTTAATTCAGCTACATTCCATTATCTTCGTTTTGCTTTTGTTGATGTTCATCTTATATCCTTCTTTCAAGACACTGTCCATTCCGTTCAACAGCTCTTCTAAGCCCTTTGCTCTCTCTGACAGAACTACAATGTCATCGGCAAACCTCAAAGTTTTTATTTCTTCTCCATGGATTTTAATACCTACTCCAAATTTTTCTTTTGTTTCCTTTACTGTTTGCTCAATATACAGATTGAATAACATCGGGGAGAGGCTACAACCCTGTCTCACTCCCTTCCCAACCACTGCTTCCCTTTCATGTCCCTCGACTCTTATAACTACCCTCTGCTTTCTGTACAAATTGTAAATAGCATTTCGCTCTCTGTATTTTTTCCCTGCCACCTTCAGAATTTGAAAGAGAGTATTCCAGTCAACATTGTCAAAAGCTTGCTCTAAGTCTACAAATGCTCGAAACATAGGTTTGCCTTTCCTTAATCTTTCTTCTAAGATATGTCGTAGAGTCAGTATTGCCTCACGTGTTCCAACATTTCTAGGGAATCCAAACTGATCTTCCCCGAGGTCGGCTTCTACCAGTTTTTCCATTCGTCTGTAAAGAATTCGCGTTAGTATTTTGCAGCTGTGACTTATTAAACTGATGGTTCAGTAATTTAAGAAAACACATCTGACAACACCTGCTTCCTTTGGGATTGGAATTATTATATTCTTCTTGAGGTCTGAGGGTATTTTGCCTGTCTCATACACCTTGCTCACTAGATGGTAGAGTTTTGTCAGAACTGGCTCTCCCAAGGCTGTCAGTAGTTCTAATGGAATGGAATGATGTCTACTCCTGGGGCCTTGTTTCCACTCAGGTCTTTCAGTGCGCTGTCAAACTCTTCACGCAGTATCATATCTCCCATTTCATCTTCATCTACATCCTCTTCCATTTCCATAACATTGTTCTCAAGTACATCGCCCTTTTATAGACCCTCTATATACTCCTTCCACCTTTCTGCTTTCCTTTCTTTGCTTAGAACTGGATTTCCATCTGAGCTCTTGATACTCATGCAAGTGGTTCTCTTTTCTCCAAAGGTCTCTTTAATTTTCTTGTAGGCAGTATCTATCTTACCCCTAGTGACATAAACTTCTACATCCTTACATTTGTCCTCTAGCCATCCCTGCTTAGCCATTTTACACTTCCTGTTGATCTCATTTTTGAGACATTAGTATTCCTTTTTGCCTGCTTCATTTACTGCATTTTTATATTTTCTCCTTTCATCAATTCAATTCAATATTTCTTCTGTTACCCAAGGATTTCTACTAGCCCTCGTCTTTTTACCTACTTGATCCTGCGCTGTCTTCACTACTTCATCCCTCAAAGCTACCCATTCTTCTTCTACTGTATTTCTTTCCCCCATTCCTGTCAATTGTTCCCTTATGCTGTCCCTGAAACTCTGTACAACCTCTGGTTTAGTCAGTTTATCCAGGTCCCACCTCCTTAAATTCCCACCTTTTTGCAGTTTCTTCAGTTTTAATCTACAGTTCATAACCAATAGATTGTGGTCAGAGTCCACGTCTGCCCTTAGAAATGTCTTACAATTTAAAACGTGGTTCCCAAATCTCTGTCTTACCATTATATAATCTATCTGATACCTTCTAGTATCTCCAGGTTTCTTCCATGTATACAACCTTCTTTCATGATTCTTGAACCAAGTGTTAGCTATGATTAAGTTATGCTCTGCGCAAAATTCTACTAGGTGGCTTCCTTTTTCATTCCTTACCCCCATTAAATATTCACCTACTACGTTTCCTTCTCTCCCTTTTCCTACTATCGAATTCCAGTCACCCATGACTATTAAATTTTCGTCTCCCTTCACTATCTGAGTAATTTCTTTTATCTCATCATACATTTCATCAATTTCTTCGTCATCTGCAGAGCTAGTTGGCATATAAACTTGTACTACTGTAGTAGGTGTGGGTGTCGTGTCTATCTTGGCCACAATAATGCATTCACTATGCTGTTTGTAGTAGCTTACCCACACTCCTATTTTTTTATTCATTATTGAACCTACTCCTGCATTACCCCTATTTGATTTTGTATTTATAACCCTGTATTCTCCTGGCCAAAAGTCTTGTTCCTCCGGCCACCGAACTTCACTAATTCCCACTATATCTAACTTTAACCTACCCATTTCCCTTTTTAAATTTTCTAAGCTACCTGACTGGAATACTTTGTTTCAAATTCTGAAGGTGGCAGGGGTAAAGTACAGGGAGCGAAAGGCTATTTACAATTTGTACAGAAACCAGATGGCAGTTATAAGAGTCGAGCGGCATGAAAGGGAAGCGATGGTTGGGATGGGAGTGAGACAGGGTTGTAGCCTCTCCCCGATGTTATTCAATCTGTATATTGAGCAAGCAGTAAAGGAAACAAAAGAAAAGTTCAGAGTAGGTATTAAAATCCATGGAGAACAAACTAAAAACTTTGAGGTTTGCC
This sequence comes from Schistocerca piceifrons, assembly GCF_021461385.2. Lineage (NCBI taxonomy): Eukaryota > Metazoa > Arthropoda > Insecta > Orthoptera > Acrididae > Schistocerca > Schistocerca piceifrons. The sequence goes on along the minus strand of NC_060139.1, from coordinate 308,261,689 downwards.
GATGACACTGTAAATCTGTCAGAGAGAGCAAAGGGCTTGGAAGAGCTGTTGAACGGAATGGACAGTGTCTTGAAAGGAGGATATAAGATGAACATCAACAAAAGCAAAACAAGGATAATGGAATGTAGTCGAATTAAGTCGGGTAATGCTGAGGGAATTAGATTAGGAAATGAGACACTTAAAGTAGTAAAGGAGTTTTGGTATTTGGGAAGCAAAATAACTGATGATGGTCGAAGTAGAGAGGATATAAAATGTAGACTGGCAATGGCAAGGAAAGCGTTTCTGAAAAAGAGAAATTCGTTAACATCGAGTATCGATTTAAGTGTTAGGAAGTCGTTTCTGAAAGTATTTGTATGGAGTGTAGCCATGTATGGAAGTGAAACATGGACGATAAATAGTTTAGACAAGGAGAGAATAGAAGCTTTTGAAATGTGGTGCTACAGAAGAACGCTCAAGATTAGATGGGTAGATCACATAACTAATGAGGAGGTATTGAATAGAATTGGAGAGAAGAGGAGTTTGTGGCACAACTTGACTAGAAGAAGGGATTGGTTGGTAGGACATGTTCTGAGGCATCAAGGGATCACCAATTTAGTACTGGAGGGCAGCGTGGAGGGTAAAAATCGTAGAGGGAGACCAGGAGATGAATACACTAAGAAGATTCAGAAGAATGTATGCTGCAGTAGGTACTGGGATATGAAGAAGCTTGCACAGGATAGAGTAGCATGGAGAGCTGCATCAAACCAGTGTCAGAACTGAAGGCCACAACAACAACAACAACAACAACCACCTACCTGCCCGATCAAGGGATCTGACATTGCATGCTCCGATCCATAGAACGCCATTTTCTTTCTCCTGATAACGACGTCCTCTTAAATAGTCCCTGCCCAGAGATCCTAATGGGGGACTATTTTACCTCCAGAATATTTTACCCAGGACGCCATCATAATTTAACCATACAGTAAAGCTGAATGCCCTCGGGAAAAATTACAGCTGTAGTTCCCCCTTGCTTTCAGCCGTTCGCAGTACCAGCACAGCAAGGCCATTTTGGTTAGTGTTACAAGGCCAGATCAAACAATCATCCAGACTGTTGCCCCTGCAACTACTGAAAAGGCTGCTGCTCCTCTTGTCTGGCCTCTCAGCATATACCCCTCCGGTGTAGTTGCAATTACGGTATGGCTATCTGTATCGCTGAGGCAAGCAAGCCTCCCCACCAATTGCAAGGTCCGTGGTTCATAGTGGGGGTGTTTTTATTTATTTATCATAATATTTAGACATTTTAAAATACTGATCTATCAATTAGAAAACAAAAGACAAAAATAACTTATTTATATTGACTGTATGATGGTGTCAAAAACTGATTTTTCATTACAAGATGTAGATATTTTTGGAGAATAATAATAATACAAACATATAAAATAAATTCTTCTCACACCATGGACGAAATAACACAAATGAAGATTTAAATGAAAGAAGATTTTATACATAAAATGAAAACATGAAAATGCGTAATGACTGGATGAAAATATAAAATGATAAAAGGGAAGAAATTAACTCAAAATAAATACATGCAAGTAATGACAATCACATGAACATAGTTTCCAAAAGAAAAAATTAATAAAACGAAGAAAAAAATGAGAGCAAATAAAAAGTTTATATGATGATTAAAATGATGAGTGAAAGAATTAGAATTGATATTTTATTTGAATAAAACAATAACCACAGTTGAAATATATTAAAAGAAGATGCTGTGACTTACCAAACGAGAAAGCGCTGGTAGATAGACACAATAAAAAACACACACACAAATTTCAAGCTTTCGCAACAAACGGTTGCTTCATCAGGAAAGAGGGAAGGAGAGGGAAAGACAAAAGGATGTGGGTTTTAAGGGAGGGGGTAAGGAGTCATTCCAATCCTGGGCGCGAAAAGACTTACCTTAGGGGGAAAAAGGGACTCGCGCGCGCGCACACACACACACATATCCATCTGTACCTACACAGACACAAGCAGACATATCTAAGGGCAAAGAGATCCGAAATGTGAAATAATTTGGGTGAAGGTCACGGTTAAAGCAGGCTCAGACATGGTAATTGGATGTCTCTATAGGCCCCCTGGCTCATCAGCTGTTGTGGCTGAGCACCTGAAGGATAATTTGGAAAACATTTCGAGTAGATTTCCCCACCATGTTATAGTTCTGGGTGGAGATTTTAATTTGCCGGATATAGACTGGGAGACTCAAAACATTCATAACGGGTGGCAGGGACAAAGAACCCAGTGAAATTTTTTTAAGTGCTTTATCTGAAAACTACCTTGAGCAGTTAAACAGAGAACCGACTCGTGGCGATAACATATTAGACCTTCTGGTGACAAACAGACCCGAACTATTTGAAACAGTTATCGCAGAACAGGGAATCAGCAATCATAAAGCGGTTACTGCATCGATGATTTCAGCCATAAATAGAAATATTAAAAAAGGTAGGAAGATTTTTCTGTTTAGCAAAAGTGACAAAAAGCAGATTACAGAGTATCTGATGGCTCAACACAAAAGTTTTGTCTCAAGTACAGATAGTGTTGAGGATCAGTGGACAAAGTTCAAAACCATCGTACAATATGCGTTAGATGAGTATGTGCCAAGCAAGATCGTAAGAGAGCCACCGTGGTACAAAAACTGAGTTAGAAAATTGCTGCGGAAGCAAAGGGAACTTCACAGCAAACATAAACATAGCCAAAGCCTTGCAGACAAACAAAAATTACGCGAAGCGAAATGTAGTGTGAGGAGGGCTATGCGAGAGGCGACCAATGAATTCGAAAGTAAAGTTCTATGTACTGACTTGGCAGAAAATCCTAAGAAATTTTGGTCTTATGTCAAAGCGGTAGGTGGATCAACCAAAATGTCCAGACACTCAGTGACCAAAATGGTACTGAAACAGAGGATGACAGACTAAAGGCCGAAATACTAAATGTCTTTTTCCAAAGCTGTTTCACAGAGGAAGACTGCACTGCAGTTCCTTCTCTAGATTGTCGCACAGATGACAAAATGGTAGATATCGAAATAGACGACACAGGGATAGAGAAACAATTAAAATCGCTCAAAAGAGGAAAGGCCGCTGGACCTGATGGGATACCAGTTCGATTTTACACAGAGTACGCGAAGGAACTTGCCCCCCTTCTTGCAGCGGTGCACCGTAGGTCTCTAGAAGAGTGTAGCGTTCCAAAGGATTGGAAAATAGCACAGGTCATCCCTGTTTTCAAGAAGGGACGTCAAACAGATGTGCAGAACTATAGACCTATATCTCTAACATCGATCAGTTGTAGAATTTTGGAACACGTATTATGTTCGAGTATAATGACTTTTCTGGAGACTAGAAATCTACTCTGTAGGAATCAGCATGGGTTTCGAAAAAGACGGTCGTGTGAAACCCAGCTCGCGCTATTCGTCCACAAGACTCAGAGGGCCATAGACACAGGTTCACAGGTAGATGCCGTGTTTCTTGACTTCCGCAAGGCGTTTGATACAGTTCCCCACAGTCATTTAATGAACAAAGTAAGAGCATATGGACTATCAGACCAATTGTGTGATTGGATTGAAGATTTTCTAGGTAACAGAACGCAGCATGTCATTCTCAATGGAGAGAAGTCTTCCGAAGTAAGAGTGATTTCAGGTGTGCCACAGGGGAGTGTCATAGAACCGTTGCTATTCACAATATACATAAATGACCTTGTGGATGACATCGGAAGTTCACTGAGGCTTTTTGCAGATGATGCTGTGGTGTATCGAGAGGTTGTAACAATGGAAAATTGTACTGAAATGCAGGAGGATCTGCAGCGAATTGACGCATGGCACAGGGAATGGCAATTGAATCTCAATGTAGACAAGTGTAATGTGCTGCGAATACATAGAAAGATAGTTCCCTTATCATTTAGCTATAAAATAGCAGGTCAGCAACTGGAAGCAGTTAATTCTATAAATTATCTGGGAGTACGCATTAGGAGCGATTTAAAATGGAATGGAACGATCTTATAAAGTTGATCGTCGGTAAAGCAGATGCCAGACTGAGATTCATTGGAAGAATCCTAAGGAAATGCAATCCGAAAACAAAGGAAGTAGGTAACAGTATGCTTGTTTGCCCACTGCTTGAATACTGCTCACTGGTGTGGGATCCGTACCAGATAGGGAAGATAGAGAACATCCAACGGAGAGCAGCGCGCTTTGTTACAGGATCATTTAGTAATCGCGAAAGTGTTACGGAGATGATAGATAAACTCCTGTGGAAGACTCTGCAGGAGAGACGCTCAGGCTTTTGCTAAAGTTTCGAGAACATACCTTCACCGAAGAGTCAAGCAGTATATTGCTCCCTCCTACGTATATCTCGCGACGAGACCATGAGGATAAAATCAGAGAGATTAGAGCCCACACAGAAGCGTACCGACAATCCTTCTTTCCACGAACAATACGAGACCGGAATAGAAGGGAGAACCGATATAGGTACTCAGGGTACCCTCTGCCACACACCGTCAGGTGGCTTGCGGAGTATGGATGTAGATGTAGATACCAGCACAGAAGATTCTTTTACATATACTTAAGATGCCCGTGGCCTAACAACTGAGTTTACTTATAAATGGGACACTGCAACACTGCTGAAAGAGAATCTACACACCCATGACATCAACCTCATAGTGGGAAATGGAAGTTGAAAACTCTGAATAGAGAGAGAGGGCAGTATATGGCAGAAAGTTGCAAAGAAAGACCCAAAAGCAGGAACACAGGAATAGGCAGCAGGTAGCTTGATATCTGCTTGTTAACAAAGATGGATCAAAAGGGAGTGTCACCTACACTGATCACCCACAATATTACGACTACCTACTTAACAGCTGGTATGTCCATCTTTCACATGGATAACAGTGGTGACATGTCATGGCTGGAGTGAGCTGGCACCATATCTGCCGCACAGTCTTTTTGTTGTGCCTATCTGCGACTCAGCATCTCCTCTATATGGTGAGTAGCAACTTTCCTTTTCATAATATTGTTACATTCCCCACTCTACACGTGGACAAGATGCTCACTGGACTACATGCACTCTGCATGTTTCTGACTAGCAGTCATCCCTCACCAGGTGAATATTAGCAGTAAGTTGGTGGTCATAATGTTTGGGCTGATCAGTGTATGGCAATGCATCGAAAAGCAGACAGCACTGCACCACCACATGATCACATCCTTTATCAGATTGGCGGCTGGACGGAATGGCTGCCCACTCAGAATAATTGACTGCAGCACACATGTGCTGTGTGTAAGATGCACTATCTGCACACTCAGGAAGCAGACGACACATTCTCCACCAAATGTCCTTAAACCATAAACCACCCAGACATTCACAATGGTTTTTAATGTCTAAATAGCTTCATCTCTTATAAGTACCTTAGTACAGTATGGAGTGAGGATTTAGGGCACCCAACACAGAGGTTTAGTAAAACTTAAAAACCACAAAATCACACTATCACTCATATTTTAAATTTGTAAACACAGGACAGAATAACAATGACTAAAATAACTACTAATAATAACTGTTAAGAAGATACTGATGTCTCCCACACTAATATTAGATAAATTTCTGTAACACACATTTTGTACTTTATTATTTTATTTGTAGCTGTTATTTTTCAGCAACTGTAGTGTATATTTCAGAATAAAATGCAGTCATTAGTTGCAAATATATTTTTATTCCCCTTTATCAGTTCCAGCAAATTAATTTGTTATCTTCAGAAACTTAGTATTGATTTAGCAAATGTCAGTACCTTGTTCATAGAAGCATAATGCCATGATATGTCCAAAATCATACACATCATATGTGATTATTGTAAACACTCATCAACAAATTGATAATTTACAGTAACCGAATCACATGTATATACATGTCAGCTTGATGGTCTTCAAATAAATATGCCTTGTTGATCTCTATTCCAAGCCCCAAACTCTAGCTCCATGAAATAGGGTGAGATGTCTATCGACCCTATGCAATAATTTTTCTTACAGGGGGCAGTGTAGCCTTGGTTGGAAAACTCATGCCATTATGCTTATTGCAACATTAGAAGACAGACATCAATTCATAACTAACAAATGTGGTCAAGTTGTGGAAGCTGAATTTTCATTGAACAGAATGTAGTAGGACATTGATAATCCGGTATGCCAGATTACCAAGTTCGCATTTAAAAGCCTGTATTAAAAAACCCTTTAGTTTCAATGTACAAATACAATTAACTTATTTATTAATCACAACACGAGAGTCTACACTATAAAAAAATGGAAGTATGTATTAATACCTTACTGCTCTATTAAATCAGTTTAGGGCTGAAAGTTTTAGAGAAGTTTAATATACATAATTTTTTTTTTTTATATTCCAACTAACACACAAAATAAGCACCACTGATTTGAAAAGATCAAGAACAAGCTAATTAATAAATATTGTTACCAAGAATTTGGTGCAGTTTAATTGGAATCTTTGTCTTTAGGAATAGCACAGATATTTGACACTCTCAAGGGTATGGAATATGTCAACTGGCATCTGCCACTGTTGGTTTAGCTGAAATTTTATTCTGAGTGCTCTGGAACATCACTGAAATGCTAACTGGACTAAGCACTTTCTTGACAAAAATTATTTTGTCAACTGGTATCTGCCACTGTTGGTTTAGCTGAAATTTTATTCTGAGTGCTCTGGAACATCACTGAAATGCTAACTTGCTTCCTGGACTAAGCACTTTCTTGACAAAAATTATTTTGTGTGATGTGCATATTCATAATTTCAGAAGCATTTTATTGTTGGCTACTCTCAGCGAATTTCACATAAGTGTTTAAGGCTTCTGCAGATTCAGCTCAGAGATGTGAGTTGTACATGTTTCATCGTCATCACTCACCATTTCTGGTGCTTCCTGTGGGTTGAAAACGCTTAGTAGTATTACATCATCAGTCATTTCTTCTTAGAAAGCTAAATTTGCATCATTTCAGTCCATTCATCAACTTCATCTTATGAAAATACAGTCAGTTCATTAGTGTAGTTGAATTTATAACACAATTTCAGAGAAAAGAGTTGTCAGTTCATTATCATTTACATTGGTTTCCACCGTGGCTTCTCTGACCAGTTTAGGCCACACTTTCCTCCAGGTCTTGTGCAATGTTGTATTTTTCACAGAAGTCCAAGCATTTGCAATGATGAAAATAGCATCATTAATGTTAAAATTGTGTTGAAACTGTTGGACACCACAATCCTAGCTTAGCAGCTTTTGCACAAAAATTCCTCTGTATCAGCACTTGAAATTTTGTACGATCCCTTGGTCCACGAGTTGAATTAGTGAGACGACATTGACAGGAAGACATGTGCAAAAAAAGTTTATGATGTGTGTTGGAATATCAGGTCTTCCGGATTATCAAGGTCTTACTGTATATTGTTGCACTTCTTAGCAGCAAACATTATGCAAGTAATTTATCCTGTGTCTGGACATCTAACTAGAAATTTCATATTATTACTAAAAAGACTGTATTTAGAAATTGTTAATGTATCAACTTAATTGAAATGTACACATCCTCTGAATACATATAAACATTATATTGAAATGTAGTCTATTTTACTCACTGTAGTGATGAACCTCACAAAGTCACGTCGGAATGGTAGCCGACACTTCAGAAACCATACAGCAATAACATGATGGGCCAATGACACAGTGTAATGATTATATTTAAAAGGGTTAGTGTAAGGCAATGAAATTGCAAACACTGACATGTACTGGTCTCCAACAAAGCTGCCAAACACTTTTGGTAGTCTTGTCAGTGCTGGAAAATAATTTAAAAAAGAAAAGGTTAAATGATGATGGAATTGTGGAACTGAAGAAATTATTATACACAACAGAAGCTGTAATAAGACTCAAATAATCACTTAATTAAGATAACTGTCAACAAGCATTTCTGAAAAATTCATAACATATTGTTCACTGACCTCCAGCATCTATAATTGCAGCTGATCAAGCACATGTTGTTACAAAGACAACTTTCAACACAGAACTGCTGCCTATTTTGACCAAGTTCTCTATACACAAAGAGCATATGACTGTAGTATCACTGTAGAGATGACTCTCACTACGTCACAACAGGACAGCAACTTACACTTCAGAAACCACACTACAATATTGTGATGGGATGGGTCAGTGATGCAGGGTTGGTTCGGGGGAGTGGAGGGGGGGGCGAGGGGGGGGTTAGGGGTTGTTGCGCGGGTGAAAATCCTAATGCCACCTCCTTTTAGACTGAGGGAACACCTGTACAGATGGCCAGGGACACAGTTACTCAGTATCTCTTGTGAAAAGGAAAGCCCTTCCAAGTAAGTGTCAACAACCCCTTAACAGGGTGGACAAACTGCACGATGATAGAAGCTCACACTCATGTGCCTGAAGCGGGAAACTGTTCATAAATGGATAAGAGTTTATTAAGGCTAACAACATAGGATGAGGAAGACAATAGCATAAAAGACCCAGTGGCACCCGTTGTCTCATTGGACAAATCTTGCATGCATGGGAATTCTCACTTGGATCTCTGGATGGAAAAATTCTCAGATGTGTGCTGCATGTTAGAGAATAATAAGGAGAGAAAAGAGTATCTGGATTGAGAACTGGAAAATGAAAAGTAAGAACACAGAATAGAGAGTGTAAACTCGAAAATATGATGAGAGAAATGAAAATGTGCAACATTGATATCTTTGGACTAAGGGTGTCGATAAGGAGAATACGAACATATAGACTATGAAGTAATATTAACTGGAGGCGAAAAAAATAGAAAATGGTACTGAATATACAGGGGTACTCCCAAAAGTAAGGTCTCCTATTTTTTTATAAACACAGAACTCTGTTTGTGTGGCAGTTGGTCACACTGTTAGGAATAGTGCTTCACGCACTGTGTGTAAACATGCACACGCCGCACTGAGGCGCTCAGTCTTGGCTTGGCAGCCATTGAGAATGGAGCTCCCTTTGGATGTTACCGCCAAGTGCGAATTGCACGCAGTTATTCGGTTTTTCAATACAAAGTGCACTGCGCTGATTGAAATCCATCATCAATTGACGGAAGTGTGTGGTGAGTCATGCATGGATATCAAAAATGTTCGTAAGTGGTGTAGAGAGTTAGCAGCTGATCGGACCAAAATTCATGACAAACAAAGGAGCAGGAGACCATCAATTTCTGAGGAGACAGTGTTGAAGGTTGAGCAAACCATGCACGAAGATCGGCCGATCACCCTGGATGATCTCTGCACGTTGGTTCCCGAGGTTTCTCGAAGCACCGCTCACAGAATTTTAACAGAAATATTGAACTTCCAGAAGGTGTGTGCAAGATGGGTGCCAAGCATGCTGACTGAGGACCACATGCGGTAATGAGTTGATGCTTCTCACGCATTTCTTCACCGCCTTGCAGCCAAACAGGACAACCTTCTGGACTCAATTGTCATGGGTGATGAAACCTGGGCATACCACTCTACACCTGAGACCAAGCAACTATCACACCACTGGCCGCATCCTTCTTCGCCAAAGCCAAGGAGCTGGCGGCAAGCTGGTATGACATGGGCATACAAAAACTGCCACAGCATCTACAAAAATGCATTGACAGAAATAGTAATTATGTCGAAAAATAGCTAAATGTTCAAGCTGTAAACTGATGTAAACCATTGTAGAAATAAACAGGTCTATGTACATATAAAAAAAATAGGAGACCTTACTTTTGGGATTACCCTCATACAAGAAAAAAATTTCTGTGGACATTAAGGTGTGTATATGCAAATAAATACTTCCGTATTTTCAAGAACAAGAGTGGAAAAAGATTCACCAGTGGTGCTCCACTTCCGGCCACGGTCGTCTTGGTATACAAGAAGGTAACCAATTCAATCAGAGAAGTCACCTCCATAAGCAACAGGCTAATGACAATACACCTACAATGCACCAACAGGAGATATACCATGATCAATATACATACCCTATCGACGGGGATAGTGATAAAAAGACCCCAAATCAAAAGAGGAATTCTGGGCAACATTATACACAATGATGGCCAAGATCTCCACAGGTACCATAAAACCATCAGATACACATAGAGGAGTTTGACACAAAAAAGATCATAGAATCCAACATAAAGCAGGAAAAGGGAAAGACAACAATCAAACATGAGAAGAATTCCATAGGACAATTACACAAAAAGCAAAATAACTGATACCACAGAAAAAGAACACTAAACATCCATGGTGGGACTCAGAGGCAAAAATCTCCAGAAAACCTATATTGTTACAACAAATCCAGAAAACAGGCAGCAAAACTCTTTAGGCAAACCAAGTACATGAAGGACCAACTGGATGCTACAGATGAAAATTTCCACAGCCACAACACAAGAGAATTCTACAGGACTTCCACAAGGGACATCCATGGGAAGACAGTTCAAAATGTATGATTCAGAAAACAAGATGGAAAACCTGCATTTCTAATCAAGAGAACTGTCAGGAAGTGGCACATTATTTTACTGACCAACTTAACTGACCTGCACCTGAAGCAAGATTCCCAATACAGGACTGATCCTCCACTCACCTAGAATCACTCCCACCAACATGCAAATCCAAAAACATACACTTACATTAAAAAAACAACAGGACACCTGGTGTATATGGCATCATTGCAGAACTACTAAACCTCGGACCAAAGTGTTTTCAGTAACTTACACAAATAATCACAACCACCTGCAAAAAGAAAGACTTCATACCGACTGGAAATGTGCACTTATCCACCTCCTGTACAAGAAAGGAGATAGGGAAAATGTGAACAACTACAGAGGAATCTCCCTGTTCCAAATCACCTACAAAATTTTCTCAGCATGCTTACTCTACAGAACACAAGAAAAGTTCGAACACAAAACTGGTGAATACCAGGCAGACTTTTGCCCCAGTTGTTCATGCACAGAACAAATCTTCAATCTGAAAACAGTTCTAGAATACTCCAATCATTTGCACTTTCACAGATTTCAAGAAAGGATACGATTCTGTTGACCAACAATCCTTGTTCAACATCTTAGAACAACATGGACTCAATCCAAAAACACTATGACTATTCAAGACAGACACTCGGTGTCACAACATCGGAAGTTAAATTCATGAGTGACATCACTCACTAACAGAATTCTGAAACACATACAAAGGGTCAAGTCAACAACACCATGGATCACACATGTCAAACTTGACCTAGAAAAAGCACAAAACAATCAAATAGAAATTGGAGACAGAAATGCATACGGAGACAAGATATACATGTCAGATCAATGAAGTCTCAAAGACACCAGGGGAAAAGTGGACTGAGGATAGAGAGAGACTCAATGGACAGAAAATGAGAGAATTGTGAAAGATCAGAAAGAATGCACAAATGAAGCAGAATGCTTTCTGTGATCCTATAGGGCTCGACACATAGTGTCCCACAAAGGGGCTTACACTGTTCGAACTTGACCCAATTGTGATTATATGGCGCTGTCATAATTAGCATGTGATACCATTCTTTTTTTTTCTGTTGTATACTTTCGGATGCCAGGAAAAGATGGTTGGAAAATTGTCCTTGGAGCAAAGAAAGTGGATTTTAAGGTGTTTATGGAAATTTGAAAACATGAGAGAGGTATAGAGACGATGTCAGTCAAAGTTTGATATTGCACCATGGTCTCATGTACCAATAATTAAATTATGTGACAAATTTGAGAGGGTAGAAAGTTGGTGTGATCTGAGATATGAACAGTGTGGCAACAAGAAATCAGTAGTGGATGAAACATGAGTGGACACAGTGGTAAAAGCTTCCACAATATCCCCAAAGAAGTCCATATGGCAATGTGTGCATGAATCAGGTGAACGCAAATCAAGTGTTCACTGCATTTTAAAGCAAGCAAAGTGGAAACCCTACATTCCCAGCTCTATTCATGCAATGAATTGGGTGACACAGATAGGCACCTCAAATTTTGTGAATGAATTTGTAATGATGAAAAGCTGACTGATATTGTTTGGTCTGATGAGATGACGTCTAAATTCAATGGAACCATCAATCGCTGTTCTGTGTGTACTGGGCAAGAGATGATGATCATGTTAAGGAAGAACAAGCTGTTAATCTTCCTGGGTTATCAGTGTGGTGTGGTACGTATATCAGAGGACTTTTAGAGCAATTTGTTTTTTGAAGGAACTGTGATAGTTGTAAAGTACCATACTCTGTTGCAGGAACAAATTTTGTCAGCTGTTCCCCAACTGTAGGGAGATAAAAATTGTTTCTTTTCATCACGTCTGTGCACCATCACATTACCATTGTGATGTGCAGCAATTCCTGGTATAAATGTGTTGAGAGATGGACAGGTCAATGATGATGTGTTGGGTTTCCATCCAAATCTCCTGATATAATGCTGTTAAGACTTCTTTCTGTGCGGAACTCCAAATGATACAGTCCATGTCACAAAGACACAAATGGTGGGTGACATGAAAGAGGTGACTGTGACTGCCTGTGAATCCATTCCAAAGGCAACCAAAACACGTGTGTTGATCTGTCCCTCAACAGTGCAGACACTGTAGTGCTCCCCATGGAGGATATTCTGAGCATCTTCAACAGTAAAACATCATCAGTACTGTCGTGACCCTCCATGTAACTTAAAATTCATAGTTTTTGTTATTTTTGTTTGAGTTATTTAAGTTCAAACACTGAGGTGTAACATACCATGTCAGCAAAGTGATGTTTTACACAGTGTTTTAGTATTAATGAATAATGATTGCCAAACATGCAGTTAGTTTTGATTAGTTTGTTTATGAAGTTTGGGCACATGTATTGCAAGACTTCATATTATCTGTGCAAGTAACCGAGCATGGATGGACACAGTGTTCCTGCACAATGGGGTAACACCAGCAGTTTGGTCAGTGATTACTCCTGGCAGCTGTGTCCCCTGCCTTGGAGATATGCTTCACTCTATGGAATATAGAGCACACCACAACAATGGGTTGCGTTGGGAAAGAGAGAGGAGAGAGTCAGTCTGGTATGGAGTCTAATGGTGTGTTAACTCTGAACTATCAATTTGCATTACTTGATGTGATTACGAAATGATTATGGCAGACAGCTGTATGGGGTTTTCAGAGACGGACTTCTCTTATTTACTAGCATAATGGAAATAGATTAGCAAGGTTTCATTCCTTGCACAGGCCAAATTATACATGAGACGAAGTGCACAAAAGGAAGAAGGAAGATATCAAGATGAGATATACACTCCAAGTAAGCAGAGAACATCCAACAGAAATCTATGAAGAAAATTCAAAGGGAAAAGTAAATACCATAATGATGAGGGGGGAAAAAAGGAAGGGAGCAAGGAACATTATAGAGTTTAATGTCCACTGACAGAAGGAAATCAGATGCACCCTTTCAATGAAACCCCCCCTAGCATTTGCCTTAGGTGATTTAGGGAAATCACGGGAAACCTAAATATGGATAGCTGGAAAGGGATCTGAACCATCGTTGTCCTGAATGCAAGTTCAATGTGCTGAACACTACACCACTTCACTCACTATATAATTATGGGAGACTGGAGTACCAAAATACACTCCTGGAAATTGAAATAAGAACACCGTGAATTCATTGTCCCAGGAAGGGGAAACTTTATTGACACATTCCTGGGGTCAGATACATCACATGATCACACTGACAGAACCACAGGCACATAGACACAGGCAACAGAGCATGCACAATGTCGGCACTAGTACAGTGTATATCCCCCTTTCGCAGCAATGCAGGCTGCTATTCTCCCATGGAGGCGATCGTACAGATGCTGGATGTAGTCCTGTGGAACGGCTTGCCATGCCATTTCCACCTGGCGCCTCAGTTGGACTAGCGTTCGTGCTGGACGTGCAGACTGCGTGAGACGACGCTTCATCCAGTCCCAAACATGCTCAATGGGGGACAGATCCGGAGATCTTGCTGGCCAGGGTAGTTGACTTACACCTTCTAGAGCATGTTGGGTGGCACGGGATACATGCGGACGTGCATTGTCCTGTTGGAACAGCAAGTTCCCTTGCCGGTCTAGGAATGGTAGAACGATGGGTTCGATGACGGTTTGGATGTACCGTGCACTATTCAGTGTCCCCTCGACGATCACCAGTGGTGTACGGCCAGTGTAGGAGATCACTCCCCACACCATGATGCCGGGTGTTGGCCGTGTGTGCCTCGGTCGTATGCAGTCCTGATTGTGGCGCTCACCTGCACAGCGCCAAACACGCATACGACCATCATTGGCACCAAGGCAGAAGCGACTCTCATCGCTGAAGACGACACGTCTCCATTCGTCCCTCCATTCACGCCTGTCGCGACACCACTGGAGGCGGGCTGCACGATGTTGGGGCGTGAGCGGAAGACGGCCTAACAGTGTGCGGGACCGTAGCCCAGCTTCATGGAGACGGTTGTGAATGGTCCTCGCCGATACCCCAGGAGCAACATTGTCCCTAATTTGCTGGGAAGTGGTGGTGCGGTCCCCTACGGCACTGCGTAGGATCCTACGGTCTTGGCGTGCATCCGCGCGTCGCTGCGGTCCGTTCCCAGGTCGACGGGCACGTGCACCTTCCGCCGACCACTGGCGACAACATCGATGTACTGTGGAGACCTCACGCCCCACGTGTTGAGCAATTCGGCGGTACGTCCACCCGTCCTCCCGCATGCCCACTATACGCCCTCACTCAAAGTCCGTCAACTGCACATACGGTTCACGTCCACGCTGTCGTGGCATGCTACCAGTGTTAAAGACTGCGATGGAGCTCCGTATGCCACGGCAAACTGGCTGACACTGACGGCGGCGATGCACAAATGCTGCGCAGCTAGCGCCATTCGACGGCCAACACCGCGGTTCCTGGTGTGTCCGCTGTGCCGTGCGTGTGATCATTGCTTGTACAGCCCTCTCGCAGTGTCCAGAGCAAGTATGGTGGGTCTGACACACTGGAGTCAATGTGTTCTTTTTTCCATTTCCAGGAGTGTATATAAATATAAGCAAAATAAGATATGTGGGGTATATGGACTTGAAAAAATAAACAAAAGCAGAGAGAAGAACTAATAGCCTTCAGTGATTGCTCTGATACCTGGACTGCAAATGTTTTAAGAACTATCAACATGGATTGTATATTAGGAACCCTCGTGGTGATGCTGCAAGATAACAGATAAATTATAATCAACCAAAGATTCAAAAACATGATCAAAAAGACACTGACTTTCCCTGTGTCAGACGCTGATACAGATCATAACATGCTGGCAGCAGACACAAAAAAAAAGGTTGGAGCATATTAAAAGAAGATAAATGTTAAGAAAATAGGATGTGATAAAGTTGACCACTGAATCTGAGGCCTTCAAACCAGGGAGAAAAAATGAAAATTCAGCAGACTGTATCAAAGTACAGGAAAAAGGAATATAATTAATATCATAATCCTGAAAGCTTGCGAAAAGGAGGTTAAGAAAGAAGGAAAAGAGCTACCACTATCCACCACGTCTGCAACAGCCTCTAAAGTTCCACCCATCCCCTCACAGCTGACAAACCTTGCCTCCCAGACCTACTACCCCCCTTACAAACTCCCTCCCATCACCATATAGAATTCGGAGCCTAAAGAGACCCGAAACAGCGTCATAAACCTTTCCTCCAAACACTTAATCCCAGTCCTTTTGCCCCACTCCCAAATTCAATTATGCTGGACTTGTTAAAGACCTTCTTGCTTCCTTGCAATCCTTACGGTGGAAACACTTTATTGCCACCAACCTTATCAACCAGACTCAACCTAAAACTAAAGTTGAATCCTGCCTGACTCAGTTCATTCCTCCATCAAACTGTGATCCACCTTCACTGCCCTGAAACCACCCTGTTAACTTTCCAGAATTTCCATCGTTCCCAAATCTCTCAACATGCACGCTAATCTTACATCCGCAGAAAGAACTGCAATCTAGTACCCAAAACCTGATCCTGACATTATAATCTTACCTGCTGACAAAGGTTCCACCACTATAGCTTTGAACCACAATCATTACCTCGCAGAAGGACTCCACCAGCTGTCAGATTCATCCACCTACAAACTTCTGCCACAGTGACCCCATTTCAGAAATCTAACAGGATTTCCAGTCTCTCCTCAAATCCTTAGGCCCATCCCAGAACCTCTCCACAGATCTATCTCTCACTGCATACCTACCACTCCCCACACTCCTACCTTCTACTTGCTTCCTAAGGTCCATAAACCCAACCACCCAGGATGTCCCATTGTGATCAGTTACTGTGCACCTGCTGAGAGAATCTCTACTCACACAGACCAACACATTCCACTTATTAGCCACACTCTACCCTCCTATTGAAAGATAACAACCATTTACTCCAACTCTGCATAAATGACGTTCATTTACCACCAAGTGCCCTGCTTATCACTATTGATGTCATTCCCTTTATAACAACATCCCTAATGCCTAAAACCTTGATGCTATTGAACATTATCTTTCCCAACACCCAAAGAATTCCAAACATACAACCTCCTTCCTGACCACCGTGACCAACTACATCCTCATCCACAATTATTTCTCCTTTGAAGCACTACCTATAAATAAATCTGTGATATAACCCCTCACATGGTTCAGATTCACTGATTACATCTTCGTGATCTGAACTGGGGCTGAGGATACCCTATCTACATTCCTCTAAAACCTCAACACTCTCTCCCTCGAATGAGATTTTCACTCTGCAGCGGAGTGTGCGCTGATATGAAACTTCCTGGCAGATTAAAACTGTGTGCCCGACTGAGACTCGAACTCGGGCACACAGTTTTAATCTGCCAGGAAGTTTCACTCTCTCCCCCATTCACTTCACCTGGTTCTCCTCAATCCAATGAGCCACCTCCCTCAATATTGACTTCTACCTCAAAGAAGCTACATCAGTACCTCCGTCCATATCGAACCTACCAAGCACCAGCAATACCTCCACTTCAACAGCTGCACTCCATTCCATACCAAAGAGCCAATTCCTTACAGCCACGGCTGTCGTATCTGCAGTGAGGAGCAGACCCTCTCAAAATATACACAGTTTCTCACTGAGGCCTTCGCAGACCGAAATTATTCTCCCAACCCTTTACAGAAACAGATCTGTCCCGTGTCTCTCCAGTCACCCACCACCTACCCAAGTCACACCGTGAGGCCACAGAAGAACATTCCCCTATGACTCGCTACCACCCAGGACTGGAGCAAATTAATCACATTCTTCACAGGAGTTTTGACTACCTGTACTAAACGGCCTCCTATTCCACCAACGCACCCACAGTCTTTTTACTTATCTCCTTTTTTCTGCTTTCTTTCCCCTTCCCTCCTCCTCCTCCTCCTCCTCCTCCTCCATCCTCCATCTAACCACTGAATTGTACCTGGTTACCATAGAATCATCCCACTTCGTAGATGTTTGCTACCACAAGCAGCACTTTACCGTCCACTAGCCCTGACCTGCTATTCCTCCCCCTCCCTCCCTCCCTCCTCCTCCTCACCCCCCCCCTCCCCCTACCCACGTTGCTTCTTCTCCCATTATGCACAGTTGCTATCAGTCTGTCCTTGGCAATGAGACACAGTGGTTATTTATGTGAGTTATGTTTGTGTTAATATGGGTGTGTGTGTGTGTGTGTGTGGGGGGGGGGGGGGGCATTGTTTTACTCCAGAAGAAGGCCTTTTGGCCGTAAACTTACTTGCCCAGCTTGTCTGCAATTCAACATCTCCACTATATGGTGAGTAGCCATCTATCCTTTTCCTAAAACTGGTTTTTTTCTAGTGTCATTTCTACAAATTTTTACTGTTGTTAGTAATAGCCATCAAACATTACAATTTTTGAAATTAAGTTTCCACTTACTACTTTTCTAAGAATAGCAACTGGTATTTTTTTCTCTCTGCCATAACCAAATAGAAGTAGTTTATTTGCCTTCCACTTTTCTTGCATATCTGTAACTTCCCATTACTTTAATGTATTATAATTATTTGCTGTGTTTTGGTGTTATAGATTTACACTACAAATTATATTAAGGTGGAGCTATGCCAAATACAGATGTTAGACAAGTATAAAAATAATCAGCAACCACAATATTCCTAATGTCTAGCTTTTAGAACCATGTATTACATCTTCATGGGCGGAAAGATGGAGAGGACAGGTCCGCAGAACCCAGAGTAATAGGGTTCCAATTCGTATGAGGAGGAAGAAAGGCAAAAGACCCTAGTAAAAGTTGTAAGCTTTGAAGGGGGTCATGAAATGGTTACCTCAAAATGACCTTGAATCCTGTTTTCGCGTTGAAATCAAAATCAAGTTCATTTTTCCAAATGGCAATCCCTATTTTTATTCCATATTCGTATTCTACATGAAAAAATGCATTGTCTGTTGGGAACATTTTTTTCAAAAACCAATGGTTTGTCACCAGGGGGCATTTCATTGTAACATTCCCAGGTTACCAGTATTTGAGAACGAAGCGAGATTGGGAAAAATTTTCAATGTAAATCTTGTACAATTTCTGAACTCTATCCACTGGTAAAATTTTCATGAACTTGAAATGGTCTTGAAATTCTTCAGTAGGGATTAACCTGAAGGCAAATACCGTCAGCATTAGCGGGGTGCCGAACCAGAGACTAGCACTGTGCTTGTGCCAGCACAATCAGAGGAGAGAAGGGTGGAGCTTTGAGGCTAACTATTAAATGTCATTGTCGGGTATTTTAAATCATGACTGGGGGGTTCAGAGAAATTTTACTTTTGGAGACTCCGAAAATTTCTCGGCCATGCTCACTTAGAATGATTCTTTACTGGTGTGACTCAACAATTTTTCTCTTATGGACTTAGAAAAATGTGTGTTAAGGGATTTAGAAAAATACCACCTTGTTGAACTCTGATGAATTTTGCCTTGCGCAGCTTAAGACCAATCATGTCTCATGATATTTTAATCAGTTCCCGTGAATTAAAATTTTTCCAAATCCCTACAAGCAAAATTATTCTCAACATGAATGTTTGGAGCCCGTAATAGAAAAATTTATCTGAGTCACTTTGTCTTGCAATTGACCTTCTCTGGCCAATCTTTCATTTTTGCCTTCTATCCATATCTGGAAAGGATGGATATCATGGGGTATTTCACTATTTTATTATTTACATCAACATTGAGATATGTAAAGGTGGCCTCTTGAAAAACACACATCCGTTAGACACCTACGTAATTTTCTGAGAGAACACACTTAAATTCTATACGTTCTGGCTTCACATTGTGGCATAAACAACAGCGAGCAAGTGTAAACATATGGGTCGCGTATATTGCAATAAGTCAGTTGTCCTGCAACATGCTTGGCGGATGTTTCATTCAAGGTAAAACCTAAGAAAACCAATAATAGCAAATGCGATCAGTACAATTTATTTTTCGTCTCTAATCTGTCTGAAATGGCTGATTACATGCTGTTAGAAATAGTGAGAATGATAAAAATTTCTGGCAAGTGCCACGCTAATCATGCAACCGTGCAAAAGATTATGTACCAAAAGGTATCCCGATACCCATCATCCCACAAAGGTTACAGTTAGGTCTCTGGTAAGATGAACTGAAAGAGGACCTTGAAAAGGCAGAGAGGAAAGACAGGCCCAAGAGAGGCGATTGCACTGGGAGTTCATGCTATTGTCACTGTAGATCCATACCTTTCGACTCAGCAGAATCAGTGAATACATGGTGTGCCTCAATCAGTGGTGTCTCTTGTTTTAAGATACTTTAAATTCTACCCGTATCGCTCATATCGCTTACATATCACCCAAGCAACTGAGCCTGGGGATACTGAGAGACACCTAGCATTTTGTCGATGGGCCAATACGCAAATATCTCTTGATCCCTTTTTCTTCACATGCACACTCTTTACAGATGATGCAAACTTCAACAACATGGGAGGAATCAATCTCCATAATGCGCACTACTGGGCGGAAGCAAATCTTCGCTGGCAATGAAATCGCCAAACACTCAGACGGTGGTCAATCAATATCTGAGCGGGCACAGTTGGAGATTACATGGCAGATCCTCTTTTTGTGGTGAAACATTGAATATCTTCATATTCTCTAGAATCTGGTGCTTTCTTTACTACAAAATATCCCCCTAGACATATGAGCACATATGAAGTTTCAACAGGACGGCACCCCTGCACATCAGGCCTTGCCTGTCAGAAGGTACCTCAATGTAACTTACCCAAATTGATGGATTGGTATCAGTAGTGCAATTTGTGAATTCTCGCCAAGGTTGCCAGACTTAACACCACTGGACTTCTTCTTATGGGGAGCTGTGAAGCAGAAGGTGTATTCCACTCCCCCAACAACACCAGAAGATATTAGAGAAAGGATTGTGGCAGCTTTCCAGGCAATCACTCACCAGACATTGAATGATGTCGAGACCAGTTTCCAACAGTGTGTGTCACTGTGCATTAGGCATTAGGCAAAATGGGCAGTTGATCGAGCATCTGAGACCCTAAATTTCCAGTGAGAACCATGTCAATCAAACCTTTTCATGGGTAATGATGTGCAAAGTCCACTAGGCAACCTCCATGTGGTGCACATCAGGTTCTGCAAACACCGAGGGTATTTTGCTTTCAGGTTAATCCCTACTGAGGAATTTCAAGGCCATTTCAAGTTCACAAAAATTTTGCCAGTGGACAGGGTTCAGAAACCATACAAGATTTTCTTTGAAAATTTTTAACGATCTCACTTTGTCCTTGAGATATTGATAACCTGGGAAAGTTACAGTGAAGTGCCCCATGGTGACAAACCATTGGCTTTTTGAAAAAGAGTTTCTTACAAACAATGTGTATTTTTTCATGTAGGATATAAACATGGAATAAAAAGTAGGGGTTACCATTTGCAAAAATGAACTTGACCTTGATAACAGGGTTGCAGGTCATTTCAAGGTAACCACTCCATTATCCACTTCAAACCTTACAACTTTTACTAGGTGCCCTTTTTTTTTTTTTTTTGCAGAATTGCGCCGCTGCAGAGAGATCGGCTGGTATAGATTAAAATGGGACACTCTGTAAAAATGTTATGGAATACAACTTAACCCAGGAGATTATTGATTAAATTACGCATATCTTTACAGTATAATTTCATAACCTCAGACCTTATTACAAATTTTGATTTGAAACTGTCAAGTACAGAAAATTCTACTCTCTTCTTTCAGTAAGTCACAGATACTGAATCTTGTGCGTATCCGATACTCCACTGACTTAAATACTTCATCAAAGAGACAATTCATCTTTCATTTGTGTGAAGTGTCAGCTTTCACAATAAAAAATTAAACATTACAACAACAGTCCCACTATTAACAAAATACACTGTAAACTTCAATTACCTGAAGTTTTAGTGTTGTTCTGATAAAATATTTAATTCAGCCAACCTGCGTTTACTTGCAATTCCTCTTGTACATTAAACATTCTTTGAACTACTATTTCAAGTACTCAGTGTTGTTCCCATTTTAATCTACAGAGACATAATTTGGGCAAATGTCAAGTCACGTGGCATATCTCACAAAGAAGTTTTTAGCTTCTACTTCTTAAGCCTTTTAGCACCAAATATGATTTAACCATGAAAATTTATTATTAATTGTGGAGTCATACTACTATATCTTCTTCTCAAATCAAAGCAAAGTTTCCATCCTTCTTTTTGATTATTGACACAATGTGACAACTGTTACAACTTTCAAACAAAGTGTTGTTGTGAATATATTTGAAAGGTATTGCACTGACAACCTGAGAAATAATTTGAATTCAGATTAGTTTCCCAGTTTTGCAGAGATTGTAACCATTTTCAAAATATTTTGTGTCAATAACGACTTGTCCTTTTACTGTTCATATGCCAAATCCAAATGAGGCATGATGAAGAAGTATAATTCAAATTAGGGACACATTTGGTAAATTACAAGTTTAATTATACATAAATTATAAGTTTAACTGCAGAAAGGAAGGAAGGAAGGGCAGAAGAAAGGAAAGAAAGGCATTTAGGATTTAATGCCCCATCAACAATAAGGTCATTAGGGACTGAGTGTGCACTGTGATTTGACAGAGATGGTATAGGATACCAGCTTTGTCCTTTTCATAGGAAATAGTCCAGCATTTTGCTTTACACTGTGTTAAGAAACCATGGGAAACATCAATCTGTATGGCCAAACATGAATCTGAATCTTGCTTCTACTGAATCTAAGTCCACTGCGTTAACTACTGTGCCATCTTGCTTGTGCCACAGAAAGGTGTATGTGAGATATATTGGATAACATTTGTGTGACAGAGTAGGTAAGTTATTAGACCTCCACTTCAATGATTTAAAACATTTAATAAAAAAAACTCGGCAGTGAATTTTTTCACAAGTTACTTCTGGTGACAGAACAATTTATAATTTTTGTTACACAAAACATGGTTTTTGATTATCAAAAACAGTTCTATGTATATAAACATTAAATGTGTTAAACATGAAGTGAAATCAAGGTTAATTTTATTCCTCTAAAATTCAGTGAATCAATTACTGCATTTCACTTATCACTGTAGACTGAGGGGTCACCTACAAATGAAAAAGATAATTAACTAATCAGTCTTAAAAGATCAGATTTTATTGCAAGTTTTATAGTCTTTTAAATTTTAAAATAAAGACACCTGAGACTTTTAGGAATGCATGGCACTGAAAGGAAAAAAACAGTAAATTTACTAACTTGATAAGAATTCGAGGATAGGTATGGCAATATGTACTGTTGCAGAGATCTTTGAAAGATTGAGCAACACTTCCGGCAACAATTTATGCATAGCATCACGCATCTCAAGCATGCAGGTTGTAAGAGCAGTAATGCACTGCCTTGCACAGCGCGACATGAGCCCATATTCAAGACACTTGATGGTACGTTGCTGAAGAGCAGGATCCAGCTGGGCGTGGTATGGTGCAAGTGATGCGAGCACCGGTATCACATGGGCCTGCAATTCAGAGCGCGTCATGCGCACACCTCGCAAGGCTTCAGGAAGGCCCAGTGATTTGTCACTAACCTGTCCAAAGAGAAAGATATTGTTGTCAAACAGAAAGATAATTTTGCTCTATAAATCTGTCCTATGAATAAATGTTATAGGAAGAAGTAACTAGATGATCATCAAGACACATTACAACCTGCATAAATTCACATAGTAATATTTCATACAATGTTACGACGTATCAGTTATCTGTGTACACAGAGATATAATGTTCTGACATTAAAACATTCACAGCAGATTAATGTAAAAAGACCGACTGCAGATGAAATGTTGAATGTTAATTTTTATGTACTATCATTACATTATTGCAGCAAATAATAAAACTGAATATAATTGGTTAGAATAAGGCCAAAAACCTGCCACATTTTATTCTTGCATATGAAAACACATCAAGAAATTTATTTCTTGAATTAGTTGGTGGTTTCCTCAGCTTCTGTAAGTGTAACTCTCTTTTAAGCTGAGAATTTGCTAGGATTAGCATCTTAATAATTCGCTAAAATAGGTTATTCTTTACGGTGCACAATTTTAAAAGCAAACCAACAGTTTTTTCACTACAATAACACCATAAAAGCAAAGAACATAAATATCTGAGGGAGCCAGACTAATGACCTGCCAATCAAAGCAACATGGAAAGGTAGAGTCAGTCAGTCTCTCTCTCTCTCTCTCTCTCTCTCTCTCTCTCCCTCTCTCTCTCTCTCCCCCCCCCCCCACCCCCCCCACCCCCACCCTCCCACCCACCACCCCTCTTTGCATGGTCGCTAACATTTGACAAGTCCACAGCCAAGCAAATAAATGATTGGTTTCATAAGAGAGGACTGTGCTTCAAATCCAACTTACCAGATTTTTTTCTTTATTCCCATATAATTCTAATAACAAATTTATTGTGAATATGCAAATTATCAATAACTAAAGAATTATTTATTGTTTTCATAATTTTTAGGCTGAAAATTCTGGTTTTCTCTAAAATTTTGGAATTAGTTTTCTATTATAACCATATTCATGCAGATAATGTTCCAACTCACCATGAGCCCGTTTTCTCAACATCTGCACTGGCACATTTCGACCCACCATGAGCCTATTTTTTTCTGGTATACATCCAGCTACAGCACAACTCATTGTATTAACCCCTTTTACCAGTAATCCTGCAGTTAATTTTGATCCACCAGATACAGCTGCATGTGCACAAACAACTTTTGGTTGGTGGAAGGAGAAAGGGAAGTGTTAAAAAACCAGAATACTTCATTTGTGCATTAGCCCCCTACACAGTTACATGCAAACACTCCAAGGCCTCTAATTTTACAATTACATGTAGTGATGTGTCTGCTACTTCACAGCAAGGGACAGTGAGCCTGATTGTGTATCCAAATTGCTTTACACTGAAATTTCAAAAGAGCAATTAAAAACTGTACTTCTGTACAATAAACAGCTCCTTCTACAAAACAATCTCATCGCTTCAAAACCTTCTGCTGTAATAACACAAGAACATGTGGAAATTAGAGAAGAAATATTTCATAAAATTTTCAAAATGCTACCAGAGAACCAACTCATAACATAAGACTGACTAATTGCCCACAAAAATATCAGCGGAGAGGATTTGTCTGAAGAAAGTGAAGTAGTCATCATCATCTTCAGATGATAACTAGCCCAAAAAGAAGCAGGTGAAAACAGACAGTGATTAAGTACCACTGGGCTACAAGATTATGGTTATCAATATAGCGAGAGAGTATCCAGGATGGAGTTCGGTTGCTCTTCACAGAAGGAGAGCATCATGCCTCAATAGCATGAAAGATATGAAAAGATGGGAAGTACACATTTTAAAAAAGCTGCAATGAGGAATGAACAACTTAAAACAATTGATGTGTGGACCTCTGTTTTATAGAAGCTCAAGATTGTAATCAGCAGCTGACGACAAGAAACTTGCAACAATGACTCCTGCTGCTGCAGGCCCAATTTCCTGATTGGAATTTCAAGCTTCTGGCTCATAGATAATGCTCTTCAAATGAAGCCATCTGAAATACCAGAGAAAAGTCACCACATCTGGAACTAAGAGTGAAAGTGTTTCACTGCAGAAAGTCCTTGAAGCAGCAGCAAATTTCCGAAATCAGAGTCTAGCTCTCATACCAAAATATGACAAGGACTTTGTTATTAACACTGATCAAATAAGTATCACAGTGAAAAGTACCCGACTCATTTACATCAATTGAGATACAATTTTTACAGAACATATTTATCCCAGGGCGCCAAAAACAGTCAACTTATGACCAAATTCTTGCCAAGCGTGGAACAAAGGTGGTTATTGTGCAGCAAAAGGATGTGCATAAGGTGACATATTTGTGCACTCCACAATACGCTGTCACCTTATCTGGAAAATTACTAAAAATGGTCTTCCTTTGCTTGCAAGAGATCACTGGCTCCTTTGAACCAAGAATGAAAAACAATCAGCATAAGAATATGCATACAAATACAAAAACGTTATGCTAACATCAAAATCCGACGAACTCTCAACAGTATTATACAAGAAATTTCTAATTGACATCGAAGACATACATAAGGAAACAATTTCTTTTGCTCCTCTATTCATGAGGAGGGCAAATGAACCTGGACTTTTACAATGTAACTTTTCGAGATAGAGAGGATCTGTCAAGGTGCCCGTATTGAAGAAACTCCTCCACAATGTACTCCACGTGTGCAGCTTTGTGACATTTATTTTTACAGGTAAGTGGAAAATCTTATAAAGCGACTACGAAATTGCTCATACATAATCAAATACAAAATAGAGAGCTTCTAGAGAATACTGCATAAAAATTCAATCAATTGTACAGCATCAGTTCTCTGCACCAATATTTGATGATTTACTTGGTATGCATGGTATGATGAAAAATTCTGTGATAACCAACACCTGTTTACAAATAAAAACCAAATTCGTTTTGCAATAGGCACATTGAAAAAACCACACACACACAAAAGCTTGACGTACATTACATGATATGTATGTCACAAAAACAATATTGTTGTTTTCCATATTTTTATGAGCAGTGTCACCCTGATTCATGCATTGGTTGGTTGGTTAGTTGATTGGGGTTGAAGGGACCAAACAGCAAGGTCATCAGTCCCTTGTTTCAAATGTGGTCCAGTCAGATGGATTGACATCTCAGAAAAGTCAAAACGATAAAAGGTAAAAGGCTAAAAAATGTGAAAGAGCAGTTGTGTTGTCAATATGGCAGATAGGACAAAGAAGGAAGCTAAAAATCACAGTGAAGAGATGCAACGCGGAGCCCAACCGGTAAACCCACCCGAGGGCAGGAATCAGGTGGGTGACATACTTGGTCTGGGAACAAGATAGAATAGGAAGGATGAATGGGAGAGAAACGGACAGCTATTGCATAAGAAACCAGAAGCTGGGATCGCCGAACAGAAAAGGGGGGGGGGGGGGCCCAGCTTCAACCAGGGGACTATCAACAGGGCTGGTAGGGAAGGCAGTGGTGGCTGAACGGATACCGAAATGGTGAACTGGATCCAGGAGGCGCAGTGTGGAAGGGGCAGCTAAACCATAAACTTGACAACCATAGTCCAAGTGAGACAGTACTAAAGCCCGATAAAGGCGGAGAAGGGTGAAGCGGTCCGCACCCCAAGAGGTGTGGGCAAGGAAGCAAAGGACATTGAGTTTACAGAAACATCCTACTTTCAGAAGTCTGATATGAGGCAGCCAAGTGAGCTTGTTGTCGAAAAGAAACCCAGGAAATGAAACTGTGGGACCACAGGTAATCATTGTGCATCGAGATAGAGCTCTGGATCAGGGTGGACCGTAGTATGGCGACAGAGGTAGACCACCCGCAGTTTTAAAGAAGAGAATTGAAACCCGTTTGGATGGTCCATGCAAAGGCATGCCATATAGCTCCCTGGAGCTGCTGCTCTGCAGAGGCCATCGAAGAGGAACTAACCCAAATGCAGAAATCATCCACATACAGAGCAGGGGTGACCAAAGGACTGACAGACGCCACAAGTCCATCTATAGCAATGAGGAAAAGAAGTACACTCAATACGGAACCCTGGGTCTGTGGAGAACTAAAAACAGTACCAACCCGAACCCTGAACAACCGATTGGGAGTGGGCTCCAAAGATCCCACTCATGAAGTGTAAGAAAGATGTGATGGTGCCAAGCTGTGTCATAGGCTTTGCGAAGGTTAAAAAATACGGCAACCAAATGGCAGTGCTGGGAAAAAGCCTGCAAAACTGCGGATTCCAAGCGAAGTAAATGATCAGACTGTCCCTCTCAGAAATCACACTGGTAAGGGGTCCCCGAGATTCGAGGACCCAATTGAACCGCCGGGCTACCATCCGTTCACGTTCAAGTAACTTGCAAACAACGTTTGTCAGACTAATTGGCTGATAGCTTTCGACAAACAGGGGGTTCTTACCGGGCTTAAGGATGGGAACCACAATGCTATCCCTCCGTTGAGAGGAAGTCACCCTGGAGCCAATGACAGCTAAACAACCAGAGAAGATGTTGTCATGGAGCACTGAGATGTTGAAGCAATTGGTTATGAATGTAGTCTGGGCCAGGGGCCGTACCATGAAAAGAAGAAAGTGCGGCAAGAAGTTCCCATTCTGTAAAAGCTTTGTTGTAAGATTCTGTCTGACAAGGGGTAAAACATAAGGCGGAAGCTGTTTATGGTGAAGGAAAGCAGCCGGATAGTAGGTTAATGCTGATGCTGTTGCAAAATGGGTCGCAAGATGTTTCGTGAGAATCAACGGGTCGGTGCAAAGGCCATCTGGGAGGGCAAGGCCCGGGAGGGTAGACTGCTGATGGCAACCTTGGAGAGAATGAAGTGTAGCCCATACCCGTGACATAGGGACAGTTGAACAAAGGGAAGAAACAAAGTGTTCCTAATGCACCCGTTTGCTCTGTTTGATTAAGTAACGGGCATTGGTGTGAAGGCGTTTAAAGGTAATAAGATTGACAGCGGATGGGTGCCTCTTAAGGTGTTGCAAAGCTCAATGGCGATCACTGATGGCAACAGCAATGGCCGGACTGCACCACAGGACTTGCCGGCAGTGAAATGGTCTGGATGAGTGTGGGATAGCAAGGCTAGTGGCGCAAACAATCGCATCAGACACGTCAAAGAGGATGTCATCAATACAACCCGACAAAGAGGGAGAAAGAAGTGCAATGCAGTGTATAGAGGCCAATCGGCGTGTTGGAAAGACCAACGAGGTAATCTGTCCATCAGGAAGTGGGAAGGGAGCGAGAGAATCAATGGGAAGTGGTCACTATCACAAAGGTCATTGTGTTGCGACCAGTGGAATGATGGGAGGAGGGAGGGAGAAGAAAGAGAAATATCAATGGCAGAAAAGGTACCAGACCGGCACTGAAATGAGCAGGGGAGCAATCATTAAGAAGGCACAAGTCGTGGTCTGCAAGAAATTGGTCTATGAGAAGACCCTGACTAGATGGAAATACACTGCCCCACAAAGGATGATGAACATTAAAATCCCTAAGGAGGAGGAAGGGAGGAGGAAGTTGCTGAAGAAGGGCAGTTAAGGTAGCAGGTGTAAGAGCCCTGTCAGGAGGGAGATAGAGACTGCAAACCGTGACCTCAGGGTCCAGGTGGACCCTAACAGCAACTGCTTCCAATATAGTTTGAAGAGGAATCCACTTGCTAGCAACGTCCATACGGACCAACGTACAAACACCACCAGAGCCCTGCAGGGGGCCAACCTGATTTCGACAGAAAGCACGGAACCCACAGAGGGCCAGTGAGTGATCATCAGTAAAATGAGATTCCTGTAGAACCACACAAGCTGAAGAATAAAACGAAATAAGGGATTTCAACTCCAGAAGGTGATGGTAATATCCATTACAATTCCATTGGATAACCACAGAACAATGATTCAAATGGTGGGTAAACAGGCCCCGACAAGGAGGGGGCGACATCCATGAACAGCAAGTCAGAGTCAGGTTGCAAAGGTAGGGACGGGACTTATGTTTCTTCTTCTTTTCTGTTTGAGATCGAGGAGGGCTGTGCAGCAAAAGGGAACCAGCTGCAGCAAGATCTGGAACAGAAAGAGATGAGGTGACCTGGGGGCCCTCAGACTGTGGTTCTTGTGGTCATCGTCTGGCAGCAGACGTTTGGCCTGGAAGGTGCCGGGAAGGGGAATCCTGGGAGGAGTGCACCTGACTGGCAGACGCCGAAGAAGTGGGACACTTCTCCGACAGGGGTGTGGGAATGGCGCCCGGAGGGGAGGGTATGGGAGTGGGGGAAGACAGGGGTTGGGGCTGGGGTAAGGAAGGGGGAGGAAGGGTGAAGATGTAACTAAAGAATAGCTAGATGTCATGGATACAGGATGAAGACATGCATACTTCTTATGAGCCTCATTGTAGGTTAGACGATCGGGGGAGTTATACTCCTGTATCTTTTTTTCCTTCTTATAAACTAGGCAATCCGGAGAACGTGGAGAATGATTGCCATGACAATTAACACACACAGGCAGAGGAACACAGGAACTCCCCTCATGGAGTGGATGTCCACAGTCATTGCAGAGGGGGGCTTGCAAACAGCGGGAAGACATGTGGCCAAAACACAAGCACTTAAAACATCTCATAGGTGGTGGGATGTATGGCTTCACATCACATCAATAAACCATAATCTTGAACTTCTCAGGGAGGGTACCCCCTTCAAAGGCCAGGATAAAGGCACCAGTATCAACGCAATTGTCCTTTGGACCCTTCTGAATACGCCGAACAAAGTGAACACCCCACTGTCCGAGATTGTCCCTAAGTTCCTCATCAGTTTTAAGGATGAGGTCCCTGTGAAAAATTACACCTTGAACCATATTCAAAGACTGGTGGGGGGTAATGGGCACAGGAATTGTGTCAAGATGGTTACAAACACAAAGGGTCGCAGACTGGGCAGCTGAAGCAGTTTTGATCAACAATGAACCCAACCGCATCTTGCTCAGAGAGTCCACTTCTCCAAACTTGTCTTCAATGTGTTCCACAAAAAATAAAGGTTTGGTATTGGTGAAAGCATCCCCACCATCCCTGGTGCAAACCAGATAGCAGCGGAAAGGTTTCGCCCCTAGGCGACGAGCCTGAACCTCCTCCCAGTGGGTAGCCATGGAAGGGAAGGCCGAAGGGGCAGAAGAAGCAGCACTAACAGAATTATTTCAATGCAAAGAGAGGCCATAGAAGAACGGCCAGAGTTCTTGACCCATATGCATTTCATTTGCATAGCGTCTGTCCAGATACCACCCACTCCGATCGGGGGCTCTCTCCATGGGCGCCACCCAGCTACAGCAAGGGCTGTCTGGCATGGTGGCCCCTGCCAGGAGTTCCGATGCTCCAGGACGACAAGCAACCACTCCAAGGCTTACATGAGGTGGTCACAGCTCAGGTATCAGAAGTGTGATCCCTGTGTTTTCAGGGTGCTCAACCAAAAGGATACATGCGACCCCACCACACGGGCTGGCTACCGTGCTGGCTATGTACCCTGGCATCAGACAGCGACGTGAAAGAAAAGGTGGAAGGAACTGGGAGGGCACATGTCGGAGACACTAGGTAAGGTGCTCTTCCCCAAATGGCTCACACTACGGAATAGAAATTTAGTAATGGAGGTCAAACCCCAGAGGGGGACCAGAGAATGCCAAAAGATGAGGTAATTACGCAACAAAACCAAATTGTAAAGCCAACATAACCAAGAGGATAGTGGGGCCAACATAAACAAGGACACTAAGAGAGGGAGAGGAGAGGGTGAAGGGAAAGGAGCATTTCGACATCCTCCATATAGTCCAGACTTGCCATCAAGTAACTCATCTCTTGCCCCAAGATGAAGGCCTGGCTGGCTATTCAGCGCTTCACAGTCAATGATGAGCTCAAGGACACTGCCAACAAATGGCTGGAGCACCATTCTCTAATGAAGGGATTAAGGAGCTGGTTTCAAGATGCAACAAATATTTGCAATTGGGTGGTGGTATTCTGAAGAAGTAATGTCAACATGTGAGAACAGATTGTATATATAAATTTATCTACTTTTCCTTTTTTTAACAATGGATCCAAGATTAATTTATAAACATCCTGCTTAACAAAGTGACACTCATGCACAGTCTAAGTTTGAAATTACCTACTGAGGTATTTTGGCAGAGCAAACAGTGTATAAAATAAGTCCTTCCCTGTCCATCACTGGAGGCACAGAATGCACTACTGATGTGCACTGGGAGTGAACATTTACTTTTACCTTCAATACACAGTTGGCTGTTCATAGTGATTTCCTGTGGTCGAAAGAATAATTAGAAAGATTTTTATGATCAAAAAAAGATGAATCCTGTTTGTCAGGAGTTTAAAATGGATGCCTGATAAAAATGATTTATCTGAAATCCCTGCTTTTTAACCCCCGAGTAGGCGTTTTTCATAACATGGGCAGGTGCATGGGGTGCTTTTTAGTCATGAAAAGAATAGCTGTCTATGTTACCAAGGTAAACATGTATGAACAAAATTACAGTTTAATCTTAGTTTAATTAAACAATGATAAAATAAGTTAACATTATATGAGCTAAATCACTGTTCATTTAAATGATGATAATATAAACCTTTGATTGTCTCACTCTGTTGCCACACACAAGTGTTACACCATAGCAATGACCCACTCGAAGCATTAAACAGTGAAGTTGCCTCAGATCCCTGCCAACCACTTATTTCATCACCGGTTATCTTGTAGATAACAGCCTCATTGTGAGACCGTGCTGCTAGCTTGTATCAGGGTCATTTTCTAGACGGATCAATTTTTTTTTTTCTCATCTAGCTCACTGTTTATTTTATATTACTGCTGCTCACTTGGAAGTATGACAGCACAACTTATTACTGTGTTAGGAGAAGCAATAACGAAGGAATAGGTATGGGCTCGAACTTGTAAAACAACAATGGAACTGTAGAAAACAATTTTATTAGTGATTGGTGCACTTTATACACAGGCACACCCACTTGCGGTTCAATAATCATAGTCAATTCACTGAATAGTGCCTTTATTAGAATCCTACACTGTTAAAATCTACTTACAGTACACTCCCAATTATTCAGGATAATATGGGGGAGAAGATGCACAATAATCAAAAAACAAGAGTAATGGAGATATTTTCAAACATGTATTGGGGTTTATGTCTACTGGATCACTAGTAGCAGTAGTAGTAGCAGCAGCAGCGGCAGCAGCAGCAGCAGCGTTGGTGGCCGACATCTGCACATGCTCCGGCATGGCTCGATTCAATTGCTGCCAGTCTGACTTAGCATCCACCACTGCCCCTAGCGGTTGGCAACTGCACTGCCGGTCGCCATGTGTGCGACATGTCTCTCTCTCTCTCTCTCTCTCTCTCTCTCTCTCTCTCTCTCTCTCTCCCTCCCCCCCCCCCCACCCTCCCTCCTTCCCTCTCTCTCTCTCTCTCTCTCTCTCTCTCTCTTTTAAGATGCATGAACAATCTACAAACTGAATAATCTGCACATGAATAATGGTGAGTACACTCTATACTGTAAGTACTTACAATGGCACACACAGCAGCAGCCAACATGTCAACATCATTTCCATGACGAGACAAAATGAGAGCTTTATTCTGCATTACTCGGGGCACTTCCTGCAGAATCAGCTGCAGTACTTTCCAATCTGTAAACCCATTTGATGTAAAATATTTAAAAAATATTTATAAAAAAAAAACTGAATTATACCATACACTAAGATGACAAAAGTCATGAGGTAGTGATATGCATATACGCAGATGGCGGTAGTATAACATACACAAGGTATAAAAGGACAGTACACTGGCAGAGCTATCATTTGTACTCAGCTGACACACGTAAAGAGGTTTTCGACACGATACTGGCTACACAATACGAATTAACAGACTTTGAATGCAGAATGTTAGTTGGAGTCAGATGCATAAAATATTCTACTTCAGAAAACGACAGAAAATTCAATATTTCAAGATCCAAAGAGTCAAGAGTGTGCTGAGAATGCCACATTTCAGGCATTACCTCTCTCCACGGACAACAGTATAGCTGATGGACTTCACTTAACAACTGAGAGCAGTGGCATTTGCATATAGAGTTTTCTGTGCTAACAGACAAGCAAAGCTGCATGAAATAATTCCAGTAAACAATATGGGACATACAATGAACTTATCCATTAGGATAGTGTGGCAAAATGTGGCAGCAGATGACTGATGCAAGTGCCTCCACTAACAGCACAAGATTACCTGCAGTACCTCTCCTGGGCTTGTGACCACATCAGTTGGACACTAGATGACTGTAAAACCATGTCCTGGTCAGATGAGTCCTGATTTCAGTTAGTAAGAGCTGATGATAGAGTGCAGTGTGGCACAGAGCCCATGAAACCATGGACCCAACTTGTCAACAAGGCACTGTGCAAGCCTGTGGTGACTCCGTCGTGGTGTGATTTGTGTTTATATGGAATGGATTGTGTCCTCTGGTCCAAATGAACCCATCATTGACTGAAAATGGTCATGTTCAGCTACTTGGATACCACTTGCAGTCATTTGTGGACTTCATGTTCCCAAATGATGTCCTGTCACCAGGCCACAAATGTTCACAACTGGTTTGAAGAACATTATGGACAATTCGGGCGAATGATCTGGCCACCCAAACTGCCCGACACGAATTCCATCGAACATTTATGACACAATCTAGAGGTCAGGTCATGTACAACATCCTGCACTGACAATACTCTCATGATTACGGGTGGTTATAAAGGCAACATGACTATATTGCTGCAGGGGACTTCCAACAACTTGTAGAGTACACGACATGTCGAGTTGTTGCACTATGCTGGGCAAAAGGAGGTCTGACACAAATATTAGAGGGTATCCCATGACTTTTGTCACCTTAGTATACATTACACATACTCAAAAAAAATTATTTATATTGCTAGCATTTATTTATCTGTACTGCTTTCTTGTATTACAAACATTATATGGTTTAATACAAAGCTAACTTCAACTACTTTAAACATGTGAGCAAACTTTCTGTCATTGGGATATTTTGTAATACAAGAAAGCAGTACAGATAAATAAACGCTAGCAAAATGTATCGTGCACAATATTAAATCACTAAGCAAAAATTTACTGATGAAAGATAAAAGCAGAGCCAGCTAGACAGCTCCTTTTTCCTTCCATTGTCAATTGTACCATGTTTGTTTTATAAAGGCCTGTATACATAGGCAGAACTTATATCCTCCTCTTGACAAAATAACCCTAATGGGTTTTGATAAAATTTCAAAATGTTGATACAAAAAACAGATTAAAATTTTAGAACAGGAGATGAGATGGCAGATTACACACGATGTGGGTAATACATTGCACAGCCACAAGTAAAATGTCAATGTGTCGAAACACAAATGAAACAGGAGTTTTAGGCACAATCACCCAGTAATTACAATCATCATTTAACAGTAAAAAGAGAGTTTCTTCAACTTCCTTTCTATTTCAGACTTAATCATCTACACAAAAAACCCAAAGTGTTACATAATTACAAGTTCTTCTATTTAACTATGGTGCTTTTTCAATTTTATGAACTATGTTCAAAGTTTTATACCATACTTCAATTAAAACAAACCTCTTTCCTGCTTCAGAGCAGTCACAACAGCCTTGCAAGCATGTGTGAGAGAGAGGTGTGTGACAGTGCAAGGTACATGAGCTGCAGGTGCAGGGCTTGATGGCTGTGGCGACACAGGTCGTTCCCCATGTTTGTGATCCACACACAGAAAAGGGCTGTATCGCAACTGGTGGGTCACAGGATCAGGAAAACCAGGCTGGTACACTGAATTTGCTCGAAGTTGCAGGAAACACTCAAATATCTAGAAAGGAAATACCAAAGAAGTATTACGAAGCTTCTCTGTAGCTTTGAAACAGTTGAAAAGTTACAAATAGATTTAATTAAGTTGTTATCCTCCTCCTCCTTATTCTTCTTCAATTTCTTTATGGTTTCAAATGGCAAGGGAGTCACAATACTAAACCAGTTCGGTCATTGGACGGTGAAGATTCAAAGTTATCAACCAGTCCCATTCAACAATTATAATTGATTTTTAATGTCTAACAGCAGCCTTGTTTCCCTGTTACATCAACAACTGATCTTTTAAGTGGCCTATCATATTTTGGCACATTTGTGCCACCATCAGTGGGTACTGTTATTTCGGCCATAGTCTCTGGAATATCTACACGTTCCTCTTTATATCATTATATAGTTTATCACACTTTCTCTCATGGTCCCTGCCATCTGTATCTTCATCTGTTAAAGAAATACATACAGAAACATGGTAAGTTTTTAATGATCAAAACTCACATATTGAAAGATATACCTTCACAAAACAAAAAAATAATTTCTCTCTCAATGGTACGTATGTTTTCAATATAGATGTCTATTCTGTCTTGAAGGATGTTTAGTATTTTTTTCCTTTTTTTTAATCAAGCATTTGGCATTTATGAAGATAGCTGAATAAAGATCATAGAGGTAAGCTAACAACTGGCAAACAAAAGCTCACAGCTGACAAGCTGTGTAAATATTTGTGAAAGTACTAATAATGCATTACACTATAAAGCTTTATCACACATACTGGTGAAGCTACATAATCATGCCAGCTGCAGAATCATATTTGGAATCAACATGTGTGTTGCGGAGGGTTCATGGCATCTATGGAGGGTGACAGTACATGCACTTGTGTGGTACAATGCCCAGTACACAACATAACAATTATCCCTCTACATCTCTCTCTGGCAACTAGAGACACAACAACAAATGTACACATCCTTGTGCATCCATTAACTGCAGTTTCGTAGTGACGATGATGTATTTTAAGTCAAGTAGTTCTCCTTTATGACCAACCTCATTCAAACTTGCAATGGATCTCCTTCAAAATTTTATCAGGCACTAGGAATGTCATCAAATAAAAGTGTGATGCCTTCTCTCTGATATACAACTTCTCTTGAAGTGTTAGGATCAAAACTGACTTCTGGCACTATAGCAAAAATCTAAGAGTACTGTTGTTCCACTCTTGATGCTAATATTAATTACCACCAGTTGTCACTTGTAATATGTCATGCCCTTGATATCTACATCACTCACGTACACTTCACCAACATGAATGTTACTGAATTACATGTATATCAGATCATTTCTCGTGATAAACTAACATTCCTGTCTCCAAGCATACTTTATCATATCAGTAACAACACATTGCACAACTGTTCAACATATACTGCTTGTATTTAAACTTTTGATAAAGAAGTTTAATTTCTTGCTATTGAAATGGAACTTCATGTCTCAGCAATCTGAATCTAATGAGTAACTGAGGAGGAACTGAACACGAAACTTTGCTATTAATTTATTAGTGCACTAGCAGCTATTAAAACTACATGGGTCACAATTAATTCAGAATATATTGATTACAGTTTTGCTCTCTTGATATGTACATGAGATTACTATAAAATCATTGAATTTAGATCATTTTATTCACACTAAATCCAATGCTTCCTTATGTGCTAGTGCACAGTAAGTGTGTGTGCTGTGCTGTACATATGAACAAATACTCACCATGAATCTAATACTGTTGCAATTTTCGAACACAGTGGGACGCTGGTAATGTGCATCAAGGTGCCCAACAAGCAACTTGTATGTATGTATTGCATGTGACGATGGTAGCTGATAAATTTTTATCTTCAGAATTCGGACTAAACCAGCCACCACTGTTTTCACATCAAGCATATCTGCCTCACTACATGAGCCAAGAGTTGGGTCTTGACCATGCAGTTCAAAGGGCCTGCTAAGCAACTGTAAATTAATAAGAAAAATTGCATACTTTATTCAAAATTTGTTACAGCATGACTGCCTGTGTGCAGTGCATATCCATTTGTATAACTCTAGTTTAATAGTAAAACAGGAAAAATATTAAGCAACAATTTGATATTACAGTGATTTCAGAACAAACTTACAAACCAGGAAGACTCTCATTAAAGAGATCAAATACAAAATGTCACTGCAGCTGTTGTAGGACACATTACCTGTGACACTGACACCAAATTTTAACAATAACTTCATGTAAAATAGTCTGTCAAAAGTTTTTCCTCGATAATTTACTGATATAAGGCTGAAGAAATCTCTTCACATAAAATAGTTTCCTTTCAAGCAGTATCACTGAAATCCTTGAGTGACGCTAAATGTATGACTTGTATGAAAGATCCTCAGGAGCGATAATTTCAGGCAGTGTCCTTACAACATGTCTTCTTGTGTTTTGTTAGTTGTGAACCTGACATCTTCAACATAAATTCTGATAATCACATCATTTCACTGACAACTTATTTATGTCTTCCTTACAGGTATCCGCAAAAATTCCAAATCATGGCATCAAATAATTTTGTGTAAGTCACGTATAAAGCACCAATTCTACTTTAAAATTTAAAAAAATTGTGAGTCAAATAGTGCACATAAAATCATTCTGTACAGTCAATTGCAACAATCATCTGTCTTTAGAAATAACAAAATGGCAAACTGTAGTGATTTCTTGCACAAAACGTGACTCAACAACGATGCAAAAAAATGAACAACTTGTTCACAATTTTTGCATACTGATACAAAACTATTACAAATACTAATAAACAATTCTCAAAGTTTTTGACAGATCTTATTTGAATTAAAAAACACTGCAGCATAAAATAAGTCGACTGAAGTATATTAGAACTTTCTTTTCAATATATTAGCATGACAATTATAGCCATGAGTAAAATGTGCCTGAATCAAGGGTCCAATAATGAAACAAAAGTGCTTAAAACTGTAACTCAGATGAATGTAGCAAAAGTGTGTACGAGCACGCACGCGCACACACACACACACACACACACACACACACACACACACACACTGATGCACATCAGCAGTGTGTACAACGTCTATGCCCTGACAATTTAAGGAGAAGTCCTGCCATTGCACAAAGTTTTAATAATCCCATTACACTCACACTATAACACTGACTAAAATAGTAACCATGTCCTTGTAGAGGTGTCCTTGGCAGTAAATATAAGTTTACTCTAGGGTCACAGCCCAAAAGCATGGATCTGAATTGTCAAGCACACATGTATAATGAGAATTTACCAATTTTCACTTGTTAGGCTTTTAACATTATATGAAAATAAACTAAATGGGAATGTGAGTCATGGACAACAACTCTAAACACGAAACTAATATTAAAAATAGTTTACAAGTTATATTCAGTAATTGATAACATTTTCGTTTTGGGGTAATTGCAGCCCAAGGAATGCCACATAAAAACTGAAAATATAACTATGTTTAGTCTTAAAAAACTGTCAACAGTAAATTTCAGTAAAGTAATCAAACCGAAAGTATATACAATTCACTAAAATCTGTTCCAGTAAATACTGCATAAGAGGTGGGTACTTACTTTCCCCAGCAAATCAAGCAGTTCCAAACATCTTTTGTTCTCGCATTCAACACAAAGTTGTATGAGAAGCTCTGCAGCTGACTTGCGGACTTGGATATCATTGTCATTGTCAATATGTTGCAAGTACGGCACAACCACTTTCTCTATTAACTCA
This sequence comes from Schistocerca piceifrons, assembly GCF_021461385.2. NCBI lineage: Eukaryota > Metazoa > Arthropoda > Insecta > Orthoptera > Acrididae > Schistocerca > Schistocerca piceifrons. Next base: position 308,223,028 of record NC_060139.1, on the reverse strand, counting down.
TCCTCATAAAGGCATCTGTAGAAGCAACCACACACTATCAATGATGATTTACTGAAGTAATTTTTAAATTACAGTTACAATAACACAGAATGTTTATTTTCCTTCATGCTTGTTTTTATCATTCATTCAAGGTTTACCACTACAATGTTGTACATGATCCAGTCACATTAATGTTGCCAGCACCTATGTTCGACATCAACATGCAATAACCACTCACAGATGGCAGGTGGCAGCACTAGTAGTGAAAGGTATATAAAATTTCAGGGGGATATGGAAAACAGTGCAGTCATTGTCTTATTGCAGAGAGTGGGAGATTTGCCTGGCTTCCAAATGGGGCATGATCATTGGATTCTGGGCCAAGGGTGAAAGCATTTGTAAATTATTTGAGTGCCAAAGCATAGTATGCATTGCAAATATGGCAATATGCAAATCCAGTGCCAAGACAACTGTGGTGCACCATGGGCCATAGATGATAGAGGTGAACAATGGTTTCGAAATTGTGTACTGGTAAATAGACCACCCAGATGAAACGCGCCTACAAACTGTGTCTTGTCAGTGATTGTTCAGTGAACATTACTGTTATGGGCCTCCACAGCACGCACCTGATTCATGTACCCATACTGACTGCTGTCATCGGCAATGAAGGCTGGTATTTGTACACCAATACCACAACCAAATGGTCACCGAATGGCCTTTTCAGATGAATCATGTTTTATGCTCCATTGAACAAATGGCTGTTGGCATGTATGGCCCTGCAACAGACATGTGAATGTTACATGCCAGAGGAGGAGGTGTTATGGTTTAGGAAACGTTTCTGTGGAGTTCCCTGGATGATCTCATCATTCTGAAGGGCACAATTAATCAATACAAGTATGCATCTATCCTTAGGGACCATGTCCACCTCTACATGCACTCTGTTTCTTGCCTCAGCACAATGGCATCTGCCGAGCAGGACAGTGCAACGTATCATACAATTTGCAGTATGCGTGCACGGTTTGGAGAGCACCAAGATGAGTTCACTGTATTCCCTGACCACCAAACGCCACAGATTTAAATCCAACTGAGAATATGTGGGACCACTTCGATCGGGTTGACTGGACCATGGATACTCAACCAAGAAACCTAGTGCAAGTGGCCACGGTACTGCTGTTGGCATGGCTCCACTTTGCTATCCTTACCTTCCGGAATCTCACTGCCTCTTCTTGCACGCCCATGCTGTAAAAAGTGGTTATTCAGGTTTTTGACAGGTGGTCAAAATAATGTGACTGGATCGTGTGTTTCACTTAGTAACTTAACTATGCTGGGAATACTGATGGAACTAGCAGCATACCCTATCTTCGCAAAGGTACCACTATGTTTCTACAGCTGGATGACTCGCCTGGCATAGTGGTAATAAATTACACACACTTCCTTGTGGATCAGTCTACGTATTAGTAGTAAAAGCTGTATCAAGATCCCTACAGTAGTTCTTGGGGGTAGCCTTCATGTACAGACAGAAAAAAATTGGGGGAGGGGACTTTTAATTTATAATATATAGTGATACAGAGAAGCCCTACACATTTTTCTCCTGAATTGCTTTTAAAATATCTCACCAACATTCTTGAGCCTGCACGCACTACATATAAAACATTTCACACTATACTACTGTCACATATGATTAACTTCATCAGTGACATGGATGTTTTTGTACAAGTGATGAGTTCTTCCAAAACACTGTCAGGGCACATGAATGAATTAAAAAACTGAGTGCTTAAGCCACAAATTCGAAGATATTCTTATTGCAAGTTTCTCTGCAAATAAATTGCAAACAATCCTGAATCAAGTATTTTCAGATTTCGTTTCAACTCAATCACTTAACTGAATTTTCTGATGGTGAGAAATTAGAAGAAGTGATCTGTTTTACTTGGTAAAAAACTTTCAATAGCCAAAATCACACAAATTCATCTATTTTTGACAACAGGTTTCCACAGATACAACTGTCACCCTGTGGTCTTCAAAAAATTTTGGTTACAAAATGTGTTCATCGTGAGTTAGAATCTCATGTTATATTGTCATAGTGTCAGTGTGGTGGATAAAATATAGCACAGTTTACCAAGGTTTGTCAGAAATAAACCTATACAGGGTGTTACAAAAAGGTACGCCCAAACTTTCAGGAAACATTCCTCACACACAAAGAAAGAAAATATGTTATGTGGACATGTGTCCGGAAACGCTTACTTTCCATGTTAGAGCTCATTTTATTACTTCTCTTCAAATCACATTAATCATGGAATGGAAACACACAGCAACAGAACGTACCAGCGTGACTTCAAACACTTTGTTACAGGAAATGTTCAAAATGTCCTCCGTTAGCGAGGATACATGCATCCACCCTTCGTCGCATGGAATCCCTGATGCGCTGATGCAGCCCTGAAGAATGGCGTATTGTATCACAGCCGTCCACAATACGAGCACGAAGAGTCTCTACATTTGGTACCGGGGTTGCGTAGACAAGAGCTTTCAAATGCCCCCATAAATGAAAGTCAAGAGGGTTGAGGTCAGGAGAGCATGGAGGCCATGGAATTGGTCCGCCTCTACCAATCCATCGGTCACCGAATCTGTTGTTGAGAAGCGTACGAACACTTCGACTGAACTGCGCAGGAGCTCCATCGTACATGAACCACATGTTGTGTCGTACTTGTAAAGGCACATGTTCTAGCAGCACAGGTAGAGTATCCTGTTTGAAATTATGATAACGTGTTCCATTGAGCGTAGGTGGACAAAACTAAAACGAACTCTAACATGGAAATTAAGTGTTTCCGGACACATGTCCACATAACATCTTTTCTTTATTTGTGCACGAGGAATGTTTCCTGAAAGTTTGGCTGTACCTTTTTGTAACACCCTGTACAGTTAAAAAGCACCTTGTGCACATGGCCATCTCCATTGGACCACACGTTTCACCTGTGGTGGATTCTCTACGTACGGGACATGTCACATAAATGTAAATACATGTGTGTAAGTGTACATTTTACTATATATTGTGATTTTTAAGAATTAATATTTATCTGTGAGTGCTACGTATATGAACATGACCATGTGCACAAGGTGCTTTTTAACTGTAAATGTTTTATTTCTGACAAACCTTCGTATAATGTGCTATATTTTATCCACAAGAACATGGCAAGATGTTCTAACTCATAGTGAACAAACTTTGCAACAAACATTTGTTGAGCACCAGAAGATAACTATCAAAACTGAATGTCAAAAATAAAGATGAATTTATGTTATCTTGGAAACTGAAAGTTTCTTATCAGTTCCTTAAATTTCAAAGCATGTTACATGCATCAATAATTTCTTCTTATGTATTACATTTAACAATGAAGTACTTGAAACTTTCTGGCAGATTAAAAGTGTGTGCCATACCAAGACTCGAACCTGGGACTTTTACCTTTTGTAGGGAAGTGCTCTTCTGACTGAGCTACCTACACACGACTCATAGCCCATCCTCACAGCTTTACTTCTGCCAGTAAAGCACTTACCCGCAAAAGGCAAAGATCCTGCTTTACAGTCTCGGTCTGGCACACAGTTTTAATCTCTCAGGAAGCTTCATCTCAGTGCAGTCTCTGGTGTAAAGTGAAAATTTCATTCTGGAAACCCCCCTCCTCCCCAGCCTGTGGCTAAGTCATGGCAATATCCTTTCTTCCAGAGGTGCTAGTCTTGCAAGGTTCGCAGGAGAACTTCTGTGAAGTTGGTAAGGTAGGAGACAAGGTACCAGTGGAAGTAAAGCTGTGAGTCACGCTCGAGCAGCTCACTTGGTAGAGTGACTCTCTGTCTAGCAAACAATTTTAATCTGCCAGGAAGTTTCACATCAGCACACTTTCTGCTGCAGAGTGAAAATTTCTTTCTGGAATAATGGACAAACACTTCTCATTGAATACTCACTCCTCTGTTGAGTTACCTTTATATGAATTGCTAACAATACTCATCTTGTGACAAAAGAAACTACTTTTGGCTCTTGTTTTATACAACATGGGAAATAAATCATGTATTGCAGGAATGCCAAAGGGTAATGACTGCCTCAGTGAAATTCCATTTGTAATTTACTCAGTGAAAGGTGAAGTACTTACTTCAAATTGTTTAGAATATTACCCACACATTTTTCTTTAAATAAGAAGTACAACAATCATCTCTCATAAAAATTATAGTAATTCCCAGGGGTTATTTATTAAACTGTAGCATGCCCAATGAAGTATGAATGGACTAGTATGTGAATCCAATCCATGACAATTATTAAAAATCAGTATTTGCTGTGACTATCACTATGGCACAGTAAATCATAAAAATCAGAAACACTGGGGTCTCCACAAGAAGTATGCCAACACACAGGACCAATCCATTTTGCACAACATTAATAGGAAGCTTCATGAGAACCAAGCCATAATTGTGCAGGCAGACAAAGGCCACACATCAATAGTCCTATACGAGGCCGACTACGCACGAAAAGCACAGGACTTTCTCTCCAGCCCTATGTTCCAAACATACTCATTTAACCCCGCAGCTAAGTTCATCACAGAAATTAAGAAGGCACTTAAAGAAACAGATATGTTATTCACCCCTTCCTTAAACAAACTTGAATAGCAATGAATCTGAGAACACCCACTTTCAGGGGCGCCGTGAAACTTCATTAGCCACAGGCTCCTGTAAGGCCAATCCTTAACGCTATTAATGCCCCAGATGACTTATTGGCTAATGAATTGCAAAGTTTCCACAGTAAGCATTATTTTTTCTATGATGTTCATGCCATCAAGAACAGAGAGGAGTTAATTACACACCTCAAACACGTAACTGTAACCAGTGATACGAATCTAGCAAGTCTCGACATCGTAAGCACGTACACAAATATTCCCATTAAAGAGGTGATTCCTATTATTGAGTCCAACTTACAGACATTATCTTGTCTAGATTCACAAAAAATTAACGAATTCCTTTATTTGCTCAGAATTGTTCTGGACCATAATTACTTTGTCTTCAAAGACACCATATATGGACAAACTGATGGGATAGCCACAGGATCCCCCATTGCCAGTATAGTAGCTAATATTTACATCTATCACACTGAACATCAGTTTTTTTTTCTTTCTTTTTTTTTTCAACTCACCCACATCATCTTCAAAGAGTAGTATGGTACAAAAGATATGTCGATGACATCATGCTTTTATATAATGGGACCGATGACCAGTTGCAACTTTTTCGACATGACTTTAACAAAATGCACACCAAGATTCAGTGTACCATAGAATACCAATCTGACTGTACACTCTCCTTTTTGGATCTGGAAATTTTGTTACAGAATAGTAATGTTCACTTCAACATATTTAGAAAACCAACTATGACTAGTTGTATTATTCATTGCTCTTCAGTTCACCCAAAGCAGCAAAAAATGGCAGCTCTTCATTCTATGCTTTACTGCATGGCCAGACTCCCTCTCTCAAAAGAAAATTAGCAGCACACGTTGGCTACCATTAAATTCATAGCACATGCTAATGGCTACCAGCCAAATGTGGTTGATCAGCAAATGCAATCGAAAGGCGCTTCCAACGATCTATACGGGATTACCCTATCATCTACTAATAATGATAACACTAAAATTTTTTTTTTGCAGGATCCCATATGTAGGCGTTATATCTGACAGGATTGGCAAATGGCTTAGAAAAGAGGGGATTATACCTACCTTCTACACCCCACATAACGTCGGGCATCTATTGGAGCACCACGAAACCAGAGAGGGACAATCGCTACGCACAATTTGCCGTTTATTGCATCCAGCATAGTGAGTGCCCAACTGCATACATAGGCCAAACTGGCCGTTCCTTTAACATACGGTTCAGAGAACATCAGGATCTTAGCAATTCCAAATCCGCTCTCACTTACCACCTGAAGGATAATACCCATTCCATTTCAAATATAAATACAAATTGCAGGATTCTACATATTCAACATAAGGGCTCAGTTTTAAACATTTTAGAAGAAATAGAAATCATCTAAACATTGGCCATGATTCGTCTGGCATTTTGAACTTAAGCACGCAGTCCTGCTAAATAACTTTTCTTTTCTGAAGCAGCGTCCAGCCTCATTTCCTTCTCTTTCTGGTCCCTGATTACTGTACGCCGCACATGTATACTATTTTTTATCGGGTCAGTGTTTTTTGTAACCTCCAATAGGCTTAACGAATGTATGGCATATGCCTATTTCGTATAGTGAGGTCCGCAAGGTTCACCCAGTTCACTGAACATAGCTGTAAAATTGCCCTCTCTTAATAAAAGTTGCATTTTTCATTTTATCCTATGACTATGGTGCATTATAGTACTGTGGCATTATCTGTGCCCTCACTAATAAAAAATTTACCTGCCTTTCATCATGTAAAGTACATCTCAGTTCTTATCTAATGTAAGCCTCGATTAGTTGACTATTGGTTAGCAGTTTTAAACTGACCCCACTTTTAATGTGTCCTTTTAATGCTATTGTTGCTAGCTATTTATTGGCATATTACTTTCTGACAGTATAGGCTGTAAGGTTTCGCTACTTTCCTTGTTGATCAGCAAAAAGAGCTTGTAAATAGGAGTGGCACATGTGCATGTTCTTTTAACTGATGACTGTGGCGAGTTGTTCCACATTTCCATTTATATATCCTCACTAAATTTACAACTAGTTTGCCACTCATGTGAAGGAAAAGTTTCATTGTGCTTTACAGTTTATATAATAATTTTATATTGCACTTTCTACTCAGTTTTACCACAGTTCTGTACCAAACTGTTCAATATGCTCCTTTACTACACATAATGCACTTTTAACTTATATCATGCATTTATTATGTATTTTTTTTTTTGTTTTTTCTTCATTTTAAATGTAAACCACTAAATTCAAATTGTGAATGGCCAAGCTAGTGGCTCCACATTCTTCTCTGTCAATAGATGGCAGCACTTTTGCCACTCTGGTTTACCAATTTGCCTCCTCGTTCACATCCGCTACTCCCTGCTCTGTGCTCATAGGCAGCACACCGTGCCTGGTACACGCGGTGCTCGGGGACCACAGCACAGTGTAAGTGTCGTGATATCATTTGTATATTTCCCTACTCAGGCAGTTATCTGTAGTGCTGTCTAGTGCCATTTGCGCATTGACATAGGTTTCACAGCACCTAGCCTAACCTGTGGTTTCAAAATGTTTTTTAAAAGTTTTTAAAACTTTTTAGGGAAATTTTTGTTTTTTATTTTTGTGTGTTGTGGCATGTGAAAATTGTCTCCCGTCTTTTGCTATTTCCAGTACAACACCTGAGGATAGGCTTATAACAGTCCATAACTGGTGTGTGAAAATAAAGAAATTTACAACTGAAGCGGTATTTTCCACCTCTGGTATCTCTATATTGATTACTTAATATTAAAATAATTCAAGATACTGCTGAAACATTCTGAGCATGTCCGACATACACATAGATTCAGCATGTCTGACATACACATAGATTCTAAAACAGACATTACTGTTCAAGGTTCCAAAAATTATAAGGGGAGGACAACTAAAAACTTCACAGACAGGAAAAAGACAGGATATGATTTACAGCAGATAGAAGAAAAATCAGTATGATACACTGAATTTGGAGCAAATATTTCAACGGACTATTAGCCAAGATATTCAAATTTCAGAATATAAATAATGATCTTTCACAAAGTCAGTTAAAAATTACACGTTACAAACAGGGACGTAAAAAAGAAACATGATAAAATGAGTAAGGAACTGATAAATCAACAAAAGATAAAACATGAGAACATTCACACATACAGCTGACACAAAAAACACACACTAAAGTTATTGGAAATGGGAAAGTCTGAAAGCTAAAGAAAAGAATGAAGAAGAAACTAACAAATTTGTAAGGCAGATGGTTGCAAATGCCATGTTTGAGGAGAGATACAAATAGCCTGTGGCAAAACGTACTCAAGTTGTTATTCCATAGTATTCTCAACAAGAAGATACACAGTGTTACTTGAGTGACAGAATGTGGTAGTAGTCGCACAAATATAAAATGCTGGACAAATCTTGTAGGATAGTTGATAGAGGTCTACATCTACATACCCTGCAAGCCACCATACCATATGGGGATGAGGGTATCCAGTACAATTACTAGGCATTTCCTTTTCTGCTCCACTTACAAACAGAGCAAGGGTAAAAAGACTGTCTATATATCTCCATATGAGCCCTAATTTCTTGTATCTTATCTTCATGGTCCCTTCATGAAATGTAGGTTGGCAGCAGGAGAATTGTTCTGCACTCAGTTGCAAATGCTGGTTCTCTAAATGTTCTCGTTAGTGTTCCATGAAAAAAATATTCCCTCCCTCCAGGGATTCCCATTTCAGTTCCCAAAGCATCTCTGTAACACTTACAAGTTGTTCAAATGAACCAATAATAAATCTAACAGCCCATCCATGACTTGCTTGAATGTCTTGCATGCTGTTTGAACCTACTGGTAACAAAAGCCACACTTCACAATGTTATTAACATAGCCCATTATAGAACTGAGCTGCTAACTGAAAACTTTTTGAAAACACTACCTTACTCAACCACCCAATGCTGCCACCCAACACCTTACTGCAAACACCCCAAACACCCACCCCCCCCCCCCCCAAAAAAAAGGTAAAAAAGTGAACCCACAAATTAAAATTTTTTCTCAAGTAATGTATCACTGTCCTTTCAAGGGCTTACCTTCAGCTTTACTTCTAAGTTTAATTAGATTGTTCTAGCATCACACTTCATATCCTTCTCATGAAAATATTTTATTCAGATAACAGAAGTAGCACAATTCGCCAACAACCATCCTAGACTTTCAATTGTTTGGCAATCCCCCAACAGTTTTTCAGAGTTCCTTCCACACACTGTTTCTCCATCCTTTTCCTGACCTGTGCAAAACAATGTACTATTCAGTTGCTAATATGCAATCATTTAGTGAAGACTTTAAATCAGTACCTGTCTTGCCCCAAATCAACATTTTCAGGCAGTACTGATACCACATTGCTCATCATTGGAACTTGCTTATTTATATGGCATCCCTGCTGTTGAGCACTTTGTTTTACATGTCCCTGTAATCATAGTCCCAAAACATGATCCTTTGTTAGCCTTTCACAGCTAATAATGATTTCATCTTCAGTGGTCATAACTAAGTGAGGCTTAGTGACAGGGAAGGCAGACTACTGCCGCCCCCCCCCCCCCCATGCAACTCTCTTTCTGGGTCAATGACAATGGGCCTTGGCAGACAACTGCCAACCAACCCCCCCCCCCCCCCAACCCAACATGCAAATCTCTTTCTGGGTCAACGACAACGGGCCTTCCACAGAATACATCTATGAAATCTGTAGCCTTGGTGAGTCTGTAGGTCTTAATTCTCAAGAGCAACTCAGTTCCTTCCATTGTGAAGTTATTATGATCTTCAGCTAAATACCATGCAACTGTTATGTTTGAATAATTACTCTCTGCTTACTAAATCCTTCCCAAATACTGTCTTTGTGCCGTGTTACACTTAGCCATGACAGAAGTATTACATAAAAATTTTCGTTCTTTTTTAATTTTATCTGGGAATGGGTACAAAAAAATATATAAGAGACAAAACTGGATTCTAAAGTTTGTTTTTTGTGTTAATAATATGTCACAGATTCTGGTCTGTGAAATACTACGGGTATTTTTGGCTCAGAAATGGGCACTTTGAGCAATATGTGGTGTAAGCTCATGAACCTCCTGTCAGCCACCATTCACAAGTCTGGGACTTCTGATGATGTTTTTTGTTAAGAATATGAGCTTATCCCCAAGAATTAACAGTTTTCCATCTGGTAATACTAGGCAGATATCGAATCTGAATTTGGATCACTTTCTTGACTCTTGTGCAGAAAGATGTGCAGCATTACTCTGCATCCATTTTCAAAAAGTTACCACACGAATTGTGAAAGTTTAGCCATAATCCTCAACACATCCAAGTCTAAACTGAAGAACTTCCTCATGGATCATTACTCCTATTTTGTCGGGGAGTTCCTGGAAAAAATTAAGCTAATTCCTGTCACATTGTTTATCGTGATAATATATATTCACAGCTTGTCCTCTGCATCTGCAGATTCATCTATAAGGACTGTTAAAAAAGTTCTGGAACTTTGTCCAAAAAATTTTTCAGTGCTAACCTTTTACATATTGTGCATGAGCTCCATTGAAATACTCTCCTCCACAATTGATACACCGCTCCCAGCGCTGTTTCCATTTCTGGAAGCAATCTTGGTATGCCTCTAGCTGGATCACACGAAGATTTTCTTTTATCTCATCTACACTATGTGATCAAAGGCATCCGGACACCTGGCTGAAAATAACTTACAAGTTCATGGTGCCCTCCATCAGTAATGCTAGAATCCAATATGGTGTTGGCCCACCCTTAGCCTTGATGACAGCTTCCAGTCTTGCAGGCATATGCTCAATCAGGTGCTGGAAGATTTTTTGGGGAATGGCAGCCCATTCTTCACAGAGTACTGCACTGAGGAGAGGTATTGATGTTGGTTGGTGCGGCCTGGCACGAAGTTGGCGTTCCTAAACATGCCGAAGGTTTTCTATAGAATTCAGGTTAAGACTCTGTGCAGTCCAGTCCATTACAGGGGTGTTATTGTCATGTAGCCACTCCGCCACAGGTCATGCATTATGAACAGGTGCTCGATTGTGTTGAAAGATGCAATCGCCATCCCCAAATTGCTCTTCAACAGTGGGAAGCAAGAAGGTGCTTAAAACATCAATGTAGGCCTGTACTGTGATAGTGCCATGCAAAACAACAAGGGGTCAAGCCCCTCCTTGAAAAACACGACCACACCATAACACCAACGTAATGGAATTTTACTATTGGCACTACACATGGTGGCAGATGACGTTCACAGGGTATTCGCCATACCCACACCCTGCCATCGGATCGCCACATTGTGTACCTTGATTGGTCACTCCATACAACATTTTTCCACTTTTAAATTGTCCAATTTGTACAATCCTTACAACAAGTGAAGCATCATTTGGCATTTACACGTGTGATGTGTGGCTACTGAGCAGCCGCTCAACCATGAAATCCAAGTTTTCTCACCTCCCGCCAAACTGTCATAGTACTTGCTGTGGATTCTGATGCAGTTTGGAATTCCCGTGTGATGGTATGAACAGATGTCAGCCTATTACACATTACAAGTCTCTTCAACTGTCAGTGGTCTCTGTCAGTCAACAGACGAGGTTGGCCTGTACGTGTGTTTAATTTTCAGTTGAACTGCAGTCTTAAGCAAACTGAAATTTCCTCATTTAGTTTCATCAAAAACATTTTATGCAAAAGGCCCCAAGTCTGAAAATGTAGACTTATCTGCAGCCTCGTATGATATCCACAGGTGAGCTATGGAAGAAGCTTGTCATACACACCAATATATGTCACCACAGATGACACAACAGAGAAGTTGGTTACAAAAATACACACCTACTATTATATAAATGTTCTGCAAAATCAATCCACAATATCTGCCTCCATGGCAGAGGCTGCTAATGCACATTTGCACGGTGGTTCTCAACTTCAGGATAAACTGGTTTGAATTCTGGTGATGGAAAAAAAATTCAATGCCAGTATTTGGCTGGCAAGGGGAGGAGAGGTGGTGGCGTAAAGTTCCTGATCATCAGACTTTGTGCCAATGTCCTACTCTAACTACCAGACCTCCCTGCAGTGTCTCATGTGATACTGTTAATTGTGATGCATATATTGGATGGGACATAAAGCTTGGCAGCCCTCCTGGTGCTATTCCTGAGGAGTAGGCTATATGCTGGCCCCGGGCTTCACCTCTTCCTTCCATCATCATCATCATCATCATCATCATCCAACACAAACATTACACTACATGCATGCATGCATGCACATGAAATATATACATGTAGTATTACAAATAGCGTGTAATGGAGCATGTTGTAAATAAATAAATAAATAAATAAATAAACAAAATCCACAATGTATGGAGTAGGGTACATTCTACCATTATTTGTCAGCCCCTTATATGCTACAGCTGCAAATAACGCACTGTAGAAGGAACTTACCTGTTCACTTTCAGTAAGATAAATAACAGAACTAGCAATATTGTTGTAAATTCACCCAATATCATTTTAAGAAAACAATGTTAACTTCATTCTAAAAATTTCCATGTAAAGTCCTGGACTATAAATCTTGTACAGTCAAGTGGGTAATTAAAGTCAAGCAGTACACTTCCACATTCTTTCAATTACATCTCGTCATGCAATGTGGTCAGTATCTCAAACACTCCAACAGTACTCTTGAATAAGTCGCAAAAGTGCCTTGTACCTAAATACACTTGCAGCAGTGCTAATATTCGCAGAACTGTTCTACTTAATCTAAGTTGTCAATTTACTTTTCCTAAAACTGTCTGTGAGGTTGTGTCCTGCTTTATATTGCTAAGTAAAGTTATGACCTCACATTTCATCACTGTTACTTAGACTGAGTTGAGGTTTGCTGATGACATGGTCCTTCTAGCCACAGGGGAAAAAGAATTACAGAATTTGATGGACACCATTGAAACTAACGGAAAAAAAACATGGAATGAAAATTAACACAAATAAAACAAAAGTATTGGCACTAGAAGGAAATAAAGAAATAAAAATTATGCTAAATGGAGAAATACTAGAACAGGTGCAAAATTTTAAGTATCTTGGAAGCAGAATAGACGCCGACTGGAAGTGCACCACAAAAATTAAAACAAGAATAGCAATGGCAAAAAGAGGTGTTTTATAAGAAAAGGAGAATTTTCTGCAGCGGTCTGGACAGAGAACTCAGGATGAGAATCATAAAATGTCTTGTTTGGAGTGTTGTTCTGTATGGCGCTGAAACATGGACTATGAGGAAGAAAGACAAAGAAAGGCCGGAGGCTTTTGAGATTCGGACATGGCGGAGGATGGAAAGAATAAGTTTTAGAAGGTTATGTAGAAGGGAAAAGGAAGCGAGGAAGGAAGAGATTCCAGATACTGGATGACATTATGGACGGTACAACATACAGCAACCTTAAGAAGGAAGAAATGGATCGCAGAAAATGGAGAGGCAAAGGACCTGCTAATATAGCAGATAACTGAAGATGATGACAAAGACTGGCGGCATACAATAACATTATACTCCAAAGCACCAGACTTCCCCCTCCCCCCCCCCCCCTCCCCTTGTACATATTATTTTGCATTTAACCAATTTCATAGAACGAAGTGGATATTTTGTTCAGATCATTTAGAAGTTTCTAATAGTAACTCAACGAGGGTACTTTCCAGTACACAACTTTTGTTTTCTGTCAAAAGTTTTGTATGATATTGAAAATTCTTTGAAAATACAAGAGCACAGAATATGCTCATTTGCATGGTTGCATTACTTTTCTTTGAAAAGCATGACTTGGGTGTCACATGAATAATGTTTCCTAAATCTGCTATTTGCTAAAGAGAATAGTTTACCCTATACACAGGGGGCTGATGACAATACGGAAACACCGCAAGAAATGCATGCTTCAACATAAATACAGATGCTAGCCAAGCCTCCCGATGACACTGTTGTTTGACCACCAACGGCACCTGTGCAGTGCCCTCAATATGTTGCAAATGCTAGTCATATTCAGAAAAGTGTTCTGTGTAAATGTTAGTGCCTTATGTCAGACCTAAGTGAATTTGAATGTGGGCAAATTATTGATGCTAGTATAGTGAGTGTTTCTGTAACCAAGGAAGTCTATGTGTTTGGTGTTTCAAGAGGCACCATTTGGAAGATTTATACCGTGTACAGGGAAAGCAAAAGATCATCATCTACTAAGTCACAACATGGACAAAAGGATGAATTGAGTGACCATGATGGATGGTAATTGCAGAGGATTGTGACGAAACAGAGGACAACAGCTGAAAAAGTCACTGCCAAAATGAATGTCACACTGGTGAACCTTTTCAGCACCAAAACAACATGAAGGAGCTCCTTAAGATGGGAAATGGAGCTGGTATTATGAAACCACACATCACTAATGCAATTGCCCATAACAGGAAAACTCGGTGCACAAGCCATAAACAACTCTACTATGGAGCAATCGAAGATAGTCATTTGGTTAGACGAGTCTCTTTCCACATCGTTTCCAACTTCTGGTTCAGTTTATGTCTGGCGTATGCCATCTCAAGCCTACGATGCAGGCTGCTTGCTCCTAAGAGTCAAACATGGTGAGGGTCCAGTGCTGGTTTGGGCAGCCACACTGTGTTATTCCACATGTCCCATGCTTACACTGCAAGGTCGAGTTACTGCCAAGGATTATGCGATGATCTTGGCTGAAAGGTCCATCCTTTAGTACAGTGTTTGACATGGTGATGCTGTTGTCCAGTATGACAGATCACTTCATCCAGCACTGGTTTTGCGAGCACGAAGAGGAACCTTTGCATCTCCCCTAGCCACCAGTCACCAGATCTCAATACTATTGAGCCGTTGGTTGGTTGGTTGGTTGGTTGGGAAGGGGAGGGGACCAAACAGCAAGGTCATTAGTCCCATTAGATTACAGAAGGATGGGGAAGGAAGCCGGCCATGCCCTTTCAAAAGAAGCATTCCAGCATTTGCCTGTAGCGATTTACGTACTGAGTCTTTGGAGAGAGGGGTGTTTGATTACTATCCACTTCCATCATTATTACATGACCTTGCCAAACTTGTCACTGTTTTGCAGGAAGACTGATATAAGGCTCCCTTGAAAACCATACAGAACCTGTATTCGTTCATTCCGAGGTGACAGGAAACTGTATTGAATGCCAACAGGTTTCCTACACCATATTAGGCATGGTAAATGTGTTGTGTTTCTAGTTTTCCATATTTTTGTCTATCCTCTACATCTATATTATTTCTGAACTGTCAAGCAAACTATAATGACAAAGTTCAAAAGTGCTTCACATATGCTGCTATAAATGTACTGGGGATTTCAAAAATTCATCCAGTTTCACAAAATTGTATTTTCTACTTGAAGGAATATAGAAGCTTCAAGTGCATTTTAAATTATGCACAGAATCTACAGATTTACCTTGGCACCAGTTGCAAGTTAGCCGTCCATGTGATTGTCAGTATGAGTTGCCTTGGCGCACCTAGATTGCTCGTTAACTATCCTGTGTACAATGTAGACACTGATGTTGTTGTTGTTGTTGTGGTCTTCAGTCCTGAGACTGGTTTGATGCAGCTCTCCATGCTACTCTATCCTGTGCAAGCTTTTTCATCTCCCAGTACCTACTGCAACCTACATCCTTCTGAATCTGCTTAGTGTATTCATCTCTTGGTCTCCCTCTACGATTTTTACCCTCCACGCTGCCCTCCAATACTAAATTGGTGATCCCTTGATGCCTCAGAACATGTCCTACCAACCGATCCCTTCTTCTGGTCAAGTTGTGCCACAAACCTCTCTTCTCCCCAATCCTATTCAATACTTCCTCATTAGTTATGTGATCTACCCATCTAATCTTCAGCATTCTTCTGTAGCACCACATTTCGAAAGCTTCTATTCTCTTCTTGTCCAAACTATTTATCGTCCATGTTTCACTTCCATACATGGCTACACTCCATACGAATACTTTCAGAAATGACTTCCTGACACTTAAATCAATACAGGATGTTAACAAATTTCTCTTCTTCAGAAACGCTTTCCTTGCCATTGACAGCCTACATTTTATATCCTCTGTACTTCGACCATCATCAGTTATTTTGCTCCCCAAATAGCAAAACTCCTTTACTACTTTAAGTGCCTCATTTCCTAATCTAATTCCCTCAGCATCAACCGACTTAATTAGACTACATTCCATTATCCTTGTTTTGCTTTTGTTGATGTTCATCTTATATCCTCCTTTCAAGACACTGTCCATTCCATTCAACTGCTCTTCCAAGTCCTTTGCTGTCTCTGACAGAATTACAATGTCATCAGCGAACCTCAAAGTTTTTATTTCTTCTCCATGGATTTTAATACCTACTCCGAATTTTTCTTTTGTTTCCTTTACTGCTTGCTCAATATACAGATTGAACAACATCGGGGAGAGGCTACAACCCTGTCTTACTCCCTTCCCAACCACTGCTTCCCTTTCATGTCCCTCGACTCTTATAACTGCCATCTGGTTTCTGTACAAATTGTAAATAGCCTTTCGCTCCCTGTATTTTACCCCTGCCACCTTTAGAATTTGAAAGAGTATTCCAGTCAACATAGACACATAGACACTGATAACACAGCAATAAAAAGAAGATATTTTGCAATCTCCATTTCAATGGGTGCAGTTTGGTTACAACTATGCAGTGTGATTTTAATTGAGAGTAACACACTGCATCTCCAAAGGCATAAGGGGCTTATGGATCTTGCACTGCACCACAGGCCTCCAATGTCACTAATCTCATAATATGGCAGGTTTTTTGTTTGTGAGGGCTTATTAAATACTCCATCCGCCTCATCTTCTAATAACTTTGGGCAAACTGCAACACCATAAGCAACTGCAGTGAATGACGTAACTCCAGACATGCTGGCAATAGCATGAGATGTGTGTTTCTATCATTAGGACGTTTCTTGTGTGTGCTGAAGGTACATTGACTATTTGAGAAAGTTAAATGAGAACTTTGATCATAAACGTAATTATAAAAAACACCCCAAGTTAGCTTGTGTTTGTATCTAAAAAAGTATCCTTGTAATGTTGAAGGATTCTTTTGAAAATGAAAACTTCAAGGTGCTGTGCACAAGTTAAAAATCCACCCTAAGTTCCTATCTTCATTCATATAAAAGATACAGCCTAGGAAATTGGATGAATCTTTTTTAAATACTCAATATAATGAGGGTAATAAGATGATGAGTAGATACTTGAGCATTTTATTTAAACTGGCTGTAATGGTATTGAAGAATGGACATGAATGAGTAATCACTTTGTCTTTGCTGTCATCTGAATATTTTGTGTTCAGTGTTGGTTGATTTATTACATTATGTGTTGGTGGACAGTAGATGTCAACAAAAATAATAGCTCTGAAAATATAGCTATGCATAAAAAGATACCATGTGCATTCCCTTCACTTATAAGTTCCTGGTGTGTGTTTAAAGCTTCTCACATTTCATTCACAGCAAAAATGTCACGTGATTAATTCCGAAGAGATGTGTAGGAAGGTACGTCATTTTCCAAAAAAAATTCTTTGTAAAATCAATCATTCATCTCCATTACTTTGCAGAGATCTTGACATATGCATTGTATTAAAATGTGGTATCAATACTTCTGCAAAATTAGTGCCCCACTTGTCATGAAAATGACATGTTTGCACCACATTCTCTAATCTTCACTAAATTTGAACACACAGTTCACAATACACAATTGTCCTAAAATGCTAACAGCAAAAATAAAATTCTAAATGGAAATTACTGAAGCCCATCTTACCTGTTTTTCTCAATGATGACAGAGAGAATTTCCAGAACCTTTACACGAATACTTGTACGTATTTCCTGCCGAAAATATCGTTCCATCAGGTTGCCAAGTTTGCACAGCCATTCAGCACGTGTTGGTACTATAGAATTCGCTAAGTAAGTCACAAGACGTAGCACTGAGATCTCCTGGTGTCAGAAATATATTATTTGAGGAATTAAATTGATGAAGCAATATTGTGAGACATGTAAACTAGTATTATAGTTGATGAAGCCTTTGTGTGCACATGCAAGCCGGTTAGAACAGAAAATAACACTTTGTGCATTAAGTGTGAGATGTCATTAGCTGGAAACACACGCATGAAATGGCCATCATATAAAACACCACCACAGGAGATTATTACTGTTACAAAAAAGTTGTTGAGATATCTGTATCTAGGTCTGGATGAAATACTGGGAGTAGTGGCCCAAGTTAATTTGAGCAATTCTATTAGGCCATGAAGAACATCCAGTTATTTTAGTAACCACACCCTGCAACACACAGTTAGTTCAACTAGACAATAAGACAAACTTTGAAAACACAATAGGTTACATTCTTTTTGTTTATGGACAGCAAATTGCTGAAATTTGGGATCAGAAAAAGAGGTCAGTGAACTTGAATAATTAAATGTCAAATAGAATGTAGAGGAGTTACCAAAAGTGCAACAAAAAACTTGAGACCAAATAGAATTAATAGCTTGACATGTTTCATTAAAGGGAAAATGAGCAGGGAGAAAATTCGAGCATGGGCTTAAATGGAAAAAAGTTTGAAAAAGTTTTACAAGTATTGAAAGAATCTCAGAATAGCACACTATGTTTAAATAAATAAAAGTTATTCCATGGAAAACATTAAAGTCTAGGCACCAGCACACACACAATCTGTATTAATAATTTGAGAACTGTGTGGCTAGAGTGTAGTTCAAATGCCAAATACTGTACTTTCTCATAAGTTTCCCGAATTTTATGTAGGAAGTTCTATAGCGCAGAATTTAAGTCATTTTGTTGCAGCTGAATGAGGGGTCTTTTTCTCTCAAATCTATCTAACAAACATACACTTATGTCAGTGGCCATTTTACTAATATTGAAATGAAAATGTTATTTTTTTCACAACAGTGACAAAAATTTTTTGTCTTTCATTTCCTTAGAATTAGAAGTTGTTGGAACTAAAAATAACACTGCTTGAAAATGTAGTTTTTTATTGAAAATTTATTATTTACATCTGCCTTGCTATAAAAAAATTTGAAGCATTTTGGAAAACAAAATCCTATGTCACATTCTTCACAACAGTACGTGGTATCTTTTCTTAGTACTCTCACAGATTTTGCCTTGCTTCGTTCAGCAGAAACCTTACATTGCCTAAGAGACCATTTTGATATTTCTGTAGCCGGAATCAATTTAAGAAAATGTTTTTTGTGAAGTCTGTTTACAGCTGAACTATGTTGAGTGGAAGTTGATTCAACAAGGCCTTCTTTGTTCTTCAAATTCCCAGCCAATTCAAAGTCAACAAGATGTTTGCTAAAAGACCTTGACGTTTTAGATAAAACATATGAATTTACAAACATCATCATAATAATAATGAGAAAAATGCTTTCTTCCAACACTTTATTTGCTTCTTCTCAAAAATGATAGAAGCCCATTAGCTGGTATCAGTGGTGCATACCAGCCTTGTTTTTATTATAATCCAAAATACAAGCAGGCCTTATCTTCTCTATCATTTCTAATGATGTTCTGATTCTGTTTGTGCGTACAATGGTTTGTGTGTGTGTGTGTGTGTGTGTGTGTGTGTGTACTCTTATTAGAAAAAGATCAAAAGCTCAAAAGCTAGTGTTAACTGTTTTTATTACCATTCCTGTGTGCCACATACCAATCCTCTTCAGGTAAATGGTTGTATTCCCCTTATTTTACATATTTTTCCACTATGGTTTTCCTTTATTGTTATAGAAGGATCAGGGATGGACAACTCTTGTTATTTGAGTATCTTGTGACAGGAAGAGAGGGTTCTATCTTATTCCAAGGACAAGCTGTAGTTGAAAGTTGAAACTCCATTGCATTTAGATCACTGGTGTGACTTCACGTGTTGGACAGTTCTTCAAATTGTATGCCAATATTTTATAAAGTTTTAGACTTCAGATACTTATTTGGAAGATTATTGGTGTTAATATTTGCTGTAAAATTCATCTCAGTCTTTCTATTTGTGTTATTGATTTGAGTGGCCCATTATTCGGGAGTGTGCTTACGTCATTCATCAAAGTCTCAGTAGTGCGTTTACATTTCACAGTGTACAGTTGCAGCTGTAGTGGTTCTAAAGCTAAGTACTGACAAAGTTGTTTGTGCACTGTATTCAAATATTAAATTTAGTAATTTTCATTTGTTCATCCAAATATTAGATGTGCGTCTACACTTCACAGTGTGCACTTGCAGCTGTATTGGTTCTTAAGTTCTGACGAAGTTGTTTGTGCACCGTTATTCAGTTATTAAACTTAGTAACTTTCAATGGTGTCTCATGCTGTTTCTGATGAAATAAAGGTTTAATAAACTTTTGGAATCTTTCACCAATTGTGTTTTATAGAGCTGTTTGTGCATTGACATCATTTATTAAACTTTGTATGATAGTTTTAAGCTGTTATTTCTTATTGTTTGTAGTGAAACATTTCAGTAAAAGTATTGTTCACTGTGTTTAATTTCATTGAGTGTTCCAGTGGTTGCTTGAATTTTTGTTTTTAAATAAGAAACTGTGTGGATTTTTTGTGGTATTGGTGTTACTTGTGGTGCCATAGTTTTAATAAAAGTAGTAGTTTTCTTAGTAGAGAGCAAAATTCAAGATCACAATTGTTAGTTCCTTAAATAGTCCTATAGTAGTCATTAAACTTACATAATGTAGACTTTTGTTTTTTCAGTCTCTGTTAACATTTTACCATGAGGGAGAAGTGCTGGCTTTGTTGTAGGTTTGTGAGTAGTGGGTTACGGAGTGAGATTCGTTCAAAGTATTTTCGTTGAGGGGAATGCAATGGGGAAGCCAGGGGGCATTCTAGCCAGATCCTCTCCTGGAAATGCAGAATTTGTATCAGAAATAAGTTGATAGAGGAGCAGGAGTGCAAGATCTGTGCCATTCAGCTGCAGTTACAAAACACAGGGGAGGAACTAGATAGGAATGGGTGAATGGCACTAGGGAATGGGAACTGGCAGTTGGTAAGAAGGTAGCTAGTAGGAGGAGATATTCAAACAGGTGTACTTTGCATACAACCAACATATCTGATCAACTGCCAGAGTTCAGTCAAAACGAGCCTCTTGTTGCTGTAGGTGTATGAAACATGCAGCATTCCTCAGCAGTTAGGGAGCCTAAGCCAGTTGAAATTCTAACAGAATGAAGAAGGTTCTGCTGCTAGGTAGTTCGCATGGCAGAGGTGTCGGCCAGCAGTTGCAGGAAGTGTTGGGGAGTGAGTACCAGTAGTGCAAGGTTGGCCCAGGTGAGTGTTAATGCAGGGGAGTTGTATGGCAATTTTCCAAAAGAGGATCAGGCAGTGACTGCGGTTGGGAGTGGGAATAGTATTGATAGGGACGGGGAGTATGATATAGATGGTAACCTCTTGAAGATAGCTACTCAAACTGGTGGCACTAATGCGCAATCTAGGTAGCCGTTTCAGCACCGTGATCAGCTTCATCTTAATGCTGCTGTTAGACATGATAACATGGGGCTGGAGAAGGCACTGGTGGCAGAGGGCATGGCTCCCATTGCAGTGGTGCCAGTTGAGTCTGTCAATACATCGTGTTTCACTAGGCATCGCCTACACCTCAATAGGTATGGGGAGGGCAGGATGGCAAAGTTTACAGGTGACAGTGTAGTGGGCGGTGGTGGGATGATCACTTGTGGAAAGATTCCCATAGTAGTTGGTTTTAGAGCTGTGCCTTTTTTAGACGGAAGTCAGCTGATAGGTATCCCTGCTTCACAGAAATCCCTCTAACAAGGGAAACACCTTCAAATGAGGTCACATATCCAGGCAGTGAAGGAATTAGCATATTTCATCAAAGCATAAGAGGTACTTGAGATAAAGTCAGTAAACTGCTTATAGATGTTGACTCTTGACATTATTGTTATATTGGAGCACCATTTCAATAATTTGACAATTCAGGATACAGATTAGCTGGCTGTTTTTCAAGAGTTCTTCGGGGAGTGGGGGAGTGGCCAAGTACATAATGAACAGTAATCCATTTGAGTCTGTAGACATATCTCTACATTACTCTGAACAGGTATTTGAAAGTTGTGCAGGGGCAGTGGAATTTAGTGGAGCTAAACTTTTAAATGTTGTTATTTGTAGATCCACTAACTCTGACTTCAGAGAATTTCTGGTCAAGCTAGAGAGGGTTCTTTGTTCACTTTATAGGAGGTACCATAAATTAGTTATACATGGTCCCTTCAATATTAATTTCGTATGTGATTGGGCAAGAAGGAGGATGTTGGAACATCTAGGTTCATATGATCTGATGTAGACTGTGTTTTTTTCCAACCAGGGTGCAGGGAAACAATAGCACAACCACAGACAATATTTTTATTCATTCTTCATTCCTAGATGGACATTTTGTTAGTAAATAGGGGAATGGCCTTTCAGACCATGATGCACAAATTTTAACACTAAAAGGTTTTTGTACTCAAACAAATGTTGTTTGTATATATATATATATATATATATATATATATATATATATATATATATATATATATATATATAAAAACAAAGATGAGGTGACTTACCGAACAAAAGCGCTGGCAGGTCGATAGACACACAAACAAACACAAACATACACACAAAATTCAAGCTTTCGCAACAAACTGTTGCCTCATCAGGAAAGAGGTTAAGGAGAGGGGAAGACGAAAGGAAGTGGGTTTTAAAGGAGAGGGTAAGGAGTCATTCCAATCCCGGGAGCAGAAAGACTTACCTTAGGGGGAAAAAAGGACAGGTATACACTCGCACACACGCACATATCCATCTACACATACAGACACAAGCAGACATATTTAAATATATATATATAATAGAGGGAAATATTCCACGTGGGAAAAATATATCTAAAAAGAAAGATGATGAAACTTACCAAACAAAAGCGCTGGCAGGTCGATAGACACACAAACAAACACAAACATACACACAAAATTCTAGCTTTCGCAACCAATGGTTGCCTCGTCAGGAAAGAGGGAAGGAGAAGGAAAGACAAAAGGATATGGGTTTTAAGGGAGAGGGTAAGGAGTCATTCCAATCCCGGGAGCGGAAAGACTTACCTTAGGGGGAAAAAAGGACAGGTATACACTCGCACACACACACATATCCATCCACACATACACAGACACAAGCAGACATTTTTCTTGCATGTTTGCGGAGGGAATGTAAATAAAACTTAATGGGGTCGTTGTGAAGGTGTTGTAAGGGTGACATGGTACTAGAAGGTGGAAAGTGGAACACGAGGCTGAAATGAAAATGAAAATAAATATGAAAAAATATATGGGGAGAGATAAAGGTAAAATTAGAAAGCAAATGGAGATCTGGTGTGAAGAAAGGCGGAAAAGGGTTGGTTAGGGCTGGGCTATGTTGATCCTGTGGTGAACTTGTGTAGGTAGATAATGATGTGCATAAAGGTTAGGTGGTTGTGTTGCCGCCAAAACACGTTAAAGAGTGGAGAAATTCGGGAAAATTTCGAAAAAACTACGTGAGGATGTATTAAAAGGAGTGGTTTGGTGGTGGCAGATTATGGAAATGAAGCTAACAATTGTTTGATGAAGAAATAATGACGTTAAAACCTGTGGGAAGCGGCTAAAAATGATCGGTGATGTGAGAAAAACGGAAATGGAAATAAAGCAAAAGTTATTAAAACTGCCGAAAGGGTTGTTTAATAGCTAAAAGGAACTGTTTGTGGACTGGAAACGTTGGATTTTATAGCAGCAAAGCGGAAAAAAAAAAAATTTTTTTTTTTTTTGGTTATGGTTTCGAAGTGATTTACGTATTATTACGTATTATTGAGTGTATATCGACGGGATAAAATTGGGATAAAATTGTATACTGGATTACGGTAAAAAAGGAGAAGGTGAATAGAAAGTGAAACTGCTGGCAAAAACAGAAGGAGGAAATAAGACGACAGAAAAGACTTCGAAATGTAACAGTGACAATAACAATAACGATAACAATAACAAACGTGATTGTTGGCTTCAAATTAATGATATGAATATAATAGAGGGAAATATTCCACGTGGGAAAAATATATCTAAAAAGAAAGATGATGAAACTTACCAAACAAAAGCGCTGGCAGGTCGATAGACACACAAACAAACACAAACATACACACAAAATTCTAGCTTTCGCAACCAATGGTTGCCTCGTCAGGAAAGAGGGAAGGAGAAGGAAAGACAAAAGGATATGGGTTTTAAGGGAGAGGGTAAGGAGTCATTCCAATCCCGGGAGCGGAAAGACTTACCTTAGGGGGAAAAAAGGACAGGTATACACTCGCACACACACACATATCCATCCACACATACACAGACACAAGCAGACATTTAAAATGTCTGCTTGTGTCTGTGTATGTGTGGATGGATATGTGTGTGTGTGCGAGTGTATACCTGTCCTTTTTTCCCCCTAAGGTAAGTCTTTCCGCTCCCGGGATTGGAATGACTCCTTACCCTCTCCCTTAAAACCCATATCCTTTTGTCTTTCCTTCTCCTTCCCTCTTTCCTGACGAGGCAACCATTGGTTGCGAAAGTTATATATATATATATATAAAAACAAAGATGAGGTGACTTACCGAACAAAAGCGCTGGCAGGTCGATAGACACACAAACAAACACAAACATACACACAAAATTCAAGCTTTCGCAACAAACTGTTGCCTCATCAGGAAAGAGGGAAGGAGAGGGGAAGACGAAAGGAAGTGGGTTTTAAGGGAGAGGGTAAGGAGTCATTCCAATCCCGGGAGCGGAAAGACTTACCTTAGGGGGAAAAAAGGACAGGTATACACTCGCACACACGCACATATCCATCCACACATACAGACACAAGCTTGCAAAACAAAACATGAATGGGACCTGCTACAGTGCTTGGCATCTAATGATAATGGACAAAATTTTGAAACACATTGTAAAATGCACTCAGACCGAAGCACGTCAAGTATTTAGTTCAGATGATTGGACTATGAACATTGAAGAACTGCAAGCTTTTATTGCTGCATTGCACATCTGAGGTGCTGTAGCAGCGAAGAGCCTAGAACTAAACACCTTGTGGTCAGAGAGGTGGGGAAATAATTCTGTGAAGTCAACAATGGCTCATGACAGCTTCAGAGAGATAATGGGGTATCTCAAATTTGACATTAGATCACAAGATCAGAATGACTGAAACACGACAAGTTTGCTTTGGTATCAGAAATCTGGTATGAGTTCACTGCAAATGCACAATGTCACTACATACTGGGTGCATATATAACAACGAACAGCTTTTTCCTTCAAAGTGCTGTTGCAGATTCACATAGTTCATGGCCTCAAAACTGGACAATTATGGGCAAAAGTGCTGGACAGCAATAGATAAAAACTACAAATATACTGTGAATGCTTTCTCTTATCTAGGAAAGGATGACACTAGGCCATGTGATGGTTACCGATTTTGTTGTGAAAAAATTGATGCAATCTTACCTCGATAAAGGATGAAATATCCACCTCTTGGTTCTCTCTAAACTCCTGAAAGCAAATGCTACAAGTCTATTGGGCACCATAACTCAACCTCACAGGGAAATTCCAGTCTGTATCAAGAAGGCAAAAAAAGTGTTAAGCAGCCCAGTATTGCAGAAGAAGAATGATGCCACTATGACACTTTACCAGGGAAAGAGCAATAAGAAAGTCATGATTCCCAACACTACCCATCCTTACGTGAAATTGAAGGTGGTTCAGAAAAGAAGCCAGACATAGTTACATTTTATAACAGCTCTACATTTGGAGTGGATGTGATCTACCAAACAGCTCACAAATACCCTGTCAAAGCACCATTGAGACCTTGGCCTTTTCATACGTTTTACAGCTGCTGCATTTGGTTGGGATAAATGCCTGTGTATCGTACAACGTTCTAAATGAGAAAAAGTTGAAACACAGAGACTTCATACTGCAGCTGGGGTAGGAACTTGCTGAGAAGCAAGCAACCAGGGAGACTAGTACCTCATTCACGCCCGAAGACATTCCTGACAGACAAAAAAAGCGAACACACTGCCTTGTAGAGTCTAACTGTAAAGGAAACAAATTATTTGTAAAGTGTGATATGTGCAAGTAAACTATCTGCAACAAATGTACATCAAAACACTATTAGTTGTGCTCATTATGTGATGTTAGCCAGTAAAGGCATCCAGAAAATGTGTAAGTTTTTTAAAATAATAAATGATAATTTCTGAAAAATTGTTTTTTTTTTATTTCATAATAAAATTTCCAGCACTTCAAAGGACAGATTCACTAGTAGTAACAACAACCCACTGACACACGAAATAAAAGGGAATAACACGAAGGTCATTAGTGAGCCAAGTGTGGTTCTAGGTATGTCCAAATATCTGTGGTTCTAGTGCTAACCTTTCTTTGTAACCAATGACTCAGAGCATATTTCCTATTAAGGACAAATGTTCCCTAGTAGCGCCATCTTTAACAGTCTAGAGAAGTAGACCTCTTCTAATTACAAATCTATTTCACTCCTTCAAGTATTTTGAAAAAAGTCTGAGAAATTGGTTTATGATAGACTACTGACTCATTTAACCGAGCAAAACTTGTTAGCTGCCTCTCAGTTTGGTTTTCTAAAGGTTTCTCCACAGAAAAATCAATAAAAGACCTCACAGATAAAGTGCTAGCAGAGTTTTAAAAAAAATTAATTGTTAATACACACTGTGATATTGCCAATTGTGTATATTATAAAATTCTCCTTGACCAAATAAAGTGTTATGGCATTACTGGCACACCTTTCTCAATGGTGGAGTCTTACCTAGAAAACAGAGGGTCTCACTAACAAACTTATCAGAGGCTTGAAATTAACTTCAGAATGGGGTACATGCATGTGAGTTGACGTAAGGATCAGAATTGGGCCCACTCTTGTTCTTAACCCAATTAAATGATCTTCCAAAGACTCTGAAGGATGGTTCAAAAACTTTTGTGTGTGCTGATGACCAACAACAACGACCTGTCAGCACCAGAAGTAATTATTAATGGCCACATGCTAAGTGAAACACACTGTGTAAAATTCCTTGACATCTAGGCTAAAATTACAACACATAGATAAACTAGTCGAGAAGCTTGGCATCTTTTTGCCTTTACAAACATCTCTCATTGTGTTGACATACACTCAGTTGTTGGCTTATTTGGCATATCTGCACTCCTTGTTGTGTTGTTATATTATCTTCTGGGGTAGTACATGTAAAATAAAGTGTTTATTTAGCAGAAGTGAGCACTATGAATACACTGTAAAGAAAATGACCATATATCTTATGGAAATTTTTCTAAGGATCCTCCCAATACTTTTGTTCATCAATGGTTTTTTTTTTTTTTTGACAATAAATAACAATTTCAGCTTAACTGTGATTTACAGAATCATTTTAAGACATAAAAATAATTTTCATGTAGCTGTTGCCTCCCTGCACAGGATTTAAAGTGGAGTTATGTACTACAGTGCAAAGGTTGTCAACCATCTCCCACCTAAAATAAAGCAGAAATTGGGAATCCACCAAGA
This sequence comes from Schistocerca piceifrons, assembly GCF_021461385.2. Lineage (NCBI taxonomy): Eukaryota > Metazoa > Arthropoda > Insecta > Orthoptera > Acrididae > Schistocerca > Schistocerca piceifrons. The sequence continues at coordinate 308,195,820 of NC_060139.1, read as the reverse complement.
TCAAAAGAGAGTTAGAAGCATACCTAAACAGGTTCTCTCTGTACAATTTGTCTGAATGCTTACACTCAGTTACTGAAAAGTTATGTTAGCTATGCAGCATGTAGCACTGTTGTCAGGCTGTGTTACAAGTAGTTACACAGTGTATTTACACATGCAGGTACCCGTTTTCTCTGGCAAAGACCAATATAATTAGGTAAATATCAAGCTATCAATAGGAGATTAATGGTAACTGAGGAGGCAGCAGCTTTATTTAAAAAGGGTGGCACCATTCTTTCTAATTTACTTTGTTATATTTAACTGGCATAAGCATGAACAGCCATGAGCAATATGGTGCTAATTTATTGTTATTGCAATCACAGGTCAGGTTTCTATGCCTTCCTTGTCTTCAGTTAACCTACACCATGAATTATTAGATAGTCTTGAGAGTTCTGCTTCATGGGATCTACTGAACACAATGAAGGTAACAATAGTACAAAAAGAATAGTTGCTACTCATCATGTAGCAGAGGTGCTGAGTAACAGATAGGCACAACAAAATAACTGTAGGAAAGTGAGCTAATACTAATGAAGTTTTTATCATTGCTGAGAAGATAATGAAAATGTGTGTTCCTGAATAATGGACATCATGCTGGACCAAAATGCAAACCCTTTCTGAAGATCACCTTCATTCACAGTATTGATTCTGTGAAATTAGCTGTTGATTCAAAAGAGTGATGAAGTACTTATGACAAATTTCATTAAGGGATAAATATGCTGAGGAGCACTATAAGCAGACCTAGTTCTTCGTATGGTCTTCTGCAGGATGTTCTTGAATTCACAACACTAAATATTCAATTATTACTGCACCTTGGTTTGATATGTTGCCGCAAAATATGCTACCACAAGAAAAATGGAGTGGAAGATAGTGAAGTATGCCAGTTATCTTCTTTTTTTCCATCTCAATAAAAATGTAGCAACATTTGCCCAGCAAATTATGATTTATTTAGGCATTTCAGAAAATTTGAATTCCAAATGATGATGGAATCTTAAGATTTAGAGACAAAATAGATACAAAGCTTGGCAGAAATTACAGAATGGATCAATGACTTCACACATCAATGCTACAGTTTCCATTACCACTCATCAGGATTATGAGAAATTTAAAACTGAAAGAGGAGACTTCCTAGAGGAAGTTTTCAGATCCATAAATTGGGAAAAAGAAGAAAAAATGTATGTTAATACAACATACCTGAAACATCTATATTTTCCCCGTAATTCAGATAATCTTATGTGATGAATTTAATAGAGCAAGCAAATGTAACAGTAATAAGAATAGTAAAATGGCATATGACCATAATATAAAAAAGAAAGTAGTAAAAATTAACTGTCAAAGAATCAGCTGACTTTTTGTATTTAGAGCAGCTGAGGGCGATGATTGGATAGAAGGCAAAATAAACAAATGGAAGCATAAGTATACCTGGAGTGCTTTTAGTAAATTAAATAGAATTTTCAAATGTAAGTTGGTTTCCACATATCAGAAAACCATTAAAATCACAAGGAGATAGTATGGATGGCCAATAATTACTTTCAGGAAGCAGGAAGTAGTCCAGACAGAAACTAAATCTAGCTTTCAGAACTCCACTTGTACTCAACAACAGGTTGATGCCTCTCAACAAAACGTCTCAGTGACATTCCACCTGCTCATCAGGTACATCTCAAAACCTGACTCCTCCTCTCTCTTCGTGCTGGTAACACCCTGTAAAACCCACTTCCTATTAGCTCTCCATTGCCAAACCCATCTCCACTGACCTCTTCACTTTTTACCTGTAGTGGCTAATTACATTTGCTCCAAAAGAAAGATGCTCTGCCTTCACTGACCAACACCTCACACAAAACTGTCTATAGTCTCCCTTCCCACATCCTAGATGTTTATCATTTCCTTCGTCATTTTTACAGTTCCCGTTCCATTGCCAGCAGATTCTCATTTATCACTGTGGGCACCAACACAACACGTCTCACGTCTCGTGCCCAGTGGTTTGCAGCAGTAGGATACCAATTTCCCAAGTCCTCGTAATACCTAGAGATTTATCATGCTTCATAATCCTTTCAGAAAACTACATTCAGAACCGCCATGGATGCTGTAAGTGAACAGACACTGCCAGATATATGGTCAGAGTGCTGGGACCCGGCCACTGACTATTGCAGGACAACACCCCTGCTGACACTATTACCCACGACGAGGCACTACTTCCAGACCACTGCTTCTACGTTCCAATGACCTGGCATGTTCATGAGCCTACAGGAAGTTTCTGCAGTTCATCCCACTGCCATAGGACAACAGATGGACATCACTCACTGACCTCATTCCAGAGTTCTCTGCAGTGACACAGGAATGAAGACCTTTCTGCAAAAGACAGCACCACCCATCCTGTGTCAGCCGCAGTCCTAGAGCCTTCACTGTAACTATGTCACCACCATCATTGCTGTGGCTGGCCTGTGATCCGAGGACTGCTGCCTGACTGCAGAGGTCCTCGGCAACTGACACTGCCGTTGCTTTTATGTGACTGCTTGCTATATTTATTGCACCTGGCACAGGAGCCGCTACCCCCCCCCCCCCCCCCCCCTCCACTCTTCCCGGCCACTGCTTCCCAGCTTTTTGGTCCACAGTTACATTCTGGGCAGTGGCACAATGGAGAAGAGGCCGCTAGCTGCCTCACGTCTAGCGAGAACTTAAAATGCCGGAAATGTTGGAAAATGCATTCGTTAGTGATGGGATACCATTGTAATGAGAGAATAGGACTTTTTTGGGACCAACAAAAATGAACTTAGACAGTGGGAAAATGTAAAATGCAGCAACATAAAAATGAGGTTTTACTGCACGTCAGTATGTGTGTAAATTACATCTTGTACAGCACTTCCCTGTGCTTCACTGGCACCTCCTTTTCCCAGACTAAGTCCCTCATACTCTGGCCAAACGGATATATAGATATCAAAAATTGAGACTGACAGAAGTGCAAAGTGCCAAAACTTGAATAGCCATAAAAGAAACACAAAGCTGTAGAAGATACACAACTATAATACAGATATGTGCAAGTCATAGCAAAATTAAAGAAACATTAGAGAAAAGAGCAGTAGCTGTATGACATATAGACTCAGAGTTGTAGCCTACCACAAATGTTATACAATTTGTAGAAGCTAGTGGTAAAAAAGGCTAATGACAAATTTGATAAGAGTGCCAGTTCTGTTCCAGACCATGGCTAACTTAGGCTGTATTACATGGATCCATGACCATTTAACACTGTCTGAATCGGCCATGGCCTGGAGTAGAACTGCTTCAACAAAATAAGCAGTGTGTGGTACTAAAAATGTCTGAAGTCAAGTGACAAAGTAATTTTAATAGGACTGTATCATGCTTTGTTAATGATTCTCTTGACTATTTTAAAGATACAAAGAAACATGGAAATTAGACTTGTCCCCTTTTACCTCTCAGGTACAGATATATAGAGTGCAATTAATAACAGTTTCAATTCGTCTTACAAATCTATTTAAACTACCACTAAAACTATTTTGCAACTGACATTTGAGCGAGTCTAGTGCTGAGGACCAGCTGCCAGTCAATCTCAGTTCTTTCTCTAATGCCACATGCTCACTGTGTTAACCCACTTTGTACGTATGTGCAGTGCCTAGTAAAGCACAGCTGGCTGCATGCTAGCAACAGTGATCCCCGCCCAGGCCGTACTGAACTCTATCAATCACAAAGTAATTTTAATTGGACTGTTATTTGCATTGTCAATAATTCTCTTGATTATTTTATGATACAAAGAAACATATGTAAAGGGAAGGCCACTACTTTCAAAAGGGAAGACATTTCACAAAAACAGTAATATCAAACAAGTACTCAGTGCAGTGATGATAGGAGTGACCAACCTGTACAGTGTAGTAAGTTGACATTAATGCAATACAGAAACCAAAATGACAAAGAACATAGGTCACAGTCGACATACTTACTGGTCTTACTGGGGAACATCTTTCAATCAGCTCAAAAACACGGCGCACTGACCCATTGAATTGCCCAAGTTCTATCAGCTTTTCTATTCCACAAATGGTTTCATTCAAATGGCATGATATAAGGCCTGTGTGATTACTTGAAGAACACTGCTCTGTAAAAATAAACTTTATATTCTAAGTCCGAATGTGATGAATAAAGGTGGTAAAAAAATAAAAGTAAAAAAAAAAGACACACACACACACACACACACACACACACACACACACACACACACACACACACACACACAAAGTGCTTGTGTGCATAAAATGCAATTCTCAACCAGTGACAGGTTGTGTAAGAAACAAATGCATGATAACAACAAAAATAATAAACATATGGTATTATTACATAGTGTCAAGAAGCCTTTTTTTCTGGAATACGTTTAATGATAAGTTAATTGTTTCCAGCAAAGTAAAATAGAAAAAATATAACTATAAGCACTCAGAAGTGTTCCTTTACTGTTTCACCTTCAAAAACACACACCCATGCCTGCAGGAATTGAACTACAGATACCACATATCACGTAATATATATGGTTCAACTGATGATACAAACCAACATGATTTATTCATCATTAGTTTCTTAATTTCACTCATCATAAACAATTCTTTTTCAAGAGCCTGCAACTGTGTCAATAATTATTCTGCTAATAAAACACTTAACCAGTTTCATTTCTTCACACATCTTCAGAATCAATGGAAATAAATTCCTGAAACACATCATTCTATGCATGAAAAATGTAACTGATGTGTGTTTTATTATTTACATTATGATTATTAAGCATTAGTTTATCAACATACATTACAGATATTCCACAAGACACTGTAAAGTGTATTTATTGCATACCATTCTTAGTTGCTGCACTTTCCTTTAGGGAATGAACAAGGGAAAAATTACCATCAGTATGCCCAAATACACCAATATGTACCTTAACCTCTATTATCTTATTATTGTGTTTGTACGTAAATTGTATTATATTGGCTGCAGAACTTTTTTATAAACTGTAATGAAGACTGATCATATAAACTCACACAACAGTGTACAAGACAGCTGCATGTGGCAAATAGCTGAGTATATACAGTGAAACCCTTATTTTATGTTTTCTTATGGTCCAGACTTAAAAAATGCAAAATCAAGGAAAATGTTAAAACCCTCAGAATATGAGCAAAAGCCCGTGTAATTGGCATATTTTTAAGAACTGATGAAATTCATTAGCACAAATTATTGTATAAACAATGAATTGTACATTTAATTTCATTCACTTAGACAGATTTTATAAAAAGTATTGGAGAGGATTGTGATTTTTAATCATATATGCCAATTACACGGGCTTTTGCTCATATTCTGAGGGTTTTAACATTTTCCTTGATTTTGCATTTTTTAAGTCTGGACCATAAGAAAACATAAAATAAGGGTTTCACTGTATATACTCAGCTATTTGCCACATGCAGCTGTCTTGTCACTCACAACAGAGTACATCATTGCGGCCAGGGTGCAGTTAGACTTTGTTTTATTGTATTAATTTGTTTAACACAAAATTAACAGAATGAAGAGTTCATGGTTCTTAATATGATTTCTTTGGTCCTCAAAAGAGCACAGCATGTGGTGTCTTTACCACTTAACATTCTACACAATCAATTGAGCTGAGGTCTGGTCTGCAAACCACTCCTGCACCACAGATGAGTGGTGAATTGAAAATTGATCAAGTTGGAAACAGACTAATCTCTCAGGATATTGTTGTCACATCGATGGGATCATAACACTACACATTATGTGAATATACTGGGCAGCATCAAGTCTATCCAGTCAAGCATCCTAAGTCCACAGAACAAATCAAGTACCAAACTGTCGTAGATACAAGGTTACTGTGAGACCCACAGCTATATTTGGTGCTGAAGCCAGCACTATGCGGCCTATATACCGTACTGGACTATCATTCCCTGTGGAAAGATTAGTTCACTGGCCTCAGCAAATGTTAACTGATAGAGTTTATGACCATTACGGAGCTTCCTCTTAAAGTTTATTTCTCCATTCAGCCTCCTGAAGCTGACATCAAATTATATCAACTAAAACAGAAAACACAATAGTATGTTTCAACTGCATTGCATTTAAAAAGGATTTTGCCGTGATAAGTTTACAAATTCATTATCCTGAACTCATGTAGTCACATCCCACTGCCTTATCCCTACAAATCTTCCAGGTTCTCCAGTACCATAACATTTTATCAATCATCATGCACTGCAACTAGTCTGTGCCATACTGCATGCCTGGCAAAGTGTGGCTTGCATGCCATTCTCCTCCAGTGAGTGCTACCCCCTCTAACTTGACTTGTGCGGTGATGTCACGGCCCCGACATAGTGAAGCCAGATGTCATCTGATAATGATATCCAGTTCTACCCACTTAAAATCTTTCAAATGACTATGACACTCACTGGAGACTTCACCAATAATAGAAGTAAATCTTTTTCATATAGTCTTGTTTCAGTTCACAGTAACAAGGGAAATATGGAACACCGGGGAACTTTGAACTGATCTTCAGATTCTGTACTGTCTGATTTTACTTCTCTATTCAAGAACTTGAAAAGTTATATTCTAAGTGGAAAAAAACTGCAATCAAGCAACGTATTTTGAAATGAAGAAGTCTGTCTGTGTATCTGCATTAACTTCCTCCAAAAATTGTTTAAATATTTGATGAGACAGATCAATTTCCTCAACACATTGTATTTGTAATTTTACTTACATCTTTCATTGCAGAAAGCAGTCTTAACTTTTCTAATGAATAATGCAATGGAAAATCAAACTATTCCATATTTTCTTAACCAACCAACGAAACCATTTTTGCTACCGACCACAGCTCATGCGCAATCGGTAAAAACAGCAGAGCATTTTTTAAAACCACAGTTTTGTCAGTACACTTTTTAACTGCATTAAAAATCCAAACGTGCTCTTTATGTACAGAAAAGTCATCCTTTAATAAGCCAAAAAGTTAATTGTTTACTAAGATCTGTCCAATCAGTACTCTCATCAACACACAAAAAATAATTCCAACAGTTTGCAATTAAATTATTGTTCGTTTTTCATGTCATGTACCATATCATGAATTCACAGTGATATATAGCAAAGCAGTCATTTTAAAATGTAGGGCAGCATCATCTAAACCAAATGCTTTTGCGAATTCTATTGCATATTATTTTATGAGTTAGCCATTGCTGATCCATTTCTGAGCTTTACCTCTTTTCTTTAAGATCTGATGGTCCAGGCAACTTCATCGTGAGAGCAATGACTATGTATTGCTTCATGGAGCGAAGAGAAATGTCGACTTAAGCATTTTTTACGTATTAAACATTGATGTTTCTCATAGTGATTGTGTACAAAGGTACTTAATCTCCCAATCCTCATGCAAAATGTGCTTTTCAGTATTCTCTCTCTTCAACATTATTAAAAAAAAAAAAAAAACAGCCACAGAACTAACCAGAATCAAAACTAGAATTATAGCAATGTGCATGCATGTCCAAAGGAAGATTGCATCATAATTTGGAATAACACAGGCACTTAAATATTATATAAAGGGATTAGGTCAAAAGGCCTCAGTTTTCAAAAAAATATAGGTCAATGGTAGTCATCTTTGAGCATTTGACCACTTTAAACTAGAGAATTGATATAGCAGTTAGAGCAATAACTTACTGACCATTACTTGGGTTCAGATCCTCACAGTTACACTTTTATATTTTTCCGTGAGGCCAATTAAAAGTGTTTAATGATACTGAAGATTAACTGTACTTTGTGCAATAATTACAGGATTTTAATATAATAATATAGGTAAGAACAATACAATATAGTGTTATAGATAACTATAATAAATTGTTCCTATTATCATTTAGACAGTCTTTTACCATTTACTAATTACGCACCGATATGTTTTCATAAATAAAACACAAGTTTCTTTTCCAGCAACTATTAAGTAAATGAAATGTGACACACCACAGTGTATTTATTGAATACGCATAGTGCAGAAGATTTGTGTGTTCTGAATGCCTGAGGGGCAGAAGATTGTGGAAGCTGGGTTCCACCATCAACAGTGGGGGCGAGAACTCATCCAGTTGCAAGTGTGCAAAGGGGGCCAGCAGTACAAATCCCATGGGCTCCACATCATAGTCATGGGAGGTATGCCTGCCACCACCCTACTCTGCAGCCAAAGACAGGATGGCAAAGGGCGTGGTGGGAGGATAGCAGTGGGTGAGTACTCTGTCACATTTGGGAGACACACACTAGAGCATTGGTATGAGTAACCTGTTGCCCAGTTGGCTTGGAGATGGGGCTTGAAGTCCATTAGGTCGCAGACACAACTGATTAGAACAACAAGTGTCAGGTAATTCCAGTCAAGATCCACAACAACAAACGCCAACCTCTGTCACTCACCACTACACCAGGCAACCACCACAGCTGCTGGCTGAAAGACTGGGCCCCAACGGCAGCCCCTGAGGAAAACACAGGGGGCCACAACAGTTCGTTGCATGTGACTCGAGATGCAACAAATCCAAAAGATCCCGCAGCTGGCACTGAAGCAAACATTCTGTTTAACTGTGTCCGTTAACCAGCATCACCCAGCACATGGCAAGAAAACTAGCAAGGCATCCTTGCGGGCGAGGCAGTCTGACTACTCCATTTGAGTTCTGAACATTCACACAAATTGTTCATCTCAAAATTAAAAGCCAGGTGAAACAGAGCAGCAATCAGATACTGTATACTACTGCAAATTCAAAAATCTGCAAACTTACGCAACACGAGTTGCTAATAATTATTGAAAATGAGGATCGGAGGAGAGCTCTTGAAGGCAAAAATGTCTGACAATGTGCGAACAGTTGCTGTCAATGCCATGGAGAACAGTTGAGAACACATCATCCACCAACAACTGCATGCTTTCCAACAAAGGGCGCACAAAGTTTATGTGCACCCTGTCCCAAGGGTGTTCCAGAACTGGCCTAGGGAAAAACTGATATGGTGAAGCAGCCTGTTCATCTACAGTGGCCGTGCAAGCCCGGATAAGATGTTCAATTTTGCAATCAATTGCTGACCAGTAAATGTGACGCTGCCCCAAAGCCTTCATAATAGGTATACCACAGTGCGATGCATGCAGCAACTGGAGCATGCGAGGACAAAACATCAGATGACCAACCACTCAACAGTTTTGCTCCTCCGTGGAAAGCGTGAGGACCCCTTAGACAATAGTGAGCCGAAACTGCATTGGAAAAACTGTATGCCACTCCAAATCTGCTTCTGAAGCAGCACGCTCAGGACACCATGTCTGGACAGCTGAAATGATTTTTCTGGAAAAGCGGGTTTGGAGCCATGGCAGTCATGACATCCTGCACAATCAAAGTTAAATCAAACAACATCTGCTGCAATGTATCATCCAATGTAGAAACAAGAGCCTCCTGTTAATCAAATCCCTTATTAGGACCTGACGACAAACACGATAACGCATAGGCATTGGCATGTTGAGTGGTGGAGTGGTAATGAATGCCACAGCAATGCCGAAAATGATAGCTCACAACTGCTATGCCACCTGTGAGCAGTTATGGCAGTTATGTTGTGCCGCAGAGTCTTCAATGTGTAAACAATGAGCTGCTTGGTGCCATATGGGTTATGATGCAGCAGAACTGCACCAATGCCATAATAGGCTACATCATCAGCCAGGTTTAATGGTTTACCCTTGATGGACTTAAAAAGCCCTTTGACAGTCCAAATACCACAGGAATGCAATGCCCTTTTGGCGAAATCATTTAAGAGGATGGCAGATGTGCGGGGCCTGGGGAATGTAAGTAGCATGATAAGAAACCTTGCCTAAAAAGGACGGGAGCTTTTTCAGTTCTTGGCTGCCAGCATGTTGATGGTGTCTTTTACATGCTTGTCCGTAGGGATGGGGCCACTTTTGCTAAGCAAACGTACCAAAAAATGCACCTTTGGAGAAAAAACTACATTTTTTGCAGTTTGCAATGAAGGTCGTTCACCAGAAGGCATTGGAAAACAGCCTGCAGATTTCATAGTTATTTTTCTTGCGTGGTGCCCATGACTCAGATGTCACTGAGATAGTTTACACAACAGGGGATGTCCTTAATTAACTCATCCAAATATCGTTGATAAATTCCTGGTGCAGAAAAAATTATAAAAGACAATCAATTAAACTAGCAAAGCCCAAGGGGAGTGTTGAGCACAAAGAAATTCTGAGAAGTGGTGACCAATGACAAATGTAGGTATGTGTGGCACAAGACTACATTTTAGAAATACAGACCTTCTGACAACTTTGCCAACTCCTCCAGCTGTGGCACTGTGTACGAGGTCCACCACTGACTCAATGAAATAGGAGAAATGATGCTGAGGTCCTGCCAATGCCGCAACTCAGCACTGACCTTGTCGCAAACGGCAAAGGGATTGGGTCGAGGGTGACAAAATTTAGGTATTTGACAGCTTAAAGGAGATACGTCTCGAAACTTTTTGCCTGACCCAAGCTATTCTCACACAGCTGGTCATACAAACACAGTAAAAAGTTCAAATCTTGAAAGGAGACTAACAAAGACACTAAATGAACTTTGTTAACTATCTGGAAGCCGAAAACAGAAAATATGTCCAACATAAAAATATTTAGCGCCAATACTGAATTAAACACTAATAACATTAAGTTGCTGTTCCACATTATTATAACTTGCTGAGATAGAACAGTCCCCTCAAACAGACACACTGTTTATAATACGACAAATTGATCTACTGTTCACTGCAACACAGGGCGGCACATAAGCCGGAATATATCAATGTTAATTAGACTGATCATTGCTCTAACATATACCTAAAACTCAGTCGCCCTTCAAGTACTAACATTAGCACAATACAAAAACATGGGGGAGGGGGCCTCTAATGACTGTACCATAGCCCACCAACTGTCACACACTGTTACCAAATGGCCTACTTTGCAGCATACACACAAGGTACTTACATGTGGGCAATCCTGTGTAAAGAGCACCAAATTACAACTGGGGCAGCTGCTGGCTTGCCCACTGAACACAAATAAGTGCAGTAGGGGAGCAACACCGAGAACCCAAAAAATGGTGTGAGCAGGGGATTAAGACACTATGATTGACTTACACCCACCACATACAGGGATTAAGGGGAGCACTACCTTGATGTCACTGCACATGAATCTTCAATGGTGCCACCACCCAGCAGCTCAGCAGAAGCCAAGGCCACCTGGCTCGCCCTACAGGGCAATGGGGGCTTTTTGGCATGCACATATTGCTTTGCCACCTGACAACTGATAGACAGTATGTCATTTTCTGCTGCATTAAGTTTATCTGATTCTGCAGTCTTAGTAAAATTGGCTAAAGAGGAGTCTGACAAAGCCAATGACCTAGTTTAGATAACAGAGTTGGAAGTTAATCAGATGATCAGGTCCATAATTAGCAAATCCACATATGAGGTAGCAAGCCGGGGACAAACTAATCGATCCCTTGCACAAAAAATCTTGCAGATTAGAGATCCATGCGTGTTCAGATGTAACCATACCATCATTACATGGCTATGACGACCAAAATACTGCTTTAGCAACTGACAAAGTGTTACAAAGTTCAAACGCTGTGTAAAGATGAGCACGGAGAAAAAGAAAAACAATGCAATGAACACAAATGACTAAAAAACTTGGTACATGGAACCCTGAGCATGGCACAAAGTGACAGCCAGGTTTGAGCATGCTGATGTCAGGGTAAAAATTGCTGGTCTAAGCCTATTGTCATCAGGAAGTAAACACCTGGGTCAGTGGCTCTTCCCATACCACGCTTTGCACTCACCCTCTGTGAAAGCATTTTGCACTATCCTGTGTGTGGTACCCACAGCAGCTCATCTTCATTCATCTCAATATTCACTAGTGGGGATACTAAAGTATAGGTCTATAATACAGACAGGATCATTTTTGTATAATATTTCAAGTAATAATTCCTCTTGTGTATGCAATAAATATAATGTGGAAAAATGGCACATTGTATTTCATTCCATATCAGACTGATTCTGGCTCTGGCTGCGATTTTCCTCCTCCACTTTTTGTACTGTGAAGTGTATATACTGAGAATACAAGTTGCCCCATCACATGTTCTTGAGGCACACACAATTTCAATTTTCTTGTTGTGTAAATGCTCACCATCTACAGCAATGCATTGCTTTCACTAACTGTGAATCCCAATCAAACACAATCCTCCTAGAACCACTTTCTTATGATAGGAAGATGTGCCATGTTCTAATGTCTGCAGTACTTTCAGAACTCAGATCACATTGTCGTGGTGTATAAAATTACATTTTTTACAGAAATAGATAGTTTTAAAAATTTTTAACTGCAAAATTTTCATTTTACCTATGTGACCAAACAAACCATCCATAATTGAAAGAACCATGTCCCATGCAGGGTCTTGCATTGAATAACCACATTCCTTCACAAGCATTTGTATGCTCAGCATCATCTCATACATCACAATAGGATGATTGCAGTTTACAACCTGAAATGAAAGAAACAACACATGTGACATATTTTATAAATCAACTAATCATCAATAAAATCAATGTTATATCCTAGCCAGTAATGCCAACCGAGCCCGCTGCCAAAAGGTTGGCAGCATCAAAGTCCGGACGCCGTCCGCATAAGCAGCACCAGCGATACAGGAAATCACCGCAAGTCTGCGCGCGCCACCGCTGGCTTCTGGCTTCTTAAGCGCTGGAGTCGCGAGCGCTAAGACAGTTCTGTATTCGCCGCTCAGTTGTATACTCGCCACCGAATTGTGTACTTGCTAGTTAGTTGTGTGTTCATCACAGCAGAGTTGTAGTTTGTCGTCAGCCGACGCTGACCTAGCCGCTCCGACTCGAACTAGACAGATTTCTGTAGACACGGAGTTCACTACTGTGTTACTGTATCTTCGTCAATAAAGATAAGTACCGACTTTTATTTAATCCAAGTGTTTGGGTTTTCATCTTTCTGTTCACTGTTCCAGCGGACCGGTCGGCCCGCTATTAAAAGTGTGGCGGTGACTTCGTAAGCCGTTTCTACCGCGAATTGTTTGTCGCTACGAACACCGCCACAAAACTGGCGACGAGGACTTCCGAACTCGTGTGCAGGGCTGGTTCAACTTGTTCTTGTTATACTGATTATAGAGATAAAATTTTGGGGGCTGGTTTAATTTGTGTTCACTATGTCTGCCGAATTACAACAGTTGATCTTGTTACAGAGTCAGCAAATACAAAGTCTGGTGGAAGCAATCGCCAAACAAGCGGATAATCCTCCAACACAAAAGGAACAAGCACAGGCAGCACCACATTTCCGTGCTTTTGATGCATCCAGAGAAGAATGGCGAGAATATTTCGCGCAGTTGCAGGCGCACATGACAGTCTACAAAATCACAGGTACTGAGCGGCAGCTTTATTTAATTTCCACTGCAGGCGTGGAAATCTATCTACTACTTTGTAAGTTGTTCCCGGAATCCCAGCCAGAAGCTTTAGACTATGACGTTGTTGTTAACAAGCTTGCTGAGTATTTCAAGTCGCGAGTTCATGTGGCAGCAGCCAGATTCAAGTTCTTCAGATTAAAGAAACTGCCACATCAATCTAATAAACAGTGGTTAACAGATTTACGGGGCCTCACCCGTCAGTGCCGATTTAATTGTGTGTGTGGAGCTTCCTACAGTGATGTCATGCTACGAGACGCTATTACTCAAAACATTGCAGATTCTCGTATTCGTGCTGCTATCTTAAAGTTGCCTGACCCGTCATTAGAGACTGTGATGAACATCATTGAAGCCCAAGATACTTTTGACTATGCTGAGTGTGAGTTAGATCAGCCATGTATTTCTCAAATTGCCTGTGCTAAGCAAGTTATGTCACACCCGCGGCCCCACCGGCAGAGTCAGACTGTAAACACTAGCCGGCCGCGTCATGTTAAACACATTTGTCAGCCGCGTGTGCAAAATGATAGAGTTTAGTCTTGCCCTAAGTGTGTTCTTGCTCATCCTCGTGAACGTTGCCCGTTAAGAAACGCGGTTTGTCACTTTTGTCAAAGGAAAGGACACATCCAGACTGTTTGTTTGCGTAAACGCAAGAACAATTCTAGTGCTGCCCAGCCCATGGATATTCATGTTCTTCAAAGCCAGCCCACCCAGAAGGTCGCGTTTCAAGACTCTTCCACGGTTCGTGTGGGTAATAAACTTGTTCGCAATAAGCCACCCACCCATCCCTCTGCTATGCGACCCAAGCGTAATTCAAACGCTGTAAAAAGTACTGTACAGACTGCGAGTGAAGCGGGAGTTGTTGTTCCACCCGCCCAACCCACGAGTTGTCGTAAGCAGCGAACACGCGCTAAACGCGCTGATTTTGTGTCTTCCGCCTCCACTGCACCGATCCAGAGACAGAGTAATAAACTATTTGTGAAGCTACGCATCCAGGATAAGACCTTCAATTTTCAATTAGACACTGGTGCGTCTGTGACTCTCATAAATAGTGCTACGTATGCGGCTATCGGCCGCCCTAAACTTTCAGCGGCAAAACATTCTTTGGCTACTTATAGTGGAGAACAAATTCCTGTGTTAGGTGTATGTAGCGTGCCAGCCACATTCCGTGGCAATACCAAAACAGTTTCATTCACAGTGCTCCGCGCTACAGACAGTGTAAACATTTTCGGATTAGACTGTTTTGACTTGTTTGGCCTGTCTATCCACGACAATGTGTTGCAAATTAATTCTGTTGTTGTTCCTCAAGACAGCATAACCGATTTGTGTAACCGATACAGTGACATATTTAAAGACAAACTAGGTTGTGCTGCGAACTTTGCCGCTCATATTACGTTAAAAGATAATGCTCAGCCTCGATTTTGTCGTGCTCGTCCAGTGCCTCACGCCCTCCGGGCACCTGTAGAAGATGAACTTCGTCGTTGGCAAAACAACGGTGTTATTCAACTCGTTTCAGCGAGCCATTGGGCTTCTCCCTTAGTTATTATAAAGAAACCGTCTGGCAAGTTACGTTTGTGTGCTGATTTTAAGTCGACAGTTAATCCTCAGACTGTCATTGATTCTTTTCCTTTGCCTAGACCGGACGAGCTGATGGATAAGTTAGGGGAAGCTCGTTTCTTTTCCAAAATTGATCTCCGTGAAGCATATTTGCAATTGCCCCTCGACGAGCAATCACAACAGTATTTTGTCATAAACACGTCGTTGGGGTTGTTCCGTTTTCTGCGTTTGCCTTTTGGTTGTGCGTCAGCTCCAGCTGTTTTTCAGCGTTTTTTGTCACAACTTCTGGCTAATGTGCCATCGTGTTGCAACTATTTAGACGATATTGTTGTGTCCGGTCGGACGCCTGCTGAACATTTCCGTAATTTGGAGTGTTTGTTTAAAGTGTTGTCTCAGGCAAGCCTACGTTGCAACATCGATAAATGTTCATTTTTCCTTACGGAGATGGAGTATCTGGGACATGTTCTTAATGCTCAAGGCATTCATCCCTCCCAGTCACATTTAGCAGCTATTCGTGATTTGCCCGCCCCTCGCAATCTGCATGAATTGCAAGCAGTTCTTGGCAAATTGACATATTATATTAGGTTTATACCTAATGCATCACAGATTGCTACACCGTTGCATCGTCTCCGCCGTAAGAATGTTCCGTTTGTGTGGTCAGCTGATTGCCAATCAGCCTTTCAGCAGCTTAAAGAGGCTTTATTGAATGATCGTTGTCTGGTCCATTACGACCCTAACAAGCCTCTGGTGTTAGCTTGTGATGCCTCTTCTTTCGGCCTCGGTGCTGTGTTGTCTCACCGAGTCGGTAACACCGAACGTCCTATTGCGTTCGCATCTAAATTGCTCAACAAAGCTCAGTGTAATTATAGCCAATTGGACAAGGAAGCGTTGGCTATTGTCTTCGGTGTCACAAAATTCCATCACTACCTCTATGGTAGACCATTCTATTTAGTAACAGATCACAAGCCCCTGACGTCACTGTTTCATCCGTCTAAACCAGTTCCTCAGCGGACAGCTCAGAGACTACAACGTTGGGCTCTTTTGTTATCACAATACCGGTATGAGATACTGTATCGCCCTACAGCTCAGCATGCAAACGCTGACGTGCTTTCTAGATTGCTGATTGCTGCGGATGATGTCTTCGATTCCTCTGACGACTCTTGCCATCAGATTGACGCCGATGAGCATCAATCCCTCCGGGATTTTCCGATTGATTATCGTCAGGTGGCACGTGAGACAGCTACGGATCCTCATCTGAGTTTACTGTTACGTTTTGTTCAACGTGGTTGGCCGTCCAAGGCAAAGGACATATTGGATCCTGTGGTTCGTCGCTATTATCCGCAACGTCATCTGTTGTCTGTTTCGCACGGAGTTTTGCTGTTACGCACCGAGAATGACCAGCTTCGTGTAGTGGTTCCCCAAGTGCTCCAATCCAAGGTCCTCGACTTGTTTCATCAAGGTCATTGGGGAGTGGTCCGCACCAAGCAGCTTGCCCGCCGGCATTGTACATGGATCGGCATTGATAAGCAGATTACGCAGATGTCTACAGATTGTTCGACGTGTGCCGAACACCAAGCTGCTCCGCCTCAACGCTATTTTGAGTGGGCACGCCCTGCCAGTCCCTGGCAGCGAGTACATATTGATTTCGCTGGTCCATATTGGAATTCTCGTTGGCTCATCGTGATAGATGCATTTCGTAATTTTCCGTTTGTTGTGCCCATGCAGTCTACAACGTCTGCATAAACTATACAGGCGTTGACTTCAATTTTTTGTATCGAGGGTCTTCCAGAAGTTTTAGTGTCTGACAATGGTCCACAATTTACCTCTGCTGAATTTGAAAGTTTTTGTTCTGCCAATGGCATTCGCCATGTTCTTATTCCGCCGTTGCACCCTCAATCGAATGGTGCAGCGGAACGTTTTGTACGCACATTCAAGGATCATATGGACCGTCTTCGTGCTACGCACTCTCGTCAGCAGGCCCTCATCACGTTCCTGTCGTCGTACCGGACCACGCCACGCGACGGCCCTTCGCCTGCGGAGCTTCTCCACGGCCGTCGTCATCGCACCCTACTACGGCTGTTGCACCCCCCGAATCGACCCGCCGCTTCTGAGCATCGCACGCGTTTTCAGTGCAACGACGCCGTTTTTTTCAGAGTTTATCACGGTCGCCGTCGTTGGGAACGTGGTACCGTGATAAGTGTCCAGGGTCGCGGTTTTTATACTGTTCAAGGTGCTACTGGGGTGCACAGGAGGCATCAGAACCAGTTGCGCCGCGCTGGCCGCCCGGATTCTGCCGCTCGTTCTTTGTCCACAGATTTGGTCCGCGGCGGGTTCCAGCCGCGCCTTCCGACTTCGCTGCCGCCCCCAGGGCAGCAGCAGCAGCCGTCGCCGCTACCACGCCGACAGCCCGTCCCGTTGATGCCTGTTGCGCAGCTTCATCCGGGAGCGCCCCAGGTGGTCGCTCCGGCGCCTGCGGTCCCTCTTCAGTCGCCACCGCCTTCGGAGCTGATGGACGTCGACCCCTCAGCCGGGCCGCCTTCCCAAGCGGTGGCTGTGCAGCCTGTCCTGCAGCCGCTTTCCTTGGGCACCCCCAAGGAGTCTGACACCGCAGCGCCTTGTCCGGCGCCCACTCAGCAGCCGTCGACGCAGCGTCAGGAGACGCTGCCTCTCTTCGTGGGTCCCGACACCCCGTCGCGTCCAGTACCAGAAGCTGCGCCCGTGGTCACAGGCATGCACCCTGACCTCGGTTTTCAGTCGGTGTTTCCCGAGGCCCCGCGCAGCCAATGCTGGGGTGCGGACCGGGGACTGCCACCGACAACAGTCTCCGCCCCGGTCTCTTCTGCTACGCCTGCGGCCAGACCCCTCCCCCGCCGTCAACGCTCGCCCTGTCATTATTCAACGACGGTGCGGCGATTTGGGGGGGAGGAGTGTTATATCCTAGCCAGTAATGCCAACCGAGCCCGCTGCCAAAAGGTTGGCAGCATCAAAGTCCGGACGCCGTCCGCATAAGCAGCGCCAGCGATACAGGAAATCGCCGCAAGTCTGCGCGCGCCACCGCTGGCTTCTGGCTTCTTAAGCGCTGGAGTCACGAGCGCTAAGACAGTTCTGTATTCGCCGCTCAGTTGTATACTCGCCACCGAATTGTGTACTTGCTAGTCAGTTGTGTGTTCATCGCAGCAGAGTTGATGTTTGTCGTCAGCCGACGCTGACCTAGCTGCTCCGACTCGAACTAGACAGATTTCTGTAGACACGGAGTTCACTACTGTGTTACTGTATCTTCGTCAATAAAGATAAGTACCGACTTTTATTTAATCCAAGTGTTTGGGTTTTCATCTTTCTGTTCACTGTTCCAGCGGACCGGTCGGCCCACTATTAAAAGTGTGGCGGTGACTTCGTAAGCCGTTTCTACCGCGAATTGTTTGTCGCTACGAACACCGCCACAAAAATCAATGACTGGTTTTATGAAAGGGAAATAATCTTGTAAATGACAACTGAAACAAGTTAAAATCAATTAAATCCATAATACCCCTAGCCTCAGTCAAAATTCTGAGAGACTGTCTCCATCTTAACTATCTAGCCATGCCTGGTTGGATTTTTTTCCTGTAATCAAGCATTCTTTTTGTGTGTTATGGTTACGTTATTATACAACTATCATCAATGGAATATTTGTTCTTTGCACTACCTCTCCACAACGAACAACATCCCTCCTGTCCAAAACTGCAAACATCCTTTCATACTTAAGAGCTTTGACATCTGTCTCAATAGATAATGCCACACAATCAAAGCATACATCGCCTTCAACCAAAGATACAAACAAAGCGCATCCAACATTACATAGTAGAAGTGCCCCCTCTCCCCTAAAAAAAAAAAAGTACACACACACACACACACACACACACACACACACACACACACACACACAAAAACACACACACTGATAGGGCCTCCTTGCCAAACCCTGATTATGCTAATGATGAATATAAACATGCATGCTGTTGACAAGTTTAACTGCACAGCAGATTTTTTGTCCCATGTCTGAGTAGCTTTTCACAAGTCTGAGTACTAAGTTGTGTTTTGATACTTTGTCTCTTGTGATCTCTTTTTGCAGTAATCAACTTTGGATGTCTTACTGTTCATCAGGATTGGCATCAAAGTGTTTTTCTCATCACCTGTTCTACAAGGAAATTGACAAGATTGATTGATTGGTTTGTTGGAGAGTGAAGAGACTAAACAGTGAGTTCGTCAGTCCCTTGGTCAAGAGAGAGATTGTCTGGAGACAGTTGTCACTCAGAAATTTAAACGAATTACACAGGAAAGATATGGGAGGGTTTATAAAAATGGGTGGTGCTAAACTCCCTAATAAGGAAGCTGCAAATGCTATATGAAGGCTACAGAAGATGTGTACAAGTGATTAATGGCATATCGGACTGGTTCAGGGCAGACAGAGGAGTGCAACAGGGTAGTGCATTTTCCCCATTACTTTTTATTGCACTTCTGGATGTGATTGTAAAGGAAATCAAGGAGATAGGAAATGGTGATCTCAATGCTTTAGTCGTTGCTGATGATGGAGCTACCTGGGGAGAAACAGACCTTTAAAAGCACAGGGAAGATAAGATCAAAGAAACTCCACATTTAAAGAGTACCAGTGACAGTGAGCAAGAGCAAAACTATAGCAATGATTATAAACACGACCTCTGCCCAGGGTAACCTGATGCTAGATGGAAAGAAAATTCAATGTTTGGAAGCTTTCAATTATTTGTGAAGTAGATTATCAAGGAATGAAACTGCCAAAATAAAAGTACAAAACAGAGTAAGAAAGGGATCTAATTTTTTCATTAAGCCTGGAACCTTGTGTGAAACAAGGGAATTCCTGTGAGAGCCAAAAAGACGATGTTTAAAACATTTCTCTCGCTGATTATGACATACAGCTTGTAGCCCTGTGTAATTAACAATACAATTTAAGGGGATAGATAAAAAAAATCTGCTCACCAAGCAGCAGTAGGAGAAAACACATATAAAAGGTATTACACTTTGCAAGCTTTTGGTGACAGTGGCTCCTTGTTCTGACAGAAGGGTTCAAGGGGAAGGTAGAAGAGTGAAGGAAAAAGACTGGTGAGGTTTAGGAAAAGCGGCAGAGTTCAGAAACATCAACCGGAACCCCAGATGAGATTTGAAAACCTGAGAGCTTAGAGGTGGAGATAGGGTAATAAGCAATAAAGAGATTACTGTCAAAACTTAGTGCACGAATTAATAAGAGTGAAAAGCTAATTGCACTGGCCGGCCGGAGTGGCCGTGCGGTTCTAGGCGCTGCAGTCTGGTGCCGAGTGACCGCTACGGTCACAGGTTCGAATCCTGCCTCGGGCATGGATATGTGTGATGTCCTTAGGTTAGCTAGGTTTAATTAGTTCTAAGTTCTAGGCGACTGATGACCTCAGAAGTTAAGTTGCATAGTGCTCAGAGCCTAATTGCACTGTATATGATAGAGGTGGGATGAGACGGTGAAAAATAGACACGTCAGAAAATGAAAGATACAGAAAACTAAAAAGGTAGTGAAGAAAGGAAAGTTACTATGAAGAAATGCTGACACCAAAGAAATTAACATAAATTAAGGCCAGGGGGATGGTGAGAACAAAGGATGTGTCGTAGCACCTGTACGCACCAGTGGAGTTCTGAGAAACTGAGGTCTGGGAGGAGAATCCAGATGGCATGTGTGGAGAAACATGTACTAAGGTCATGCTCTGCAACAGGACATTGTGTGTTGCCAGTATACGCCCTCTGCCTATGCCCATTCATTCTAACTGATAGCTCAGTGGTAGTCATGCCAATATTATAGGTCAAATAGTGTTTACATAACAGCTGGTATATGACATGTCATTTCATAGGTCCTTTGATATAGTATGTTTTACCAGTTACAAGGCTGGTATAAGTGGTGGCAAGAGGGTGCATACGGCAAGTCTTGCAGCAGGTACAGTCACAGGTGTAGGAGCCATAGGATAGAGAGATGGATGGAGGAGTAGTATAGGTTCTGGTAAGGATATTGCAGAGATCGGGAGAGCGACAAACAGCTATTCTAGATCTGGAGGGAAAAGTGTCAGACTGAATGGATCTCATTTCAGGGCATGATTTTAGGAAGTTAGAGCAGCAGTATCAGGAATGGATGTGATGGCTTAGGGTTCTGGGTGACTTTTCCAAAATCTACCCCTTTACATAAACCTCACCAGACCTTTTCCTTCATCTCTCTTCCTTCACCTTAACCCCTTCTGCCACAAGGAGCCAGTGGCTCCAAAAGCTGCAGACTTTAGTACCTTTTGTATGTCTGTCCTCCTGCAGCCACTAGGTGAGTGGATTTTTTATCTACCCACTTACATCATATTTTCAAAACTTGATTATTTTCACTGATTTGCATAATTAATTATGCTAATTTGAGTAAGCTACAAGCATGTGATATGAAGTTTCTGTGTTCAGCTTTGCAGAAGACTAAAGGAGATAAAACTAGGAATTAATACATCACAAGAAAGACACAAGTGGATGTGTCAAGGACTGAGAGGCTCATTACTGCATGGCTCAAGTGATTTGAACATGCAAAGATGATGAAGGATAACTGCATGCCCAAAAAGTACTGCAGGGGAAAAGACCAATAGGACAACCCAGAAAAAGATGACTGGATCAGATTAAGAAAGAACTTAAGACTAGAGGAAAAAACTGGGAAACAGTATCAAGATAAGTGGCATATCAAGATAGAGCAAAATGGAATCAAATTGTTTATAAACATCCTACCCAGCTTGCTAGAATGATATGAAGAAATATGACGAGGATGAAGATGACGAAAAGCATACAATTCAGTCTGGAACACAAGTCAGTGAGATGACAAGGACTTCCCCTGGACTTGTCTGTACTGTGAGAAACCTCATCTTCATCTGACCCTTGTCAAGCCAATTAAGGGCTAAAACAGTAACAGAATAAAGCATGTCTTCTGGCTGGAAAGACTCATAATAGTAAAAGAGAGGTTAAAACAAAAAGAACATCAACTGGACAGATAGTAATAAAACAAAGTGAGAGAAATAAGCAGGTCAGTATGTGGGTGAGGACAAGTGAGTGTCCCACGAGTCTATGCATGCAATGGGGGCCATTCCTCCCAAAGCTGTTCAAACCTCTGATCCATTAAAGTTAAGGTATTAAAGATGAGAACAGCAACTAATATCTTGCAGGAAGTATAAAGACTCTGTCCAATTAACCTTTCATCACCAGTTAGTATCAAGGATAAGCAATCTTTTTGGTCTTGCCTTCATCAGAGCAGCAAAAAAAGGGACTAAAACAGAGTAACAGAGGGATTACCCAGGCAACTGGCAGAGGTGACAGGGTCGAATGTCACTTGCACACAGCATGAGGAAGGAGATGACTCGATCCCAATCATCCTACCCCTGTCCCAAAAGTAATTAAAATGTTGCATCTGTGAATAAAAAACACATTCTTGGAGAAGACAAAGAACCCATTCAAATATCCATACGTCATACACTAACATTAAAGGCAAGAAATCTCGAAGATCATACTTAGCTTGTAAAGCCAGAACAAGGGGGCATTTCAAGAGGACATAAACTACTTTCCGCAAGGTTTCGTAACTACGTGGGGGTAGCTAATTACATAAGATAAAAGTATATGTTAATCTATAATGCCCGATGTGGAGTTGACATAGGCTGATAGGTTCCTTCTGGGAGGAGTAGAACATGGAGAGCCATGCAGCAACAGTTTCCGTAATAGTGCAGAGTTCATTAGAGGGGGGCAGAAGCCTACCACTTGATGATCCATCCCCAAGTGAGGAGTGGTCTTATTTGCACCTGCAAATCTGCATCTTGGATTATCAAATCAAATGTTATGTTATTAATCACTTCTCTAGCAAACAGTCGGCAAGGTCATTCCCTGGGATACCCTGAGTTGGGACTAAAGCGAAGACAACTGAGCAGGCAGTATTAGTAAGGTCACAGAGAAGGTCCAGAATAGCAGATATAACAAGGTGACAAGAGTTGCAATGATCAACAGGCTGGAGCCTGCTCATTGAATTGTTACAAACTAACACACAGTCAAGAGAAGCCTGTTTAATAACATGTAAGGTTCTGTTAATGGCTATCAGGTCTGCCATAAAAACCCTACATATTCCTGGCAACAAATAATGTTCCTGACTGGTGCAAGATGTAAAGCATATCCTGTCTTATCCACAGATTTAAAGGAGTCAGTGTAAATGGTGGTTGCACCTTGATAGTCCTGAAGAACAAGACAGATGCTAAAAGGTGGTGGGAGCAACTCAAACTTTAGGCCCTTGAAATACATAGGTCCTAATTCATGGTCTGGGGACTAAGCTCAGGAAAACATAGGGATCATATTCTAACGGTGTTAGGAGGAGGTCCCATCAGAGAGCCCTTAGGAGCATTTCAACTGGTAATCCTACATTTCAACTGGTAATCCTACTCAAGGCTTGGTGTCATGGGGTCAATGCACCTTGTATGCAAAAAGATTTGACGAGTTAGTTGATTAGTGGACTGTTGGATGGTAACTATATAATGGAGCAAAAATTGATACCATCGGAACTGAAGAGGTATAAACCCTGCTTCAATAAGGACACTGTTTGTGACACTAGTCTGGAAGGCCCAAGTCCTCAGTCTTACTCCCCAGTAATGGACTGAGCTATGAACCTGCCAACCAACTGGGACAAGTCCAGAGCCTGGTAAATATGGAGGAGAGTACCATGACCCACATTCGAAGAGACGGGAGAGGGGAAGGGGGAGGGGGAGGCAAGAAAGCACAGAGTATTAAACATTTGCATACTGCTAGTCTTTAGTTGACAAATACAGAACAATCATGTCCCTAAAATTGGGACTGTGCCACTGGGTACCCAAGTAAAGTTCTGGATCAGGATGGACAGTGTATGATGACAGAAATGGACGACTCATTTTCACAGGAGAGACATGGAAGCTATGGCAAAAAATCCAAGCAGAGGTCCTTTGGACAGCTCCTTGGAGCTGGTGTTCAGCCTAAGTTACAGATTGGGAGCTACACCAAATGCAAATGCATAAGGGTGACTACTGGTCCGGCAGAAAACACTATCCCATTCATTGTGGTGAGGAAGAATGCACTCAGCACACATCCCTGTAGGATGTTGTTCTCTTGGACCTGTGGTAAGCTGAGATATGTATTTGAAACAACCCTTGCGATAAAAACTAGTGAATCAAAATCAGTAGAGAACCTCAAGGATAAGTAAAATGTGATGGCACTAAGCAGCGTACTATGCCTTACGTAGTTCAAAAAAAGACTACAATGAGAGGTCGGTGTATGGAAAAAGCATGCCTATCTGCTGTTTCCAACCTAATGAGATGGTCAGTCCTCAGTCAGTCTGACTGGAACATAGGAGGATAAAAGCTCCCAGATTCAAGAAATCAGCACAATCATGGGACTATCACCTTTCCAAATAGTTTGCAGAACACACTGTTAGGGCTAATCTGTCAGTACCTGCTGCTCAACACTGGGTTTTTGTCTGGTTTAAGGACTAGAATGACAATACTACTTCACCACTATGAAGGCAAAATACCTTCTAGTCAAATACAACAGCCTGAGCAAATGCAGTCTGGAACATCTCATTAAAAAACAAATCAATGTCTGGAGCCATATTACATGATGATTGAGGATCCTGAAGTTGCTTCCAGTCATTGACAGGTTTGTTATATAATTCGGATTGAGGGGGTACAGGATAGCAGACAGTCTTCAACTTGTCTGCTGCAGTGAGGTGAAAAAAGTCATGGGGTAGAGAAATGCACATATACAGATGGAGGTAATATCGTGCACACAAGGTGTTAAAGGACAGTGCAATGGTGGAGTTGTCATTTGTACTCAGTTGACTGATGTGAAAAGGGTTTTTGAGGTGATTATGGATGCAAGACAGGAATTAACAGACTCTGAACACAAAATGGACATGGAGCTACACACATGGGACATTCCATTTTCGAAACCATTAGTAAATTCAGTATTATGAGATCAACAGTGTCAAGACTGTGCTGAGAACACCAATTTTCAGGCAATACCTCTCACCACAAACATCGCAGTGGCCAACAGGCTTCACTTAACAACCAAGAGCAGTAGGGTTTATGTAGAGTTGTCAGTGTTAACAAAAATGAAACACTGGATGAAATAACTGCAGAAATCAGGGACATACAACAAACATATATGTTTAGACTGTGAGGTGAAATTTGACATCAAGGGGCTACAGCAGCAGATGACTGATGCCAGTGCCTTTGCTAAAGGCATATCAATACCTGCAGTGCCTCTCTTGGGATAATGAGCATATTGGTTGGAACCTAGATGACTGGAAAGCTGTGCCCTGGTCATACGAGTCCTGATTTCACATGCTTATAGCTGATTGTAGGGTTTGAGTATGGCACAGACTCCACAAAGCCATGGACCCCAGTTGTCAGCAAGGTGCTGTGCAAGCTGGTGGTGGTTCCATAATTGTGTGAGCTGTGTTAAAAAAAACGGGTTCCATAATGGTATGGGCTGTTTTTACATGAAATGGTCTGCATCTTCTGGTCCAAATGAACCAATCATTAATCGGAAAAGGGTCTGTTCGGCTAATTGGAGATCATTTGCATCCTTTCATGGACTTGAAGTTCCCAAACAACAATGTCATATCACCTAGCCACAATTGTTCACAATTGGTCTGAAGAACATTCTGGACAATTCAAGTGAATGATTCAGCTACCCAGATCACCAGATATGAATCCCACTGAAAATTTACGGGACATAACTGAGAGGTCTATTCGTGCACAACATCCTGAACCAGCAACACTTTCACGATTATGGACAGCTATAGTAGCAGCAAGGCTCAATATTTCAGCAGGGGACTTCTAATGTCTTGTTGAGGCCATGTCAAGTCAAGCTACAGCGCTACACTGGGTAAAAAGAGGTCCAACATGATATTAGGAGGTATTCCATGACTTGTCAACTCAGAGTGTATGTTCGAGAAGTAGCTCGACAAGAAAACATTGATGCTGCTGCAAAATGGTCACAAGGTGTTTACTAAGAACAGATATATCAATAGATATACATACCACCACAGAGGAAGACACATGGGACAGCTACCTCGGCAGCCCCGCAGACTACAGAACTTGGTCTACAGCTGGAATTAAGATGCATACATTCCCCAGGAGGAGATGATGCATTCCTTCTTACTGTGTTTATTAGATAGCATGCCTTTGCATCAGCTGATTAAAAGTGATAAGGGTGGGCTGTGAAGGAAGTCACTCGAGATGTTGCAGGAAGCTTCAGTGTCCCTGAAGAGCTGTTGCAATGACTTTGGTTAACAATGGCATCGGCCGACTGTGGATTGGACTACCAGAAAGAGGGACAGCAGTTCCAGCAGCACGAGTGATAACACAGAAAGAGGTTTCCCACAACCTCATCAACACACTCTGACAGAAAGGGACTGAAGGTGATGGCAAAGATATACAACTGCCAGTTGGAACTTTGAAAAGCCCAATGTGGTAAGCTGTCAACTGGATGGTGATAAAAACACGATATCATCACCGGAAAGTGGTCACTGTCATAAAGATCACTGAGTAATAACCATTATAGTGAAGTCACAAGACTGGGGGAGAGATGATAAGGTCAACAGCTAGAACAGTGCAGTGTCTGGCACGAAAGAAGGTAGAGGTGCACCATCATTGAGCAGACACAGATCAAGATTGCAAAGAAACTGAGCAATCAGAAGGCCCCTACCAGATGAAGTGGTTTTAACCCACAGGAGATAATGCACATTGAAATACCCGAATAAGACAAAAAGAGTAGGGAGGAGGAGAGAGTTGTTGGATTAAAATGGTCATCTTAACATAAATGCCCTGCCTGGGGGCAAATAAATGTAACAAGTGGAGACTGATTGGGTTGTTTGCACTCACATTGCTATTGCTTCCAACGTGGTATGGAGGGAAGCACATCACTGACGATATCTGTGTGAACCAATGTGCAGATCTCATCAAGATGCTCTTTCAGTGCCAGTGTGAGTCAAGCAGAATGCACAGTAACCTCAAAGAATTGGAGAACAGTCATTAGTAAAGTGTGTTTTTTGGAGAGCAACACAGAATGCAGAACAAGAGGAAAGTAATAACAGTATTATTATTATTATTATTATTATTAGTAGTAGTAGTAGTAGTAGTAGTTCTGCTGGGTGATAGAAATATCCTTTGCAGTTCTTTGTATCATCACACTGAGGGTGTCCCAAGTATGCGCGAACCGGCCAGGAGAAAGGGGTCACAACCCAGGGTCATTTTCTGACACTCATGGCAGTGGAACAACATCCACAAACACTGGTTAGAAGTCCAACGTAGTGGAGGAATCTGGAGCCTCCAGGATCATCAGGGTAGCCTTCTAGCAAGGTCTCTTCTTTACTCTGTTGAAACTTTTGGGAGTCGAGATCCTTGGTGGACTTATTCACATTATGTGTAGGAATGGCAGAAAAGCAGGTAAATCCTGGGACCCACAGTTCGCTGCACCTTCAACAACTGGCTGGTAGGGTTGCTGGATGATAGCTTTCCAGGGGCAGGGTTCCCAAAAGGAGCCTTGTCACCAGTTGATGCCGAAGTAGGATGCTGCTGTTCTGACCAGATGCAGTGGGTGGTTCCTTGAGACTGTAGCACAGGAACCACGAGAGGTGAGGACCTCTCGCCCCCCAAAGGCCAGGTTTATTTGCTTGACAACTTAAGGTCTACGTCAAGGAGGAGGAGGAGGATATTAGTGTTTAACTTCCCATCGACAACGAGGTCATTAGAGACGGAGCGCAAGCTCGGGTGAGGGAAGGATGGGGAAGGAAATCGGCCGTGCCCTTTCATAGGAACCATCCCGGCATTTGCCTGAAGCGATTTACGGAAATCACGGAAAACCTAAATCAGGATGGCCGGAGACGGGATTGAACCGTCGTCCTCCCGAATGCGAGTCCAGTGTGCTAACCACTGCGCCACCTTGCTCGGTCTACGTCAAGGGAGTAAAAATACTAGGCAGTGTTAATAGCCTGACATCTATAATGGCAAAAGTCAGCATCACTGCGCCTGAACACAAAGGATTATATATTTTTTATGAGCTTCGAAGTATGAGAGGCCATCTGGAACTTTCAGTATCTGCATGTTGCATTCCATGATTACAGCAGCACACCTCGAGGATCAGCAAGTGTGGTCATTCCCACAATGGACACCTTCACATGGTAGTAGTGCACATGGTAAATTTTTGTGAAGTGGCTAGCCACAGTCTCCATAAATCAGGTCATACGAACACGGGGAAGATATATGCCCACATGGCGTTGGGACATATGGCCTCACGTGACAGCAGTAAACCATGATTTTGACCACTTCCGGAAGTGAATCCCTCTCAAAAGCAAGGATGAATGCACTAGTGTCAACTTTGTTGTCTGGTGAGCCTCAACACACATGAAGACATTCAAAGTGGATCCCTCATTTATCCAAATTTTCACTTAGTTCTGCTGCAGCACAACAAGTACTGTATCATTGCAAGAGGTACAGAGATGAGTGAGTGTGCCAGAGGTCATGTTCAGTACTACCAGCATCACATTATCATAACACACCTGTGCTTAATAAACGAAGGATTGCACCATACTTTAAGAGTGGAAGTAAAAATTAAAATATCTTTCCCAAACTTCATCAGAGTATGCTTAAGTATATTAATGTTAACACTGTACAGTCTCAGAATGATTAAATGAATATGTAAAGCAAAATATATGATCTTAAGAAAAAAAAAAAAGTTGTGCTGAATGATAAAATTACAATGCTACAAACTGTTCAGAATATGCAAATGTATGTCACGATGAAAAGTTACAAGTCTCACCTTGATCAGAGCAGTATTTTGGTTAAAAATGGTGTTTTTATGAAACGTGGAAGATGCCAAATAAAGTAGAAAGCTGAAAATTCATATGTAGCCTCAGTTTCATATAAAAACATTAAATATGAGACGTCAATAAGCTACCTCTTTTAGTTTTCACGTTATTTACTAAAAGCCAAATTTGGAATGAAAATATCCATATCCATGGTGTATTAAGTATCATTTGTATTTGTAACGAAGTTCTAATGACAGTACTCTATTACATTCATGCAATAATACAGCCATACCAAGTTTCAAGACTGTATTGTAAATAACAATAATTACAAGGAATCTTAGAGAGGCAGTTCAGAGGTCATGTTCTACTGTCGGTTCCATTCTAAAAATTCTAGTCAGCAGAGTTTAAGTCAAGCTAAACCTTTTTCAGTAACTAAAGCAAACTCAACACTATAATTGTTAAATGACAGAACTGTTAATTAATGTGTGTCCGAGAAAGAGGCCATTTAGATATTGCTACCTGAGCCTAGGGTGGTGGTTAACAGATGTTGCATTTGGCAGTGCTCTGCATCTCTATTTAAATACAGCCAGAGAGGCAGTAAGAAGAGATACTTCCCCTCTGAGATATCAACTGTACACATCAATCAGACGCTCATGCGGCTGTGCCTCAGATATCAGAGCTGGGCAGACTTGAATGCGTTTCCGGTAAAAGTATGATGTGAACTCACGAGGAATGTACATGATCCTGGATTGTTTAGATTTCACGGAATTAACTGTTCGGGTGCCACATGTAATGCTGACAAAGCCATGTGGCAAGTGCTGAGATTATTTTCCACTTTTAGCGTGAGCAATTAACTTTTGATGATTAGAAATCAGGGGAACGGACTATTTTACTTTGAACTTCCTTTAGGGGTCACCTCTGAACTGTTAATAGAGCTGTTTCCATGAGGGATGTTGTTATTATTATTAGGGATATTATTATATTTTGTGTATGTGAACTTTTGCAGAATATATCAATCACATAAATTCGAAAGCCTTTACTTATAGTCATAGCTCCTGATCCTGCTGAGTAAATAGGAAGTTGGAACATTTTAATTCAGTGAGCACAAATAGTAATGTGGACTTGCAGACTAGAAATTATGGTCAGTATGCTCTCCATTGCTTTCTGTGTGACCGCAAAAAAATTGTTTTCAGGTTCCTGTAAATGGTGAAGGTAGGTGTAAAGCACACACATGCAATTCAAGTATCTTTTCATAGAGACAAAACTAAGTAGTGACCATTTAATTATAAAACACTGTCTCACACTACAACCATCTGCAGTGTTAGGTCCCAAGGAAAATTAATTCCCATACTATGTTTAGATTCTTATGGGGTGTTATAGTAACAGGTTCATCAACAAGTTGTTTACAAGAGTCCACCAAGGTTGGGTAGGATTTACCATCTTAAGATGGAATCACTTCATAATTTGCTAAGGGAAGAAAGTTCGCCAGATACATTTCCAATATTCTTCAGAACCATCTATTTTTTACAAAAAAAGGACCCTCCTTCTGTTTGGATATAAACCAAGTACTAAGAGGAGTAAGTGTCTGCAAAATTTCTTGCTTTTGGCTTCCTCTCATTGTGTGGCCAAGGAGGGAAAGTTCCTAGAGTCGTAACGATCTGTAGTGAATTGCTGTTTGCCTGAAGTGACTGCCAGATCCTCGTGGCCAATGGCTGATAACTTTGCTCGTTTCAGGATGCCAAATAACCTCCATTACATCACCTACTCTGAATGAGGACTATCCCCATGTATGCCACCTAGCCAGAGCAAAGGCCAGCTGGTGTGACAGCCAGTGCCTGAAGTCCTGAGGTCCCCAGACAGACAGGCACCTACTGCTTGACATGTGCAGTGAGATGACAACTCAGGCATCAATAGTGTGATCCCTGCATGGTCAGAGGACTACCATCATACAGGCAGCTGATGGCCCCCACACAACTGACCATCATGCTGGGTATTGGGTGACATTCCCCACACATATGGGAACTAGACATAAGATAACAAAAATATGTCATGTAAAATAAAGGGAACAAAGTGATAAAAGGCCACGAATGATTGAGATTGTCAGCAAGGAATTTGTGCTAGCGAACTGTCTGAGGAAAGATGTAGTTGGAGATTAAGATTACATCACAGGAAAGGAAAAAGTACAGCAACAGCTTGGCATCCTTGCCCACCATGTACGTATTAACAAAGATTTGAGAGCCCCTGGAGAGGAGAAAATGACAAGACTTGGTTGCACTGAACAAGAGAAGAAGAAAGCAAATTTCAATAATAAAAGTAACAATGAAGAAAATTATTTTCATGTATTTAATCATGCACTTGATGATTCTTCTTTAGGTCACAGGTGTCAACTAAGAAATGATCTAAGCATTTTGTCATTCGTCATGTAATTTTTGACGGACTCTTTCCTTCTTGTCCCATCCCGTAAGTCTCCTCTGACCTGAAGTTATGGGCAACTTTTCCAAACTATCCCCATTTCCTAACTCACCACTCCTTCTTCTTCATCTCTCTTCCTTCCCCTTCAACCCTTCTGCTAGAAGGAGTCACTGGCTCTGAAAGCTTGTAAATTTCCTTAATGTTTATATGTGTAAGCGTGTTCCTGCTGTCGCTTTTCTAACTCTCTCCAGTTAAATCATAAAG
This sequence comes from Schistocerca piceifrons, assembly GCF_021461385.2. NCBI lineage: Eukaryota > Metazoa > Arthropoda > Insecta > Orthoptera > Acrididae > Schistocerca > Schistocerca piceifrons. The sequence goes on along the minus strand of NC_060139.1, from coordinate 308,164,224 downwards.
GAAAATTTCATCACTGATGGGTTTCATACCTCACTTGCAACGAAATGGTATAATATGCACACCAACAGAAAGTGATCGAAAAACATTTTTTTAGTTAAACTCAAATTTGTTTATTTCTTTATTTAGTAGAGCAAAGAAAACATGGAGAGCAGTAGGTATTATGGACGTGTAGCTAAGAAGGAACACTGAACTACTGACATATATTTAAAACATGTAAATTTCAAAATGAGTTACCAAAACTGCATCAGAAATTACTCTAGGAAAAGCCACCTTTAGATCTCTGTGTATTTGTAAAAAGCATTAACTTGCAAAAGAGGCTCAAGTAAGAAATTAATTCTTTTCAGCTACAATTGCTTTTGTCTTACTGGGGACAGTTCTTAACAAAGTGATATTGCAGAAAGAACTACAGAAGCATATATAGTACTAGGCACGGCAGGCTGCTCAAGAAAGGCTGGCCCAGGTAGAAGCCCAAAGCAGCCACAATGTTAATTTCAGCATGGAGTGCTCTTTGTCAGTTTTCCCTTCAGCAGTCAATTTCATTTTTATTATTTACTTTTCTGTGGGTAATATAATTGTTAAAGAAAGTTTCAGAAAATTCTGAAAGCTAGGAAACCATCGTTAGTTTGTCAGTCAGCCCCTCTTAAGTTGTTCTTCGATTAGCTGATAACAGACACTACTTCTGCTGCAAGAATGACTAGCATTCCTTTCCAGTCAAACATTTATCACTAAAAAAAATGTAGTTAATAACACACAGACCTGCAGGAGGGATGGCAAAACAGCTGTAGGCTCATATTTCAGAGTTAGCACCTTGCTCTTTCCCCACAAGGACATGTAGATGAAAAATATTGCTCCTCGTAGTAAGTAAATGTCTTGCAATGACTCAGGATCTTGCAGGAGCCGACACATAGTGAAAAGTGCTGAATGACCCAAGTGGGTTCCCAGCAAGTTGCGCATTATCTACAACAAGGAGGGCAGAACTCAAAATAATTATAACTTATTTCCATAATTTCAAACAGAACTACAATTATAAACTTAATGCTAGATAACAATGAAAAAATTGATCAAATTGAATAAATATATTATGCAGACATATCTAATGACATTTCCTACTTGTGTAATACTGTTTCAAAAATCTTATTTGTATCACTGTGCTGGAGCCCAGATATTATAATTATTAATAACATGCTTCACAGAGACTATATCTAACAATGTTCATTACAAATAAATTTTTTATATAAAAATATCCTTACTAAGAATACATTATACTACTACAGAGACATAAAACTCCCTCCCCTAAAGAAATGGAACATCATCAATAAGTAACACGAAGTGACTGAACATAGCTATAAAAAATTCAAGCTCTCAAAAGAAGTCTGACTCCAGCTCTGGCCTTTCTGTCCTGATTTATGCTTCTCTGGTTTCCCAAAATCATCCAATGAAGAGGGGACTGAGGTTCCTCAGTGTGGCAAAGGCAGCCGGTTGCTCAACAGTTCCACGATTATTCATCTGTACACTTCCTATCCGTAGCACACCACAACTGCCTCGTTGCCAGTTTTGAATAGTGCCATTTTTCCATGTACGGTATACTTTAACCATGGCAGCACACAAACAATTTACACACTTAACTGTTTCGAAAATGCTTCCACTCTTGGTTTGAAAGCCTATGATAATGCCCTTTCGGACGGTGGATAAATCACTCCATTTCTGCATTACGACAACAACTGAAACGTCTTCTGTGCCCCCTGACACAATTTATATACCCTCCAATGTTTGTGCTGTCATCTGCCACCTGTGAGTGGCCATTGCATGCTGACATCAAACACAGACACATTAATGTGACAGGACCATGTATTTCAGCTGTATACAGTTGACCCACTTACAAAGTGAGCCATTCATTTGGCTCACTCTGAAGACTGAATGGTATTTGGCCAAAATATTTTAAGGAGTGGAATTTATGTGGCTGCAAGACTCAAATTTAATGGAGCAGTTATTGCGCCACAAAAGATGCAGAGTGTTTTTGTCCCTGATATACCCATGTTGAAGGTTACTATATTTGAAGCTTCAACTGTATTTGAAGCTTCAGCTATCACATCAGTCTCTCTCTCTCTCTCTCTCTCTCTCTCTCTCTCTCTCTCTCTCTCACACACACACACACACACACACACACACACACACACACACACACACACACACACACTGTATGGCAAAGTGGCAACTTCATAATCACATCACAGAGTAGATGTAGATGTAAGTCATTTCTTTAGTGAGGCAAGTACTGCAAAACATATAGTGTTGGCAACTGTCTTTTGAATACAAGCATAGTTTTTAAACTGTTTACTATGTGAAGACTCTAATGGAAACTGCCCCAATGATCCTTCAAGAAGACATTGTGACAAAGCAGGCTGGGATATTTTTACTTCCCCTCTTGTTTTGCAATCTGCCTCCCTAAAAATCATTTTTCGTTTTCGACTAATTACCATTAACATGCATGAGTATAATCTACATTTTCATTTTCATAAAAAGAAAGGTTGGCCCTCAGTTATAAAGAATATAGCAAGCAGATCTAATTTTGTGCCTATTTTTGTTCATCTTTTTTTTCCCCAATCATATTGACCAACTATTCCATTGTTGTTTCCTATTTTTCCACTATATTCTCATTTTCTCCCCATGAAGTCTCTTCTTTTCTTCTGTCCATGTTGTCCTCGATTTTTTATTTCTTCTGCTTTGAAAGGCTTCCAAATTTAGTGTTTTATTTTTAAAATAGTTTCTTTCTGCTATTTCTGATTCTTTGATGTTGTTTCTTTGGAGATCTTTCCTTACTTCTGTAATCCATGCTATTATTAATTTCTTCTTCCAGAAATATAGGAGTATTTGTTTTGTTAGTCTATTCCCATCCATTTGGTAGAGGTGTCCGAAAAAGGTTACTCTTCATTTGGCCATTACTTCAGATTTTTTTCTATCTAAATTGTTGTAGATCTTCTCATTACTTCTTATTTTCCAATCATCTGCAGTTTTTATTGCACCCATTATTTTTCTAATAATCCTTCTTTCCAGTACCCCTAGACTGTCCATCTTTTAGTTCATCATTATAGTTTTATGTATGTAATTGATTTTCTAATTTATTTTGACTATTCCTAGTTAATATCTTCTGTTATAGGGTGAAATCAGTAATTGTTTTGTAACTTAAATTCTATTATTGACTTATACACAAATATAAATTCTGTACTAATTATAAACATTCGGAGGAACAACTAATAGCATTCTTTTAAGTATTTATTTAGCTCTGTTCAAAAACATGTTAGCAAAGCGAGCCCTTAATTATTTCCAACATAATTACCAGTTTTGACAAAAGTATTGTCTGTGTAACTATATCGGTGAATTTCATGGTTTAAACAAATAATTCAGTTTAACTCTTATAGTAGAAGAAACTGTTAAAAAGAAGGAAGTTTTTATTATATTCAGTTAATTTAATGAGTTAGGTTTTATTAGTAATTTCTGTAAATTAAACATTGAACACTGTGTAGTTTCAGTGCCTATTATTGTGATGATATATAAAAGGCCCAATTTTTGGGCTCAAGACAGTCAGTCCAAAGCCAAGTATCAGACAAAAAACCTGTGTTGGTTTGAACAATGCATTAACTTACCCATGAAATAAGTGTTACACCAATAGGCCATGTGTTAAAGCAATGACAGTGTCTGTTCAATTTATTTGAAAGACTGTGAAATGTGTGGTTAGGTTTTTACTGCTCGTAGATGTTCAACAGTAAACAATTGCAGCATTATGTTGATGTTTGCCTGCAAACTATTAATGAGGCTTATCGAAAGTTAAACAATAGTGCACTGGCCATATAGCTGTGTATTATTGGGGCGGTTGTGAACAGTGAAAGTACAGAACTGTGAAACGCAAATGTGCACCTGTCACCTACATCATTTAAAGTAGCCAGTATCGAACTTCCATCCCCCCATTTTTCAGCCAGTATAGCAACACAGTACATCGACACCGAGGACCATCAATGAAGAAATAAAACAGGCGAATGTCACAACGTCAATAAAAAAGTTAAAGCAATAAACCTAATTTAATAATTCTAACATGATTAATTTTATATGAAGCTTCAGAGAACTCTGAGTATTTATGAAATGAGTGACACACCTTGTACACTTTTATTACTGAAAATAGTCAGCTCAAACCTACAATACCATTTGAGTCAATCCTCAGAGCAGAAAATACTGCCATCTGAAACACATTGATACAGAAACCACAAGCACCTACTTTATGCCTCTATACCCTAACATCAAATTAAAACTGTAGGTGTGTTCCTTGAACTTTTAGTTCTAAATTGTTCTTGAAAGTCATTTTCTGAAATATTTACCATTCCTTCTGAAACATCTTGTATAAATAACGGAATAAGTGCAAATCAAAAACATAAACTACTGAAAATTATTAACATCCAGAATGAGAATTTCACTCTGCAGCAGAGTGTGCACCGATATGAATCTTCCTAGTGGATTAAAACTGTGTGCCGGGCCAAGACTCGAACTCGGGACCTGAGGCCTTCTGTTAAGAGTCTCAGTCCAGCACATAGTCTTAATCTGCCATTAAGTTTCATTATTAGCATTGATGTATTAAACAGTCAATACCACCAGACAGAGCAAGAATTGTGGCAACAATGACAAAATGTTTGTACTACACACACTACAGTTTTTACAGAATTATTGAGTATTTACTTCATCACAAATCACTCAAAATGTTACAATTTTAGATTTTTGTTTACAGAGTATCACTAAGTTGCACTACCTTCCAACTAGTAGGGCAGTAGTCTTCCATGTTAACAGTGTGGCACAAAGCACCAATAAAAATTCGGAGAGAGCCTGGAGGAAAGTTACTATAGCAGACGATAGAGTCTAAAAGAGCCAGACACGTAAGAACTTCCTGCTTTGCAAGGCTCCAACAGCAAAGGTAACAAACATTCCTGTCACATACAAACAAACAAAAATTAGTACTTAGTAACATAAATACCATAGATGTGATGACAGCTTGAATGTTCTGATTTCATTTTTAATTATCTACTCCTTTATCATTTAGTCATTCAGTGGAAGGAAAATTAAAATATAAAAGGAGTGGATAATGTCGTCGTCTACAGAGCAGACATAGTAATTACTACATAAGTTTGAGTAAACTGACCCAAACTGGAGAAAATTACAATAAAACAATTATTTAAGAGTTATTCCTCAGCATGACAATATATAATATACAAGAATAAAATTCTGGAATTTCAATAATGATGTTCCCAGCTTGACTGGCTTTGTTATGCTATCGACTACAATTCATTTTGAACTACTGCTTAAGCAATGGTCTCCAGAGCACAAGTCATTATTTTTCAAGGAACAACAGAACATAGCCAAACTGTCATTTCTGAAGAAGTTACTCTCAATATTTAACTGCAATAGGGTGAAAAGTTATGATTAACCAGACAAGAATGTATATCAACTGCCTGTTATCAATGTATCAAATAATCCTACAGGAGGTGGTATTGGTCAAACTAGAAGAAAAGTTCCTATAATGATATGTCCAGAAAGCAATATCTGTTGAGATATGTACCAATCTTTTCCCTCATTCCCATCTGCTTGTCACCTAGAAGTGAACGCTATAAGCAGTGCCGCTTGTGGTTACCATACATCCTGACACATCCTTCAGCACTTTTTCACAGTGAACCATGCACTTTTTCAGATACACCTGCCTCTATTCAGATTACATCACATGTATTGGTCACACGTTGATGTAACGTCTACAAACTGTTGATAGGCTGGGGATACACCAGTGCCTACAAATGTCCCCATAGCTATAAATCCTATGGAATCAAGTCTGATGAATGGAGAGACCATGCTACCACACCACCTTGACCAGTCCATCACCCATGAAATAATGTGGTGAGGTACTGTCCCACAATCTGTATACCATCAGGTACAAACCAGTCATTTTTCTGCAGAGGCTTTATTCTCCAATATTACAGGTAATTCATTGTGCAGGAAACGGTGATACATAGCACCTGTTAATCTGTTTGATAAGGTGTATGGCCCTACGAGTCTACCACTGACAGTTCATACTCATACTTTGATACTGAAGTGATCATCATGCCTCACCACATTTGTTCGAGGATTTGCATCTGGCCATACGTGCGTATTGTGGTAATTTACTATGCCTTCTCTCGTGAATCTTGCCTCATCTGTACATAAATTCAGGCTGTGAACTGTTGGCAGAAGTGTAATTGGGAAAGGTGGTCTGCTGGATGAAAAGATTGCACGTGACATATATAATAGGGATAAAGCAACTGCTCGATCTGAATTCACTACGCAAGAGTACGACTGATACATACAGCAACTCAAATTCTTTGTATACTTGTTTCAATATCATCTACACATCACAATACCTGCTCCTCCATATCCAGAGTGCAATCTGTGTGAGACCTGCTGCAGACCATTGTCTGTGCTTCGAATGACCCAGTTCCTGCAAGTCACTGGAAAGATATGTTGTGGACGTAGTTTGGCATACGGCTGATGGGCCTGGCGATTACCACCATCAGCTAATATGGCTAACATAATAACATGTCTGCCATTTCTCTCAGGGAATAGTAGGTTGTGGACGGTTAAAAAGGGCAGGCAGGTCACTCAAAGACAGGATGACAAGGACCCATCTGCTGCAAATATGAGGGGAACCACAGATTCCCCTCATCCTCACAATAGCTGGGTCGTATCACAATGTGTTTGTCCTTTTTAATCTTCCCAAACTTATACCTCTAACTACCCTGAGGAAGGAACCATCAATTCCAGAAGCTAGGTATTGTGTCACTTTCCCTTGTGTGTCTGTCTATCAACAGCACCACACATTTCACCCGCTGAATATCAGTACTGTCTAGCAATTCTGTCTCATAGTTCATTTGCTTGCACATATATGCACACAATGGAATTAAACTTGTGTACGTGCTTACAAAGCATTTTAGAGATTACTGACACCGCACAGCAATTAAGCATCAGCATGGTCAATGGGCATGCAGTCATGTTCCATCACATGGCGTTTGTTCACATACCACCACGTCGTCACAATAATGTTGAAAATATTTAGTTACAAAATATTAGATAGCAGAATTAAGACATGCAACATGATTGTTCTTGCAGGCGAGCCAGCTTATTTTATTTTCAATTTCTCCGTAATTCTACAGTCACCCTTGAACTAGGACTTTAATATTCTCCATTCTCTTTGCAGTTTCCTCATATGAAAGTCATGTCATAGTAGATATAAGCCACCAAAAGGGCCCATTATGAAACACTGCAGTCAACATTGCTTCAATAGCTATATCACTCAATTATTGGCAACTTAAAAGCCTTTTCACAGAACTGCTATGTTAATTTTTTTCACACTATCATGCCCATCTCTCTGAAGACCTCTATAATCTAGTGACTTTATAAGGTGGCATAATGATTCCCACATTAATTTCTGTCCACATTACATACTTGGTCTATTTTCAAACTTTTAAGATTCATCAAATCGATTACACGCAATTGAAATTTTGTTTACTCACTAAGTGAAAACAAGAGCTTATAAACATTTTAATATACTTTAAACCCAAGTGTCTTTTTGTAATATTGCATGCCAAGAAAATATGTTTTCATGAACAATTTACTGACCAATCTTAATTGGCGTTTTCTACAAAACTGTCCATACAAGTCAGCAAATACTTCATGTTATTTACTGACCTTTATTTCAACGGGCTTTTGTGGAATACCATTGTATTATCCTCATTGACAGAGTTATTTTTACTGTGTTGCACTACAGGTTAACAAGTACGCTGTCAACTGCTCCTGCCCCAGAGTAGACTTTCTGAATTTGTAGTGATGTGTAGAGAGGGACTGAACACTGCTCATATAATTCACTGTATGAATGGGAATAATTTTAAGAGCTCATGTAAACGATCAGCTACTTTGCACACTTTTTGCTGATAGAATGTACTATACTTGTAAAACTGACTAGTTCCGTAACATAGCATGATGTCACAATTATTATTCATGGAATATGCAAATAATCAACAGGGGGTGGAGGAGGGGGAGGAGGAGGAGGAGACCAAAAGTACAGACAATGTGAGAGGAAGTATTTGATGCTTAAGCAAATAAAAACTTTCAAAGTGAATATATTACAAAAACCAGCATAAGAGTAAACACAGCAACTTGTTCACACTGAGTAACAGTCAAATCACTGAGAACATGCAGCATACATTGCTTCACAGAATAAATACTGCATTCTCTAATTAATTCTGTAAGCAAATCTTGAAGCAATGTGAATACTTACACTCCCCCCCCCCCCCCTTCCTGAGCTACCAATACTGCCAAATAAAATGCGCCATAAATATATTCGTAGGAAAATACCTGATATAGTATGTGTTTTGATGATAAGATTACTTTTGTTGGATCTCACAGTATTATATTTTTACACACGAATCAAAACTACATCTTCAGTATAGATCAATCTGTAGAAAGGTCAAAGAGATCTCTGGTAACTAAACAGCTACTCCTAAATCTGAACACAAGCTTCTATTGGTTAACAGACTTTTGAGCATAGAGATCTACTTTAAAACACAAAAATCAGCAAATGGAATGTCTTGTATTACTTGTACATCACTCATTCCCCACAATTTAATAATTATTTTACGTATGTGAGTTATTAATTGATTCTACTTTATCATCCTTGGAACTGCAGCAGCTAAGGAACTCATTATAATTGCAACATCAACATCATATTTGATTTTACATATTTATGTCAAAAGTGAATTTGTTAACAACATGTTCCGTAAAATCTACTCTTTCATTTCTTCTTCAATAAAAAAGGAACTAAAAAAAAAAATTAGACACCATTTATATATTCTAACGGAATTCTCTACTGCTCTCTGTAATGTTCTTGGCATTTCCACTGCTACATTTTAACACATTTATGACTTAGGACATGGCCCTTGTTAAAACCCAAAAAACGCAAAAATCATAATGTGCATTATCAATAATTTTTATTGGTTTCGGTGTAATCACTGCTTAGTTCCTTTAGTGACAAGGCATTACTAAATTTGTGCTATGATATAAATTACACCATTAACAAAGGGTACACAGAGCAGGGTGTAAAAATAAACAGATACAAATTAATCTTGAGCTTTCTGCAAAGTATCTTTCCTGATCTTATGTCAAATAAATAAGGACAGTTCCCACAATGGCAAAAATACCATAACAAGGAGACATCCTTCATTATGCAACCTCCTCTACCTTCACATATTCTCTTTTCATCTTTAAGTGCTTGCAGTTTAGACACTAATAATTTTATGTCACTGCAATCATCACATTGAAGTTAAATGGTGAAGAGAGAAAATGTTTTCTCCTTTTTCCAGGTGTAATAGCCTCAGACATCAGGAAAAATGTAAATCTAATTACTGAAGTAAGTTGGTGCTTGAAGTAAGATTGTAAAGTGGACACCAAAATAAAAACATTTTTATAGAGTACAGTAAAGTTAAACGAGGCGATGCTGAAGTAATGAAATCAAGAAATGAGACACTAAAACTAGTAGAGGAGTTTTATAATTTGGGTAGCACAATAACAAACCGTGGCAGACACATAAAGTACATAAAATGTGCAGTGGCAATTGCAAGTAATGCCTTTCTGAAAAATAATGTTAACACTGAATATGAAAGTAGGTGGTAGGAAGTCTTTTCCGGAAGTATTTGTTTCAAGTGTAGCCTTGAGCAGATTAGGAATGTAAACAATAAACAGTACAATCATATGTAAAGCCTTTGCTGCTTCCAACTGATTTTTGTAAAGCAGAATCAGAAAGAAAGAGTCTACTTCATAAAATACCATCAGAATTTTCGAAACTGTTAAATTCAAATTATAAATAATGCAACTTCCTCCAACATTGCACAACATTTCAGTTTTCCGATTACTCATGTATTGTGGTCCTGCAAATGAACACAAATATAATGTCATTATATATTCAAGGATTTGTTACACAACTTTTTAAAATCTCATGCTTTAGAATAAATACTACTCACTGAACCAATCCTATTACTATTGGCTCATCCACGTATGCTGAATTGTACTTTATTATGTTTATCATAATTGAAAGAAATTCATGTGCCTTCCCAATACTTGTGAAAACAGACATCCACTCCAGCATAAAACGTGGTATTTCTTCTTCAAAATATAAAATATCTTTCCCATTATCTGTGAGAGACTGCAGCAATTCAAATCTAAAACAAAATAAATGAGAAAATTCATAATCTTTTAGGAAACAATAGGTTTGAAACCAAAATAACCAGAAAAGAAGCAGATCACAAGACACACAAAATTCGCTGTCAGTAATATTTCTCCTGACATTTCATCAATTGTTTTTCAAACATCTGTATCATTTTTCTGGTGACGATTGGATCTTTGTATTCAGAACTACTAGTTTTTCAGCCACTATGTAGCTCTGCATTGAAGTATTTACCATATCAGCCCGCACAAACCTGTTATAGATGCATGCAACAATGCCTTTCCTTTTCTCTCTATGAATCTCTCTAATTCTTGGCACACCAACACTGTATGCAAATGCAAAAGAACATTCACCTCTCTTTATTAGAATATCCCAAGAACTGATTACAAAATTATGTACTCTACAGAGTATCTTGTCAAGAAATTAAATAAGGAAAAATGAAATTCAGTTCTCATATTTTTTTGTAGACAGCAAATACAAAACTTTACAATACACCAAAAAAATAAAAAACACTGAAATAAGGAACTGAAAAACTGTTCCACACAAATTATTTGATTTATTATATTTAATCTTATTATGCTCCAAGTTGTTAAAGATAGTTTTTTCTGCTATGATCTTTTGCATATCCACTGATAAGCAAAGTTTGAGCTTACTTCCTTCTGTCATGTACTGATGACTTTTTGACCAAGACAGAGGCTGTCGGAAGCAAGCAAGAGCACTCCAAGTCAGGTCACTGGTGCAGATAATAGCATTTAGGTTACGCAAGGAAAACAGTTTGCAGTTTTTGAACTGCTGACACACTGTGCAGCTGTCCCAAAGTAGGAATTTCAGCAGAGCTAACAGGTAACTGCATACATTGTCTAGATGCTGTTGTAAGGTGCCACTTTAGACTGTTGTCAGAAGCAGGCATTTTCTTGTATCTATAGCAACTTTGGTTATTCTTGAGAATCACAAAGTCAACAGACTGGCACAGGTTTGTGAGACACATAAAATGGAGAAAACTGCTGAGACAGCAATCCCCACTCACAAGGTGGAAATCTGCACCCACAGGGCAGAGCACAGTGATGTAAAGCACTGTTGTTACTAGCCATAGAAGGAAGGGCAGTGATATCTAGCTTTCACCTGAATGCTATAGCTGCCAAAAAAGGAGTTTGTTACTGTAAAGGTCAGGAACACCCTGCCTACTGAGTAGGAGAAAGCAAAGGACCTGAATGTGGTTGGCTCAAACCACAGACAGATGCAAAGTCACCTGCAAGATTGGCTGATGCCTGTGAAGTGGACCAACTGCACAAACGGAGAAGCACTGTGCTGCTAGAACCCTTTAAAAACCCCAGATTTGTATATTCAAAGCTAGAAAGGTTTGAACGCCAATTCCATAAACTCTATGCCAATCTCAGATAAGCTCCAACTTAAGTGTTTTCTCATTTGGAGTGCTGCTCTCAAATGCTTGCATTTTAATATTCTCCTAGTGACTGATAATTGCTATCTTCTGTTAGTTCTCACCCCCTGAATTCAGACGATGACTTCTGAATTCAGACGATGACTTCTGTTGTACCAACAGCTGAACCATTTGCTTTTACTTGAGCCTAGAAATGGCTTTCAGAGTAGCTTAGTCTGAATGCAACAAGTAAATACTACTCAGTTCACAGAGTTCCTTGGGTCTCCTACAAGCATCTTGATCAATACCCAACTTAAACAGATGCCTGTGACAGCATCTGCACTGATCCAAGCTATCACCTTCAGTCACTGCAAATTTGTCTTTCTGCATTTGTTTCTGACAACTCCAATATTGCAGACTGAACTGAAACTATCTCTAGTCTATGTCAGAACATGACACTTGTTCTGCTCTCTCAAAAATGATTTGAATACATGTGGACTAGAGACAAAAGACTCCATTATTACAGTTTCCCTTCCAGTTCTTTCCTTCTGCAGAATATGTGATGCAGACAGAGGTTAAGAAATACTACAGATGTATCCAACATATAGCAATTAGAATAAAGTCATTTTACTTGTTAGGCCACATCATTATAAAACACCGAAACAACTAGACTACCAACATTTCAACTATCTTTTCAGTCCTGAACAGGACTACTGCAAAGATCAAATGTTGGTGGTATAATTGTTTTTGTGTTTTATAATGATACGTCCTAACACCCAAATGAGTATTCTAACTGACACTCGCCATGGAAGCCTATGAACTTATTTATCAGTTAGTTATAACATACATTATGATCATGGAAATTTCAGGATGGAAAAAGCAAACAAACCACTCACTTTCAGATGAAATGTAGGTGATACATAGGTATAAAATACAGCTTCAGACAACAGTGCACTTGTGAACTTGTTCTGACAAATACAAAAACACTTCTCAGGTTTGCCACAAGATAATATTGTGCAAGTTCTATATTACTGCATCGATACAAAGTTCGTACAGTGCCAGCTGCTGTTGTCACTTCTGCAAGGTGCGACTGATGATAATAAGCAGGAAATACACGTGCATGGGGAGGCACTCACAGTTGGATGACAGCAGCACTCAGAGTGCACCCTACTGGAAGTTGAAGATAGGCCTTCTGCACGTGCACAAGTGGCAATGACTGAGCTGCCAAATGCTCCTTCCATTAAAAGCTGATTTAAATATCTAAAGTGCGCTCCATCTGATCATGAATCAGAGGTTCTTGCTTCTGCTGTGTTATTAAATTAACAGCCATGTCAGGATTGCAGGCACTGTCTAGTTGAAAACCTGCATCCCTGTTAATAAGATTGTCCGCTACACAGATATGTATGATCCCCATAAAAACAGTAGCCCACTGCAGAGGGGGCAGAAGGGGGAGAGGGTGGAGAGGGTGAAGAGGGTGAAGAGGGTGAAGAGGGTGAAGAGGGTGAAGAGGTGGGAGAGTGGGAGAGTGGGAGAGGTGGAGAGGGGGGAGAGGGGGGAGAGGGGGGGAGAGGGGGGAGAGGGGGGAGAGGGGGGAGAGGGGCAGAGGGTGAGAGGGGGGAGAGGGTTAGAGGGGGGAGAGGGTTAGAGGGGGGAGAGGGTTAGAGGGGGGAGAGGGTTAGAGGGGGGAGAGGGTTAGAGGGGGGAGAGGGGGAGAGGGGGGAGAGGGGGAGAGGGGGGAGAGGGTGAGAGGGGGGAGAGGGTGAGAGGGGTGAGAGGGTGAGAGGGGGAGAGGGGGAGAGGGTGAGAGGGTGAGAGGGTGAGAGGGGGAGAGGGGGAGAGGGGGAGAGGGGGAGAGGGGGAGAGGGGGAGAGGGGGAGAGGGGGAGAGGGGGAGAGGGGGGAGGGGGAGGGGGCGGGAGGGGGGAGGGGGGGAGGGGGAGGGGGCGGGAGGGGGGAGGGGGGGAGGGGGAGGGGGGAGGGGAGGGTGGAGGGGGGAGGGGGGAGAGGGGGGAGAGGGGGAGAGGGGGAGGGAGGGGGAGAGTGGGGAGAGGGGGGAGGGAGGGGAGAGTGGGGGAGAGTGGGGAGAGGGGGGAGAGGGGGGAGAGGGGGGAGGGAGGGGGAGAGGGGGGAGAGGGGGGAGAGGGGGGAGAGGGGGGAGGGAGGGGGAGAGGGGGGAGAGGGGGGAGAGGGGGGAGAGGGGGAGAGGGGGAGAGGGGGAGAGGGGGAGAGGGGGAGACGGGGGAGAGGGGGGAGAGGGGGGAGAGGGGGGAGAGGGGGGAGAGAGGGGAGAGAGGGGGGGAGAGAGAGGGGGTAAAGAGATGGAGAGGGGGTAAAGAGGGGGAGAGGGGTAAAGAGGGGGAGAGGGGTAAAGAGGGGGAGAGGGGTAAAGAGGGGGAGAGGGGTAAAGAGGGAGAGAGGGGTAAAGAGGGGGAGAGGGGTAAAGAGGGGGAGAGGGGTAAAGAGGGGGAGAGGGGTAAAGAGGGGGGAGGGGGGAGGGAGAGGTGGAAGGGGGAGGGGAGGGGACAGATGGGGAGGGGACAGGGGGGAGGGGAGAGAAGGGGAGGGGAGAAATGGGGAGGGGAGAAATGGGAAGGGGAGAGAGGGGGAGGGGAGAGGGGGGGAGGGGAGAGAGGGGGAGGGGAGAGAGGGGGAGGGGATGGAGGGGGAGGGGAGAGAGGGGGAGGGGAGAGAGGGGGAGGGGAGAGAGGGGGAGGGGAGAGAGGGGGAGGGGAAGCAGCGGGGAGGGGAAGCAGCGGGGAGGGGAGAGAGCGGGGAGGGGAGAGAGCGGGGAGGGGAGAGAGCGGGGAGGGGAGAGAGCGGGGAGGGGAGAGAGCGGGGAGGGGAGAGAGCGGGGAGGGGAGAGAGCGGGGAGGGGAGAGAGGGGGAGTGGAGAGAGGGGGAGGGTAGAGAGGGGGAGGGTAGAGAGGGGGAGGGTAGAGAGGGGGGAGGTGAGAGAGGGGGAGGTGAGAGAGGGGGAGGTGAGAGAGGGGGAGGGGAGAGAGGGGGAGGGGATAGAGGGGGAGGGGAGAGGGGGGAGAGAGGGGGAGGGGGAGGGGGAAGGGAGAGAGGGGGAGGGGAGAGAGGGGGAGGGGAGAGAGGGGGAGGGGAGAGAGGGGGAGGGGGGAGAGGGTGAGGGGGGAGAGGGTGAGGGGGGAGAGGGTGAGGGGGGAGAGGGTGAGGGGGGAGAGGGTGAGGGGGGAGAGGGTGAGGGGGGAGAGGGTGAGGGGGGAGAGGGTGAGGGGGGAGAGGGTGAGGGGGGAGAGGGTGAGGGGGGAGGGGGTGAGGGGGAAGGTGAGGGGGGAGAAGGTGAGGGGGAGAGGGGCGAGAAGGTGAGGGGGGAGGGCGGGAGGGGGGGATTGGGAGGGGGAGATGGGGAGGGGAGAGAGGGGAGGAGGAGGGGAGAGAGGGGAGGGGGAGATGGGGAGGGGAGAGAGGGGAGGAGGAGGGGAGAGAGGGGAGGGGGAGGGGAGAGAGGGAGGGGAGAGAGGCGAGGGGGAGGGGAGAGAGGGGAGAGAGGGAAGGGGAGGGGAGAGAGGGGAGGGGGAGGGGAGAGAGGGAGGGGAGAGAGGGGAGGGGGAGGAGAGAGAGGGGAGGGGGAGGAGAGAGAGGGGCGGGGGAGGAGAGAGAGGGGAGGGGAGAGAAGGGGAGGGGAGAGAGGGGGAGTGGTGAGAGGGGGAGTGGAGAGAGGGTGAGGGGGGGAGAGGGGGAGGGCGAGAGGGGGGATTGGGAGGGGGAGATGGGGAGGGGTATGGGACAGGGGAAGAGGGGGAGGGGACAGGGGAAGAGGGGGAGGGGGAGATGGGGAGGTGGAGATGGGGAGGGGGAGATGGGGAGGGGGAGATGGGGAGGGGGAGATGGGGAGGGGGAGATGGGGAGGGGGAGATGGGGAGGGGGAGATGGGGAAGGGGAGGGGGAGATGGGGAAGGGGAGGGGGAGATGGGGAAGGGGAGGGGGAGATGGGGAAGGGGAGGGGGAGATGGGGAAGGCGAGGGGGAGATGGGGAAGGCGAGGGGGAGATGGGGAGGGGGAGGGGGAGATGGGGAGGGGGCGATGGGGAGGGGGAGATGGGGAGGGGGAGATGGGGAGGGGAAGATGGGGAGGGGGAGATGGGGAGGGGGAGATGGGGAGGGGGAGATGGGGAGGGGGAGATGGGGAGGGGGAGATGGGGAGGGGGAGATGGGGAGGCGGAGAGGGGGAGGGGGAGATGGGGAGAGGGAGAGGGGGAGGGGGAGATGGGGAGGGGGGGAGGGGGAGAGGGGGAGATGGGGAGAGGGAGAGGGGGAGATGGGGAGAGGGGGAGGGGGAGATGGGGAGGGGGAGAGAGTTAGGGAGGGGGAGATGGGAGAGAGAGTTAGGGTGGGGGAGAGGGGAGAGAGGGGGAGAGAGTTAGGGAGGGGGAGAGGGGTAGAGAGGGGGAGGGGTGATGGGGAAGGGGGAGGGGGAAGGGGGAGGGGGAAGGGGGAGGGGGAAGGGGGAGGGGGAAGGGGGAGGGGGAAGGGGGAGGGGGAAGGGGGAGGGGGAAGGGGGAGGGGGAAGGGGGAGGGGGAAGGGGGAGGTGGGAGTATTTCAGTGACTGTCTAACTGGTGAAAATTTCTGAATGTGAGAAATGAAAACTGATTTTGAAAAGACAAATGTATTTTTTCACAAAATCTTGTGTGAAATTATGAGAGTAATACAGAGACAAATACATATGTGCCGACTGACAACTACAAATTACATATCTAATTACCATATCCTATTTACAGATATAGGGGCAGATAACCCCCAGGTATGAGCTTAACAATTTGCATTGTGTGTGAATAGTTTACCTCAAGCATCACTATGAAACAAGGTATTTCATACTACAGTTAAAAATAAATGCTGAGCACAGAATTAAGCACTAAGTCTCAAACATATCTAGCAGCCTCTCATATTCATAAAAGAAAGTAAAAGCATGAAACTATTCTTGGATCTTACACTAAATTCAACAGCCCAAATAAAAACACTGCAAAAAATTACCTCACAACGGTATCTTCAGGTATGTTATGCTCCTTAACAATTCTGAAGAAATGAACGCGCATCATTCCCAACTTATCATACTGTCCCTGGACAAGACTTCGTATGAAATAAAACGTTGCATGGCGATGTTCTTTAGGAATGTCTTGACTTAACAGATCTTTCACATCCAACCATAGTTTCTCAATTGCAAACTGTAAATCAAAATGCAGTAATGATTAATACAATTGTTGGAAAGTCACAAAAAGTTTTTTAAACCAAACATTAGTTTTTCAGTAGTAACTACATTTGTTAGTATTCAAACGAACACAGTCATTGCTCAAATACATGTGTACAGCACAGATCTGATCATCCCTATGACCCAGAAACTTTTTCTGTTTGTAACATATTAAAACTTGTTAGGATATTACGAGCAGAACACTGGCTCAGTTTTAGTAATTCCAGGATGGGGATGGGGCAGGGAAGTGGAGGAAGTGGGATAAGCACTCCTTATAAGTGACCACCTCGTCTTCTCAGAACTGTGCACCAAGTTGTGAAATATGAACAAGCTTCCAGCTGAGGGTTACAATGCTACTTCTAAGTGTTAGAACTGTCACATACCGAAATATCAACAGGTATCAGAGGAATAGTTTTATGAGGCTAGTGTCAACAATCATGAAACAATCACAAATCTCAACAGTGGATGAGGAAAACTCAATAGACATTTAATCAACTGAAATGACAAGATCCAACATAAAAAAAAATAAATCAATTAGTGATTTACACCCCATAAAAAAAATTACATCACAATGACACTCATATGGTAAGCCCTTGTCCTCATTAGCATTTTTGCATGTGCTGATAAAATTATTTTGGTGATCCAGAACAGTTTTTTTTTTTTTCCACTTAGTGTCAGTTTGGTCACAGATTATTTTACAGACTTTTTGTCTATCGTGATAAAACTTGGCATTTGTAGTACAAGTGGGAGCTCACATGAGCTGCAGATCATACATTTTTGTTGCACAATATACTGACGTGTTTCAATGGCTTCAGTGGTGACAATGTCCTTTTTTCTCATATGTAATATGTTCTTAAGAAACTAGTTGTTAGCCAGCCTCAAGCAACATCTGCTTACTTGCGTGTTAAAGAATTGCACTTGACCTCTTGAGAGAGAAGTTAGTAGAACATGGAAACAAAGGCCTCATGTAGATAATTCGCTTGAAGGGTGTAGAACTGTGCACTATTGGACCAAATAATACTGCTTCAAGTGGCACAAACTTCAGCAGCCTGAGACAAAGTGCAAACAAAAATTTATCATGCTGAGGTATTGATGGAATTATCACATGATAGATGGGACTGGATACTCTCCTAGGGTGACAAGCTGTTCCTGAGATGGGCATGTGCCAGCAGCAGTTGTCTCGATTCCCATAAAGCTCACTTCCACAGTACTAATAATGCACTTGGCAGAGTGGCAAAAAATACTCTAATATGAAGTCTGTGTTGTTCTGGGGAAGGTGATGCAACCAGCACATCAACAATGTAGGTGAAACTGAAGTCTTGGTTCCTTTAACACCTTTTCAATAAATCTTCGGAAAGCCTGAACAGCACTGAGCACATCACAGGATACATAGGGGAACTGCAAACAGTGCTATATAACCATTTTATGTGTATTCTTGGGGCCACTGTAATTTGGTTGTCAAGCCTTGACAGAGTCCAGCATGGAAAATACATATGACTGGAAGGATGACACATTAAATCTTCAATGTGTCACACCAGGTAATGGACAGTAACTGTCCGAGCATTCAGTACTCTAAAATCACCACACAATCACCAACAGGCTAGTTTGTCACCAAATACAGCAGTGACATACATATGCTTTCCGACAGTGGTGCAGTGCCTGCCTCAACCAATGTGTGCAATTCCACCTTGGCAATGTGGAGTATGTCGGGACCGCAAGATACTGTGTGTGAGAGAAAGCAGGAGGGTTGGCTGTAGTCCATATGTGGTGCACTGTTGAGGGGTGTAAGGGGAACTAGTACACCTGCTGAATACACATTTGACGAAAATTCCATTAAGAGGTGCAAGAGATGAGATGGTCCTGAGAAGAAATGCAGAGCTGGATCACTGCACTGAATTTGCTGACTGGCTGTCAGTACTGAAGCTGTTCACCCAAGATGCAATTACACCACATGTCAAATATGAGGTCATAGAATGACCAAAAATACAGGCCTATAGTGGAGTGGGTGATGCCAGTGATGATAAAGTGCCACCTGAAATCTCTCCACAAACCTAGGCTTAGATTTAATGTTGCCCAGCACAGGTTGTAGTGGTGGAACTATTTGCTGCAAGAAGATCACAGCTGTTGAGTAGTCTCTGTTGCCTCTGAGCTTGAGGGAATACCAATACATCGGAGACTGAGTTTGCTAAAAACTGCAGTGTACCACAGTTGTTAATTGAGCTCCTGTTGCTGGCATGTTCACCCACAGGCCACAAAGGCTACCATTCGCATTTCCCTGACCAGGAGTACAGTGATATGCATCCCTGTGACCTGCTTCTGAAGTATACCTGACCAACTTTCCTCTCAACAATGTAGGAAAGGATAGAGTGCTACTTAATGTAAAGAAGAGACATTAAGTTGCAGAGAGGCACAATTAAAAGACACTTATGTTGCAATTATGTGTAAAAGATGAACAGTAGACTGAACACAACTTTACTCCACGGAAGCTATAACAATTTCAGCAGAGAACCAATTATGTACACAAAGAGCAGTAGCAATAAATATATAGAACTGAGACCGAGCATTGCTTGGTTAGCCTTAAATAGACTGGGGACCATGGTGGACTCTGGCATCTCACATGCACAAGTCCGAGGTGCCCTCTATGGACAACATAGACTGCCACATGCATGGCCTTTTGAAAGTAAGCGCATGCATTCCTCCTCCCTTAGGGAGTCACAGATTCGAGACATCCATGCTGTCCTCCTCGTCTGCTGGGCTCTGGCTGAGGTGGCTGCTGCATAGCAAGTGCACGGCCTGAAATGCTTCAGATGCCGACACATTCTGTCCCCCCCCCCCCCCCTTTCCTGTGTCAAACCATAGGCAACACCGCAGCGGCACTGGAGCTGTTTCCATGTCGACCTCGGGCATTGGCTCTGGTAACGGTGCTCGCGTTGCTGATGATACTGGGATCAGTGGTTGCTTAGGAATGGCTGACAGAATCCCTGATGATGGTACTGGAAGCAATAGAGGAACCGTTGATTCAGCCACTGAGGACAGATGCCCTCACCCATGTGGGACTGGAGCAGCGGCAGGTGATACGATGCCCAATGTGGACAGGCTCGGAGGTGACTGTGTGCCATCAGGGGACAAACGGCCGTCCACACGAAGGTGAAGCTGATCATGGTGCCATGAGCAGAGGCCATCCTCAGTGTAGATGTCACAGAGATGCCTCCCTCAGCATCTGGTGATGACAGTTGGAAGGCATTTAGGGCAACGTCTGAAACTGTGTGCCCAGACAGCCACACCTGGCCAAATGAGGCGCAGTGGTTGCACAGGTTGATGTCCAGTTGGAGGACGCAGGAGGTGTAGCAGTGTCCTCGTCTGGTGCTCGTGGCATAGCTCCACCAGGCTCGAAACGGTACAAGGAGAGAAACCAATCTAAGACAATGTCGGACAAAGAGGAGGCAACATACTTTCTCATCTGAGTTTTGAACATTCACACTAGGTGTTCTGCCTCACTGTTACGTTGTGGATGGAATGGCGGGGCAAGGTAGTGAAAGATACAAGTGGAATTGCGAAGTGCCACAAACTCTTGTGATGAAAATTGTGGACTGCTTTCAGACACTAACTCTGTGGACAAGCCTTCTGGACAAGGCTGTGACAGTGGCAGTTGTGGATGTGGAAACAATGAAGAACATATGGAAAACAATAATATGCATCAATGACCACCAGCCAATAAGCGTCAAGAAAGGGGCCAGCAAAATCCACATGTATATGGTCCCATGCATTCGACGGCACTGGCCAAGGAGATGACAACACCCGGGGAGCAGCTTCGTGTGTCACACACTGAACAAGAGGCAATCAGTTGGGTGACGTTCACCATCCAAGAATCCGGACCAAAACACATGTTGATGGGCCAACACCTTCATGCATGGTACACCCTAATAATCTGTATGTAATAAATGGAGAACCTGTGAACGAAGCACCGGGAGGATCAGTACCTGAGGGGGATCATAATCCATGTCTAAAAACAGAACACCATCCACAACAGAGAATCGATGTTGAAAGAAGTAATAATTATGGACTGGGTGGAACGCACAACAAGCTGGTGAATCCAGCCAACCATGTTGTACAAAAGTTATGACCGTCCGCAAAACGGGATCCGAAGCCACAGCCTTCACAATACATGTACTAGTTACAGGAAAACCATCAACCATCCACTGTGCAGTGACATCAATGTGGAAACACAACAGTTCCTCCGGATCATATCCTGGGTCTGGACCGACCAGCAGGCAGGACAAAGCATTGGTATTTGCATGTTGATTTGTAAGCCAGAAATGAATCTCATAGCTGTAACTTCAAGGGAAAAAGAGACCAACATTGAATGTGATGTGCCGCTTTATCTAGCAGGATGCAGAAGAACTGAATAAGGAAGCCAATGGTTTGTGATCAGTGATCAAGTGGTATTTGGTAACCTAGAGTAAAACGGAATTTCTTCATAGCACATACACTGAAGAGCCAAAAAAAACTGGTACACCTGCCTAATGTCATGAAGGGCCCCCACGAGCACACAAAAGTGCCACAAGATGACGTGGCATGGACTCAACTAATGTCTGAAGTAGTGCTGGAAGGAACTGACACCATGAATCCTGCAGGGCTGTCCATAAATCTGTAAGAGTACGAGGGATTGGAGATCTCTTCTGAACAGCATGTTACAAGGCATCCCAGATATGCTCAATAATGTTCATGTCTGGGGAGTTTGGCGGCCAGCGGAAGTGTTCCTGGAGCCACCCTGTAGCATTCTGGACGTGTGGGGTGTTGCATTGTCCTGCTGGAATTGCCCAAGTCTGTTGGAATGCACAGTGGACATGAATGGATGCAGGTGATCAGACAGGACGCTTACGTACATATCACCTGTCAAAGACATATCTAGATGTATCAGGGGTCCCATACCCCTCCAACTGCACATGCACCACACTATTACAGAGCCTCCACATGCTTGAACAGTCCCCTGCTGACACGCAGGGTCCACGGATTAATACGGTTGTCTCCATATCCATACATGTCCATCTGCTTGATACAATTTGAAACAAGACTCATCCGACCAGGTAACATGTTTCCAGTCATCAACAGTCCAATACCGATGTTGATGGGCCCAGGCAAGGCGCAAAGTTTTGTGTCATGCAGTCATCAAGGGTACACAAGTGGGCCTTCGGCTCCGAAAGCCCATAACAATGGTGTTTCATTGAATGGTGCACTGATGGTCCAGCACTGAAATCTACAGCAATTTGCAGAAGGGTTGCACTTCTGTCATGTTGAACGATTTTCCTCAGTTGTCGCTGGTCCCGTTCTTGCAGGATCTTTTGCTGCATGTAGCGATGTTGAAAATTTGATGTTTTGCTGCATTCCTGATATTCGTGGTACACTTGTGAAATGGTAGTATGGGAAAATCCCCTCTTCATCGCTACTCAGAGATACTGTGTCCCATCACTTGTGCGCCGACTATAACACCATGTTCTAACGCACTTAAATCTTTATAACCTGCCACTGTTAGATCGATTACTGCTTCTACAACTGTGCCAGATATTTATTGTCTTATATGGGCATTGCCGACTGCAGTGCCATATTCTGCCTGTTTACGTGCCTCTGTATTTGAATACGCAAGCCTATACCAGTTTCTCTGGCACTTCAGTGTATAACGGCGAAAGCTTCCTTTTCTATCTGAGAGTATCTAGTTTGTGCAGGCGTAAGCACTTTTGAGAAATAAGCAAGACACACCAGAAACTACTATGTCATCCAGATAGTTTGCGCAACCTGGCACAGACACTGTAAGTTGTTCCAAAAAATGTTGAAAAATAGCTGGAGTGCTGGCGACTCAAAAAGGCAACTGCAAGTAGGGGTATTGACAACTAACATATGTTTTGACTCTGTATCTAAAGGGAATTGTAAATTGGCAACCAACGAGCCAATTTTTGAGAATACTGACCACCTGATAACTTTGCAAAGAGTTTATCTGGTGCAGTATCGGGTACATATCCACTACAGATTTTGCACTCGCAGGAACTTTAAAATCACTGCAGATGCCCAGCTAGATCATTCACTTGATCCAATAAGCTGAAAAATGCCAGATTCTGTGAATCGATCTCATTAAACTTTGACTTGTTCCCCGAATGACACTGGAACTCGATGGGCCTGGAAAAAATGAGGGCAAGCAGAAGGTTTCATGGTAGATGTCAATGAGAACTTGAAAAATTGTTGGCACACCCCAATGCAGAAGAGAACAAAGAGGAAATCTCAAATCCAAAAAGATTCTCAGTAAGTGTGTTACCTGCAACAAGAAATGTTAAGTGAACAGACTACTGACCTGTAGGTCACTGGGCAGAGAAATGGTCAAGGATGGAAAACTAAAACTTTGTGTTCTGCCTTACGGCAGGTCTTTTCATGGGGGAAGCCTCATCAGAGAGGTCCACCGCATGAGCGTCTAGGGAACTGATTCCAGTGGTGGTTTCCAGTTGCCTTCCACTGATGATGATGAAATGATAATGAGGACAACATGACACCCAGTCCCTGAGCAGAGAAAATCTCCAACCCAGCCGGGAATCAAACCCGGGCCTCTTGGCGTGACAGACCGCTGTGCTATCGGGGCGGCCGACGATGGAAATACTCTGTTTATTGCAATTTACTACCTTTCATGACACAGGGAGAAATGGAGGGGAGCATAAGTCTATACAAGCTTGGGAGTTTGATGAGGTTACTGCAGCTCCTGTATCCACTTGCACATGCAGAACTTTACGAAAAATTGTAACATCAATGAAAAGCTTGTTTGGTGCAACAGAAATAGCTGATACAATGTTTACATCCATATCCATATCAGGACTGTTGCGCTGAATTTTTGCATTAAAAACAGAAGCAATGAGACCTTTTTTGTTGCAATTATGACAGGTAGCCCAGTGTTTTCGGCAGTCTGAGCGTTCATGGTTAATGAAACAATAAGGGCAGGAAGGGAGTGTGAATTGCAGATGTTGCTGTTTACTGGCCTGCTTACTATGTTGGTGCAGCTGTGCTGGGAGCAAGACCAGCCTCCTTGATGCTGCTATCATGTGCGGATTACTGCAACAATGTCTTTCCCATGCGAACTATCTGAAGCCTGGTGTGGAGGAGAGGGTTGGATTGCCACTAACTCACACCATGACTTAATTCGGTTACCTGCAGCTCAACATCTCGAACAACTGCGCATTAGCTAAAACCTCAGAGGGATGGATTTTCACACTGGAGGGCATGCTCCCGCACCTCACAATCCAGAGCTAAACGGATGATAGCATCTCTAACCATCTGATCATCATACGGCTCTTTATGCACATCGGACATAAAATGACAATGAAGACTAACTGATGGAGTTCGGCAGCTGATGCTCGAGAGGATTGATATGATTGCTTCCTACAGTGGTAAAACTCAACCTGGGATAGAACAACAGAGGTATGCTTGCAGTAGTATTTTGAAAGAAGTTCACATATTTAGTCAAACATTAAAGAAGATGGATCTTCCAGAGGGACAAACTGACATAGGACTGGATATATTCTTGGTAATATCCAAGAAAGGAACAAGGCACAACATAAACTTGTGTCAGTAATCCAAAAAGCTTGAAAGTGTTGTCAGACATTTCTCATATGAGTCCCATTCCTCAACGGTCTCATTGTATATAGAAAACGTAGACAGATAAACTGTGGGGACAGTGGAGGGCAAAACAGCAGGTGACAGAGACTGAGGAGCATGTCGACTGGACATAACAGAAGCCAATGATTGAAGTATCTGAGTCTGAATGTTCAGGACCTGCGATTGGTGGTACAATGCCACGGTGAATGATTCTTGCTTTTCGAACAATCAACGTAAAATGTCCTCCGTAAGACCATCAGCCATTGTGAAATACACAGAGGACCAACGAGAGGAGAAATTTATGCAGAGAACAGGACCACACTCACGGCCAATCGTGTTGTAACTTCGGCTACCGGTACCCTTAAATGGACTAGGTCCTTGGCGGGCTCTGATGGTGATCGCACACGTTAACACTGCCGCATGCATAGCCTTTTGAAAGTATGGGCATGTGTCACTGCAAATTACACAAACTTTCTGGCCACAGTCTTCATCAGGAAAAGAGAAACAGAGAAACCACACCCCATGTATACACACAAGCAAGCACACCTCAAGCACACATGACCGCCAGCTCCAGCAGCTCAGACCACTGCCTGGCCTGGTTCTGGACAAAAGCTTTATGTAAGCATCTTTTAAGTGTGCCTGGCTGCAACTTAACATGTCTTCTCCGTGGTAAGCAGCAATCTATCTTTTCCTATACTGCTGATATTCCTATGTCACACAATGCACTTCTACTCCCGGATATAAAAAACAACACAGCTGCAGCTGCCTTATCACTAACAGCAGGCAGAGGCCAACTCGTGAGGTCCATCGCTAATGCAATAGGTTTTAAATGTAGTACACTTCACTGTTGCTGACTTACACGCAACACAGTTTGCAGCTTGTAGAAATTTTACAATGGTGGTGTTCTGGAAGTATCTGCTGCCAAACTTGGTATTTCTTTTCTAAGGTGGTGACCTCCTGGTGGAGTCTCTCAATCCTAAAGTAATTCCTGCTGCTGGTACAGCAGCTGCTGATCTTGTTACTGTTGCTGACACAGCTGTGCCACTAGGTGCTCCAAATTTACGTCCAATGGTGGCAGACTTATTATTTATGTTCCGGGGATTGTTGGCTCTCAGTCTTGAGAATTTCCAGCACATGCATCAGTGTCATCACTTGTGGGATACAATTATGCCTGGATAATAGCAGCCTACAAATTTATTTTTGCTACCTTATACATAGTAAAGTTCTGAACTAGTGTCTGGCTGGGTCTCCACATAGGTGCAGTCTGGCTTTCTTATTGCAAGTAGTCTCCCCCAGCACCTACACTGCCCATTCCACAGTGTGGAAGTGTGGGAGACTGAGACTCAGTAAACATTTTGATCCCAGATGATGGAACTATCTCCTCTCTCAGCTTATAAAATAATTGCCCGAACCTGTTGTGAAGAAATTTGCATCCACAGTATCAAAAGAATATTTTTAGGAAAGGAATTTCTCATCTACTTTGTGCCTTTGGCAAATTTTTACCCATTTTTCACCCAGTAAACAGTTTTACCGACAAGGAAACATCACCAACTTGACCTCATACTTTAAGAACAAAAAAAAAAAACACACACTTGCAAGATATCAGCTCCAGCTATCAATCCTACATGAAAACTTGGGCCATTATTTTGATACTACGCAGTTAAGAGTGAGTAAGAATGCCACGTTCACAGTGTCGGTGAACCCAAAACTGATAGTGCTTTGTTTCTTATATCAAAGTGTGCAGGTTCAAACTGTAACAGGTGCCAGAGATCTCTTTACTTTAAATACTTCTATATTGTAATTCACAAATGCAGCAAAAATTTTTGAAATAAATAAGTGTTTCATCAACAAAGCAGTGCAGTACTAATTATTAATGAATCTGTTTTGTGTTATTTTCTTTGGACTGAAAAGCTGACACTGTTAAAGTGAAATACATCCACAGGAGTTGCACTTTTCTTCAACATCATTGGCATGATTACATTTTAATTCAAAAATCAGTAACACCATAGATGAGTTGTCAGCACAGCAGAAACCATGTGAGGGGCCCAGG
This sequence comes from Schistocerca piceifrons, assembly GCF_021461385.2. Lineage (NCBI taxonomy): Eukaryota > Metazoa > Arthropoda > Insecta > Orthoptera > Acrididae > Schistocerca > Schistocerca piceifrons. The sequence goes on along the minus strand of NC_060139.1, from coordinate 308,137,670 downwards.
TTTGATTCCTCGCCGGGTTGGCAATTTTCTGCACTCAGGGACTAGGTGTTGTGTTGTTTCCATTATCATTTCATCCTCATTGACACACAAGTCGCTGAAGTGGTGACCAGTCCACCTGATAGGAGTCGCTATCCACAGTTCTTTAGTTGCTTCAGCTTTTTCATTTTGATCTTGACGTATCTACAGAGTGGTCCATTGATCGTGACCGGGCCAAATATCTAATGAAATAAGCGTCAAATGAAAAAACTACAAAGAACGAAACTTGTCTAGCTTGAAGGGGGAAACCAGATGCCGCTATGGTTGGCCCGCTAGATGGCGCTGCCATAGGTCAAATGGATATCAACTGCGTTTTTTTTTAAATTGGAACACCCCTTTTTATTACACATTCGTGTAGTACATAAAGAAATATGAATGTTTTAGTTGGACCACTTTTTTTGCTTTGTGATAGATGGCGCTGTTACAGTCACAAACGTATGGCTCACAATTTTAGACAAACAGTTGGTAACAGGTAGGTTTTTTAAATTAAAATACAGAATGTAAGTATGTTTGAACATTTTATTCCGGTTGTTCCAATGTGATACATGTACCTTTGTGAACTTATCATTTCTGAGAACGCATGCTGTTACAGCGTGATTACCTTTAAATACCACATTAATGCAAAAAATGCTCAAAATGATGTCAGTCAACCTCAATGCATTTGGCAATACGTGTAACGGCATTCCTCTCAATAGCTAGTAGTTCGCCTTCCGTAATGTTCGCACATGCATTGAAAATGCGCTGACGAATGTTGTCAGGTGTTGTCGGTGGATCACGATAGCAAATATCCTTCAACTTTCCCCAAAGAAAGAAATCCAGGGACATCAGGTCCGATGAACCTGCGGGCCATGTTATGGTGCTTCGACGACCAATCCACCTGTCATGAAATATGCTATTTAATACCGCTTCAACCGCACGCGAGCTATGTGCCGGACATCCATCATGTTGGAAGTACATCGTCATTCCGTCATGCAGTGAAACATCTTCTAGTAATATCGGTAGAACATTACATACGAAATCAGCATACATTGCGCCATTTAGATTGCCATCGATAAAATGGGGGCCAATTATCCTTCCTCCCATAATGCCGCACCATGCATTAACCCGCCAAGGATGCTGATATTCCACTTGTTGCAGCCATCGTGGATTTTCCATTGCCCAATAGTGCATATTATGCCGGTTTACGTTACTGCTGTTGGTGAATGAGACTTCGTCGCTAAATAGAACGCGAGCAAAAAATCTGTCATTGTCCCGCAACTTCTCTTGTGGCCAGTGGCAGAACTGTACACGATATTCAAAGTCATTGCCATGCAATTCCTGGTGCATAGAAATATGGTACGGGTGCAATCAATGTTGATGTAGCATTCTCGACACTGACGTTTTTGAGATTCCCAATTCTCGCGCAGTTTGTCTGCTACTGATGTGCGGATTAGCTGCGACAGTAACTAAAACACCTACTTGGGCATCATCATTTGTCGCAGGTTGTGGTTGACGTTTCACATGTGGCTAAACACTTCCTATTTCCTTAAATAACGAAACTATCCAGTGAACGTTCTGGACACTTGGATGATGTCGTCCAGGATACCGAGCAGCATACGTAGCACACGCCCATTGGGCATTTTGATCACAATAGCCATACATCAACACGTTTAACATGGGTAATGTATCATGAAGCAAATACCGTCCGCACTGGTGGAATGTTATGTGATACGTTTGTCACTATTACAGTGCCATCTATCACAAAGCGAAAAAAGTGATCCAACTAAAACATTCCTATTTCTTTACGTATTACACGAATATGTAATAAAAAATGGGGGTTCCTATTTTTAAAAATGCAGTTGATATCCATTTGACCTATAGCAGCACCATCTAGCAGGCCAACCGTAGCACCATCTGGTTTCCCCCTTCAAGCTAGACAAGTTTCGTTCTCTGTAGTTTTTTCGTTTGACGCTTATTTCGTGAGATATTTGGCCCGGTCACGATCAATGGACCACCCTGTATAATTAAAATAGAACATATACCATATGTGTGTGGGGTTGACATATTATGTACTCTTTTCACAAGAAAAAGAAAAAAAAATGAGGTCTCGAAAAAGATTTCAAAGCACACTGGGCACGTGTGATGTCCTATATTGTCCTCTTTCCTCACCTTCAACATCCTGCAAAAAGGAGAGTGCTGGTTGTCACTCTGTTGGACAGCAGTTCATGCGTCAGGCAGCTGCAATGGGGCAAAGCGAGTGACAAATAACCAGGGAGTGCAAAAGTTCAAAAGCTGTACATTCAGGTCATAGCTGCACACCACCAGAAAAATGGCCCAAATGTTTGCACGAGATTTAATTGCTAGGACTGGTGTTTTGCTAGTGTCCTTTGCTTCTCCCTACAATATGAGGTCAAACTGCTGATGTTTCCTTGTGAGCCTGCATTTATAATTTTGCTTAACCGTATCATACTGCTGCTATCTGATCATAAGAGTCAGACATACAAATTATATTGTGGCTCATATGTATTTGACAAAAAACTGCCAAATTTAGAAATCCTGTCCTATTCTGGACGGCACTATCTGAGAGGTAATCAGTGTTGAAAGTTGTTCACACGCGCACACACACAGACACAGAGAGAGAGAGAGAGAGAGAGAGAGAGAGAGAGAGAGAGAGAGAGAGAGAGAGAGACTTCCTAGTACATTCGAACTCCTAATTAAGTTTAAAACATTTACTGTTATGTACATGTGTGCTGTCAGAACTACTATAGTACGCTTCGAAGTTTATCACTGAAATAAGACACTTGAAGATGTTTAACGCATCACTCATTTAGGTCTACAGCCTCAAACTTTCTATATTCTGTGTACATATAGCCGCCCACATTCCCTTGTATTATCCCTACAATAATGTGATACCAACTTTTATCTGTCCATTTGCATCTCTTCAGTTTATCTGATTTCTACGTGATTATTTGTTGTGCATAGCACATCTGTAGAACCTAATACAAACTCAAATCTTAGCAGCCTCTCATTTTATGTAATTTTCTGACTGGGGTGGTTATATAGTATTACATTTTTACTTTTGAACATGTTGAAATGCAGTCAAAATAAATCAAAATGATATGTTCTGTTGTGTGAGTTGTTGTTGTTGTTGTCATCTTCAGTCCTGAGACTGGTTTGATGCAGCTCTCCATGCTACTCTATCCTGTGCAAACTTCTTCATCTCCCAGTACCCACTGCAACCTACATCCTTCTGAATCTGCTTAGTGTATTCATATCTTGGTCTCCCTCTACAATTTTTACCCTCCACGCTGCCCTCCAATACTAAATTGGTGATCCCTTGATGCCTTAGAACTTGTCCTACCAACCAATCCCTTCTTCTAGTCAAGTTGTGCCACAAACTCCTCTTCTTCCCAATCCTATTCAATACTTCCTCATTAGTTATGTGATCTACCCATCTATTTTTCAGCATTCTTCTGTAGCACCACATTTCGAAAGCTTCTATTTTCTTCTTGTCTAAACTATTTATCGTACATGTTTCACTTCCATACATGGCTACACTCCATACAAATACTTTCAGAAACGACTTCCTGACACTTGAATCAATATTCGATGTTAACAAATTTCTCTTCTTCAGAAACGCTTTCCTTGCCATTGCCAGTCTACATTTTATATCCTCTCTACTTCGACCATCATCAGTTATTTTGCTCCCCAAATAGCAAAACTCCTTTACTACTTTAAGTCTCTCATTTCCTAATCTAATTCCCTCAGCATCACCCAACTTAATTCGACTACATTCCATTATCCTCATTTTGCTTTTGTTGATGTTGATCTTATACCCTCCTTTCAAGACACTGTCCATTTCGTTCAACTGCTCTTCCAAGTCCTTTGCTGTCTCTGAGAGAATTACAATGTCATCGGCGAACCTCAAAGTTTTTATTTCTTCTCCATGGATTTTAATACCTCCTCCAAATTTTTCTTTTGTTTCCTTTACTGCTTTCTGAATATACAGATTGAATAACATTGGGGATAGGCTACAATCCTGTCTCACTCCATTCCCAACCACTGCTTCCCTTTCATGTCCCTCGACTCATATCTGCCATCTGCTTTCTGTACAAATTGTAAATAGCCTTTCGCTCCTTGTATTTTACCCCTGCCACCTTCAGAATTTGAAAGAGAGTATTCCAGTCAACATTGCAAAAGCTTTCTCTACGTCTACAAATGCTAGAAACGTAGGTTTTATTTCTACGGAATCCATTCGTCTGTAAAGAATTCACGTTAATATTTTGCAGCTGTGACTTATTAAACTGATAGTTCGGTAATTTTCACATCTGTCAACACCTGCTTTCTTTGGGATTGGAATTTTTATATTCTTCTTGAAGTCTGAGGGTATCTCGCCTGTTTCATACATCTTGCTCACCAGATGGTAGTTTATGTGTGAGTATAGTCCACGAAATATCACTGCCTGCTTACAGTTTCGTGAAAATCAGTCTCAAATTTTATAATGCAGCCTGCTGCTACAATGTAAATGTCAGTGTACATCATAATAAATGGTCCTGTTTCTGCCTTTCTTCCATATTTTTGAAGTTTTATATTTATTAATCTAGTTATAACTTTGATTTTGCCAAGTACTATTGTTTTTATGTATTCCAGCAAAAATCTATACACTGAGCGACTTTCATATGTTCTGCTTTCCTATGCTCAAATTCCTGCAGCTTGGTGCATTACAGCCATGTTGGTACATATGTTATCCGTTTTGTTACGAATTATTTTGCTTATATATACAATCGAATTATATATGTAGTTTCTAATAAGTATTTATCACGTAATGATTAAACCTATGCCATAGCCATTATTTTCACTAATATCAGTTGGCCACTGATGGTGTTATACAGTAGGAAGTGAGAAGATATTCTGTATAGCTTTAAATATTATGTTCTACGGTAAAATTGTGGCCCTGCAACTTTACTTTATTAAATATATTGTCTTATATACTTCTTGTCACATCTCTGATTATGGGTTTCTGCAGAAACACATCATGTGACAACACAGCAAAAGGCATTCGAAACACACCATGCAAGCCTAGCATGGGTTGCAGTGCTCTCACTTTCTATTGTTGGCTTTCCTCGGCAATCTTCTTAGATGTGTTACCCCATTCTGTGGGTGCAGTTTTGCAGCAGTGAGTCAACAGTGCACTTAGCTGCCATTTTATAAAGAGCACTTGGCTGCCTTTGAAGCCATGGTCAGAAGACCACATCCTCACTATATAACACTGACCATCAGTCACTGACACACTCATTTTTGCAACCTTCGAACAACTATCTGCCAGTCCAACTGAATATTCAGAATTTAATTGCCCAGTTCACAACTGACATTTAACATATCAGTGGTGCTAAAACTGAGGTTGCTGACACCTTGTCCAGGGTCAGGGCACACCTCAGCCAACAATTTTCAATAAGCTGGCAGCAGCACCTAACAATGATGCAGAACTGAATTATTTGCTGCAAGAAACATCAGTGCCAGCGGTAGTGGTGTACAATGACAAAGCCATAAGCCAAATGTCTTCAAACCACCAAGATGCATTCTCAACTCCCTACACTGATTGAGTCATAGAAGCATCCAAACTATAACTGCAATGGTAACATAAATCTTTGTATGGCCTGGTATGCAGAAATTCTGCTGCTCATGGATCCAGACATGCAACTGCTACCAGAAGAGAAAAGTGACTCCTCATGTACAGGCACTGCTCAAAAACTTCATTACTATAGATACACACTTTGCTCACCTACAAGTGGGCCTCAGCAACTCACTATCTGTTTCTCAGAAGTTCTACTACTGTCCAAATGATACAGGTTAATGAGATGGTCAGAAGTTTCACCACTACAAAGTCAGACAGTGGAGCATGTGGCCCATGCCTTTTAATGTCAGTTGGATAGTGCAATTTGGCTTCTCAGAACAGTTAACATCTGATCAAGGTCTTCAGTGGGAGGCAGAGGTCTTCTGTAACATGGCACAGCTGTGTAGCCTTCACCTCAGATGAACTATTTGCCACACTGTTAGGGCTTCGGTGGACACACACCCATTAGTACTACTTGGACTGTCCTGTGTGCTAAAGGATGCCTGTCAGGCATCTGCAGAAGAACTTGTATCTACCAAGCCTCTACAGCAGGCAGTTCAGTTCTTCCTTCCATCCAACACCCTCAACTGCACAACATCTGGCCTGATACATGGCAAAGGGCTCTACCATAAATACTGGGCAGTGTTCTGGAAGCCGATACCCAAAAGCATCGGCGCCAATGACGAAGGCACACCTAACACAACAGCCTGTCCAAGAGCCATCAGTGTACGCAAAGGTACCATCGCAAAGTTCCGTGAAAAGGTCGTGAAACTGAAGGTAATAGAGCGAGGCTGGAGTAGTGTCCTTAGGAAGTGAATGAAGGCCAAGGACCAAGGTGAACACAGGTCAACAGGTCACCGCACAAAACCAAGTTGGTGAAGGGTTTACACCCACCGGGAAAGTTGTAGTTAGCGTGAAGTTAAATGCTGGAGCAAGAGCTGAAAGCGAACTCAAGGAAGTAACAGAAGAGGGACGCGCCCCATACTGGCGATCAAAGGAGTCATCGAAGAAGGACACATAGGATGGGTGGCCATGCATGGCAGAAAGCCGACATGCATATCTACTAAGGAGAAATTCACGGCAGTAGCACAGCGGTAGTTTGCAGCTTCTGCATACAGACACTCAACCAGGCCAGTGTTAAAGGCGCCAGTGGTCAAACAGGTGCCACAATGGTGGATAGTATTGAGATGGCTTAAGAGGAACGGATGTGCAGATGCATAAATGAAACACCCATAGTCTAACTTCAAACAGACAAGGGATCAGTACAAATGGAGAAGGGTGGTTTGATCTGCTCCCCAGGAAGGGCCACTGAGGACACGTACGACGCTGAGGGACCGCATACAGCAGGCTGCAAGGTAAGACATGTGGTAGGACCAAGAAAGTTTCCTATCGAGCATGAGCCACAGGAATTTTATAGTTTCAAGAGCAACAGGCCCAAGATGTAAAGACAGTAGAAGAAGCCAACTGCACCACCAGAAATTCAAACAGATGGTTTTGCCAATGGAAAAATGAAAGCCGTTGTCCATGCTCCATGAATAAAGACGATCGAGACATTGCTGAAGAAGCTGCTCAATGAGACAGGTCCAATGTAATAGATGACAAAATAGTTGATGAAAAGGGAGCCGGAGATGCCTGGTGGGAGACACACCATTATAGGGTTAATGGTGATAGCTAGAAGAACAACACTCAGGACAGAACCCTGAGGCACAATGTTTTCCTGGATAAATGTGTCCAACAAGGCAGATCCCACACATACCTTGAAAACTTGGTCTTTTAAAAATTCCTGAAGGAAATAGGGCAGGCGCCCATGGAAGCCCTACACATAGAGAGCACAGAGGATACCAGTCCCCCAGCATGTGTTATGGGCTCTGTACAAATCAAAACACATGGCCACAATCTGGTATTTCCACAGAAAACAATTCCTGACATGGGTGGACAAAGTGACGAGATGGTTAACTGCAGAACAGCACTCTTGAAATTCACACTGTGCAATGGTTGTAAATTGCAAGACTCGAGCCACCATGCCAGTCAGGCACGAATCATACTTTCCATCACCTTGGAAAAACAGCTGGTGAGAGAAATGGGGCGGTAGCTAGAAGTAAGTGTTTGTCCTTACTGGGCGTAGGTATGGGTATGACAGTGGCTTCACTCCAGCATCTGGGAAACATGCCCCCTGTCCAGATGTGGTTGTACATATGAAGTAGGAAGTGTTGCCCACAATGGAAGGTTGCTGCAACGTCTGAATGCGAACATCATCTGGCCCTGGGGCGGAGGATCGGGATGAAGCGTGAGCATGATCTAGCTTCCTCGTAGTACAGGCACCATTGTAGCACTCATGATTCTGAGAAGAGAAGGGTATCGCCCAAGCCTCCTCTGCTAATTTTCGATGGAGGAAGGCACGGTGATAGTGGGAGGAGCTCAAAATCTCCACAAAATGGCGGCCCAAGGTGTTGAAGATCACAATAGAGTCCACAATGACACTGTCTGCTACTGTCAGACTGGAAATTGGGGAACAGATCTTGGTCCTAGAAAGCAGTTGGAGGTTGTCCACACGATGGAAGAGGTAGTGGAACTGTTAAAAGAACTATTGAATAAAATCCAGATAGCTTTTTTGCTATCGTGAAGAACGCGATGACACTGCACACACAACTGTTTATAATGAATGCAGTTTGACGTTATGGGATGATGGTTAAAAATGCAGAGAGCACATCTCTGCATGAGCTGCCTTGCAGCACACCTCAATCCACCAAGGGACCAGGACACAGTGTGGTAAAGAGTAAGTGTGAGGAGTGGAACATTCTGCAGTGGTAAGGATGACATTTGTAAGATATTCTACCTGGTCATCGCAACTGGGGAAATGTTGTTTGAAGAAGGTCGCCAGGGAGCAGTAAAGCCTCCAGACGGCCTTAGTAAGCTGCCATTTGGGTGTGCACATAGGTGGGATAGGAGTCAGTTAATGGATAGCACATGGGGAATGGTCACTCGAATGGATCTGCTCCAGTGCCTTCGGGATCATGTGGAACTCCACTGCTAAAAAAATTGTATACTCAGCAGGAAGGTGAACCCTGGTGACATGATCAGGGAACACGACAGAGCAGCCAAGAGAATTTTCCTTGTTTAACGCAATCAGTGTAAACTACTGTGAAACCATGGTGCATATATAAAATGTTGAAAAACAGAGATTGAAATGTAAAATCTAGCATAGTATCTTTCCTAAACCCCCCCCCCCCCATGAACCATGGACCTTGCTGCTGGTGGGGAGGCTTGCGTGCCTCAACGACACAGACAGCCGTACCGTAGGTGCAACCACAATGGAGGGGTATCTGTTGAGAGGCCAGACAAACGTGTGGTTCCTGAAGAGGGGCAGCAGCCTTTTCAGTAGTTGCAGCGGCAACAGTCTGGATGATTGACTGATCTGGCCCTGTAACACTAACCAAAACAGCCTTGCTGTTGTGGTACTACGAACGGCTGAAAGCAAGGGGAAACTACAGCCGTCATTTTTCCCGAGGGCATGCAGCTTTACTGTATGACGATGGCGTCCTCTTGCGTAAAATATTCTGAAGGTAAAATAGTCCCCCATTCGGATCTCCGGGCAGGGACTACTCAAGAGGACATTGTTATCAGAAGAAAGAAAACTGGCGTTCTACAGATCGGAGTGTGGAATGTCAGATCCCTTAATCAGGCACGTAGGTTAGAAAATTTAAAAAGGGAAATGGATAGGTTAAAGTTAGATATAGTGGGAATTAGTGAAGTTCGGTGGCAGGAGGAACAAGACTTTTGATCAGGTGAGTACAGGGTTATACATACAAAATCAAACAGGGGTAATGCAGGAGTAGGTTTAATAATGAATAAAAAAGTAGGAGTGCAGGTAAGCCACTACAAACAGCATAGTGAATGCATTATTGTGGCCAAGATAGACATGAAGCCCATGCCTACTACAGTAGTACAAGTTTATTTGCCATCTAGCTCTGCAGATGATGAAGAAATTGATGAAATGTATGATGAGATAAAAGAAATTATTCAGGTAGTGAAGGGAGACGAAAATTTAATAGTCATGGGTGACTGGAATTCGACAGTAGGAAAAGGGAGAGAAGGAAACGTCGTAGGTGAATACGGATTGGGGGTAAGAAATGAAAGAGGAAGCCTCCTGGTAGCATCTTGCACAGAGCATAACTTAGTCATAGCTAACACTTGGTTCAAGAATCATGAAAGAAGGCTGTATACATGGAAGAACCCTGGAGATACTAGAAGGTTTCAGATAGATTATATAATGGTAAGACAGATTTAGGAACCAGGTTTTAAATTGTAAGACATTTCCAGGGGCAGATATGGACTCTGACCACAATCTATTGGTTTTGAACTGTAGATTAAAACTGAAGAAACTGCAAAAAGGTGGGAATTTAAGGAGATGGGACCTGGATAAACTGAAAGAACCAGAAGTTGTACAGAGTTTCAGGGAGAGCATAAGGGAACAATTGACAGGAATGGGGGAAAGAAATACAGTAGAAGAAGAATGGGTAGCTTTGAGGAATGAAATAGTGAAGGCAGCAGAGGATCAAGTAGGTAAAAAGACGAGGGCTAGTAGAAATCCTTGGGTAACAGAAGAGATACTGAAATTAATTGATGAAAGGAGAAAATACAAAAATGTAGTAAATGAAGCAGGCAAAAAGGAATACAAACGTCTCAAAAATGAGATTGACAGGAAGTGCAAAATGGCTAAGCAGGGATGGCTACAGGACAAATGTAAGGATGTAGATGCTTATCTCACTACGGGTAAGATATATACTGCCTACAGGAAAATTAGAGAGACCTTTGGAAAAAAGAGAACCACTTGCATGAATATCAAGAGCGCAGATGGAAACACAGTTCTTAGCAAAGAAGTGAAAGCAGAAAGGTGGAAGGAGTATATAGAGGGTCTATACAGGGGCGATGTTCTTGAGGACAATATTATGGAAATGGAAGAGGATGTAGATGAAGATGAAATGGAAGATACGATACTGCACGAAGAGTTTGACAGAGCACTGAAAGACCCGAGTCGAAACAAGGCCCCGGGAGTAGACAACATTCTATTAGAACTACTGACAGCCTTGGGAGAGTCAGTCCTGACAAAACTCTACCAGTTAGTGAGCAACATGCATGAGACGGGCGAAATTCCCTCAGACTTCAAGAAGAATATAATAATTCCAATCCCAAAGAAAGCAGGTGTTGACAGATGTAAAAATTACCAAACTATCAGATTAATAAGTCACAGCTGCAAAATATTAACGTGAATTCTTTACAGACAAATGGAAAAACTGGTAGAAGCCGACCTCGGGGAAGATCATTTTGGATTCCGTAGAAATGTTGGAACACGTGAGGGACTACTGACCCTACAACTTACCTTAGAAGAAAGATTAAGGAAAGGCAAACCTACATTTCTAGCATTTGTAGACTTAGAGAAAGCTTTTGACAATGTTGACTGGAATACTCTCTTTCAAATTCTGAAGGTGGCAGGGGTAAAATACAGGGAGCAAAAGGCTATTTGCAATTTGTACAGAAACCAGATGGCAGTTATAAGAGTCGAGGGACATGAAAGGGAAGCAGTGGTTGGGAAGGGAGTGAGACTGGGTTGTAGCCTCTCCCCGATGCTATTCAATCTGTATATTGAGCAAGCAGTAAAGGAAACAACAGAAAAGTTCAAAGTAGGTGTTAAAATCCATGGAGAAGAAATAAAAACTTTGAAGTTCGCCGATGACATTGTAATTCTCTCAGAGACAGAAAAGGACTTGGAAGAGCAGTTGAACGGAATGGACAGTGTCTTGAAAGGAGGATATAAGATGAACATCAACAAAAGCAAAACGAGGATAATGGAATGTAGTCGAATTAAGTCGGGTGATGCTGAGGGAATTAGGTTACGAAATGAGGCATTGAAAGTAGTAAAGGAGTTTTGCTATTAGGGGAGCAAAATAACTGATGATGGTCGAAGGAGAGAGGATATAAAATGTAGACTGGCAATGACAAGGAAAGCGTTTCTGAAGAAGAGAAATTTGTTAACATTGAGTATAGAGTTAAGTGTCAGGTAGTCGTTTCTGAAAGTATTTGTATGGAGTGTAGCCATGCATGGAAGTGAAACATGGACGATAAATAGCTTAGACAAGAAGAGAATAGAAGCTTTTGAAATGTGGTGCTACAGAAGAATGCTGAAGATTATGTGGGCAGATCACATAACTAATGAGGAGGTACTGAGTAGAATTGGTGAGAAGAGGAGTTTGTGGCACAACTTGACTAGAAGAAGGGATCGGTTGGTAGGACAGTTCTGAGGCATCAAGGGATCACCAATTTAGTACTGGAGGGCAGTGTGGAGGGTAAAAATCGTAGAGGGGGACCAAGAGATGAATACACTAAGCAGATTCAGAAGGATGTAGGCTGCAGTAGGTACTGGGAGATGAAGAAGCTTGCACAGGATAGAGTAGCATGGAGAGCTGCATCAAACCAGTCTCAGAACTGAAGACCACAATGACGACAACAACAACAACAACAACAACAACAACAACATCTTTCCTAAAATTAGTCAAGTCTAAAATAAATCCAGGTCTCTGGAGCAGCCAAGGTGGAAATCTGCTCCAACCTCAACATAACGGCCACACCCATCTTGAAAAGGCAAACTTGTGTGCAAAGGCCATAGGGTCTCATTGCTCATTGTCTGTTACAAAAACGCCATGGCAGTGGAAGCCAAGCAATGGTACTGTATGCAGGTGTGTATGGTGTTTCATATTGCTGGCACACCTAAGTAGCCTCACATGATGTGAAGTCTTGGTTCACCAGCCTCTGCACAGAGGCTGGATGCACCAGAATGGAAATTCCCTGATAATTACAGGATAAAAGAGACAGTAGACCAAAATAAAATTCAATGTAGTGAAACATTATCTTTAAATATGGTTACTTTAATCCTGAAAACAGCTCTGTGCTGTTTCTCAATAGGAACCCATTTTAGTATGAAATAACAACAAAACAATGATAATTCTACATCTCTTACTCTCCCATTATTGAGTTCAAACATTAATCCATAAATGCCCTACCAAGAAGCAATAACATCTTTGTTTTAAGAATTGCCATCACTTCTATATCAAATGTTTGTTCTCTGCAAGTTCACTTTCCCATATGAAGTAGAAATGTTTCAGTGATAATTCTATGGCCAAATGCAACAATCTTGGCAAGGCTTAGGTTCAAATGTTTTGCCAGAAGAAGATGATGAATACAATGTACACTACTCACATAGAGTTTTCCATTTTAATACTGTTTGTCAATCCTCCATAAAAGTAGTGTGGACTACATGTGCTTCTGTCGGTCACAGCCCATATTACAATGTATACACAAAGGCTATATGCATGTATAGCCCTTGTAACAGCCAGTGAAACTAAGGAAATTTGTCAAAAACCATAACAAGATAAGTGCGTTCAACCAAGCCGTTTGAATGGTGTTAGCCTTTTAGAAACACAGCATGAGGCAATGGAGGTTTGGCGAAGCTGGCTTGTCCACAACTTCAATTTTATTCATGTGGTCACACAGTCTTATTTTGTTAATGTTTAGAGCTCTTATCTTCTCTGACACTAAACACAAAGACATCAATAAAAACATATTTCCAGAGATATGTTATTTTCAACAATCATTTCTAGTGTATTGTGAGTAAACTGATTAGCAATTTCTTGCACATCAATTATAGAGATTTCTTACAGAACAAGTTTTTCAGTGGAACAATAGTATGTTTTGAATAAAGGAACAATAGCAGATGGGGGCAACAGTTTGACCACAATAAGTTGGCCATTTAAGCAACAGCTATTGGGAACAGCAAGAGGTGTGCTTTATTCCTGCATTCAGGCTGCTAAGGGGAGAGAAACAGTGAGAGCAAGGCAGCACAGACTCCTTCCCACAGTGCTGGCACCATTACCTGTATTTTGTGCTTATACAGAAGCAGATGCATGACATGTGAATATTTTTCAGCACTTTGCGACAAATGAATGTCTTCCACAAGTGCCAAGTTTCCCCATTACAGGCAGCACCAGCAAAAAGGGCCAACTTCTTGAGGACAAACTGTATAGAGGCAAGTGGCAAGGCAAACAATGTAATTATTCAATCAGAAAAGCTTTAGAATTCATATGATTAAGAGCAGGCATCAATCAGAACAGCAAAGATTTGTCTTTATATCGACGCTGCTTATAATTACTTGTGTTGTACTTTGAATCCAAGAAGTCACCAACACAGACGTGAAAAGTCGGTGGTGAGGACTCTGCACAAGAATATGAAGAAAGATATAGGCTTTGTCAACAATTATAAATAAAACAGCCTCTGGCTGAGAGAATGGTTTTATAACTCCTGCAATACAAATCAGTTTCTAGACTGCCAGCTCGATCTTCAGATGCTCCTGAAGCACACATCTATGTTAGGTATTACTTACCCTGCTCACAGCTGGCTGTCAACTGAATGGCAAACATCCAGGCCTTGAGTTGACAACACCACACAAAATGACACCTGGAGTCTATTGCCCACCACTGAATGACAGGCGGGGGAAGGGGGGGGGGGGTGAGGGGGGGCATCCCACCCACAGGTGTCCATCCTTGATCAGTTATAGTCAAAGAGTTAAAGAGAGGAAGAGCACCCACTATTCACCGGAGTGCTACCCCTAAAACAGAAAACAGTGTGCGAGGGAAAAAATCGGTTGACTGCATCCACAAGCAGTTTTGTTAAAACTGAGTAAAAGAAAGGTGACCACGGTGGTTAGTAAAGGAGATAGGGTCGAGGGTCCTACAGACCAAGAATGCAGTGGAGATGCCCCAACCTCAACCAGTTTGCCCCTACCCTGAAAGTAGTTTAAAACATTATACCAGAGAATAAAAACAATTTTCACAGAGAAAACTTAAAAGCATCTCAAGTTTGTTTGCATGGCCATACTCTGCAGCAAGCATAGAAATACTTGCTTTGTAAATAAAATCGCCTTTTCCTGTTGCCACTTTATTTTTCCCCTGATGCATTACATCTTTTCTCGCTCTAAAGCATCATCAGTGGGATGATTTGCTGTAATCTGTGTTTCCTCTCATCTGGTTTGGAGTTTGCACTACCACTTTATTACTAACATATAAGCACAGTTTTGGGTTCCGACCTTTTAAACAATGTTCACCATGTTACTCCTCCTTTTCTGTGGTGTTCTATTGTTCTTTTGCCATTCAACATAGCTATTCCTTCAGACACTGTGCTTTTAACAACATAAATATTACAACTTCATTATCCCACGGATAATGCCTTAGAACAAGAAAAAGACGAAATGCGGCTGGGAAAAATAAATTAAGTGGCAGTAGGAAAAGGTGGTTTTATTTACAAAACAAGTATTTAAAAGCATCTCACTGTCTATGAGTTGCTTGACAATATCAGAGGCAAAGAATCAAGAAAGCCATAGATCAGCATGGAAAGCTGGATGAAGGGGGCATTCCACCAGGATGGGAGTTACTGCCTGAAAGGCTCTGCAACGACAATGTGGGAGTTGCTCATTACATAAAATAAATCTATGTGTTAATCTGATATGATGGATGCAGCAGTGACAGAACAGTGGATTCCTTCTGAGAGGAACAGGAAGAGGAGCACCATGAAGCCATAGTCTCCTAGATAGTGTGGAAGTTTTTAGAGGAGCAATAGTCTACCACATGATGATCATTCTCTGAGTGATGAAGATATTTGCACCTGCAAATCAAATGTTGGGTAAGTAATCACTTCTGTAGCCAAATTGTCCCCACAGAAAGACAATTAGGTAGGCAGTACAACTTAGGTCATATGGAAAGTCACGAATAGCAGGTATCACAGGGTGACAATAGTAACTTCGATCAATAGGACTGCTGAAACGTAAGGCACTGTGAATGGCTGTCAGCTCCACCATCAAAAACATCATCATCTCAGTAACAGATGAGGTTCCTTACCAGAGGGATAGGTAAATGCACATCTTGTCCTATCCATGACTTTAGAGCTACCACTGAAAACGACAGTAGCACCTCAATACTCATGAAGAACTGAGAATGCTACAGGACTATACAGGAAGACATCGGTGGCCAGTTTTACTCCATGATGTTGGATTGAATCCAACAACTTGAAAGTTGAAGTCGCCACTGAGTCATAAATCTGGAAATCATTGTCTAATTGTATGTATATGAAGATGGTGTCTGTTCTTTCGGACATGTCCAGATGAACAGATACCATTAGTGATCTTGCAGCTCTCGAAGAACGAAATCCAGACCATTAGCTGCTTACGGGGGTTGATAAATATCAGGGGGACAGTTGAAAATGTGCACCCCAACCGGGACTCGAACCTGGGATCTCCTGCTTATATGGCAGACAATCTATCTGACTGAGCAATCCTCGGTGGCTCGGTCGGATAGAGCGTCTGCCATGTAAGCAGGAGATCCTGGGTTCGAGTCCTGGTTGGGGAACACATTTTCAACTGTCCCCGTTGATATTTATCAATGCCTGTACGCAGCTAATGGTCTGGATTTCATTCTCTAATTGGGTTAAGATCACATGATCTGCACCCCAAGAGGTGGGGCAAGGAAGAATAGAGCTTTAAGCTTTTGTGTGCACTTTTCTAGTGGCGAATATGGAATACTCATGTCAGATTTTTATCAAGGAAGAGTACAAAAAACTCAAGATTCTGTAACAAAGTCCAAGTGCTGGGTACCCAAGTAGAGTGCTGGGTCAGGATGGTCAATCATAAGACAACAGACAGGCACGACTCTGTTTTTCTGGGAGAAATCTGAAGCCAAGGCAAAAGTGTCCAAGTGTCAGTCCTTAGAATGGCAACTTGCAGTTGGTGTTGAATCGAGGCTAAAGACTGGGAGCAGAGATCATCAATGTATAGTGTGGCGGTGACCAGTGGGCCAATGGAGGCTGTTGGCTCATTGATAGCAATGACAAAGAGTGTACTGCGCAGCCCAGAGCCCTGCAGAAAGCTGTTCTCTTGGAAGATTAGTGAGCTGAGAGAAGTGCTTACTACAACATGAAACAACTGGTGGGACACAAACTGACTAGCAAAAGTTGGTACCAAGCCTCTAAATGTACATAAAATGTAATGGCACGGAGCAATATTGTGTATCTTATGTGGTTCAAAAAATACTGCAGTAATGTGACAGCATTAAGAAACAGGCTGTCAGATTGTTGTTTGCAACCTAAACAGATGGTTGGTTGTGTACTGTCCCTCCTGGACACAGGAATGACATAGGGACAAAAGGTACCACGATTCGAGAACCTGGTACCATCCTTGCAAGCAGTTTGCTGAGCACATTAGTGAGGCTAATCAGTCATTTGCTGTCAAAAGACATTTGGTTTTTGCCTGATTTAAGGACTGGGACGCCAATCCTATCCAGCCACTGCGAAGGGATAGCACCTTTTAGCCAAGAATGGTTGAAAACCCTGCATAGATGGAGTCTTATTGTAACATTTAGCTGTTTAGATGTTAGTGAGGCTAAACAGTCATTTGCTGTCAAAGGACGTTGGATTTTTTGTCTGATTTGAGGATTGGGACGCCAATACTATCTCGCCACTGTGACGGTGTGGCACCTTTTAGCCAAGAATGGTTGAAAACCTTGCGTAGATGGAGTCTTATTGTAAACTTTAGATGCTGGATCATCTAATTATAAACTGAATCAGTGCCTGGGGACAAATTGTGTGATGTGTGATGAGTCATAAGTCTGAAGCCCTTTCCAGTTTGTTATATAATTCAGCAAGATTAGAGGTAAAGGATACAGAATGTCTTCAACTTGTCTATTACACACTCAAAAAGTAGCTGGGTAAGAAGAGGACACCAATGCTGTCACAAAGTGGTCACATGGTGTTTGACAAGAACAAATGTATCAGCAGATACCCCACCATGGTGAGGAGACAGGACATTTACCAGCCGACTACGGAGCTTGGCCCAGAGCTAAGATGAAGAGGCATATGTTCTCAAGGAGGCGACATAGCACTCCCTGCATTCCTTCTTACTGTGTTAATCAGATAGTGAACCTTAGCACAGAGATGCTTAAAACTGATGAGGATGATCTGTGAAGGATGTCACTTGAGACAGAGTGAATCCACTGAAAGAGAGTAACAGTTCAAGCAGCATGACTGCCCGTCTCATGAGGTCTCTCACAACCTCATCAATGCCTTCTGACAGGTGCAAGTGGATATATAAAACTGTCAGTTGCCAATTTGAAGAGCCCAAAATGGTAGCAGGCTTACTGAAAGTGACAAGATCACCAGAAAGAGGTCACTGTCCCAAAGACCCTTGTATAGTAACTATTGCAGCAAAGCCATGATTTTGGGAAGAGACCATATGGTCGACAGCCAAAAAGGTGTCATGGGTGGTGCTAAAGATAGCAGCTATCTCTAAATGTGGAAATACGTTAAATTAATGTAGATGAGTACTAAAACAACCCTGTAATGTACAGATGTTGCATTACTAGTCTCCTGCTTGACACAGTCAACTCATTTACATATCTGTGTGTAATGTTGCAAAGCGATATGAACTGAAATGAGCATGTGAGAACTGTAGTAGGGAAGGCGAATGGTTAACTTCAGTTTACTGGGAGAATTTTAGGAAAGACTGGTTTGCCTGTAAAGGAAACTGCACATAGGATGCTGGTGTGAACTAGTCTTGAGTACTGCTTGAATGTTTGGGATCCATATCAGATCAGATCAAAGGAAGCCACTGAAGCTTTCAAAGACAGGTTCCTAGATTTATCATCAGTAGATTGAAATGACACGTAAGTGTTAGAGACGCTTTGGGAACTCAGATGGGAATCCCTGGAGGGAAGGCAACATTCTTTTCGAGAAATACTATTGAGAAAATTTAAAGAACTAGCATTTGAAGCTGACTGCCACACGGTTCTAACGCCACAAACACTCATTGTACCTCAGGAACATGAAGATAACATACGAGAAATTAGGGCTCATACAGATGCATATAAGCAATCATTTTCCCCTCACTCTATTTGTGAGAAGATGACAAGTAGTGATACAGGGTACCCTCCACCATGCACCATATGGTGGCTTGCAGACTATCTATGTAGCTGTAGATGTAAAGTTGGTAAGAGGACCATCACTGAGGAGACAGATCAAGATGAGAAAGTAGTTGGTTAATCAGAAGTCTCTACCAGACAACGTCTTTCTGGGAGAGGGCTGGGGGAGGGGGGGAGGGTGGCAGAGAGCTAAGAGGTGGTGCACATCAAAATACCCAACTAGGAGATAGTGGAGGGGAGAGAGTGGTGGTTGAATTAAAGTGGTCATGTTGATTTAACTGTCCTGCTAGGAGGCAAGTAAAATTACAAATGATGTGAAATTTAAAATTTTCCTGGTGAATTAAATGATCAAAGAGATTTTGAGATTGCAGCAAGTAAACTTCACTCCATGATATTTTGAGTGGACATCTGTCAGTCATGGTGACAGGTGGGCCGCATTGTCTGGCAGCAGCACCCTCACTGGTGGAACTGTGAAGCTCAGCTGTTTTCGGCATTACCTCTCGCTGCAGCCATCTGAGTATTCTGGCATCTTCATCTGGAGCAAATATCAGAGATGATGGGATTCCACACATTATCCAGCCTGTAGCCACTGCCACGGTTCATTACATTTTCCATGATGTGTATTTCTATGGATTCTTTTATAATGAAGATGTTGCTATGGCCAAAATTGATGTTTTGTCACACTCCATTGAATGTCAACTGGAGGTACAATGTTGCACAATTGCAGACTTGCAGGGCTGCAAAAGGCTAGTGCTACGTTTATGTCCTGCGCAAAGTTCTTTCCACTACGCATGTTGTTTGTCGTATATAGGCCATAGCACATTCGCAAGGTCTTTTGTAAATTCCCACCTTCTGCAACAACAAATTATCCTTCACCGATTCTAGCAGGTTCAAAATCTTAGAGGGTGGGCAGAAAATCACTTTCATCTGAAAATTACTAACTTAAAGATTCTTGTTATTTTGAAAGAAATATTTCCATCGAAAGGAAGAAAAGCTAGGGACTTTGCTGGCACATTTGCCTCTTTATCCCCTTCCTGGTTTTTGGTTTTAGCTGAGAATATCCTATTAATTTGCCAAGTAGAGTATCCATTGTCTCTGAACACTGTCTTTAAATGTGCAAGCTCTTTAGGCAAACTATCTGCATCTGAAGCCACATGGGCTCTGCGTACAAGGGTTTTAAGCACACACATGGTTTGGCATGGGTGATGGCAACTTGACAAGTGCAAGTACAGTTCACTGTGAGTGGGCTTATGATAAATAAAATGTCTCAGAGAGTTGTCACTTTTCCATCTAAGTAAAAGATCCAGGAATGGGAGATGACCATCTTTCTCTAATTCCATTGTAAATTGAATATTCTCATGAATGGAGTTAAAAATGATGTAAAAACTGCATTAACTTATATTCTCCATGGTGCCGCACTATGCAAGTATCATCCACAAAGAGCACTTTCCTCAGAATCCTCCATAAAAAAGTTAGTCACCAAGGTGGACAAGGGGCCGCCCATGGCAACGCCATCAGTCTACTCAAAATATTCTTGGTTGAACATAAAATAGATTGAGTGATGAGCATGCAGAAACAAAGCAGTATAACCACCAGAAACCATTTACCAATTAGAGCTATGGAATCAGAAAGACGTACCTTTGTAAAAAGAGAGACTGTGTCAAAACTCACTAAAAGATCTGAACTACTTAGGTTGAGAACCCCCAGTCTGTTGCTAAAATCTGCCGAGATCCATATACAATGTGGACATTTGCCAACCGAAGGTCTCAGCAAGAAAGTAAGATGTTTGGTTAAATCGTATACGAGAGCGTCAATGTTACTCACTATAGGCCGTAAAGGAAGATCATCTTTGTGCACCTTAAGAAGACCATATAGTCTTGGTGGTACACTGCCATGTGGTCGGAACCGCTTGATGGTCTCTGGGAGTAACAAGAAATAATTCAGGGGAGAGGAACAACTGGATTAACAATTGGCAGGAAACAATTGAGGAGAGTGGAGAGTTTCAGGTACCTAGGAAGCCTGATACAGGAAGATGAAAAAATGACAGGGAAATAAATGAGTGGGGGAGAAAAGCAGAAGCATTTCGGAAGAGTGTCAGAAGCCTGATATGGGGCAAGGTTGTACCCCAAATCAGTAAGAAGGTTATATACCAATCATACTATGTCCTAATCCTGACGTATGCAACCGAAACCTGTGTTATGAAAGGAAAAGAGAAAAGCAAAGTACAAGCTAGTGAGATGAAATTCTTGAGGAACAGTATTTGACTGACAAAGATAGACAGGTTAAGAAATGAGAGGATCAATGAGTTAATGAAGGTGTAACCATTACAGGATACGATAGAGAAATCAAGGCTGATATGGTATAGGCATGTTAAGCAAATGGAGGAGAAGAGGATACCCAGGAGGATACACAAGATGAAGCTGGAAGGAAAGAGACCAAGAGGAAGACCGAGAGAAAGATGACTGAAAGGAGTGGTGGAATGCGTCCAGAAGAAAGGAGAAGACTGGAAAGATGGTGGCAAGACAGAAGACAATGGAGAGGCTTATGTTCCAAACAGACCCGGCCAGAGGCTGGAAACTGTCCAAGATGATGATGATGATATGTCTTCCATTCACACGTGCTGTAGGGCAATGATAACTCTTTCTGTACACAGTATCGCTAAGTGGGCCACACATCATCTCCAAATACAAACTATGAGGTAACAAAATAATTGAGTTAACTTTATCCAGTCTGCAATTGCAGAGCATTGTACCTCCAATGGACATTCAATGCAGCATGACGAAACATTAAATTTGGCCTTGGAAACATCTTTTTGGGACTCCATTATAAAAGAATCTGTTGAAATACGCATTGCGGAAAATGTAATTAACCACGACAACAGCTACTAGCTGCACAATGCATGGAATGCTGTCACCTCCAAGATTTGCTTCAGACAAAGACACCAGCATACTCCAATGGCCGCAGTAGGCAGCAACGCTGAGGACAGCTGATCTTTGCAGTTCTGCTAGGGAGGTCACTGCCGCTAGACGGCGTGGTCCATCAGTCACTGCGACTCTGGCGCATGCGCGGCAATACTCTCAGCACGCTATACAGGGCAGAGCGAAGAATTTCTTTGTCAGAGTTGATGACGACCAGCTGCAATCCCAAAATATCTTCGAACATTACAATGATGTTTGCTGGGGGTCATTTGCAGTCATACTGTTATTGCTTCCAATGTGATACTGATACCTATGCAAACCAATGTACTGAGCCATCCAGATGCTCTCTCTGGGACAGTATTGTTCTAACAGTAATCACAGTAACCTCAAAAAGTTGAAGAATGGTGATAATTAAAGTGTGTTTATTGACAACCAACACAAAGAACATACTGGTTACCGCAGTTCTAGCACATGAGATTAATATCCATTGCAATTCTACTGGATCAATATGCTGAGGGATCCTTGCTAGGTGTGATTGGACCAGGACAGGTCACACCCCATGACAACTGCCATGGTGTGAGTGGAAAAACAATGGAGATTAATTTGGTGTAGGAGGACCTGGCAATTCTGGAGTCACTGGAGTAACGTTCTCCAAAGTTTTCTTCTTTTTTCCTTTCGCAACTTTTGATGGCCATGAATATTGTGAGGCCATATCTGCACTGGGTGTAGGAATGGAAGATGGGCATCCAGCCCTGTGGCTCCTTCATACATGACCTGATGTCACACTGCTGACTTTCAGATTTCCGGGGAGATTTTTCGAATGACAGCCTTGTCACAAATAGATGCTGCTTCTATGGCTGGGTGCAGGGAGTGGCTCTCTAGGATGGTATCACCATGAGATGGGAGTTTATTTGTGGAACTACCATATGTTGATGTCAAGAGGGTAAATATGCCAAATACTGCTGATTACTTAGCCACAGTAGTGGCAGAAGTCAGTATCACTGATACTGGATGCAAATGATTGTATATTTTTGAGTTTCAAAATATGAGAGGCGATCTTATGTTTCGAATTTTCCGTTCCTTGATTAGAGTAGCACTTCTTTGAGGATTGGGGAGGGTGGTTATTCCACAAAATTAACACAGACAGATGGTAGCATATATTGTCAATTTTTATGAAGTGGCCAGAAGCGCTGGTATTTAAAGCACTACATTGGGGATGGGAAACAAGGCTTCACATTGTAGCAGTAAGCCATGATTTTGAACTTTTCTGGAAGCAAAGTCACCTAAAAAGTGAGGATGAATGCACTGGTGCCCACGTCGTCTTTTAAGCCTTGATGTACGTAATCTATTTTGTGGATGCTTCATCTCTTCAAGTGTTAATGTAGTTCATCCATCTGCAGCATCAGGTCCTGGTGTGAAAGTAATCCCTGTGGCACACTGATGTTCTTACTGTGACACACACATCAGCAAGTTGTTTACAAGAGAATAAGGCCCAGAATTGGGTAGTATTAACCAATATACAATTTACTAATAAAAACAATTTGCCAAATATGCTTCAAATATTCTCCACAAAGAACACTGGTTTAGTAGAAAAAAAAAAGAAAAAAAAACTGCCTGTTTGGGTACAAACCAGAAACTGAGGGGGGCCTTGTGGCTACCAGCTGATTAACTTTGGCCATTTTAGGATGCAAAGCATCTGCCATGATGCCATCTACTCCGAACAAGGGCTCCTCCCACATGCACCCCACAGCCAGAGCTGAGGGCACCTGGCATCATGATGATGATGATGATGATTGATTTGTGGGGCACTCAACTGCGCAGTCATCAGTGCCCGTACAAAGTCCCAATTTTTACACAGTCCAAAGGCTCCTGGCATGATGGCCAGTGCCCAGAGTCCTGTGACCTCATAATAGGTAGACATCTACTCCTCTGCATGTGCAGAAAGGTGACAGCTTGGGCATCAACAGCGTGATCGCTGCTTGGTCTGCAGTTACCACCATTAAGTGTATCTGATGACTCCCCTCCCCATACAATGACTGGTAGCTACACTGAATATTGGGTGACCTTCCCCGTGCATTCTGTGAAACAATTTTGAAAAGGTTGAGGTACCATCCAAATATGTAGTGGAAGAAATACAGCAATGGTTTATATGCTCGCAACACAAGAACTCACAAAATAGCAAGCAATCTGAGGACACAGAAAGGAGGAGCACAGGAGATATGGCTAGGTGAATGTATTGTAGATTAATCAATGGAGTTCTTTGTTGCATTCTTCATGGGATATAAAAGATTAAGACAATTACCTAATGAATGGTGGATACAAGATACGACTGCAGGGGAACACCGTATTTATTTATAGCTCACATTTGTGCAGCTAGTATTTCCTTTAGGCCTATAAGAAATTATCACATAAAATTATGGTAGAAAACATTAATGAAGATATGCAACATATGTTAAGTTGTTTTCTGGGCTCTTGGGTGTCCAGTCAGATGCGATCGTTGAAGTCCCCACGATATTTCAGTGAATAACCTTTCTGCCATCACCAGTTGGTTCTGATGATGGCGGAAAGGTTATTCGCTGAAATATCATGGGACTACAACAATCCCATCTGGCTGGACACCTGAGAGCCCTGGAAACAACACACACTGGGAAAGCCTCCAATCACATATATGTTAAGTCGTTGATTGGTTTGTTAATGAATCTTGAAATGTGTGAAATGCAAAATTTGATAATGCAGCAAGGGTGGTGCATGGGGTCAGAATGAAAGAAGCTGAGGCAGGGGATATCAAGGGGAATGACAGTGTTGGTCAGGTGGAAGTGGAAGATCAGGTAGGAACAGGAGGATGGGTGGTCCCAGGTGGATTTGTAAAACTGACAGCTTATAAGTAAGTAGGCCGATAGCAGATATAGTTAACTATATTAAAAATACAGGACCTACAAGATACAAGGTAAAACTTTCGTTCAGTACTTTGAATAAAGTACTTCTTCAAAAAAATTGCAGGCACAAATCATTAGTTTCATTACATATTCTGAAAACAGGATTCGAGCTCGAGCATAAGTGCCAAATGTAAATTGCTCACCACAATCGAGATATCTGAATACTTTTTTGCCACATGCTTCCACAAGGGTACTGGGACCTAACAACTGTTATGAACGTCTCGGATGCGACTTATCATTGAATGCGTGCAAAAAAATATTTTGAAATCCGTGTTCTCTCCTTACTGATGCAGGATCAAAATGTCTATTTCAACACTTAATTTACCATTACACTTAAAAATGTGTGCTGTCAGCTGCAGTTAATACCTTTATGAATCCATTAGGAGGGCGAGCTGATAAATTCGCAATTTTTATTACTTATATCTCTCCATGCACGTTTTAAAGATTGTTCCTACTATGTAAATGTTGTATTAGGGCGCCCCCCACCCCCAGATCAATAACTATTTTCCTAGGTGCCCAAGAAACTGTTCTCCATAATAAAACTTTGGCCACGCCACAGATCAATCCGTCATATGTTACCGCAACAGTGGCTTTTTGGACGCTTCGCAAGTACTGCACTCAATTAGATACCAACCTATCTCCAAATACTGTATACTCACATCTTCAAGGCGAGTGTATCGAACTTTTTCACTCAGTTCCCTTATAGTCTTCATGCGATGGCTTAAAGGTGCATCAGGTCCCAGATCCTTCTCAATTTCCGGCGTTAATGTAAACTCTGTTCTGCTCTTCAAATTACCTGTAAAGAACAGTGCGTGCGTCATAAAATGACGAGTTTCCACGAATGCCGGTCTCATTAGTTAGTTTCTCATTTTAAACAATACCTGAAACACCTTTATTCATCCGAAAGAACTGTTTGAATCGTTCTGGGAATGTCTTTTCCCTGTCCTTAGACGTCATTTCGAATTATTGATAAATGTCAAACAACAAGGTATATAAACAATGCAGACGACTTAAGTAAAATTTGTACAATAAAAACCTATCTCTCCATATGCTTTAGTTACTCCATTCTCAAGGTTGAAATATTAATTTTTGCGTCTTTAGAATAATATTCCACCTTTTTTGTTCAAACTCAATCCTTAAAACTATATTCCCCTCCCATCAACACTAACAACAACATTCAGACTTCTCAACTGAGCGCTTGCTCAAAGCTATTCCGAGGAAAAACTGTCCATATTGATTCTTCACATCAGGTGATTTTTCGTCTTTGCCCGCATATATCTACATACTTTGATGATAGATTTCTGATTAGCAGGGGAATAAACACTGCTGTTCTAGTTGAGTTTCCAAGTTTATTTCATAATAAAACTAGTACAAACATTTGTAAGTAATCCTAATTAGGGTGAGAGCAATGTTTCTAGCAAGATGACACAAATACACGCACAGCAACGTTTGCTTAGCTTTTGGTGGACTGAATATTGACAGTTTATTTTCTGGGAAGGGAAGAGTGTCTTTTCCCGGAGGCGATTTACAAGCTCGTGGAGTAAAGTCAATCGATAAACTCATGGGCAAGCGACCGAGTTCCTCCTCCGCCCACTCAGCTACGTCACAAGGCGCCTCTACAGGCTGTTTCCTGAAGTTGCACCTGCTCTGCCGTGCGTGCGGCTTAAAACTGCGGCGATCCATTGTCCAGATACGTCCGGGCAACGTTTATTTTTAGATAAATGCTTTAATACCATACGAAATAATAAGATGGTCAGCTGATAAGTATTTCTGCTTAGAGAAAGTCCCTCTAACAAAGGAATCACCTTCAGAGGAGGCCAGGTATCGAAGTAGAGAAGGAATTATCATATTTCATCAGAATATAAGAGGTGTTAGAGATAAAGTTAGTGAACTGCTTATAGATGTTGACTCTGACATTATTGGTATATCGGAGCACCACTTAAATAATTTGACAACTCAGAGGCATCCTTTACCAGGATACAGATTAGCTGGCTGTTTTTCAAGGAATTCTTTGCAGAGTGGGGAGTGGCCATGAACGCAAAAAACAGTATTCCATTTGAGTCCGTAGATGTGTCGCGGTACTGCACTGAACAGTTATTTGAATAATTTACAGCGGCAGTTGAATTTAGTAAAAAAAACTTCTAAATGTTATTGTTTATAGTTCCCCTAAATCTGACTTCAGAGCATTTCTGCTCAAGCTGGAGAAGGTTCTTGGTTCACTTGACTGGAAGTACCAAAAATTAATTAGACAGGGTGTTTCAAAATTGATGGTCAATATTCAGGGATATGACAGGAATGATTATTTGAAACAAAAAAGTCAAGTAAACATGGGCTCTAAAACGTATACCTTAAGAGCTATGAGATATTCTTGATCTTCAATGTTGTGAAACAAATCTCTTCTACTGCAAGCTCTTTGCTTTCTATATTTTAGGAAGTGGTAGAATGGACCAAAACAAGAAACAAATGTTCAGTAAACATGTGCTCTAAAATGCATACCTTAAAAGTTATGAGCAAGTGCTAATAGCTGTTAAGGTATGCATTTTAGAGCACGTTTACTCATCATTTTTTTTTCTTGTTTTCGTCCATACTACGACTTTCCAATATATGGAAAGTAAAGAGCTTGCAGTAGATGAGAATTGCCTCACAATATCGAAGATTAGGAACTTCCCATAGCTCTTACGATATGCGTTTTAGGCCCATTATTCCTGTCATATCCCTGAATACTGACCATCGCTTCTGAAACACCATGTATGTGGTGACTTCAATATTAATTTTCTATGTGATTGTGCAAGAAAAAGGATGTTGGAAGATCTTCTAAACTCATATGATCTAATGCAGACAGTGTTTTTTCCAGCCAGGGGGCAAAGTAACAGTAGCACAGCCATAGACAGTATTTTTATTCATTCTTCATTAATAGATGGTCATTCTGTTAGGAAAAGGGTGAATGGCCTTTCAGACCATGATGCACAAATTTCAACACTAAAAGGTTTTTGTACTCAAAAAATGATATATATAATTCCAAACTACGTAGAAGAGCTAATCCAGTGGAAACAGAGATTTTTTTTAAACCTCATTAAGGAACAAGAGTGGCAGGATGTTCATAGCCGATAACACAAATGACAAATATAATACTTTCCATTACAAGGTTCTAAATAGGGTACTAGATGTGAAAGGCAGCATGCGTGGGTGACTAGTGGAATAAGGACATCATGTAGAACAAAGAGGGAATTAAATCAAAATGTTAGAAGTAGTCACAATCAAGCTACAAACAGTATTGCAAATTGCTTAAAAATATTATTAGGAAAGCAAAAAGTATGTGGTACACAAATAGTATAGCTAATTCACAAGACAAAATTAAACCCATATAGTCAGTTGTGAAGGAAGTGTCTGCTCAGCAGCACAAGGTCGACAATATAAAGTCATTTTGTAGTAAAAATATTTCTGCTAATGAGAAGTCAGAAATATGTACAGTATTTAACAATCACTTTCTGAGCACTGCTGGTGAATTAAATAAAAACTTAGTCTCTACAGGGAATCATATAACTTTCTCAGAAAATGCATTTCCGAGATTGGAATACTCCTCTGTGATACTGACAAGGGGGAGATCGAGTCAATAATTAAATCACTGAAGACTAAGGCCTCTCATGGATATGACGGAGCACCTATCAGTATATTAAATTACTGTGCTGCACATGTTAGCCCCGTACTAAGAATGGTCAGTTTCCTGAATGATTGACATAGTAATAAAGCCACTTTATAAAAAATGAGACAGGGATAATGACGACAATTATAAACCTATTTCTATAGCATCTGTGTTTGCTAAAGTTATTGAAAAACTGTATTTAAGGATAATTAATGATTTTGTTTTACATAATTTGCTATAAAATGTATAGTTTGGTTTTAGAAGTGGTTGAACAACTGAAAATGCTATATCCTCTTTTCTCTGTGAGACACTGGATTGATTAAACAAAATATGAAACTTCCTGGAAGATTAAAACTGTGTGCCGGGCCAAGACTTGAACTCGGGATCTTTGCCTTTCGTGGGCAACTGCTCTACCAACTGAGCTACTATCAGCACACACTCAGCTGCAGAGTGAAAATCTCATTTTGGAAACATCCCCCAGGCTATGGCTAAGCCATGTCTCCGCAGTATCCTTTCTTTCAGGAGTGCTAGTTTTGCAAGGTTCGCAGGAGAGCTTCTGTAAAGCTTGGAAGGTAGGAGACGAGATACTGGCAGAAGTAAAGCTGTGAGGACGGGGAGTGAGTCGTGCTTAGGTAGCTCAGTTGGTAGAGCACTTGCCCGCAAAAGGCAAAGGTCCCGAGTTCGAGTCTCGGTCCGGCACACGGTTTTAATCTGCCAGGATGTTTCATATCAGCGCTCACTCCGCTGCAGAGTGAAAATCATATTCTAGAGAAATCAGTGATGGTGTTGGCATGTCAACTGGCACATACCATACATACCATAAAATTGTTTCGAATAAAGGTACTCGAAACTGCTGAATTTTGAACAAAAATAGAGGCCAATTCAAGTTACTCAGGAGCCACTATAGTCCGATCCACAAATAATGGAAGTTCGCGCAGGTCAAGAAACAGGCGGGGGATTGCATTGTTGTCAGTTCCAAGCGACAGTCGCTGAACTTGCACACATGTGCTTTGCGCTTTATGTAAGTTGTATATTCTGCAAATTATGTCTCTCACTTGTTTGTGGAGAATTTGTCACTTACCACGACCTTCGACCATGACAACTTGCAACAAATGGATTAAAAATTCACTAAGTCACTATGATCAGGTTTAATGCTCGCATTTGGTGCGGCATTCACACCAGTGCGCTCAGAACACTACTGAACACTCATTGGCTGTTAGAGTGGCCGTGCGGTTTGAGGTGCCATCTCATGGGCTGTGCGGCCCCTCCCATCGGAGTCTCGAGTATTCCCTCGGGCATGGGTGTATGTGTTGTTCTTAGCATAAGTTAGTTTAAGTAGTGTTTAAGACTAGGGACCGGTCATCTCAGCAGTTTGATCCCATAGGAATTTACAGACATTTGAGCATTTTTTGGTGAATGAATGATGTAGGTGCGCAGAATAAGTCTAAACTCGACCGCCATCGTTTGTGACTCCAATTACAATGAAACGAGATGACGAAACATGAGTTAACTGATATGACGTTGAAACTAAGACTCAGTCGCCCCAGTGGAAGAATCTTGGATCACGAAAACCGATAATAGCTCGACAGGTGCAGTGAAATCTGAAGGCTATGTGGTTCTAACATTACAGTGTACCATGGGTTCTTGTCACAAGGTGAAACGAACATAAGAAGTATTACTTACAAGTTCAACGTCATTTGTGTGAAGCAATCCGAAAAAGTTTGGATTTGTGGTGGAAAAATTCGTGGTTTTTGCACCACGATAATGCACATACACACATTTCGTTGTATGTTTGTGAAGTTTTACCCGAAAACAATACTGTAATAATGCCCTAGCCCCCATATTGGCTCCATGTCACGTTATTTTGTTCCCCAAAATAAAGAAAACTGTAGAGGGCACTCTTTTGGAAGCACAGATGAGGTTGAAAACGTGTCGCTAACAGGACTAAATCTGTGCCAAAGATAGAGTTCTAGAAGTGTTTCACATTTTGGAAAAGTGCTGACGTAAGTGCATAATACATAATGGGGAATATTCTGAAGACGATAACATTGTTGCAGACTAATAAATAAAGCCAGCATTAGATTCAATATTCACGACAATAATCCTGTTGCTTCCATGAACACTGTCCTTGATGCCATCAATGTCAGTACCCAAACAATATTTTCTAAAAGTAATTAGTTGTTCTGTCGATACAAAAGAACTTTCTGGCATGCTCGCTATCTTAATTTCCTTATTTATTACAAATATTTGCATCGCCAGGCAATTACAACAGTTCTTTTTATCAGAATCTTTCTTTCGTTTAGATATCTCCTCCAGAGAAATCTCATTTCGCGAAGTGTCTCGTGCAAAATAATTTTCTGCCAAGGTAAACTGATTTTTCTGTTTGACTGCAACAAGTAATTTCCGAAATGTTGGCACTATTCTTTTGATCGATGTACAAGTCCTCCATCGTTTGTAGCATTACCGATTTTCATAGCTGTCTATAACGATGGCCTTCCTCTCAAAATCCTTAATGTTCTTTCTTGGCGATCCAAATAATCCATGTGTTTTATTTTCGCGTTTCCCTCTGTCCTATTGCGGCGAGACTGAATTTTGTATAAAATGGAGCCGTTTTTATGGGACTGGCAACATTATCCAACAGTTCTTTTAGTTCTACCTACCTGCTGCAGAAGTGTTATTATGCTGTGGGTGAGTATTCATCAAGTTAAAACCTAAATGTGTATATTATTATTCTAATAAATAGTGATTGTGGAAAATTTGCATAGATTGTGAGTAAAACAGACTGTAAAATTGAAGGATCTATGCACAACTATCTCCTCAGTAAATGTTCTTACAGTATAACTAAGTATTCGTTAGTATAGTAGAATATCATACAACACATTTTCATCTTGATGTCAAATAAATTGTAAATATCTTTCAATTTTCAAATTTCAAATTTCAAATAAAATTAAATTTCAGATATTTTACACAAAAAACTACAGTCATAAACTATGGCTGTAGCTAAACAGTAAATGTTTTTTAACAAGATTAATTGTTGTAAATTAATAAGCAGAGTATGCTGATGTCGCATACATCTGTGTCTGTTGTGCGAAAAAGATAATGTTGTAAACTGCGGTCACATGATATGGAAAGAATGATAAAGATTCTACTGCTATCTCTCTCTCACTCTCTCTCTGTGTGTGTGTGTGTGTGTGTAGCCGGCCAGACTGGCCGTGCGGTTCTAGGCGCTACAGTCTGGAACCGCGCGACCGCTACGGTCGCAGGTTCGAATCCTGCCTCGGGCATGGATGTGTGTGATGTCCTTAGATTAGTTAGGGTTAAGTAGTTCTAAGTTCTAGGGGACTGATGACCACAGCAGTTAAGTCCCATAGTGCTCAGATCCATTTGTGTGTGTGTGTGTGTGTGTGTGTGTGTGTGTGTGTGTGTGTGTGCATAGTTTTGCAGATAGGTTTGCCGATAAAATTCTCTCGAGCTTCCAGCCGTGTCTAGTGGTTTAAAATCCATGAGCTTTTGGCCAAGAACTACTCAGCGACTGTCAAGTGGTGACCGTCTTTTGTTTGCTGCTACCATTCTTATACAGCTGCCTGCCTCTGTGACTTCACTGATTCTCGCTCTAGTGCCATATAAGGTAATGTTTCCAGTGTGTGCCTGCCTCACACACTTCAACTTTCTGAAGGCTGGGTATCAAGCCATGCTCAACAGCAGGCCGCTGTATTTATTGAGCATGTTGTCACAAATTTATCTCGGTCGCTTCTTTTATTATGCTATCTCAGAAACTGTTAGCCCATGCAATAACAAATGTCTCATCGAATGCAATACGATATCCATTTTCCACAGGATGGTCTGCTACTGAAGATTTCTCAGAATACTGAAGGCAAAAGCTTCTCTTGTGTTCTACATAGCGCTGTTCAGCAGTAAGCACAGTCTGTATGAGATAAAACTGTCCATACCCACATGGTATTTTATATACTCCTGGCCTTGTGAGGCCTACATCGTCTTTCACAAGCCTCATGAGTTATCGAATTTTTGCTATAGCCCTTAAGCGCGAATCGATTTTATGCCCCTTTAGGAGCCAGCTGATCTTTCGTGTTACAGGCAAAAAGGCAAGCTTCTTTGGGTCTTCATTGGTGTGCTTCTGTTTAGATGTTTTCGGAAAGATGCCTTACGAAATCTGGCGGTTGTTGTAGCCGCTGTCCCTGGATACTTTCCGTGAGCAGCTCAGTTCCTTCGGCAAGTTTTCATCGTCTGAGACAGCTTCCGCTCAATTTACCAAGATCCTCAAAACAGAATGTTTCTGCGACAGATGGTGATATCTGTTAGTGTGCAGATATCGGCTCGTTTGAGCGGGCTTCTGATAAACACAGTGGCTGAGACAGGCATTTGCTTTATGGTGGACGAGGACGTTAAGGAGTGGCAAAGCACCATCTGTCTCTACCTCCATCATGAACTTGTTGTCGTCATAGATATTGTTGATATGGTCCCAGACCTTCCACAGCATTTCGAATCCATTAAACCAGACAAGGAATGTGTTGTCGATGTAATGATGAAAGCAATTATGCTTTTCAGGAGCTGTGGCCAGGGCAATATCTTGAAAGTCCTCCACAAAGAGGATTGTTTTAACTGGAGGTAATGGGCTCCCCCTCATGACACTGTCTAAAATATTATCCATCATACAAAAAATACTATGACACCAGAGTGTGCTTAAATAAATCCACGACAGTGTGGTCAAATAACTGTGAGACCAGATCCATAGAATCTTTGATGTGATGTGAATGAATAATGACATCACATCAAAGATGACCACAATATCTCCTTCTCAAAGTTGCAAGCATTTAATTCAACTGATGAAGTCGGTTGTGTTTTTGATGTGGGGCACACAGTGACGAATGTGCACAGTAAGGAGGGTAGCCAGAGCCCTCAGGAGTCTGTAAGTTGGCAAGCCAATGGTGCTCATGATGGCACATAGAGGTGTGTTCTTCTTGTGAACATTTGGAAGACCATACAACGCAGGGGGTCGAGGTGCCCGAGAGAGGAGATTTTTAATTATATTCTCTCCCAGTGGAGATCTCTTGAGAAACTCCAATGACTTCCTCATTATTCTGGATGTTGGGTCCCTTATTAATTTTTGATATGTCTCGTCCTCCAACATCAACCAAACTTCGCTTGTTGCATAATGATGGCTGCATTGCCCTTTCAACTGGCAGAACTACGAGGAGAGGATCATTATAGAGTTAGTTAAGCTCTTGTCTTGTCCGAAGTTGCTGGCTCGGATTTTGAAAGACTGTGGCACATTTCTCGACGAATTTCTTGTACAGTTTCATGGGGCATCTTCCGAACTCCTTGTTTGACACGACTTATTATGTCAGCGCGAGTCCGCCTCTGGTAGCTGAGTGGTCAGCGCGACGGAATGTCGTGCCTAACGTCCCAGGCTCGATTCCCGACTGGATCGGAGATTTTGTCTGCTCAGGGACTGGATGTTGTGTTGTCCTTATCATCATCCTTTCATCCTCATCGACACACAAGTCGCCGACGTGGCGTCAATGCGTAAGACTTGGACCAGACGAACGGTCTACCCGACGGGAGGCCCTAGTCACACGGCATTTCCATTTCCATGTCAGCGAGAGGGATACTTAGAAGCGATGGTGTAAAATTAAGTCCCTACTTAAGAGCCGATATGACACCTGCGTCGATGTTTCTCGTCGTCATGTTGATAATGGTACGTTTTGTTGTTTTCTGTTCTACCCTACGCTATTGCTGTGAAAGCAGGCTGAATTTCCCTTTCTGCCTTTCCATGGTTGTCCTCTGTGATGACATTTGTTATACTACTGTGGCTGCATCAATCCAGTCCCAATTCACAGCTTAGAGCGACTCCTTCAGCCACAGATAACAGCCATTAGCTCATGGCCGTTTGTGTCTATCTGCTTTCTGGTGTGAAGTATCCTCTCTCACAGCAGGGTGAAGCTAGCCTGACGAAATATTTTCTGGCTGCAGCAGTGTTGATATGGTGCCTAAGTGTTCACCAGAAACCCACCCAAATGGGCCAATGTCTGCGCACTAACAACTATCAAAATCCGTCGCAGGAACGTTCTGTTCCGAGAAGCTTAGTTCATCGAGTGGAAACCATCTCAGACGCTGAAAACCTGCCGAAGGAACTGAGTCTCTTACGGAAAGTATTCAGGGACAACGGCTACAACATCTGCCAGATTTCTCAAGGCTTCTTTCCCAAAACATGTAAGCAGTAGGGCCCTAAGGAGGGCTCGATCTGTGGCTCAGTAACAGGAAAGATTATCTGGCTCCTAAAGAAGCATAAAATCGATTCGGTCTTCGGGCTCTAGCAAAAATTCGAGAGCCTGTGAGGCCTGTGAAAGTCGATATAGGTCTCAGAATGCCAAGAGTATATAAAATAACTTGTGAGTATTGACAGTTTTGTGTCAGGCAGATTGTGTGTGGTACCGAACCGCACTGTGTAGAACACGAGAGATTCTTTCGCCTTCAGTACTCTGAGAAATCAATGGTAACAAAGCATTCTCTAGAAAACGGACATCAAATTGCATTCAACGAGACAACTGTTATTACACGGACTGACAGTTACTTGGATAGCATAATAAAAGAAGCGATTGAGATAAAAATTTGTGACAGGACCCTCAATACATACGGTGAGCGTGGCTTGGAACCCGGTCATCAGAAGGCTGAAGCAGGTGCAGTGGGAGTGCAATGAAAACATTATCTTACATGGCGCTAGAGCGTGCACCATTGACGTCACAGAAGCCAGTGCAGCTATATAGGGATGGTTGTTGTTGTTGTTGTGGTCTTCAGTCCTGAGACTGGTTTGATGCAGCTCTCCATGCTAATCTATCCTGCGCAAGCTCCTTCATCTCCCAGTACCTACTGCAACCTACATCCTTCTGAATCTGCTTAGTGTATTCACCTCTTGGTCTCCCTCTAAGATTTTTACCATCCACGTTGCCCCACAATGCTAAATTTGTGAACCCCTTGATGCCTCATGACATGTCCTACCAACCGATCCCTTCTTCTAGTCAAGTTGGGCCACAAACTTCTCTTCTCCCCAATCCTATTCAATACCTCCTCATTAGTTACGTCATCTACCCACCTAATCTTCAACATTCTTCTGTAGCACCATATTTCGAAAGCTTCTATTCTCTTCTAGCAACAACTAAAAGACAGTCACCACCTCACAATGGCCAAGGAGTACTTGGCCAAAAGCTCGTAGATTTTAAACCACTTGACATGGCTGAAAGCTCGAGAGAATTTCTATCACTGTATATAATTTGCTTACGGCTTTTTTGTTTGCAAACTCCTGTATATTTTTAATAGGTATACAGTTTATAATCATCACATTACTTTATGTTGTCTCATCTCCGCATAATACTGACTAGTTCCATACCGATTTGTATCTAAGTACAAAATAATGAAGAGGATCAATAAAGCAATACAGTACAATACAATACAAGGTGTAATTATGGTAGAGAAGACTGAATGCTGTTTACTTCGAAAATACCTCTTGTTTGAATTGTGCACATTTTCTTGTGATGAAATATGCTGATCCAGCACTTCTGAATAACTAAGTATATCACAAATTTAGAAAGTGAATTGACTGATGCTAGTAACTAAAATCAACAAGCAGAATCAATGCAAATCCCTGCATAATGCACAACACTTCATGACAAACAATGAGCAACTGAATTTGGGGGTGCCTGTAGGGCAGTTGCAGGGTCCTTCCTAGAAATACCATTACTCTCACCAAGAGTTAAGCCCACTCATGAGTTTGCTGATGGACTATACAGACGCTTCAGTAAGCGTAGATATGGATGTCGATGGAATGACAAGACTGATTACAAAACCTCTACTGCAATGGTAAGAAGAACACACATATAGAAGAGACTATTTATTACCATACAACATCGACAAATAAAGGACGTAACTAAACACACATCATTCAATGCAAGTAATTCCAACCCTGATTCTGTGAACAAAGATTTAAGTCCTACCTTCATATAGAGAATTTAGAGACGCACCTGGGTACTGATTTAACTAGTGACCAACATTTGCACGAATCACAAGCTGTTCAGAGGCACGTTAGAATTCAGGCAAATACGTAAATTAAATCTATGAACAAAACAAAACGAATAGGTGTTTGGGGTTTTTTCATTACTTCCTCTATATTATCATAGAACATTGTGAGTGATATCAAATACAACTTTATTGCTAAATCATAGACATATGCTTTATGAATAATTATCCCTTGTTACAAGTGTACAACATCACAACAAAGACAAAGACAAAACATCTACATCTACATCTACATCCATACTCCGCAAGTCATCTGACGGTGTGTGACGGAGGGTACCTTGAGTACCTCTATCGGTTCTCCCTTCTATTCAAGTTTCGTATTGTTTGTGGAAAGAAGGATTGTCGGTATGCCTCTGTGTCGGCTCTAATCTCTCTGATTTTATCTTCATGATCTCTTTGCGAGATATACGTAGGAGGGAGCAATATACTGCTTGACTATTCAGTGAAGGTATGTTCTCGAAACTTCAACAAAATCCCATACCGAGCTACTGAGCGTCTCTCTTGCAGAGTCTTCCACTGGAGTTTATCTATCATCTCCACAATGCTTTTGCAATTACTAAATGATGCTGTAACGAAGCATGCTGCTCTCTGTTTGATCTTCTCTATCTCTTCTATCAACCATATCTGGTATGGATCGCACACTGGTGGGCAGTATTCAGGCAGGGGGCAAACAAGCGTACTGTAACCTACTTCCTTTGTTTTCGGACTGCATTTCCTTAGTATTCTTCCAATGAATCTCATTCTGGCATCTGCTTTACCGATGATCAACTTTATATGATCATTCCATTTTAAATCACTCCTAATGCGTACTCCCAGATAATTTATGGAATTAACGGCTTCCAGTTGCTGACCTGCTATATTGTAGCTAAATGATAACGGATCTTTCTTTCTATGTATTCGCAACACATTACACTTGTCTACATTGAGATTCTATTGCCATTCGCTGCATCATGCGTCAATTCGCTGCAGATCCTCCTGCATTTCAGTACAATTTTCCATTGTTACAACCTCTCGATATACCACAGCATCATCCGCAAAAACCTCAGTGAACTTCCGATGTCATCCACAAGGTCATTTATGTATATTGTGAATAGTAACGGTCCTACGACACTCCCCTGCGGCACACCTGAAATCACTCTTACTTCGGAAGACTTCTCTCCATTGAGAATGACATGCTGCGTTCTGTTATCTAGGAACTCTTCAATCCAATCACCCAATTGGTCTGATGGTCCATATGCTCTTACTTTGTCGATTAAACGACTGTGGGGAACTGTATCGAACACCTTGCGGAAGTCAAGAAACACGGCATCTACCTGTGAACCCCTGTCTATGGCCCTATGAGTCTCGTGGACGAATAGCGCGAGCTGGGTTTCACACAATCGTCTTTTTCGAAACCCATGCTGATTCCTACAGAAAAAGTCATTATACTCGAACATAATACGCGTTCCAAAATTCTACAACCGATCGACGTTAGATGTATAGGTCTATAGTTCTGCACATCTGTTCGGCGTCCCTTCTTGACCTGTGCCCTTTTCCAATCCTTTGGAACGCTACGCTCTTCTAGAGACCTATGGTACACCGCTGCAAGAAGGGGGGCAAGTTCCTTCGCGTACTCTGTGTAAAATCGAACTGGTATCCCATCAGGTCCAGCGGCCTTTCCTCTTTTGTGCGATTTTAATAGTTTCTCTATCCCTCTGTCGTCTATTTCGATATCTACCATTTTATCACCTGTGCGACAATCTATAGAAGGA
The DNA here is from genome assembly GCF_021461385.2 of Schistocerca piceifrons. Taxonomy (NCBI): domain Eukaryota; kingdom Metazoa; phylum Arthropoda; class Insecta; order Orthoptera; family Acrididae; genus Schistocerca; species Schistocerca piceifrons. Next base: position 308,099,689 of record NC_060139.1, on the reverse strand, counting down.
ACTACAGTGCAGCCTTCCTCTGTGAAACAGCTTTGGAAAAAAACATTTAGTGTTTCGGCCTTTAGTCTGTCATCCTCTGTTTCAGTACCATTTTGGTCACTGAGTGTCTGGACATTTTGTTTTGATCCACCTATCGCTTTGACATAAGACCAAAATTTCTTATGATTTTCTGCCAAGTCAGTACATAGAACTTTACTTTCGAATTCATTGAACGCCTCTCGCATGGCCCCTCTCACATTACATTTCGCTTCGCGTAATTTTTGTTTGTCTGCAAGGCTTTGGCTATGTTTATATTTGCTGTGAAGTTCCCTTTGCTTCTGCAGCAGTTTTCTAACTCGGTTGTTGTACCACGGGGGCTCTTTCCCATCTCTTACGATCTTGCTTGGCACATACTCATCTAACGCCTATTGTACGATGGTTTTTGCAGTAACCGCTTTATGATTACTGATTCCCTGTTCTGCGTTAACTGTTTCAAATAGTTCGGATCTGTTTGTCACCAGAAGGTCTAATATGTTATCGTCACGAGTCGGATCTCTGTTTAACTGCTCAAGGTAGTTTTCAGATAAAGCACTTAAAAACTTTCGCTGGATTCTTTATCCCTGCCACCCGTTATGAACGTTTGACTCTCCCAGTCTATATCCGGCAAATTAAAATCTATACCCAGAACTATAACAAGGTGGGGAAATCTACTCGAAATATTTTCCAAATCATCCTTCAGGTGCTCAGCCACAACAGCTGCTGAACCAGGGGGCCTATAGAGACATCCAATTACCATGTCTGAGCCTGCTTTAACCGTGGCCTTCACCCAAATTATTTCACGTTTTGGATCTCCGTCAATTTCCTTCGATACTACTGCACTTCTTATCGCTATAAACACGCCTCCCCCTTCACTGTCCAGCCTGTCTCTGCGGTATACATTCCAATCTGAGTTCAGAATTTCATTACTGTTTACATCTGGTTTCAGCCAACTTTCTGTCCTTAGTACTATGTGGGCATTATGACCGTTTATTAATGAGAGCAGTTCTGGGACCTTTCTATAGACGCTCCTGCAGTTTACTATTAGCACATTAGTATTGTTATTCCCTGTTGCATTTTGCCTACTCCTACCTTGCCGCGTCTGAGGAGGTGTCTTGTCGGGCCTAGGGAGGGAATTCTCTAACCTAAAAAACCCACATGTGCACTCCACACGTACTCCGCTACCCTTGTAGCCGCTTCCTGCGTGTAGTGCACGCCTGACCTATTCAGGGGGACCCTACATTTCTCCACCCGATAGCGGAGGTCGAGAAATTTGCAACCCAGATCTCCGCAGAATCGTCTGAGCCTCTGGTTTAAGCCTTCTACTCGGCTCCAAACCAGAGGACCGCGATCGGTTCTGGGAACGATACTACAAATAGTTAGCTCAGATTCCACCCCACGAGCGAGGCTTTCCGCCTTCACCAACTCCACCAACTGCCTTTACGAACTGGGGATGACCTCTGAACCCAGACAGCAGGAGTCATTGGTGACGACATGAGCAACAATTTGCAGTCGGGTGCACCCAGTGCTCTCTATCGCCGCCGACAGGGCCTCCTCCACATCTCGGATGAGACCCCCTGGCAAGCAGACAGAGTGAACACTGGCCTTCTTCCCCGACCTTTCCGCTATTTCCGTAAGGAGCTCCATCACTCGCCTAACGTTGGAGCTCCCAACTACTAATAAACCCCTCCCCCCCCCCCCCCCCCCGTGTGCCTGCTCGGACCTTGCTGAAGGAGCAGCCACATGTCCACTCACAGGCAGAGAGGGCAATGCCACACGGCCAGCCTCCACATTGACCCTCCACCTCGTGCGCCGCAAACACTGCTGAACCCGCCACTCCCCTTGGGGAGAGGGTGGCCCAACCGCGGCCGGTACCCGCGACGATGTCTCAACAGCGGGGACAGTGGGTGAAGCATGTAACACCTGGGATGTACCATGCGACGCACCAAACTCCCCACTGCCGCTACAGTCCGAGGCAGCAGCCTGAAGACGGCTGACTGCGGCCATCAACACATTTAGCTGTTTGCGAACAGTGGCCAGCTCCTCCTGCGTCTGTACACAGTAGTAACACATCCTATCCATCCTAGAAATCAATTTACTGTAGAGAGTTAATCACACTTGAGTCTGAGATAATGTTCATATTAACACTGGTGGTTAGCGCTTTCTACTGATGTCGTCACATCAACTCTCACCTTTTCTTGAAAAGCTGAAGGCCATGTTGGGACAAAGCAGTGGTTTGAAATGACACAAATCTCACTGTCTATTAGCAGTGGAACAAAGAGAGTGCACCAACCCAAGCAGCATTGTTGCCAAATTTATTCAAGATGGTGGATCTAAGATGGCAGCCATAGATATGGCAATGTCGCACTGACATAATGGTGGGAAGTTCAAATTTTGGTTGGAAAATAGGTCCACTAACCTACCTCAACCCCTTCCCCTCCCTCCACTTCACTCTCCTCCTCTTTCTCATCTGGAAATTGGTGGGAAGAGGATTCAGTCTGTGCTGGGCTGCTGGATACGATGGTCATAAGTTTTTATTTTGAATGTACTGCAGTGTATTGTTTATCTGAACAATCTGAGTTTTCATAGACATTAGCTCCATGCAGTGTGTTTACATTGAGGTCCAGACTCCAACTGACCTAGTTTACAACACCACCACCAGAGGGCACTGTTGGCCCTTCCCTCCCCTCCCATGGTGTAATCCTAGATGGCGATCTGGGAAAAAAAATTGCGGGGGAAATTCACTCAGTCTGTGCTGAGCTTCCATCAAGGACATATGTAATTGTTTATTGTGTACTATTTGTTCAATGGACGAGACACCTGTGCTGGAGAAGAAGGAGTTTAATGGGTATATTAGCCATAATCAAGCAGCTGAAGAATGTGTCAATAGCCACCTGCACGATGTCAGAATGTTTGGAAAGCAATGATATTCAGTGTATGTATAAAGAAGACGAATATGCTTCATAAAATAATGAAGATGCAGTGGGATGGGACTAAGTGAAGCTTCACAACACATACTGATAAATGTGTGTGCTGTAACTGTAGATCATTCAATAGAAGTCTAGTCAGCCTTCTGAAGTGAAAGAGGCAAATCGTTCATCCACTCCAGCGCACGCATGCCCTGCCCCAGAGTCTCTGCGCTGGGCTCACGGCACCGCCACGTGGTAGCCAGAGGGTGGTCGCATTGGAAGTACCGGCAGCTTTCCTCCTTCCCATACCTGGAGCACAGGTAACATTTGTTGAGGAACACGAACTGGTATAGGAGTTTATATGAGGAAAATTGTCACATAAATGACTTGAAGGTGTCACAGTAACTAAATCTACCACTGCACAAAGTGTGTGTGAGAGAGAGAGAGCACTTTGCAGATGGCACAAGAATATTTAAACAATTTCCGATGTAATTACACGTTTTATTCCAAGGAAAACCACCACAGCTCTTTAACATGGAATCTAAAAAAAGATAGGGGCACATTTGTGGAACCATCCCTGAGACACATCGCGCGCTTTTGTGGGAAATACCACATCCTTTCCTTGTCTTTGAGCACGAGCTGCTTCAGGAGTTTCTAAATCCAATTGGATATGTCTCTAAATACGCTTTCAAAAAGACCGCGACACAGTAGTTTGCTTCAGTTTTGCTATGTATACTGCCACACTTGAACACAGACTTTAAAAAGATCGCTGCACACTTTTGAAACCTACCTGAGACACTTCACACTCTTTTTTGGGAAATAGACACCAAGACCGTTATCAGCTGCAATCCCAAAATGAAGTCGAAATAAATATCCCTATAACTCTGAACAGGACACACTCCACTTTTCTAGTTTTAGCTGATTGGTTGAAGGCACTGCAAGAGAGAGAGAGAGAGAGAGCGAGAGAGAAATTTCTGAGTCCTACGGCTGCTGTGTTGTTCATCACATTTCTGAAATGATGAGTGGGCTTAGTTTGTATTTGCTGCTGGCATCAGGACGTTAAGGCTCTTCTTTTTTATTTTCCTCACTTCTCGAAGCACGCTGGTGTCTAAGCACAGAAGGGAAAATCAGAACAATTACACAAACAAAATTCGAAGCACTGTCCTACAGACGAGAAATATGGCTGAAATTTTCGGCGAATTTTCAGTCTCCTACAACTGCTGCTCTGGAGATACTCTAAAGCTACAATGGCGGGTGAGGTACAGCACCCACCCTGTCCGAACCAGAGGAGGATGGTCTGCTTTGAGCTGTCTCTGAACACTCGAACAAAGAAAACATCACTTGACTCTCAGTCGTCATGAAACTTTCTGTGAATGGAACATTCTGATTGGTTCTTACTGAATTTACCCGCAAAACTGCTGCTACTCCAGTGTGAGAGCACTGTCCACCATTTTCTGCAGATGGACGAATTACCAGACTTTCAGCGGCAAAACTATTTCGTCCAGATCGAAAAAAAACGAAACTATAATGGCAGTGACAACTGAACCATGCAAAAGTGGTCTACAAGATCATGAAATACGGAACTACCGCCGAAGACACTTCCTCAAATACACTGGTCTGCTACTGTCGAGAAAAGTTTGAAATTTTCGGTGTGAAACCGATCTCCAACCAGGCTATATCACCAAATACCGTATATCCTGCACAATACTAAACATCACTTCTGCATCCTGCATACAGATATCGACCACCAGACGCTCATACATATTCTGTGAAGACAAACGGATCCCAAAAACATAAGCACATGAACCATATATAATGCTCGCAGCGCCAGATATTTCCCTTGAGGTTGGTCGGTCATCACCTTGGCCAACAGTCACGAGTCAGCTGCCCCCGTACATGCTGACCTGATGCACGATCACAGCGCCCTCCACGGTCAGAGGTCATTGTCCGAACCGGTGTACAAAGGTTGGGTTGGTTCCCCCGGCACTACTGCCAACTTCAGTAATTTGGAAGTTGGTATCCCTGATGTAGCGAAGTAACTCAAATCACTTAATAAAGGCAAGTCTTCCAGTCCAGATTGATTACCAACAAGATTCCTTTCAGAGTATGCTGATATAATAGCTCCAAATCTAGCAGTCAGTTACAACCGTTCGCTCGATGAAGACTGGAAACGTGCAGAGGACACACCAATATTCATGAAAGGGAATAGGAATACTCTGCTTGATTACAGCTGCATGTCAGTGACACCTGTTTGTAGTAAGATTTTAGAACATATACTGCAGTCAGACATGACACCTCAGAGAAAACGATCTATTGACAGCTAGCACAGATTGAGAAAATATAGGTCTTGTACAAAACAACTACCTGCAGTTCTTTATTTTATTTTCAAGAACTAATGAGTGCTATCGACAGGGGCTCTAAAACTGAGGCCATATTTCTGTATTTCCATAAAGCTTTTCATGCCATTCCTCACAAGCAGGTAATCAAATAGAATATCGTCTCAGTTGTGCGACAAAGGACCAGGAAATAACTCACAATAATTCTATCACCAAAAAGTTTAATAGCTAACAAAACAAAAAAATGAACTTGCATCTCTTACCTACTTTTCTACATAGTCACCAACGTCCTCAACTCATTCCTCCCATCATGGAATCAGTTTCAATATGTCTGATCATAGAAGTCCATTGGGTTGGATTATAGCCATTCGCGTACTACTGATTTCCTTTCCGCATCTGTTGCAAAGCGTTAGCCGGCCAGCAAATTATTATTGGGACGAAACAGATAAAACTTCGATGATGCAAGATCTGGGCTGTATGGTGGATGCTGGAGCGCCTCCCACCCAAATTTGGCGATTTTCTCACGAACAGGAGCAGCAACATGGGGGTAAGCATTCTCATGTGGAAGTTTGACACCGTCAGCATTAATGTTGTGGCATTTGTCATGAAGGCTACGACACAACCAAAGTTTTTAATGTAGGCTACAGCATTCACTTTGGTTCTGTGTTCAGCAAAGTCTACCAATAACACACCATGAATATCCCAGTACACTATCACAAGCGCTTTCCTAGCAGATTGAGTGACTTTGAATTTTTTCCCTACTGGGGAGCCAGCATGTTTCCACTTCACAGAGGCCTTCTTGGTTTAAGGCGTGTAGTGGTACAACGACGACTCACCACCAGTGACGATTCTTTTCAGAAAGGAATCATCACTGCCCTTCTGCAGTGTAACGCACTAAGTGGTGCAAGCTTGTCATCATTCGCTGGCCATTGTGGTTGTCTGTCAGTTTCTTAGGTATCTAGCGAGCATAACTTTACGAAATTTCAAAGTGTCATGGACAACACTGTACACCACACCATAGAAAATGTTGAACTGCTGCGCACACGGCAGTCGTTCAAAATTGCTGCCGCAATGGCTCGGACATACTGCAGGGTTGCAGCTGTTACTGGCCTCCTGAAGTGTGGCGAATCACTAAGATTCACATGGCCGCTTGGCAGAATGCACACCACCTGCAGACACTGTCACAGTTCATACCGTCGTCCACATGGCCCTGTGAATTTCACTCGGTTTGGCCCCTTTGGCCCACAAATATCGATCCACACTTCGCTGCACTTCACAAGTTGACGACAGTAATATGAGCACCATTGTTTGTTTTGTAGTTCAGGCTTCTCTTGCTAGAACTGCACATGAAAACAGAATACCCTCTGTATCGTAGTGAAATTTCAACTTTCCCGCCAGGGGAGAAAAATAATTATTGTGCTTTACTTCCCGATATTCCCACGTACATACCATCTGCTGTCCCTAATCTATATAAATGACTTGTAGGTCACTAGTTCTACGAGTCATATAATTGGTGATTGTGAGTACTCAAGCTTTAGATGCCATAACGTCAGCTACCTGTCATTCAGAGCGACGTGTGCAGGAGAGCTCGAATATGCATCGTGCTTTTAAAGTAGCTAAACACTATACAGTGCGTACTTTACACAACACCTTTGCTAATTTTTACATGATTTATGTTCACTGTTGTAAAAAAAAGTTCCATTCCCTATTTCACCCTCTTAGGGGTTGGATTTCTTTCTTTTATTTACTTTTTTATAGTGGCCTGTGCTCTTTCTCAGTGTTCAAGCTATCTCCATATCAAATTTCATCAAATTCATAGTGAAAATGTAACAGATGAAGTTACTTTCGCATTTATAACATTATGGGGGTTGACTGAAAAGTAATGCAACTCTTCGTATTCGTAAGACGATCGCCCTGAATCAATCTGCCAACATTTTGCTTGTGAAACTCGCTGGTTGCTGTCTCAGGACGTCCAACTCTTGTTTGTCACGCCAGGTCAGATGTTCCCGCCTCAACATCTTTAAACTTACTCGCCTAACGACGCGTAGTACTCACATCAACACAGTCACCATAAAAGCTTTCATTCTCTGATGAATCTCCCTTGTGGTGACACCTTCTGCTGTCAAATATTCAATGACTGCACGTTGCTTAAATCGCGTTGACCGCCCGTCTGCGCAGGGTTCCATACTTTACACTGTAACAACACAATCGTTCAATGCTAAGGCTTCCCGCCAACTGGAGCTGTAGAGAAGAGGCTAGGAACAAGCCAGTACCTGCCGAATACCAATGCTGCCAACTGTTGAAGAGTTACGAAGTTGGAGACATTACTTTTCAGTCAACCCTCGTATGGGTTCAGGAGACAATCTGAGCAGCTCCCTTACATTGTTCGGAAATAAATCTGCCATCTTCCGTCTAGTAAAGTCGTCAGAAGATCAAAACCAATTGAAAAATGATTTAGACAAGATATCGATGTGGTGCGAAAGTGGCAATTAACTCTAGATAGTGAAATGCGTGAGGTCATCCACATGAATACTAAAAGGAATCTGCAATATTTCCGTTACACGATAAATCACACAAATCTAAAAGCTGTCAATTCAACTAAATACCCAGGGATCCCAATTACGATCAATTTAAATGGGAATGCTCATCCAGATAATTCGAAATTCATAAACACCATTCAGTGCGTCTTAGACAAGTATGTTCCAAGTCGGGTCTCAAGGGATGGGAATGACGACCGCAGTTTAATAGCCATGTTAGAAAAATATTACGTAAACAAAGAGTGCTTCGTCACAGATACAAGATAAGTCAAACCTAGCTGACAAACAAAAGTTCAGCAAAGTGAAAATGAGCGTAAGGAGAGTAATGAGAGAAGAGTTCATTGACTCTGAAAGTAAAATATTGTCAACCGATCTGGCCAAATACCCTAAGAGATTCTGGTCTTACGTAAAATCAGTAAACGGTTCGAAATATTCTGTTCATTCAGTCAGTGACGATGTTGGCATCGGAACAGAAGATAACAGAGAGAAGGCAGAAATATTGAATTCGGTCTTCCCAAATTGTTTCACCGTTGAAGATCTCAACACCACCCCCCCTTTCATCGTACGAACGTCGAAATGGAATATGAGGTGTGTGAGAAAAATAATTAAACTCGTTTTTTATCTACCAAAGCTTTTCTTTCTTAAAAAAAAAAAGAAACCAAGAATATTGTCTCCTTTAACGCAGTTCGCTTTGGCAGCTATACAGCGGCAGAGTCGTTGTGCCCAGTTTTAGTAGCAGCACTGAAAGGCTTCAACTGGTAGTGCCTTTTACATATCGGTCACATTCTTTTGAATGTTCTGCAGAGTCCAAAAATGACGTCCTTTAAAGGCTTTTTCCATTTCAGGAAAAGAAAAAAGCCACAAGGACTCATTTCAGGTGAATAGGGGGGTTGTGAAACAGTAAGGATGCCTTTTGAGGTCAAAAATTCCGTGATGGAAGCAGCCGTGTGACATGGGGCGTGGTCATGTTGCAGCATCTGCTTGTCTGCAATGTCCAGTCTCATTTGATTCATCCTTTTCCTGAACCTTTCAAGAACATCTTTGTAAAATACTTGGTTGACAATATGTCCTGGAGGAACAAACTCGTTATGCACAGTATCCCTACCGTTAAAGAAGCAAATCGGCATTGTGTTGATATCTGATTTGCTTATTCGAGCTTTTTCAGTAGTGGAGATGTCTCAGTGTGCCACTCCTCACTTTACCGTTTTGTCACAGGATCGATCAAAATTAGATGGATGGCGGAAGTGTGTTACGTTTGACAGGTCACTCATCATCCTTATTATTAAACATCTGTCTGATCTCAAAAAAGCACGCACGCATTCGATTTTTTCGTCGGTTTTTGAACTTGAAGGGCTCCCTGAGCGAGGTTCATCTTCAACGTGTTCTCGGCCTTCCGATAATGATATGCGCCAGCGAAAAACTTGTGCTTTTGATAAGATATGTTCCCCACAGTCCTGTTTCAACTTCTCAACGGTCACACTGGCGGATTCCTCAAGTTCGCCACAAAACTTGATGGTATAACGTTGCTCTAAATTCCGCTGTTCCATTTTCGTAACACACAACAAAACCACAAACTCACTGATGGCGCTCTCAAAAATCACATGATGGCTGTACGGAGCTGAAACTCGGTCTGAGCATCTGCAAGGGATGAACACACCAATCTACACAAGTAGAACAACACAGCATTGCCATATTGCTTGCAGTGTTGTCAGCCTCATTACTTTTCTCACACACCTCCTATATCGAGATAACCGACCGTGGAATAGAAAATCAACAACAATCGCTTAGTACTGGGAAGGCATCAGGACCAGATGAGAGTAGGCCTGCTATAAGATTCCACAAAGATTACACGAAAGAATTTGCTCCCCATCTAGCAGCTGCTAGAGCAATAAAGGAACTTAGAACATGGAAAAAAAGGGTAGGTGATTCCCATTTTCAAGAAGGGTCGTTGGTCAAACGCACATATTAATAGGCTTATATCGTTGGCGTCAGTCTGTAGAATTATGGAACAAGATTTATGCTCAAGAATTTGGATGTTTTTGGAGAATGAAAATCTCCTGTACAAATATCTACATGGATTCCACAAACAGGTATCTCACGAAATTCAGCTCCCCTGATTCCTTTATGTGATTCATAGCGTTGTAGATAACGGCGCTCACGTTCATGCTTTGCTTCTTAATTTCACGAAGGCATCTGACACCGTCTTTCACTGCCGTTTAGTGAAAGTAAGTGGAATGACCACATAAAACAAACAGTAGGAAGAGCAGTTGCCGGACTGAGATTCATAGGAAGAATATTAAGGAATTCTAACTCATCTCTGAAGTAAGTGGTTTATAAGGTGCCTGTTTGACCAGTTGTTGAGTATTGTTCATCAATTGATTGATTGATTGATTGATTGATTTTTATTGCCCAAAAACAAAACATTTACAGGGATGTAAAGCTTGTATAAGCAACGTCAATAAATGTTAAAACAACAATGTCAATAAATACACAAATAATTAATCTGTGTTAGAAATTATGTTCACAGAAATCTTCCATTGTACAAAAACAATTTTGAATTAATAAAGTTCTTATAAATATCTTAAATTTGTTCAGCTCCGGACTCTTAACTGACCCTGGTAGTTTATTAAATAGCTTGAAGCTGTTTTAGTACATGAGCAGTAGTCTTTTCTTACATTATTACAGTGTTGTGTATTATAACTATGTACATCAGAATTCAGATCAAAATTAGACAAGTTCTTTTTAATGTAAAAGAGATATTGAAATATTTATATAAATGGCAAGGTCATAATACTAAGTTTAATAAATAATTCTCTACAGTGAGTTCTAGGTGGTACTTTACATATCAGTCTGACAACTTTTTTCTGGGCTGTAAATAAGCATTTTGAGTAGCAATTATTTCCCCACAAGATTGTCCCATACGCCAAATGAGAGTGAGTAAAACTGTAATAGACAGAAAGAAAATTTTCTCGACTACTGTTGCTTGTAATTTTCTGAGCATAAATATTCCTTTAGAAATTTTTGGTGTTAGATAATTAACATGTGCCTGCTAGCCTAAATTATTTTGCAAGACAACGCCAAAAAACTTTACAGGAACTGTCTCTAAGGTGATTCTATTGTTATGAGAAATGTTTAATTCCTGTGTTTTATTTATGTTCATAGACAGGCTATTGGCATTGCCCCAGTCAGAAAGTATGTCTACCTCGAGTGAGGTAGAGTTACTTATGTTATTGTTCATAGGCACTGTAACACTTAAACTGATATCATCTGCATACAAGTAAAAGTTTGTAGTATCATCTATTACATTGATAGGTAGGTTATTCATATGTAATATGAACAATAGAGGGCCCAAGATTGACCCTTGAGGAACACATGGTTAATGGGTAAGAAACTAGAATATTGGTTATTGAAGTAAACAGTTTGAGATCTATTAGATAAGTATGACTGAATAATTTTAACAGCAGAGACTGAGAAACCTACAGTTTTTAATTTCAGCAGCAGAGTGTTGTGGCACACAGTGTCAAATCTGGTATCCTTACCAGGTAGGAGTGAGAGAAGACAGAGAAGATCCAACAAAGAGCGGCGCGTTTCGATATCGGACCTTTTAATTTGCGCGGGAGTGTTAGATGTTCAACGAATTCCAGTGTCAGACATTACAAGAAATGCTTTGTGCATCACGGAGAGGTTTACTATTGAAATTTAAAGTGAGCATTTTCTGGGAAGAATAGGACAATATATTACTTCCCTCACATACATATGTGACGAAGACGAGAAAATTCTAGAACTATGAGTTAAAACAGACACTTATCAATAACAAATCTTCCTGTGCGCCGTTCGTGAGTGGAATAGGGAAGGCGAGATCATTTAGTTGTACCAGAAGTGCCCTTCGCCAAGCGCTTGCGGAGAGTGGTGCAGATGCAGATGTAGATAATGTTATGAGGAAGGCGAACCAAAGACGGCGTTTTATAGGAAAAACACACAAGGTGCAACAAACTCAATGAACAGACTGCTTACACTACGCTCGTCCATCCTCTGCTAGAGGATAGTGTGCGGTATGTGATCCTTACCAGACGGATCTGACGGAGCATATCGAAAAAATTCGAATAAAGTCAATCGTTTTGTACTGCAGCAAGATAGGGGAGACAGTGTCACGGATACGAAACGCGAGTTGGGCTGGCAATCATTAAAAAAAAAACGTTTTGCATTCGGGAGGACGACGGTTCAAACCCGCTTCCAGCTATCCTGGTTTAAGTTTTTCTAACTTGCTTCAGGCAAATTCCAGGATTGTTCCTCTGAAAGGGCACGGCCGACTTCCTTCCCTATCCTTCCCCAATCCGATGGGACTGATGACCTTGTTGTTTGGTCCCCTCCCTCAAATCAACCAACTAGCAAAGGCGTTTTTCGATGCAGTGAGATCTTTTCACGAAATTTCCATCACCAGCCCCTCCCCATGCGACAACATTTTGTTGACTCCCTGCTACATATGGAGACATGATCATCGTAGTAATATAAGAGAAATCAGAGCTCGTACTGAGAGTTTCGAGTGTTCGTTTCTCCCATGGACTGCTCGAGATTGGAACACTAGAGAAACAGTGCGAAAAAGAGTCGAAGAATCCTTTGCCAGGGACTTGAGTGAGAATTGCTGAATAGTCATGTAGATATAGCGGTAGAAGATGCCTTAAACAAAACAACTGTGCCCAGTAGCTGGAAGGAAGCGCAGGTCACTAGAAAGGTAGTGAAACTACAGTGAAATATCATTGAAATTAACCTGTTGTAGAATCTTAGCACATATTCTGAGCTCAGAAGTATTGTGTTTTTGTTACATGACCCAGAAAGCCATGGATCATGTCACGAAAAGAGAATACTTCTTGACTTCTGGAAGACACATGATCTGATACCACACCAATGCTTATTAAAGAATGGAGAATCAAGCGAAATTTGAGGCTGGATTGTGGATTTAATGGTAGGGAGGACACAGCATGTTATCTTGGATAGAAAGGCATCAAGAGAAGTAGAAGTTGCTTGAAAAATACAACAACCAAAAGATGACTGGTTGCTATATTTCTTCAAAAATTCTATCCACAGCCATGGAGCCCAAACACCATTAAGAAGGATAAATTGAAGAAGTAAAAGTAACTTCATGTGTGCTCCAGAGACGAGTGTTGGGACACTTGGTATTCATATTACATGTTGCTGATCTGGAAGTAATCTTTAGATTTATCTATGTTTATTTGAAATGGTGGCATTGCGACCCCACACCAATAATGTAGAATCCCAAATCCATAACTCCGGTGTACTTACTTACTTTGTCGTCGTTAGTTCTCTGGGGTTGCAGATCAACAGATTCTTTTTTTTGCGTGACCTAATCACAAACCTACAAAAAACATACAAAAACTTTCAGTAATATCTGTTTATTATCGGTCACACAAAAAATATAACAGAAGAGAGATAAGCTGAAATAAGTCGCTGGACCAATGTTACCACCTTCACATTAGGCAAAGGCAAGAAACCACAATCTTGTAAAATATGCGCATATGTGGTTGCCAAAGCGTCTTCTTGCTTCATCCTTTGATTCGTGCGGAGGCTCCCCACAACTCCTCACTTTCATCTGAGCCCCTGTAGCTGCCTCTTCTGGTGGTTTGTGACGCCACGCCCATAGCGTCAAACAAACCCTACGTCAGAATTACGCCGTGACTTATAGTACAAGTTAAGTTCTACAGTATTTTAAGTTATACTGACAGGCCCTTTGTATGCATAATTCAGCAAATAACATCCAGAGTCCCTCACAAATTGCTGATTATTTCACATGCAAGTTGTGTTAATGATATATTAATTTACGAACATAAAATACTATGGCAGTGTATAGTGTGTGTGACGCCCCTGTACAGTAATTTATTTCACGCCCCCCCCCCCCTCCCACTGGTCCATCCCCAGTTCCTAAAATTCACCACTGCTATCCGATTACACCCTCCCAGCAATAAAGCTGTATAATCAATAACTTCAATTCTAAATTTTATTGAAGTATTTAAATAACATATAACACGAAGCACATGTGTAAGTTAAATATTCAAAGATAACAAAATAACTACTGCAGTTCAACAGCCCCTTTTAGCAAAAAATTACGACAGGAACATCAAACATGGACACAACATATGGTATAAATACAAAGAAAATCATTACAGTTTAATACCGTACACCAAAATTATTTCACTTAAATGTGAAATTTAGTCAGTCCCAAATACATGATACAATGCCATTTAACTGACCTTTTCCAAAATGTAGCGAATTTAGGGAAATGACTTGTTTCCCACTTTGCATTTGCGAATCCATTTATCCCTTCCTGAAAATCCAGACTCACTGTCATGCCTGATTCTATGTCTAGTACTCCAAGATGGACAAGTAATTCTTGATTTTCTGTTGTCCATAGCTAGTTCTTGATCTTTCAAATAACTTCCGGGAATTCAGCCAGGTAACACTTTCAGCGACCGCCGATATTTCGGCGGGAGAACACCCCGCCATTTTCAAGGCAAACTGCAACGGACAGGCGGCGTACATGCAAATTTAATACCTCGGTTCTCGGAGAGAAGCAGGAAAGATAACACACACACACACAGAACACTAGTGCCACCAAAGATGACCAAAGTCAGAGCTATCGATAGTGAGACTATGAATTCACAGGTGAGGCAGCATTGACTCTGTTCCTCTGTTTTTTGACAAGGGAGAGAGCCGGATTCCAAACAGAGTTTAAACAGAAACCTCCATCCCTGTTAACGAGGTTGCTCGCTAATTTAATCTCAACTGCCTCCCTAATAACACTGTCCCAATAGCTGGACGTGCATGCCAATATCTCGGTGTTGTTATATAACATGGGGTGACCAGTATCCAAGCAATGTTCGGCAATAGCAGACCTATTTGGCTGCTGTAATCGTGTGTGCCGTTTATGCTCAGTACATCTGTCCTCCACGGTCCTGATAGTTTGACCAATATATGCCATGCCGCAGCTACAAGGAATACGATATACACCCGCCTTATACAGTCCAAGATCATCCTTAACGGAACTCAAAAGTGCTCTAATTTTAGATGGAGGTCGGAAAACACATTTCACATCGTATTTCCGTAAAATACGACCTATCTTATTGGACGTGTTTCCTACGTAAGGCAAAAAGGCAGTAGACTTAGGTGTTGACTCAGAATTATCATCAATCACCCGATGTACAGTTGGTCGATAGTGCAACGCACGTTCAATCTGTCTATCACTGTAACCATTTTGACGAAATGTAACTTCAAGATGGGACAGCTCAGCTGGCAAAGTCTCAGCGTCAGAAACGACATGTGCCCTGTGTACCAAGGTACGAAGTACCCCTTCACGCTGAGCCGAATGGTGACAACTATTAGCTTGTAAGTACAAGTCGGTGTGAGTACGTTTCCTGTAGACTGCATGTCCCAATGATCCATCATCCTTCCTCCTAACCAACACGTCGAGAAAGGGAAGGCAACCATCCTCTTCCACCTCCATCGTAAAACGAATGTTCGGGTGGATCGAGTTCAGATGTTCTAGAAAGACATTCAAATTCTCCCTACCGTGGGGCCAAACAACGAAGGTATCGTCAACGTATCTAAAGAAACAGGCGGGTTTTAAAGGCGCCGTCTCCAATGCACGTTCCTCTAAGTCTTCCATAAACAAATTTGCGATCACAGGAGACAACGGACTACCCATCGCAACTCCATCTGTCTGCTCGTAATACTGGTCATTAAATAAAAAGTAAGTGGATGTCAACACATGCCTAAAGAGATTAGTTAAATCAGCACCAAACCTGGCTTCAATTAACCGCAACGAATCAGACAGAGGAACACGAGTGAAGAGAGAGACCACATCGAAACTCACTAAAATATCAGAGTCATTCAGCCTCAGTCCCTCCAAACGACGTAAAAAATCAGCTGAGTTCTTGATATGATGTTCACACCGTCCTACTTGTGGACTCAACAGAGAAGCAAGATGCTTGGATACACGATATGTCGGAGCGCCGATGTTACTCACTATAGGACGGAAAGGAACCCCTTCCTTATGAACCTTTGGAAGGCCATATAACCTAGGGGGAACAGCACTATAGGTGTTAAGCCTCTTGATTGTGTCCTGCGAAAAGTGTTGAGAGAAAGACCAACAGCCTCCTGAAGAAAAGTGGTTTGCTTGGATACTGGTCACCCCATGTTATATAATAACACCGAGATATTGGCATGCACATCCAGCTATTGGGACAGTGTTATTAGGGAGGCAGTTGAGATTAAATTAGCGAGCAACCTCGTTAACAGGGATGGAGGTTTCTGTTTAAACTATGTTTGGAATCCGGCTCTCTCCCTTGTCAAAAAACAGAGGAACAGAGTCAATGCTGCCTCACTTGTGAATTCATAGTCTCACTATCGATAGCTCTGACTTTGGTCATCTTTGGTGGCACTAGTGTTCGGTGTGTGTGTGTGTGTGTGTGTGTGTGTGTGTTATCTTTCCTGCTTCTCTCCGAGAACCGAGGTATTAAATTTGCATGTACGCCGCCTGTCCGTTGCAGTTTGCCTTGAAAATGGCGGGGTGTTCTCCCGCCGAAATACCGGCGGTCGCTGAAAGTCTTACCTGGCTGAATTCCCGGAAGTTATTTGAAAGTTGTATACGCCAGGAGAAACTCAGGTCTCACAGTTCTTGATCTGTTTTAAAACATAAAAACACCTTTCAGCTGATCAGTTTGTTGCTGGAGTGCAGTCGTAAATTTTATGTGCTGTGTACACATTTGGATAGACATCACCATTTTCTTTTTAAACCAACATTCTACAGAGAAATCGAAGAGGGGACAACTTGACACCATTTTCTTTCTTCATAAACAACAGATAGCTTTTAAAATGTACATGTTTTTCATCAACGTTGTTCTCTATGTCAGGATTATAGATGGCTCTAAGGTTCTCTGCAGCATCATAAATTTGAACACCTAGTTCGGTGATATTTGAGAGAAATGATGAACTTAAGTTATATTCTGTGTAGACATTAACTCTCTTCTGTCATTCATCCTGAAGAATTAGCATAATCTTAGAATACGACATTTTCATTCTTCTGCAAATTTCAATGCAATCTGATCCTGTTTCTTCTCCAAATTCCTGATCTCCATAAGTTTCTATTCAGCTGAATCCTTGTGAATAGAAAAAAATGTCTGCAGCTCATTCCAAGAAAGTTATACATTTCAACAGAAATGAAATGTGTACATCCTAGGTTCGCAATTTTTTCGTTTCTTTGCCAAAATGTTACACTGATGTCATGGAGGCTGCCTCAGCACTACTTACCTTTCTAACAAGACCTTCAGCTTCACATCTAACTCTACCACATTCATTATCTGAAATGACTGAAAAATATTTAGAAGAAATAACTTCATTACATATTTCTTGGGTCACTGACGTCCTCATAAGATGTATTAAATCTTCATAAGGTGCTGGTGACAAGTATAAAGTAACCTTTTTCAGGGTTACCAAACCTTGCTATGTGATCAGCCAAAAAAGAATCATAATCCACAGTTGTTCCATAAAATCACGGGAGAACTGCCGGATATCAGTAACGTCCTGCCACGATATTTTGGCGCAGAGTCTTCTGGCAATCTTCCGGTGAGTGCCACTGTAGTAGTACTGCCGAGTAGGTGCTGAGCTCCGCTATTTAAAGCCATACTGAGATGACATTGCGCATCGCTGCTCAGCGTCCGCGTTCATAACAGCTCTGTGCGCTGCGCCTCGCACCCTCCACGGTGAAAGCTTGGCGTATCGATATCAGGTCGATTTTCATCCGTGTGCAGATAAATACGTCGTCTACGAAGTTTCTCTATAACAGGATTCCAATCAGAGTTGAGCTGATAACCGCTATCTCGATTGATGAGAATCTCGTTGTCAGACAATCTTATTTCCACAGATTCATTGATAATCGAGCTCAAAAAGTTAGATGTATAGGCCAAAATTTTTGTGTCGTTGTAATTCATGGAATGGTCTGTGTAAATACAATGTTCAGCGATTGCGGACTTGGTGGGTTGGAGAAGGCGAGTATGCCGTTGGTTTTTACGTCACATGAACTCCATACATGAAAACATAAAGTTTACAATGGAGATAGAGAAAGATGGTTGTCTGCCATTTTTATAAATCTTGGTGTGGCGGAAGAGTGATGCACACTTTGTCGCTCGGTGTACAGAAAGCCTGCTCATACAGACTTGTATCTACAAGCTACTAGTTATAACCATCCAGCACAAACAATGGGGGTTCTCAAAACCTTGATCCACTGTGCCCAAAGCATCTCTGACGCCGGCTGTCTTCAAGCGGAACTCGAACATCTGCAAAAAAATTTTCTGAACAGAGTGATGAAGTCCTACAAACGACAGAAGAAGGAAGAGGAAGAGGCCTTCAGCTCGACTGCTTATCTACCATTCATTGGGAATATTTCTTCACAGATAGGCAGAATATTGAGAAAGTATCAAGTGAGAGTCATCTTTCGCCCTCGTTCCAGAATTTCGTCATTGGTGGGATCCGTTAAAGACGACCTGGGCCAGCGTAAATCAGGTGTTTACAAAATTCCGTGTGAATGCGGCAAATCATATATAGAGCAAACAACACAAACTGTGCAGGAACACATTGTGGAACACCAACGGCATACTCGCCTTCTCCAACCTACCAAGTCCGCAATCGCTGAACATTGTATTTACACAGACCATTCCATGAATTATAACGACACAATAATTTTGGCCCATACATCTAACTTTTGGAGCTCAATTATCAATGAATCTGTTGAAATAAGATTGTCTGGCAACGAGATTCTCATCAACCGAGATAGCGGTTATCAGCTAAACTCTGCTTGGAATCCTGTTATAGAGAAACTTCGTAGTCGACATAGTTATCTGCACAAAGACGAAAATCGACCTGATATCGATACGCCAAGCTTTCACCGTGGAGGGCGCGAGGCGCAGGGCACGGAGCTGTTATGAGCGCGCACGCTGAGCAGCGCATGCGCAATGTCATCTCAGTATGGCTTTAAATAGCGGAGCTCAGCACGTACTCGGCAGTACTACTAGAGTGGCACTCACCGGAAGATTGCCAGAAGACTCTGCGCCGAAATATCGTGGCAGGACGTTACTGATACCCGGCAGTTCTCTCGTGTTCTTATGGAACAATCAGTATGCCGGGAAAGCTTTAAACATTACATAATCCACAGTTAATTGCAGATACATCATGAAATATGCATTTCTTATAGAGCCAAACATCTCTTTGCCCTTTGTCTCCACGAAATGCTAAACCCTTAGAAGTTAGCTTCTTAACTACAGAAACAATTCTTTTTAGCACATTTCTCCAAATGTAACTTCATGTTCATGCTGTGTGAGCAATTGCATGTCAATTCTGTTTGGTTCATTTCCTCTGTTTTTCAATTTTAGCGAGCAGTCTCTGTGAGAGGTAGAATATAAGTGTGAGCAGCACGCAGTGGTCCAGTTGTCACGAATGGCGCTCGTTTCTAGTGAGTCGACTGCTGTCCAGTAAACATGAGTAGCAGTTCTCACGACGATCTCCTGTTGACTTTATTTGCACTCGCTTCGAGGAAACGAAGAAGGTGCAAATATGAAATTAACACTAAACGACAAGGTGAACGAGAATTTCATCGTCTTTGCAAGGAACTGTGGCCCTGTGAAGACCGTTTCTTCAGTTATTCTAGAATATCTCGCGAACAATTTGAAACGTTACCCACGCTCATTTAACGAAAATCTCAAAAACTCAAACAAGATGTAGAAAGCCCATAGGTTCAGTGAAACAACTGTCTATTCGTTTGAGGTAATCACATTATTTTTGATGTTAATTAATCCTTCTGTCTCTTCTTGGTAGAACATTATTTGTGACAGAAGCCATTTACTTTGTTTTGTTATTTACTGTAACTATATATTTTCAAAAACAGTAATAATAACAACACATAGATCAATATAAATAAAATATAATCTGTGAAAATTTTGTCAATACTGCGTACAAACAGATGTGAGCTACGGGTCAATCGTCAGTTGTCTACATTGAAACGAACTTTTGCTTCTCTTACATTTCTCTGGCGCTAGAGAAGGGATTGGAAGATTCCCCTGGTTCCAAAATTACAATGGTGACTTCATTTACGATATAAGCACTACATTGTGACACCACTGAGATGGGTCATGCAAATAAGTTGCCATATAGAATAGCTCGTGCTTTTCTCTCCTGTAGCGGCACCACCGTTCAGGATAGGGAAAGTTAGTTTTGTGCAATATTCTGAGCACAATTTACTGCCAGCTGTGGGCTGGATTACAGTGAGTTACGCATACCAACAGTTTCGAAGTAGAATAGAGGCCACAGGGCCATCAAATTGCTGAAAGAGTATATGTAGCAGTTTTGCATGTTGCAAATCACAGGCAGAAGGGGCCCACTGGCCAACCTAGCGTGCTATGTGATGCAAAGTGGCACATATGGCAAAACAGAGGCGCACAGCCGCGTATAAATAGGTGCAAGCTTCTAATGAGATTCATTCAAGTGTGGTAGCACTCCTGGACGGCGGGGTGTGTCACACCATCAGCTACACACAGCAGCAGATGGGACACCAGCATTCCAGTCCACAGTGGGTTTCTGGTTCGACCCTCTGAGGCCGACGAAGGGTCCATAGCCAGCTAGCGGCGGGCCACTCCATGGCTGGCTACCGCGGGCAGGCGTCCTGGCTTCCAACACATGCCTGAGGCATCCCAAGGCAGGGTCGCAGATTCAGATACCGGATCATGGGCGCTTGTTCTTGCCGCGATCTCAGCCACACCAGCGAGAAGCACACAGCTGGCCGCCTGCAGCTCACACCAAGTGGCACTGTGTCGGCAGGGAAGCAGTCCGCTGAGTCAACTGCCGGCATCCTGACGACGTTGCAACTCTGCTGGCATACAAGGCTGACACACAGTGCATGCATGGGTCACTGAGGCAGCCATTCTGGGCCAAGCCGTTTTGCAGACAGTAAAGTGGTGTCCTCAGCATTGCGGGACCTAGTGACACAGATCGAGAGAAACGGGGTCAGTGTAGTTTAAAACAATAAATCACTTGAAAAGCTTGGATGAGTCTTAAATGGTGCCTTCTACCTCTTCCCACTACATTTGGTCATCTTGATACATTCGGTGGCAGAAGTTCCCACTACACTCCTGTCACTGCCTCTTGTTGTGACTGGAGCTACATCTTCATTTATTTCTTTCTGACATTACAGATTCAGTTCTGTTCTTCCTCTCGATCCTCATCGCCAGGAAATGGTTCCTTTGACTCTTCAGCATTTAATGGTGTATGACGTGGCGATAGAGTGTCAGGAAGAAACACCAAGTAACCTGACCACAGCCAGTTCTTGGCTGAAACTGTGCTCCCTTTATGACTTTCAAATACTTGCTTTAGGAGTCTCGTAGCTCATTCTGTTTTACTTGAACAGCCTCACCTGTCAGTCGAGCCATATGAAAATTATTTTATTCCATATGATGCATTTATTACTAACAAATAGTACATTTTCTTCCAGATATTTGGCTACTGGTGATTCACACCACACTATCGCTTTTTAATTCCGCATGGGAAGGACAATTGTCCCTAGCTTAGTTAAACATGATTGTCAGGAACTGTACAACATTTTACAATCACTATGTTTTCCTCAACCAGCAGAGAAAACCTAGAAGGAAATTTAGATGGATTTGATGGAACGGTGGTAATTATCTTACTGCACTGGCAGCATAGATGGGAAGCATGTTATTATGAAGTGTCCTAAAAACAATGGCTGAAATTATTTTTGTTATAAAAATTTGTTTTCAGTTTCCCTGCTTGCAGTTATTGCTCACAATTACAACTCCATGATTATCGACGTGGCTAGCTATGGCAGACATTGTGACATCACAAGTTTTGAAAACTCTAAATTTTTCTGCAAATTCATTTGAGGAAAATGTATTCTGCCTTCGAAACTATCGCCGGGCACAAATATTCCCGTCGCTCAAGGGCTGACACGTGCTGAAGAGTACAAATTAAAAACCTGTCTGATGATTACTTTCCACCAATCAGCGGCCTTATCTTCAATAAACAGTTATGCAGGGGCCTTTTTGTTACGGAAAATGCCTTCAGTATAACCACTGAAGAGGGGTGAGTCTTTTGAAGGCCTATTGACTTACAATCGATATTACACAAGATGTTGTCAAAGTGACTGGTTCGTGCAAGCACATTATTATTTAAACTGAA
Organism: Schistocerca piceifrons; assembly: GCF_021461385.2. Lineage (NCBI taxonomy): Eukaryota > Metazoa > Arthropoda > Insecta > Orthoptera > Acrididae > Schistocerca > Schistocerca piceifrons. The sequence continues at coordinate 308,077,639 of NC_060139.1, read as the reverse complement.
GTGTACTGTACACTAAAATATTTACATGGTACTACATCATGCAATTGCTCATTTAATTATAAACAAATAAACACCCATTTGATATACACTTGCATCAGTTTTCTTCATTTTAGCTGCATCTTTCCTCACATTTTTATAATCACTATGTTGTATGTTGTACAAAAGAACATTTGCACGCACCAACTCATTCAGTGTTTCTGTTTCTGCCGCCATCTTACGGACACTTGCCGGCAACGGACTTCGAAGAAAATTACAACCTGTCAGCTGCACGCCTAGGCAAGAGCGGTTTAGTGTGGCCGCCTACCATGACCGGCAAGATGCACACCGTAGCAACAAAGAGACCACGGCGGGTGCCCGCACAGGTTGCACTCTCGCTGTTGGACAGATCCTTAATGCGGTTGTACGTGGAAGACGTTATCCAGGTGGACTAGTAGTAAAGACAGGTACAAATATTTATCAACACTTTGCCAATATGCCTGAACGCTAATTCAATGAGCAAGTGTTGCACCTGCCTATATACAGCCCTGAATACGATGCAATGTTCCTTCAGACATGCATGGATGTCTGAAGGAACAGGCGTTGGTACGACTACAACCATCAAGGAATACAGGAAATGTATTCGCAGTAGCGAATATGAACAATCTTGGGCTGTATATTAGAATAACTACAATGAAAATCTATGCCAGACCAGGACTCGAACCCGCATGCATGCATGCATGTCCGGAGAAACATATCGTCGTATTTCTAATAACACAGACTCTTCGATCTCGTATTTATTCGCCAATACCAGGCCCTCGGCTCTCAATAAATATGTTTTCAAATGGTTCAAATGGCTCTGATCACTATGGGACTTAACAGCTGAGGTCATCAGTTCACCAGACTTAGAACTACTTAAACCTAACTAACCTAAGGACAGCACACACATCCATGCCTGTGGCAGGATTCGATCCTGCGACCATAGCAGCAGCGCGGTTCCGTAACGTACAAGCGCACGTAACGTACAAGCGCACTGTGGTACAAGGACCGCGGCATGTGGAAGTTTGGGTCTGGTCGTGATTTCTGCGTGCGTAACCAACGCGCTTAGGGCGATCGACCGCATAAAAACGGGAAACTTGGTTTTGAGCTCCGGTCCGGAGCATATTTTCGCTGTCGTCATTCTAATATACAGTCTAATATGGTTCATATACACAACTACGAAAACAGTTCCTGTAAAAAATAATTTTACCAGGTTGAAAGGGAGGATGAAACACACTCGACTTTACACAAGCCTGAATCACGAGAGGTGGCAGTGCTGCGCATATGGGCTGTTCCCAGTGCAATACGGTGTTCAGGGAAATAAATTGTGAACGTTTTGACTATGATTGTTGTGACATGTGCAGTTTCCCCGACGTTCAAAGACTACTAATCTGCCCGTAAAGGCGAGTTTTCTTAACTAACTTGTTGTTATGGAACCGATAATTAAAACAGCGTGATGGTGTGAAGCCGCATAATAAACTGCATAGACGTAACATCTTAGTAGAAAGAGGTGTGTTATTCATAGTAAATGTGTGTTGTTATTAATCAAATAACATTTTTCAGATGCCAGAAAGATATCTACTATCCCAGGATGTGCAGGCAGTTATCATCTCAGTGGAGATAAGAGTTACACCACAATATTCCAGTTGTCAACGAGTAACAGACGCGCACACAAAAACGCACATAATTTTCAAGCGATCTGTGGTCTTTGAGAAAATGTTTTGAACAAGAAGGCACAACAACAATTGATATTTTTAAAGGTTTGTAAGGAAATTAGGGGATTTACCCACAAGCTTGACCAAGAAGTGCGAGTCCCAAGATATTCCCCAAACTACCGCATTATTTAAGTAAACCCATTATCAGTCGAGGAAAGATCCAGATGAAAAAGGACTTAAGCGATAGTAAAATCTTCATGAGAAAACTGAAGAGTATCTTGCAGAATATATCACTGAATCTTTACAGATGTGTGTGAAATATAGATAGCATTGTAGAAAATGCAAATGGTAGGCTCCGGCATACTGTAATAAACGATCCATTATGTCGCAATACATTACCAGTGGAAGGAATTCCAGAATTTCAAAGATTGATAGATATACACTGATTGCTTCCTTAGGCATTTCAGCTGAAAATAAGTTAAATAAAGCTATATACTTTGTTCCGAAATATTTTTAAACAGTTGTTTCAAGGGAACTTATTTGCATATTACGGATTTTTCCTAGATTCCATAATTTTTCAGATTTGCAATTGTGTAATTGCTTCTGGATGTGAAGTTACTAGGAACAAACGTATCGAAATCGCTCACGGGACTTCCATTGCCGGATATCTCACTCTACGTGTTACTGTTTGCTCTGACGGAAATAATAATGACATTCATTTGAATTACATAACACACAATTAGGTGCTTTCCATTTAACACATGACAAAATGTTGACATGTTTTACATTTGCTGGCGTGGAATTTTTTTTAACATGCGAAATTTGTGCCTGCCACACAAGCTGTTCTGTATTTGGCAGCTGCCCAGTGTCCTACTTCTGTATGCAGAATTTTCATCAGCTAAAACTCCTGATTTCTTAATTTAAGATGAAGTTAATGGCCTATAACTATCAATTTAATTATCATAATTTATGGTCCAACCTGCCCACAGAGTAGTGCACCCGAGTTCATGTTTATCCAGGTGTTCGAAGCTTAATGATCGTAAGTTATAACCCCAAAATGTCGGTTGCCCCAGTTGCATAGGCCCCCACCACCAGGCCCCCATCATCACCAACACCCTTTGGATATGCAGAATCATGAGATGTGACTTGGCATTCATGCTCTGGACCTTGGTTGATCAACAGCAGTAGCAAATTCAGTTGATTTTCACGATACAATATTTTTGCTCTTTTCTGTAGAGTATCACGCCAAGTCGTATTTTCTGCAATGTATGATGACCACTATAAAATTTCTGAGAAAACAGAATTACATGTTAATGAAGAAAAGACATAATAACTGCCCATAAGTAAGAAAACCAGAAAAGATGCACCTTTGACTGTAGATGGATTCAATTTCAAGACTGTTGACCACTTCAAGTACCTAGGAAGCCTTTTTAGTAATAAAACCAGAACAGATATAGAAATAGATGCCCGCTTAACAACAGCAAACAAGACACTATTTAGTTTCATCAAAATTCTAAGAAAAAGATCACTTAGCAGTAACTTCAAAATCTGCTTATATCAATCGACCATTATACCTGTGATGTTATATGGATGTGAAACATTAATATTTAGAAAGAAAGATGAAGAGAAACTGTTAATATTAGAAAGAAAAGTACTAAGGAAAATTTTTGCACCTGTATACGACGAAAATAACACGGAATGGAGGATAAGAAGAAATGAAGAATTAAGAGGGCTGCACAAACACCATAACATCGTCGAAGTGCCCAAAAGGAGAAGGTTGTTTGGGAAGGGCATATAGCAAGAATCACAGAGAATAGACTACCTAGAATGGCATTCAGCTGAACAATAGATGGAACAAGAGGAAGAGGAAGACCCAGAATCAAATGGCGGGATAACATTCGGGAAGACACAACTAGTATCAACAGCAACTGGATAAAGAGCGCATTGGACAGACAGAAGTGGAAGAGGCTCATAGAGAAGGCGTGTATGGTCCATAAGGCCCTTGCCACATGTCAAGTAAAGTAAAAAGTATGATGACCACCACAACGCATGCCCTACAGCCACATCAACGTAGGACACTATTTACAGTTTTGAGACAATTCGTTGCTGTTTTAACTATTTTCTTCCACTTTTCAACAAGACTCATATAAACATAGGGGTCAAAATGTTTAACGTCGATCACCAACGTGGATGTGCTGTAGCCACACCAACACATTATACTATTTACAGTTTTGGGACAATTAATTGCCATTTAGCCGATTTTCTCCCCCTGTTCAAGAACATATATGTATAAATACTGGGCTTTAAAAGTTGAACAAGTACCATCACAGTGCATTAATTAAACAAATTACACTTATACCACAACATTTTAATGTTGCAACAAATACACTTCTGTTAGATTTTTCACTGTAAGGAATTTATCCTTGCATTATTAGTGTGTGATATTAGTATCAAGTCACCTAAGAGAGGTCTGACACAATAATATTATTATAGTATTGTAAAATACATAATGCATCACTATAATGATGCTGTTAGTCCATACTTCCTTGCTTCAACAATAATCACATACACAATCACGCTGTACTGCCTGACACATTAGCAGAAGGAAGAAGGGTGACAATTACTTCAACCCTGACCAACCCAACACCCAGAGACGATACACTGCCATCCAGCCCTGCAGCCTTCGGCAATTCCTTGTGTAATCCTCTAGAAAAATCATATTTTCCTCAACACAAGTAAGGCACAATATGTATATCATGCAGCATCTACCATACTCTGTACAGACATAATCCATTCCCGCACCTCAAGAGCATTCGTATACTGTTTACACTGAATACAACTTCAATTCCAATCACATCACAACACTTTCAAATCTACTACTATACACCGATAAGCGGTGTTAACCTCCTCAACATGCGCTCATCTGTAGAAATCTTGTGCACTTAGATGGGTGCAGCAATCTCTATTCATTCACGACACGTGGAATGTAGCAGTCTACTTCTGGTCAGCTGCAGATTAAATCGGTAACGGTGCTGTGGGGCGAGTTGGTCAACGACAGTGTAAGGGGTCTTTCAGTCTCTTAACTTTATCCTAAGAATGCGAAGATGCCTTGTGTTTCCCATCCACATGGAGTAAGATCGTAAATTACACACTATGCGTGAGGTGCTACACATATGTAAATCACTGTTTAGTATTATTTGATGATGCATATATTCGAGAATTAACAATGAATGGACATACTGCACTGTCATCTATCTACTTTCACAATAGAACTCGCAAAGTAGAGAAGGGGGCGTTTTAGCGATGATACTGAAATTGGGATGCATGCTGTCGCATTATTGGTCAGTGTTCAAATTACTAGAATTTGCTAAAATTGTTCACACTATCAACTGTGATGCTTATTATTACAGTACATCGATGGTGTCTTTTCCAATCCATCTGTCCACTGGCTTGCTGTTGCTTACCACATAACGATCGACTGACATCGTTTGTTTGAGATGGGAAAAGAATCATGGTGGAGGGGCAACACCTTCTGGGGATGGGTAGCACCGAAACAGTGATTGCGTACATGACAGCAATGCGAGCGATCAGTTGAAATGGAACACAGAGCCATCACCTAATCGGTCACTATGACAGATGAATTAAAATGTAGAGGCCATCAATCACCCTCGACAAGCAGTTTGGAGACATTCCACAACGCCACAAAACTCTTCCAGTTTCATTATGTTGTGACTGTCTTTTGTTTGAAATCATCAGTGTGCGTGCGTGTGTATATGGGTGTGTGTGTGAGAGTGTTATGGTAGCAGCAGCAGCAGCAACAACATGATTTACACCGTGGTGGGACTCCTGGTTTTCTGTGAGAGGCAATGGATCAGAACGTGTTAATGACAGTTTACAACCTGATACAGATCTCGAAGTCGTGGCGGTAGAAACTACATGTATGACAGTGTACAAAGCTTATTACAGCAGAAAAAGAAACAATGTTTCAGACAATGACGTAGGGAGCCTTTCTTGCGACTGACAGTATAGTCTGTGGGATACAGTCCTCCACCTCCTCCTACAGTACAAGCGTTGACACTTTACACTGGTCTGTGCAATGGATCAATACCTGTATATTTAATAGGATCGCCACATGTGCTCGAAGCCGGCATGCAGACAGTATTTGTTTTCGATTCATGGGAAGACGGTGATGTGGTAAAAATCTTATTGAGTTCTCTGTCGGATGCAGTTAGCGGAGCTTTCAAATTTCTTAATTTTTCCCTGTTGGATGGTACATAATAGCGATGACAGAATGTTGGGATGATAAACGTGAATGGATTCTGAATGACGTGAATCTGCTTCAGACTGCAGTACCTGTATGTAGTTTGGAGACACACCACAATGCAGTAGTAAAATCCTCGTCCTTCTCCCAGTTCCCATACTGTCTTTTATACTACCTTGTGTTGCAGGATTGGGCTTCGTTTGGCGCTGACCTTACACATCGTACGCTGTTGGTGGAGCTATGACAACATGTTCCCATTTCCACCAAATGGTCAAAACATGGTCCTGTCGCACTAACTCAGGTCACTCTGTTTCTACGTGGGTTGCAGAAGGTGATAGATTTAGCTCTCTCTGACTCCTGCTCAGTTCTGACTTAAATTGGAACGATCACATGCATAAAGCTGCAGAAATGGCAGCAGTTGTAGGAGGCATATGGACTGCCTAAAAAGCCACATTGGAATTTTAATGTAACAGACAAGTTCGGAAAAGGTGACTCGTTTCGAGATATGAGAGTGCCTCGAATATGATTCACTAGTGGCTGTAATCATTAAAGGACTTCTCCATAGGATCCAGTGCAGGTATGTGGTTGAATTGAAAGACTTGATTCCAAATCGCAGACAGCATTTCTACTGGAGAGCGTAGCACTAGATATCTGAAAAGCCTGTTTAGATTTCTTACGACCTGAATCAGCACATCATCTACTCTTTGTGATCCTTCTCAATCAACTATCGCCTATAACTCAGTGGATATATTTGCAGAACCTCTGACATGGCATTGAGACAGAATGCGTTAGAAATACTGGAGAAATATCTAGCAGCGGTATAAGCTAGTTGCAAATACAGGCCTCATAACGCGTTCCAAAGCTGAATCACTTTCTAAATAAGGTGATTTTACCACAAGCTTAAACCCATCGGCTTCATGTAACAGCACTGTTGGTCAGATAATATACACTCCAGCGATCACTGTCTATATTCAGTGTAGCGGTATATCCCTGGAAAAACCACTTCATTCGGAGGTAATGCCGTATATCGATTTATGAGGCTTAAATAGTTTTTAACAAGGATGTCGTTAGCGATACTTGTGTGCACCTGTAGAACTAACACCGATTGCGATAGTAGTATGGTCGTTGTGATCAAGTTTATAACATCTGGCGGTTTGTAAGACGATTACGCCTCTCTTTGGTTGGTTGTTTGGAGGAAGGGACCAAACCGCGAGCTCATCGGTCTCATCGGATTAGGGAAGGATGGGGAAGGAAGTCAGCCGTGCCCTTTCAAAGGAACCATCCCGGCATTTGCCTGGAGCGATTTAGGGAAATCACGGAAAACCTAAATCAGGATGGCCGGACGCGGGATTGAACCGTCGTCCTCCCGAACGCGAGTCCAGTGTGCTAACCACTGAGCCACCTCGCTCGGTGCGCCTCTCTTTCTAAGAGACAGTGGTACCCCTCAGAGGAAAAACTTATGATACATGTCCACCCATCGCTGATTTTCGCTCAGTATTGTTTCGTATGGCCAGCAATCAGTTATTGGCGAAGTATTAAACTTAGTAGTAAGGGATGCGTGATAGCTTCGCCTTGAGCATCAGGCTTATAAAGTATGTGTGTGTGTTCCGACATGTACAAAGAAAATGACTATGTCTAGTCGTAAGGAAGGTATGGATTTGACGTGGAATACTCTGATAGCAAAGGGGAAAGTATTTCAAGTCATAGGAATGGTACAGATATTTCTATTTCCAGTGCCACAGCCGTCAGCAGGGGTATTTTCGATACTTCGCTCATTGTTGAATGTCGTTCAATTGAGACAGCAGTCGTAACATTTAACAGTAAGTACAGTGATAAAATATATGTGTAGCTGGTTTCCTAGGGCGATTCTGTCTCGGGTGTGTGGTGCGAGGTTCGGTGACCTGTGGCAGGAATGATTCACGTTTCCGGCTAACGTGAGAAGCTGTCCGAATGGAAAGACCTGTTGGGGCGTAGGAATGTAGCTGACCTTACCGTGTCGTCCTCCAGTCAGCTGAATAATGAACTAATACTCAGTATGTGTTGGACAGCTTTTGTGATCACCTGTGTTCCCCGTGGAAATTTGAGAAGATTCAATGTGGACGCGTGTTTGCACTGGACTACTATTCCTTCCCATGTAAATTGTCCAGTTGACTGCTTTTACACATTTCCCGCCTTTATTTAGTTAAGATAACTTCGATTGTGGTGTGTGCATCTAGCAGATGGAAGACAGGTATGAGACACATTTGCTGGTTCTCCAGACGTGAGAAACACCTTAGTTGACTTTGTAAATTATAGGGATAATTTGGAATCTGTTACATCGCCGACATCGGTATTTGCGACTGGAAGTATAAGTTCCCTCTATTTTTTTCCCGAGTTTTCACGCAAAGGTCTTTGTAGACGGGTAAGTTTCTAGTTACTCAGTGGTTTACAGCTTGCTGCCCCTCGCTAAGGTTTCGGGTTTCTAGAGAAATAATTTCCAGTCTGTATCTTCAGCATTGTACTGTGCAAACGATACTGCTATGCAAGCGATATTGCTATGTGCGTGACATCGAGAACTATCGCGTAGATGGTATAGTATTCTGGCAAACCATGTGAAAATACATGTGTTCTTGTATCCCAGAGTGTGGAGATGGGTGTAGAACAATCAAGCAATCAGGTCAGAGCCAGAAACAGTGACGCCTTTTGTGCCGAGGGGAGCTGACCCAGCCTCCGTACAACAGTCTTCATGGTGTATGTACGAGTGTCTGGTGGTCGCTACTGTGTGTCCTATCGTGAGACATGTATAGATTCAGCACATCAATAGCCATAACAGGAATGAAAGATTATTTTACATCGAAAATTATGTGCGCTATAGATATTGAGATTCATTCCAGAACCATGGCTGTCAAGAGGAGACATTTCAAGTACATTGCTCAGTGTCAGACTGTAGCAGCAAACTTAACATTTAATTTTAGTTACACTGATAAATATGTGCCTGGTTCTCGATATTCTCATGAGTATGGAGATAGCCGTGGAAAGCACAGCAACAAGAAAGCAGGTCAGGGCCAGAAACAGCATCTCAGCAGATGCCTTTGTTCTGAGCTGGTCTCACCCATCTTTTGTACACCAGTTCAGAGAGTCCCGAAAAAGTTTCCGATTTATGACGATTTGGTTCGCAGCTGCCACTAGTTGGGTAAATAGTGAACTAATACACAGTTCGTGTTGAGTCGCCTTTGGTACTGCATGTGTTGCATGCATTCTCTGCAGAAATTGGAGAAGATTCAGTAAGACGAGTGTTTGTGCTGGGTGTGCATGTATACTCCGCGAAAATTTGATAAGATTCAATACGACAAGTGTTTGCACTGGGAGTATTGATAGCGTCTGAACTCCTACCACTCAGGACCTGGGATGAGAGGTTGTCCGTGGCTGGCTGATCTCTCTCTGGTTGACACACACTTCTACGGCTACAGTCATTGGCCGCGTTTATGGCGGCAATTTCCTCTCTCGGCGTGACACTGTGGCATGGTGAGTATGTGGGATGTATTTGATGATCCGAAGACCACTTTTGTGGGGTTTGACTGTTAGTGCAATATGGCGATTTGTACAACATAGTTTTGCCGCTGGAAGTATCATCTGCAGGAGAAAATGGCGGACAGTGTTCCCACACCAGCAGCAGCAGTTTGACAGGTAAATTTAGTGATGGACAGGCTGTCCCATTAGGATCCACAGGAAGTATGCATTCGGTGTTATTCGTGGCTATTTTCGTAAGCAGGTCCTGTTAGGACAAGAATTTCCATTCAGACAAGTTGTGACATTACAAAAGCTCCTACAACAACAAAAGAGGCCGTTAACTATTTCTGCGAGACTTTACGAATTCTGAGAAGGGGCTGATAAGTAATGGATGGGCTGTCCCAAGATCAAGAGGTAGAATGCACCCTGTGTTATTCTGGGAAACGTTGCAAAAGATTTTCATAGCGGGTCCAGAGGGAGACTTGGCTGTTATTGACATAGACATGAGACATCAGTATAACACTGAGAACGTTTTAGTTTGCCTATGTGGGTGAGTTGCTAAGCAGACATCTCTGGTTTAGCGATTAGGCTTGCGCTGGACCGGCAGGTACGTGTGGTGGCTGGGTAAACACATATGCGGTCGGAGGTGTCTCGCATGTGAGATGGCTGTCCTGTTAGGATCGGTAGGGGGAATGCACCCTGTATTATTCTGGGAAGCACTGCAACAGATTTCTATAGCGCATCCAGAGGGAGACTTGGCTGTTGTTTACATAGACATTTGATGGTTCAAATGGCTCTGAGCACTATGGGACTTAACTTCTGAGGTCATCAGTCCCCTAGAACTGAGAACTACTTAAACCTAACTAACCTAAGGACTTCACACACATCCATGCCCGAGGCAGGATTCGAACCTGCGACCGTAGCAGTCATGTGGTTCCAGACTGAAGCGCCTAAAACCATTCGGCCACTCTGGTTGGCTAGACATTTGACATCAGTATAATATTGCGAACCTTTTAGCTGCATCTGCAAGGGTGGGCCGCTATGCATCCTCGCACCAGAAACGGTGCGTAGGTGAACACATGTTTCAACAGTTATTTCTCAGGTGTCATGTATGAAAGAGATGCTGGCGCCACATCCTTGTGGGACCCGAACTGACACATGCATGTGGTTCAGCAGCTGATGGTCATGTCATCACTTCATGGGGCCTGCCGGTGCATCCCAACTCCTGGAAGCATGTGCAGTGGCATTCTGTGCAGTCCAGAGGACAGGAGATGGCGTGTGGTGCATGCTTCGTGATCAAAAGATTTTGAACTGTGTAATTACGTGTGATGTGTGTTGCGTGATTTTATTCCTTGCGTGATCAGAATACAAAGAAAGTCGATCGATTTAATTACTTCTTACAAGACCTGTGCCTTTCCAAACAGCAGAGAATGATCAGCAAGAAAAATCCAACCCCTGTAAACTGATACTTTTTTGTAAGTAACGATATACCCTTGAATTTCCCGTCGTGAGATCCTCCCTCTCCACCACAGAGCTGTCAGTTCCCAGGAAGGGGAGGGGTGGGAGGAGAGGGGAGGGGGATGAATGGGGGTTTAAAAGAGGGGAGGGGTTAATTAATTGGTCAATTTCATTAAGTAGTCATTCAAACTGATACAAGTGAGGGGGAGCTATTCAAATAACTCAGACATGAAAGTGTACTGTAGCAGTGAGGGGGAGGAGTTGGGTTGTAGGTTTCCTGAGGGTCTGGGTGGAATGGGAGGGGCGGGGAAACAATAGGTTAGGGACCTGTCGATTAAAGGAGAACAATAAGTTAATGACCTGTCAATCAAAGGAGAACAATAGGTGAGTGCATACCTGCCTCTGGTGTAGGTAACCTGCACTAAAAAAACGCGCTGGTGCCACCCTTGTCCCCCTACTCACAGGTCCTTGTGTGGGGAGTTTGTTTGTGCTCAACCATTCCTTTTTTCAGCTTATATTAGCATAAAGAGACCATTTCTCGTCACAAGTAACGATGCTGGATAGGAATGATTGGTGCTGTTAACAAACCAATTGATGACAAGTGAGCACAGTTGGATTTTGGCTCAGAGCATTCGGTACCTATACATCCGACTTTTTAACCCTCCCATAGCATTCAAATGTCGCACGATAGTAGAATGAACACAGTTCATCACATTTACCGATTCTTTAGTACACAGTCGTGGATAATTGTTAATTAATGCGTTTAAACAATCTCCATCAAACCCCGAAGGTCTTCCTGAACATGGAGAGTCACTGATGTGAAAATGATCCTTCTTAATCCGAGAAAACCATTTTCTTTCTGTGCTCTGTCCAGTGGCATTATCCCCATACAAAGGACAAATGTTTCTGGTTGAGTCCCTCGTTGTCCCCCTCAACTAAATTCAAACAGTTGAATAAATCGACAATTTTCCGATTTCTCCACTTGGCACTCTTTTTTTATAGGAAGTCAATACTAACATGCAAAACACAAAACGCTACGAATTTCTGCACCTACCTTCTACATTCTAATGGTCATAGGTAACATATTCCAAATTCGCTTGGGCTGTAGCTATGAAGTAAAGATGGGGAGGAGGTTTCAGAAATTTTTGAACAAGTGCTACAGATTGGAACGAACTGGTGCCCCAACAACCTTCAGACCGACCATGGAGGGGAATTTTACAATAGGCATTTCAAAGCGGCAATGGAATTATATGGGATTAATCACTTCTCAACATTCTCCCATTTGAACGCTAGTACTGATCAACAGTTGAACAGGATGATCGAAAGCTGAATGTGCAACAAATTTAATCTTCAAGGGATGTACAAATGGCTAAACATCCGGCCACAAATCGTTGACTAGTATAACTGCACTGCACATAATGCAATTAGGAAGAAGCCTATTGATGTCCCTGATAATGGACTACTAAATACAGTGTACTACAGTGTTAAGATGGTGGATCTACACAAGCAGAAGTTCAAGTAGGTGATTTCTAATGTATTTCGAAAACGAAACCGCTTTCGAGAGGTCTTGCTTACAGTGATGGCGAAGAAATTTCAGGAACTTTTTACATAGTGGAATTACAGAAAAGCTCCGAACCAGACAAGTTTCTTGCAGTGCAGGTCACAAGACATCGAGGGAAAAACGCATTAGTTAAATGGATCGCCTTCTCACCAATGCACAACAGTTGGGTGCACGCTCACAATTTACTATATAATAGGCATGCAAACCTCACGCCACACAGTAACATGAAATGAGTTCTAGGAAACGTTTCAATAGAGCGGAGGTGGTATTCTGGAGACTATGACATTCGAAGTTCATGTCCCTGTATTCAACTTTTGAGGACATCGAACGAAATTGAAAACGTGTCGTGGTGTTAAGGGAATTTTTATGCAAGATGATGCATTCAAGAAGTACAACATTGCCTCTGCTACAAACAAAGATCGTCGCATTGCAGACCAAATATCAGGTGATAAGTCTAGACAGATATGTCAAAGAAAGGATACTGGTATAGGGAAACATACTGCTGGATTCATAGACCATAAGGTAATGTGTGATAAACTTAAATTGGAGAACTGGAATAACCTTCATCAAATAATGAATGCATCTCGTCACGCACTAAAGTAGAAGGAAAAAGACCTACTGTATGCTTAAAAAGTTGCATCCAGTCAGTGGTGACAGTGGCGAAAGGTGCCTTGAGGCAGAAAGGGGGGAGAAAAAGATGTGTTAAAACGCCCAGCATCCTGACAATACCAAAGACATATGGTAGAATAATTATTATCAGCCGTTGGTTCATGGCTATGGTACCCACTGCCAAACTGAAGCAGTAAAGAACGTACAAAAAGCCAATAAGCAACTACGGAGTCCATTGCCATCAGTAAATGACTATACTTAAAACTATGCAGGAAGTGGGATACACTGCCAGACGCGATGTGGGAATCCAAGGAATGTAGGACTGTCAGTTTAGATGTTGTGGGGGATATGGAACTCAGTGGATTGCATATAGTGCAAAAAATCATGTACTACTTTGAATCATTCAGCAATTATGATCACATAAGAAATTCTGTCGTTTCTTCACCAACAGGTACCAGGCGCTCTACAATTTTCCAAACTACCAATACTTCAGTTCCTACCTCTGTGAGCATTTCTGTCGAATGTTTCTCCTAACAATTGCGTACAGACAAGGAGTATGCACATTACTGCATCATTTGAGGTCGATGTGCAGTGTTATTCACTCTAACCCTGAAAGAACATTCATCTGCATTATTTAAAAGTGAACTAGTTCCTTCCAATCGATCTGAACAAGGGGAAATGGAGTATACCATTGATCGGTCTGCAAACATACGATAGCTAGCTAACGACACCGAGGGAAATGATAAACTGCGTCTAGCGTGGGGGAAAGTTGTGGTAATACCAACTGGCTCCTATGACTTTGAACATTTAAATACATATATAAAACGATTTGTAAGAGAATTTTACAGATTGTTTTATATGTATGTTACGTGCAGACGTCAATAAGTTTAAATCAGAGACAAAACCAACAGAAGAGACAGTGAACCTTGTAGTCACAAATGTTCAGTAAGATTGCCACTAGATTTCTAGAGGGGACAATTTCTGGTGCATAATCTACATCTACAGGGATACTCTGCAAATCACATTTAAGTGCCTGGCAGAGGGTTCATCGAACCACCTTCACAGTTCTCTATAGTTCCAATCTCATATAGCTCACAGAAAAAGCGAACACCTATATCTTTCTGTACGAACTCGATCTTCCTTTATTTTATCATGGAGCTCGTAACTCCCTATCTAGGTCTGTGTCAACAAAATATTTTCGCATTCGGAGGAGAAAGTTGCTGATAGGAAGTTCGTGAGAAGATTCCGTCACAACGAGAAACGCCTTTCTTTTATTGATGTCCAGCCCAAAACTTGTGTCATTTCAGTAACACTCTCTCCCATATTTCTCGATAATCAAAATGTACTGTCATTCCTTGAACTTTTTCGATGTACTCTGGCAGTCCTATCTGGTAAGGATCCCACAAAGCGCAGCAGTATTCTAAAAGAGGACGGACAAGTGTAATGTAGGCAGTCTCCTTAGCAGATATGTTTCATTTTCTAAGTGTCCTCCCAATAAACAAAGTCTTTGGTTAGTCTTCCCCACAAAATTTTCTGTGTTTTCCTTCCAATTTTAGTTGTTCGTAATTGTAATTCCTAGGTATTTAATTGAACTTACGGCCTTTAGATTTGACAGATTTATCGTGTAACCAAAATTTCACAGAATCCGTTTAGCACTCATGTGGATGACCTCATACTTTTCGTTATGTAGGGTCAATAGCTAATTTTCGCACCATACAGATAACTTTTCTAAATCGTTTTGCAATTTGTTTCTATCTTCTGATGACTTTATTAGTCGATAAATGAGAGCGCCATCTGCAAACAACCAAAGATGGATACTCAGGTTGTCTCCCAGAGATTAGATTAGATTATATTAGTTTTTGTTCCATAGATCCGTGCTGAGGAGATCCTTGTGGGTGTGGAACATGTCATTTTTTAATACTAATAGTATGAGTATATACAATACATCATTTGTTTCTATTAAAAAATTCGTCAATGGAGTAGAAGGAGTTGGCCACTAGTAAGTCTTTCAGGCTCATTTTAAACTGATCTTTATTTGTAACTAAATTTTTTATGTTTGCTGGCAAATTATTGAAGATGAGTGTTCCTGAGTAATGGACCCCTTTTTGAACTAAAGTAAGTGCTTTTAAGTCCTTGTGCAGATCATTTTTGTTCCTGGTATTGTATGTATGAACTGAGCTGTTTGTTGGGAAAAGAGATATATTATTTAGGACAAATTTCATTAAGGAGTATATATACTGAGAGGCAGTAGTTAGTATACCCAGTTCTTTGAAGAGGTTTCTACAGGACGTCCATGAATTTACTCCAGAAATAATACATATTACATGCTTTTGGCTCTGAAAACTTTTGTTTGGCTTGAAGACTTACCCCAAAATACTATACCATATGACATTATGGAATGAAAGTAGGCGAAGTATGCAAGCTTTTCCATTTTTATGTCGCCTATGTCTGCTAATACTCGAATTGCAAATACAGATTTGTTAAGGCATTTCTGCAGTTCTGTGGTGTGCTCCTCCCAACTGAATTTATTATCAAGTTGAAATCCCAGGAATTTAAGACTGTCAACCTCCTCTATCTGCTCTTCTTCATACTTTATGCATATGCTGGGTGGAAACCTCTTACAGGTTCTGAACTGCATATAGTGAGTCTTTTCGAAGTTTAATGTCAGTGGATCCTTGTGGGACACCACATGTAATTTCTTCCCATTCTGGTGATGACTGATGACTTAATTCACTAGTCCCTTGCACTGACACCCTTTGTTTCCTATTAGCACTGCCTGTGACACCATAGAATTCTAATTTATTTAAAAGGATGTTGTGGTTCACACAATAAAATGCCTTTGACAAATCACAGAAAACACCTGCTGCTTGTAATTTGTTATTTAATGATTTAAGTACATTTTCACTGTAGGTGTAAGTAGCCTACTTGATATCAGAACCCTTCAGAAATCCAAACTGTGTTCTTGATAATATGATATTTGTGGTCAGATGATTGGGATGCTGCCTGTACATTACTTTTTCTAAAATTTTTGAGAATGCTGGCGAAAGTGAAATCGGTCTGTAGTTTGATGGTATCTCTTTATCCCCTTTCTACATCTACATCTACATTGATACTCCGCAAGCCACCCAACGGTGTGTGGCGGAGGGCACTTTACGTGCCACTGTCATTACCTCCCTTTCCTGTTCCAGTCGCGTATGGTTCGCGGGAAGAACGACTGTCTGAAAGCCTCCGTGCGCGCTCTAATCTCTCTAATTTTACATTCGTGATCTCCTCGGGAAGTATAAGTAGGGGGAAGCAATATATTCGATACCTCATCCAGAAACGCACCCTCTCGAAACCTGGCGAGCAAACTACACCGCGATGCAGAGCGCCTCTCTTGCAGAGTCTGCCACTTGAGTTTATTAAACATCTCCGTAACGCTATCACGGTTACCAAATAACCCAGTGACGAAACGCGCCGCTCTTCTTTGGATCTTCTCTATCTCCTCCGTCAACCCGACCTGGTACGGATCCCACACTGATGAGCAATACTCTAGTATAGGTCGAACGAGTGTTTTGTAAGCCACCTCCTTTGTTGATGGACTACATTTTCTAAGCACTCTCCCAATGAATCTCAACCTGGTACCCGCCTTACCAACAATTAATTTTATATGATCATTCCACTTCAAATCGTTCCGTACGCATACTCCCAGATATTTTACAGAAGCAACTGCTACCAGTGTTTGCTCCGCTATCATATAATCATACAATAAAGGATCCTTCTTTCTATGTATTCGCAATACATTACATTTGTCTATGTTAAGGGTCAGTTGCCACTCCCTGCACCAAGTGCCTATCCGCTGCAGATCTTCCTGTATTTCGCTACAATTTTCTAATGCAGCAACTTCTCTGTATACTATAGCATCATCCGCGAAAAGCCGCATGGAACTTCCGACACTATCTACTAAGTCATTTATATATATTGTGAAAAGCAATGGTCCCATAACACTCCCCTGTGGCACGCCAGAGGTTACTTTAACGTCTGTAGACGTCTCTCCATTGATAACAACATGCTGTGTTCTGTTTGCTAAAAACTCTTCAATCCAGCCACACAGCTGGTCTGATATTCCGTAGGCTCTTACTTTGTTTATCAGGCGACAGTGCGGAACTGTATCGAACGCCTTCCGGAAGTCAAGAAAAATAGCATCTACCTGGGAGCCTGTATCTAATATTTTCTGGGTCTCATGAACAAATAAGGCGAGTTGGGTCTCACACGATCGCTGTTTCCGGAATCCATGTTGATTCCTACATAGTAGATTCTGGGTTTCCAGAAATGACATGATACGCGAGCAAAAAACATGTTCTAAAATTCTACAAGAGATCGACGTAAGAGATATAGGTCTATAGTTTTGCGCATCTGCTCGACGACCCTTCTTGAAGACTGGGACTATCTGTGCTCTTTTCCAATCATTTGGAACCCTCCGTTCCTCTAGAGACTTGCGGTACACGGCTGTTAGAAGGGGGGCAAGTTCTTTCGCGTACTCTGTGTAGAATCGAATTGGTATCCCGTCAGGTCCAGTGGACTTTCCTCTATTGAGTGATTCCAGTTGCTTTTCTATTCCTTTCTTGAATAGAGGCTTAACATCTACATATTTTAGACAGTCAGGAAATGTCCTAATTATAATTGACTGGTTACACAAGTAACTCAGAATTGTACTATATTCACAAGAACATGCCTTAATTAACTTTGTTGATATTTCATTGTAACTACTACAATGCTTTGTTTTTAAAGATTTTATTGTGAAAGTTATTTCTTTTGGTGAAATGAGTGACATATTCACGTACCTGAAGCTATTTGTAAAGGCTAGTTTCAGATATTCAAGGGCATTATTTACCGATCCTGACAATCCCATTCTATCAGTAACGGATATAAAGTACTTGTTAAATAGATTTGTCACACTATGCCCATCGGTTACTAATGTGACATCTACCCTTAATGCTATTTGCTCCTGTTCCTTTCTGGATCTACCAGTCTCCTCTTTCACTATATCCCATATTGTTTTTATTTTGTTCCCTGACATTGCTATCTTCTTCTCGTAGTGCATTTGTTTGGATGTCTGAATTACTTTTTTTAAAATTTTACAGAATTGCTTGTATGTAGCTAAATCATCAGCATTAGAGCTATTCTTGGTCGACAGATACATTTTGCTTTTTGTCTTACAGGAAATCTTTATTCCTTGTGTAATCCATGGTTTTATTATAGACTTCTATTTAATTTGAGTAACGTTTAGAGGAAAACAGTCTTCAAACATGGTACTGACATTGTTCATGAACGTATTATATTTTTCATTCATGTCATGGGCACTATAAACATCTTACCAGTTCATATCTTTGAGCAGTTTACTAAAACATTCAATTTTTGGTTGATTGACTACTCTCCTGTACTCAGATTTAGAAGTCTTGATGATCTGCTTAGAATTTACATCTAAAACAAGGAGCTGCATGTCATGATGTAATAGTCCATTTATTACAAGTTTTATGATATGATTTTGTTCCTTTGATTTGCCTATAAAAATATTATCAATGGCTGTCCTTGAGGATTTAGTGATCCTAGTTGGAAAGTTTACAGCGTGAGTTAGATTGAAAGACAACATTACTAACTGCAGTAAATGTTTACTGGAAGATTGCATTAGGAAACTGTATTAAAGTCACCAGGAATCAAAATTTCTTTGTTTCTTCCTGTTGAATAACCCAGAAGAGCTTCTAGATGATTTATGAATAGGTTATAATTTCCTGCAGGTGCTCGGTAAATAGTTACTATTATATAGGACCAGTTATGGAACTCTACTTCTGTTCCATATGCTTCAAGATGCTGCTCTAAGCAGAATTTATTAATGTCAATGTTCTTGAATTTATGGCAGTTTTTAATAAATGTGGCAACTCCTCCTCCATCTATATCTACTCTGTAGAAGTAGGAAGCTAGCTTAAATCCTGAAATGTCTAACATATCTATACCAGCGATCACTTGATGTTCAAGGAGGCAGATTATGTCAATTTGGTTAGATGAATTAATTTCATCAATGCAAATGAGTAGTTCATCAATGTTCTGGTGTAATAAAGATAACTGAAACTGCATACTAATGGGATTATAACTGCTTTGGCGAAGATGAACTTGCAGTTATCGATTACTTTCTGTTAAACATTGTTTAAATGGAGGCTGTATGCTAAAATCTGACTCCTGTTCATCTGTTTTCTCAAGCTGAGTGTGTCTGCCGATCTCTCTTAAAACTCGTTTTCCTTCCCCCTTCCCTATCCTAAAAAAGGCGTCCCTCTGACACCTGTTTATTTTACCACTTGTGACAGTGTCCCCCCTTTAGTTTTCTGCAATCAACCCAGAGAGTTTTCCCTTCCCTTTCCTATCGAGGTGAAGGTCGTGCCTATCGGTAGCATCCACAGGAATCAAACCAATATGGGACCTGTATCCATCCTAAGCAGCCGCTCCAACTCCAAGTTCAACCTCCCGATGCAAGAGTTCAAATGAAGCCAATCATGGCGTCTCAACACAGACACAAATCCCACACTCGTATGTTTTGTTCCTGATGCTATCTTCACCAGGTCACTCTCTATGGAATATTCATAGTCTCTGTCAATGCTATATATCAGACCACCCACTATAACCATGGCATCCTCCTTTGTGAAATCCTTGCATAGAGAACCTACATCCTGTGTTACATGACCCAGATCTGCACTAGACTTGAAAAGGTCTGTGACCTGGTACTCTGGACCTAGATTTTCCTGCAGTAGTTGGCTAGTACCTCTACCATGGGAACTACCTAACAACAGAACTTTCTTTCTCTTTACAAATTTCCCTATCTTTTTCAAGTCCTTGAAAGCTTGTTGTGCCCTTTCTACAGCTTCAACTACATGAGGCTCATCCGATTTCGACTGAGGCAACAGGTCAAATCTATTTTCAAGATTTATGACCAAGCTGTCTGATACTCTCCTTTGCCTGTTCCCCCTATTACCTGTTCCCACTTCCCATCCCTGTTCACCCTTCTCCCTCTTTAACCTGTCCAGATCCTCCCTTGCCTTGTCTAAGTCAGAGTGAAGAGCTGCAATTTCCCCTTCCTCTTCCAGTATTTTTCTATCTCTACTGAAGATCCTACAATACCACTGGTGAGCCTCATTTATGTCCCCATTTCCCACGCCACTACATTCGCCCCAATAGAAGAAACTATAGCACCCATCACACCACACCCCGGAACTAACGATCCTATGGCATGTCACACACTTCTCACTCATGGTAAAAACAGAAATCGTATAAACTGATTTAAGCACTGACTAAAACGTAAACAAAGGACTCTATAAACTATTCAGGCAGATATACAGGGTGTGACAAAAAGGTACGACCAAACTTTCAGGAAACATTCCTCACACACAAATAAAGAAAATATTTTATGTCGACATGTGTCCGAAAACGCTAAATTTCCATGTTAGAGTTCATTTTAGTTTCGTCAGTAAGTACTGTACTTCCTCAATTCACCGCCAGCTGGCCCAATTGAAGGAAGGTAATGTTGACTTCGGTGCTTGTGTTGACATCTGTGAACGTTTGGGACGGAATTGTGGATGATGTCTTGATTGGGCCCCATGTTCTTCCACCTACGCTCAATGGAGCACGTTATCATGATTTCATATGGGATACTCTACCTGTGCTGCTAGAACATGTGCCTTTACAAGTACGACACGAGATGTGGTTCATGCACGATGGAGCTCCTGCACATTTCAGTCAAAGTGTTCGTACGCTTCTCAACAACAGATTCGGTGACCGATGGATTGGTAGAGGCGGAGCAATTCCATGGCCTCCATGCTCTCCTGACCTCAACCCTCTTGACTTTCATTTATGGGGCATTTGAAAGCTCTTGTCTATGCAACCCCGGTACCAAAAGTAGAGACTCTTCATGCTCGTATTGTGGACGGCTGTGATACAATTCGCCATTCTCCAGGGCTGCATCAGCGCATCAGGGATTCCATGCGACAGAGGGTGGATGCATGTATCCTCGCTAACGGAGGACATTTTGAACATTTCCTGTAACAAAGTGTTTGAAGTCACGCTGGTACGTTCTGTTGCTGTGTGTTTCCATTCCATGATTAATGTGATTTGAAGAGAAGTAATAAAATGAGCTCTAACATGGAAAGTAAGCGTTTCCGGACACATGTTCACATAACATATTTTCTTTCTTTGTGGGTGAGGAATGTTTCCTGAAAGTTTGGCCGTACCTTTTTGTAACACCCTACAAATAAATTGAAAGAGTACTGAATAAAAAAACTGGTGATCACATATAAGTTTAAGTCACTGTTCACTTACGATACGCGCGCGTGAAATTATGCCTAAAATCCGTGCAGTAGGCGCGAGAAGGAAAATAAACTTCTTACCCTGTTTAATCTTTAACACTTCACTAACACTTCCACTAATGCAACAACACTTATATTATTTTTATACCAACTGGAAACGTTTACCTATAAGTTTAATTCACTGCTTACTTACGATTCGTGCTCGTGAAATTAGGCCTAGGATTCGTGCTACAGGCGCGAGGAGAGAAATACGCTTCTTACCCCGTTTAATCTTATTTTATACTTCACTAACACTTCCACTAATATAACAACACTTAGATTATATTTATGACAACTGTAAACGTTTAAAAACAGCTTAATAACAACGCTTTTTATAATTATTTATTGCAGCAAATACTCGAAGAGTCCGCGTCGGCGCAGTGTTGTCAACCATCTTCAAATCGTTTATATATATAAGGAACAGCAAAGGACCTATAACACTACCTTGGGGAACGCCAGAAATCACTTCTGTTTGCTCGATGACTTTCCTTCAGTTACCACAAACTGTGACCTCTCTGACACGAAATTACGAATTCAGTCACATAACTGAGATGATTTTCCGTAAGCACGCAATTTCACTACAAGTCGCTTGTGTGGTAGGGTGTCAAAAGCCTTCCAGGAATACAGAATCAATCTGAAATCCCTTGTTAATGGCACTCAACACTTCATGCGAGTAAAGAGAACGATGTTTTCTAAATCCATGTTGACTGTGTGTCAATTGAGCCTTTTCTTCTAGGTAAATCATAAAGCGCGAACACAATACATGTTCAGAAATCCTGCTGCATATCGGCGTTAATGATATAGACATGTAATTTAGTGGATTATTCCTACTACCTTCCTTGAGTACTGATGTAACCTTTCCAGTCTTTGGGTACGAATCTTTCGTCGAGCGAACGGTTTTATATGTAAATATGGAGCTATTGCGTCAGCATGCTCTGAAAGGAACCTAATTTGAATACAGTCTGGTCCAGAAGACTTGCTTTTATTAAGTGATTTAAGTTGCTTCAGTACTCCGAGGATATTTACTTCTACGTTACTCATGTTGGCAGTTATTCTTGATTCGAATTCTGGAATATTTACTTCTTCTTCTTTTGTGAAGGCATTTCGGAAGGTTGTGTTTAGTAACTCTGCTTTGGCAGCTTTGTCTTCGATAGTATCGCCATTGCTATCGCGCAGAGAAGACATTGATTGTGTCTTCACGCTAGCGTACTTCACATGCGACCAGAATCTCTTTGGATTTTCTGCCAGGTTTCGAGACAAAGATTCGTTGTGGAAACTATTACAAGCATCTCGCATTGAACTCCGTGCTAAATTTCGAGCTTCTGTAAAAGATCGCCAATCTTGGGGATTTTGGGTCTGTTTAAATTTGGCATGTTTCTTTTGTTGTTTCCGTAACAGTGTTCTGACGCGGATACCGACAAAATTTATGAGTCGAATCAGTCAGTGGACATAATGCCGATACGTACGATTCGTATAGAGTGTAATATTGCGACGAATTCGTACGTTAACGACAGATTAGTCCAAATTCTATACTTTTTTTTCTGCAGTGGATCCTGGTTATAAAATTGCGGAGGTTCCCAGTAATCCAATATATCTCCCTGTGACTGTTCAGATATTGAACCACCCCAAATTGTATATCGTAAATCAGAATGCGAATTTAGTCGATTTTAATATTGAGGAAATTATAGTATTCCTTCATAATTACGGATATTAAGTACAAATACGACATACTCAGCCATCGGAAGACCACTTTGTAGCGTAAGTAGGACGTGATAACCAGTTAGAATTACTAGTTTCTTAAATCTACATCTACATTTATACTCCGCAAGCCACCCAACGGTGTGTGGCGGAGGGCACTTTACGTGCCACTGTCATTACCTCCCTTTCCTGTTCCAGTCGCGTATGGTTCGCGGGAAGAACGACCACCGGAAAGCCTCCATGCGCGCTCGAATCTCTCTAATTTTACATTCGTGATCTCCTCGAGAGGTATAAGTAGGGGGAAGCAATATATTCGATACCTCATCCAGAAACGCACCCTCTCGAAACCTGGACAGCAAACTACACCGCGATGCAGCGCGCCTCTCTTGCAGAGTCCGCCACTTGAGCATGCTAAACATCTCTGTAACGCCATCACGCTTACCGAATAACCCTGTGACGAAACGCGCTGCTCTTCTCTGGATCCTCTCTATCCCCTCTGTCAACCCGACCTGGCATGGCTCCCACACTGATGAGCAATACTCAAGTATAGGTGGAATGAGTGTTTTGTAAGCCACCTCCTTTGTTGATGAACTACATTTTCTAAGGACTCTCCCAATGAATCTCAACCTCGCACCCGCCTTACCAACAATTAATTTCATATGATCATTCCACTTCGTATCGTTCTACACGCATACTCCCAGATATTTTACAGAAGTAACTGCTACCAGTGTTTGTTCCGTTATCAAATAATTGTACAATAAAGGATCAGTAGGACTGAATCCTTGCAAAGATGTCATTCAGTATAACAGCTCCACTTCATTATGGCGAGCATATGATTAGCCAGGATTGCTTTTCCCACAAACCATTTTCCTCAGTGATGCTTAAGAATAACGACGAGATACGAACTATCATTCAACATCAAGGTGGACTGACTCTTTCAAGAAGGAACTTCCTGTGGCTGATAGGGTTATTTACATCTAACAAGGTTTTGGTGACATCTGTAACATCGAGCCGTACATGTAATGCTTTCGCCTAGAAAGAAGATGAAACTTAATGGGGTTGAAATCGACTGCACCAGAACAATGGTATCACATCGACGCTCAAGACATACATCTCTGCATTGACATAGGATCTGAATGCCTTACAAAATGCACGATGTTTCATAGATAGGTCAATAGATAGTTCCTTTAGGACAACTCAAAATGTGAATGGGCTTCTTTGAAGACAGTAATTGTATTATTATGAACGCCAAGCAGGAGCTGATTGTAGTTCAAGGGGCACCAGAAAGGTTCAGATCATGAAATGTCCGATTTTTATTCTTTTGCATTTCAAAGATCTACAGACTTTCCCCTTTCAGTTGATATACAATTTATTCAGTTCAGAAGACTACAACTATTTTTAAAGTATTTTTGAAACATGTTCTGCATGGGCGTGGCCCACTGTGGTGCTGTTAAACTGCTGTCAAATGTTGTACGCATGAATCTACATGCTCATTATATACATTTCAGTGATGTCAGAGAAAATAAGTGTTATAAAATAAGTATTGTGGCTAACCTGTGATAGTTCATGAGTTTCATGTTTATTTACTCTTTCGTAATCCTGAAAATATTCGTAGGTAATTCTGTTCATTGAAGTCTCTGTTTTATTGAACGATAATCTTAGGTAACGTAAAGTGACTAGAAATCCTCTGAAGGCTTTTAAGAAAAGGAGAAATTTTGGAAAGCCAATGGTTGGTGCTATTACTGTAAACAATAAAGATGATAAACAAGTGTGTGACCCTATTCTTGCTGGTACACCTGCCTATAGCAATGAAAGAATGTACATTGCTGAGGAAGCTTGCTTCACTTAGCAAAAAGTATGAATGTTTTATAGGCGAATCGGATGTGAATCAAATATTTGATATATCTCAACGGAATTTTTGCAAACTGTGTAAGAGGTATTCATTGTAGTGAAGTCGTTCTGGAAGTCTATAAAAAATCACATAGAACCCTCCAGTGAAACGGAACTGAAGTGTGGTAAGTGTTCTTACATGACCACCTTTTGGAACAGTGTTACAGTGACTACATATGAAGAAAATGGTAGCAAAATCTATTAACACAATATTAAATTTGTTTATGCCTTGCATACAATTGGTAAGGATGCTACTGCAGGTGCAGTTTTCTGTGGCATGATGACTTTTCCAAATCCCCCAAGTTTACGAACTATAATAGGTTTGTAGGGTCTAAAGTAGATATCTGTATAGAATCTATGAAGAAAACTGTGATAAAAGAGACTTGACTGCAGCATTCGATGGTACCTGGCATAAATAGGTACACAACACTATTCATGGTGTAGTATATTCCACCAGTATTTATACAGAGAAAGTTTCAGCTGTAGCAGTAATATCTAAATATTGTAAGTGTCCACAAAAAAATAAAGATACACATGAAAATAATTGCACAGTTAACTATAGTGGCAGTAGTGGAGGAATGGAAGTGGCTGGTGTTGCTTGTATATGTCAATATTCTGTTGCATGTGACAGAGTGCGATATGTGAATTACCTTGATGGTGGTGATTCTAAAAGTTTCAAACATGTTCAAGAACAGAAGCCTTATGATGATGTTGTAGTGCAGAAATTTGAATGTATTACACACGTACAGAAACGAATGGTATCAAGACTTCGGCGACTGAAAGCTTTGTACAAAAAACAAAAACTCAGTGATGGTAATGGGAAGGTTAACTGACAGTGTAATTGGCAAAATACAGAACTATTATCGAATTGCTATTAGGCAGAACACACACAATGTCGATGAAATGAAGAAGGCTGTTTGGGCTCTTTTTTCCATACTTTTTCAATCGATGAAAGTCCCTATCATTACTTGTGTTCCAAAGGAGAAAACAGTTGGGATTGTTAACTGGTGAAGTGTACACTCAGAAACATAGTCTGCTAATGCGGTAATGGAGTTATAAAATCTATTTTCAAAGACTTAGCAGCACCTGAACTATTGAAAAAGTATGTTCATGGAAAAACTTCAAACCCCAATGAAAGTGTAAATAGTGTTATATAGTCAACAATTCCCAAGACTGTGTTTATTGGAATACAAACACTACACTTTGGTATGTAAGATACTGTTGCTACTTTCAATGATGGCAACGTTGTAATGTGCAAAGTATTTTGAAATATGGGAATGAAGTTAGATTTCAACATGGTACCAAGGATGCTTGCTCTAGACAAGGAATGTCTTCAGGCTGCTGACAGGGCTATAAACAGCTTAGAAATATAGCCCAGAGTAAACAGGAAGAGGACAAGGAGGAAGCAGGAGAAGGAGTTTGCAGATAAAGATAATCCATCCTATGGACTTAGAATGCACAAAAAAGGTAATCCAAACTTTGTTGCTCGATTCCCAAAAGTTTCATTTTCTCATAGAAATTACATGTTTTCTCAGGACCTACCAAATCAATCTCCCTCAAATTTTCAGGAAATGTTACACAGTCCATTTTGCACAACTTAACGTAGTATTTTTCCTAAAACCTATATATTGTTGAATATATAAACAAAAATGGCACAAAGAGTAGTGAATTTTCATTACAATAGAAAAATTAAACTCTAACAACTGAATTAAATTTTTAAAAATTCCTTTGTTAAGTTGTAGCCAATACTCCAGTAAGTAACCTGTAAAAAATTCAACCTCCTAGCTCAAATACTTTCTGAGAAAACATGTAATTTATAAGCGCTGTTTTAACATTGCAAAGATAAGGCTTTCTTGAGCCTCTTCAAAGAGTTACAGATATTAACTTATACATTCTAGGACAAGGCCCTTAACTTTCCATTCAAGGGAGCTTCCACAAACATCTATCCAAGTATGGCCTCTCCTATCCAGCTAGAAACACCTCAATTTATTATTCTGACGCCGTAAACAGACAGAAAGAGTAGTCTCAAAAACAGATTGATTATTATTGGTGGATGCACATGTCTATTTCTTGTGTCTGTGGGTGATACATACCAATTTTTCTTCCACTGTCATTGTGGAAGGAGTATTGGAAGCTACTGGAGGTGACCTTGCATCACTGCAACGACACTCGTCGTTAATGCAGCCATCGAAGCCACCATCACCTCAGCCTAACGATAGCGGGGCACTTGTCCATGGCCATCTGGCTACTGCTACCAGCCTAGTGGTAGCAGGGCGGTACCATCAACATCTGTGTCATCCCATCCTCAGTCAATCAGTAGCAGCCCAACAGCACTTCTTAATCACCAACACAATACCACATTACACTACTATGTGATTGCTGGTGCTTCCAGGGATGGGATCGTGCAGTTCTGCTTTGATAACTTCTATGCTGGATTTTGATATTTGGCTACCTTCCTTCGTGCTTGTCAAGCACTGTTGGAAACGGAGCTCCCTGAAATCATTAATACCCACTGGTATCCCGCCATCAGATGCATAGCAGTTCTGCACTGAGAGCTTTGCCAGGCATCGTCAGACTTTGAGAAAGGTGGAGTGATATTGCAGGACATGTCAACTACAGAGTGATATGGAACTTTTATCGAGAGTGTCATACTGAAGCAATTTTCCAATGTGAAGGGAAGAGGGTCTGGTAAGGCAGTCAGTTCTGTACTACACCTTGATGCGACTCACATATTTTTGATCCAGTTAATGGTGACCACGGTTTTATCCCTCTTCCAGATGATATTTCCACCGAACAAGATGTATTGATCTCCAGAATACCAAGAAGGGGGATAAATATTGCTTCATGTGGTCGCTTCTGACTTGCAATATCAATTACTCGGAAAATGCTATAAGTACATACAAGACCCAACTCCTGCAGGCATTGTAATTTCGAAGTCATCTCATAACCCAACGCAGTTCCAATCTACCACAGTTCGAGAATCAGAACCCTAATCACTTAGTTTACATTTACAGTCTGGATGTAAATGACAAAAGAGGCAAGCCTGGAGATGCGAGGCATAAAGTGGTTGGACCCCTCTACTTTTCGAAAGTAGCCAGTCAGCATCCTACACATGTAGATTTATTGCCATTCTTTAGAGGCGAGAATCAAAACCATTTCCTGCCTACTTTCCGTTCAAATGTCGAAATATCATGGGGCAAGGCGCCTGTCCTGCAGATGTCTCAACTCTTTTACTGCAAGTGGTTATTTGGAAAGACATATACTTCATTTCTCGAGCTAGGAACCGATATCTTAGGAAACTGAGAATAAAAAGTTCTTAAAGTTCGAGAGTACCCACCACCAGGAACAACATCATTTTGTTGCCTGTGCTGACTTCGAGTGCTTACTAGTATATTTGAAGCGTTGTGAAGGTAATCCCAATGCGTCTCACACCACTTCCACAGAACGACATACACTGTATGTGGTGGTGAATCAAATTATATCCTCATATGTTTCCAATCGCAATAAATTTGACTCATATGGCAGGGACAATCCTGCGAGATAGTTGCTCTCTGAACTCGAAAACCGTGCAAGAAATTTTGATGGCCTTTATAGCAAAAACATCAGAATGACCAACTCGCAGGGAATGATGACTTATACAAGCATGCAGTTAAATTTCATATTTGTGACCTTCCTTTGTATAGAAAAGCGGAAACTCCGTTTTGTGACTACTGTTATCTAATGGGGAAATTCTGTGGTGCAGCACACAATGCAAGCAAGTTGAAGTACAAATGTCTTCTTCCACAAATTGAGCGGGTATGATGCACGCTTTTTTGTTGAGAATTTGGGTGCTTTTGGGTTGAAGAATGATTAGGTGAATATCATACCTGACAATGTAGAAAAATACTTTTCATTCTCCAAGCGAATGACACCAAGAATATCCCTCAGCTTCCCAGGTTCCTTATGATTGATGCAGGCTCCCATACACATATTTGATGGAGAGAGTCCATGAAACCACATTACCCAATATAACTGCTTTCCCAACAAATTAACATTCACTGCCATAATGGTTACTGACTATAGGCATGCAGTGAATGTTTGATTGTTCAACATCTCTGATTTAGAGGATTATGCTAAACTGTACATGGAGACATGAGAAATTCTGAGGTGTATGAATGGGCACATACAGTCTGGATCCTGTTTTCTATTACACCCTGCTGGGGCTTTTGTGGAATGCAATGTTAAAAAATACGCATATTGCCAATGTTGGTATATTGCTTTTCCTCGAGTACAGGATTTCTGGGGGACTTTGATAACGTGTCCAGAGATATGCCAAAGATAATAACATTTGACTGAGTGAGGAAGAGAACAGGCCATCTTGTCAGATGAGTAACATCCTTTCCTTGGATGTAAACAATTTCTACAGACAATAATAGCAACAAACTCTGCTGTTTTAAGGGTTCCAATTGCTTTATAAAGATGAAATCTCCGGATTGAAGGATAAGTTCCATGATGTGGCTGCTGATGATGCTGGTAGGAGATATGCCCTGGAGATAGACCTGGTATATCCACCAATATGCATAATGAGCACAGTGACATTCTGTTGTGTCCAGAGTACCTAGACCAGCGAAAGGGTTCTGTCCCAAAGCTGATGACAAATGGTTCAAATGGCTCTGAGCACTATGGGACTTAACATCTAAGGTCATCAGTCCCCTAGAACTTAGAACTAATTAAACCTAACTAACCTAAGGAACCTAAGGACATCACACACATCCATGCCCGAGGCAGGATTCGAACCTGCGACCGTAGCGGTCGCGCAGTTCCAGACTGAAGCGCCTAGAACCGGTCAGCCACTTACGCCGGCCAAGCTGATGACAAATCTGTGGAATAAGCTGAAATAGATTCTACACTAGAGAAACCTCCAGCAGTGTCTCAGGTTGGGAATGCGACTTTTTCGAATCACTCACTGCATCTACTTCGACCAGAGACCCTGGTTGAAGGAGTTCATTGATTTAAAAAACAAACATAAGGCTCTCGTGATTTGTGATTTTGAAGAAAGATCTTTATAAATTAACGAATAATGAAGTTTTCGACAAAACTATGGAGATTGTTAAAAACTGCCATAACATTTATCCAGTTTAGCATTGCCATGGGCTTATGGTACAAGGCATTACATCATCAGGTCAAACTACAAGGAGGCCACAATCTTCCATGCAAGACTAGTCACTGTGGAGATGGCTAAGGTTTCAGCAGATTTTATGCAGCCTCGTTCGTATAGGTATGTGTAATCTGGATCTCTCCTAAGTCCACAGGTACTGATTCCATTACAAGTATGCAAAACTAAACTTAGATGGTCTCAAGTTACTTTATATAGACACAGGTAGGTTCATCTGCTGGATGAAAGGCTACAATTCATATGAAGTGATTAGGTTTAATCCCGAGAAATTCGACACGTCTCGATATGAGGCCGATAGTCTTTACAGCGAAAACCTCAGAACAAGAAGGTTATCTGCTTGAGAAAAGACGAGGCAAATGGCTCACAGATTGTTAAGTTTATAAGGCTCAAATCAAAGATGTATGTATGCCATGTAGATGTATGTGCCACCCAGAGAGAGGCTCAGTGTGTGCATAACGCAGCCTCACAGTTGCTCACTATTGAAGTCTATAAGGAGTGTCTCTTTTCTGATGATGAATCTCTTTGTACGGTACAGGATGTACGAGGGTGGTTTGAAAAGTTCTTGGAATCACCACGAGAGGTCAGCGCTAGCGCAACGAGTTGTTCACATGATATTCATTGGACTGTTGCCTGTAAACACGTGGCACGTCAGTGCTCTAGGATGAGAGCTGTGGTGGTGGCGTGGCCCTGTTGTTGTTCCCATGTAGTGATTTGCGAAGATGGAAAAAGCATGACTCGAGCAATGATTAAGTACTTCGGAAATAAAGGTATGAAAGCAAAGGACGTTCATGCCGATTTCCAGAATAAACTTTGTGTCTCCGCTCCTTCATATTCAACTGTTTCCAAGTGGACAAATGAATTTAAATTTGGTCGGGAGAGCTTAGATGATGACCCTTGCAGTGGTCGGCCAAGATGTGTCACTACTCCAGAATTCATTGCAAAAGTGCAGAAAATGGTCATGGAAGATCGCCAATTGAAAGTGCGTGAAATACCTCACACTTTCAGATGTCATCTGAAACTGTATATTACATTTTAACTGAAGAATTGGAAATGAAAAATTATCTGCAAGATGGGTGCTGCAACTCTTGACACTGGATCAAAAATGCACGAGAATGGGCATATCGGAACAATGTTTGGTCCATTTTAGGAGAAATGAACAAAATTTTTTGCGCCAGTTTGAGATTACACGTGAAACTAGGGTGCATTACTATACCCCAGAAAAAAAGAACAGTCAGATCAGTTGAAACATGCTGATTCTTAGCCACCAGAGAAAACAAAGACAATGCCTTCGGTTGGAAAGGTCATGGCGTCAGTGTTTTAGGATGTGAAGGGGATTCTGTGTGTAGATTATCTCCCCACAGGGCAAACAATTACTGGAGAATACTATGCTAACCACCTGGACAAATTGCAAAAGGCCAGGTTTACCATGTAAGAAAGTCGTCTTCCATCAAGACAACGCGTGCCCACACAGATGTGCCATCGCCATGGCAAAATTACACGAAGTAAGGTACGAATTGTTGCCAGAACCACCTTATTCACTTTGGTATGGCTCTGTCAGACTTCCATCTCTTCCCAAAACTGATAACTTTTTTTGGTGGACGGAGACTCACTTCAAATGAAGAATTGATAGATGGAGTTGACAACTATTTTGCAGGCCTGGAGGAAACTCATTTGGGATCAAGGCACTGGAACATCACTGGACCAAGACCATTAATCTACAAGGAGACTACATTGAAAAATAAAGAAAGTTTCAGTGGTGTAAGTACTTTGTTTCTATTCCATTCCGAGAACTTTTCAAACCACTCTCATAGTCTTTTGTTTGCAGAGCCATGAGGCACTGCTACTGAAAGCCGGTCTGTCGCATTATGATGAGAAATTCTTCATCTGTGTGGATGGGACTGGGATCCCAAGATCCTCCTGTTCTCACACTACTCGCTTGAGTGATTTTATGTGTGTGTGTGTGTGTGTGTGTGTGTGTGTGTGTGTGTGTGTGTGTGTGTGTGTGTGTGTGTGTGTGTTTATTTATTGTTTGTTTGTGTGTGGCTCTTCACCTGCTGCTGCTAGTCCCTATACACTGTAAATATTGTAAATAAATGAAATCATTCTCTCCTCGCTCAGTATCTCTGCTGATGTAAATATTGTATAGTTGATCAGCTGCTGTTATGTAAATAATGTCATTTTGCATATATGCACTCTCGTTTTGAGGAAAAATGTGTTTTTACTGGTATACTGCATCTCTGCTAATGTAGATGTTGTATAGTTGATAAATTGGTATTATCTAAATAAAATCATTCTGCATTCATCCAGTCTTTCTTTTCTGAAAAAATCATTGTTTCTGATGACAAACCATGAGTTAATTTGCTATATCTCCATTATTATTATTTGATCCTTTCACCATTTATTGTAGGGTGGAAGCAAATATTAACAATTTTATAGAACATTTCTTTTTTGTTTATACACTATCATTCAATTTTACAGATGAATCCAAATAACTGTTTTTATATACTTTGAATTCAGACTGAACCGTATTCAGTCCTATAGGTGCAATTACAAACATGACCATTCCTTCAGTAAATTCGGCCTCTACTGTTTTTTTAGTTACAGGCTCAACACTTACACAATTTGGTGCAGGGGAAATATAGGTACTGATGTAGTATTTCACTTGATCTATATTTACACTACTATTGTGCATGACAGCAAGCCCCTCTCACTTACGAACATCAGCCAGTGATTCTGGCTGCAGTAATCAGTAAATCATTGAAAGATCGCTAAAATTTACAACACCAGAGGGTTTAACATATATGCTTGCACTCACCGATTTTAACTCAAGAACTGTCTTCTCATACATCGATAACTGATGCCTCGTCCTTTGACATGGTAATTTTAATAGGAGTATGTCATGAAGTGTATTCTGTAGTCATCTTTCTCTCTATAAACTCCATCATACTACACAGATAGCCCACTGATGCTATGAAACTGCACACTAGTATCAAGGTGATGAATGTTCTCAATTGCAAACACCACATCAAAGTCACTCTGATATGCTAGGACGAATTTCACATGTTTAGACACACTAGTAGTTAAATTGTTCATATTGGTGAACAATAGTATTCTATGAGTCTCAGGTTCAGCCACTGCCGTGGCTGCACTACGGCACAGATGAAGGACACCAGGTCCTACAGACCAGTGGACTGTGGCTGTTGTGGTTGAATGGGATATGGCTGTGTGATATCCAATATTGGATAACAATCTGTAACAATAATAGCAAAAAAACTATAATGATACATACACACCTAACAATAACATTAATAACTAGAGATGTGTTGATATAATATACACAGTGAATCACTGTTGCTGCAGGTGGCACCTAATGCTGGACAGTGGGGGGCTGAGCTTGCAAGCCATTGGCTACAGAATGGGGGCATTTGGGATGGGGAGTATTTCATACTGATATAATGCAAGCAAATTAAAAGGTTGTAGGGGTGGGGCATGGGGATGGGCTCTTCCCTCCCCTCCCTTCCATGATCTTGGCATGTGTTTCCATGGATGACCTTGGAGACAAGCTACTACTTCTGCCACTTTTAATAAACTAATGGCTCAATTGTCAAAGTTATGCTGGTCTTCATCTAACCAGTAAAGTAAAATTTGAAAAGAAACTGAAAACATTCTCCTCTCCACTTCCTTCTGTTCGGTAGAAGAACTTCTGTTATTGTAATGTGCAAAAGGTAGTGGGTAGGAATTACTAACTCACATCTGTATATTAAAAGAAAATTATAAATGTGTAGCATGTAGATTAATTTACAAATTAATTTACAGTGAGAGTGTAAAATGGGTCATTCCACATCATTATAATTTATCATGCAAAATGATCCTTGGAACATGAAACTAACTACATTGAAGCGACAAAGAAACTAGTTTATGCACGAGTATTCTAATACAGGGATATGTAAACAGGCAGAATACGGCGTTGCATATGGAAAAGCCTGTCTAAAACAAGAAGAGTCTGGTGCGTTGTTAGATTGTTTACTGCTGCTGCAATGGTAGGTTACCAAGATTTAAGTGAGTTTAACATGGAGTTATAGTCGGCACACGAGTGATGGGACATAGCATCTCCGAGGAAGCAATGAAGTCGGGATTTTCCCATACAACCATTTCACAAGTGTACCATGTATGGTGGTCTTCAGTCCTGAGACTGGTTTGATGCAGCTCTCCATGCTACTCTATCCTGTGCAAGCTTCTTCATCTCCCAGTACCTACTGCAACCTACATCCTTCTGAATCTGCTTAGTGTATTCATCTCTTGGTCTCCCTCTACGATTTTTACCCTCCATGCTGTCCTCCAATGCTAAATTTGTGATCCCATGATGCCTCAAAACATGTCCTACGAACCGATCCCTTCTTCTAGTCAAGTTGTGCCACAAACTTCTCTTCTCCCCAATCCTATTCAATACCTCCTCATTAGTTACGTGATCTACCCACCTTATCTTCAGCATTCTTCTGTAGCACCACATTTCGAAAGCTTCTATTCTCTTCTTGTCCAAACTAGTTATCGTCAATGTTTCACTTCCATACATGGCTACTCTCCATACAAATACTTTCAGAAACGACTTCCTGACACTAAAATTTATACTCGATGTTAACAAATTTCTCTTCTTCAGAAACGATTTCCTTGCCATTGCCAGTCTACGTTTTATATCCTCTCAACTTCGACCAGCATCAGTTATTTTACTCCCTAAATAGCAAAACTCCTTTACTACTTTAAGTGTCTCATTTCCTAATCTAATTCCCTCAGCATCACCCGATTTAATTTGACTACATTCCATTATCCTCGTTTTGCTTTTGTTGATGTTCATCTTATATCCTCCTTTCAAGACACTGTCCATTCCGTTCAACTGCTCTTCCAAGTCCTTTGCTGTCTCTGACCGAATTACAATGTCATCGGCGAATCTCAAAGTTTTTATTTCTTCCCCATGAATTTTAATACCTACTCCGAATTTTTCTTTTGTTTCCTTTACTGCTTGCTCAACATACAAATTTAATAACATCAGGGAGAGGCTACAACCCAGTCTCACTCCCTTCCCAACCACTGCTTCCCTTTCATGTCCCTCGACTCTTATAACTGCCATCTGGTTTCTGTACAAATTGCAAATAGCCTTTTGCTCCCTGTATTTTACCCCTGCCACCTTCAGAATTTGAAAGAGAGTATTCCAGTTAACATTGTCAAAAGCTTTCTCTAAGTCTACAAATGCTAGAAACGTAGGTTTGCCTTTCCTTAATCTTTCTTCTAAGATAAGTCGTAAGGTTAGTATTGCCTCATGTGTTCCAACATTTCTATGGAATCCAAACTTATCTTCCCCGAGGTCCGCTTCTACCAGTTTTTCCATTCGTCTGTAAAGAATTCGCGTTAGTATTTTGCAGCTGTGACTTATTAAACTGATAGTTCGGTAATTTTTACATCTGTCAACACCTGCTTTCTTTGGGATTGGAATTATTATATTCTTCTTGAAGTCTGAGGGTATTTCTCCTGTCTCATACATCTTGCTCACCAGATGGTAGAGTTTTGTTAGGACTGGCTCTCCCAAGGCCATCAGTAGTTCTAATGGAATGTTGTCTACTCCCGGGGCCTTGTTTCAACTCAGGTCTTTCAGTGCTCTGTCAGACTCTTCATGCAGAATCTTATCTCCCATTTCGTCTTCATCTACATCCTCTTCCATTCCCATAATATTGTCCTCAAGTACATCGCCCTTGTATAAACCCTCTATATATTCCTTCCACCTTTCTGCCTTCCCTTTTTTGCTTAGAACTAGGTTTCCATCTGAGCTCTTGATATTCATACAAGTGGTTCTCTTCTCTCCAAAGGCCTCTTTAATTTCCCTGTAGGCAGTATCTATCTTACCCCTAGTGAGACAAGCCTCTACTCCTTACATTTGTCCTCTAGCCATCCCTGCTTAGCCATTTTGAACTTCCTGTCGATCTCATTTTTGAGACGTTTGTATTCCTTTTTGCATGCTTCATTTACTGCATTTTTATATTTTCTCCTTTCATCAATTAAATTCAATATTTCTTCTGTTACCCAAGGATTTCTATTAGCCCTCGCCTTTTTACCTACTTGATCGTCTGCTGCCTTCACTCTCAGAGCTACCCATTCTTCTTCTACTGTATTTCTTCCTGTCAATTGTTCCCTTATGCTCTCCCTGAAACTCTCTACAACCTCTGGTTCTTTCAGTTTATCCAGGTCCATCTCCTTAGATTCCCACCTTTTTGCAGTTTCTTCAGTTACCATGAACATCAGGAATCTGGCAAAACATCAAATCTCCAACATCGCTGCGGCTGGAGAAAGATCCTGCAAAAATGGGACCTGAAGTGAATCGTTCAACATGGCAGAAGTGCAACCCATCTGCAAATTGCTCGGCCAACAACAAGTGTCACCGTGGGAACCATTCAACGAAACATCATCGATATGGGCTTTTGGAGCTGAAGGCCCACTTGTGTACCCTTGATGACTGCACAACATAAAATTTAATGCCTTGATCAGGCCTGTCAACATCAACATTGGACTGTTGATCACTGGAAACATGTTGCCTAGTCAGACGAGTCTCGTTTCAAATGGTATCAAGTGGATGGATGAGTACAGGTATGGAGACAACCTCATGAACCCCTGGACCCTGCATGTCAGCAGGGGACTGTTCAAGCTGGTGGAGACTCTGTAATGGTCTGGGGTGTGTGCAGTTGGAGTGATATGGGACCCCTGGTACGTCAAGATACGGCTGTGACAGGTGACATGTAGGTAAGCATCTTGTCTGATCACCTGCACCCATTCATGTCCATTGTGCATTCCTGAGGACTTTGGCAATTCCAGCAGGACAATGCGACACCCCACATATCCAGAATTGCTACAGAGTGGCTCCAGGAACACTCATTTGAGTTTAAACATTTCCACTGCCTACCAGACTCCCAAGAAATGCCTTGCAACTTGCTGTTCAGAACACATCTCTACCCCGTTGTACTGTTACGGATTTATGGGCACCCCTGCAGGATTCATGGTGTCAGTTTCTTCCAGCACTACTTCAGACGTTAGTTGAGTCCATGCCACGTCGTGTTGCAGCACTTCTTCGTGCTCGCAGAGGCCCTACACGGTTTTAGGCAGGTTTACCAGTTTCTTTGGCTCTTCACTGTATCATTACAGCCTACAGGTGCTACATCCCTCCTAGAAAGAGAGACCAGTATACAATTTTCAATTGTAGATGCATATATCACTGGGGGGAGGGGGGGAGGAGATAGATGCCACCTAGAAGAAAATTAAAGAGACCTTTTGAGGAAAGAGAACCACCTGTTTGAATATCAAGAGCTCAGATGGGGAACCATTTCTAAGCAAAAAAAAAAAAAAGTGGAAAGGAGAAAAGTGGAAGGAGTAAAGAGTGTCTATATAAGGGAGATCTATTTGAGGGCAATATTATGGAAATGGAAGAGGACATACTGCAGAAGAAGATGAGATCGGATATACGATTTGCGTCAAGAATTTGACAGAATACTGAAAGGCCTAAGTCAAAACAAGGTCTCAGGAGTAGACAACATTCCGTAAGAACTACTGATAGCCTTGGGAGAGCCAGCCATGACATAACTCTTCCATCAAATTCTGAAGGTGGCAAGGGTAAAATACAGGGAACACAAGGCTATTTGCAATTGATATAGAAAGCAGATAGCAGTTTAAGAGTTGGGGAGCATGAAAGGGAAGCAGTGGCTGAGAAGGGGGTGAGACAGGTTTTTAGCCTGTCCTTGATGTTATTCTATCTGTATATTGAGCAGGCAGTAAATGAAACAAAAGAAATATTTGAAGTACGAATTAAAGTCCAGGGAGAAGAAACAAAAACTTTGAGGTTTGCTGATGACATTGTAATTCTGTCAGAGACAGCAAAGGACTTGGAAGAGCAGCTGTATGGAGAAGACAGTTTCTTGAAAGGAAGATATAAGATTGACATCAACAAAAGCAAAACAAGAATAATGGAATGTATACGAATCAAATCAGGTGATACTGGGGGAATTAGATTAGGAAATGAGATACTTAAAGTAGTAGATGGGTTTTGCTATTTGGGCATCAAAATAACTGATGGTGGTAGAAGTAGAGTGGATATAAAATATAGACTGGCAATGGCAAGAAATGCGTTTCTGAAGAAGAGAAATTTATTAACATTGAGTATAGATTTAAGTGTCAGGAAGTTGTTTCTGAAAGTATTTGTATTGGCCATAGTCCGGTATGGAAGTGAAAGATGGAAATGAATAGTTTAGACAAGTAGAGAACAGAAGGTTTCGAAATGTGGTGCTACAGAAGAATGCTGAAGATTAGATAGGTAGATCATATAACTAATATGGAAGTACTGAATGGAAATGGGGAGAAGAGAAATTTGTGTCACAAACTGGCTAGAAGAAGGGATCAGTTAGTAGGACACATTCTAAGGCATCGAGGGATCACTAATTTAGTGCTGGAGGGAAGTATGGGATGGTAAAAGAGACCGAGAGATGAATGCAGAAAGCAGATTTAGAAGGATGTCAGTTGCAGTAATTACTCAGAGATGAAGAGGCTTGCACAGTATAGAGTAGCATGGACAGCTGTATCAAACCAGTCTGGACTGAAGACCACAACAACATGCCTCTGTATGTGCCTTTATTTCTTTTGTGATTGGTACATCAGATATAGTTTCTTAATGATAAGAATAGGTCTCCTGAGCAATGACCAAAGAAGCCTTGCTCATGCAGTTTAATTATATACTATGCTGAGTATAGTAATTGCATGTTATTAGCTTTAGACTTGAGTAGAGTACATCACACTCTTGCACTTTGGGAACTCGTTCCTCCCTTTAGCTGCATGATAGTGAGCTGTGTACTCACCATTTGAATAAACGTACCTAGACACCTACAGAAGCGTAATGTATGTGATGAGGACCACCTGACAAAATTAAATCTGGGCCTATGAAATGAAATGTAGTATCTATCAGTAACTAACATAACTTTAATTACAACATATAGAAGTAGGAAATTAATCCAATGTGTTGTAAACGCATGTAATATAAAATGGGTTATTGGTTCACTATATTCAAAGCATTAAATAAAATTATTAATATTGGTAAATGTTATTAAAAATTAAATATGGTATAGTGTCTGAAACTCAATATCAATAAACAAAAGCCTATACTTATATCTGGTGTTTGTTGCAGTTGCATTTATAAAATCTCACTTCACTCACCTTGACCTCTTGGATCTAGCATTTTCACTTTCAAAGCTGAGGAGACTGAGTACACAAACACTATATTGGGTCATAGAATACTAATAGTTCTTTAGAAGTTTCAGCTTTGAAAATGAGCATTCAACTGAACCAACAGTTATATGAATAGTTAAAAACAGGAAAAGTGTTGTGCATAAATCTGGAATGCTAGCAGCTATGATTGAATTCTCTGTTACTAATAGTTTTGTTAAGTCAGTTATAGAAGTTAATGAGGTCGCTTCTTATTTCAGAGGGCTTTTGAAACCTATTACCTGGTTAGGAAATTCAGTGGATAAATCCTCCTAATATTGATTTTGGAGAATTACTACATTGTAGTATTCAGTGAACTGTGGATGAAGCCCGACCAACAGGCATTACATGCATTTATCAAAAATGATAGTGCATTTAGAATGGCTAGTTTCTAGCTGCAATCTAGATCTGCCAATAAAAAAAATTAAAAAGGAGGACTGATAGCTGAAATCTGTTATTTACAAATTACTACTGCATTGTGAATCTCTTTGTCAGAAGCAAAATTTAGAAATTTTGGAAAAATAGTTTTGAAGAAATTGCTAACATTGTGCATACTATCAAATCTGCTTTTTAACTGGGCTGCAATAACGTCTAGACAGCCCTTAAGAACAGTGGTTCTGAAATAATACTTTGATCCACTAGCTGTTCATCCTGACACACTTCATCAAAATGTTTAATCACTTTTCGAAGTATTTTTTTTTTTCAAATTAGGTTAAATGCCCCATTTCTTTGCCAAAAATGTAGCCGATAACATTGCTTCCTCAAAATTCTTTCAACAGCAAGATAAATTATTAGCTGCATTTTGAACAAGGGAACACACTTTATCAGGCTCTGCATTTTCCGATTGCATAATTTAAGATGCTAAATTAGTACATTGTAGAATCTTTGATTGCAACACTATCTGGAAGATGAACACAAATTTCTCTAATTGGTTTTTCAAAACAACAGTTTGTTCTCATTCTTGCCTTTGTTAATATTAATTCTGACAAAGCTCTAAGTACATCGACATAAGCATAACGAAGGACTTTAACAAATTGTTATCTTGAAGACCAACGTGTTGGGAAATGCTTTTTAAGATGCAATAAGATACGGCACCAAAATTTCCCATCGTTTAATAGTATGACTAAAGAAAAGACACAACGTTTCTACTGTATCACAAGAGGACATGACTTATTGAATTCCACATGAATCATCTTAAAGTACTAGATTTCAATTATGCACTGCACAATGCACGCATTTTGCAGTTTCTCTCCATGGTAACAACTTTCACACCAGAGAGTTTCGAAGGTTTGGCTATCATACAATACTTCACACCATTGGACACACTTCAGTTCCTGAACTAACGTCAAAATTGACCTGAACTTAGCAATGTTTATATAAACGTGGCAAGCCCAATATCAAATGGTGAATATGAGGTCATGAAAGAACAACATGATACAAAAAGTCGGAAAATAGTGTCAGGATTAAGGTTCTAGCAATGAAACAATTATTAATGACCAAATTATCCTTGATAATGTTTGCAGATAAATTACTGAGAAGTCAAACACTAGGAAAATTGTCGTCCAAAAATTTTTTAGACTAACAAATATATTACCGGTACGTAACATAGGCGTACCAGGTAACGCCTCCTTACGTTATTCACTGCGGGTGTCTTTTATTGCAAAGCACGAAGTAACGTAAAATTTCCCATTTCTTTTCTTCTACAGAGCCGTATTTTTCACTGTGAAAATGATTATTTATTGAAAAGTGCTTTATCAATTGACATTATTTATGCACAGTGTAGGCATTTTTCGCTTTCAGGTATTTGGCGGCTTTTGTGAAAGAGCGCTTGTAACAAAAAATCCAAGTCCTCGCGGAACTTCTGCAAAGCAAACACCAAAAGAACTATAAAAAGACTGGACTCCGTTCAAATCCTCGTCCGATCATCCAAATTTAAATTAGCCGCAGTTTTCGTTAATGACTTAAGGCAAGTGATTTAACTCGTTTGAATAGAAACGGCCAGTTTCTTTCTATACCTTGTTTCTAATCCGACCTTGTACTTCGTGTCTTAAGATTTCATCGTCGACGTGACGGTAAACCCTAAGCTTCCTTCCTTTCTTAACGCTGTATGGGGTAATACCCCGAAAGGCGGGCGAAACATTCTTTACAACTGTATGAAGATTTGTTGTACGGCACACTGTTTAAATGAAGCTACATACAAGCAATACTATCTAATCCAATTTATTTGTTTGTACACAGCATACGGCGCTTAGCTCACTGGAGCCGAAACGTATGGGACTGAGAGCGCATCGTGTCATACTCGCGCTGGTTTTTAACAACCTTGACTGAAGTGCATCTGCGCTGGGATTCATAGCATATACTCAATAATGACATTATTGCACGAGTTAGTGAGACTGATGGTATTATGGGACTAGGGTTTAAATCAATTAGTGTAAAACATTGAATGTCTCGGAGAACTGAATAATGTTTCTGAGTTTAACGCTTGCTCTAAAGTTTATTTTATACTTTTCTCCTCTTGTGTACGTACCACAGTCTAACATGTGGTACATACCAACAGGCGTACTGATTGCACCATTCTTAGGTTATGTGTTAAATTAGTGAATTCCTCTGTGCAAGAAGTAGTGAAATTGAATTTAATATCTCAAACAAGCGCGGAGATTTTGCGTTTCTAACCCCAACGAAATCAAATTGGAATGCATGCTTCTTGCTGTTAAGCGTACCAGTAAAGTTCGGTATCGGAAGTAAAACTGTTATCTAATGCCTTAAAAATGAATGAAAGTGATACGATTCTTTGCTTCGTTATTGAAACTTGCCTTATCAGCTGTTACGCGTAAGATGATGCAACTATATGTAAATTCATTGCTGGCACAGACTTGGACGGAATCAACTCTTCGGTCTTAAGACAGTTTGGAAGTTTTTCATCCGGTTTCGGCGAAGTGACTGGTTGTATTGCAAGGTACACAGTTACTAATTTTTGTTTCCGTTTCACGCAAGAAATGCAATGATACTGCAATGCACCTCATAAAACTTACGTATGTTGCAATGCTGCGTAGTCTCTCGAAATCGGGTTGTGGAGACTACTGATCAGAGTTCAGAACTGTGATGAAATTCTTCTCAATACTATAATTACGCTTTATGACAAGGCATGCCTAAACCATTCTTTTATATTAACACCAGGTTTGAATTGTACTGAATTTGCTGACTGATTGCATACCGTATCCATTTCTGAGTAAATAACTATTATTTTTGCGAAACTAAATTTGTGCGTTGAGAAGTTAGTCGCCCATTCAAAGAAAAGGAAATTACCATAAAGCTTGTAATTTGTGATTTTACTCAGCCGTTTTCAAAGTTGTTCTGTTGCCGCTATTTTTCTGTTGTTGTGCTTTATTGCAGAGGTCAAAGTAAGGAAAATGAAAGTGCAATACTACTAACGGACATGTGGGGCCAATATTGCAGCAGACGGAGCCCATACCATTTAAATCTGATTGTTATTCGAGAAAATACAAACTTACCATATGATATTGATTCTTGGAAGAATCTAGCCTCTAGAATTTAGTGATGACAGGCCCCTCACTACACAGTTTAGTATGATAAGTGTTACTGTAAATGACAAGATCCAGTTCTCAAAAAGGAAAGAAAATGAACCAATAATTTACAAATAAATACTGCAGGAAAGGCTTAAATTCTGTAAATCAGATATATTGGCAGTGGGAATTTTATAACAGAAGTTACATTTCTTACTAAGTGTATCATCAGATCTTCCAAGGATTATCCTACATAATGTTCTCCATCTTAAAAGAGATGAATATTAG
The DNA here is from genome assembly GCF_021461385.2 of Schistocerca piceifrons. Classification (NCBI taxonomy): domain Eukaryota; kingdom Metazoa; phylum Arthropoda; class Insecta; order Orthoptera; family Acrididae; genus Schistocerca; species Schistocerca piceifrons. The sequence goes on along the minus strand of NC_060139.1, from coordinate 308,034,379 downwards.
CAGCATTAATACATATTGCTAATTATAAAATTTATTGATTGTTGGATGTACATGATCTCTTCCAAGTAGTGTGTGTGGTCTGCAGGCATTTCTAACTGCAAATTGCATTGTCATAAGATGTTATTTCCATAAGTTGCATGTAGCTGCCTCTTCATCATAACTTATGTAAACAATAATTTTCATATTCATATTTAGTAACATAGCAATTAAACTACAAAAGAAACTCCAAAAATATGCAATTCAATGACACAGAACTTACTAACATGCACATCACTGCTGCTACCTACAACTGAGGTGAAAATCAGTGGGATCATATATAACTGTGAGAGTAAAATGTTCCTGATTTACATGATATTTTTATGTGCCTGCTGAAAAATAGCAGTAGTAGTGTCAAATCACTCCGTGCAGATATAACAAATGAGTCCTTCATGTCTGTCTGCTTCTGCAAATACCTAACACATGGGATAACTGTTATTATCTGTAATAAGACCATTTAACAAAACATGCTTATTATTTACTCAGACCCGTATTAGAACCCCTGGATAATGGGGAACTTGAAACACATGTTCCCGGGGCTAAACTGAAACATTTGATAAAATATGTGTTATAACCCTCTCAGTTGCAAATAGTCACACTTGATACCTAATTTGGATTGCACGTTACGATTATTTTCAGATATTAAATAAAATATTAATAAACAACTATTTCAGCATACAAAACAGATAGAAAATATTTAAAATTATTATTTTTTAATTGTATCTGAATAACCAGATAATGTAGATTGACAGTATTTAAAATTCCTAAAATTGGACATGATTAATCATGAGTTGTGAAAAGTCAAAAATCTTTAAAACCACAGTCAGAGCTGTAATATAAAGGTAACAGCACAACACACTTGTGTTAATATTTCATGGCATCATGGACGATGCATCTGAGCACAATAAAAAAAAAAAAAAAATTCTTTAAGGTCACCCTTGAAGTCACATAGGCACTGTGTATAAAATTTCAAACAAGCTTTCGCAACAAACTGTTGCCTTATCAGGAAAGAGGGAAGGAGAGGGAAAGACGAAAGGATGTGCGTTTTAAGGGAGAGGGCAAGGAGTCATTCCAATCCCGGGAGTGGAAAGACTTACCTTAGGGGGAAAAAAAGGACAGACACAAGCAGATATGTCTGCTTGTGTCTGTACATGTGTGGATGGATATGTGTGTGTGCGAGTGTATACCCGTCCTTTTTTCCCCCTAAGGTAAGTCTTTCCGCTCCTGGGATTGGAATGACTCCTTAACCTCTCCATTAAAACCCACATCCTTTCGTCTTTCCCTCTCCTTCCCTCTTTCCTGATGAGGCAACAGTTTGTTGCGAAAGCTTGAATTTTGTGTGTATGTTTGTGTTTGTTTGTGTGTCTGTCGACCTGCCAGCACTTTCATTTGGTAAGTCACATCATCTTTGTTTTTAGATATATTTTTCCTACGTGGAGAGAGAGAGAGAGTGTGTGTGTGTGTGTGTGTGTGTGTGTGTGTGTGTGTGTGTGTGTGTGTGTGTGTGTGTGTCTATATATATATATATTGGTCATACCAATTGTTTAGTTTCAATTACATGATCTCCAGTCGTTACATATTAATGTTATACACACCCAAAAAAGTTAAATTTACAATGTGATGTATTTGTATGAATCATTTCTTAGTTTTAAATTAATTGTATTATATCATCTAGACAGTTCTTCCATGCATTTTAATACCACACAATATCAGTACATTACCACTTCCCCTCGCAACTTCCTCCCTTCCTTAACCATCATTTATGACATATGGTTCTGTTTGAAGCATAGTGGGCTTAATAAAATGCTAGATGCTGTGGATGTTACCACAGTAGTATTGTACTGTAACCTTTGTCCTACAGCTCTCACTACATTCTTTTTAAAGTATTTTGACTTTTCACAACTCATGATTAATGCCTTTCAATTCTAAGAATTTTAATTTGTAAATATTTAAGTTACCGTTATCTGGTTATTCAGGTACAATTTTTTAAAAATAATAAATTTTAAATATTTTTAATATGTGTTACATAGTAAAATATTTTTTTATCAATATTTTATTTTACATCTGAAGATGGTCATTATATGTTATCGAAAATAGTTATCAAGTATGACCTTTTTCAACAGACAAGGAACCCCTTGAGTTCAGTGTTGCAATTTCAACCTATAGTAAGGCTCATTTGAAACTGTTGTGTTAGCATTTGTGACAGAAAAAAATATTAGATGCTAATGACTCACCATGCGCATCAGGAGGGTGACAGAAATTGAGTGTCCAGAGGTGCAAAGATCAACCTTGTATGGGATGTATTACACTTCACGAAATGGAGACTGTCAACATTCATGAAATGTTCAAAACAAACCATTAACTTGCGCTGTGAACATCAAATGAAAATTGGTGTGCCACAGGGATTACAAAGGTTTGCACCACCAGTTTCAGCATGTTGAAGGGAAGCTCCTTGGGAGTTACAGTTTTTGCAGGATGTTCAGCTAGGTATCCACACTTAAAGAATGCATATAGAATCATAGTGGTGTCACAGGATGATGAAAAATGGTGGAATGTGATTGCATGCAACCAAATGCAAAACTATCTGTTGTGAAAATGGCTATCCTTTAAGGCATAGTTGCAAATAGTGTATAGGCCTAATATGTTTTATACACACAGGAAAAACAATCTTGCAGAGGCTGACTTTATCCAGTGGTTCCAGGTAGTATGAGTTGTAATGCCACACACTTTTCAGGAGGCATATTTTGCTCTAAGGGAGTATGATTTTTATATGTTGGCTAGGAATCGAGCAAAAGCAAGTTATTTGGACCATCTATTGGCTGAAAACAGTGATTATACCATAATTGTAGTTCTCTTACATCCATTTTCTCACTATTGCTTGCTGCAACACAAATATTTCCTACTGCCTTTGCAAGGACACACACATAAGAAGGAATTGGAGGGGGCAGAGCACCTCCAACTTCTCACAGCAAATTAAATAATTTTCCATACAATTTACCGTCCAGATTAATAGTCAGCTTAATTGTATTCAAGTGCGTTAAGGAAGAGATGTTAGTTGATATTGATACAGCTCTCTTGGTACCTCTAATTTGCAGGGATCCTTTCATATGCTTTTCCTCTTCAAATCACAGTAGGTTGAAGTTGAAAATGAATCCCTTATTGAACAAGGAGATTAGTTTGTTTATCTCATCTACAAATTTTTCGACCAATTCCACACATTCCTGTGCATTGTCAGGTTGACACTTCCTTTGAAATTTTGCTATCTTATGTCTTCCACTTTTGTAGCACAGTGTGAAGTTATGCAGCCACCCACTGCTTACTTTGAAATCATTGTAATCTATGCCACAAGCAGTTTGATGAGCATAACATAATAGATCACTATCACGCACATCTTGTAAATTGTACCGAGAATCCTTGGAATGCTCAAACACCAGTTTTTGTAACAAGTGCACCTTCCTTATGCACTACATGGTCATATTGCTCTGGAGTTATTTGAAATTTGTTCATAATTTATTTTATTTTAATTTTTATTTTTTGCTATACTGTGGATGATCTTCCATGTGTGTAATTATGTTTAGTATCTACACCTTGGACACTTATTGTCCTGTACTGTGTTTCACTGGAGACGGGATTTGTGGCTTTCTGTCTGACAAGGATGATGGACAACACGGGTCAACACCAGTTTCAGCATCACGTCCACTTGTTAGGCACATATTGTCATCATCGTACTCTGTATGTACATTGTGCACACGGTTGAGCCTATGTGACACCACACATACCACTGACTCATTTTGCAGAAACATTAATATTTCACCTGCCACTTCTTTCTCACTTTGCAAAATTCCTTGTGTTCCTTTCTGATGAAATGTGAACTTCGGTCACTGTTGTTGATATAATACAATGTTTGCTTCATTTATCGTTGCCATTTTTCTGCTTTGTATGAACACCACTAGCACTATAGCACTGTTGAGAAAAACTCGTTGACTGAGCAGATCAACTACACTCTGTAGCGTCATGTTGTGCTCACCATTGTATACATCCAGTTCTGCTTTTTTTGTTGCCATTAACAGCCAATATTGTGGTTGCATGGTAGACAATATGTGGAGCATCAGATGCCGTGAACATCATTGGCCTTTTGCAACCTTGCACTTGAGCAAATATAAGTTTGTGCAATCAAGTTATAGTACATAGGTATGTATATTAAAGAAATATATTATGTACCTCAATTGGCGAGTCTTGTCTGTCACATTAGAGGTTAAAAAGCAATTCCATGTTTTTTAATAGTTACAGTGGAATGATATCAGGTCATGTTTGCTCCTGTTGTTATGCTTACAGTATATGTCTACTGCTGGTATTTACAATAGTTCTCCCTTGTGTGCATTACTGACTGCAAGATATGTAACAATGCTGGAATCAAAATATTTGTTTTCTGAAGCTAGAGCTACAGTGAACTGTGGTTGCTATGCTGCATATTACCCTCACTGCCTTCTTTTGAAATTTACGTACATTCTATATCTACGTGATTACTCAGCAATTCACAATCATGTGTCTGGCAGAAAGTTTAGTGAACCACCTTCAAGCTGTTTCTCTACCATTCTGCTCTCAAACAGCATGCAGGAGAAATGAGCATGTAAATCTTTAGTTGCAAGCTCTGATTTCTCTTATTTTATTGTAATGATCATTATGCCCTATGTAGGTGAGCACCGACAGAATATTTTTACAAACAGAGGAGAAAGTTGGTGATTGAAATTTCACAAGAAGATCCTGCCACTATAAAAAAGTCTTTATTTCAGTTATTACCACCACATTTTCCGTATCATGCCCATAGCACTCTCTTTACCCTATTTTGTGATAATACGCAACAAGCTGCCCTTCTTTGAAATTTTTTGATGTGCTCTGTCACACCCATGTGATGCAGATCCCACACTACGCAGCAATACTTCAGTAGAGGGTGGACAAGCATAGTGTAAGCAATCTTGTTAGTAGACCTGTTGCACTCCCTAAGTGTTCTGCCAATAAATCACAGTCTTTGGTTTACTTGCCCCACAACATTATGTGTGTTATTGTTCCAATTTAAGTTGATTCGTGATTGTAATCTAAGTATTTAGTTAAGTTCAAGCATCTAGATTTGTGTGACTTATCATGTAACCAAACGTTGTGTGGCTTTTGTTTAGTACTCATGTGGATGACTTCAAACTTTTCATTATTTAGAGTCAATTTTGACTTATCACATCATACATATATCTTGTTTAAATCATTTTGCAATTGGTTTAGCTCCTCTGGTGACTTTACAAGACAGTAAATGACAGCATCATCAGCAAACAGTCTAAGAGGGCTGCTCAGATTGTCGCCTATGTTGTTTCATCTACATCCATACTCTGCAAGCCACCTGACGATGTGTGGCGGACAGTACTTTGAGTACCTCTATCGGTTCTCCCTTCTATTTCAATCTCGTATTGTTCGTGGAAAGAAAGGTTGTCAGTATGCCTCTGTGTGGGCTCTAATCTCTCTGATTTTATCCTCATGGTCTCTTCGTGAGATATACATAGGAGGGAGCAATATACTGCTTGACTCCTCAGTGAAGGTATGTTCTCGAAACTTCAACAAATGCCCGTACTGAGCTACTGAGCGTCTCTCTTGCAGAGTCTTCCACTGGAGTTTATCTATCATCTCCATAATGCTTTCACAATTACTAAATGACCCTGTGACGAAGCGCGCTGCTCTCCGTTGGATCTTCTCTATCTTCCCTATCAGGTACGGATCCCACACCAGTGAGCAGTATTCAAGCAGTGGGAGAACAAGTGTACTGTAACCTACTTACTTTGTTTTCGGATTGCATTTCCAATGAATCTCAGTCTGGCATCTGCTTTACCGACGATTAATTTTATATGGTCATTCCCTTTTAAATCACTCCTAATGCCTACTCTCAGATAATTTGTGGAATTAACTGCTTCCAGTTACTGACCTGCTGTATTGCAGCTAAATGATAACGGATCTTTCTTTCTGTGTATTTGCAGCACATTGCACTTGTCTACATTGAGATTCAATTGCCATTCCCTGCACCATGCGTCAATTCATTGCAGATCCTCCTGCATTTCAGTACAATTTTCCATTGTTACAACCTCTCAATATACTACAGCATCATCCGCAAAAAGCCTCAGTGCACTTCCGACGTTATCCACAAGGTCATTTATATCTATTGTGAATAGCAACGGTCCTACGACACTCCCCTGCGGCACACCTGAAATCTCTCTTACTTTGGAAGACTTCTTTCCATTGAGAATGACATGCTGCGTTCTGTTATGTAGGAACTCTTCAATCCAATCACACAATTGGTCTGATAGGCCATATGCTCTTACTTTGTTCATTAAATGACTGTGGGGAACTGTATCAAACGCCTTGCGGAAGTCACTTGTTTATGTAGATTAGGAACAGCAAAGGGTCTATAACACTGCCTTGGGTAATGCCACATGTTACGTCTGTTTTTTTACTCGATGACTTTCCATCTATTACTACGAACTATGACTCTTTTGACTGGGTGGATCCAGTCAAACAACAGAGGCGATACTCTATAAGCACACAATTTGATTACAAGTTGCTTGTGAGTAACAGTGTACAAAAGCCTTCTGGAAATCTAAAAATATGGAATTAATCTGACATCTCAGAATAAAGGGCTAGTTGTGTTTCATAAGAAGGATATTTTCTGAATCTGTGCTCGCTATTTGTCAATAAATAATTTATTTGAGAGAATTCATAATGTTCAAACACAGTATCTGTTCCAAAAATGTACTGCAAATCAACGTTAGTGATATGGGGCTGTAGTTCAGTGGATTACTCCTGTTTCATTTCTTGGGTATTACTGACTTGTGCAACTTCCCAGTCTTTAGGTACAGGCCTTTTGAGAAGTGAACTATTTTATATGATTGCTAAGTATGCAGCTATTGTATCAACATACTCTGAAAGGAACCTGACTGGTACACCATCTGAACCAGAGGTTTTGCCTTTATTAAGTGATTTAAGCTGCTTTGCTACACTGAGGATATCTGCTTCTAAGCTACTCATGTTGACAGTTGTTCTACATTCAAATTCTGGAATATTTACTTCATCTCCTTTGGAAAAGGAGTTTTGGAAAACAATGTTTAGTAACTCTGCTCTAGTGGCACTATCGTCAGTGACATCACCATTGTTATCATGCGGTGAAGGTATTGATTGCTTCTTGCTGCTGTTGTATTTTACATATGACCAGAATATCTTTGGGTTTTCTGCCAAATTTCGAGACAGAGCTTTGTTATGAGAACTGTTTAAAGCATCTTGCATTGAAGTTATCTAAATTTTGAACTTCTGTAAAACTTCACCAATCTTGGGGATTTTATGTTCTTTTAAATTTGGCATGCTTTTTATATTATATCTGCAACAGTGTTCTGACACTTTTTGTGTAGCATGGGGGCTCAATACCATCACTTAATAATTTATTTGGTATATATCTCTCAGTTGGCGTTGATACTATTTCTGTGAATTCAAACCACATATGGTCTACATATTCATAGTCAGATCTGAAGAAGTCAAGACAGTTTCTTAGAAAGGTGTCAAGCAAATTTTTATCTGCTTTATTTAAATAGATGTACTTCACATTTATTTTTGGTGGATTTGGACGTTACGGTATCTGAGTCGGGGGACATTAAAGGGAACCAACTATTAATTTATTCCAATTGTCAAGTATAACCTCTACCCACACTCACAGGAACTATCTACGGCAATTTCACTACAAGGTAAACAATTTCTGATAGCAATAAACACTCTACCACCAACTGTGCTCAATCTGTCTTATCTGAACAAGATTAGGAACTTGGTAAAAAATCCTACTGGACTTATTTCTGGCCCTAGCCATGATATATGACTGTGTGTTATGGCATAATAGACAACTCTCAGCACTGGAGTAACAACTCAAACATGTAATTTTCTTAGGGCAAATATACCTTCACTAATTTCACATATCACTTTTTCTATGTGATTGTCCCAAGATAGTTTGGAATAGCTTGTTATCCCAAGGAAATGAACTGCACTTAATTCTTGTTCCAGTTGTGTGTTATGATTCCAGGTAATAAGTAGATCCTCTGCAACATCAGATATAAAGTCAGTTTCCTGTCTGCATCATTTACTCTTTATTGACTTGTTTATTCATTCATTCATAGACAGTGTAGCTATTTACAAAAAGAAAAACAAAGGGCAGATATTCAAATGTTTTCCTACAGTAATGTAAGGTGGAGGTATTCACAGAAAAGGCAAGTGGGTATGTTCCACGTAGAAAGATGGACAAGGAGAGGCAGCAGATACAGAGAGGAACAGAACACGAAAATTTATCAGTATTATAAATTAATGACATTCAGTATGAAGATAAAGTAACTGATGCAGGTATGGTGTGATTAGATGAAAGACTCATGATTGTGTTGTATTGTATTGTATATTTATTGGTACAGCTTTAGCACATAGTACAGATTATAAAGTGCTATTGGACAGGGGGAATAAGGAACATTAGTGGAAGAAGAGAAAGTAATGAAAATTTAAAACATTTCTCTTTTATATATGAAGAATAAAAGTGCATTAGAAAGCTAAATCAGAACTATTTAATTATAAAAAACAGGACAAGGTAAGAGAAATACAGTTTACTGTCATACAAAACTGTAACTGTTCTCAAATAAGTAGTTACACTGTGACATTATACCCAACAGACCTTGAATCTGTTAAAATGTTTATTCACAAAGGTTGGAATATGTTGAATTATTGTCTTAACATGACATCATAACAAAGTTACTAACACACTCAAAAACAGCTTACATTCACCCATGAAAATTGATGTAACATTCTCACAATGTTCTGTGTAATGATTATAACTTTCCTTCTAGCCAAAGTTCCATCACCTGTGATGGAAGTCTTAAGCACAATTTCCTGCCACTCCTGTAACTATCCTACAAAGAGCAAGAGATATTCTGATAGGAGAATAAGTGACAGTAACGTTCATGCATCTGTAAAATCTGTTAAATGCTGAACAATAATTACTTTAGAGAATCTTTTTGCAGTGGAACACTTTGAAATGGCGTATTTCATTTTTATCAAATGTATGGTGGATTAGGTGAAACAATAATTTGAATAGGCAGATTATCAAATAATTTCCACTTTCACCAAGATCTGAGTAGACTATCATATTGCCTATTTAGAATTTTTTTTGCTTGTTTCAGATTTGATAGAGTACCAGTGTTAGAAAGCAAGCACTTCCCATTAAATTTATATACCATGTTCGTATAATCTTAAATATGACCATGATGATTTTACAGTACTGTACAGTGACTTCTTAAACACGAGGTGGTTTGACTATTTCTTTTTCCATAGTTGACTTAAGGGCTCTTCCTGAGGATGAATTTACCATTTTCTATGCAGAGATCTGCATATTACTACAAGTAATAGAGCTAATGGAGCTTGAGGCTAGAGCATTGTTGCGAGTGTAGAGCAAGCTGGCTTTGCCAACAGATTGATGTCATCTGCTGTCGACAGGATTGGTGACAAGCATGCCATTGCTTCTGTGTTGTCCATTACCTCAGACTGCAGTGGACATGAAACCATTATTGCTGGCATACAGGAAAAATGCAAATTTTTCAGGCACGTCCCCAACGTATCATTACTCCTAAAATACATTCCATGGTGCTTAAGGTACACGGTATGTTAATTATGTTCCAGGACTGCCAGTACCTCAAAATTAAGCATAAAATTAAGTTACAAAATTGCCATCATATTAATTTTAAATCTACATCCCCTTTTTGCCATACACACTTTGCATTGATCATACAGGCCCTGGCATACATAGGTAAAAGCTTTAATCAGAATACTGTTCCAATTTTCTGTCTTGTTCTACTGATTTGATTCAACATCCTCAGACTCACAAGAATACCAGTGTAGCTGGAAAACTAGGAAATAGAATAAACATTCACAATCACAAGTCTCTTGTACTTCAAATAGAGTGTTGCAAACTGCTACAAAAATATCGTTACTGCATAGCTAGGTTCAAAAGGTTTGTAGGTAGTCAAACATTTAGTAGACATTTGTGCTTGTCATTAGAGGAAACACATTTTAAATTTCCTGATGCTTTTCTGCTAATGGGATATAGTCTCCACATAAAGTAAAGCCTACCGGTAAGTGGGGTGAGAATTTTAAGGATTAGTAGAAGACACATACGAGTACTCGCCTCTTCTTATGAACACCAGACTACAACCAATTGCTATTACAATTATGTACATTGTAGAGTTATTCCTGCGTCTGCCACTGTCATCGTGAACCTATTTACCAAGAGACTCTCACTAACCTTATCACAAAATTCACAAGCTCATTCTTGCCCTATATCTGTCCTTGTACTCTACAGCCCTTGTACACACTACTCAGGTTGAAGGGACAATGACCTACAATCCAGTTACCAGTTTCCAAACTGGATATACCTACCAGACAGAGCGGTATCCAAGAGAATGCTCTCTAGATGCGTGCTCAACAATGCAAACTGGTGGCTTTACAGACATGGCTATGTCTAAATGTGGAGGCAGAGTCTAGGACTGGATGGACCACATTAGTAAAAGTGATCCACCATGATGCAGATACGTCCTTGTCAAAGTTTCAGATTAGCTACAAAAACTGTCTGTTGTTTGGAATGACGAATGCCTGTGCAGCCAGAGACAGACATGCAGCTCTGCAGAGGTCCAAGTGCAGGTCATGTGATTGGAACCTCACAGCCTTTCAGGTGACAGTTTGTGAACTCCATCAGCCATTCCACTGATCAACTCATGAATTAGAAGCAATAAGCAGAATTTCAGGAAGAGGCAGAAGATGTCCTATGTTAATACTGTAATGAAGAATGGGGTCTCCTGATCAGCAAGAATGGTATTGCACTGAACATGGCAGAGAATTTAATTCAAATCACCAGTGCTAGCAACCAAGATACAGCTTTTTGTCACTGCTGTGTGCTTGCTGAGAGGGGCAGTTGGGACATCAGTTCCACCAGTGTTGAAGTGAATAATTGTCCATTCTGTATGTGGGAGCTGGACTCAACATTACCTGTAACCTGTTACCCAGCACTGGGTCACAACAAAATCCGTTGTGGTATATTGCAGCATCTCTTCATCAAACTTTCTTACTTAATGTGGGCAACTGGGCAGTTTCCAGACTCATGAAAGGAAGATATTTTAATTCCCCTTCCTTACGCCAGGTGGATGTGTCCAAGTACTATTTCAGTGTCGCTGTCACTAACAGCATGGGGAAACACCTTGAAGCGTATAGTGAACTGCTACCTTGCCTGGATCTTAGAATCTAGGGAGCTGTATCAGTTCAGGTGGTATCACCCCATCTACTTCAAAATACATACTCTGCAAGTCCCCATATGTTGCATGGGAGAGGGTTCTATGTACCACTACTAATCATTTCCTTTCCTGTTCCACTTGCAAAATGAGGAGAGTGAGTGAGTTACCTGGGCCTCACTTTTGATCAGAAGCTTACATCACTATCACATCTGAAGATTTGAGAGTGTGATTCTTCAAAGCCGTACATAATTTAAAATGAATTGCAGTTTAAGTTTGGGCAGCAAACTGAGCCTGTCTGCTCCAATTTTGTAGAGCTTTTGTGTGGACTTAGTGTGCTGTAGATACATGGTGTACAGTTGTGCCTGACCATCTTACCTTAAGATAATGGATACAATGCACCATGAGAGAATTAGTCTCATTTCCAGCCTATGAACTGAGGGTGGTGAGTCATCACTTCATGTCAGACAGCAGCTACTCATGGTGTGACAAGTATACAAAGTAGTTTTCACATTCCAGGTACCTTGTGATGGCATGACAAGTATACAAAATACTTTCCGCACCCCGGGTACCTGAATATTCGTGTAGCTACTTTAGAATAATATGAGCATCAAGGCCATTTGGGATCTTTGCAAAGAGCCTTATTTTAGAAATTTGTGGTGGTGAATATTAAAATTTTATGCCAAAGATGAAGTAGATTACAATTTAGCCCAGAATTCTTTTAAATTGAATCAATTTTTGAAAAGAAAACACTTCACTTTATAGATATTTGCTTGATAATATTTTAAATGAGCACCAAAGTTTTGAGAATCTTTATATAGACTGGTCAATACAGAGAGAACCACTTGGCTTCTCAATAGTTACAGTAATTATACTTCATCATGTCTTCGGGGTCTGCCTGTTAACTGTTGGCAAGGGGCACGCACAGAGGAAGGAGGGGGGCCATTGGTGGCAGCTGCCCCATGTGAGAATTTTCATTGACAAATATGAAAAACAAGTTGTAACTGCAGGGTTGGGATTTTTATGACCAAAAATACATTGAAAATTACTACTAAAATGGTTTAAAAATATTGATAAAATGACAAAAATTGATGATGTAAAATGTACATATAAATAAATAGTCCCTTCTGCAGGGAATGAGCATAGGGGGGGAGCAGGTATAAGAATCCATAACTGCTGCTCATGGCAAGGTCCTAGTGGAGGTAGTTTGTCGTTACCTTCCTCTGACATGTTATGAAGTGTTAAGTGTGTTCTGTGTCGTGCGGATCGCTGTGGTGAGTGCTTGTGTAGTGTAGTGTTGTGTTTGTGTTGCTATGAATGAAGGGAAGGAAGACCGTGAAATCCAGTGCTGTTATATAGCCTACCTCTCGACAAGCACTGAGTTTAATGTTCCCATCTGCAAGATGGATCGCCATCAACAGTCTCACTTGCCCTCATTCCATGAGACACAGTGGAGAGGTTTGGCATTTAATCCAGGGCATTGGTGCAAAGACTGGTGATGAAAAGCTTTTTTGTTACCCCATCTCCTCTCCTCTCCTCTCCTCTCCTTGCCGGCCAGATACTCAACGACAATTTCATCCACCACCAGGATTCGAACCAGCTCACCTCCAAGGTGAACTTCACTGCACAGTGACTTCATCTGTGGAGGCTGCTATAAAACATTTATAAAGTGAGATATAAAATGAACTAGAGTAATGAAAAACTTTATAGGAGATTGGAACTAAAATAATAAAAAGAGTAATTAGTGTAAAGTGACTAAGTTGTTCCTTAAGAAATCACAATCTTTGAAGATGTACAAATTCCTATGTAAACATCCCATGGACAATTCCCATGTATGACTGTAATTAGAAAACATTTCTACATTTGCTGTAACAAAGGAAGCATTGACACACAAATACTGATATTTCGCAAATTGGTGTATTACATTTGGTACAATAATGATACAGACTACCAAACTTTTTGCTTTAATAGCCATAGCTGGTACAAGTTAACAACAGTAAGTGACACAACAATATCAGTATGTGGATGAACATTCAGTTTATTTTCAACATTTAAAAAGACATTCTTCAGCAATATTATTACATTTCTCCTAGAGGCTTGGGCATTGATTATTGTTGCCAACATTAAAAGAATGATTTATTGTGTCATTAAATGGTTGTTAAACACAATTGTATAAGAAATGAAGTAAAATTCTATGTTATGCATTATCATATAAGTTGTGCGTGAACATGGACTCAAGTGGAAAGTATGGGAATGTTAAAATATATTTTGCTATAATTGTACTGTAAGCTGCAATAGGACATATTATGGGGACTCTTACCGGTGTATGAAGTGTTTCGTAGCACACCTTTACACATTATATGATACACATTTCACAATGTAGCAAATGTTAGAATCCAACTTTTGATGCTCTGTATTGCATCAAGTGGCATTGTAGAAAAGATATGTAAAATGTAACACACTCATTTAGTCAACTACAGCTCATTTAAGTACAATTAAGAAGAATCTTTAATTAGTGGAAAAGTATCTTATTGTATCCATAAATTTTACAAAATTTACCGAAAAATTAATTATTTCATTTGTATAACTATCAGATAATAATCACATAGAAATGTTAGTGTTAAGATCAGTTCAGTCATTAAATGGGAAATTAAGAGTCAAAGTTCGATTATTTCATAAAATATGAAAATTATTGTTTTGGGTAGGTTTCTGGCTAACTGGTGCACTGAAAGTTATGTTCACTCTCAAGAGATTGTTAATATAAAAACTCAAATCAGATTCATTGTGACTAATTCTGCAATTATGAGTTCAAGAACTTTCTGTCATAAACAAACTATTGTTTCGATCATTGGTCGAAACAAGATTATTGGGTAAAATTTGAACCTAAACATTTACTGCCACATTATGTAAAGTACTCCAAAATATGTTATCATCAAAATTCCTGTTGTATCAAGTGTCATTAGTCACATTTGTCAAGCACAATTTTGATCCTAAATTTGAAAAACAGTTTTAGAAATCACATTTGTTGTAATCAGTCATTTATTACCTTCAAAATTGTAGCTGTAATTTCTTATCAAACAACTGCTTTTAATTGTAATTCTTTACTAATTAATGACTTTATTAAACAATACTTTCAAAGAACTAATAATTTTAAGAAACTATGTAAGTAGTGAGCCTAAGGGCTTGGGATTAGAAGAGACAGCAGAGTGGCAGTAATTTGAAGGTAGTTTGAATACATGAACTGTAAAGTCAGTTTCTTCAAGATGTGCATTGTAAGAATGTTCTGGAACAATAGAAACATTAACACAAAATCCAAACTGTGTGTTGGCGTACATTATGTAATATCATCGACTTTTCACATTGTCTCTTGGGATTTCTTCATTGAAGCTATTAACATTGAGTTGGTGGAGAAAAGTTGTCGAAACTACCAAGATAAGTACCCATTCCAAGCATTTCATTGAACTTAACACAGATTCATAATCTATGAGTATGTTAATCATACATTTTTAGCCCGAACCTGGTAAAGAGGCTGTGTCAGAAGGCTCATTTATTTTTATTGGCCATATATTAAAAGTACACTGGAGAAACTAATAGGAGTGTAGGAGCTTGCCAGATGTCTCCTGCTACCTGAGTGTAAGATAGTTGAGTGGAGGTGTGGCGGTGGAGTTCTGTGGAGCACAGGGACACTATTGAGACATCATTCAATTAACAGTCATTTATTTCCAAGAGATTTTCAATCACTATGTCTTCTTCCCAGTGTGTCCTGGCAGGGTCATGCTGAGCCCGCGTTTTGAGGAGTTTCGGGGTAATATGTCAGCACCGGTGAGGAATCTGCTGACGCAGTCCCATGGCATTGTCTGAAGTCACTGCTGCGGCCCTATTGTAGAAGGTATGCTGGCTGGCACATCACTGCCGCCTGGCGTGGCTGTTGGTGTGTGGCTAAACTTCAGCACTCTCGTTGGGTGAAGCTGCACTCAGGCTCAGCACCAGAAAGCTGCATGGCCCTGCTGTTGGTTGCTGAGATGACATGCATGTGTTAGACCCAGCTGCAACATGAAGGTCTCAGCTTATAGCCTGTAATGCAGTGCTTGTACTACCAGGTGTGGCAGTGGAGGTGTCTGCTCACAAGTTGAACATCTCATAGACAGGCAGATCAGGTCTTCATTCACAGAAGATCAGCCTGTCCCTTATCTTCAGATAGTCAAAGATGTGACTGGCAGGAATGCAGCTCACAGAAGTTCCCTCCACAGCAGGACAGCTGTGCGTTTGTAGCAGTGGGCCCCAAGCTGGCAGTGACTGGTGACACTTCCTCATATTCACCCAGTCATACTGCAACTAGCAGAGCTGGCCTTCCATTGGTATCAGTGATGCAGCTGGAGTGGCCAGACTATGAGAGTGAATGAAAAAAAAAGCAAGGGTTTTAAAGCAATGGATGAGGTGATTTCCCCACCCCCCCTCCCCTACTGGCAACAGAATGTGCTCCCATTTTCTGATACTGTCAGCACTCTACACTAGCCTAATATTTAAGTTTGGACATTCGCTTATTCTAAGCTTGCAGCGTGAAAGGCATTCTTGTATCATCCCTAGGTGAAATTACTACACATAGTCCTGCTACGGAAGAACATTGTGTCTGCTCTGCAATGTCTTCTAACAGCTGAATCAGCTGTTCCTGGCATTCTCTCTTGCATGTTTTGAGGCAGTGACCTCATGGCTTGTCTGTACTTCAGTTCTTATGAGTGCTGACATTGGTTGCACTATCATTGCACACTCATTGGGTGGACTCCATGTAACATTGTCCCAGTTGGATCCAATGTAATTTTATTCTTGCACTTATGCAGATGAGTAGGTAGTGATGACCTCAAACTTTGTAAGTCATATGTATTGGGAATATGTTTTGCCCATACTGACATGGAAACCTGCAGGTGCTCCTTCTATCCATTATATTTAAAGTATACCACACTGAGTTGTATGTAGATATGAATGCCCTGGTGCAGATGAGATGAGACCAGTAGAAAATATTTCTCATCTCCCTTAATTCCCTTAGTTTCCTGCAGGACTGTCAACAAATAGACCTAGCACAAAAATATTATGCAGAATATTGTCTTCTCTTGCTGCTGGGCACCAGGGCACATGGGAATAAATGAAAATGAGCAGGCTAACATAGCAGCGAAGAAGAGCTGTAGAAGTTACTGAATTGAACCATACCATTGCTAATATATCAGTGGGAAGAAGGGTAGTTAGAGGTGTGCTGCAACAAACAGTGGACGTTATATTAACTATCCATCATTAGTGATTGTCCTTCCAATCATAAATACATGAGATGACCTCACTCACCTGTTTCAATAGAACTTACTTTTGCCTTTTGATGCAGTGTGATTACCAATACATTTGTTGTGCCAATGTTCCACTCATTTTAATAGAACACATTTTATATTCTGACAAGAAGGCAAAAGTAAATTTAAGTGGCTGCATGCAATTTATTTTAGGTGACAATTATTGTTACTAACCAAACTGTTCATTCTAAAGACAGTAACAATTCTGATCTTAAAATATGCTGTCTGAATATTCAAGGAGTAAAAGACAAAGAATTTATTGTAAATAATTTTGAACTAGAGAACAAATTTGATATTTCGTGTCTGAGTGAACACTGGACAATGGAGAGTGAACTTAGAGCTATCAAATTTGATAACTATAAAATAGCAAATGGTTACTGTAGAAAAGTGCATAAGTGGGGTGGTGTTGCATTGTATACTAACCAGTCACTCAGCCACTCCATCAGCAGGTTGGATCTAGACTATTTGTGTGATGAACAGAATTTTGAAGCCACTTGTATAATTAGTGACAATTTTAAGTTAGTGATAACAGCCTTATACAGACCACCTAAGAGTAACATTAGTGTATTTTGAGAAAAACTGGACATGCTGTTAGATGTATTTAGAAAGACAAAATGGTTACATTATGACATTGTAATAGGTGGAGATTTGAATGCAGATTTTGATACTGAGCATAGTGTCACTGAGCTAAAAAATCTTCTAAGACAGTACAATCTGCACTTTATCAATAATAGACCAACAAGAGATGAAGCATGTCTTGACAATATCTTTGTCAGTTTCAATACTACTGAAGAATCATGTGATGTGACAGTATTCCCATTCTCAGATCATGATTCTGTACCATTAAATTACATATGTAGGTTCTGTGCTGATAAGAGTAACATTGATAAGTCTGTCCCAAAAATGGTAATCACTAAGACTGGTCACAAATGATAAAATTGACAGGTTTTGTAAGTCCTTTACTAATAGAGGCTGGTTTGGGCAATTATAGTCTTTGCCAAGACCTGTCAGCTAAACTTATATTTGAAAGGTTTTTCAAAGCATTTTTGATAATTCAATGACTGCCAGATTAGCCTATGTTCAATGTAGGAATAAGTACAAAAAAGCCATTGTGGAAGCCAAAAGATCACACGACTTCATCAGTATTGAGAATTAACCACGAATAAATGCAAAGCTGCATGGAGACTAATAAAAAGTGTTACTAAAGATGAAAGAAATAAAAAAAATCAGTATATGCCCTCAGAAATTCAATGATTTCTTTATTAAATCGGTGCAAGAAGTGGGAAATGCAATCACCAAATCTGTC
Source organism: Schistocerca piceifrons (assembly GCF_021461385.2). NCBI lineage: Eukaryota > Metazoa > Arthropoda > Insecta > Orthoptera > Acrididae > Schistocerca > Schistocerca piceifrons. Next base: position 308,016,371 of record NC_060139.1, on the reverse strand, counting down.
ATTAGCTCATCTGAGATTCTTTCAAAAAATGTAAACAACTAGTAAATACAAGTATGTTTGCCCTCTCTGAGGTCCCACGTAGTCTTATCCTAAAAATAGTTAAACATCTGAAATCATCTGAGAGTGTAGACATATATGGCATTTCTTGTAACATTCTAAAAAAAGTAATAGATTGTGTTGTGTATCCGTTAACATGCTGCATAAATAAGTGTATATATGAGGGATATTTTCCTGATGAGCTAAAAGTATCTAGGGTAGTCCCAAAATATAAAAAAAAGGAGCTATTGACTCACCTTCAAGTTATAGACCAATTTCCATAGTCTCAGCTCTCTCTAAAAATGTTTGAATGTGTAATATACCAACATATACTTATAAAATGCAGGAATAATTAGCGAATCACAATATGGTTGTAGGAAAAACTTGTCAACTGTTGATGCTATAAACTCAGTAGTCAGACACATACATCAAGCATTGAGCATAAAGGATTTGCACAAGTCATCTAAGTAAGGCTATTGACAGTGTAGAGCATAAAATACTCCTAGAAAAAATGGAGTACTATGGAATTAGCGGTAACAGCCTTAAAATATTAACATCATACCTAAAGGATTGCAAGTAAGCTGTTTGTGTAGGTAAAGAAAAGTCCAGCATTGAATTAATTAAAATAGGTGTACCACAGGGATCTGTACTGGGGCCTTTTATGTTCCTGGTGATGATTAATGATCTGCCATCATTCATTGAGTCCATAACAGTACTATATGTAGATGATACAACTTTCCATCACTGTAGTAACGATTTCAGTAGCCTCAAAGTTTGTATTGCAGAGACAATGGCTCAAGCATCCCATTGGTTAAAAGCAAATGGCTTCCTACTGAATGACATCAAAACACAGCAGATAGTTTTTAGTCTAAAAGACAAGCCCCCATCAGATGATGCTAGTTGTGTTAAGTTTTTAGGGGTATATATAGATGAAAAATTATCCGCGGGTCAACACGTACAATAAGTTAGTGGTAAATTGTCTAGAGTGATGTATTTGCTACAGCAAATTATGGACCGTGTACCTCAAAATTATGTTAGAATGTTGTATTTTGCATTTTTCCAAAGCGCCCTAATATATGGTATTATTTTATGGGGGAACTCGAGTTCAGTGCGTGACATCCTAATACTACAAAAGAAAAGCATTAGGATAATTACTGGTTCTCCATATAAAGCACACTGCAAACCATTGTTCTGTAAACAAAAAATCATTACTGTAATAAACCTATATATTTACTATGTTTTACTCCACACAAAAAAGAAGTTACCGCAAGCAAAATGTTGAGAAAATATACATTTCTAAAACACTAGAAGGAGCAGATGCATTTGTACTCCTTACCAGTGACTGTCAAAGTCACTTAACAGCTATGAACTGATGGGGCACACATTATTTAATAAGCTTCCACAATATGTACAAGAACTGCCTGAACAAGTTATCAGACAAAAACTGAATGCATGGCTAGTTGCTCATCCATACTATGACATACATGATTATTTCAAATGTAATATATTTTTTTAGTATTAATGACATGCCTCTTGTTTTCTTTGAATTAACAGTTACAGTGTATTATATGCCCGACATTGTCTATTGCTGTAATGGCCAAATGGCAATAAAATTACTATTATTATTATTATTATTATTATTATTAATGAGCCAAGTGTGGCAAAACTGTTACAGTTTTGTGCAGTGTATGGACTTTTGATTGTCTCATTTTCTTTCTTAACGATAGTTTTAGAACTGGCAAATATATTGGTTCTAGTGTGTGTGTGTGTGTGTGTGTGTGTGTGTGTGTGTGTGAGAGAGAGAGAGAGAGAGAGAGAGAGAGAGAGAGAGAGAAACTTTTTATGCTGTTGGTTTATGGACTCAAGAATCTTTTAATTATTTTTAAAATTTAATGGTTTATCTCTTTTTACCACACATCTCATAACAATAATATACAAGCATTAAAGATGGCTGTCATGCGACCAGACAAACATACGATCATTGTTGTCATCAACAATTTTGGAGGTTCTGGTTTTCAGATTGTTTATGGAGTTATGGTGTTATGAAAACAATGAAAGAGTAAGAAAGTTTAACTAATTTCAACTTCAGACAATTTGTGAATAAATGTGTGACACAGCAGGATTAAAACATGACGGCTGCTATTAGAGAATTCAAAATGATGTGTTTTTCATTTTCGAAACCTGTCTGGGAACAAAGTTCCAATTCAGTGCATGAGAATTGAATGGAATGTTATCAGATGAGACATAACAAGCTATAAACAAATATGGGGAAGGGCAGTGAAATTGATTTCCCAAGTCATACCTCAGTTCTGTCCTGTGGCATAATATTCTGAGGTAGTAAGTGTGTATTCTAGAGAAGCATGCAATAACAATATTGTGCAAAGTTGATTAACTGAATGTCTTGCAGAAGCCTCTTCATGTACCTAGGGATTCTTACATTTACATACCAATACAAATACTTGCTAACCATAGTAGATATTAATAACAAGAGTGAATTTAGGATGAAATCAGCAATTCACAATCACAACACTCCAGTCCAGTCCCAAGCATCACCTGTCCCATCAAAGGCAGGGCTACCTGTGAAACCAGTCAAGAAATTTACAAACCAAGCTACAACCACTGTGCTTCATTCTGCTTGGGCATGATAACCAACAGCTCTCTGACTGCATGAACAGCTGCCAACAGACTGGCCAAGAAACAGCTCGACCACCCTGTTACTGAGCATGCTGCCCAGCACAACATTCTTCATTTTAATGACTGCTTCACAGCCTGTGCCATCTGGATCCCTCCTATCAACATTAGCTTTTCTAAGTTGTGCAGGTAGGAACTCTCCCTACAATATATCCTATGTTCTCATAACCCACCTGGCCTCAGCCTTCATCAGTCATTGTCCTTCAGTCACCTATTCCCTTCCATGTTCCCCCTCTACAGACTTCTATTACATAAGCACATGCATAGTCTTTTTACTTCTCTCCTTATGCCTCCCAACCTCTCCCCCACCCTGCATCTAAGCTCCTGGCTGCACATAGCTGCCCAATCCTCTCTCCACCTTGTCCATGTATACTCCTATAAACTCCTATAAACTGCACTTTACCATCCCTCACCTGTACCCTTCTCTCCCTCCCCCTCCCTGCCCCAGCATCCTCCTTACTCCCACCACCCAGATTGCTTCTCCTATCTTGCACAGTTGCTTGCAGTCTGGTCCTGGCAGCCAGAGTCATTGGACATGTGCGTATGAGCTGCTTTTGTGTGTGTGTGTGTGTGTGTGTGTGTGTGTGTGTGTGTGTATTTATCCTACCCACCCACCCACACACCCACCCACCCACCCACTCACCCACACCCACCCACACACACACACACACTCACACACACAAATGCAAATCACTTACATGACCCCAGTCTCAGAGAGAATCACCTGCAAAGAGAAACATTTCTGCTTCTTGAGTGTATAATGGGAGACTATTACTGTAACTTTAACAAGAATAAGATCATACCTACTATTTATCCCTGTGGTTCATCTGTTGCTAATTATTCCCCATTCTCAAAATGCTGCTTTGTTAGTGTACATCCCCTGTTAGTTTCTTATGTGCACATCTGTATCATTTTAATTACGTAGTATGAGAATCATTTGTCAATTAAGATCTCTGATACCATAATATCTGAGTTTGTCTAGGAAATACTAGTGAACTGCATAATCATATGCTTTTGACAAGCTTCAGAAAATAAAATATCAATTGGCAGTATTTTCTCATTGCGATTTTTTATAGTTTTGTGAAGTGAAAAATAGCATGTTCTTTAGAGAGACCCTTTTGAAATCCAAATTGATACCAAATATCAATGGTTCTCATACTACGTAATTAAAATGATACAGTGTGCCATATGAAAATAAACAGGGGGTGTACATAACAAAGCAGCATTTTGAGAATGGGAAATATATTAGAACACATGAAACACAAGGATAAATGTCAGGTCTGATCTTCTTCTTGTTAAAGTTACGTAAATGATCTCACATGAGAGTAAATCAATAACTGAAACAGACTAGTTTACATTCTTAGGTGTTTGTATTGATAGCTAGCCTTTTCCCTGTGGCTTCACTCACATTGTATTTGATGTGTATATTACACACATCTCCTCCAGTACCCTCTTGTCCATCTCATCCTCCTACTGCTATCTGAATATTTTCTCATTTTCACTCTCTTGTCTCTCCATCTCCTACTCCTGCCTCTCTTTGTCTCCTCCACCCCCCTCTCTCTCATAACATCCCCCCCCCCCCCTCCGCCCTCAGTTCATCTCCTGTTCCCACTCTCTCTGTCCGTCTCCTCCTCCCTCTCGTTCATCATCTCCTCCCCTATAATTTGTACATCTTCCACTTTCCTTCCATCTTCTTCTTGCCCCTCTCTCTGTCTGTCTCCTCTGACTCCTTCTCACCTCTCCCACCGTTTGTCTCCTCTTACTCCTGTCTCCATCTCAACCCTCTCCACACTCACTTTGTCCATCCCCTCCTCCTCCGTCTCTCTGTTCATCATGTCCCCCTCTCTGACACTCCATCTCTTCCTCCCCTTTCTCTGTCCACCTCATCTTCCCCTCTCTCACTCTATCCTTCTGCTCCCCCCCTCCCCTCCAATCTGCTGAGCCATGTCAATCTGGATGTGTACCCCTGCAAGGCTTGTTGATAACACCAGCATAACACACCTTCTCCCTTCTCTGTCCATCTCCTCTTCTCTCTCCTCTCTGCCCATCTCCTCCTCCCCTCTTTCTGTCCATATTTACCCCTCTCTGTCCCATATTCTCCTCCTCTCTCTGCCCATCACCTCATCCTCTTTTCTCCCTGTCCATCTCCCCTCCTCAGCTCTCTCTGTCCATCAGGCACTGATGACCACACAGTTGAGTACCCTACAAACCAATCATCATCACCATCATCATCTCTGTGTCCATCTCCCCTCCTCTGCTCTTTCTGTCCATCTGCTCCTGCTCCTTTCCATCTCCTCCTGCCTCCACTTACCCTTCCCAACCCTCTATTTCTATCCATCTCCTCCTGGCCCCCCTCACCCCACACATTTTTTTCTGCCTCTTTCTCCCTATTGATCTCCTCCATCCCCTCCTCTATCTATCTCAACCACCACCCTATGAAACAGCTGATGAAGCAGGCTGATACTTCTACCACAACATGCATGATGTGCAAAGGCAGCCTACACATTAGGTCTTGAGAACCTTTTTTTTTTTTTTTCCAACATGCCTAATGTCCAGGGTAGACTACACGCCACAGGCTGAATAACCACTATTGTCTGTAATTCCACTCCTATGGGAGCTAGGAGGTCATAATCACCACAGTGCTGATACTCGTGAAATGAGCTGTTTGTGTTCCAAATTTAGTCGAAGTTGACCCTCGAGTTTGGGATGAGATGCTGGACACACACACACACACACACACACACACACACATGCTGCTTTGTAGAGATACTATCCTTTTCTCCACGGCTTCACCCACATATACATATATTTGACACATATATAGCTCTCACCTTCTCCTTCACCTCCCCTCACTTGATCCATTTCCTCCTCCTTCTACTCGTCCTCTCTCTGTCTTCCACCTGCTCATCTCTCTCACCATCCCCTCCTTCCCCCATCTCTCTGTCCACGTGCTTCTCACATCTCTGTCTACCTCCTCTTCCTGCCTCTCTCTCTGAACTCCTTTTGCCCAACAACCCTATTCATTTTCTCTTGCACCTTTCTCCCCATTCATTTCCTTCTGCCTGCTCTCCTTATCCATCTCCTCCTCTCTCTCACCCTATTGATCTCTTGTCCCCCTCTTTCTGTCCCCCTTCCTGGTTCCCTGCTTTCTGTCTATCCCCTCTTGTCCCCTCTCTGTTTTCACCCCCTCCTCTATCGATGTCAACATTGCCTCCAGCCATGTCTATATGTACGTTTAGCCCCTGCAATCAGGTCAAAGAAACAGGCCAATACTAGTGCCACAACATGCTTGTTCTGTGCAGGGCATCCTACATGTCTGGGGTTGAGAACCATTTTTTGCTCATGATTTTTTGCTGATGTGCAAAGCGGATCAATAAAGCAGGCCACTGCTACTCAGACACACCTGTGTTTCACGCAGGATAGCCTACATGCCGAAGGCTTGCAAATTATTACATGCTGCTGATGTGTAGATCGCCCTGCAAATAAGGGTGATTACTCCAGCCTTTCTTTACCTGACGGCTCTCTCTGTCATCCATCTCAACTTCCCCTCTCTCCTATCTGCCCATCCACTCCCAGTCCCCCTCTATCTGTCCACCTCATACAACCCCCTCTCTCAGTATCCATCTCTCTCTCTGGTCAGCCGTGCACATCAGCACTTGTAGCCCCTGCAAGCATGCGGATACTACCGAACAACACATCTTCTCCCGTCTCTGCCCATATTCTCCTTCCTCTCTCCAGTCCATCTCCTTCTCTCTGTCCATCCTCTCCTGCACTACTTCGTTCATGCCCCCCCTCCCCTGCACTCTCTCTCTCTCTCTCTCTCTCTCCCCCCCCCCCCCCCCCTCTCTCTCAGGCTGGTACTACTCCTGCAACATATCTGTCATACATGGCAGCTTACACACATATGTATATCTCAGTAAATATTGGGACTAGAGTGTTATAACGCCCTCCCCCCCAACACCCCATGTTGTCCTCTCGGGGGAAGGAGTTTGTGTGCGAAATTTGATTCACTTCAGTCCATGGCCTGAGAGGAGTTCCCAGGCATACATACATAAATATTCTTAGCCTTATATATATTACTAGACTCTTCTTCAGGTGTTTGCTTGTGTGCACGAATGTCACATAAAATGCTCACAACTCGTGGTCCATCTCCTCCACCCCTCTCTGCCCATGATCTTCTAGCCTTCCTGTCTGTCCATTTTCATCTCCACCTCTTGGCCCATCTCTTCTCTCCCATTTTTGTGCCATCTCCTCATCCCCTGTCCATCTAATCCAGCTCCTTCCTCTCTGTCCATCTCCTCCTCCCCCTCCTCCTCCTCCTCTGTAAATCTCCTCTTACTCTCTCTCCCCCTACCCATCCCCCCTACCCCCTCTTTCACTATCCACCCCTCCTGCCTTCCTCTCTCACTATACATCCCCTCCTGCCCCCTCTGTCTCCTCCATTATCCACCTGAACCTTCCATCCATACATGTAGTCACTACAAAAGAAAAGAGGTTGACAAAGCAAAGCTGGTATTACTCCACAACATGCCTCCAATGCAGCAATGCCATGTCATGGGCTTCAAAACTGGTTATCTTCCAAAATGTGTAGCCTGCCATGCAAAGAGACTGATGAATCAGGCTGATACTAGGCCAACACAACACACCTATTGTGCTGGTCTGCCTACTTGTTGGGAGCAGGAAACATGTTCTGCCCCCCAATGTGTAGGCTGCCCTGTGAAGCAGGGTGAATAAGTCATGTAGGTATTATTCCCACTCAACATGCATGTCATGCTGCCATGCAGGGGCAGTCTATATGACAGAGATTGAAAGATACACATCTGTATCTCCGTAAGTATTAGACCTCGGGCATTGCAACCTCCACCTCCCCCTCTCCATGTTGGTCCTCACAGATCAATGGGTTTGTGTGTCAGATTTAGGGTTTGGCCAAATTTGGTCTAGCAGCCTGGGAGGAGTTCTTACACATACATACATTTGCTCAGACTTAAATATATACTTTACCTGCAACTTTGCCTGTGTATTTACCCTTCTCCACCACCAACCATATGTTTCTTACCTCCCTCTGTGACCCATCCCCTCCTAACTCCTTGTCTGAATATTCTTTCTTGCCCCTCTCTCTGCCTATCCTTTCTCCCCACCTTTTTGCATATCTCCTCCTACCCCATCTGTACCCATCTCTTACTGCCCCCTTCTTTCTGTGCATTCCCCTACTTTCTCTGTCTGCCCAATCCTCCTGCCCCCTCTCTTTTTCTGACTCCTCCTCCCCCTCTCTCTGTCCATCTGCTCCACCCCCACTCTCACTGTCCATTTGCTCCACTCCTCCCTCTCTGCACATCCCCACCTGCACCCCTCTCTCTCCTTACACATCCCTTCCTGCCCCCCCCCCCCCCCTCTCCATCCCCTCCTTTATCCATCTTAGCCTTCCCCAGGTGTGCTCATCCACATCTTGAGTCCCTGAAAAGAGCTTGAAAAAGCAGGCTGGTACTTCTCCCACAACACACATCTCATGATGTGTAGGCTGCCATGCAAAGCTAGTCAACATGACTCCAACACAACATGCCTGTTGAGTGGGGCAGCCTACATATTGTGACTGGAAAACCATTTCTTGCACCTGATGTTTATGCTGCCCTGCTATGCAGGTTGATAAGGCAGGTCCATACTGTTCCCATACAACATACCTGGCTTGCAGGGCAGTCCATGTGACAGGGGCTTAAAAAGCATGCATGTTCGCATCTCCGTATATGTTAGCGCTAGAGCATTATCAGGGTGTATACGGCCCGGGAGATCTGAAAAAAAAACGGGAATTTTTTCATCCGGGACAAATCCAGGAAAAACCCGGGAATTTTTTAGAATTCTGGGATTTTTCATTGTTTTTGATTTCAGTTAAAGTTTTGTAGGTTTGACGTGTAAGCTGATACACTGACAAAGAACTTTAATCCACTACTGCTGAATAATACTGCAGCAATGAAACATAATCAGAGAATAACACCAAAATAAAAGTTTAGTTGCATAGAAAATGGGTAATTTACACAATGCACAGACCAGAGTGCCGACACCGAAAAGTGTCAAAGGCTTTAGGTCGAAGATTATGCAGTACGTCTGTAACAACTAATGTGCATTTCGATGTGCATGACGTCACAATTGTTTACATTTCTAACAGATCACCAGAAAATATTACGAATAGTGGCTTGAGATGCGTTACTTTTGCAGAAACGCACTTTGCCGAGTTGAGCGAGTTCAGCCTACCTTCGTAACGTATGCGCCGCGGCCTGTCTTTCTCGTAGGCCTCGTGCTCTGGATAACTGCCGTCATTCGCTAGCGAGATCACGTGACATGAGCTATGACTGGCTGACAAAAGTGCATCGCTCAATGCAATCTCTATTTTAGAGTTTCGGAAGCTACCGTGCTGTAATTTGTGTATATACTTTCGCAATACAAAAATAAACTCTGTGCATATTGTCTCACATCAAACAACTTTCCAAACGCATTGTTTTTCCTGGATTTTGTTTCCTAAAGTGCTGGGACGTTCTCCGCCGATATAAGACCTTTACGATTCAAAGGACTGATAGGTTTTACAGCTCCGAGGGAAAGTATACTGTTACTTAACACGGATGTATTTTCAACCACTTTATACGTAATTTCATCCGGGAGAAATTGTGGTTTTAACCGTGAAATCTGGGGAAAATCCGGGAATTTTTTTTCTTGTCCACGTAGACACCCTGATTATAAACCAACCTGTGATGGTCGTCTTGGGAAAAGGAGTTTGGGTGTCAAATCTGGACTCCTTCAGTCAAGGGACCTGGGCAGAGTTCTTTACATACACAAATATGCACAGATTTACATCACATGTAGTGCACACATCTCGTACTCCACCTCCTCCCCCCACCTCTCAGCCCATCCCCTGTTCCCTCCCCTTTTTCTTCCATCTTCTCCACCCCCTCTTTCTCTGTCCATCTTCTCCTCCTCACAACACACCTCTCAAGGAGCCCATCCTAAATGGCAAGGGCTTGGACCCCCCCCCCCCCCCTCCCCCCTCTTTTTACTACTGTGATTTATAGGCATCCTTGCAAAGCAGGCTGATAAAGTAGGCTGATACTACTCTAGCACAACAATCCTGTTGTGCTTGGCAGCCCATATATTGGGAGATGGAAAACTGTTTCTTGCCCCTGATGTGCAGACTGCCATACAAAGCAGTTCGATAAAGCAGCTTTTGAGTATTTTTCCCCACACAAGACACTGGTTGTACAGGGCTGTCTATATGGCAGAGGCCTGGTAAAGACTTCACATGTCTGTATCTTCTTAAATATTAGAGTTAGAGCATTATAAACCCCCACTACATTTGTGCTCTCAGGGTGGATAGACTGCATGCCAAATTTGCTCGACTTTGGACCAGGGGCCTGGGAGGAGTTTCTAAGCAGACATACATATGCTCAGCTTTGTGACCAGTTTGTGTAGCGGTGAATCATATGTAAGGTCCAGTACTTTGCTGGAAATGGTCAGTACAGGATTGAGGGATCTGTTTACTTACTGCAGTATGTGTGGTAGGACATGTTTTTGCTACTCAGTGTTGTGCATCCAGCAGTGTCCTGTGCCAAATACATTGCCTCTTGTTATAACATAATTCAGTTTCAACTGCTTTTAGTGGAATACCTATGCTGTAATGTCCTGGCGTGATTGGAAGCCTGACTGAGCATAAGCAACCGCATGGTATGAGGTCATTGGCGATTGCATGTAAATGTGATCAACAGGTCTGGGCCACCACATTGCTACCAATGATCATAGCCAGTGGATATTACTGTTGCACCGACATTGTCAGTCTTTCCATCTTTTGCATGTGCGTCCTTAAGATGTATGTAGTGCTCAACACACAAATATCATTGATGCTGCCATATTTATTGGAGGTTTTCAGTCCCAATTTTTGCATACCAAGAATAGTTGCAATAATTGGCATCAGTTTAATAGGTGGTTGGAGACGATGGTGTGAACCATAAGTTGGTACACATAGAATATCATTATGGTCACCAGCTTTGGCCTGGTTTCACTGGTTCAATATGCAGAAGGCTGGAATGGTAGCGATCATCTCCATGGGAGAAAATGAGAGGGTACTGCAGACTGACGTATGGTCAGTGGAATTCAGATATGCCATAACTCCTGTGTTGTTTTAGCATAGAATGATGTCCCCAATGTTAGTGCTGTCTGTGGATATGAGCTCTGCAATTTCAGGCAACTGGAGGGGATTGAAGAACTGAAATGGAGTTTCTGTTTGCATGGCGGTCGTTTAATTGATTATATAACTAATTTGTACTATCACCTGGCATATGTTCTAAGGCAGTTTTAAACTGTGCAATTAGTTTGTTGTGTGTGCAACAGTTTTTGTAATGTAATCATGATCTCATGATGTGGGACAGGATTTCATTCGCATTGTCTGTCTGCCTTGATGACCTTGTTACTTGGGACATTCAGTTGTAGGTATATGGGTGCATTGCTTTCAGGTGGCAACATGGACCCTACCTGATTATATATCTGCCCCTCGATCTTGAAAGTCATGCTAAATGTGGTGTGTGTGCACAGTTGCATGGTACTGTTGTATGAAACTACGTATGTGTGATGATACATTATATTTTTTTACGTGCTGTAAGAAATGTCTCGACTGTGGCATATCCCCTTGGCTAAATGCATGTAATTCAGCTGGTGGTCAACCAAGATGTGCCAGTTTAACCTGGCCACTCATATAACACATGCTAGGTGGTTCAGCAGGAAACCATTTGGGCCACAATTGGAACATAATGCTGACATTTCAGCCACACAAACAATTGTTATTTCTGCATATGTCTTTCACAACACGTAATGGTAGGTCAGTATGAAGAGGTGTAGAAGTGCCTCTGCCTGATAGTGTTTCATGTTTGTGAGACATGTCTAATGCTGTAGTTGAGTCTCATATGCGCATGAGTGGGGGTGTACTGACTTAGATGTTGAATCTACACAGCTTGCTGCATTTTGATTGCATATGAGTGTGATGTCATTCCATATCCTCAGGACATTCCTGTGTACTTAACATGTTTTGCATTTGGCACAGGGGTATGGCTCTGAGCACTATGGGATTTAACTTCTAAGGTCATCAGTCCCCTAGAACTTAGAACTACTTAAACCTAACTAACCTAAGGACATCACACACATCCATGCCCGAGGCAGGATTCGAACCTGCGACCGTAGCAGTTGCGCGGTTCCGGACTGAGCGCCTAGAACCGCGAGACCACCGCGGCCGGCAAGGCACAGGGGTACCCTTGACCTATTGGCATGTGCTTTCATCTTCATGTGTGTTACAGTAGAGGAGTTGCAGATGGTGTTCGGGTCTTGTGTCAATGCTGTTCAGCCATGTCACACACTGTACATGTAATGAATGTAGCATTTTTACGTAAGTGTAATGGGGATGGAAACACACAGATATTTCACATTGTATGAATACAGTGGTACATATCTGTGCTAAAAGCCTGTAATTCATCTGGCAACCTTATGACATGGGGCGCACTCCAGCTGTGTAACCTCAACTATGACTGTGCTTGCTTTGGTATGCTGATGGACATCACCTCAGAAATGACACATTGTTGTCTCCAGAAGAATGGTAATGGAGGAGTGTATGCTGGGGGTAGGCAGTACATCCACATATTGGGGGCTGCCTATCTGATTGCCCATAAGAGGTCTGATATCTAGGCTGCCCTGCAGAGCAGGTCAACAATGCAGGCCGATACTGTTATCACACATTACATTTGTAATGCAGGGCAGCCTAAGCAGCAAGGGCTTAAAAAATGTCGTGTGTCTGTAGCTCCGTAAATATAAGAGTTAGAGTATTGTAAAATCCTCCCACCCTCCCACCTCCCTCCACGTGCTAAGTTGGTCCTCTCAGGGCAAGGAGTTTATGTCCCAAATTTGGTCCACATTGGTCCAGAGGCCTGATAGGAGTTCCCAGCTCTGTATACATTATGATAGATTAGAAGCGTACATGAATGTCACATAAAATGTGCTCATCTCTTGGTCCATCTCCTTCTCCCCTTCTCTGCCCATCACTTCCTCACCTCCTTATCTGTTCATCTCTCCTCCCACATCTCAGCCCAACTCCTCTTCCTTTCCCTCCTTCTGTCCATCTCCACCATCCCCCTCACTCCGTCAATCTCCTTCCCCTCCCTGTATGCCCATCTTGTCCTCCCCCTTCCTCTCTGTCTTTACATCCCCTCCTGCCCCCTCTCCTCCTACCTGTCCCCTCCCTTATCTCTTCTTATCCATCCCCTTCTGCCTCCTTATATCTCTGTCTCCTCCCCTATCCATCGAACATCCCTCACAGGCATCCCCATCCACACATGTAACTCCTGCGAAAGAGGTTGATAAAGAATACTATTCCCACAAAATGGCTCTTGTTAAATACACCCTATATGCTAAGAGCTTGGGAATCCTATTTTTCCCATGGTGTGTAGTCTGCCATGCAAAGCAAGCCGATAAAACAGGCCGATACTACTACAACACGTCATACCCCTCTCTGCCCATAATCTCCTCACTTCCCTCTCTGTCCATCTCCTCCTCTCATCTCTCAGACCATCTCTTCTTCCCTCACCTCTCAGACCATCTCCTCTTTCTGTCCATCTCATCCACTCCCTCTCTCTCTGTCCATCTCCTCTCCCCACCCCCTTTTCTGGCCATCTCTTCCACTCTCTCTCTCTCTCTCTCTCTCTCTCTCCCTGTCCTTCTCTTTCTCCCCCCATTTCGTCTGTCTTCCCCTCCCTCTCTGTCTTCACATCTCCTTCTGTCCCCTCTCTCTCTCTCCACCCTTTGTCTTCTGCCCACTCTCCCCCTATCCATACCCTCCTGACACCTCTCTTTCCTTCTGCTCCTCTATCCATCTCAATCTCCCACAGGCATGGCCCTACGCATATTAATCCCTGCAAAAGAGGTTGATAAGGCAGGCTGATACTACTCCCACAATATGCATCTTATGCAGCATAGTCTTTATGCCAGAATTTGGCAACCCTTTTTTCCCCAAGATGTGTAGACTGCAATGCAAAGCAGGTTGATAAGGCAGGTCAGTACTGTTCCCACAGAACACACCTGTCACATAAGGGAGCCTGTACAGCAGGAGCTTAGAAAACATACATGTCTGTATTTCTGTAAATAGCTACTAGACTGTTACACTCACCTCCCCACCCCCGCCCCCCCCCTTTCCCCCTTCCCGTGTTGGCCTTCTCAGGGCAAGGAGTCTTTGTCTGGCCCACTCCAGTCCAGAGGATTGGGAGTAATTCTTTCACTGAACAGGGAGTCACAAGTTACAGATCATGTTAAATCTAAGCTCTGCAACTTTTGTATTACTGCTAATGTCAGATTGTGGAGAGATGGTCAGATTGTCAGAGAGCTGACATACTTTTCCTATTTCCATTTGTCAATGTTGGTTGGTTTGTTGTTGAAAGGGATTAAACTACAATTTATAAGCTCCTTCCACTAATGTCTATGGTATCATAGTCTGGGGTAACTTGCCATCAAGCAATAAAATATCTGTGGCACAACATAATAAGGATATTATGCAGTCTTAATTCTAGAGCCACTTCTACACAGATTTTTATATAGTTTGGCATGCCCCTTAGTACTTTTACTTCCTTACGATGCTTCTTGACAATAATCAATCACAGTAAAAAATAGCAGCACGCACATCTATGATCTGCAAAGCACTTTGAAGTGCATGGCAGAGGATGCTTCCCATTGTACCATAAGTTGCTGCTTCTTCTCATTCCATTAACATATGGAGCATGGGGAGAATGATCACTTAACCACCTCTGTGTCCTCAGTAATTAGTCTGGTCTTGTCAATGCAATCCCTATGGGAGTGATACACAGGGGGTGTAGTATATTCCTAGCTTCTTCACTTAAAATTGGTTGTAGAAACTTTTTAAGTAGGCTTTCATGGCATAGATTGTGTCTATCTTCAAGTGTCTGCCATTTCAGTCCTTTCAGCATCTTTCTGACACTATCCTAGGGTTAAACAAACCTGTGACCATTCATGCTGCCCTTTTTTCTATCTGTTAAATATGCTTTGTTATCCTATTTGGTACAGGTCCCAAATGTGAACAATATTGTAGGGTGGGTCACATGAGTGTTATGAATGAAATATTTTATGTACAGTGATTGCATTTCCCTAATATTCTACCAGTGGATCAGTCTGTCACCTGCTTTACCAATAACTGAGACTATGCAATCATACCATTTCATGTTCCTACAAACTGTTACACTCACATATTTGTAGGAGTTGACTGATTACATCTGTGATTCATTGATATTGCAGTCATAGGATACGACTTTTTTCATTTTGTGAACATTTAAAGTGCTCTGCTTTGAAATCATATCAAGATGTGACTGAATATTTGTGCCTCTTGTTTCAGAAAGTATATCATTATAGATCACTGTGTCATTTCCAAAAAGTCTGAGGTAGCTGTTAATGTTGCGTGAAAGGTCATTAGCATTACTACACAATGTGAACAGAAAGAGTCCCAGTAAACTTCCCTGGGGCACACTGGAAGCTACTTCTTCTGTCAGTGACACTCTGTTCAAGATAACTATGTTCAAGATAACATGCTGTGTCCTCCCCAAGAAATCCTCAGTTCCGTTATAAATCTCACTTGGTACCCCATATGATCATACTTCCAGTAATAAGTGTGTATGTTGTGCAGAATTAAATGACTTTCAGAAGTCAAGAAACACTGCATCTGCCTGATTGCCTTGATCCACAGGATGTCTTGAAGAGAAATGGGGATCAGATTTCACATGATTGTTGTTTTCGGAATCCATGTTGGTTGGGATGAGGGAGGTCATTCTTTTTGAGATACCTCATTCCATTTGCGCTCAAATAGTTTTGAAGATTCTACAACAAATGGGTGTCAAGGACATTAGATAGTGCTTTTGTAGATCACTTCAGCTGCCCTTCTTGTACATATGCGTGACCTGTTGAAAATTTAGGTGACAGGTAGTTCATCAATGCAGGAGTATATGATAACAAATTCAGACTGAATGAAAGACACACATCACAGTAAAGTGTGCCTATGCAGTGCATAAACATGCAGAGTACCCATCTCTGGTGCCAACACAGGCACATCTTCTCATATGCTATAATAAATGTGCGCCTTGCAGTTTTTATTGCAATTTGATAATGGTTCTTGCAGGCTCTGGAGAATGAGTAAGTTTCCTTTTCACCATGTCCCATATGTGCCCAATTGACGAGGGATCTGGTGATCTTACTGGCCTGGGCAGTTAGATTGCAGTAACCATATGTGGATGTACATCGTCCCATTGAAACAGCCCATCACCTTCCAGTCAAAGAAATGGCTGTAGTATGAGGATAACAATTTGTACCACATAGTGGATACTAGTTACTTGACCCTGCAGAAACCCCTCATGGGACCCCACAGCCTGGAATAGAACACACTATCGAAGGTGAATGCTCTGTGGAATGGCAGCTCACCATGCCTACACCATACATGTCTAAGTCCATCACTAACATACAGACCTAACCTACTCTCATCACTGAAGAAAATAGAGTCTGTTCACTTGTGAGTCACCTCGTCAGTGACACCAGGGTAGTCATGCTTGGTGGTGTCATGGTGTCAGTGGTAGCATGTGATGTTAATCCTGCTGCAAGCAGATGGTTTCCAATGATACAGCAGGTGCAACATTTGTCCATATTTTGTCCCTGGTAGATATCCAGTTGCCTGCCACCGCTTACACAATGGATTGATTCTGACGTGCACCTATACTTCATGGAAGGCCAGTACCTGGATTATAGGTGTGGAAATGTTCCACAGACCACTGTTAAAAGTAGCTACACACCACTGACGCAGTGTGCCTAAAATGTACAGCAATCCACATATGTGGCCATGCAGCTTCCTGCAGGCATGCAGTGTGACCCTGTTAAAATGGCTGAAGCTTTTCAACTGGAGTACATATTTATCAGTGCTGTGTGGTTGTAGCCCTGAATGCTATTCACTCCTGAACTTGGCATTTACAGAGTCAAAGCAGTGGTGCAGAGACAGACTTCCTGAGTGTCATCTGATGGCTGATAACAGTGTCAACTGACCCATTAACACTAAAACCCATCATTATGCACATTATACTCTGCTGCCACTGAACACAGTCTTTGATGGTGTTGCATATTTTTCTCTCTGGCACTGTATTTTGGTATACCCCACCCTCTGATAGCTCCCATGAAAGAAATAGCAAAATTAATACACTGTAAGAGATTAAAGCTGTAAACATGAGAGCTGTCTGGAAAGGAACCTCTGTTTTTGTGCATTGTGGAAGTAGTGGGGTATATGGAAGAATCACTATACTGAATCTTGCAATAGGCCAGTGGGTTTGGAGCTGAGATAGCAAGAAAGTTACACTGAGTCTTGTTTGCTTGTTAAAGACAAGCAATTGTAAATCCCACCAAATGTGAAATAGATTCTGTAATTCAGTTTATACTGATAAAGAAACACAGAGCTGTTGACATTCATCACAAAGTTAGTAGTGTATATGGATCAAATGTGATGAGTGATGGTGTTGTGTATCAGTGTTGTTATGTATTATGATTAATATGATTGTTCATCATGATAAGAGAAGTGTCTGTCTATTTGTGGTTAGCTATTATCTGGTACAGAAAACTGTCAGAAAAAAATTCTCAGGACTAGAGTTTCACAATATCTCAGTTGTTGGACAATTTTCAGCAAATTTTTTGGTGTGTGTTACATGAATTTGACACCACAGATGGGGTACCAGAAGTTCTGTACTTGCTAGATTCCAAACTCTCAGTTGCTAAAATTTTATGTAGTGGGAATTGATCAATTGGTTAATAGATATAGAAAATGCCTAAATCTGAAATTCAACCCATGTATCATAGAAAAATATCTGAACATGAAGTTTTGTTGTACTAACAGATGTATAGCTGACTAAATTTCTTGTAGTTTTATTAGAAGTTTTGCAATAGAACTTCACTGCAAAAGTAATTGAGATACTGTGCCCTACTTTTTTTGCATGGAAATGCTTGTTAATTACTATCTAAATATTTATTACATGGTAATTTAGATGTTTGCAGTTTTGGTTTGTGTTAATTGCTGTATTCATCTTTAAAATGTGCTTCACAACTAAATTTGAATAAGGAGGTAAAGTTTTCAGACAATGGAAAATCCAGAATGGAATGTAAAAATATTATGAAAAGGGAAGTTGCTACTTACCATATAGTGGAGTGCTGTGTGTGTGTGTGTGTGTGTGTGTGTGTGTGTGTGTGTGAGAGAGAGAGAGAGAGAGATCTACTGTTGACAAAAGCCTTAATGGCTGAAAGCTTTAATTGTGGGAGTCTTTTTGTTGTGCCCATCTGAAACTCAGGTAAAGTTTTCTATTTACTGTGACAGCTAATTTGAAGGAATGGCAATAGAGTATCATTCTTGTAACAGCACCAGTTTTTATAACACTAACCTTCTTGGTATGAACATGTTGAAGAATTCGTCTATAAAAAGATGTGTAGAGGAATTATGGACTAAGCTTAAGCAGATTGTAAATTGTGGTCTGGAGAGTTATGTGCCTGTTAAGTGGATAAAGAATGGAAAAGACCTACCATGACTCAATAGCAAAATCCAGAGGATGCTGAGGAAGTAGAGAGGCTGTTGCACTCTCAGTTCAAAAGGGAACACATTTAAAAAATGGTGACAAGTGAAGGTTAGTAGAGATTCGTGCATCTGAAAAGATCGATGCACGGAGCATACAATAACTACCACCATCACCTTAGCAAAAGATCTGGAAGAGAACCTGAGGAAATTCTGGTCTTATGTAAAATCACTAAGAGGGTCCAAGGCTTTCAGTGAGTCCCTTGTTGATCTGTGTCATGTGGCAGTTGAATATCAAAATGAAAGTCAAAGTTTTAAATTTCATGTTCATGAAAACATTCACACAGGGAATCATACAAACACATCATCATTTGACCATTGAACAGGCTCCCATATGGATGGCATAGTAATGACCATCCCTGGTGTAGAGAAACAACTGAAAGATTTGAAAGCAAATAAATCAACAGGTGTGGATGGAGTCCCAGTTTGATTTTACAAATACCACACTATGACATTGGCCCATTACCTAGCTTACATTTATCGTGAATCTCTCACCCAGCACAAAGTCCCAAGCAACTGGAAAGAGGCACATGTGACTCCAGTATATGGGAAGGACCCGCAAAATTACAGACCAATATCCCCCTCTTCTGTTTGATGCAGAATCCTTGAACATATTCTCAGTTTGAATGAAATAAACTTTCTTGAGACTGAGAAGCTTGTGTCCATGAATCAGCATAGTTCTAGAAGGCATCACTTGTGAAAAACTCAGCTTGCTCTTGTCTCACATGATATACTGTAAACTATGGATGAAGGGCAACAGGCAGGTTCCATATTTCTAGATTTCTGGAAAGCATTTTACATGGTGCCCCATTGCAGGCTGCTAATGAATGTATGAGCTTAAGGAATACATTCACAGGTATATGAGTGGCTCAAAGACTTCTTAAGTAATAGAACCCAGTATGTTGTCTTTGATGTTGAGCGTTCATCGGAGACAAGGGTATCATCAGAAATGCCCTAGGGAAGTGTGATAGGACCGCTGTTGTTCTGTACATAATAAATGATTTTGTGGACAGGGTCGACAGCAATCTGCAGTTGTTTGCCGATGATACCATGGCATATAGTAAGGCGTCAAAGTTGAGTGACTGTAGGAAGATACAAGATGACATAAACAAAATTTCCAGTTGGTGTGATGAATGGCGGCTAGCCCTAAATGTGGAAAAATATGAGGTAATGTAGATGCGTAAGAAGAACAATCTGGTATTGTTTGGATACAGTATTATTAATGTCTTGCTTGACACAGGCAAGTCATTTAAATATCCAGGTGTAATGTTGCAAAGCAAATGTGAGATGGAATAAGAGTGTGAGAACTGTATTGGAGAAGGTGAGTGGTTGACTTCAGTTTATTGGGAGAATTTTAGGAAAGTGTGGTTCAATTTTAAAGGAGACCACATATAGGATACTGGTGTGAACTACTCTTGAGTACTGCTCAAGTGTTTGGGATTGGTACCAGGTCGGATTGAAGGAAGACATTGAAGCAATTCAGAGGTGGGCTGCTAGATTTGTTACTGGTAGGTTTCAACAACATGTAAGTGTTACAGACATGCTTTGGGAACTCAAATGGGAATATCTGGAGGGAAGGTGTTATTCTTTTTGAGAAACACTCTTGAGAAAATTTAGAGAACCACATTTGAAGCTGACTGCCAAACAGTTCTACTGCTGTCAACATGCCTTGTGCGTAAGGACCATGAAGATAAGATACGAGGAATTAGGGCTTATACAGAGGCATATAGACAGTCGTTTTTCCCTCGCTCTATTTACAAGTGGAATAGGAAAGGAAATGACTAATAGTGGTACAGGGTACCTTCCACCATGCACCATATGATGGCTTGTGGAATCTATGTAGAGGTAGATGTAGATTTAATATTGCTTACCATTTAGTCAATGATCAAAACTATACAATGTTGAATAAGTCTTTAAATGATACACAGTAAAGGGAAAAATGGCTTTAATAGGATATGCTTTATTTTACTCTGACATTTTACTTAATTGAAAACTATGTGATATTGTTTCCAAGATCCTGTATGTTTGTATTTTACTCTTTATTTGTTGTATAATATTTCTACCGAATGCATATGCTTCCTTGCTGTAATTTCTATGAGCAATTTGCCTTGTGGATGAGTCACTCAGTTAGGGCAGGCATTACATTAGCTTCAAAACCAGGACAATTATGCTTTGCAAGCACACACATTAATAATCAAACATCTGTGTGCCAATTTAATAGTATTAGAAGAGTGTTGTTACCTTAGCAGTATTGTTTTAAGTAATCCTTTTTGCTGTTATATGGCAGCCATCATGTCTTTAAAATTTGTTTCATCTGTGATGATCATGACTGTAATTTAAAATTTGTTGCTGTTTCAGATATAATCAAAAATGGCATTTTGCTCATGGAGGGGTGAAGAGTATTATCGAGATCATTTTGAATCAGGTAATGTTACAACAAACAATTTAATGCATTGTGTGCATGCAACTTCTTGTTGCAATCTTTCTTCATTTAACGGTGGTTCTTTTTTCATAATTTGTTACAAAATACCTTAAGAAAATGTTGAAATATTGTAAGGAGAAAAAATTAGACAAACTGTAGAACTTTGATCTTAAGTATACAAATTATGTACATAAGAAGAGCATCCATTGCAACATGCCGTGGTATGAAAATGTGTAGACAAATAAGAATGGAAAATTAACTTATAAGAGTTTTATTAATTTGGACACAAAGTACAAATACAAGGTCAGGAAAATAAAAGTGGCCTGGACGATTGGATACGATTGGACATGAATGTAAGCATATAACCACATTTTCATGATGTGCATATCATGTGTATGCCTGCCATGTGATCCACAGAAGTTCAGAACATAGTGCAGGCTGTGTCAATGTGAGAGGAGCAGTGCAAAGGAGATGATAGTACTCAATGGTGGAGCAGCGGATGTTCACTGTAGAAAGTTATGTGACAACAAAATCATGGAAATGGTATGGTCAGTTGTTTGCTGAGAAATTTAATGGTGTCAAAGTGCCAGCAAAGATTGCTGTGCAACACTTAGTCCGAAAATGGTATCAGACAGGATCTATTTTGAACAAATCAGAAGATATTCTGAAACATGCCCAGAACTGCTAAGAAATGAATGATGGTCACTTTCAACATCTGCTATAGTCAGGTTAGCACTGTATTTCCTTTCCTCTGCTGTGTTTGTTTTTTTTCCCTGGAATTCCTTTTTCTGGGCCATTTTCATTTGCCCCGCCCTGTATAATGCTAGATTTGATTTGGGGAGTTTAGAAAGAGGGCCAAGGTACCCATGATCTTCTGTTATTTTCACAGTGGTCTTTAGTCCAATACTTATTTTACTTTTTTGTATCTGGAGCTGTTACTTTTTCGGCCCAATACTGTGCTAAGTCAAAAGCTTCAGGCTTGCTTAGCCAGAGATCATCTAGGAAGCAATGTGCAGGACAATTTTGGCATGTTGGAAAATGCTCCATGTTTTGTATTTCTCCACAGTTGCACTTATTGTCATCAGGTTCTAGTAGGACCCATTTTACCGGATTAAATTTTACAGGGGCAGCACCAGTACTGATACAGTTTAGCACTTTCTGTAACTTTTAGTTTAATTCAGCACCACTTGTTGGATATTCTGAAATGGGGTGGCCGACCGGGGGATCATTCGAGGTGTAATTGAGAAACTGATATCTTTATTTTAGCTTTTTAATCCATAAAGGCTTCCATATAGTGGATTACACTCATAAAATGTCTCTTTGAACTGCCTGTTATGTTCATGAGCTACCTTAAAAGACTTGGGACTGTTGAAACCTGGAACTTTGTGGAGCTTTCCATTGGAGTGGGCTTCATGCATCCTGTTACTAGCCTACAGGTTTAATTAAGAATTATGCTGAATTTTTTTGCATGCACTGATCTAGGCCAGACAGAGCGCACACACTCAGCTGTGGAAAACCAAAGTCCTAAAGCAGTGGTTCTAAGCACAAAACTGCCAGTTAGCTTTTTGAGGATATTATTCCTTGCAGCTACCTTATTTTGTGTTTTCTTTTTTCACAATGATGTTTGTATGTGAGGGACCTGTCGAGCATCACTCTGAGATATGTTGGCTCATCTGTGGGCTCAAGGGTATACCTGTGTGCTAAATGAGCAGACTGAATAACACTGAAGGGACGTTCAAGATGTATAAAAATATATTACTAGCTAAGAATTTAATATTTATATTTGAATGAACCCCTTTTCCCTACTTCCATTGTAGCAGTTTTTCTATTTTGAGCGGTTGGTATGGAGCTACACATGGTGCAATGTGTGCATAATTGTTCAGCTGATGGTCAGTATGGATAAATTTTGAAATACTCAGCAGTAAAGACTGAAATAAATTCATCACCAAACTGCATGCTGTGTGATTCCAAACAATAAACTGGTCATATCCACCATACCATGTCTACATCTACATCTGCATGGATACTCTGCAAATCACATTTAAGTACCTGCCATAGGGTTCATTGAACAACCTTCACAATTTTCTGTAATCCAATCTTGTATAGTGCAGGGAAAGAACGAACACCTATATCTTTCTATACGAGCTCTGATTTCCCTTATTTTATCATGGTGATCATTTCTCCTTATGTAGGTCAGTGCCAACAAAATATTTTTGCATTCGGAGGAAAAGCTGGTGATTGGAATATCATGAGAAGATTCCTCTGCAACGAAAAAGCCTTTGTTTTAATGATGTCCATCCCAAATCCTGTATAATTTCAGTGACACTATCTCCCCTATTCCGTGATAATACAAAAACGTGCTGCCCTTCTTTGAACTTTTTTGAAGTACTCTATCAATCCTATCTAGTAAGGTCCCACACTGTGCAGCAGTATTTTAAAAGAGGATGGATAAGCGTAGTGTAGGCAGTCTCCTTAGTAGATCTGTTACACTTTCTAAGTGTCCTGCCAATAAAACAAAGTCTTTGGTTAGCCTTTGCCGCAACATTCTCTATGTGTTCCTTCCAATTTAAGTTGTTCGTAATTGTAATTCCTAGGTATTTAGTTCAATTTACGTCCTTTACATTTGACTGATTTGTCATGTAACAGAAGTTTAATGAATTCCTTTTAATACTCGTGTGGATGACCTCACACTTTTCATTATTTAGGGTCAGTTGCCAATTTTCGCACCATACACATATCTTTTCTAAATCGTTTTGCAATTTGTTTTGATCTTCTGATGACTTTACTAGTCAATAAATAAAAGCGTCATCTGCAAACAACCTAAGACAGCTGCTCAGATTATCTCCCAAATTGTTTATATAGTTAAGGAACAGCAAAGAGCCTATAACACTACTTTGAGGAACACCAGGAATCACTTCTGTTTTACTCGATGACTTTCTGTCAATTACTAAGAACAATGGCCCCTCTGACAGGAAATGATGAATCCTGTCATAAAACTGAGAAGATGTTCCATAAGCACGCAACTGCACTGCAAGCCGCTTGTATGGTACAGTGTTAAAAGCCTTCTGGAAATCCAGAAATACGGAATCAATTTGGAATCTCTTGTCAGTAGCACTCAAAACTTCATGCAAGTGAAGAACATTTTGTTTCACAAGAACGATGTTTTCTAAATCTGTGTTGACTGTGTTTCAATAGACCATTTTCCTTGAGGTAATTCATAATGTTCAAACATGCTATATGTCCCAAAATCCTGCAGCATATATACGTTAATGGTATGGGCCTTTAATTCAGTGGATTACTCCTACTACCTTTCTTGAATATTGGTGTGATCTGTGCAACTTTCTAGTATTTGGGTACAGATCTTTTATTGAGTGAACAGTTGTATATGATTATTAAGTATGGAGCTATTGCATCAGCATACTCTGAAAGGAACCTAATTGGAATACAGTCTGGACCAAAAGACTTGCCTTTAGTAAATGATTTAAGCTGCTTCACTACTCTGAGGATACCTACTTCTACATTACTTGCGCTGGCAGCTGTTCTTGATTCAAATTCTGGAATATTTACTTCACTTCCTTTTGTGAAGGCATTTCAGAATGCTGTGTTTAGTAGCTGCGCTTTGGCAGCACTGTCTTTGATAGCATCTCCATTGCTATCATGCCAAGAAGGCATTGATTGTGTCTTTCCGCTAGCATACTTCATATACAACCAGAATCTCTTTGGATTTTCTGTTAGGTTTTGAGACAAAGTTTTGCTGTGGAAACTACATATTATAAGCATCTCGCATTAAAGTCCACGCTAAATTTTGAGCTTCTGTAAAAGAAATATTCTTTGATGGGAAAAAACAGCTAATTATACAGTGTGAGAATAATTGCTTGAACATGTAAGTAGAAGCTTAAGCCTCGCCCTTTGATGGTGGAGACATTTATTAGTATCTTCCCAATAATCCACAAATATCACTACAATATTCTTATTGGTCAAAATGCTGATCTCATTGCTGTAAAAATGCATATGCCCCACTTCTTGATCGAAGAGCAGAACATATCATAATTCAGTAATTAATCCCATAATGGGTTCTGACCAAATGATGAGCAGCAGAGAGAGCAATATGCATTGAGTGCAGAAGACTGCTACTGCACAGACAATAGCTACTCTGGAGAGCAGTAATCTTGTAACACAAACATGATATACTATATGGCCCCCAATGGAAGCGGGATCTTTTGGTTACAAAATGTCATTGCTACCAATCATTGTTCAAACTTCTGTGGCTGAAGACCTAAAACCATTTTCATTATCTCATTCAGATATTGTCTGATTAGGAGTGGGATTGAATTGGAGTTTCAGGTTATTAACGTCTATGTTATGTTTCCGATAAATCCATAGTCCAACTGTTTTGTTCATATACCATATACACTCAGTAAAATTTCTTTATACATTATACGTTTAGCTGGTGCTAAGAAATTCTTGCTATTACATGAAATGTTTTGTGCTTGCTCAGACCGGGTTTCACAGTTAATCAATGTCTTGCTGAAACAAAGTGTGTCCCAAATGGTGGGGCAGAGCTTTGGGCAGAGAAGTTGGTGGGGTATGTGAGCTTCAAAATGAAACCAGTGTCAATCACCTGCATGCAGTTGTTGAGGCAGGGTCACACTCCGTGCAGAGGCATCTACTGCACCCTCATCAAACAAAAATTGGACTAGTTTTTGGAGCAGTGTTATGCAGTGAAGTTCTCTGTGAAACTGGGGGAGAGATGCTAGAAATGCTTCAGAAAGCCTGTGGTGATGGGGCAATGAAACAATGCCAAACTTTCATGTGTCACAAGAAGTTCTGGGAAGGTTGGGAGTCCTTCAATGACACACATTGACACCACAAATGGATGACTTGGTGCAGAAAGTGCATCACATTGTGAATGAGGTCTGACAATTAATTGTTCAGATGATTGCAGTCTGCACGAAAATGGTGATGCGTGAGACGAAGGAGCAGCATTTGTTGAAGTGCCAGGATTTGCAAGAGTGCTATAAAATGGACCCAGAAGTTTTGGACAGAGTAATAACGGGGTAAAAGACCTGGATTTTTGAGCATGTTTCCAAAACAAAGCATCAGAGCAGCGAGTGGCACACTAAGTGATCCCCTCACTTGAAAAAAGCAAGGGCGAGCAAATCATGAATCAAGGCAATGCTAATATTTTGACAGAAAAAGTGTGGTTCACAGTGAATTCATGTCACAAGGACGAACAGTAAACAAGAAGTTTCACTGTGAAGCACTCAGGTTGTTGCACTGCAGGATTCAGCGTGTCCAAAAAGAAATTCATGACAATTGGACTGTTCACCATGACAACATGACAAGCCACACTACATTTATTGCCTCTGAATTGCTGGCCAAAATGGGCGTGGCATTGCTGCCCCACACACCATACAGCCCAAATCTGGCACCAGTGGACTTCCTTTTTGTTCCCAAGGATCAAAAGAACCCTGAAAGGAACTCAACATAGGTTGCTGGAAGCAGTAAAAGCAGTTTCAACAATGCTGTGAAGGAGATTCCCATTGACGACTCCCTGGGCACCTTCAATCTTTGAAGCTTTGACAATGGTGCATCAAAGGGAGGGGGAGAATACTTTGAAAGGTACTGAAAAGATTGCAAATTGATAATGAATAAATGGTTTAAATTTTTTTCTGGGGACTTTTGGGACATACCCTGTGTATACATCTGATCTTAAAGAGTTTGCATGTTTTGCTGTATAGATATATTTGTTGTTGTGTACAGATAATTTGATGTTGTTTTCATTCAATTTTATATACTTTGACATTGACAACAATTTCCTTACACACAATTACGTTGGTCAAGACTAGATTCTTTTACTTCCTGGAATCTTACAGCTTGCTTTCCCCTTTAGGCATATCTCAAGGGAATTCCAGCATAAAACACTGAGTCTACAGCCCTGAGTTACATAATTGCTATAATAATTTGTGCTTACACTTGTTTTGAATATAGTAATAAAAAAAAAATTAAATATTGTCAGGTGAAGCATTGAACATATTATCAGAAACATTGCAGTTCATTTTGGTTGCCTATCAACACTTATTGTAGGTGCACTGTGTTTCAGGTATTTCATGAATTTGAAAAACTCAGCGACATAATCATTGTTTTCAGTGCATAACACGTGTGCATGAGTATTATGTATAATGTTCATTTTGTCTTGATATAAATGGAAGATTAGGAAAGTTTGAGTACATTGCTGACAGCATGAGAAGAAAAAAGTCTTTCGTGTTATTCTTCTGATATTGGAGAAATAGTAGCCCAACTGTGACATAAAAATAGTATCAGCAATATTGATGGTGCAGTGAGCGATGGGATGGTATGTGGAGGAGTGGAATGAGCAAAGTGAGTATCAGCCAAAGTTATGAGGCGAGGCAGTCAATAAATATCCTCAGAGATGAAGAAACTGGCTCAGAAAGGCATCATCCACCAGATGAAGGCAAAGTACATGAAGCCTTCATATATCATAATCACAAAATAAAGTCAATTTGCAGCAGTGTAAGGGAATGGAGTAATACACAGCAGAGGTATTTGTGAATGATACTGTTCAATTGACAGTAACTTGTGTTGGCTGAAGAGCCAACACCGTGTTACTAGAGGAGGCTGAAATGCATGCGTTTTAGCTCACGCAGGCAGGCGTGAGGAGGGAAGAACTATACAGACATGAGGTCTGGAACATGACAAGGAATTAGAATTCAGAAAGCAGATGTAATTAGTTTAATACTTAATTTTAATCCATTAATGATGAAAGTCGCTCTTGACGGTACATGAGTCACAATATTATCTGTTCAGAAGACATGGTAACTGAATATGGCGCCTTGCTAGGTCGTAGCAAATGATGTAGCTGAAGGCTATGCTAAACTGTCATCTTGGCAAATGAGAGCGTATGTAGACAGTGAACCATCGCTAGCAAAGTCAGCTGTACAACTGGGGCGAGTGCTAGGGAGGACCATTGCCGATTTAAAGGCTACCACCTAGCAAGTGTGGTGTCTGGCGGTGGCACCACATAACTATCATCAAGAGAATTTCAGAATTGCAAGACTGTATCTTTAAGATCAAAATCTAGTTCAGTCCACATCAAGTAAATGGTGTCACACATAGCATGGATTTCTGTTGTTGCCTCTGTGGTACAGTCACTGAGTAACCATCTAAGGATAGAGCACAAACCAAGTTTCTCATCATGGTTTGAAAATCTTTAATTGAGCCACACTCATATAACACCACTGTCTCGGTCATACTGTGTCATGCAATTTAATTGTCACTGAGCAGGACAGCCACATAGTGTGTCAGCTTCTGCAGCAGTTCTTGCTTGTGTCATTCACACCGTTTTCATGACACTTCTACATAAAGTTCATGAATCACGCATAATCACTATTTGTGCATCACTGTTCCACATTGTCTACACATAATTGCATACCCACTCAGTTCAAATGAATTCATTGGTTCATTGACTTGAATGCATCACAATTAACCTTGAATGCCCTGAATCACACTAGAGTTCAGCTACTCAACTAGAACACAGTTTCAGTTGATATTCCAAAAAATCAATATAATTATCATTTTATCTAAAAAACAAAGATGATGTGACTTACCAAACGAAAGTGCTGGCACGTTGATAGACACACAAACAAACACAAACATACACACAAAATTCTAGCTTTCGCAACCAACAGTTGCCTCGTCAGGAAAGAGGGAAGGAGAGGGAAAGACGAAAGGATTTGGGTTTTAAGGGAGAGGGTAAGGAGTCATTCCAATCCCGGGAGCGCTACCCAAACTCTTTGCCTCTGTATAAGTCTGCTTGTGTCTGTATATGTGTGGATGGATATGTGTGTGTGTGCGAGTGTATACCCGTCCTTTTTCCCCCTAAGGTAAGTCTTTCCGCTCCCGGAATTGGCAGCAAGACTATCTTCTCTATCGTGGGATTGGGTGGATGGTGTGACATGGGCTACAGCAAACTGGAGCCATGACAAAGCTGTGATGAGGCAAACTGCCAAGATTGACAGACTTTCTACACAGAT
Source organism: Schistocerca piceifrons (assembly GCF_021461385.2). Lineage (NCBI taxonomy): Eukaryota > Metazoa > Arthropoda > Insecta > Orthoptera > Acrididae > Schistocerca > Schistocerca piceifrons. The sequence goes on along the minus strand of NC_060139.1, from coordinate 307,987,498 downwards.
GCAGCAGGAAGTTCCAACTCGATGATCTGTTGTTAATTTGACAGAGAAAACTTTAGATGACACAACTGTGTCTGTGCTAGCAAAAGGACTGAATTTTGCTCCCACACCTGTTTCACTACCACTAGTGGATTTCGTCAGTGCCATCAAAGAAGCTGTACGCTGTCTTGATACAGATGAAGTGGAAGAAGTTCATCGAGAGTCTTGACGTGATTTGAGCAGAGGTGCACCAATGAAGAGTAAAATCTCGCCCATGGAGAGGATAGCAGATGTGGATACAGTAGTCTTAAAATCTGACAAAGGAAACGCTACTGTCCTCATACCAAGGGATGACTATGTTAATAAGATCAATGTTTTATTATGTGACTCAATGTATCGCAGAATTGACAAGGATCCCACAAGCCAAGTGGTGCGAAAAACAGCAGAACTTCTATCAAATAGTTTTCTACTGAAGGAGGTCATCAAGAGACTGAAACCAAACAGTTCAATTTCTTCTAGGCTATATGGACTGCCCAAGATCCACAAGGATAATGTGCCGTTACGTCCAATTGTAAGTAACATTGGAGCAGCCACATACGACCTAGCAAAATTCTTGGCATATTTGCTCAAAGCAGTGATAGGCAAGTGTGCACATCACATAAAGAATTCTACTGATTTTATCAGCTGACTTCAGTCACTACAGCTGCAAAGTAACGACTTATTGGTCAGTCTTGATGTGGTTTCTCTTTTCACAAAGGTGCCTCTTGTGGACTCATTACACCTCATTGGCAATATGTTTGGTGCAGACATTACAGCGTTGTTTGAGCACCCTCTCTCCTCTACATATTTTATATTTAACAATGAATTTTACGAACAATCTGACGGTGTCGCCATGGGGAGTCCTTTGTCTCCCCTTGTGGCCAATCTTTTTATGGAAGATTTTGAGGAGAGAGCACTCAACTCTGCCACTTTTAAACCGACAGTATTTTGGCGATATGTTGACGACACTTTTATGGTGTGGCCTCATGGTTTGGACCGTCTCCAAGAATTTTTACGTCACATGAACTCCATACCATGGAGATAGAGAAAGATGGTTGCTTGCTATTTTTAGACATCTTGGTGCAATGTAAGAGTGATGGCACACTTGGTCACTCAGTGTACAGAAAGCCCACTCATACAGACCTGTATCTGCAAACTACTAGTTGTCACCATCCAGCACAAACAATGGGCGTTCTCAAAGCCATGCCCGTACCATCTCTGACGTCGACAGTCTCCAAGCGGAATTGGAACACCTGCAAAAACTATTTCTGAAGAATGGCTTTTCAACTAGGCAAGTGAACAGAGTGATGCAGACCTACAAATGACGGAACAAGGAAGAGGAAGAGGCCTTCAGGTCGACTGATTATCTACCATTTATTGGGAATATTTGTTCACAGATAGGCAGAATATTGAGAAAGTATCAAGTGAGAGTCATCTTTCGCCCTCCTCCCAAAATTTCATCACTGGTGGGATCCATTAAAGATGACCTGGGCCTACATAAATCAGGCATTTACAAGATTCCATGTGAATGCGGCAAATCATATATAGGGCAAACAACACGAACAGTGCAGGAACGCATTGTGGAACACCAATGGCATACTCGCCTTCTCCAACCCACCAAGTCCGCAATCACCGAACATTGTATTTCCACAGACCACTCCATGAATTACAATGACACAAAAATTTTGGCCCATACGTCAAACTTTCGGAGCTTGATTATCAATGAATCTGTGGAAATAAGATTGTCTGACAATGAGACTTTCATCAATCGAGATAGCGGTTATCAGCTAAACTCTGCTTGGAATCCTGTTATAGAGAAACTTTGTTGTCGATGTAGTTATCTTCATAAAGATGAAAATCGACCTGATATTGATACGCCAAGCTTTCACTGTGGAGGGCACGAGGCACAGTGCATGGAGTTGTTATGAACACGCACGCTGAGCAGCGCATGCACAATGTCACCTCAATATGGCTTTAAATAGCAGAGCTTAGCGCGTACGCACCAGTACTACTATAGTGGTACTCACCTGAAGATTGCCAGCAGACTCTGTGCCAAAATATCGTAGCAGGACGTTACTGACATCTGGCAGTTCTCCCGTGTTTTTATGGAACTTCACATTTATGTCTGGATATTCTTAAATCATTTTCCCATGCATTTCCAAACACAAATGAATATGTCTGAAAAAGCCTTCATTAGACACACAATTAACACATTTGAATTGTGTAACTGCTAACACATAGAGTAAGCCACTACTTGCAAACTACATAGCTACTGCCTTCCTTACAAACATTTAGAATGCATTAATACATCTTCTTGACATGCAAAATATTTTTTTCAGATCCTGGTAAGGTCACAATCCCTTAGTCCAGTAACTGTTAGGATGGGCTAACAAGTAAGCTAGAGGATGTCCTATGTTTACAGTTTCAATGGGCCTATGTACAGTAGTTGCCACTTATTGTTTTCCTTGTTCTACACTGAAGATGGTTCCTTAGTAACACATTGTTTTTCACCTCTAACTTCTAAACCTTCTGCACAAAGCATTTCTTCCATTTACAGGCCTTCAATGTCAAGATGTTAATGCTTGTTTTATTTTTTTCTTCCCATGAGTTGTTATTTCTAGGGAATTTTGGGATTTTATCCATCCAATCACTCTCTCCAGTCTTCCTAAGTATGAAACCTGCAGGAGTGTGGTTATTTGAGGAGTGTTCCAAATAATTTATTTATTTATTTTATTTATTTATTTATTTATTTATTTCTTGTTCCGTAGATCCAGTTAGTGAGTCAATCACAAGGATATGGAACGTGTCAAATTGCACAGGTTTCAATTTAAAATTACAATAAATACAAGGGCATTTCAATGGCAAATTGTACATAGTTTAAGTAAGACATACTATAAATACAGTAACAGATACAATGTCAGCTAGATAACATAACTACCATTTGACAGAAAAAGGAGATTCAAATAAAGGTTAAAGATAAGAGCACAAAGTTAAATCAGATATTAGGCCTACAAGAGTAAATACATGTACAGCCAATCTGTTGTTACAAAAAGTGTGCTAATGCCCAAATGCACAATAAAATCAATTGAACTACTTCTAGATATAATACGTTTAGTGATGGTATACATTTTCTTTCAGGTATTCATCCACAGTATAATAAAATTTCTCTGTCAGGTAATCTTTGAGAACTTGTTTAAATTTTGGCAGTTCTGTATGAACACATTTGATATGTAGTGGTAGAGCATTGAACAGCTTAATGCTGGAGTAGTAAACTCCTTTTTGTACCAGAGTGAGACGTTTCATTTCTAAATGTAGATTGTTTTTGTTTCTGGTGTTATAACCATGGAATTTACTGTTGTCTTGGTAGATGGAATAATTTTTGCACACAAAGGTGAGCAAGGAAAAAATATACTGTGAGGCAGTTGTTAGGATACCTATCTTCCGAAACAAGTGCCTGCAAGAGTATCTTTGATGGACCCCACACATTATTCTGATTGCTTTTTTTTGGATGGTGAAAACTTTTTTTGCAAGTGGTTGGTTCCCCCAGAATATGATAACATATGACATCAATGAGTGGAAGTAGCCAAAGTAGGCAACCTTAATAGTGTCAACTTCAGCCACTGAAGAAATTACCCGTAATGCAAATGTTGCCGAGCTAAGTTTTTTACATAGATGAAGAATGTGAACTGACCAATTACATTTACTGTCTATGTAAGCACCCAGGAATTTTGTGTCTTCAACTTTCTGTATTGGTTGATCTCTACATTTTATGTTAATTTCATCGGGATTACTTTGTGATGTATGGAACCTTATATAATGAGTTTTATATGCATTGAGCGAGAGACCATTTGAGGAGAACCAATTCAAGATGTCATTAAAAACAGTATTTGTAGTTTTTTCAAGATCATGATCAATCAAATCATCAATTAGAATTGTGGTATCATCGGCAAACAGGGTAAATTTGCTGTTTGTCTCAGAACAAAGAGGAAGATCATTAATAAAGATGAGGAAAAGCAGTGGGCCCAAAACGGAGCCTTGAGGCACACCACACGTTATTGTGCCCCATTCAGATGAGGCAGGTTCTCCAGAAGAGCCATTTAGCATTACAGTCTGCTTCTGATCCTGTAGATATGATTGCAGCCACAAGCCAACAGTACCACCTAAACCATAGTATTCTGCCTTTTTCCAAAGAATTTGGTGGTTTACACAGTCGAAGGCTTTCGTAAGATCACAAAAAATACCCACTGGAGACATTTTTTTGTTAATGGCTTCCAAAACTTGGTTGCTGAAAGAGAATATTGCCTGTTCAGTACAAATACCGGCACGAAAACCAAACTGATTTTTGCTTAAGATACTGTGGAAGTTGAGATGGTCTACAATCCCCCTGTGCATGAGTTTTTCTAGAATTTTCGAGAAGGTAGTTAATAGGGATATTGGGCGATAGTTTGTAACAATGCTTTTATCCCCGTTTTTAAAGAGAGGACTCACTACAGCCAACTTAAGTCTGTCAGGGACAATCCCATCTTGTAGGGATGCATTGTATATGTTGCATAAGACGGGACTAACAAATTTATAACAGTGTTTCAGTATTTTACTAGAAATACTGTCCACACCAGCAGAATTTTTATTTTTTAATGATCTAATTACTCTTATAACTTCGCTTACAGTAACTGGAGGTAAGGATATCTGTGGGATTCTGTTACTAATAGCTTATTTTGAAGTTCCAGAGATAATCTACCCAGGCAGTTTGACAGTTGTGATAGTGCATCTGTATAAATTTGTTCAACTTGTGAGACACTCATCCCACATCATTTGCTTTGGAATGATACCAGAAAGTTAATATCTGTTTAATTCAACTTCATTCCAAAAAGTACTGTCAGTATCACATAAAATCAGTAGCATTGTCGGACAGAATGCAAGTGGTTTACTGACATGAGGAATGTAGTCATCTGCCAAGTTTTTGATTATGGGCTTCCTTGTCACTTGGTGAGAAGGTCATGGGAATCCACTATATACTTCACACCTGCTCTTGCCTGAGGCAATGGACCAAACGTGTCAACAGGGAGAATTTGTAATGGTTTTCTATGTAAAATCAAATGCAATGCATCTTTTACATTGTTGGTTAGAAAGTTTGACCTTTCAACAAAGACTACAGGTTTTCATTAATTTTTGTATGTTTCTCCTTAGATTCAGAACATGACAATAACCACTGATCTTGTTTGCTCATTTTATCACTCCACAGTGCCTCCAGGCACATCATGTATAGTGATTTTTCTGTAACATTTTGTCAGTGAGGATCAGCATATTGTAACCTCAAAATACTTCAGCACAGTTTCAAATAATATTTCCTATGAATGTTGATATTCTTGAGTAATGTATTAAATCCAAACAATTGCTCTTCAACTTTTGCAGTTTGACTCAATCCTTCTGGTAATAGTGAGAGGGCATCATCTATGATGTTATCTTTTCCTTTCATGTAAGCAACCTCAGAATCATATTCCTGTAGAATTAATGATCATCTTCCAAGTCTCAGATGCAATAGTTCACACATTTGCAGGAAGCTTAGTGCCTGATGGTCACAATTGACTTTTGTAGTGTTCCTGCTAAGTAATAGTGCAACTTTGTTGAGGACCACACAACTGCAAGCACTTCTAGATTCATGGTGATAGCCCATTAGCAGTCTGAATGAAACTGCAGCTGTACAAAATCTCATTATTCCTTTTATGTCCTCTGTTAACAACAAAATTCAAGTGATATGTCCAGATGTGCAATATTTCTGAATTCACAAATTTCAATTTGATTCCATCAACAGCAAGTTGACAGTCCTGAGACCACTGCCAAGATACATTCTTTCTCAACAGGTTTTTAAGTAAGAGCTGGAAAATTCCTGATTCTCCTAAGAACACTGCCAGGTAGGGTTCCAGTCGACATAATTAAGTGAACAACAAATTTTATTTGTTGGTGTCCAAACTTTGACTTTTTGAGGTTTGTTGTTATTTCTGCCTCTAAAAATCTCTCTAACACTTCCTACAACAATGCATTGTGTTGTCCCATGTCCAAGATGCTATTAATAATTCATCAACGAACAACATTACTTGGCCTGAAGTTTCAGGTCACAGGTTAGCATCCAGGGCTGTGATAAATACACCTGCACTTACGTTGAGTTCAAAAGGCAATAATCTGAACTACTAACTTCTCCCAGGGTGGAGAATTGATGCGTACTTTCTTGCTGCTGTTACAAGGGATGATGAGCTACCAGAAATGACAGTCATGTGTGTTTGAGGTGTGCTTGCTTTTGTGAATGAATCTGTGTGTGTGTGTGTGTGTGTGTGTGTGTGTGTGTGTGTGTGTGTGTGTGTTTCCTTTTCCAAGGAAGGCTTTGGGCAAGAGCTAAATGTGTAACAATCTTTTTGTTGTGCTTGTCTGCAACTAAGTGTGTCATCTTTACAGTGAGTAGCAATCTATGTTTTTCCTTGTATTGTTGATATTCCAACCTAGAGTTTCCATTGTTTGATTTTGGCTTGTCTATAATCCATGGTTTATGGGTCATTTAGAAATTGTTGAGATGTGTATTCCAGTGTACACACCTCTGGGGTATTTAGGCAAGATTGTTTAGATAGCTGTGGAGCAGAAATGCCATAAGAATTATTTGTGGGAGATACCAGAAACTGCGTGATGATGGGTTGTGAAATGTGATGAAAATTATGCTGTAGGCAGGGAAAGTGGAAAGAATATAAAATATGCATTGTGGAAATATTTTTGGCTCTGTATGGCTATGACATTCATGAAAATTATCTGGTGACACAATGATTTTTATTTTTCGTTTTGTGTATGCAAGTGATGACATATTCATTGACCTGTTAGCCCTATGTACCAGTTGTATGCTGATTTATCCATGACTGTAGATCTATAAATATCCAGGTGGTTTCATAATATTGCTTATTCTCTGTTTGCACCTTGCAATGTGGAAGTGCCATAACTACTATACCTGATGGTGCTTAGTGCAACTAAGATTTTTAACAACCCATCTTTTAAATACTGCTTGTAATACCTCAGATAACCTTTTAGGTCTGCGTAAGAATAAAAGTTCAATACAGTTCAATTCAATTCAGTCGTACAACAGCTATCTGCTCTGTAGGAAAGTTGTAGTAATTCTTCAGCTGTGTTGAATGGTTTTGTGTGATTGATATGACATCAGATCTTGTATTGGGTGTCAGTGTGATAGACGAGCTCATCTACCAGTGTGTTTGATCACATACAGATAATGGATATCCAATATCTGGGACACTCCATTTTTTAGGTCATATGGGTACTGGCTATCTGTAAGCCACTGTGTACCACAAATACCTCAAGTGTACGAAAAATGATAGCAACAGAGTCAGCTGGTGTGGGCAGCCACATGTAGATGAGAGTGGTCACCATTGGTCTTTACAGCACTGGTGAGTCCACAGTGCAACCCATTACTTGCTATCTCAATGCTAGGAAAAATAACCAGTTCAGCCTCATTTTCTCAAAAGTCAACTTCAGTAAACCTGATGTTGTTCTATGCTCAGTGAACAGCATCACATAAATAAACATATTGTGGTGTCATGAACTTACTGAGACACTGTTTTCACAGCAGGACATGATTAACATCGCATCACTCTTGCTATTATCAAGTGAATGCCATACCTGTTAGAACACAAACAAAAAGTTGTGCAAATTGACATATGCTGTGAGTTGCTTAATAGCTTTTGAGATGATGAGATAATTTTTGTGGAACTATGATGATACTATAAGGAACAGAAAAGGAAGTGAAACAAGTAAAGTGCACAAATTGCTGGATTATCAAATATGTAAAAAAGATAAAAGTTGTTCCACCTGTAAACCGCTCTCATGTATAAAAAGTATTAGATTGCTGGATAGCTCTTCTGACAGCAATGACGGTACACCTGTTTACGTGTCAGTGTTTGAAGTTATGTGGCGAAAGGAATACATTCAATTTAAGAATTTGAATTCTGGTACTTATCTGGTTGGTGTGCTGATCTGCTTCTGGTTTCTCCAGCTGTTTTCAAAAGTTGGGTAGTGGGTCATTTAATTATTAAACTGGACACAAGATGCTTTCCATTTGTTTATTTCCAGAAGCCATGTTATCGCATCAATGCTGCTAATATCAATCACAATTTATAAAAACTACTAACTTCCAGCACTGATGTCTCTCTCTAACCAACTGACAAAGCATTTTCCCTCTCATTGTACACAGAAATGGATACTTTCCGATATGAGGGTAACACCACATTTACTATTCAATTCAACTGTTTTGTTTTAATAACTTTGCTTCTTGAAATTACATGCTTGTTTGGTTAGTTGTATTTAGTTTTATAGTAAAGCAAATAACTGAAAACATAAGAAGAATTGGCATTTTGACATCTTTAATTAAGCTAGTCAAATTTGGTCTCTAATCAATATTTGAATTGATGAGTAGTAGATGTGATTTAGAAATATAAATGCAGTTATGCAAAATGTCTTTAGTTTTTGTGCACTAAGAAACATTTAAATAAATTTATAACACATTCTACTTTTCCTTTGAACATAATTACTAAAACTGTAGAGAGATTATTTTACAGAGGTATGGCATTTTTCTATTATGTGATAAAATTGGTTTATTTATGGTGTGGATTATATCTCCTTCCACTGATAAAGATTTTTGTGTTTGTTTGTGTACCTGATTTGGTCTAAATTTGGAAAAGTAGTCATAATGTGAAGAAAAATGGTGTGGTATCAATCGCTTCGTTAGTGGTAAAAGAAGGTAGCATAAAGGCTTGTTTCATAACACAACACATGAGAGATGAAGATGATGATGGGGATGATAATATTTCTCAGCTAGAAAGGAAATATTTATAAGAGTACTATTTATACTCTGGATTCCCATTACAGGAGCCTTATATAACACTGGAAGTCTGGTTTGATGCAACAACTACATTGCATAAAAAAGAAGGTACCATGACCTTATCAGCTGAATTATAGAAGAAAATCCATGTTGTTCTCTTGTATAATTATTCATAACATACCATCAAAAACTCACAGTCCAACCAGTTAAAAATTTATCAGGACAAGTGTTGCCCACATTATGCCCTTAAGTCAAAAATTGAGTGAAAAATATTTTGCATCATTAAACATAATCTCAATCTTTTTGACTTTTGTCTACTTTAGTCCCTGAAGGAAAGACAGTAAGACCTTTTATTGAAGTGGTAGTCAACTATGAAATAGTTTTAAAGCACCAGATAAGGAGGTATCAACATTTTGTGTTTTAGTATGGGCAAACATGGTGTAGGAAGTACACAGAGGCAGTGATCCATTTCCAGTCCAGCAAATAACGTAAAGCATGAGTAGACAATGAAATCAGTCAGTCTTACATTTTGTCAATTCTTATAGTATTTGTCATAAAAATTCTCTCATATAAGATTTGATTTTATTATTAAATTTAATTCCTTGAGCTTATAATTTTATTTGAAGGTTAGGACTTTTTCATGATTGATTGTTTCTCAAATGCTAGAATCCTAATGTTTTCTAAATACTTTTTGTTGCACAGGAACTTATGTTTGCTCAGAATGTGGGTATGAACTTTTCACAAGTCTATCAAAGTATGAACATGAAACACCCTGGCCAGCATTTACCCAGCCAATTCATGAAAACTCTCTCTCAAAAACGCCAGAAATTGGACGCCCATTGGCCTTGAAGGTAAGGACACATTGATTACATGTTAGTTTCTTGCTCTCTATATTTTTAGGTGGGTTGCAGGGGTGGGGATCATGATGTTCATCTGTAAGTGTTTAAATAAGAATAGTATCATGCAGTCTGTGGTGTTATGAACATGTGGGACGAGGGGGGGGGGGAGGGGGGGGGGGGCAGAGAAATGAATAAGGGAAATGTCGGGTTCACAACTTGAGAATAATAGACCAAAATGGAGACAAAGTCAAACAATGGAAAATCCAGGCTGGAATGTAACAGTATTATGAAAAGGGTAGTTGCTACTCATCATGTAGCAGAGATGCTGAGTCACAGGCTAAGCGCAACAAAAAGACTGTCACAAAATAGGAGACATGAAAGACATAGTGAAGTCCAACACTTGAGTTTATAGGAGCAAAGTGGATCAATTTAGAAACAGTGCAGAAATGTAATTATTGCATACAGTAGTGGGATTTTTGTATTTGTTCATCTTATAGATAAGACAAAGCTAAGAATACGGGGATAAATATGGACATTGTGAGACACACAAGATGGATTCGGTAGTGACCTATATCAGGAAAATGATAAAGAGGCTACAGCTTGCTATATAGAATGTGCAAAACACAAGTTCTGTGGGTAGTAGCATGGTGAGGCATTCCGTAATTCATGTAGAATGGTGTAGCCTTCTGTGAACATTGCAACATATTTTCATGCAGCTTTATGTGTAGGCAGTTCAGATTTGAGGACAGAGATGATTACTAAATGATTTATTGGATAAAAGTGCAAAACACAAGATGTGACACCATTTATCACAAATATCTTGAATGATATTCCTACTGCAACTATGTGTGTAGATAATTCATTTTACAAAATGTGCTGTAAACAAATCTGATGAGAGAATTTCCTTATCTTTGGACTAGTCCCAATAAGCCACAGGAATTTTGTGTAATGGTAGTAAACCACTCCTGATTACTCCATGAATGAGAAAGATATGGAATGAATGGCAGTGCTATGAAATGGTTAAAAGTGCATTTAAGAGAGATAAAGCAAAGGTTTGTTGTACCATTAGGTATGGCAATTTGTTTCTCTAACTGGAAAATTATTTAATAGGGATTCCCACAAGGTATCATTTTAAGCCCAGTGATGTTTTTTTTTAATTTTATATGAATGATTTTCTCTAAATGTAACATTTTTTGCTGATGACAACTCTGTATTCATGAAACTGAAATCACAAAACAACTTCCTTGAAGAGGCATTGGTAGCCTAGTAACCATAGAAAATTAGTTGCTTCTAAATGGATTAAAATTAAACGTGACAAAGACCCAATTAACACAGATTAAAACTAAACAATCAAAATCAAATAACTTCCATAAAAATCAGGAACTTACTGGAGCAGATACTGTCAAATTGCTAAGGATATTGGTGGAAAAAAAAAAAAAAAAACTGTCACAGGCTTCTCACATAAGCTAGTTGGCAAAGGTATTAAGCACTATTGTTTTTGTAGTGACAGTACTGTCATATGTAAGTGTCATATGCAACTGCTTTGAATTTGTTGTAAGATGTAGAACAATCATTTGGGGGAATGCCATTAGAATAAATAGGATATTATTAATACAAACATCATTATGAGAACTATGTTGTTAGGGTATAGGTATTGATCCTGTACTTTACAGGTTGAAGCTACTCTTAAGCTTTTTTGGTATAGCACAGTGGCATCATTGATGGGGATGTCCAACAGTTCTAGAAGGGCAAGTTGGCACCTGGAAATAGTTTGGCACAAAGGAGTGAGGAAGCCATGCCAAACCTATTGTGCGAGCAGGACGTGTATGCATTTGAAAAAATTCATCATGGTTAAAGTAATAATTGTGCAGCACAGGATTAATTTTGTACTGGGAGAGTTGTTATACACTACTGGCCATTAAAATTGCTACACCAAGAAGAAATGCAGATGATAAACGGGTATTCATCAGACAAATATATTATACTAGAACTGACATGTGAACACGTTTTCATGCAATTTGGGTGCATAGATCTTGAGAAATCAGTACCCAGAACAACCACCTCTGGCTGTAATAACGGCCTTGATACACCTGGGCATTGAGTTAAACAGAGCTTGGATGGCGTGTACAGGTACAGCTGCCCATGCAGCTTCAACACGATACCACAGTTCATCACATGAGTAGTGGCTGTCGTATTGTGACGAGCCAGTTGCTCGGCCACCATTGACCAGACGTTTTCAGTTGGTGAGAGATCTGGAGAATGTGCTGGCCAGGGCAGCAGTCAAACATTTTCTGTATCCAGAAAGGCCCGTACAGGACCTGCAACATGCATTCGTGCATTATCCTGCTGAAATGTAGGGTTTTGCAAGTATCGAATGAAGGGTAGAACCACAGGTCTTAACACATCTGAAATGTAACGTCAACTGTTCAAAGTGCCGTCAATGCGAACAAGAGGTGACCGAAATGTGTAACCAATGGCACCCCATACCATCACGCCAGGTGATATGCCAGTATGGCGATGACGAATACATGCTTCCAATGTGCGTTCACCATGATGTTGCCAAACACAGATGCAACCATCATGATGCTGTAAACAGGATCTGGAGTCATCTGAAAAAATGATGTTTCGCCATTCGTGCACCCAGGTTTGTCGTTGAGTACACCATCGCAGACGCCTTTGTCTGTGATGCAGCGTCAATGGTAACCGCAGCCATGGTCTCTGAGCTGATAGTCCATGCTGCTGAAAAAGTCGTCGAACTGTTCATGCAGATGGTTGTTGTCTTGCAAATGTCCCTATCTGTTGACTCAGGGATTGAGACGTGGCTGCATGATCCGTTACAGCCATGCAGATAAGATGCCTGTCATCTCGTCTGCTAGTGATACGAGGCTGTTGGGATCCAGCACGGCATTCCGTATTACCTTCCTGAACCCACCGATTCCATATTGTGCTAACAGTCATTGGATCTTGACCAATGCGAGCAGCAATGTTGCGATACAATAAACCGCAATTGCAATAGGCTACAATCCGACCTTTATCAAAGTCGGAAATGTGATGTTACACATTTATCCTCCTTACACGAGGCATCACAACAACATTTCACCAGGCATTGCCAGTCAACTGCTGTTTGTATATGAGAAATCGGTTGGAAACTTTCCTCATGTCAGCACGTTGTAGGTGTCGCCACCGGCGCCAACCTTGTGTGAATGCTCTGAAAAGCTAATCATTTGCATATCACAGCATCTTCTTCCTGTCGGTTAAATTTCGCGTCTGTAGCTCATCATCTTCGTGGTGTAGCAATTTTAATGGCCAGTAGTGTATAATTAAAAGACACCATACTGTCAGAAATCAGCAATGGTAAACTCATATACACTCATGATAAATGAGTGACTAATTGTAGTGTGAGTGCAATCAGTACTAGTAGGTATGTGATACTTGAAATTAAACTGAAATCAATTAACTAAGTCATACAAAAGTGTTCTTATATTATTTTGGAAGGCACTGAATTGTAGAACAGTGTGGGAAAATAAATAGGGCATGCATTGTAGGCAGTGACCAGAACTTTAGTTATCACTACATATACCTGTAGAGTGAGTTCACACTTCAGAACTTGCTACTTATGAAAGTCCAACACCTAATTTTCCAACTAGCCAGACCGTAGCAAGTAATAATCAAATATAAATTAACAAATAGTATAGAGTGGCACCTTATAATGTGTAATATTACACCTACGGTTTCACTTGTGACTATTTAACAGTGATTATATTGGCTGATGTAGAAAACACTCTGCATCAGGAGTGCAGCTCTGTGGCAGAATAATCTTTGGAGTGAATGAGCTATTGTAGTATGTGCATGAGATATGAGGTATTGTTTCCCATATTCTACACTTGTGGTTTCAATCATTTTACCTGGAGCATCCTCATCTGAGCCTTTGCTACGTGCTATTTAAGAATTTAAATATTTTAACTATTTCAATAGTGTAAGGGTAAGATAGATTGCTGCTCACCGTAAAGATGATGTGTTGAGTTGCAGACAGACAGAAGGAAAAGACACACAGACACTTTCAGCCAAAGCTTTCTTTTCATGTGTTATCTTTATACATAAAAAATCAGAATTATTTAGAAGGAACAATTTTCAAAAAAGGTAGGATACTATAAAAAAAGAAAATTTCATGTTAACATATTGTAGGTTAAAACTCTGTTCCTAGACTCTTTTGTACATGGTTATGAAAATTTGCTGAAGACAAAATTACATGCCATTCTTGTTCAGAAATGTTATTAATTCATAGAATTTTTAAATTGTATTAGAGCTACCTTTGTGAAGTAATGTCATAAACTTGTACTGATGACTGTAAATTTATTTATTTATTTATCTACCCCCTCCCCCCCCCCCCCCCACCCCCCCCTCCCATCCCATGAACCATGGACCTTGCCGTTGGTGGGGAGGCTTGCACGCCTCAGCGATACAGATAGCCGTACTGTAGGTGCAACCACAATGGAGGGGTATCTGTTGAGAGGCCAGACAAACATGTGGTTCCTGAAGAGGGGCAGCAGCCTTTTCAGTAGTTGCAGGGGTAACAGTCTGGATGATTGACTAATCTGGCCTTGTAACACTAACCAAAATGGCCTTGCTGTGCTGGTACTGTGAACGGCTGAAAGCAAGGGGAAACTACAGCCGTCATTTTTCCCGAGGGCATGCAGCTTTACTGTATGATTAAATGATGGTGGCGTCCTCTTGGGTAAAATATTCCGGAGGTAAAATAGTCCCCCATTCGGATCTCCGGGTGGGGACTACTCAAGAGGATGTCGTTATCAGGAGAAAGAATACTGGCGTTCTACGGATCGGAGCATGGAATGTCAGATCCCTCAATAGGGCAGATGGGTTAGAAATTTAAAAATGGAAATGGATAGGTTAAAGTTAGATATAATGGGAATTAGTGAAGTTCGGTGGCAGGAGGAACAAGACTTTTGGTCAGGTGAATACAGGGTTATAAATACAAAATCAGATAGGGGTAATGCAGGAGTAGCTTTAATAATGAATAGGAAAATAGGAGTGCGTGTAAGCTACTACAAACAGCACAGTGAATGCATTATTGTGGCCAAGATAGACATGAAGCCCACGTCCACTACAGTAGTACAAGTTTATATGACAACTAGCTCTGCAGATTACGAAGAAATTGATGAAATGTATGATGAGATAAAAGAAATTATTCAGGTAGTGAAGAGAGATGAAAATTTAATAGTCATGGGTGATTGGAATTTGACAGTAGGAAAAGGAAGAGAAGGAAACGTAGTAGGTGAATATGGATTGGGGCTAAGAAATGAAAGAGGAAGCCGCCTAGTAGAATTTTGCGCAGAGCATAACTTAATCATAGCTAACACTTGGTTCAAGAATCATGAAAGAAGGTTGTATACATGGAAGAACCCTGGAGATACTAGAAGGTTTCAGATAGATTATATAATGGTAAGACAGAGATTTAGGATCCAGGTTTTAAATTGTAAGGCATTTCCAGGGGCAGATGTGGACTCTGACCACAATCTATTGGTTATGAACTGTAGATTAAAACTGAAGAAACTGCAAAAAGGTGGTAATTTAAGGAGATGGGACCTGGATAAACTGAAAGAACCAGAGGTTGTGCAGAGTTTCAGGGAGAGCATAAGGGAACAATTGACAGGAATGGGTGAAAGAAATTCAGTAGAAGAAGAATGGGTAGCTTTGAGGGATGAAATAGTGAAGGCAGCAGACGATCAAGTAGGTAAAAAGACGAGGGCTAGTAGAAATCCATGGGTAACAGAAGAGATACTGAAATTAATTGATGAAAGGAGAAAATACAAAAATGCAGTAAATGAAGGAGGCAAAAAGGAATACAAACGTCTCAAAAATGAGATCGACAGGAAGTGCAAAATGGCTAAGCAGGGATGGCTAGAGGACAAACTTAAGGATATAGAGGATTATCTCACTAGGGGTAAGATAGATACTGCCTACAGGAAAGTTAAAGAGACCTTTGGAGAAAAGAGAACCACTTGCATGAATATCAAGAGCTCAGATGGAAACCCAGTTCTAAGCAAAGAAGGGAAAGCAGAAAGGTGGAAGGAGTATATAGAGCGTCTATACAGGGGCAATGTTCTTGAGGACGATATAATGGAAATGGAAGAGGATGTAAATGAAGATGAAATGGGAGATATGATACTGCGTGAAGAGTTTGACAGAGCACTGAAAGACCTGAGTCGAAACAAGGCCCCGGGAGTAGACAACATTCCATTAGAGCTACTGATAGCCTTGGGAGAGCCAGTCCTGACAAAACTCTGCCATCTGGTAAGCAAGATGTATGAGACAGGCAAAATTCCCCCAGACTTCAAGAAGAATATAATAATTCCAACCCCAAAGAAAGCAGGCATTGACAGATGTGAAAATTACCGAACTATCAGTTTAATAAGTCATAGCTGCAAAATACTAACACGAATTCTTTACAGACGAATGGAAAAACTGGTAGAAGCCGACCTATGGGGAGATCAGTTTGGATTCCGTAGAAATGTTGGAACACGTGAGGCAATACTGACCCTACGACTTATCTTAGAAGAAAGATTAAGGAAAGGCAAACCTACATTTCTAGCATTTGTAGACTTAGAGAAAGCTTTTGACAATGTTGACTGGAATATCCTCTTTCAAATTCTGAAGGTGGCAGGGGTAAAATACAGGGAGCGAAAGGCTATTTATAATTTGTACAGAAAGCAGATGGCAGTTATAAGAGTCGAGGGACATGAAAGGGAAGCAGTGGTTGGGAAGGGAGTGGGACAGGGTTGTAGCCTCTCCTCGATGCTATTCAATCTGTATATTGAGCAAGCAGTAAAGGAATCAAAAGAAAAGTTCGGAGTAGGTATTAAAATCCATGGAGAAGAAATAAAAACTTTGAGGTTCACTGATGACATTGTAATTCTGTCAGAGACAGAAAAGGACTTGGAAGAGCAGTTGAATGGAATGGACAGTGTCTTGAAAGCAGGGTATATGATGAACATCAACGAAAGCAAAATGAGGATAATGGGATGTAGTCGAATTAAGTCAGGTGATGCTGAGGGAATTAGATTAGGAAATGAGACACTTAAAGTAGTAAAGGAGTTTTGCTATTTGGGGAGCAAAATAGCTGATGATGGTCGAAGTAGAGAGGATATAAAATGTAGACTGGCAATGGCAAGGAAAGCGTTTCTGAAGAAGAGAAATTTGTTAACATCGAGTATTGATTTAAGTGTCAGGAAGTCATTTCTGAAAGTATTTGTATGGAATGTAGCCATGTATGGAAGTGAAACATGGATGATAAATAGTTTAGACAAGAAGAGAATAGAAGCTTTCAAAATGTGGTGCTACAGAAGAATGCTGAAGATTAGATGGGTAGATCATATAACTAATGAGGAGGTATTGAATAGAATTGGGGAGAAGAGAAGTTTGTGGTACAACTTGCCTAGAAGAAGGGATCAGTTGGTAGGACATGTTCTGAGGCATCAAGGGATCACCAATTTAGTACTGGAGGGCAGCGTGGAGGGTACAAATTGTAGAGGGAGACCAAGAGATGAATACACTAAGCAGATTCAGAAGGATGTAGGCTGCAGTAGGTACTGGGAGATGAAGAAGCTTGCACCGGATAGAGTAGCATGGAGAGCTGCATCAAACCAGTCTCAGGGCTGAAGACCACAACAACAACAACATTATTTATCTGTGTCCAAAGGACACTAAAATGCAATATAATAAAAAATACAACCTAATGTTAATCACAGAGAATTTCACACTTTATTAGTCCAATGTTAAGCAACCAGAATTGCATTTTATTCACTACAAATAAATCTTTCAAGTCACAGGATTGACTCAGGTTACTGCAGACCAACAAGTGTTCAAGAGCCCTTTCTTGCCCAACATATACAACACCCATCATAACGATATTCCACTTCTTCAAATTAGTGTTGCACTTAGTCACCTCTGTTCTCAACTTGTTGAGGGTTTTCCAGGTCCCATATTGGAGATGGCTGCCTGATAGTAGCTTCTCTTTCGCTGTCCAGAATCTTCCAGGAGACTTTGTTCTCCACAGCTCAGCTCAGTGGCCTTGTGCTGAACTCAGAACTGGTGTAGTTGTAAGTAGAAAGCTTCTTATGGATTTCAGTCATGATGGATAGACGTGAATTCTGAACAATGGATGCCTTGGATCTGCTTCTTGATTTTTCTCTTCATTTCCGCTACTACCTGTCTTCTTACATCTGGAGTTGCTACTACCATGAAGGGAAATATCTTGTTGACAGGTTTTGGTCTTAGGTATGCTGGGTCTTAGGTATGCTGTGACTATGTGGCCTGTCTCATGAAGAGCTACATCAACTTGGTTACCATGTGCAGAGTTTCTCCTGACTGATGTGGTGCACTCGACAGCACAGAAACACAGAGCAAGTGTGGATGTGTGGAGGACACTGGGCTGCGCTCTGCTTGTGGTGTTTGGCACTATGCGGATAAGGTTGTTTATGGTGCATACCTTCTGTCTGGTGTCTATAGATTGTTGTTTGTAGGTTAAGGCATGATCCAACTTTAATACTAGTATTGGGGCTTGGCACAGTGATTTAGATTGTGTCCTTTCTAGGTGATGTTCAATTTCTTCTTGCTTTCTTGTAGGTGAAACGCACACACTTGATTTTTATCTGGGTTGGATTTCAGTTGGTTTTCGTAGAGATGGCATGTCCTTCAAGAGTAGATGTTAGATTGGCTTCTGCTTCTTTACATGTCACTCCCTGAGAAGCAACAGCAGTGTCATCTGCATAGACAAAGGGCTGGGTTCTAGTGTTGAGTGGCCGATCATTGTTACATATGTTATATGATATTGGAACCAGCAAACTTCCCTGGGAAAGACCATTCTTCTGCATTATCCATTGACTCTTTTTGTTAGTTAGAGTGTCAAAAAACCATCTGTTCTGCATCAGAAAATGAATAAACTATGTCAGAATGCAGTCCTTAGTTGTTTTGTGCAGTGTCTTTGTTAGTTTCTTATGATTCATGGTGTCATAAGCAGCTGTAAGATTAATAAAGGCAACTCCAGCTGTCTGCTTTCTTTCATACTCTTTTTCAATGTGCTGGGTTAATTTAAGTATCTGACTGGTACCTGATTTTTCTGGTCTGAAACCTGACTATTCTTTAATTATCTTCTTGTTGACAGGCTCAGAAATTTGATTCAGAACTATTATCTCCAGAACATTAAACAGATGGCACAGAAGTGATACAGGTCTGAAGTTTTGGGGCTATTGGATTCTTTGCCTGGTTTTAGCAGTGCCATTACTTTTGCCTTGTACCAGGCACCAGATCTTTAGGATTATCACTCTAGCAACACAAGTGTTCATCATTTTCAGGATCCAATTGATAGTTACAAGGCCAAAGTTCTTTATTTGCTCTGATCTTATGTCATCCAAGCTTAAAGCTTTGTTATTTTTCATCCGATGAATAGCAGTTCTCAGTTTTTCATATATTAATGGAGTGCCAAAATGATCATTCTCCTCTTCACATTGTTCAAGTTTTGTGGTTTCGCCATTGAGCAGCAGTTGGTGTGCTATTTGGTCAGGTGTGATCTTGCTCACTCATGGGGGTGAAACTGTAGGATCACCTTAAGGTTTCTCAGTAATTTCCAGGCTTGTCAGCTACTTCATTTCATATCCAAATGTTCGAGGAGATTAAATTTTTTTCTTTTCGTGGTGTTGGTATGGCTTGGATAAGTTGTTTTTCCTGTTTTTATTGTCTCTTCTGAGAATGGACGATTTTTGAAAAGCTGTTCATACCTCTTAAGAAGCACTTTTAAGTCTTTATCAAGTCCAGGTAACTAAACAGTTCTACATCATCTTGGAATGTTTTTATGAGAAATGGTCTTCACTAGCTGCAAAAAGTCTCTGTAATTTTCTGGGTCAGGCCTGGATTCTTCATCCACTTCTGAGAAAATTGATCCCACTGAGCTTTTCTGAAGTTGAACTGTCTTCTGAATACAACTTCTTCTCATGTAACAACTACTTCCACAGTACATGTAAGAGCTCTGTGTTGTGTTCTTGGAAATGGTTCTGCAGTGTGCTTCTTGATTTGGTGAGCAACATATTCAGAGGCAAAAATATTATCTGGGCTGTAGCCCCTCCTCTGTCATCCACTAGTAAAGAAATGGGGCAGATTTGATTCAAAATCAAACAATGGAAACTCAAGGTTGTAATATCAACAACACTAGTCACATTTGCCATCCCCCTTTTCACGCTTATCCATCCACAGACCTGCAACCCACATTACAATCTTTTTTATTTTTTTTTCTTTGATCTCATTGTGTCTTCACACCAAATCAGTTGGTTTTTGCCTTTCACTATCAGCCTCCTCCCTCAGATCTTATCTTGTTTCCCCTTACTTCATTCATTTCATCCTTTTCTTGAGTTTCCCCATGTGTTTGGATGTATTTTTGCAATTTTTTCAGCCATAATTCTATGTTATTTACATATTTTTATGTGTTTTGTGCATCACCATGGACCCTTGCTCCTTACATCTGTGTCAATATAGAAAAATTTCCTTATCCCTGGCCATAACCCAGTTCCACGTACTGTTTCTGCATTGTTGCTTGCCTCGTAGAATCCCCCCAAATGGCCTTGCCATCAAATTACCCATCTCTGGCTGCCACCCTTGTTTCCACAGGGACTTCGATCTGTTCAGATTCTGCCAATCCTTAATCCTCACCAACATAGTCCTTCAAATCCGAATCAGTCGGGCTCAGACCTCCCTGCAATACCTTCTCTCCATCCGTAAAATTTTCCTGCTGTGCAATCCCAAATTCCTGGATTCCATATCACACATTGAAACTCTTGGACCTAGAGCAACATGCGCAATGCCACCTCAAAAAACTCTCCCCTGTGTTCACTTCCTACTCTAATCTTGGACTGCCACTATCCCCCTCCTCTACAACTTCCAAACCTTCCCTTTGTCCCCTCATAGCTGATAAACCCTGTCTCGCAGACCTACAACATTTACCCACCCTCAAAAACTCTCTTGCCCTGGATTACAGAATCCATAACCTAAACAGATCCAAAACACAATCATGAACCTTTCCTCTGAAAGACTTGACCCCACAGAAGTTTCAGTCTTTTCCAAAGGCCTCACCTTTCCTCAGTCCCAGACCCAGACCCAATCATGCAGGACTGTTAAAGACTTTCTCTCCCTACGGTGGAAACACTTATTCACCACCAATGCTACCAATCAGACTCAACCAAAGACCAATGTTGAATCCTGCCTGACTCAGTTCACTCCTCAATCCAACTGTGATCCACCACCACTGCCCCCATATCACCCCCTGTTAATTTTCCAGAATTTCTTAACAACAAACCTCACCTCACCATCATTCCCAAAATCCCTCAACATGCAAACCAACCTTACAGCCGCAGAAAGAACTGCAATCCACCACCTAAAAATATATCCTGACCTTATAATCCTATCTGCTCACAAAGGTTCCTCTATTGTTGTACGCTTGTTCGCCCACTGCTTGAATACTGCTCACCGGTGTGGGATCTGTACCAGATAGGGTTGATAGAAGAGATAGAGAAGATCCAATGGAGAGCAGCGCGCTTCATTACAGGATCATTTAGTAATCGTGAAAGCGTTACAGAGATGATAGATAAACTCCAGTGGAGGTCTCTGCAAGAGAGACGCTCAGTAGCTCGGTACCGGCTTTTGTTGAAGTTTTGAGAACATACCTTCACCGAGGAGTCAAGCAGTATATTGCTCCCTCCTACGTATATCTCACGAAGAGACCATGAGGATAAAATCAGAGAAATTAGAGCCCACACAGAGGCATAGCGATAATCTTTCTTACCATGAACAATACGAGATGGAATAAAAGAGAGAACCGATAGAGGTACTCAAAGTACCCTCCACCACACACCGTCAGGTGGCTTGTGGAGGATGGCTGTAGATGTAGATAGATGTAGAACCCCAAGGATTACATGGCAGAAGGACTCAGCCAGCTGTCAGATTCATCCACCTTAAAACCCTTCCACAGTAACCCCATTGCAGAAATCCAGCATGATCTCCAGTCTCTCCTCAGATCCTTAGGCCCATCCCAGAATCTCTCCATGGAGTCCATCTCTCTCCTCACCTCTACCACTCCCTGCAAGCATTCCTTCTACATGCTTCCTAAAGTCCACAAACCCAACCACCCAGGACATCCCATTGTGGCCAGTTACTGTACCTCCACTGAGAGAGCCTCTGCTCTTGTAGACCAACATCTTCAGTCTATTACCCACAGCCTACCCTCCCATACAAAAGATACTAAACAGTTTCTCCACTGACTCTCCACAGTTCCTGTTCCTTTAGCATGTGGTACCCTGATTGTCACTATTGATGCCACCTCCCTTTACACTAACATCCCTAATGCCCATGGCCTTGCCACTATTGAACACTACTTTGCTCAACACCTGATGGATTCGAAACCAACAACCTCCTTCCTACCTAATTGCTATGACCAAATACATCCACACCCTCAATTAATTCTCCTTTGAGGGCATTACCTCCAAACAAATCCTGTATACAGCTATGGGCATCCACATGGCCCATCCTATGTCAACCTCTTCATGGCCATCTAGAGAAATTCTTCTTAAACACCCACAATCTCAAACCCCTCACCTGGTTCAGATTCATTAATGTTACCTTCATGATCTGGATTGAGGGTGAGGACACCTTATCCACATTACTGCGGAACCTCAACACTTTCTCCCTCATTTGCTTCACCTGGTCTTGCTAAACCCAACAAGCCACCTTTCTTGATGTTGATATTCTCCTCAAAGATGGCTACAACAGTATCTCTGTTCATATCAAACCTACCAACCACTAGTAATACCTCCACTTTGACAGCTGCCACCCATTCCACACCAAGAACTCCTTACCATAGAGCCTAGCCACCCATGGCTGTTGCATCTGTACTGATGAGCACCCTCTCAAAATATACTAATGTCTTATTGAGGCCTTCGTGGGCCATAGATGTATCATGACACTGCACTGAACAGATATTTGAATGTTGTGCAGGGGCAGTTGAATTTAGAGAAACTAAACTTCTAATTGTTGTTGTTTGTAGGTCCCCTAACTCTGACTTCAGAGCATTTCTGCTCAAGCTAGAGAGGGTTCTTGATTCACTTTGTAGGAAGTACCAGAAATTAATTATACATGGTGACTTCAATATTAATTTTGTGTATGATGGTGCAAGAAAGAGGATGTTGGTAGATTTCCTAAATTCATATGATCTGATGCAGACTGTGTTTTTTTCCAACTAGGATGCAGGGGAACAGTAGCACAGCCATAGACAATATTTTTATTCATTCTTCATTACTAGATGGGCATTCTATTAGTAAAAGAGTGAATGGCCTTTCAGACCATGATGTACAAATTTTAACACTAAAAGGCTTTTGTACTCAAACCAATGTAATATTTAATTACAAACTATGTAGGAAAGTTAATCCAACAGCAATAGAGAGTTTTTTAAACCTTGTCAAGGAACCACAGTGGCTGGATGTTTATAGTGCCGATAACATAGATGATAAATTCAATGCTTTCCTTAACACATTTCTCATGCTCTTTGAGAGTTGCTTTCCAATAGGATGTTCTAAATCGGATACTAGCAGTAATAGGCAGCCTGAGTGGCTGACTAGTGGGATAAGGATATCTTGTAGAACAAAGTGGGAATTGTATCAAAATGTTAGATGTAGTCACAATCAAGCTACAGTAGCCCATTACAAACAGTATTGTAAGGTGCTTAAAAATGTTATTAGGAAGGCAAAGAATATGTGGTATGCAAATAGAATAGCTAATTCAGAGGATAAAATTAAAACCATATGGTCAGTTGTGAAGGAAGTGTCTGGTCAGCAGAAAAAGGTCGATGATATAAAGTCAGTTCACAGTAAAAATATTTCTGTTACTAATAAATCAGATATATGTACAGTATTTAACAATCATTTTCTGAGCATTGCTGATGAATTAAAAACAAATTTAGTTTCTACGGGAAATCATATAACTTTCTTGGCAAATACCTTTCTGAGATTTATGTCTGAAATACTCTTCTGTGATACAGCCCCCAGGGGCTCAGCATTCATTTGCTGGGTACGGGCTTGGCGACCACGGGGTTCCTTAGCTGGGGACTGGTAAGCGCCGCCAGTCCTCTGTCACCGTAAGCTCTGGGCATACTTCAACAACCACCGTGCGGCGCGTCAGTGGAAAGTTGTGTGTCTCAGAGAGTGGGGATCTTGGCTTGACCGCCCGGATCGTCAGGATGGAATAAACCTCTATAAACAACCCCTCAATCTCAAGGTGTGCTTCGTGCTGATGAGATGCATGGCTGTTGAGGTGGAACAGTCACTAGCGGGGAACCTCTGGGGAACCTGCCGCACCTCAGTCGTATAAGGCTTACCTAGGCACGCGGGGCTCTGTCTAGGTGGACTTCTAGTTCCCTAGCTGCTCGTGGGACCGAGATGGATCCTTCGAAATCCTCTTTTCTTCCTCCCAGCGGAAAGGGTGGGCCGCTGGAAGGTTCTCGCACCCAGTCTCTTAAGAGGGCTCGTGCAGTCAGTCCCCCTGACTCCGGCACTTCTTTGACAAGTCCAGTCTTAGGTAACAGAATGCATTCTGGTAATCAGCATGTGTTTCTCATTGTAAAATGTAAGGAGGGTAGTTTTGAGAAGATTTCGCCCTTCTATATACAAAAGGGTTTGGAGGGCATCTGTGGCTCCTTAAAATCAGTGAAGCGTTTGCGTAATGGGACCTTGCTCGTGGAAACTTCCACTTCCAAGCAAGCCACTAACCTGCAAGCTGCTAAATGCCTTGGGGAGTATGCCATAGACACGGAACTGCACAGCACCTTGAATTATAGCAAAGGTGTTGTGACTTGCCAGGATCTAGTTGACATTCCCAAAGACGAACTGCAACATGAGTGGGCTCCGGAAGGTATCGTTGATGTTCAAAATATCATGAAGAGGGTTGATGGCAATCTTGTGAAATCCAACTCTTTTATTCTGACCTTCAGTAGCACAAAACTTCCCGAACATATTAAGGCTGGCTTCCTTCGCCTTAGTGTGCAGCCTTATTTCCCATCTCCAATGCGCTGTTTAAAGCCCAGTGCGCCAATTACCACTCCCACATCAGCTCCCCCAAAGCCCACCAAACCACAGAAAGCAGCAACAGCAGGTCAAATCCTGTGGTAAACCATCTGACCATGCGGATGTTGTTTTACGTGAGGCTTCCTCTGACTCTTCCCCAGAGTTGATGGAATACGATGTATGTGTGGGGCAATTATCTCGCCCCCACACTTGCCCCTCCACCTGCTGCGGTCTCCCTGCCCCGTCGGAGAGACAGGATGAAGGTGCTACCCCCATCACAGATGGCTCCCATACTTCAGTGGAACTTGCAAGGGTTCAGGACGCATGTGGAGGAACTTCGTCTACTATCTCAGGGTAGACCGCTGTGTCTATGTCTCCAGGAGACTTATTTCCATCCACCATACTCCCCTGAGATCCGAGGCTATACGCTCCACAAAAAGGACGACCTGTGTGGAGAGAGAGCTAGAGGAGGCGTAGGTATTTTCGTCAGGACGGACTACCACTCCTCGCCTCTCTCACTTACGATGACTTTACAGGCCGTCGCTGTGTCCGTGCACGTGCGTCATCCATTGACTGTATGTTCGCTTTACTTGCCCCCACATGATGCACTTGATGACACGGCCCTCACCGACCTTCTTACACAGCTCCCCCAGCCATTCATTATTTGTGGTGATTTTAATGCCCACAATGTGCTTTGGGGCTCTGCACATACCTGCCCCAGGGGTAGAGCAGTTGAGAGGCTTCTCCTGTCATCCTGTGCCTACTTGCTCAATGGAGGACAGAGTACTCATTTCTGCACAGCGACTGGGTCGTTCTCTGCCATTGATCTCTCGCTTTGCTCTCCAGCTCTTGCCGCCAGTGCTCACTGGGAAGTGGTCGCTGACTTCCACGGCAGTGATCATTTCCCAATCTGGATTCACCTGCCAGATGGCGTGGGCCCCGAAAGGAGACCACCACGATGGGTGCTCAGTGGAGCCGACTGGACACTTTATAGCCAGTTGGCCCAATTCGAACACTGTGCGAATGGTGAGGCGTGGGTGGATCATATTACCGAAACAGTCCACCACGCCGCTGCAGCATCCATTCCACAGTCCACAGGGCATAGGAAGAGGCCACCTGTGCCTTGGTGGAGTGCCGAATGCCGCTCTGCAATCAGGACCAGGCGTGCGGCTCTGCGTCGGTTCAAGTGTCGGCCGACTGCTGAGAATCTTGCAGCCTTTTGGGTGGCGAGGGCAAGATGTCGCCGCATTATTCATGAGAGCAAGAAGAGGTCATGGCAACAGTTCCTGAACACCATTAATCGTTCCACCAACAGTTCCATTGTGTGGGAGAC
Organism: Schistocerca piceifrons; assembly: GCF_021461385.2. NCBI lineage: Eukaryota > Metazoa > Arthropoda > Insecta > Orthoptera > Acrididae > Schistocerca > Schistocerca piceifrons. Next base: position 307,961,326 of record NC_060139.1, on the reverse strand, counting down.
CATCCGGAGAATTTCTGGCAGAGGAGGGAGGTGCCCCATAGCTGCTGTAATGAATAACGGCACTCTCCACACGGATCCGCGAGACATTGCCCAGACTATGGCAGCGTATTTTGCCACAGTTACTGCAACAAACAGTCAGGATCCAGGTTTCCAGCGCCATAGAGCCGTTGCTGAGAGATGTCGTCTGGACTTCCAGTCCACTTCTCATGAAGTTTACAACTGCCCATTTTCTATGTGGGAGCTGGATTCTGCATTGTCTGGAGCTTTTGACACATCCCCTGGTCACGACAGGATCCATTACAGTATGCTATGGCACCTCACAATGCGCAACAAAGAAATCCTCCTCGCACTTTTTAATGCCATTTGGGCGTCGGGTCACTTTCCTGGCGCGTGGCGTGAGGCTGTTTTAATCCCTTTTTTAAAACCTGGAAAAGACCGCACGAGCCCAAGTAGCTACCATAGTGTTGCCCTCACTAGTTGCATAGGGAGGACCTTGTCTGGTCCCAGCAACTCCTTAGTCGCTTTCAGTGTGGGTTCAGGAGGTTTCGTTCCACCTTCGATAACCTTGCCCTCCTGGAGGCAGCTATACAACAAGCTTTCCTACGCCGTCATCACCTTCTAGGTGTATTTTTTGACATCGAAAAGGCCTACGATACCACTTGGAGGCGTCTCATCCTGGAGCAGCTTCACGAATGGGGTTTTCGTGGTTGTCTTCCTCTTTTTATTCAGTCTTTCCTCTCGCCACGATATTTTAGGTACCAAATTGGTGACGTCCTGTCTGATCGCTTTGCGCAGGAGAACGGTGTCCCTCAGGGTAGCGTTTTAAGTGTGACTCTCTTTGCCATCGCTATTAATAGCATTACGTCCATAGTGGAAAGTCCTGTACAGTGTTCTTTGTTTGTGGATGATTTCTCTTTGTTTTGCTCTTCTTCAAGCCTTGCAACAACAACTCATCAGTTGCAACTTACGATTAGGCGTTTGGATGACTGGGCACAGAAGAGTGGTTTTAAGTTTTCCACCGAGAAGTCTGTATGTGTTCTTTTTCACCATTCTCATTCGATTTTAACCTTTCCTGAGTTGAGGATGAGGGACACTATTCTTACTTTTAAAGACACGGTGAGATTTCTGGGGCTCATTTTTGACTCAAAGCTCACGTGGTTACCTCATCTTAAAGACCTGAAACTGCGGTCACTTAAGGCTTTAAGTATTTTAAAATGTCTTAGCCACAGTACATGGGGAGCTGACAGGAGTTGTCTGCTCCAGTTTTACAGGGCGTTTGTGCGATCTCAGCTCGATTATGGGTGCACGGTGTATGGGTCTGCGAGGCCTTCTTACTTAAGGATGTTGGACGTTGTGCACCATGAAGGGCTTCGGTTGGCCACTGGGGCATTCCGAACTAGCCCCATACCAAGCCTCTGTGCAGAGACTGGTGAACCGCCACTTCATATGCGGCGACGGCTACTTACAGTGTGCCAGGTGTATAAAACTTTGTCCACCCCATACACCCCTGCATACCATACCGTTGCTCAGCCTCCTCTGGCACGATTGTTTCATAACCGGCAACGTGCGACGCAGCCCTATGGGATTCGCGCACAGGATTGCCTCGGTGCGATGTCTATGGCTGGTCTTCGTGTTTTACGTCGCGGTTGGAGCAGATCTCAACCTTGGCTCCTCCGGAGACCCAAACTTATTTTAGATTTGACTAATTTTAAGAAAGATGGCACACCAGGTTTTACATTCCAATCTCTGTTTTTTAACATTTTAGATATGCATCACGGTTTTACTGTCGTTTACACTGATGGCTCCAAACAGGAGAATTTCCTTGGCTGTTCTGTGGTGTTCCCTGATCATGTTACCTGGATTCGCCTCCCTGCTGCAGCGGAGCTCCACGCGATCCTGAAGGCACTGGAGCAGATGAATCGTGTTCGGGGCGATCGATTTCTTCTCTGCTCCGATTCTCTTAGTGCCTTACAATCACTGCAGAACCTGTACCCGACTGAGGAGATGGTCCAGCTGATACATGACCAACTGTACTTGCTCCAACGGCGGGGTAAAGAGGTATCCTTCTGCTGGGTGCCTGGTCATGTCGGAATATGGGGCAATGAACTGGCCGATCGGGCTGCCAAGGAGGCCTGCAGAGAGCAGGGTGTGGTCCAGTGTCCTATCCCCTTGCAGTCAATCATCGCTGCACTCCACAGGAAGTGTATGGCGTTGTGGGAGGACGAATGGCTGGCGGTGACGGCCAATAAACTGCGGTTGGTAAAGTCAACCACTCGGCCGTGGCGTTCCTCCTGCCGGTTGCTCAGGCGGGAAGAGGTGGCCCTCACACGTCTTTGGATCGGGCACTGTCCTCTCACACATAGCTTTTTATTACGGCGGGAGGATCCTCCATTTTGTGATGCTTGTGGTGTGCACATCTCTGTCCAGCATATTTTAATAGACTGCATTTTATACCGTGATGCAAGGGCGGAAGCACAAGTTGATGGGGATCTGCCTTCTGTTTTAGCTAATGAAGAAATGTGTGTGTCTAGGGTTTTTAAGTTTTGTGATGTGTCTGGACTCTGGCCTAAACTTTTAGGCTGGAGGTTTTAGTGTATTGTAGAGTGGCTGACTCCTCCCCTTTTTTCCTTGCGGTCAGCCAGCCACTTCCGCCTGCTACATTGTTTTAGCTACCTCTATCATTTTCTTCCTGTGTTGTCCATGTTTTACTGCTGACACCCGGCTTCATCCCACGCTTCGGTGTGGGTGAGCACATATTTTTCAGCGATTGTTCCCCGTGTTTTATGTTCCGTTTTCTATTCCTGTTCTGGGATTTTTCTTGACACCCGTCTCACTATGTTACTGAATGGGCGCTGAAGACCTTGCTGTCGAGTGCCCAAAAAACCCCTCTACAACTACTACTACTACTACTACTACTACTGTGATACAGGCAAGAGGGAGATTGAGTCAATAATTAAATCACTGAAGACTAAGGACTCTCATGGTTATGATGGAGTGTCTAGCAGAATATTAAAGTACTGTGCTGCACATGTTAACCCTGTATTTAGCCATATTTGTAATTTTTCCTTTAGGAATGGTCAGTTTCCTGAGCGATTAAAGTACTGAGTAGTAAAGCTGCTTTATAAAAAGGGAGAAAGGGATAATGTAGATAATTTTAGACCTATTTCTATGCCATCAGTGTTTGCAAAAGCTATTGAAAAGGCTGTGTATGTAAGGATAATTGATCATTTTATATCACACGATTTGCTATCAAATGTACAGTTCGGCTTTAGAAGTCGTTTAACAACAGAAAATGCTATATTCTCTATTCTCTATGAGGTACTGGATGGGCTAAACAAAAGGTTTGGAATGCTAGGCATATTTTTTGATTTAACTAAGGTATCTGATTGTGTTGGTCACAAAATATTTCCCCAGAAGTTGGACCATTACGGAATACAGGGAGTAGCTCGCAATTGGTTCACCTTTTACTTTAGCAACAGGCAGCAAAAGGTCATTATTCACAATGTTGATAATGGCTGTGATGTGGGGTCTGAGTGGGGTACTGCCAAGTGAGGGGGGGGGCCGGGGGGGTGCCTCAGGGATCTAGTATTACGGGTAACTCTAAAATATTTCTGTTTGCTGATGACACTAGCTTGGTAGTAAAGGATGTTGTGTGCAACATTTGCTTGGTTTCAAATAGTGCAGTACATGACTTAAGTTCATGGCTTGTAGGAAATAAACTAATGCTAAATCACAGTAAGACTCAGTTTTTACAGTTTCTAACACACAATTCAAAATAACCTGACATTTTAATTTCACAGAATGGGCATATTATTAGTGAAACTGAACAATTCAGATTTATAGGTGTTCAGATGGATAGTAAGCTGTCATGGAAAGCCCACGTTCAGGTTCTTGTTCAGAGACTTAATACTGCCATTTTTACTATTCGAATGATACCAGAATTAAGTGATCGTTTGACATGAAAATTAGTCTATTTTGCTTATTACCATTCGCTTATGTCTTATGGTATTACATTTTGGGGTAACTCTTCCCATTCTAAAAGGATATTTGTGGTTCAGAAATGGGCCGTTCGGGCAGTAAGTGGTGTAAGTTCATGAACGTCTTGTTGATCCCTGTTCACGAGTCTGGGTATTTTGACATTGGTCTCTCAATATATATATTCCTTACTGTCATTGCTTGTTAATAATGTTAGCTTATTCCCAAGAATAAGCAGCTTTTACTCAGTTAATACTCGGCAGAAATCAAACCTGCATTTGGATCGGACTTCCTTAACTCTTGTGCAAAAAGGTGTGCAGTATACTGCTGCATCCATTTTCAATAAGCTACCACTTGAATTCAAAAATCTTAGCAGTAATCCACATGCTTTCAAATCAAAACTGAAAAGTTTCTGCATGGGTCACTCCTTCTATTCTGTCGAGGAGTTGCTTGAAAAATTAAGCTGATTCTTATTGTATTGTTGATTGCATTTACTTAAATTTATGGACTGACTTTTTTTGGGTTCATAAACATTTATTTTTATCTGTTCTTACTTTTATGTTGTAATTTCATGTACTGACACATCCATGACCTTGGAGATTTGCTCCTCAATTTGGTCCTACAGAACTTGATGTGTAATTAAAAATAAAATAAATAATTACCTTCCAAACCTTGTACAAAGACAGATCTCACATACCCTATTTCTCCAGTCACCCACCATCTCCCAAAGTCTCACCACCTGGCCACAGAAGAGCATTCTCTTCATGACTCACCACCAGACCAGGACTGGAGCAGCTGAATCACATTCTCCACCAAGGTTTTGACTACCTCTCCTCATGCCCTGAAATGAGAAATATTCTACCCACTATAATTCACACCCCTCCCACAGCAGTATTCCGCTGCTCACCAAACCTACACAGTATCCTTGTCCATCACTACACAACCCCTGCTCCCAAACCCTTGCCTCATGGCTCATATCCTTGTAATAGATGTAGATGCAAGACCTGTCCCATACATCCTCCCACCACCATGTACTCCAGTCCGGTCACAAACAACACCTATCCCATCAAAGGCAGGGCATATGTGAAACCAGTCATGAGACCTACAAGCTAAACTGCAACCACTGTGCTGCATTCTACATGGGCATGACTGCAACCACTGTGGCGCATTCTATGTGGGCATGATGACCAACAAGCTGTCTGTCCTCATGAATGGCCACTGATAAACTGTGGCCAAGAAACAGCTGGACCAACCGATTGCTGAGCACTTCTTCCAACACAACATTCTTCATTTCAATGATTGATTGTCAGCCTGTGTCAACTGAATCCTTCCCAACAACGCCATTGTTCCTGAATTGTGCAGGTGCAAACTCTCCCTGCAATATATACTATGTTCCTATAAACCTCCTGCCCTCAACCTTCATTAGTCATTGCCCTTCCCTGTTCCCATTCCAGCACTACACAGCCCTCTGTTCTGTTCTGCCTACGCACCCTCAGTCTTTTTACTTCTCTCCTCTCTCCTTTTCCACTAACTCTCCCCCCCTCCCCCCCGCCCCCCTTGCCCTCTGCCTAACCTCCCGACTGCACCTAGCTGCCCTACCCTTTCTCCACCATGTCCCTGTACACTCCCTCAAGCAGCACTTTACCAGCCACCAACCCCTACTCTGCTATCCCTTCCCCTCCCTAACTCAGCCTCCTCCTTACCCCCACCACTCGGTTTCCTTTCCCATCATTTGCTGCTGCTTGCAGTCTAGCTTCAGCAGCCAGAGACTGTGGTTTTGTGTGTGTGTGTGTGTGTGTGTGTGTGTGTGTGTGTGTGTGTGTGTGTAAGCAAGCTCACTTTTTGACAGTCTTTCTGCTGTGCCTATCTGCGACTCAACATCTCTGCTATGTGGTGCATAGCATAATATTGTTACATTCTATCCTGGATTTTCCACTGTTCGGTATAAGGAAAAGATAGGTTGCTAGTTACTGTAAAGATGACACGTTAAGTTGCAGACAGGCACAACAAAAAGACACTTACACATTAGCTTTCAGCCAAAGGCTTGCTCAGAAAAGGAAACTTTCACACATTCACTCAAACACTCAAGCACACCTTACACACACACACGAACATCATCTCCAACAGCTTGGACCGGAAACATAGATCGTGTATTAGTTTTAAAACAATGCATCTGGCCCAGTCTTCGAGGCTTATGTCATTTTCACCTGTCCCTTATATCTCCAAGAAGTACTATTAAAATAAAATAAAATAACAGCCAGCTTTGTTGGCTGAGAGTCAAAATTGCAAGCTTTTGTAAATTTGTATTGCTGATGTATGATGAGACACATGTAATAGTGCAAGATCAAATTTCTACTGTTAGTATCTCAATATGGTCTACACAAATCATGTATGCAGACAGAACATCAGTATCCAGTTTTGTAAAAATTGCACTTCCATATTGCTCATTAAGCCTCTCTGTTGCAAATACATTCCATTCACCCTTGGTCAATGGTTGTTTTGTCCTCTGTGTCTTTCTTGGACCACTAACACATCATAGTTATGTTTCATGCAAATGTCAGACAGTGGTGCTTCCTCCTTTGTTGAAATCTCTCCAGTATTAATGGAGATTGCCATTGCCCAGGGTATACCCAAGTGTTTCACTATCTTTGAGGAGGCATCTTCCTTGTACATCCAAGGTTGTGAATCAAGACTAACTACTCTTTGTATACGTCTCAATTATATTACGTAAATGAGTCTCCTGTACATTAAACCAATGATTTATGTACAGGATGCAGCACTTAAATATGGACAAAGGAAACTTATTTTCAAAGTAAATTTATTGAAACAAAATACAAATGAAAATGTGAAAATCCTTTTACATATAAGTAGAGGTATTTTTTAAGAGTAACATTACTCTAAGCCCCTTTAGCCATAATGACCACCTCCAATCTTTTCCTGAGGTGATCACACACCCTCTTTAAAACAGAGCTGTCCATATTCGTGAATGCTGATTTGGTAGCAGTGCACAGGGATGTGACATTAGGGTGCCTCACCGTATTGGGAGCACTTTTGACTATGCTCCAAACATACTAGTCGTAGGGGTTCAAATCCAGGCTACTCGGGGGCCAGAATTCCTTTGACTAGAACATGTCAATGTTATCAAAGAGCCAGTTTTGGACTAAATGGCTTGTATGAGTCAGTGCACTATCCTGTAGAAAGACATATTGTTTCCCTGAGGTCTCAGTTACCATTCACAGTTTCACAAAATTTGTCAAAATTTGCAGATAAACTTCTTTTATGACAGTTTGTCCATTTTCAAAGAAATTTGGCAGCATGATGTCATGCTCACTGGACACAACACCTAGGACATGAACCCCAGACAGTCAACAAATGAATTGACAGAACTATGTTACAACATAAATAAATTTATGCAAGGTATAGTCTGAATTTTCGCACTGGGATGGAGAAGTAAAGGAAAACCATACTTATTTTCAAGAGGAAATCTGGTAATTCAGAGAGCGTTGCTTTTTTGTCAGGTCAGTTGTAAATTTTTTGATGATAGTTTCTCATAATTACTGTAAAGATTTTTGGCTGATAGTTTCTCAATTTGATTGGAAAAGAACTCTTACTTCCCCTGCTTAAGTGCTCTGTGAACCATCTCCTGTGTAATAGTCTATATCACCAAAGAGAATGTAGACAGGCAAGTGCGGCTTTTCTGTAGAGTGTTGTAGTAAACCATTGGTTGAACATGACATGTGGCACAGTATCAAAAAAGTAGACACTTTGTTTGTGAAAATCGCTTAAGACGTTGTCTAGATATCAATTTTCAAGTTCATTTTTTACATAAAACATTTTTACATGAACTAACTTAAAAACTAGTATTTGGACTGAGACCGCATTTTCACCCATGAACTTGTCTTACTTTTATATTCATAACCATGTTACTGGCTTCTCTGTAACTAATCAGCTTCAGTTTTTATTAGATTTAATCTTACTTAATATTTGTGCTGGACACTCAATTCAGCCATAGTGATTCTCTTCTCAAAGTTTCTCACTAACAGCCTAGTGCTTAGGTTTTTCTGACTACGTAGCCCAGAGCATGCTTTTACCTCTCCGCCATCCTATTGTCTAGGTAATTCTCATACTTTGAATGTCTGCCAATCACTGAAGCTGAAAGGATGCTGCCACCTATTGATGACACTGTAAGACTCTTGTGGCTACTGAGCTGTGCCCAGCTTAGCTTCCAAGCCCCTTTAGCTGTCGAAACACACACAGGCCTGGTCGCACCTGCTCATAACATCAAAACAGTATGCAAGCACATGGCTGCATCTGTTTTAGTTTCTAGTCCTGATTACAGGGCTGTACCCTCTCGAGAGCTTTATAGCTTCTACAGTGTATTGTTAAAGTTGGTCTTACCGTTTCAACGAAGCCATTTGTTGACAAGTGTTTCATAACTTAGGCCAAGAATCATAATTAAGTCTGTAACATATCAGTGTAGAGACCCTGTACGATAACAACAAAAGAAGAACTAGATGAAATAAACTTACTCCAAAGAAAATAGAGGCAATGTTGGTGAACAGCATTGTCTGAGTGATGTAATCAAGTTTTGTTACCTTAACCTGCAGTTGTATTTTAGCCCTTGTGGTCAGTTTTTCTGTGGCTCATAGTTATTGGTAATTTCTTTCCATTAATATAATTGTCAATGGTGGCCATGGAAATTGTAATTATCCTTCAAGTATGATAAAAGTAATTTTATTATTCTGTTCTCATCTGACCTTGTAGACTCAGTTTTTCTCTAGTTTCTATAGAGCTCTTCAGTTGCATACTGAGATGGTTGCTTGTATACACTCAACTGAATTCTTCTTTATTCACTAGTTAGTTTCAGTAACCATATTTTTAACCCTCTCACTGGTGACGAGATGTTAAATAAAGGAAGAACAAAAATGACAGCTGGCTGACTGTATATAATCATCTACTGAATCATAAAGCTGTTGTTAAGCAGAAGTTTTATGTGTTATGCTAAACTTATTGCATATTCTGTATAGTGTGTAATTCTTGAAATTGCTGTGTGTGACTTGAGAAATATTTCATGGAAATATTTCTGTTGTTAATGTATGAATTATGTGGTTAATGAATATAAGCATTTGCTATTCTTTTCTGGTTAGGGCATGTGCTAAGTAAACTACTAGCTATTTTGAATGCCTTTTTAGAAGTCAGTGTTAAACGCCTTGTATGAAATATTGTTCATATTTTAAGGAAATTACAGCATTTTTACATGGTGAATGATAAGTCCAAAATCTAAGTATAGCTCCCTCCCTTTAACGGAATTTTTTACTCTTTTCATGTTTATGTCTACTGTAGTTATGGGAAAGAAATGTGAGAATATGATCATTGTATTTTAATTGTATTACATGCATTTTAATTAAATTATATTTAATTACTTTGACTCACAATTCTCCTCTCTCAGGTATCATGCGGCAAGTGTGGAAACAGTCTGGGCCATGAATTTCAAAAAGACAGAGAAGATGGTGGATCACGTTTCTGAATATTCAGTCACTCCTTGAAGTTTATTCCACTTGAGAGTAAGTGGGGTTGTGATTAAGTAATGCTCCTTTCAACAGTGTGCTGACAAACTATTGAATAGAAAAATTAACTTTAGATTTATTGAAATGATTGATAATAATTGTGTGTTACGAAATCAAGTACTTTACTTACCTTTTATTTAAAAAAGAAATACTGAGAAAAATACTAACAAATATTTTAAACAGTCTGAAAATTAATTGAAGCTGAGTGATGTAAATTTGCATTGTGTTTTTGTCTCAGTTACATGTAACAAGAGTGGTAAAGTGCAATTCCTTGTATGTGTTGGGTCCAGTGATACTTTGTTTCACAAGGAATCTATATGAATGTGAGAACGAAAGTGTTGCATGTAACATTTTCTAGAGAAAAATTTAATAATTACATCCAAGAAAAATGGAAATGAAAACAAAAAAATTACCACATAACTCATGTGAATGGCTTACATTCTGTCAGAAGTTTCAGAGATTTACAGAAAATGGATTCTGTTTGTTTGATTTTATGGCCAGTATTTTGTACTACAAACAGGGCAAAATAGAACTGTTTGTTAGTACTTGCATGTATTAACCACCTCGTGGTTTCAGAATCATTTACGATTAATGGTGTTTATAAGTTTGTGTGTGTTTGTGTTGTTTTGTTTTATGAGTGCTCAACAACATAGTTATCATTGAATGAAAGGTTGAGATGATACACAAAATCATTATGCAGCCAGGTGCACGTTTGAAGACACTGAAGTAGTCTCACAATAGTATTTCTATAAGTGTGGTACAAGTTTTCAGTTTAGATATATGGTACATTAGTAGACCATATAAATTAGATGCAGTTCTGTTATACAAGGACTGTTAATCAGGATATAAGAACATCCATGCAATCTGCTCCATATTTATTTCGTTATTAGCTGATATTGCCCAGGTATTTATTTATTGAAATCTTCTACTAGTCCATCTCCTCCTTCCTTCTCTCTCTCTCCTCTTCCTCCTCCTCCCTTCTCTGTCCACCTCCTCCTCCCCACTCTCTCTCCACCACCTCCTCCTCCTTCTCCTCCTCCTCCATTCTCTGTGCACCTCATCCTCCCACCTCTCTCTTTCCTCCTCCTCCCTTCTTCTCTCTCTATACATCCCCCTTGTTTCTGTCCATCTGCTCCTCTTCATCCTCTCTCTGTCCACATCCTCCTTTTCCTCTCCCTCTCTCAGTCCACATCCTCCTCCCCTCCCTCTCTCTGTTCACCCTCTTCCCCTCACACTGTTCATCCCCTTCTCCCCTTACTTCTGCTCATCTCTTCCTCACCCCTCTCTCATCCATCTCATCCTTTCTCCCCCTTCTGTTAGTACCCCCCACTCCTTTCAGCCCATCTTCTCCTCTCCCCTCTCCTCCTGCCCTTTTCTCTGTCCATCTCCTCTTGCCTCCTCCCTCTGTCCAACACCTCCTATCTTGATCAATCTTCTTGTCTGTCCCTCCCCTCTTCCTACCCATCTCTTCCTGCCTCTCTCTCTGTGACACTCATGCTCCCCCCTCTCCACCTTCCCCTCTATCTGTCCATCTCTTCCTTCCTCCCCTTTCTGTGTCCATCTCCTTCTCCACTCTCTTTCTATCTATCCATGAACTCTTCCCTCCTCTCTGTCTGTTAATCTCTTCCTCCCCTTCTGTAGGTCCATCTCCTCACCCTATCCCCAATCTCACTCTGTATCTCATACTCCACTTCTCTCTCTTGTATTCACTTCCTTCCTCCCTCCCTCCCTCCCTCCCTCTCGCCATCTCCTCCTGCCTATTTTCATGTCTGTCCACCTCCTCATCCTCCTCTCTCTGTCTGTCACCACCAACCTCAATGGGAGCTAGGTGGTTCTTACCTCCACAGTACTTTTTTCCAGATAGTAAGTGTTGTGTGTATTAAGTTGGGTTGAAATTGATTTGTCAGTATCAGAGGGGGTATGGTACACACACACACACACACACACACACACACACACACACACACACACACACACACACACACACACACATTTTTTATATTTGTTAGTTTTTTGCCCGCAGCTTTGCCTGTATACACATTCAACATGTATATTGAACTCTTCCTCCTCTCATTCTCTCTGTCCATCTCTTCCTCCCTCTGTTTGTCCACCTCATCCTCTCACCTCTATTGGTCTATCCCCTTCTCCTCACTCTCTCTGTATCTTCATCTCCTTCTCCCCCTCTGTTTGCCCATTTCCTCCAGCTCCCACCCTCTGACAAAATCTTTTTCCCTCTCCCTTCTCTCTTCCATCTCTGTCACTCCCTCTTCCTTTTGCACCAGCCAACTAGCCCTCTACATCCTCCACCTGTCTCATGCCTCTCCCCCTTCTCCCCTCTGTCTGTCCATTTCCTCCTCCTCCCTTTTCAGTCAATCCCTTCCTCTGTCTATCTCAACCTGCCCCAGCCATTCTCATCACAACATACCTGTTATGCAGAGCTGGCTGTACATCAGGGGGTTGAAAATCATTTATTTGGCCCTGACATGCTGGCTGCTCTACAAATCAGGTTAACGAAGAAGGCCCATACTACTCCAAGGCATCATGTCTGTCATGCAAAGCAGCCTACTTGTCAGGGCCCATAAAAACCATTCCTTGCTCCTGACATGTAGGCTGCCCTGCAAAAAAGGTTGATTTGACATGTTTATGTTGATGCTTGGCACTCATGCTTGGACCATCCTGTAGATGACAGATCAAACCTATGTGCCCAGAGGTACAGAGGGTGAAAATTGGGTTGGTGTGGGCATGTTGTATGCCTCAGGAGGACCCAGAAGGTCTGCTGTCAGGGCCCATGCACTACTGTGACCCTGTATTGGTGTAGTGCTGTAGGAGGTGAGGAACTGGGTCAGGGCCTCGGTTTTGGGTGCAGTTAACAGCATCCTTTGCATCTGCACCTTAGAGGTGAGGATGAACCACTTGGAATCACCACTGGGGCTGAGTGGAATGGCACCTTTGTCAGGGACATTATGCTTTTCTGAGAGCAGAAATCCTGAAACATACTGATTGAAAATGGAGGGCCACTGTCTGAACCTGATTGTTTCTGGTCCCCTTCAATGGTGAATATTTTCTGAAAGGCATTTATTGTCTCCCTTGCTGTGGCCTTTGACATTCAAACTACATTAAAACTGGAAAATGAGTTTATGACTTGGGTTTAGAAAACATCGTTCTTGTGAAACACAACTAGCTCTTTATTCACATGAAGTACTGAGTGCTATTGACAAGGGATTTCAGATCGATTCCGTATTTCTGGATTTCCTGAAGACTTTTGATACTGTACCACACAAGTGGCTCATAGTGAAATTGTGTGCTTATGGAATATTGTCTCAGTTATGTGACTGGATTTGTGATTTCCTGTCAGAGAGGTCACATTTCGTAGTAATTGATGGTAAGTCATTGAGTAAAACAGAAGTGATTTCTGGCATTCCCCAAGGTAGTGTTATAGGCCCTTTGCTGTTCCTTATCTATATAAACGATTTGGGAGACATTCTGAGCAGCCGTCTTCAGGTGTTTGCAGATGGTTGGTTTGGGAGATTAAAGGGACCAGACTGCTATGGTCATCAGTCCCTGTTTGCAGATGATGCTGTCATTTATCGACTATTAAAGTCATCAGAAGATCAAAACAAACTGCAAAACAATTTAGAAGAAATATCAGATTGGTGCAAAAAGTGGCAGTTGACCTTAAACAACAAAAAGTGTGAGATCAGTCACGTGAGTGCTAAAAGGAACTTGTAACTTCAGTTACAAGTTAAATCAGTCTAATCTAAAAGCCGTAAATTCAACTAAATACCTAGGTATTACAATTATGAACAACTTAAATTGGAGGAACACATATAAAATGTTGTGGGGAAGGCCATCCAAAGACTGTGTTTTATTGGCAGGACACTTAGAAAATGTAACAGACCTGCTAAGGAGACTGCCTACACTATGCTTATCCATCCTCTTTTAGAATACTGCTGCACGGTGTGGGATCCTTACCAGATTGGACTGATGAAGTACATCGAAAAATTTCAAAGAAAGGCAGCACGTTTTGTATTATGTAATATGGGAGAGAGTGTCACAGAATTGATACAGGATTTGGGATGGACGTCATTAAAAGAAAGGCGTTTTTCGTCGCGATGGAATCTTCTCATGAAATTCCAATTACCAATTTTCTCCTCTGAATGCGAAAATATTTTGTTGACACCGACTGACATAGGGAGGAACAATCACCAAGATAAAATGGGGAAATCAGTGCTCGTACGGAAAGATATAGGTGTTCATTCTTTCCGCGTGCTACACGAGAATGGAATAATAGAGAATTGTGAATGTGGTTCGATGAATCCTCTTCCAGGCACTTAAATGTGATTTGCAGAGTATCCATGTAGATGTAGATGTAGACTTCCTCTCTGAGGAAGGGGCCAGCAAAGTCCATGTGGACACTCTCTCAAGGGCGATGTTGCATTGGCTAGGCATGTAACCATTGTATGGGTGCAGACTGGATGGGCATGAGTTCTTGCATGAGTGGGCTCTTTTGATATCCTGTATGATGGCGGGTCAGTATGCATAGCACCATGTGAGTGCCTTTGTAGTGCCATCTCACAGTGGTCAGTATGTGGGAGGTTTATGACACACTGATGCAGTGGCAGCAGGATGACCACCCAGCAGTCATCATCATCCTGTGTACTCTCTGTACTAATTGGATCCTGTTTCGTTGGGGAAGATATGTGCAGAGAGCTGAAAGAGAGAGTGGGGTGGGAGGAGTTCTGGCCAACCTTGGTCAGTGTATTTCGTAACTTGGTTTAGGATAAGGTCCTCAACTGTAACCTTTGCAATTATGGATGCAGTGACTGAAAACTCATGTAGATGGTATTGTAAGGTGTCATACATTTGAAAGCATAGTGTTTCCTGAGAAACAAATGAAGCACGTGGTCCTATAGGTAATCTGGATAGGATATCTGCATTGGCATGTTATGCTGTGAGTTAATAATGAATTAAGTAAGTGTAATTGCTGAGGAAGAGGGCCCAGCATTGTAGACATTGTGCAGTTTTTCTGGAAGGTGGTTCTTAGAACTGAATGAGGAAATTAATGGTTTATGGTTTGTTATGTGGTGAAATTATGTGCCATAAAGAAATGTATAGAATTTTTGGATGGTGGTCTTGAAAGAATTCACACTTTTGTAGCTTGCAATTTAGTTCATTTTTCTTTAGTGTATAGAACAGGAGACATAAGTTCATAAGATGATGATCTCTTGTAAAGCCACTTACTAATATGTTGTTCAGATAACTGACTATGTTCAGAATGATTAGAGTCAGCTGCTCCATGAAATTGTTAAAGTTCATTGTGAACCTTCAGCTGTCCTTTATTTTCCACAATTAAACTTGCTACTAGTTTCAGTCAAATGACCATTATCAAGCACTAGCTGGCATAAATGGCTGGAAAGTTATACCATACTAACAAAAAACGTTCAAAAATTGCTGGTATTTAGCAATTCTGGAAGGCAATCTGTTGTATCTGTGCAGTCCAAATGGGGTGTTGATGACGATGAACTGATGGGACTGTTTGTCTACCGGCACTTGTAAATAAGCTTCAGATAGATCAATTGTAGATAAGAGCTGTCCACCTGAGAGTCTTGACATGAGATCTTCTGTCCTTGGAACAGGATAGATGTCAATCTCTGACTATGCATTTATAATTGACATAAAGTCATCACATACACACAGAGTGCCATTTACATTTCATAATACTATCAGTGGTGTTGTCCATCAACTGTATGTGATGGGTCTGCACCAAACAATCTGTTTTGGACTTGAGGTCATTTTGCAGTGCTACTGGCACTGGTCTAGCTCTAAAGTTGCAAGTTGCTGCAGAAGACTTTAACTGAGTTTGAACTACATAATTATTTGTCCACCCTAAGCCTGTTGAAAATAGGTGTGAAAATTCTTTGCACATTGAATCAATATCATCAAATGGAACAACTTCTAAGTGTCAATAGGTGGTGTTGTCATCCACTATTGCAAACCTAAAAGGTGATAAAGCATATCTAAAGGCTTCATATCTAAAGGGTTCATATCCAAAGGCTTCAAAGACTAGTGAGAGTCTGACTGGCTAGTGCCGGCCACAGTATTTACAGTCAGTCTCACATCAATGGATGGCTCTATGTGACTCACTTGCCGCAGTGGTGCCTCATGCTGTAGCAAGCTGCAGCTGGAGTATGTGGAGTATGTAGCCTGAGTACCTCTGACTTGTTCTCCATACCAATAATTGCAGCTGGGCAGGGAATCCAAATCACTGTCAGATTCTAAATTCATCTTTCTCATACAACTCAGAATTGATACCCAAACATCCATTTAGCAACAAAGCCCAAACAACAGATCAGTAGCAGCACACATTTGAATCACAAGCTTCAAGTACACTCTCCCACAAAACCTCACTACTCCAACAGCAGGAAATAGTATCCATGGTGTCCAGATTGTTTTTCCAAACATATGCGCACTCAGAGCTCAATAAGGGACATCTGCAAAAGTGGCACCTTGTTGTACTGACTATGCCCAACCAGCATGAACATTTTATAGCCATAGTTGAACACTTCCACAGCATAACTTCAAAAGTTTTCTCTCATCTAATGATCAATAATCGTAAAGGTTACTATCCTACACCAAGCACCACATACTTTTGTGCAGTAAATGCACTGTAATTGCATTGCACAAACAAAGAAAAAGAAAATCAGCTGTCTTGAGTCCTTTCTCAGTTGTGCCATCACATCAGACACAACACAAACAACAACAACAACAACAACAACAATAGATCATAAAACAATGGGAACATTAGTAATAAGAACAGCAGTGAGACCTCCATGGGCAGCAGCAGAAATTGCTGTTACAGCTGCCAAGGTTACCCATATGATCGTTTGTAGCCAGGGAGGGGGGAATGGGTCTACAGACAAATGAGAGTTGGGAGGCCAGTTCACGTCATTTTGTTCTTCACTTCAAGTCAAATCAAGTAACTGTTCCAGAACATCAGTGTGCACTCTTACTAACTTTTAGCAATAAACTATATGTGCAAAAACTATGTCCATTCTTGGGCTTAAGTAGTTTGAGTTTTCCTGATGCTTGTGATTTGCTGACTGACTATTACAGTCACCAAACCTTCATAGTTGCAAGTAGCCTCAAAACAATGCAACAGACATATCACCGTATGGGCTTCTGACGTGCAAGGCTTAGCACACAAGTGTGATCTTTTTTCTGTGAGCAGTGTGGTGCATTGTATGCCACCTTATTAGTCTGTGGTGTTATAATATGTCTTTCTCCTGATAGAGAAGTTAGTGGGAAGGCTTGGGAGTCATCTGATCCAAACCAGAGTGGTGTGTTAAAACATTTCAGAGTTCACAAAGTAACTGTGTCAGCACAAGGAATGTTTCACAGTTCTTTTTCTCAATTCTTCTGGTGCTGATGTTGTGTCCTATGATCAACTGATGACTTATAATCAATTTACTGAGCACCCATTCATCTGGCAGCCCAGTGACATGGGATTCAGTATTTAGGGCAGTAGTTAAAAATTTACCACCTCATCATTGGTAGGTGTACAAAGAAAAGAAATGCTTTGTTTGCCGTTGGCATGTTGCAAAGCAAGCAGAGGCTCAGACAATGGTTTCCTCCCTGTCAGTGTCAAAGGTTTCCCAAACATCCTGGCAGATTAAAACTGTGTGCCGGACCAAGACTTGAACTCGGGACCTTTGCGTTCTGTGGGCAAGTGCCTCTACCTTCTGAGCTATCCAAGCACTTGCCGGGAAAGGCTAAGGTCCCAAGTTCGAG
Source organism: Schistocerca piceifrons (assembly GCF_021461385.2). Lineage (NCBI taxonomy): Eukaryota > Metazoa > Arthropoda > Insecta > Orthoptera > Acrididae > Schistocerca > Schistocerca piceifrons. Next base: position 307,943,996 of record NC_060139.1, on the reverse strand, counting down.
TCTTGGTCCGGCACACAGTTTTCATGTGCCAGGAAGTTTCATATCAGCGCACACTCTGCTGCAGAGTGAAAATCTCATTCTGGTTTCCCAAACAGTTTGTGCTGTCAAATCATGTCCAGGTAGTGGCCCACAGCATCACTGCCACTTCTGTGACATCACCTGTTTTGCATGCTGCAGACTGGGGCTTCTATTGAGTGTCTGTGCCAGTTGGCTGCTAACAGAAACATAGCCTGTCAGTGCACTACATGCTATCCTGCAAGTGCCCAAAGCAGCAGCAGATGGAATGGATAGGCTCATGTTGCAAGTTGATATTAATGGAGAAACAGTGGATTTCCAGTTGGACACAGGTGCATCGGTATCTCTGATTAATGAGGACGCATACTGGCACATTGGTTCCCCACAGCTGAGGTCCCCTCAGTGTAGAGTGGTGATGTACAGTGTCCTGTTGAACCCATTGTTGTGTGAGATCATAGTCAAGCAAAGTATAAAAATGTAGCTCAGCAACTAATCATGCTCGTAGTCTGTTCTTTCACAAAAACTAACATTTTCAGCTTAGACCTTTTACACTTTTTGGTTTTCAGATTCAGGACCAAGTGAAACTATTTTCAGCTGTCATATCTGACACACAACTGGAAATTTTATGTGCACAGTATAAGCAGCTGTTTGCACCTGCAGTGGGTTGCACAACAAGGTTCCAGGCCCTCCGATCCTTAAAGGAATTAGCAATGCCTAAGTTTTATAGAGCTCATTTAGTGCCTTTTGCCATGTGTGGGCAAGTTAAAGCTGAACTCAACAGGTTACAGAGTATGATACCTATATCTCCAGCATTATCTACCCAAAGGGTTATCCTCATGGTCAATAGTTAAGAAACCAAATGCACCATTTTGAATTTGTGGTGATTTTAAGTCTGGCATTAATGCTCAATTCTTAGGCTGGAGGAATTGTTGGCACAATTAGCAGGGGACCATTATTTTTCAAAGATAGATATTGATGCCTACTTTCAGTTGCCTGTAGGTGATCAGACGAAACAGTTTTTAGTTATTAATATGACATCCAGCATGTATAATTATAACAGGTTGCCATTTAGGGTCACAAGTGCTCATGCAATAGTCCAGAAATACCTCGATCAACTCATCCAAAGTACCTCCAGCTGTGTTAATTATTTAAATGACTTTCTCATTACCAGAGACACACAGCAGCTCATTCTACAGATGTTGCTTGAGCATCACCAAGACCATAGTCTTCATTATCATATTGACAAATGCAATTTCTTTGAGCCCAGTGTCAAATACTTGGGAAATGTCTTATGCAAAGAAGGGCTTATGCCCACACAAGATTATGTGGATGCAATGACTAATTTACAGGCTCCTAAGAACTTCAAAGAACTCCAATTATTATGTGAAATTTATTCCCAATGTGGTCCAGATTTCCCACCTGCTTAATACACTCCTGGAAATTGAAATAAGAACACCGTGAATTCATTGTCCCAGGAAGGGGAAACTTTATTGACACATTCCTGGGGTCAGATACATCACATGATCACACTCACAGAACCACAGGCACATAGACACAGGCAACAGAGCATGCACAATGTCGGCACTAGTACAGTGTATATCCACCTTTCGCAGCAATGCAGGCTGCTATTCTCCCATGGAGACGATCGTAGAGATGCTGGATGTAGTCCTGTGGAACGGCTTGCCATGCCATTTCCACCTGGCGCCTCAGTTGGACCAGCGTTCGTGCTGGACGTGCAGACCGCGTGAGACGATGCTTCATCCAGTCCCAAACATGCTCAATGGGGGACAGATCCGGAGATCTTGCTGGCCAGGGTAGTTGACTTACACCTTCTAGAGCACGTTGGGTGGCACGGGATACATGCGGACGTGCATTGTCCTGTTGGAACAGCAAGTTCCCTTGCCGGTCTAGGAATGGTAGAACGATGGGTTCGATGACGGTTTGTATGTACCGTGCACTATTCAGTGTCCCCTCGACGATCACCAGTGGTGTACGGCCAGTGTAGGAGATCGCTCCCCACACCATGATGCCGGGTGTTGGCCCTGTGTGCCTCGGTCGTATGCAGTCCTGATTGTGGCGCTCACCTGCACGGCGCCAAACACGCATACGACCATCATTGGCACCAAGGCAGAAGCGACTCTCATCGTTGAAGACGGCACGTCTCCATTCGTCCCTCCATTCACGCCTGTCGCGACACCACTGGAGGCGGGCTGCACGATGTTGGGGCGTGAGCGGAAGACGGCCTAACGGTGTGCGGGACCGTAGCCCAGCTTCATGGAGACGGTTGCGAATGGTCCTCGCCGATACCCCAGGAGCAACAGTGTCCCTAATTTGCTGGGAAGTGGCGGTGCGGTCCCCTACGGCACTGCGTAGGATCCTACGGTCTTGGCGTGCATCCGTGCGTCGCTGCGGTCCGGTCCCAGGTCGACGGGCACGTGCACCTTCCGCCGACCACTGGCGACAACATCGATGTACTGTGGAGACCTCACGCCCCACGTGTTGAGCAATTCGGTGGTACGTCCACCCGGCCTCCCGCATGCCCACTATACGCCCTCGCTCAAAGTCCGTCAACTGCACATACGGTTCACGTCCACGCTGTCGCGGCATGCTACCAGTGTTAAAGACTGCGATGGAGCTCCGTATGCCACGGCAAACTGGCTGACACTGACGGCGGCGGTGCACAAATGCTGCGCAGCTAGCGCCATTCGACGGCCAACACCGCGGTTCCTGGTGTGTCCGCTGTGCCGTGCGTGTGATCATTGCTTGTACAGCCCTCTCGCAGTGTCCGGAGCAAGTATGGTGGGTCTGACACACCGGTGTCAATGTGTTCTTTTTTCCATTTCCAGGAGTGTAATTTGCAGAAAAAAGGTGTTAAATTATAAACAAATGTGTTAATTCAGAGATGTGACAGGAAGCTTTCGTGTAATTTATAAAGTGCTTTAGGGTGGCACCTTGTTTTGCAACATACCATCCTGGCATATGTTTAGCATTTGCCAGTGGTACATGAGTTTGTGGTGTTGGTGCCATGCTATCCCCACAGATAATCTGATGGCATTTGCATCTAAAGTGTTCAATGTAGCACAGAGTAATTATTTGAAAATTGAGCCAGAAGGGTTGGCTGTTGGCTATTGTACACTGTGTTGGGAATTTTATGTGTATCTCTATGGCACTAAGTTTCACCTGATTGCCAATCAAAAAGCTCTTATTTCACTTTTCAGACTCCATTCAAAACTTTCTGATACGATGACATGGCGGTTGCAGTGGTGGCCATTGTTCAGAGCAACAACACCTGCAAGATCAATTATCAGCCCACCACGAAGCATTGAAATGCAGACACACTTTCCTGCTTGTTGTGTGGCCCAGATGCAGAGCTTGACAGGCATGTAATGCAGAATGAGATTTTCACTCTGCAGTGGAGTGTGCGCTGATATGAAACTTCCTGGCAGATTAAAACTGTGTGCCGAACTGAGACTCAAACTTGGGACCTTTGCTTCTGTGAAGTTTGGAAAGTAGGAGACGAGGTACTGGCAGAAGTAAAGCTGTGAGGGCAGGGAATGAGTCATGCTTGGGTCTCTCAGATGGTAGAGCACTTGCCTGCAAAAGGCAAAGGTCCTGATTTCGAGTCTCAGTCTGGCACACAGTTTTAATCTGGCAGGAAGTTTCATATCAGTGTACACTCTGCTGCAGAGTGAAAATCTCATTCTGGAAACGTCCCCCAGGCTGTGGCTAAGCCATGTCTCCGCAAGATCCTTTCTTCCAGGAGTGCTAGTTCTGCAAGGTTTACAGGAGAGCTTCTGTGAAGTTTGGAAAGTAGGAGATGAGGTACTGGCAGAAGTAAAGCTGTGAGGACAAGGCATGAGTCGTGCTTGGGTAGCTCAGATGGTAGAGCACTAGCCCACGAAAGGCAAAGGTCCGGAGTTCGAGACTCAGTCTGGCACACAGTTTTAATCTGCCAGGAAGTTTCAGGCACGTAGTGTTTTGCCTTGGAAGCCAGTCAACAATATACTCTTAATCAATTCCCAACTATGGCATGCTAGCAGAAAAAGGCGATGATCCACTACTCACATGGTCCTGTCTGCTGTATAGTAGGGCTGACCACATCTGCCATGTGCCTGGCACACACAATTTTCATTATGGTGCAGGCTTAACATCACTGATTGTATCATATTGTAGTAGTAGTAGTAGTAGTAGTAGCTTTATTCATCCGTAGATCTCCTTTTACAAGGATATAGGACATGTCAAAGTATTTACAAATTTAGATCAATTTAAAGTAAGCTAATTCATATACACATATATTTACAGACTTCTAGTTAGAGGCAATCATTAGATATTAGATCTACTCCTGGTATGCAATACTTTTTTACAAATAACTTTTTAAATAATGTAATGCCACATTGTTCGCTCATATCTCACTATCAGTCACTGCACACACTATACACACATTGTTTCATAACACTTCACTCACTACTACTACTACTACTACTACACACACACACACACACACACACACGCACACACACACACACACACACACACACACACACACACACACACACACACACTGGTTGGCTACAGATGATCCTGAATGCCAGATGGTAGTACCGTATTTACTTGAATCTAAGCCGCACTCGAATCTAAGCCGCACCTGAAAAATGAGACTCGAAATCAAGGAAAAAAATTTTCCCGAATCTAAGCTGCACCTGAAATTTGAGACTCAAAATTCAAGGGGAGAGAAAAGTTTTAGGCCACACCACCAAATCGAAACAAAGTTGGTCCATTGTAATATGAGACACAATTTAAGTTGAATGAATGACGATACAGCTACAGTAGTTTGGTTCGAGTCATAAGCTTAGCAGTTAAGCTTTACCAGGTAGCCATTGCTATGCGTCAGGCACTCCGTCCGTATTTATACGGGTACCCTTCCTTTTTCACATGCTTCCTCTGGTTTGAATTGATTGCTTATTTTTCTTTGATCTGATAAGTGTCGTTCTCTTTGTTATAGGTGTTTACGTCACTCTAAGCTGAAAATGCATTACTGTACTGTGTCTTGCATTGTTTGTCACATTTTGATAATGTGTGTTTACGACCTGTCGCCGCTCGTGGCATGGTGGCTTGCTTTTGTGCCCGCTACCACAGCTTACAATTAAAAAACAAAAGAGAGGAATCATCTCATTAGCAAAACAATAGCAAGGGACTGCTATTTGTTGTTACTCACACTGCTGTTTTCTTCAATAATCATCAAGAAGCAAATAATAGACTGCGCATGATAGAATATGTTCTGAACGAGAGTTTCGCGAAAATTTTTCTCCGTTTGAAAATCTTTGCAGAAGCCTCCTTAGTACATTACATTCTGCACAGAAATCAGAGTCATCTTAAATTTAAAACTGTAGTCAATCACCGTGCTTCATTTCTGATTGTACCACTATTGGGCACAAGAATAATATGAATATAAACATGACACAATATGTATATTCTTCTGTGTTTGCTGTTGTCTCACTCTTGTTTCGTAGTTTATAAGGCAGACAGGGTTTCAATGAGATAGCAGCAAACATGAAGCAATACATGGCAAAATGTTTAAATTCGTATTATTCTTATGGTGAAGAGAATACTGCATGTGATTCACAATACATAAAAGATCCTATTAGCAATCATCTCAGAGATAGGAAAAAATTCAGAACGTAGAGTTGGCCATATTGACAAACATCCCAAACAGTCTTGCCAGTCGGATTTTCGTAGTACATTGAAATGCTGCTACATTCGAAGATGAACAATACGGAATTTGTATTTACTTCGTCGGATAATGTATGAAAATGTAGAAGTCGAAACTCAGGGCAGAGAAAAAAAAGCTCATCTTCCACCTTTCTTTTTAATTTATTTACTCACGCAGAAGTTTCGGCGCCAGTATTTGTCTTTGTGCCTGCAAAGCATGCCTGTGTAGCGCTACATATATTCGACGGCAGGACTTACAGAGTGTCTACATGGACAAGGAAAAATAATTCCCGGATTTTTCCCGGATTTCCCGGTTGAAAATACACTTTCTCCCAGGTGAAAATACATTTTTTCCGTGTTAAGTGGCAGTATACTTTTTCTCGGCACTTATCAATCCTTTTATGGTTTATGGTTTTATACACCGGTGTAGAATTTCCCGACACTTTAGAAAATGAAACTCAGGGGAAAAAACACGTTTTGGAAAGATCTTTGATGTGCAGAAACATATACACTGCATATTTCCGTGTTACGAAGGTATAAATTCGAATTCCACCAAACACCGCATGTTACTTTGCGAAGCATTAAAATCGAGATTGTGACACGCTTTTTGTAAGCCAGTCACAGCTCATGTCACCTGATCTCGGCAGCTGATGACAGCATTTGACACGTGATGTAGTCAGCCAATAGCAAGATCACTCTTAGCGCGGACACACACATAAGAAAAATTAATGGCTTAAATTAATGTTCAATTGTTGCTACAAGAAAGGCAAAGTTATCACATATAATATTGGTCTCTAAGATCAATACGCTGCAAGAGAAGCTAAGCTTCCACATATATTTTTGATCTTTTTTGCGCGTCATACATCACATAAATGTGCCAGTAAAATTTTTTAATAACGACGTAAATGTCTAATCTTCTGGGCTCGAAATTCTTCATATGGTCATCCCCAAAGAGTTGATTTTTAAATGAGAGTCAAATGCTCTGTGATTTAAGAAGTTCGTCGTACACTGTCTCACATAGTTTATCTTACATAAAAGGAAATTTACTTTGAAGGTAACGCTTTTCAAAGCAATATTCGCAATATTTTTCTGTGACCTGTTAGATAGGTACGTTTCAGCAGTTGCCACAGAGCACCAGATAACAGGTGTCACTGCACTTGCGCAGCTATGATGACGCAGGAAGCCTGCATGTTCGTACGTGTGAAACATTAAAAGATCTTGCATTAAAACGAATGTAATGTAAACAATTGTCACGTCACGCTCATTGGAGGCAATTTGTTGTTAAGAAGCACTGCACAGTCGTCCTAAAGACTTTGACACACTTTGCTGTTGGCAGATGCTTGTATGAGCACTGTGTTTTGTTGTTGTATATGGCGCATTTTCTTTGCGACTTAAGTTTTATTTTCGTTTTTTTTTTTCTCTGTTTCATGATTTGTTGCTGCAGTATTATTCTGCAGAAGCAGGATACAGTAAATTTTTTTGTTGGAGTATTGGTTCTTACCAGTCAAAATGACAAAAATTTAACTGAAAACTAAAACAATGAAAAATTCCCGGAACTCAAAAAGATTCCCGGGTTTTTCCCGGTTTTCTCCCGGATGAAAAAAATTACCGGGTTTTTCCCAGATCTCCCGGTTGTCCCGGGTCGTAGACACCCTGACTTAGTTGTGGCGGCACCTACCAACAGAACTTCCGCTTACTTTGCACTCAATTCTAAGCCGCAGGCAGGTTTTTGGATTACAAAAACCGGAAAAAAGTGCAGCTTAGATTCGAGTAAATACCGTAGTTCCTCCACATACTGAAACTCCTCCACAATGTTCATTCGGGAATGTACATAAAGAAGACAATAATGTGGTGTCATGTATACTGGCCTGGTGTTTACATCACAACATACCATCCAGACTTTCTGGGCATGTGTTCATACTCAGTCAGCCCCATTACAGAGTTTAAACCATGGCTGTGCCATGACCACCTTTGTCAAAGAGTGCATGTTGATATCACTGGATTGTTCTGAGGAGTTGCTAATGTCAGCGCCCTCTCTAACTTTCTCTATGTGACACAGATGGCTGTCACCAACACAGCAACCACCATCTGTACCCTATCCATAATATTTTCAGTAAATGGGGCAATGGCATCTTCTTCCCATTTTCAACAATGGCCCTCAGTTCAAGGTATCTGTGTTTCAGAATTTCTATCAACACAATGGCATGAAGAACCCGACCACTGCCCCTTTCCATCCTGCAGCCAATTTTGAAGCTGAGCATATGGTCAGGACCTTCAAAATGTAGATGCACAAAGTAATAGCATGAGCCAGCTCTCGGGATGCGCTCACCATCCCTGTATATGGATGTAGGTTGGCTGAAATTTTACACAGGTGCAAACCCTGCAGCTCTCCAAAGCACTGCACCTGGCTTAGTGGGCCCACCACCCATGCACACAGCCATATTAATGCATGGGCTCCCACACCTGCAAGTGACCAAAACTTTATTCTACCTATGCAGAGTAGGATAGAAAAGTGAATCTGATGAGTTTGATCACACTTGCTGTGGTGTGAATGGGAACACTGTTATACAGACTCCATCTTGCTTTCATGAAAATGGGATACAACTCGTCAGCTTTGGAAAATGATGTCACAAGTTACGACGTATCATCCATTACAAAGACATAGATGAGTGTTGAGAAACAAAGGAATGTAGTACAGATAAAACGGATCATAGACATATACAACATATATCCATAATTCAAACATAATTTTACACATATCATTTTTTCACAGTAGAAAGTACTAGTATCCTATTCTTCAGTTGATCTACATAGGTCAACTGAAGGACAGGATACTAGTGCTAGCAAAAATGATGTGCAGGTTACAAATTTTATATATGTCAGTTTTTTTCAACTTATCTAGTACTAGTATCAACAGAAGACTAGGACACTAGTACTACTAAAGGTGAAAAAAAAAGCAACAAACATAAAATTTGTATCCTGTACTTCAGTTTACCTATATAGATCAACTGAAGGGTGAGATACTAGTGCCTGTGAAAACAAATAAAAAGAAGAATAGGATAGTAGTACTTGTGAATGTCAGAAAAGGCAATGTAAAATATGTATCCTGTACTTCAGTTGACCTATATAGGTCATCTGAAGAACAGGATACTAGTACTGGTGAAGGCAAAAAAAGCAAGAAATGTAAAATTTATATCCTGTACTTCAGTTGATCTATATAAACTGAACAGCCAAAACATTATGACCACTGTTCACCACGATGTTGGATGCCACCTGGTGGCACTGTGGGCACATGATGCGGTAAGGAAAGTATTTAAGCAGAGCAGACAGATGGGGGATCATTTTAGCAGAGATGTGGGCTGGAAATGCGGAAATCCATTGAGACAAGTGACTCTGACAAAGGACAGATTATTATTATGCAGAGCCTGTTAACGATTATCTCGAAAAAGGTGAAACTGGTTGAATATTCATGCGCTGCTGTCATCAACATTTATGGAAAGAGACAGAAGGACAGTGAAACTACCACTAAGCTCTAAATGATTGGAGGTCCATGATTTTCCACAGAACATGGGGTTTGGAGGCTTGTCTGCTCTGTAAAGTGGTCTATCTGCCGAAAGACCACAATACTGTGGCAAGCACAAGTGTTTTGGAGCACACTGTTCATGGTACATTGTTGAACATGAAACTCCACAGCAGATGACCCCTGAATGGTCCCTTGTTGATCCAACAACTTCGACAATTATGACTTCAGTTGGCACGGGACCATCAGGATTCGACTGTGGATCTTTGGAAATGTATCGGCTCTTCAGATGAATCATGTTTATTGCTACACCAGGTTGATGGTTATCTCCATAAACGCCTTCATCAAGGTGAATGGCAGCTCAAATATGCACTGTGCCATGGGTCACAGACTGGTGGGAGCAGTATTGTACTATGGAAAACATTCTCCTGCACTTTCATGGGACCTGCAGTAGTAATTGAAGACATTTCAACTGCGGACCTCCTGCATCCCTTCATGCTTGGTGTCTTCCCAGATGGTCATATCATCTTTCAGCAGTATAACTGTCCATGTCTTGAAGCCAGAATCTTACCACAGTGGCTTGAACAGCATGGTTGTGAAATCATGTTGATGTCTTGACCACCAAACTCGCCTGATGTGAATCCAATGGAATTGTTCTGGATCACTATTGGGTGCTATCACTATGTACACAAATCAGCGGCCCATTTATTTATGGGAATTACATGACTTGTTTGCAGATATATGATGCCACATACCTCCACAAACCAACCAAAAAATTGTAGAATTGATGGTACACAGAATTGGTGCTTTTAACTCCTTACATCTCGTTCCTCTTTGTCCTTTTTTCAATTTTATTTTTTCTTATTCTTTTGAACTTTTTGATTTTTTTGCATAGTCAGGTACAAATATGTGTACCTGCACTGTTAACTCTAAGGTTTCTGGTTGGGCAAACAAGTTGTATCTGATAGTGACAGATACTCAGTGATGGCGATTGCTGTGTGTGTGTATGTAGTGTGCACTCGCCATTGTATGTGAACAGCTGGAAGCAGCACTGACCATGACCAGCTAGCTGGTGGAATATGGCAGCAGTGTAGTTTTTGAGAGGATGGCTGCCGATATCACCTTTGATGCTTCTGGATCATCCATTGTTTCTGATCTCATTGGATTTGTTATGAAATAGGGGTGAATGGCAAACTGTTCGTGGATTAAGTATCTCTGAGGTGAAGGTAAACATGGGTCACAGAGTATAGGATGCAGCATGTTTCATCTGAGATGTAGGGCTCTTCTGACTGCTGTTGAACTAACTTTGGTCAACACACTGCATTTCACAACTTTTGTTGACATGAATGTCATCTTTCATCTGCATTTAGAGATCTTGCTTTGCTTATTTTGCTCAGCGGCTTAAAAAGAAGAAACAGTGACATTTAACATCCCATTTATGTCAAGCACTAGCTCTGACTGGGGCAGGGTAGGGAATGAAATTTGCTGTGTCTGTTTGAAAGGAACCATCTTGGCATTTTCTTTAACACTGTGACACCTCACTTGGTGAAAAATAGTGAAGGCAACTACTATTTCTCAACTTATGGTATTATCCCCAGGAATGACTGGAGTCTAATGGTTGGCAGCCAGGTGAAAGATATAATCAAAGGCTCTGTCAATTCTGTAGTGACCCTGGATACAAATTTTTTGACCTGCAGTATTAGCTATAAAACTGTAGGGTTCTCCTGAATAATTCTTGAAGTTATTACTCACAGGATGCATCTACTCGGGCAACAGGGTATGTGGGATGCCCACGTAAGTGATTTTTATGTTGTAGAAACTCTCTCTGGATGCTATACAAAATTTAGTGTCATACACCAAAGAATTGTGAGTCATTAACCTATATTTAGAGCAGAAAATCCTTTCTCACAGGTCAGAAAAAGAAAATGTGGAAGCGTACAACCTAAGTACTATGATTACTCTCTCTTACATGTGATCTTAATGTACACACTACACTTGAAACCAAAATCTGACAACCCCCCCCCCCCCCTTTTCACTTTCCCATCCAAACACCAGCCTCTGAATCTCCTTGTCTCGTCCAGTCCTTTCCCTGACTCCATACCCCTACCCCTTCCATATCACCGCTGCCAATCCAGTCTACAATCAGTAATTACCCCAGTCAGCAATTTTTTGCTAGCTCTGCCAAAGAACTTTGTTGTAAGACTTCAATTGTTTTTACATGCTTGCTTGCTGCTTACTGCCTCCCCTAGCTGGTGAGTGGCAATCCATTGTCTTCTGCATGTTTGGTGTATGACACAGGTATCTGGAGGGAAATATATACTGTTCCTTTCCTTTAATGGTATGATATGGATAGTTTATCTAAAATATAGAGCTTGAGATTTTTATTTTGAAGATAGATACTAATACAGGAAATTCACAATATTACTGAAAATAACAGATTTTTTTTAATGGTACTGAACATGAGTGATAAATTTCATAAGCTTTTTTTGGACTGACAAAGTGATAAATGAGAAGAGGCTTCAGTGAAATAATGATTTAGGCTTCCTCCTCCTCATGTGTACTTCTTGTCTGCACCATTCTTGTTAATAATTCATGAAACAGATTAAGGGGATTTAAATCGTAATTAATCTTTACTGACTACAACACTGGTGTTTGGTGTTTAGATGTACAGTTTTTTCTTGTCAATACTGCACTCATAAGTATCATACTAATTGTTCTGTACTTAAAAATTTTCCATGATGATTTTTCTTCAGATTAATATTACTCAAATTACCTTTTTTTTAGGAAAAATAATGAGTATGTGTGTGGTGGAACATAAAATTATTTTTGGTAGAGTATTTATGTCTTTTGATTTAAATCATGTAACTATTTATGTAAAGTAGTGTCAGGCAGAAAACTCTCTCATAAGTGACACAGTTACCTCAAAAACTTACAGAACTTTTAGCTGAATAGCCTGTGGGATATCTATCTGAATAGTATTTTTTTTTTCCAAAACTATTTTTACCCGTACATATTTTTATCTGCTAATTTTACTGATTTTTCTTTTCTTACTATCCAAACTTGTCTGCGCATATGATATTTACTGTCCAAAAATGATATTGGTATTATTTGCTACACTGATCAGACAGAACATCATAACCACCTATTTAATAGCGTGTACGCCCGCCTTTGGCATGGATAACAGTGGCGACACATCGTAGCATGGAAGCAATAAGGCCTTGGTAGGTCACTGGCGGGGGTTAGTAACACATCTGCACATGCAAAAGTCACCTAATCCCCATAAATTATGGGGGGCAGGGCGATGAGCTCTGATGCTATGCTCAATTGCATCTCAGATGTGTTTGATCGGGTTCATATCTGGCAAGTTGGGGGGCCAAAGCTTCAACTGGAGCTTGCCATTGTGCTTCTTAAACCACTCCATCACACTCCTAGCCTTGTGGCATGGTGCATTATCTTGTTAATAATGCCACTGTCATCAGGAAACGCAATTGTCATGAGAGGGTGCACGTGGTCTGCAACCAGTATACAGTAGTCCTTGGCTACCATGAAGCCTTGCAAGAGCTCCACTGGACCGATGGATGCTCATTTGAATGTTCCCCATAGCTGCCAGCTAGTTTCCATCCCACTGAACAAGTGTCTGTCCAGCCTATGGGGTCATACATCTGTAGTGAGGGGTGTTCACCCAACCCCATGGCATCTTAATGTGGTTTCACCTTGGTTCCACCACATGTTGATGACACTCATGACAGCAGTCCTTGAACACCCAACAAGTGTGCAGTTTCTGAAATGCTCATGCTGAGCCTCCGGGCCATTGCAATCTGCTCTCGGTCAAACTCAGATAGATTGTGTGCCTTCCCCATTCTATTCACAAACAGCACACTCACTGGTACTACATGCACTGTTCATGTGTCTGACTAGCTGTCATTCCTTGCCAGGTGATGCTCCTATCACCTGGATAGGTTAATACCAATAGTAGGTTAGTGGTCCTAATGTTCTGGCTCATTAGTGTATAATGATAAATAAGTTTTCTGTTTTTATATTCCATAGAATATAACCAATCCATCATAAATCTAAGCAGTTATGAAATTGTGTAGCCAGAAGTCTCTTATAGTTTGTTGTAAATTTAATACAATGTTTGTTTGCATACTATTGACTGTAATCTATTCAACACTCTACACCATATCAAAACAATACATCTCAGATTTATATAATACTGCATTACAGTTTTTTACACTCTGCCACTGTTGTCTTAGTTTGTACCTATAGCAGCAATGTAATTGTGGTATCCATTCAGTATTATGATGATACAAGAATATGTACACTACTTGTATTTTGTTTAAAAGTGCTTCCTCTTTGTCTTTCATCCAGGTAACAAGACTTCAAAGGAGATAACCAAACCTCAGGTAACAGAAGTTAAAACTACAACACAGTAACGTATCAGTAATTTGGAAGAATTTAATGTTCACAGTTCGTGTAGTTGAAGGAATATTGCCTACAGTTGGAATTCACAATTCATGTAGTTGAAGGATGAAAATTTCAAGTTCTACGCTAAATAATGAAGAATGTTTTTTTAATAAGTCAGTTCATGTTCTGTGAATTTTTACAATAGTTATACAGTTTTGCAACTGCCATATAAAAATGCTGCCTCAAAGAGAAGAAATGTGATATGTAAATTTGTTCTGTTGGCTGAAGTCAAGTTTACAATGATGCTGCCATTTGAAACTCATTAGAGAGATTGGCTGGCTGATGAACCCTTTAACTTGTCACTTCAGTCATAAGTACAAAATTTGTTACAGTTTCTGAAGAATAAAGAAACATAAATGTTCAGACTTGTGGCTCCTTAATCTTTATGTCATCTTTCCATTCAATGTATTGTTTGTAGAAAGAGCAGTCATTACTTTAAGTAGCACATTCTACATGTATGAAAGAAAAGTGTTCCAAATTTCATAATGAAAAATGTGGTAGGCATATAACTACAAAATATTGCACCTATGATACAGAATCCCTCAGCTCTCTCTCTCTCTCTCTCTCTCTCTCTCTCTCTCTCTGCCACAATTATAGTGAAGCTGCAATAGAAGGATGATTAACATTTGGAATAAAATTGTCTTATTCCAGTGAAGAAAATACTTTGTTTAAACTTTATTTAAAACAATGAACATGGAAAGATGCGCTACAAACATTACTGCAAGATTTTTCACCATATCACAAAAAAGTGTCAAGAACCATGTACCATGCACAAAAAATTCAAAATTACAAGAACAAAACAAAGGAATTTTAGAGTGTTATTAGGCACAAAAAGAATAAACTTGGTGAGATAAATTTTATTCAATGCCCTGATTACAATAGCAGCAAAACAGATTGTGTTGTACTCAGGTCATTGACAATCAAATCAAATCAAAATGGGCCTTAGCAAGGACTTATACAGATACTGCATATTCCATCAGGAGACATCAATTCTAACAAATAAACTGTAAATGAGATCACAAAAGTTATCAGGCCACAGAAAAATAATAACTATTTCAATCAAAATACAAAAACCTTGTATTGTGAGTTGCCTTTGTAACTTATAGTCAAGGTGTATTTCCTGAAGACTGAAATACATGTTAATAACATCCACTTATAAAAGTGGAGATCAGAAGGATATCTCAAACTATAGACGCATCTTCCTCCTTCACCCATTCTCAAACATTTTTGAGAAGGTAGCTTACAAAAAATATTAAACCATCTTTCTGAAAATAACCTTTTGGTTTCTTTAAAGACTTCTCAACTGGAAAACAGTAATGATCTGACAAATCCAGTTCTAGTGGAATTGGGAAGAAATACCTTAGATTCCCACACTATAAAAGTGTACTATGAAAACTATAATTTTATAGTATTACAGGCATTCCCTTGTATGACAGTCATAAACACTGCCTGATAAAAGAAGTGAAGGATCCAGAAAGAAGACATGATTAGACGTCAATGTAACTTCATACATGAACATACCATCCACTGACATCTAACTGATTAGAGTTGCAGTTCTCTGTGATGTATAGAATGGCTACCAGATTGCATTAGTGCTGTCCATGTCTAATGTTGTTATCAGGCATTAACAGTGTCAGGTGTTGAGTGATCACTGAAGGACTTTGAGAAGCCACGTACTCATGTGAGACAGTGCTATCAGAGGGGCTGCATTGTGGGTCTTCATTTGACCAGCTTGTGGAATTGTGCAATATCTGGCTTTAGGGGGCATTCAGATGTGACAGTCCTTTGATATTGGATTGCATGGAAATCTGAGGACAGACTTCCTCATCATCAAGATTCAGGTTGGCCACATCTGACAACCACAAGGGAGGATCACCGTATTGAGTACCAAGCACATTACAATTCTTTACATTCATGTTGTCATCTGAGAATAAAGTTCAGGATTCCATGTGACATTTTTTGTCATCCAGCACCATTTGTCAGAGACTACCAGCAGCCAGCTTAAAGAATTACAGCCTCCTGTGTAAGTTGCCATTAATACAGCAACACGAATAGCTCCATTTGGATTGGTTGCATGAGCAGGAAGGATAGACCTCTGATAAGTAATGTCACAATCTGTTCAGTGATGAATCGTGGTTCTGGATTAACCCAGATGACATTGTCAGCAAGTATGGGGATTATCTGGTGAGAGGTCCCCTTCTACCAATGTTTTGCAGAGTTGCAGGTGTGTTACTCAAGGGTCATAACAAAGCAGTGTAGCATGGATGCCAGGATGTTTTTTTAAAAGGGCATGGCCAATTTCCTTTCTCATCCTTTCATAAATTGAACTTGTGCTTCATCTCTAATGACTGAACTATTGACACTAAATTCTACTCTTTCTTCCTTCGAAACCGGTACTTCTTTTTTTCCCAGGGTAATGGTGTTGGGAGCCATCAGGTACGACTTCAGGCCATGACTGATAGTGATTGAGTGAATGCTGATTACACAATAGTATGTCACAAAATTCATGTGGCCTCATGTGTTTCCTCTCAAGTGACAATATCATGATGTCATTTTTCAACAGGACAATGCTCGTCTGCTCATTTACTGTCTGTATGGTGTTGAGGTACTCCCATGGCCAGCAAGATTCCCATATCTGTCCCCAATAGAATGTGTATTCTGAGATACCAACTCCATCTCAGTGCCTGTATCCAGGATATCAAGGATGAGTTACAACAGTTGTGGACCGGCTTGCCCCAGGAAAGGATATGATAGCTTTATGACACCTTTCCCATCAAAATCAGTGCATAAGTCCAGGCCAGAGGGAGTGCAACACCATACTGATAAGTGGGCTCATACTACCAAGTTCTTTGTAAATTTAACTTATTTTCTAATCACTGACATAATCCCATATCCTCTTAATCCTTGAAGTTTCATTTTGTTTCCTCCTCTCCTACTGAATGCTTCACTTTTTGGCAGGCAGTGTACTAATAATGCAAAAAGAGGCCCAAAGTAACAGATCATATCATAGGAATAGGACTAATTTCATTGGAGGCCTGATCATAACTGTAATGTTTGCTAACAACACAAGTACATGGATGAAGGACCCAAATCAAACTGAGCCAGTAGAATAACTGAAAAATCATAAAATTCATTTATTGTAAACAAATTTACCCTTATTTTACAAAGACTCATATTATGCAATTCAAAACATTAAAGACAATTTACAGTCACCAGCAGCAGAGATCAAAGGGCACACACTGGATAAAACTACATGTGTGAAATTCCTAAGCAACCAGATGGATGACAGATTGAGGTGGCACCAGTATGTGGATAAGTTAGGTTCCCTGCAGATAGAATTGCTAGCATACTTTCACTCAATGCTGTCCTATACCATAATATTTTGAATCTGTGAAGCTAAGGTCAAAAAAGTGTTTATTCTAGAGAAGTATGCAATAAGTTTATTTTGTAATGTCTATAATCAAACATCTTGCAGAAAACTCTTCAGTGATCTAGTGGTTCTTAGACTTATATGGCAACACATGGTTAATGGAAACCTCCTCTCTCATAACATTTCTCCACATTTCTCTCACCGAGTCAACAGCACAGTGAAAGGCTCTTGAATTGGCTAATCTCTTCATCATTGCTTCTATTCAGTAGCAGAATTTCTAGATCATTTAAGATACAGAAGACTTGAAACAAGACAGTGCAGCTACTCCAGGAACCTTTGTGGAAAAAGGTAAAATTCATGTATCTGCTTATATATAAAAACAAAGATGATGTGACTTACCAAACGAAAGCACTGGCAGGTTGATAGATACACAAACAAACACAAACATACACACAAAATTCAAGCTTTCGCAACAAACGGTTGCTTCATCAGGAAAGAGGGAAGGAGAGGGAAAGACGAAAGGATGTGGGTTTTAAGGGAGAGGGTAAGCCTTTACAAATGTCTGCTTGTGTCTGTGTATGTGCGGATGGATATGTGTGTGTATGCAAGTGTATACCTGTCCTTTTTTCCCCCTGAGGTAAGTCTTTCCGCTCCTGGGATTGGAATGACTCCTTACACTCTCCCTTAAAACCCACATCCTTTCGTCTTTCCCTCTCCTTCCCTCTTTCCTGATGAAGCAACCGTTGGTTGCGAAAGCTTGAATTTTGTGTGTATGTTTGTGTTTGTTTGTGTATCTATCAACCTGCCAGCGCTTTCGTTTGGTAAGTCACATCTTCTTTGTTTTTAGATATATTTTTCCCAAGTGGAATGTTTCCCTCATATATATAATGTGTGTGTGTGTTTTCTGTACCCCACAATCTGGAAAGATTTATAGGATGAATCAATAAATCAATAAATCTTCTCATATGATCTTCTGCCCATGAAGTAACCATAAATCATCTAAAGAACCAATAGTTGTTTGAAAATGAAACTATTGAATAGTATACTAAGGCTAAATTCCTTGAGTTTGGGTGGATAAAATGCTACAATGAAATATTCACAGAGACAAATGGCTAAGCAAATTAGGCAGCCTTTGATACGGTTGCAGAGAACTGAATTGAAGGTTTCAATTGAGTTCCATAGGAACTGTTGACATTTCAATGGCCAGTGAAATCCTTTCACATGGCATTCCTTTCCATTGGTCAACACACAAGAAAATATTTATCATGGAAAAAACAAATAGTGATTATCATGACACAGTCACCACCTCATGCAATGACTAAGCCAATTTTCAAGGCACTAGGAATATTGACTTTCCCCAGTCTTAGAGGCTAAATCATGTGTAAATAAGAATCTCCACCTATTTGGAACATATAACTGTATGCTCAATTACTATATCCATACTAATGACAACATTCATATAACAAGCCAGAGACTTAGTAAATGCCATGACAGTGTGAGGCACATAGGCAACTTGTAATTAATTTCTTTGCCCAGTCAAAAATAATTAAAACTTATTCAGGAAGAATATCACTAGTCCACTGCTCCAGTATTATTTTTATTTAGCTGCTTGATGACAAATGTAACATAAATTTTTATTATAGTGATACTTAAATTAATTTTCAAACTGGCAACCATTCTTTTAAAAGTCTTAGTGGCTTTGCCTATTGAAGTATCATGGTACCATTGGGAATTTGAAGAATTTGCAATGTATATGCTAACTTAAGTCACACTTACTGTCGTCTGAAACAGCTGAAAAAATCCATACAAAATAATTACATCCATATCCACACCTTTTACATTTATACTATGGTATTAATGAAAAGAAATTTTCTATATCTTAAATTTTTATGGTGCAGGCACCTTTGTGGCAAAGTCACTAGGCTGCAGTGTAGATGGCCTGTTTGTAAATGCAACGCTGAAAATAACTATTTGAAGGTAGGTGTGATTTTCTGCCACAGGTATCTTACAGTTAGTCTGGCATCCCTTTGAGTGACTGGTGTGATGTATGCTAAGACTGAACAGTTGGTTTGACTGTCCAAAACCTGTTGCCCATCTCCACCAGCCAGTCCACATCCTCCAGCTGCAAGCTGCTGTTTGACTTAACAGCAAGATGACAGTCTGCAGAGGAATGGCACATCTATATTTATTAAATGGCTAACCCGAGGCATGTTTCCAGTTGCAGGTAGCCTATCTAATGGTTTCCAGATTTGATTTTCAGTGTTTCATACAGTTATTGACCAAATTTAAAAATTTAAATTGCTGTCATGGTCAGTTCATTTTTTTTTTTTTTCTTTCGAATAACCCATTTGGAGGGTTGGCTACTCTTCATTGTATTAGATTTCTTCAGTTTCCAAGTTTCCTTCATCCTTTTAGAGTGTTGTTCCCTTTCTTCTTGAGTCCACTTTCGTCTAGTTATTTTCTTTCTCTCCTGAAATTCTGCCTTTTGAACTGCCTTTCTGAAATGTGTTCTGTTTTCTATTGTGTCTATTGTAACTCCAGCATTTTCAATGTCCTTTTCAGTCTCTATGAACCATGCTGGCTTGGATTTGTAGCTATTGAGTAATGTGAATATCCGCTTGGTTAGTCTGTTGTTATCCATTCTGAATATATGTCCAAAAAACTGTAGTCTCCTCTTCCTCTTAAAGGTTTAACATAATAAATTGAGTATTGCAATTAGAAACTTTGTATATATCTTGAGGCAGCATAACTCACAATGTGCAAATTGCCCAGACTGTTTGTGTCCAGTATTTAAGAATGTTCTTCATGAATGAGTTCTAATTACTTTGACTGGGCAGAGAAATTAATAACATGATGTGCCTCACACTGTCATTTTATTTACTGAGTCTCTAGCTTGTTAAATGAATGTTATCACTAATATGAGTAGAGTGATTGTGTGTGTACCATAACTATATCTATAAAATAAATGGAGATTCTCATTTACAATCGATGACACAAACAAACTTTACAAAATGATGGTAGGAAAAAAGTTCTGTTTGTGCATTAAAACTGCAACATCAGGTATGACATTTTAATTTATTACTTCTTAACTACTAGTTCTATTTGCAACACATTTTGAAGACAGAATCCACATATACCACTGATGTACCTGCAAAATTATATCACTGCACTACACATAAGGAGATATGATGTTTTATACAGGGGAATTTGATTGTTTAAAGAATTGGAGATGGGTGTTTGCTGATTGTCGCATGCTCTATATCTAAATCTAAACTCTGCAAACTGACGTGGTGCACATAGTAGATAATACCTAAAATGATACGATGATTCCTTACTGTTCTGTTGACATATGGAGTTTGGGAAGGACAATGGTCTAAATGCTTCTGTGTGTGCTGTTAAGTGGTCTCATTTTGTATTCCGGGTCCCTAGGAGAGTGATATTTAGGGGACTATAGTGCACACTGAAGTGTTACATGCCATTGTGGCAAACAACATTTCCACTTGTTGTGTAGTACAAGGAAACATGATTGTGACAGAATAACATTAAGTAGGGAGTAAGTTGTGGAACAAATACTATGCACAGGTGTTTGTTTTCTTATGAGCTGACATCAAATGAGAGGTGTGGAATATGAGAAAACAGCAAGAAGCGGTGACAAATAAAGGGATTCACCTGCTGTGGGTGGGGCCTTTTACATTTTGGCATCGCGACTTGGTAGTGGCTTGATTGTCAAAGAGCAACCACACTCTCCAAGAATGAAAACAAAAGACAAGATGGTTTTGTGTAAAATGAAATATATTGTAATCTGTTTTGTTATGTTGTGCCTTGAAGGTGTATGTCATATAAAGGCATGTTCTATTCAAATTCATGATCTGCACCACTTAAAGAAATATCTGTTTGTGAAAGGAAAATAGTGGACGTGCTTTCTTATGATATGGGTGGAAGTTATCTTCTTTTGCTCCAATAACAGCTGCAGAACTTGAAGAAGTCAAGCCTTTCCTTGGCTACACATGGGATTTCAAAGGCACTGATTAGCAGGACCTCTACTTGAAGAGAATCAGCTACAATGACCAAATTAAAATAAAAAGGTAAATATGTCAGATGTTATTTCGAGTGACAGATATCAGGAAGTGTTCCGACTCAGCTTCAGCTATAAGGAGTGAGCCAGCAGTTACATAAAACCTCAAACAGGAAAGTAAAACACTTCAACACTATCCAATCAGAGATATCTGGTTTAGTGCAAGATGCTACTTTGTTGGAGTTGTATGTAGCACAATGTGTTTAGGACCGATAGATGATGATCGTCAACTGCTGAAGAAAATTTATTTAATGTAGTTTTATAAGGTGGGACATTTGTGTTGTGCATGGGGTTTCTCTGTATGTGAATGTTAACTGAATGGCAATGGAAGTGGTGTAGCTATTGGATGGGGCAAATCTAGAGGAATGTTTGATACTAGCTGTTGGCTTTGCCCTGTGATGTAATGGCTGCTATGACATCACATTTTGATGCATATCTTGAATCGAATTTCTGTGTAGCCTTACATCCTATTGATCATAATCTCATTGGTTTATATAGAAAGTAATTTTTTTAATCTTTGTGTGGGATTTAAAATTACTTTTCAGTTATTATTAGAATCATGAAATATAGAGGTGAGCGTGGGGCAAAGTTCTGCTTCATATTTTGAAGATGTGGAAAACAGTGGGAATGGGGAACAACATAGTCCTCAATGTTGTGAAATTTGACGATGAACTGAGGGAGCCAATGGGCGTCATTAGTCTTGCCAGACAGTACAATCTAATGGCTTGCTATTGTAAGAAACAGACCATAAAACTGTTATAGACTGGTATTTGTTTTGCCAGGAAGTTTGTTCAGATTTTGTTATGAGAGGGGGAAAAATTGGTGGGGTGGGGTTTGTTATAGAAATTGACAAATTGCAATTTGAAAAAAAAAAGAAAAAAGAAAAAGGGATGAGAGAGAGCATGATGTTTTTGGACCATGGGCATCTGGGCAGTTGTTTGAGGAAATCACTCTTCTCCAGACGTGATTTTTGAGGTATTTAAAGATAGGATAGCTTGTACTATGTTTAAGTTAGTAAAAAGTTATACAGCAGATGTTTCAATCATTATGTCAGTTGGGCAGACTAGTTATAACACATTAGACAAAATTGTGTGCATACATTTGGCTGTAAATCATTCTGTTGAATTAAGGAACAAAAAACAGTACTACAAAATCATTTAGATTAGTATGTCTGGAGGAAGAATCTTCCACAAAATTAGTGCTTGTTTGAGTTCTTTTTGGAAGGTATGGTGAGGGTCTATGTGCCAAATAAAGAGAGTTAAGTTGCTGTTTTGGAATGGAGATGCATTTTTCGTTTTTTTATTTTAATTTTTGCAGTTACTTTTGTTTCATTAATTTTGTTTCAAGTTTGGTTTTGAAGTATTAGGATGTTTTTTGGAGTTCATATATGACCTTGATTTCTTGGATGTGACCTTATTGGGGATATTAATCTGCTATTGGTAAGTACTGGTGTATACCCTATTACCATAATTTCCATTTCTATACTAGTTTTGTCTAACGGTGACTTACTATGTGTGCCTTGTGTGCTGATGTTGGCAATTGTTTGATGTTAGTGTTTGCAATCAGCAGATGGCAATTGAGTACATGTCAAGAGGGAGGAAGAGTGAAAAGAGAGATATATTTATATATATATGAAGACAGTAATTGTTCTCAAAAGAACAGATTACTGTTGTTGACCGTGCAGCTTTTCCCTGGAATAAATGATGACTAACTGAAACCCTCAGCTGCCGACTGGTGTTTTTGATATACCTCGATGTGGACAGCTGAAAATTTGTGCTCCAACCGGGACTCGAACCCGGGATCTCCTGCTTACAAGGCAGACACTCTATCCATCTGAGCCACCGAGGACACAGATGAATAGCGCGACTGCAGGGACTTATCCCTTGCACGCTTCCCAGCTGTCCACAATTCTACATATGTAATGTACCTTATAGACATTTGCCCATTCACTCATTACTCACGCACGCTTTGGCGATTCCCGTAAGAGTTTGGGCAACCTGTGCGCATTCGCACAGATGAAGGTCAATGGCTGGGTAGCTTTTAACTATATATATATGAAGACAGTAATTGTTCTCGAAAGAACAGATTACTGTTGTTGACCGTGCAGCTTTTTGAGTCCTGGTCGGGGCACACATTTTCAGCTGTCCACATCGAGGTATATCAAAAACACCTGTCGGCAGCTGAGGGTTTCAGTTAGTCATTTATTCCAGGGAAAAGCTGCACAGTCAACAACAGTAATCTGTTCTTTCGAGAACAATTACTGTCTTCATATATATATATATATATATATATATATATATATATATATATATATATATATATATATATATATAGTTAAAGGCTACCCAGCCATTGACCTTCGTCTGTGCGAATGCGCACAGGTTGCCCAAACTCTTACGGGAATCAAAATGGTTCAAATGGCTCTGAGCACTATGGGACTCAACTTCTGAGATCATTAGTCCCCTAGAACTTAGAACTAGTTAAACCTAACTAACCTAAGGACATCACAAACATCCATGCCCGAGGCAGGATTCGAACCTGCGACCGTAGCGGTCTTGCGGTTCCAGACTGCAGCGCCTTTAACGGCACGGCCACTTCGGCCGGCTTACGGGAATCGCCAAAGCGTGCGCGAGTAATGAGTGAATAGGCAAATGTCTATAAGGTACATTACATATGTAGAATTGTGGACAGTTTGGAATGTGAGTCTCATGGGAAGTGTGCACGGGATAAGTCCCTGCAGTCACGCTATTCATCTGTGTCCTCGGTGGCTCAGATGGATAGAGCGTCTGCCATGTAAGCAAGAGATCCCGGGTTCGAGTCCTGGAAGGGGCACACATTTTCAGCTGTCCGCATCGAGGTATATCAACAACACCTGTCGGCAGCTGAGGGTTTCAGTTAGTCGTCATTTATTCCAGAGATATATTTTTTTAGCATTATGGAAGAAGTCCAGAATTTCTGAGAAAGTAGATACCTCATGAATCAACAGAACAGCTTAATGTCACAATAATGGATTGGTTAAGCTGGAGGTCTAGGTTAGGATGGAGTGTGACAATATGGATAATAGTTGGCAAAGCCAGCGAATCTTACAGTGGAAAAGATGTCTATGGTGACAAACTGATATGTAGTGCAGCCAGAGGTCTAGATTAGGTTGGAATGCAACAGTTTTTCTTTGTAAGCTGGTGAAGCCAACAAGTCTGATAGCAGGAGAGATTTCTGTGATGACACACTGATCTGTAGTAAATCCAATGAATGCGAAAGCAGAAAAGCTTTCTGTGGTAACAGATTGATCTGCAACAGAAACTGTGGTTTAGGTTAGGTCAAAATGCAAAGATTTGGTAGTGAGTTACCAATGAACCTAACAGCTGAAAAGCTTTCTGTGGTCGCAGACTGATATGTAGCGTAGCCTGAGGTCTAGGTTAGATTACAATTCAACCTTTTTCTCGTTAAAAGCAAGAAAACTACATGTTTTAAGAGGCTCAACTGTAGTGAAGCAATAATGAGAGTGTTTCATCATGAAAAACTCTATGATATTCTTTTACAGGACATTGTTACTTCTGTGTGTAATTTACATCATCACTGCTTGTTATCAGCTCACATGAATGCCTAAAGTGGCATTATTGTGTAGGAGATGGATAATATTCTCCATCTTACGTCCCGCATTAACATAGTGACAAAGTTCTCCTTCCTGATTTCTCCACACCTTACACTCCTCAGAGATCAGATCTCAACTTAGCATCAGGAACTTACAGTGACTTCTGTCGATATCTATTGAGTGGAAGTATGGTGTCTGAGATCACTAACACAAGAAGTAAAAGAACCAAGGCTTAAATAAAATAGTGACTACCAAGACTTGAAGTACTTTAAAATTTTATACTTTAGAGTGTCTCAGATTTTCATTCATAGTGGTATAACAATAGTATACCTAATATGTAAGTTGGACCTATTTCCAATAGCGTACCAACACCCAGTCTGAGGAAGTTTTAAAACATTTTGTCACAGGGATAGCAAGAAAGCGTTTGCAGTACTTGCCGGTAGTGTAACCAAGATTGTGTTTGAATGTCCAGTTCATGTGAAGTGACATTTCTCCACTTCTCTGTCAGATTCTTTTAAATAGGAATATGTTCACATTTTCTGTGATCCAACATGAGCATTTTTCTGCTGGTTCCCTTCTTTTTCCTGCTACAGCAAGGCGTGCTGCTTATATAAAAACAGTTCTTTGGGCATGTAAAGTTTTGACAGTTTATTCATGTACATTGACACATTCGTGTACTTTGACACATATAAATGACAAGTATGCATAAATAAGATTAACAAAAAACTGTTTGCTTCACATTTTTTCTGGGTACTTTGGCTATTGATCACATTTCATCAAAAACACTTGGCTTGTGATTTATATCTTAAAAGAGTAAATATGTTATTAGAAATATTTTACTGACTGTGCAGTCTGTTTCATTTTGTATAATTTTTGGCAGTCATTTTAAGTTCTCTTCAGGCTTGTTAAGACAAGTCTTAGCCCATTTTTTGTCACTGCATTACCACTTTGGTCACATTATGAGTAGTATAGGCTTGAAATGACTATTATATAGAGACAGTATATCATAAAGATTTATTGGTGAAAAAATGCTGACTAAAAATGTAGTTTGGTGACCTCAGAACCCTCATGATGACCAGGGAACCCTTGCCATGTGTTCACTATGTCAGTGAAAACCACATTTGCACCTCAAACCTGATATTATATACATATTTTACGTGCATAATTACAATAACTTTGACCTCTGGATCTTGGTTACCGATAATGATAATAAAAAAGTTTCAAGGTTTCCTGAGGACATTATTTTAAGAACATATGGTAAAAATTTCGATGGTTTGCCATGAATAGAAATTATAAAAGTGCCATCCCCACAATTGGTACTTTTCAGTGTTTTCTCAGGAACTACCTATGAACAAATAGTGCTTTTATAAGATGCCAAATGTCCACCCCAGACCACACCTAACATTCAGTTTGCCAGGGCTGGAGAAAATATTAACCCTGTACTGTACGATAGCTACTGTATGTCAGTTCTCCCAGTACGTATACAAATGGTCACTAGGCCAGCAGCTATCCAAAACAGTTGGCCATTTATCCTCAAGATCAATAGAACGCAAGATTTGACCCCATGAAAAACCACATTTCCACGTGCATCTTTTTGGGACATATTAATACTGTGCACTGTCATGTGTTAATTTAATTAAGCCAACATTTAACGGCAGTAAATGTAATTTTTGTATCATCCATTCAATGTTAAGATTATAGGGTTACCATTTAAATATAACATTCTCATACATTCTGTTTCTAATGGCCTTTTAAATGAATTAGAAAATAAGGTTAATGCTCCAGAAGTCAGACTCATTACAGTAAAAACACTTTAAGAATGGAAATGTTAGTTTATATGTCCTGTAAAATATAGAGTAATATTCGCAAACTAACGGTAAATGTTTCATTACTAACTTAATTATAAGGTGTGATCAAAAAGGTTCTGTTTGAAGGATGTACAGTCCACAATTGGTATGCCAATGAGGCAAAATCACAATGAGCATTGAGGCAAAAATGATTCAAATGGCTCTGAGCACTATGGGACTTAACTTCTGAGGACATCAGTCCCCTAGAACTTAGAACTACTTAAACCTAACCTACCTAAGGACATCACACACATCCATGCCCGAGGCAGGAGTCAAACCTGTGACCATAGCGGTTGCGTGGTTCTAAAACTGTAGCGCCTAGAACTGCTCAGCCACTCTGGCCGGCCATTGAGGCAATCATCCCACTGATGCACCAGGTTGAAAATAGCTGTTTGGTAAAATACTGTGTCCTCGTGCGTATTGCACTGAATCATGACCAGCATGGAAAATGCTGCACCATTCCACAATGGTGGTTTTCACGGGACATGCTACTCCATGGATGTTCTTCTTCTATGATGAATGTCTACAGATGTCTGCCCTTTGGCAGCAAAGAAAAAATAACAGCATGTTTGTACTGTTTGGATGCATTTGGTAATAATCTTCCCATACGTCACGTTTTTGCATGTCTGAAAGACATAAATGCCACACTAATCCCTATCCTATATGTTGGTTTGCATACACCTGCATTGGAGTTGTGCTACATTGCATATTCAATGCAGCATTGTCCTCAGATGCAAACTTTTGAATCGCCCCTTATACATTGTTGTAATTATCCTGCCCACAGGGCCTGTCATGTGGGCGAAGAGGGCAGGACACAAAGCTATCTTATAGTTTGGTATACCTAAATAAATAATTTTGTTTTTGATTTATGTTTCATTTCGATAATAGTTCCAAAGGGATGCTGATTCTTACCACAATAAGTCACACCTACAAGCAAGCAGTTTTAAGAGTATTTTAATTTTATTTTCATCTGAAAAATAACAAAAATTGATAACATGTTGAAAGAAACTGAAAACTGTGGGATATGGTGAAATCACATAAATCCAGTAGGGCAGATCTTATTTTTCTGCCATAAGCTAATAGCAGTATAGCTTGTTTTACTCTTTTTGTGTCATCTCAGTGGAGAGTATTGGGAATGAAGTGATAAGCACTATGGCCCATCGTGGTGAGAGAAATGTTACAGTTCAAAATCCCCCATAGGGGAGGGTCTCAGACTGCTCCTGGTCATGGCATACAAGCTCTGTCTTCAGGGTATGGTGCCATTGTTCCACAAGTCCATTGGATTGAGGATGGTAGGCCGTCATGTGGAACTGGTGGGACTTACAGAGGTGGAAGAGCTCAGAGATCAGGTCTGACTCAAACTGCCAGCCCTGGTCAGTTGTCATGGACTCTGGGAAGCCAAAGCGTGCAATCCATAGTGTGATGAAAGCTCGGACGACAGTGTTGGCCAAGATATTAGTCAGAGGTGTGACTTCCACCCATCGATTGTCTGTCTATGGCTGACAAGATGTACTTGTATCCATTTGAATCTGGGAGTGCCCCACCAGGCCTATGTGGACATGTTGGAAACGGCCCTTCAGGATGGGAATTTCCTGAAGGCCAGTTAGGCATGACGTCCTGTCTTGGCCTATTGGCATTGGATGGAGGCTCTCATTCACGTAGTGCATTTCCATTTGATGTTAGCCCAAGCAAAATGTCCCATCATGAGTTTGAGTGTCGGGCATACTCCAGGGTGAGACAAGTTGTAGAGGAGGCCGAAAACTGTTTTGCTGAAGTTCTGTGGGATGACTGGTCATTACCTACCATGTGATGCGTTGCACCAAACTATTTGTTCATGCCTATGATGGTGCACTGCTTGAGCTGGAGGCCCATTGTGTGTCGAGATAGCAGGTTTTGAATGTCAGTGTCAGCTGCTTGTGCTTCTGCTAATTGGTTGAAGTCAGGGCATGCCGATTTGGCAGCGAGTCTTGAGAGGTAGTCAGCCACAGTGCTTTTTTCTCCCCATACATAACAGATGTCCATAGCCCATAGTATATTGTGAAATCAAGTCAAGGTGGCACATTCATTGAGGGGAGGTATTGGCTGGTGGGTTTTTAATAGTGTCATCCAGAGGGTGGTGGACTGTGTAGATAGTAAGTAGCCAGTCCTCGATGTCATTTCGGGAGTATTAACCGCCCTGTATTGCCAAAAGCTCATGGTCAAAGGTTGACCACATTTTCTGGGAGTCTATAAGTTTCCATGAGAAAAACTGTAGGGGTTGGGTTGCACCGGTGGCTTCCTGTTGTAGCACTGCCCCAGTTGCATGGTCACTGGCATCGGCCATTATAAGCATATATGTGTCCAGCAATGGGAGTGCCAGGGTGGTGGTCTGAGTGAACTCGGTTTTGATGTTCTCGAAAGCTGCTTGCATATGAGCAGTTCAAGTGAGCTTACATTTGCCTGACGTGTTCTTGCTGCAGAGTGACTCTGTGAGCAGCAGAAGTTATGTTGCTAAAAATTAATTACCCCTAAAAAATGTCACAACTCTTGATAGTCTGTTGGGGGTGGTAGGTTGCGGATTTGGTCTATATTTTCTGGGGTGGGGCAGATGACCAAAGCAAACGAGGTGGCCTATGGATATAACACATTATTGCCAAAGTTGGCATTTATCCTCATTGTCCACAACACCATGCTCTGTTAGTTTGTTGAATAACATTTGAAGGTGTTTCTCATGATCTTGAGCTGTTTGTGAGAAGATAATTACATCATACAAGTAACAACAGAAAAAGGGCATGGCAAAAAATAAGCCATCAATGAACCGTTGCCAAGTCTGGACTGTGTTCTTTAGTCTGAAGGGCATAAAGAGGAATTCAAATAGGCCAAATGATTAGTTATTACCATCTTTGGGATGTCCTCCTTGGCCATTTGGATCTCAGAATAAGTTCTTTTGCAGTCAATCACACTAAAGATGGTTGCACCAGCCAGTCCTTAATATTAGGCATGGGGTAACTAAATGGTGGTGCACATGCTCAAATGTCTATAGTCCCTGCACAGGGCCACATTTTATATTTTTTCATTCTCATAGTAATCGGTGAGGCCCATGCACTGTCTGACGGCCTGATGCGCCCTCACGTAACAGTACCTCGATTGTGTCACTGGCGCCTTTAGTTTGTGAGGGACTAGGCGGTGGGGCTGGCATCAGACTGGTGGACCAGGAGTAGTATTAATTCTGTGTACAGTACCATCGTGTATGATGTTAATCTTTTTAAGGGGCTGATGTGGAATAGCACGTGAGGCACACGATCCGCTCATGGAGACGATCTCACTGTTTACACTCAACCCACTCATGAGAGCAGTATCACTTTTTTTGGATGGCCCACTCATGGGAGCATCATCACCAGAAGTAAGAGGCACTGGTCTGACCTGTGGTTCTGAAGGCCTGGTGGCATCTTGGGCAGGTGGCTCTCATTCTTGCTGGCATGACAACAGCTCTTGCTGTGTTATGTGTAGTTGTGCCGTGAGCTCGGAGCAGTGGTTGTAGAGGTGTTTGTTAGCCGACATTGGTACTGCGGAGGTTGGTGTATGCAATAGTCACGGTTTTAAGCTCCTCGAGCAATGCCTGGCACTTTAGCATAAGGTCCAGTACTGTTTCAGAAGTAGGAGGAGCAGGCAGCGGAGTCTCATCCATCGGTAGGTGGTCACTGTTTACTCCACTGATTGGCGTGCAGCCATCGCGATGTAGTAGTAAGGCCCTACCCAAGTCTATAAGATGATTATAATGCCTCAAAAAATCTGCGCCCAACACTGGCTCTACGGTGTCGGCCACGAAAAACGTCCATGGGCAAGGGGTGTGGT
The DNA here is from genome assembly GCF_021461385.2 of Schistocerca piceifrons. Classification (NCBI taxonomy): domain Eukaryota; kingdom Metazoa; phylum Arthropoda; class Insecta; order Orthoptera; family Acrididae; genus Schistocerca; species Schistocerca piceifrons. The sequence goes on along the minus strand of NC_060139.1, from coordinate 307,913,570 downwards.
TGTCCAGTTGAACTGAGATAGAGGCCATGCCTATCACGGGAATCACTGAATCGTTCACAGCGTGTAGTTGTATAGCAGATGATGTACATTTTCCAGGTGCCAGCTGAGGAGGCAGTGTGCTAATATTGGCGCCCGTGTTGACTAGAAAGTACGCTCTAATATAGTTGTCATAGACGAAGAGCCGCATGCTGTTGGAATGTAGATGCGGGATATGATGAGTGTTGTCATGTTTCGTAGTGAAGCAGCTTGAAGCAGGGGAGCGACCTGATGTGCCTGTGTCAGGCTGCTGTACTAGTTTGGGTAGCTGCAGGATGGATGGCAGCAGCACGTGTCGGCACTGAAGCGTGTGTGGAACCAGCAGGTGCAGTGCCAAGTTCAGCTCTATTTAGAGCCATTAGATCTCATAAATTCCTGCCATGAGTGGGCTTTGGAGCTATCTGTTTGAAACAGTTTTCAGAGCAAGTACTAAGTTACAAGTTTATACTCACCCTTCACATAGAGTCTTGCCCCAATAGTCTTACATTAAGATTCAGTTGCCATCTCAGTGGATGTAAGTTTTTTGTCTGCCATGATGAATACACAACCACCATTTTTATTAGTCTGTCCTTTTGATTTCAACCACAGAAAGGTAACTGTTGTCAGTTCTGGATTTTAGCCAGCTCTCAGTACCTGGTAATATGCAAGCTCTGCTGCATTTTAGGATTACTTCAAACTCCTGCACTTTGTTATGCTTTGACAGTTAATCACTGGGATTTTTATAGTATCATGAATGGTGACACTTCATACACAAATACTTCACACACTCACAGCTGGACTGGTTTGTGAGTTGCCTAGTCTAAAAATCCTTTGTGTGCACACCATACAGAGTTAGCAACCTGAGTAACAGACTCTGAGCCATGAAGGGGGATGCTTAAGTTCTGAACCCCATGAGGCACTTTAGAAATTCGAAACCTGGCTCATCACAGAACCTTCAATGTATATTGTCCAAGCCTTCCATTTGACTATGAACTAGGAAGAGTTGGTCACTTCTGGCGACCATTTTGTGGTGTGTGAGCTTTTTTGAAATTTCATGAGCCAGGCTGATCCTCTCAATCTTTTCTGGTAGACACTGGAATGACCCATATATGATCTCTGAGGACAGATTGCACACATAATTCATTCCAATGTTTGACACAAACTGCTGCTGGTTGCATCCTGTTGCCTCAATATGCTGAATCTGGCCTCCAGACATACACAGTGACTGCACAAAATATTTTGCTGCCGTTTCCCTGTGGGGTAAAATTATCAGCCTACAATTAAGTGCTGCTACCTTTCAAGGCTTGCCTTCTCCTAACATGGGACATAGCAGGGCTCCCTACAAGTGATCTACATCTACTGCTATAAACTGCAAACGCCTGTGAAGTGCATGACAGGTGTTACTGGTATCTCCCATTGTACCGTTTATTAGTGTTTCTACACATTCCCCTCACATGTGGAACGCTGGAAGAATGATTGCTTAAATGCCTCAGTGTGCATTGTAGTCCAATCTTGTATAAGTAATCCTTACAGGAGTGATATGTAGGGGGTTGAAGTACATTCCTAAATTCGTTGCTCAAAGATGGTTCTTGAAACTTTGCAATTTCACAGGATAGGATAAAAAGTGCTTGGTTCACTTGCTGTGTAAAATTTGTAAAATTTCCAAACCTTTTGATGATTGCCTCTGTCATCATCATCAGAGGCTTAGTCTGACTGTTGTAAAACTGATGATGCTTGCCCTTTCATGGCCAGAGATGCACAAGGAGATGTGCACCCTGATGTGGTGCCATATATGTCCATACGTTTGCACTTGCTATCCACCATCACCACTTACACTAGGCAGTAAACTATGAGAAGTCTTCCTCTGTACTCTTTCTTTATCAAGTGCATGCTTCCATGCATTGCTAAGTGAATACACAGTGTCGCTATTGAAGTTGCTACGACATAATCTAATTTTCACTGCATCCCTAATTAGAGAGTCACAGAGTTGGTATGTGAGTCAGAATCCTGTTATGTTGTTGCTTTGATGGCATTTTGTATGCTGCAACTGCTCTGTACAAAACAGCAAGTTTTGTTGAACTTGTTGGCCAGACGAGCTTTCAATAATTTAACTTTGCATTTTCTGAAGATATGTGAAACCCAAAATACACAATTAGGCAATTTTAAAACTATCTCTCCTACTTTTACTACTTCTTCTTTTTCTTGAGCTTTTATCACACTTCACCACAGTGTCAGCATGGTTATTAATGGATGTGGCATGGTTAGCTAAGGGGTAACCAGATACACCTCCTGTCACCACCCTGTTACCCGCCCAGGATTGAATATGTGTACACCAACTGTCTGCATGCAATGTTACTCATGTGAAACTGGATGAAAGTTTTCTAAATGTTTGTGAGTCATCTAACTGATGTGAGACCTGGCTACCAGCTCGGTACCTAGTGGGATGTGGGAAACTGCCTGAAAACTACATCCAGGCTGGTCAGTACACCGACCTTCATCGTTAATCCATCATGGTGATTCACTCAGGAGCTGGTGCACTTCCCCATTCCAGAAGCAGCCTTTAACACACAAGACTATATGGGCAGGTTATATTGAGAGTTTAAATATCTTCTGAAAATGCAAAGTTACTTTACAGAAAGCAGTTCTTGCCAACAAGTTCAAAAAAATGTTTGTTTATCTATTGAGCAACAGCACTGTTCCATCAACTACTGCTCAAAAATTCCTCATATTCTACCTGTTAAGCTTTAGAAAGTGTTTTATCTGTTCCTACAGTCCTCTCAGGCAAAATATTTGATGAACTTGAAAGGGGCATCTATCTGCTTCTACTCACATAGTTTGAGTCAAATCTGGGAGCCTGCTCCACATCCTTCCCTTGTCAGATTTAAATGCACTTTCAAAGAAACATACTGATCTGGTGCTGTGAACAACATAGTACCCTTAGTGCTAGAAGGGATGATGTCACATCGGAGCACATGCAGTCAAAGAGAGAGAGCTGCATCCCTTCTCTGACTGGTTGTAGTGTGACAGACCATCTTTTCAGTACTTGCCGCTGGTTTCTAGGTATCACAGAAAGTCACTACAAAATATGTTCTCTTCCATTTTAATTGCATATTAGCATGCATGAAAGAGAAATGGCCTACTTTTAATGCAATTTCTGGCAAGCGTTCGAAGGCAAATGGTATAATTTGTAGTGCATTAGTGTATGATCACAAGCTGCCTCTGCCATTTCCTCCCATGTCTGGACTGGCATGTCCTCATTTACATGTGCAACTGCTGCTCTGATGTGAGTTCATAATGTCTCCAAGTCCCGTGTTGGGTCCTGGTAGATAGCGTCTTCACAAAGCTGCAGAGATAAAAATCTGACATTGGTACGCCTGGAGACTTTGGGGCCATGAAATGTGTCCTCCTGTGACAGTCCAACAAACTGGAAATATGTCATCCAAAGCCATCCTAACGAGCATCAGTCACTGAGGTGGAGCATCACCCTATTGGAGCATGATGTCAAGTTGCAGTTCTTTGAGCTGCAGTACTGCAAACTGTTCCAACATGTCCCGATAAACAATCAGGGTTATTGATGCCTCTGCAAAGAATAACAATAACAGTCAGACCACATGGTCATGAATAAGAACACACCAGCCGGCCGGGGTAGCCGAGCGTTTCTAGGCGCTACAGTCTGGAACTGAGCGACCACCACGGTCGCAGGTTCGAATCCTGCCTCGAGCATGGATGTTTGTGATGTCCTTAGGTTAGTTAGGTTTAAGTAGTTCTAAGTTCTAGGGGACTGATGACCTCAGAAGTTAAGTCCCATAGTGCTCAGAGCCAAGAACACACCACACGTTTACCTTTGGACTGTTGCACAGTAGTCCCATGCTAAAGTGGGGCATCTCAGAGCCCAAAATCCTCACATTGTGTCGGTTTACCTTACTGAGCACAGGAAAGCAAGTTTTGTCCTCGAACATCACCCTCTTTCAGATCATCTGGGACACTGTCAATGCGACTCTGGATCTCAATTGCAAAAGCACTGCTCATTGACCTGTCATCAGGTTGAATCATATGCAGCATCTGTACCTTTGCAGCTCTTCATGAATGTCTTGCTCCCAAAAAACAATGGAATTTTTATGGGTGACAAATCGCCATGTCACAGGGACACAGTTCATGACTGGTTTTAAGAACATTCTGTACTAATCGTGTGAGTGGTTTGGCCACACATATCACCCGACATGAATCCCTTTGAAATCCTAAATATTTATGTAAGACAACCGGTTTGCTGTCGTCTTCGGGTCTTATAACTATTTTTGTTATGAAGCATGCTTATTTTACGTTGTGTGCAGGATTTTTTGTGGTTGGTAATTAAATGATGAGACTGAGTTGAATACCATTTATTAGCAAAAACATCCCTTAGATGAAGCTAGTACTCTTAGGTGTCTACAGGGCTGCCAGCCTAGTGGTTGCAGGACCATCATCAGTTCAGGGGGACACGCTGGACTCCGTGGTTTCTCCAGTCATAAGCACTGATCTCAACCTACATTTAACCACAAAGAAGAGTAGTTAATCCAACAATGATACAGACAAACTATGAAAGTACTGCAGATAGTTAAAATTACATTCAAATAACAAAAGTAATTTCATTTTCTTTAAGCCCTCAATAACTTATATAAAAATTTTAAAACATCTATCCTGACAGACTGATATCTTTGAAGTATATCCATTCAGTAATAAAATTTTACTCAATAAAACGTTAATAAAACTGACCAGAAAAAAATCTGGATTTAATTACTTTGGCCCCGTGGACAAGAATCACAGTACATGTGACCTAATTACAACGGACTTACACACACATTGGACATGAATCACTACAAACCACACACATACAACACAATTACTAATGTACACTGCATTGCACTTTAACTCGTTATTGCCCTGTTACAACCCTTCCCCTCCATCTGAGCTCAGAATGACTGGGAGGTATGGTTTGGGGGAGAGGGGGGAGTCACACCTAAGCGTGCAGAGAATCACCGGCAAGTGTGCCATTGATTTTATTGCATCGAAGGTACACAGCCGGCATTCTGCTGTTCCCAGTGGCGCCACGCAGCTTGCGTGTGTGGATCAGCGACAATGCCAGTGTCAGAATCTGCTGCATCGGTGTCTGGTCGCTCAGTCTTGCAGACATAGTGCTCCAACTCACAACACGCGTAAGTGGCAGTCTCATGTGTTGATTGTGCCATTAGGCCAGACATGGCTGATGGCTCCCTCAAGGGCAACTCGTGATCCCCATGCAGAGTGCTGAAGGGAAACGACCGTCCGCCGCCATTGTAGTGAGCCTTAGCAGCTCTAGCCTTCCGCTCAGGGCAGCTCGGCCAGTGACTGCAGGCAGCCCTGCACCCAGGAGGCTACGAGCTTTTGCTCCAACCTCGCCCCTACAGATGTCAGCTTGCAGTATGCTGGATGTTGTCACCCAGAGGGCATATGTCTGCAGCCCTTTCACTCCTCGTGTCGGTGGAGATACCCCTCCACAGCTGTGTTGCATCTGTGCATTGGAGGTTGGTGGTGGTCTGAGTGGTCCAGTTGGCTGCCGACATCCATCACCAGAGGTTGACACAGTTGGCCTGCAACAACCACGATTCTCTCTGACATGACTGCCTTATATGAGCCTCCGGACTCGCTTACTTATGCCTTTGACATAGTTCCTCTGGAGGGGACAAGTGGAATATTCCTTAGTAATTAGAATGTCAGCTTTCTTCGGCTTGCTTTGGCCCCTATGCACAGGCCGCTAGGCACTGTTGTAATTGCAACGTATGGGTTCTTCATGGCACGTCAGTGCCCTGTGCTACCCTGATTATTTCACACTTGTACACAATGTCCTCCGGGCTGTGCTTCTCACCAGCTAGCAGTGTTGTAAACCTGCCTCGCAGAATTGGTTGGTAAATATCAATTGCCCGTGCCTGGTATCCAATGTGACAATCGGTCCCTTAACTACTACCTTCTGGCCAAAGCTGTGCGAAATTTACAAGACTTCCCCAAATCCATGCCTTTACTTATTCGTGTTGCAGCAGCCCAAACATCATAACTCAAACAAATCGTGCAGCGCTATCTGATGGCTGAGCACAGCTTAAGATAAAGTTATGCCAATGAATTCTTGCTTAACAGCCTTACTTGCAATTTAAATTATCTTAAGCCAAGAAAGGTAAATACAACAGCTTAAATTACTGTGGTGCACCACTTCTATAATCCTTATGGCATATAACTCCTTAACCAATGTTATGATTACAGGGAAAACTTTTACTGCATTGCCCATGTGGGGCCAGACACAACTCTTCTGTAATTTAGCAACGTCCATCATGTGTTATTTTGCTGCCTAGGTGGCGAATTCCTTGACTTCATGTACTTCGTGATCACCCATTTCTCACAGTTCTCATTTCTGCTACTTCTCATTACTTTCGTGTTTCTTTGATTTACCCTCAGTCCATATTCTGTACTCATTAGATTGTTCATTCCATTCAGCAGATCCTGTAATTCTTCTTCACTTCCACAGAAAAAAGCAATGTCATGAGCAAATCTTGTCATGGATATCCTTTAAATTTCAACTTTAATTCAACCTTTCTTTTATTTCTGTCATTGCTTCTGCGATGTATAGATTGAACAGTAGGGGTGAAACACTACATCTCTTACACCGTTTTTAATCCGAGCACTTCGTTCTTGGTCATCCACTCTTATTATAACCTTTTAAATCCTGTGTATATTGCATATTAACCGTCTTTCCTCATAGCTTACTTCTATTTTTCTCAGAATTTCGAACACTTTGCACCATTTTGCATTGTCAAACGCTTTTTCCAGGTTGACTAATCTTATGAACGTGTCTTGACTTTTCTTTAGTCTTCAGAACTGCCTCTCTGGTGCATTTACCTTTCCTAAAGCCGAACCGGTAGTCATCTAACACGTCGTCAATTTTCCTTTCCATTCTTCCGCATGTTATTCTTGTCAGCAACTTGGATGCATGACTGTTAAGCTAATTGTGCGATGATTCTCGTACTTGTCGGGTCTTGGAATTGTGTGGATGGTGTCTGACGGTATTTTGCCAGACTCATATATTTGGCACACCAACATGAATAGTCGTTTTGTTACCGCTTCCTCCAATGATTTTAGAATATTGTATTGTGGATGAGATCTCAGTCATCACTTCGTTAAAAGACATTGCTGTTGCACAAAGGGAAGATCCAGCATTGCTGAAAACCATAGAAACCTTGAAGAATGAGAAACTGAGCAAATGAGCGCTCCAGTTAATAAATGGCTCACTGTATAAGAGGAATTACGATCTGATGGGGCAGAAATGATTGGCTGTCTTCACAGCTCATCTACGGCTAGCTATCCTCAGCTGGGGTAGAGCTATTGTTGCTGCCATTGATTCTCTGTGAAGTGGCCATGCCGAGGTTTGGTGCAGAAAAATAACAACCAGGTAGTCAATAAACAATAGATTTATTAATAATAACACAAATTCACTGTTCTCTATCTTGGAGCATAAATTCACAAGGACACAAAAATAGTTTATCAGTCTAAGTTTCTGTCTTACTAAACTCTTTGTTATAGTTTAAGTCAACGTTTAACTATTCGCCTAGAATGGCCAAGTCACAAATTATATGACAGCGTCAAAGTCTTAAGGACCTCATCGTGGGAGGACTGTCTCTTAATCAAATCACAGTAACGAGCCTAGCTACCAAAGTTTGGTAGGCCTGAGTGTCCAGAGACCAAGTCTCTGCACAGCCAGGACAATGACTTCTGGCAGCTCCATGTGGCTCCAGAAGGTGGCGATCCTAGATTGGCTGGCTGTTTGGCTGGCTGCAACTACCAGGTACGAGCCAGGCGATGGCTTAAATACCGACAGGTGGACGAATTACTCGTGAACTATTTGTAGTCAGGTGACGTAATGGAAACAAATAGGTCCGCGCTAACTGCAGCTTCTAGGAGCGATGTCGCTGCCACTTGCAGCGAAACAGATACTCGGAGTAACCTGCCTTCGTCGTCAAGGTCGCTAATGCATGCTTGTGTGGTGGCGCCCGACCTGGAGGTTAAGCCAGTTCGAATCGTAGTGGTGGAAAAATTTTCACTCCCAGTATTTTGCCGGCAAGGGTTGGTGGCGTGCAGATCTTGATCACTTCGTGATATTGTCCTAGTTTGAAACCAAATGTCTCTGCAGTGTCTCATGCAATGGGGAGTGTGACACTGTTGATGGTGATCCGTCCGTCGCATGGGGATGTTAAGCTTGCAGGCTCCCTTGGTGCTACGTGCCGGCACCAGGTTTCACATCATCATCATACAACACAAACAATCCACTACACGCACACACACACACACACATTACATATATGCAGTATTACAAAAAGTTGTAATGGAGCATGTTGTAAATAAATAAAGAGAAGCAACCGGAGTATCAGTAGTGGCGTTCGGAGTTGCTCTCTATAACGTGGCTAGTTTCTGCTATTGCTGTACTGACACACACTCTTTTGCTTCCCGTCTCGTGGCCCCTGCGCGCTTCAACATAGGCAACCTGGCGTGCTGGCGGTATGTGCCACAACACAGCATATTCCCCCCCCCCCCCCCCCACCCCCCAGAGATCTTGGCATCCTGGAAGTCGGCGTTGTTGCTGGCTATGTTCTTAGGAAGCGGGAAACCCAGTTGGCTCCTGTGTCAACATCCAAGGGGTTGGAGCGGCAGTTACTAAAGAGGTGTCGGCTGGGAGAGTGGTATCTACAGGACCCATGGCTTTGAGGTACTGAGGCTGGAGCAGCTGGCAGCAGTTGCTGTTGTTCCCGGGAACTGTGTGGGCCAGATCTGGAACAGATATTGAGGTGCTTGGGCAGCCAGAGTCTTGTGAGGGTGTACTTGATTCAAGTGCTTGTGGCAGCAGGTGCGATCTGTCACTTGGACCTTGACCATTGCCCTCCCCTGGATAACACCAGTGCCCATACGGCTTCCTGTAAGGTGTAGCGATGGTGGTGAGGACAGCTGGGTGGGGGTATATGAGTGGTGGAACGGATATGGAGAACTGGGATTGTTGTGGTTTCCTGTCGGGCTCGGCCTGCCTTGTTGTGTGGAGCAGTAGAAAGCAAAGAATAAGGTAAGCGCCTCTTCAAGACCATGATGCTGGTGCAGCTTCAACACATGAGTTTTGGGGGTGTGGACAAAAATTTCAAACAGGCCAGTGGAAGCCAGATGAAACGGTACCATATGGATAAAAGCGATGCCATTCTCTCTACAAAAGTTGCGAATTTCTGCTGATGTGAACTGAGGTAATTTATCTGCTACAGTGGTTTCTGGTAATACTTCAGTGAAAAAATATGTGATAAGATCTGTATGCTGAAAAAGTCGATTGAACCCGAGAGAAATAGTGAAATTTGGTTTCTGTATCGATTAAGATTAACCAAGGGGAACCTATAAAAGTCCTGGTGAAATCCAGACCAATGGGACATTGTCTTGTGCCATGGCCATTACCATCTTACTTGAATTGCATGCTTGCTCTTGCATGTCTGGTACGCTGAGATCATTGATGTCTTTAACGATGCCGGCCGTTGGTGGCCGAGCGGTTCTGGCGCTACAGTCTGGAACCGCGCGACTGCTACGGTCGCAGGTTCGAATCCTGCCTCGGGCATGGATGTGTGCGTTGTCCTTAGGTTAGTTAGGTTTAAGTAGTTCTAAATTCTAGGGGACTTATGACCTCAGCAGTTGAGTCCCATAGTGCTCAGAGCCATTTGAACCATTTTTTGTCTTTGACGATGCTCTTCTAGAAGATATATTTTCAAGCCAACTTTTTGGTGATGACTGTCCCCCAATGAACTTGATGAAGTAACAGCAATGTCCTGCATTGAAGTGTTTTTGGGATGATAACTCTGTTGTTTCTATTACTTCTGTGCAGTAAGAGTATATTTTTCATATCAACAGTGCCAATATGCCTGGGCCCTGGGTTGCTTGATGAGTTTGCAATCTGCCAGCCATCTGTGTCGCACAAACTGGATGACTACACGAGGGACCGGGTCCTCTGGCAACGTGTGGGTAATGGTTGTACCATCTAGTAGCAGATGTACGACGGTGTCCTCCACCTATGCGTCTGTATGGAAGCAGACCTCAGGTGCAGCTCCAGTGTTAGCGTCCTGCCCTACTGGAAGACAGGAAAATGTGTCTGCGCTATGGAATGGTACTGGATGTCGTAGTGGTACCCTGAGAGAAACAATGTCCACCATTGCAGATGCTGGGTGGTCCTGGTAGGTATGTTAGCATGAGCAAATGTGGTTTATGGTCAATAAAAGACTAAATAGCCGTCCATATACACAGTCATAAAAATGTTAGTGCAAAAAGACCTCTTTTCCTATTTGACTGTAGTTATGCTGTCCAGTGTCAGTTTTGGAAAGTTAATAGGGCACTCTATGCCTTTGACTTTGTGAGAAAGAACGGCCTCAAGGCCATATCCTGATGCATACATCACAACGGACAGTAACTGGATAGCGTAATAAGCCATGAGGCACGTTGGCTGGAGCAACGCCTGTTTTAAGTCTCCAAAAGGCTTGTCACAAGCAGAGAACCAATACCATTTAACATTTTTGTGAAAAAGGTGATGGAGCAGTTTGATGATGGCCGCTGCATGAGGAATGAATTTTTTGTAGTGGTTAGCTGACCCAACGCTGATTTTAGTTGTTTGGTATCCCCTAGGACTGATAGTTTTTGTGTGGCCTCCAAATAGTGTGAAGTGGGATATATTCTTCAGGCATTTAAAACTTGTCCTAGATATTCAACTTGTGATACCAGTAAACAGCGTTTGCTTTTTTTGAGCACGCTGAATAAGACTTCCAAATTTGTTGTGAGGTCTTTTGCGTTTTTGCCACTGATGACGATATCGTCCAGATAATTGGCTGTGTATGGAACTCCCTGTGTTAGATGTTTCAAATATTTTCGAAATGTGACTGCTGCATGAGTGGTGCTAAAGCTGAAGGGCAGTCTATTATTCTGCAAAAGGCCAAAATGCATGTTAGTACCTTAAATGCGATTAGAGGTTACAGCCAAGGGTAGTTGTAGATAGACGTCCATAAGATCGATTTTTGTGACCAATCTGCCACTGGCTAGTTTTGCCATGTCATCCTCAACATATGGGACAGGATAGAAGTCGGTGGTAGATTGTACATGGCAGAACAATCTACCACCGACGCCTATCCTTTCCCATATGTTGAGGTTAACATGGCAAAATTGCCAGAGACAGTACACTTAAAATCCTCACAAATTCTCAAACGTCCATTTGGTTTTTCAGCCATCACAATAGGATTTCCCCTCTGGCTCTTGGAAATTGGGGTCAGGATTCCTTCCTCTTGCAGTCTTTGTAGCTCGAGGTGAAGCTTGTCTTGCAGTGCAAAAGGTACATTCCATGACTTGAAAATCTAGGCGTCACCAATAGCTCCAAGAAAATATATACTTCACAGTCGGTGACGCTGGTCATCTGGTAGTAAAACACTGAGGCATATTTTGTAGAGAGGTATGAACGATTGGATGTGGTTCATTGAATTGTAGACTTTCAAACCTAGGGAATCAAAGAGTCCTAAACCCATGATGTTAGGAGCCCCCATCGATTTGATGACTAAGATTTGGGCCAACAGAGATGCTGCATGATGCTGAATCTTTGCACTGAAGTGGTTCTGCACATCAATGGCGCTACCGCTGTAGCTTTTAAATGTTTGGCAAATGACTAGAATGGTGGTGAACCAAGGCACATACATGTGTCCCAATTCAGACCCAGTGCCTATTTGAAAAGTGATGAGGATATCATTAATAACCACCTGTAATATCAAAAACTTACTGCAGATGGGAAAGACGTCTGAGCCATGTATATAGTTCGCTATATCCGAACCAGAGTCGAATTGTCCATACTAGTACTATCCATATTCATTTTTAGGAATGACTGGCAAACTCCGTCTTACGTCCAGTTTCACTGGTGAAAGTAGCACTGCTGGTGTTGATGAGCGATAAAAGAAAATACTTCATGGGAGTAACTTCCGGTTGCGATGGTTTCCCGCGACGTCCCGCCTAGAGGGAGACGTGCCCGATGGAACACGCAGTCTTCACGGTTGAGGCTGGATCGTACATATGAGATGAGCGGCAAACACCCTTGATGGGCCTTATGGAGCCCTGACTACTGCTCAAAAGCCAAAATGAGGGGGAAGCACGTGGTCAATGACAGGTTTTCTAATCTGAGTAGATCATTCTGGTGCCAGTCATGTGAAGGATGGATTAGAATCGTATACCTTACCAGTGATTCAGCATACGACCGTTTGCGGTTAGTACTGGAACACTGTAAACGACAATCCTTGGAAAGTCCTTGTAACTGTGTTATCCACTCGCGGTAGAACTGTCTGTTTCGATTACGACAACTAAATAATTTGACCTAGTGGCTGCCACATCAACTTGTGAATCAAAATAGTCCAACAAATACGTTTTAAAATATTCATAAGTTAAATCTGCCATAGCCGGTCCCAAGCCCAGTTGAGAAAGGAGGAGGGGGAGGAGTAACACCTCATTAAAAAACCTTGGTTCACCTGGCCCGGGTGATAGTACCTCGTGAGGGCCCCTTGCCAGGAACACAGTGAAGACCTCAACGGCAGCGAAGGCGAAGAAGATGGGCTTCGGTACGGTGGAGCTGGCAGAAGAGGCACCTTTTCTCTTTGGGTACAAAAAGGGTACAAGTAGCGACTGAACCCCAGAGCGGTGGCTACAGACAGCGTCTGACTCATGATGAGCGGCTGACTTTAGGCTGGGCATCCTACTGCCTATGTGGAAAGTAATGGGAAACTACCACATTACATTCCCAAGCAGTACATGGTATGTCTCTCCATGTGAAAGATTCCGGAGTTAAAACTTCCCCTCATTCGGATCTCCGGGAGGAGAATACATTGAGAGTAGATATATTTGAAAGGAAGAAAGGGACAGTGAAGGGAGGAAAGATACGGATTGGTACATGGAATGTAAGGACACTTCTGCAGGCAGGAAAGCTAGAGAATGCAAAACAGGAGATGAAAAGGAACAGATTAGATGCCCTCAGTTTGTGTGAAATGAGATGGGAAGAGAATGGGGAGATAGAAAGTGGAGATTATAAACTCTTTTACTTAGTGGAAATCAAGAGTGGTGAAAACGGAGTAGGAATATTGATAGGGCAAAATTTGAAAAATAAGGTAATGAAGGTACAATATATTGATGGAAGACTGATGATGATATGACTGAAGGGTAGATCAAAAGAGTTGGTATTAATACAGGTATATATGCCAACCAGTCAGCACAGAGATGAGGAAGAGGAAGAATATTATGAGAAAATACAAGAACTCATCGAGAATGAAAATATAAATGCCTGCATTGTCATCATGGGAGACTGGAATGCGGTGGGTGAAGGAAAAAAGGAAGATACAGTAGGAAAATTTGGATTAGGAATAATAAATGAGAGAGGTGAACGACTAATTAGTTTTCGTAAAGAAAATTCATTAGCAGTGGGTAACACATTATTTGAACACCATAAAAGGAGACGTTACACATGGATATCAAATTTGAATAGGGAAAGATATCAGCTGGACTACATCCTTATACAAAAAAGGTATAGGAACTGTTTGAAGAATGCTAAAGCTTATCCAGGAGCGGATATAAATTCAGACCACAACCTAGTGATGGGAGAAATACAAGTGAAGTTGAAAAAACTCTGGAGAGATAAAGCAAAGGAAAGACTAAACATAGAAAGACTCAAAGAGGTAGGAAAGGCATCAGATTTGGAGAACAGATTTATGGAACAATGGCAAAGAGGTAGTGTTGATGAAAGTGTTAATGACAAGTGTAAAAAATGAGGGAAGGACTCATGGACTCTGCCAAAGAAGTACTAGGAATTAGAGTATCCCAAAGCACCAGGAAAGAATGGATAACAGAAAACATGTTGAAAAAGATGGAAGAGCGCAGAAAGTGGAAAAATGTAGAAACTGAAAAAGGCAAAAAGAGGTACAGGAAACTGAATAATGAATTAAGAAGAGAAACTGAAGAAGCAAGAGAAAAATGGATGAAACAGAAATGCGACGAAATAGAGAAAATGGAGAGAGAGGGAAAGTATGAAATGATGTATAGACTGGCTAGTGAAATAGTTCTTGAATGTAAAAGAAAGAGGAATAACATGGAAATAGAAAGAGCGGATGGTACTCTAGCAAAAGAACCACAGGAGGTTTTGAACAGATGGCAAGAATATATTGAATGTCTGTATAAGGGGGATGAAATGCAAAGCGAAATTAAGGTTGAAGAGGAGCAATATGTGCCGGAAGATGGAAAGGGATTTACCATCTTGGAAGCAGAAGTAGAAAAGGCGCTGAAGGAGATGAAGAATAGGAAGGCATGTGGAATAGATGATGTGCCAGCAGAACTGTTGAAGAGCCTGGGAAACAAGGCAAGAAAAGAAATAGTCTACCTCTGTAACGAGATATATGGTAAGGGGGAATGGCCTGAGGACTTTGCTGCAACAGTTATGATACCAATAGAACAAAAGAGAAACACTAAAAAATGTGAAGAGCACCGAACCATCAGTCTAATTTCTCATGCAGCTAAAGTCTTGCTGAGTGTGTTGAATAGAAGGTTATATGGCAAGCTGGATATTAAAATAGGACAATCTACCATTAGCCAAGTAAGTGAATTTAAATATCTCGGAAGCACAATAACTGAAGACTTGAGATGTCACCAGGAGGTGAAAACTCGAATTGCCATAGCGAAGAAGGCATTCAACAGAAAGAGGAGACTCTTATGTGGCAAATTAGATAAAGGACCAAGGAAAAGGCTTGGCAAATGTTTTGTGTGGAGTGTGACACTATATGGGGCAGAAACATGGACACTGAGACGAGAGGATGAAAAAAGGTTAGAAGCATTTGAGATGTGGATGTGGAGGAGAATGGAGAGAATAAGCTGGATGGAAAGAGTGAGTAGCGAAAGAGTATTGGAAAGGGTTGGTGAGAGAAGATGTGTGCTGAAGGTTGTAAGAGAAAGGAAAAAGAACTGGTTGGGACATTCATTGAGAAGGGAGTGCTTGCTAGTAGATGCTTTGGAAGGATTGGTTTGTGGGAGAAGGCTGAGAGGAAGAAGGAGATACAAGATGATAGACGACATAAAGGGAAGATGAAATTATGCAGACCTGAAGAGGATGGCAGAAGACCAGACAGCCCAGAGAACTACCATGTGAAAACCTGCCTTTAGGCAGCCCAACACTGATGATGATGATGATGATGAAATCACGCGTTTCCGCTGCCGGATTTAACTGGTGCAAAAGACGATACCAATTACAGCCTGCGTGGACCAAAAAAAAAAAAAAAAACCTCGCTGCTGAGGTCCTGTGGGAAATGAAATGCTGTTGTAGCATGCGACGTAGTTGGCCCAGGCTTCTGCTTTCCCGTCAAATGCCAGGAACGGCGGAGGAGACTTCTTGAGGCCCTTCATCGTCGAGTCGATGCGAGACAGCCACGATTGATATGATTGTGAGGGCTGTTTTGTCCACCATAAGTTCTTGCTCCTGCTGCATGGTCTGCAGCGCCTGCTGAATTTTTGCAAAGGCGATGGTACTTGGTTGGTTACGTCTGCTCTACAACCTGAGGATTAGGCAACCCCTTCGATAAACCTTGGGCCCGGTTTGCGTACCTTCAGGCGCTAGAGCAGTCACCAGGCTGAATTGGTGTCGAAGTTTCTGACAGACATATTTGTAACGTTCTCAATAAAGTTGCGTGGGTGGCATTGAGGGCGTTGCCGAACTGGGGGTCTTAGAGCGACGGTTTGCCTTGTTACTCGCGCACGTGTTAGTGTTGCATTCAGACATGATTAGGCCACATGAGGGTGGGAAACAAGGGGGAGTGGAAAAGCATAAGCACCCTTTGCTGCTTCGTATCTCGTTCAGATTTCGTCAAATGGTTTTGAATGGTCCTTAGTGGTTCTAACTTGCACACGAGAGTAAAAATTGTGGTCCAACGGGCTGCAATCACGACGATGGGGATGCAGCCCCACCATGTCCTTAGAGAAAGGTTGAAACATACAAAGGTGTAAGCAATGTCAAAGGTTGTCAAGAACATCTTTCTGTTGTTCATCGCATTCCGAAATGTCGTTTTTAGCTCCGAAATGTGGGGGAAATATCGCCCCAGCGAAAACGGTGGTTTCATTGACGCCCTGGATCCCACCTCTGGAGGCCTTTTCGTGTCGATTCTGACCACTGGTGTGTCTGAAATGTTTTCGTCGGCCACTAGTAAGAAAACCTCATGCTTTCAAGGCAAGGAGTTGGGATTCTTGCCCCCATAGTCGAGACGTCAAAAGAAGGTGTGAAATGTGGGCAAGAGGGACTGTGACGACCTTTTCATCGTATGACACCATCACGGTGGCATTGGGCAGGATTGTTGCGAAACTTAGTGCCGATGTGACATCATTAACCCATCTTACAACTCAAATGAGCTTCTAAGCTTTTTTTTTGGTCATTAGTCTTCTGACTGGTTTGATGAAGCCCGCCACGAATTTCTCTCCTGTGCTAACCTCTTCATCTCAGAGTAGCACTTGCCACCAACGTCCTAATCATTTGCTGGATGTATTCCAATCTCTGTCTTCTTCTACAGTTTTTGCCCTCTACAGCTCCCTCTAGTTCCATGGCAGCCATTCCCTCATGTCTTAAGAGGTGTCCTATCTTCCTGTCCCTTCTCCTTATCGGTGTTTTCCACATCTTCCTTTCCTCTCCGATTCTGAGCAGAACCTCCTCATTCCTTATCAGTCCACCTAATTTTCAACATTCGTCTGTAGCACCACATCTCAAATGTCTCGATTCTCTTCTGTTCCAGTTTTCCCACAGTCCATGTTTCACTATCATAGAATGCTGTACTCCAGACGTACAGTCTCAGAATTTTTTTCCTTAAATTAAGGCCAATATTTGATATTAGTAGACTTCTCTTGGCCAGGAATGCCCTCTACTCTGCTTTTGATGTCCTCCTTGCTCCATCCGTCATTGGTTATTTTACTGCCTAGGTAGCAGAATTCCTTAACTTCATCTACTTCGTGACCGTCAATCCTGATGTTAGGTTTCTCGCTGTTCTCATTTCTACGACTTCTCATTATGTTCATCTTTCTTCGATTTACTCTCAATCCATACTCTGTACTCATTAGACTGTTCATTCCGTTCAGCAGATCATGTAATTCTTCTTCACTTTCACTAAAGATAGCAATGTCATCAGCGAATCATATCATTGATATCCTTTCACAGTGGATTTTAATTCCACTCCTGAACCTTTCTTTTATTTCCATCATTGCTTCTTCGGTGTACAAATTGAACAGTAGGGGCGAAAGGCTACATCCTTGTCTTAGACCCTTTTTAGTACGAGCGCTTCGTTGTTGGTCGTCCACTCTTATTATTCCCTCTTGGCTGTTGTGCATATTGTGTATGACCCGTCTTTCCCTAAAGCTTACCCCTACTTATTTCAGACTTTCGAACATCTTGCACCATTTTACATTGCTGAACGCTTTTTCCAGGTCGACAAATCCTATGAACGTGTCTTGATTTTTCTTTAGTCTTGCTTCCGTTATCAACCACAACGTCAGGATTGCCTCTCTCGTGCCTTTACCTTTCCTAAAGCCAAACTGATCGTCATCTAGCGCATCCTCAGTTTTCATTTCCATTCTTCCGTATATTATTTTTGTAGGCAAATTGGATGCATGAGCTGTTAAGCTGATTGTGCGATAATTCTCACACTTGTCAGCTCTTGCCGTCTTCGGAATTGTGTGGATGATGCTTTTCCGAGAGTCAGGTGGTACGTCGCTAGACTCATACATTCTACACACCAACGTGAATAGTTGTGTTGTAGCCACTTCCCCAAAAAATGTTCAAATGCGTGTGAATTTCTAAGTGACCCAACTGCTGAGGTCATCGGTCCCTAGTCTTACACACTACTTAAACTAAATTAAATTAAATTACGCTAAGAACAACACATACACCCATACCCCACACACACACACACCCATGCCCGAGGGAGGACTCGAACCTCCAGCGGGAGGGGCCGCGCAGTCCGTGACACGGCGCCTCAAACAGCGCGGACGCGGCGCCACTTCCTCAATGATTTTAGAAATTCTGATGGAATGTTATCTATCCCTTCTGCCTTATTTGATCTTAAGTCCTCCAAAGCTCTTTTAAATTCTGATTCTAATACTGGATCCCCTATCTCTTCTAAATCGACTCCTGTTTCTCCTTCTATCATATCAGACAAATCTTCCCCCTCATAGAGGCTTTCGATGTATTCTTTCCACCTATCCGCTCTCTCCTCTGCATTTAACAGTGGAATTCCCGTTGCACTCATAACGTTTTCACCCTTACTTTTAATGTCATCGAAGGTTGTTTTGACTTTTCTGTATGCTGAGTCTGTCTTTCCGACAATCATTTCTTTTTCCATGTCATCACATTTTTCCTGCAGCCATTTCGTCTTAGCTTCCCTGCACTTCCTATTTATTTAATTCCTCAGCGACTTGTATTTCTGAGTTGCCCGAAACATTTTTGTACTTCCTCCTTTTATCGATCAATTGAAGTATTTCTTCTGTTACCCGTGGTTTCTTCGCGGTTACCTTCTTTGTACCTATGTTTTCCGTCCCAAATTCTGTGATGGCCCTTTTTAGAGATGTCCATTCCTCTTCAACTGTACTGTACTGCCTACTGAGCTATTCCTTATTGCTGTATCTACAGCCGGATATCTGAATGGGGAACTATTCCGGAATGGTGAGAACATCATGACACTTCTTCAATTACAGGGCACATGTCCGGTGGATACACGTTACGTGTCTTTAATATAGTGGTTTCCATTGCCTTCTGCATTCTCATGCCGTTGATCATTGCTGATTCTTCCACCTTTAGGGGCAGTTTCCCACCCCTAGGACAAGAGAGTGCCCTGAACTTCTGTCCGCTCCTCCGCCTTCTTTGACAAAGCTGTTGGCACAATGAGGGTGACTTCTTATGCCGGAAGTCTTCGTCCGCCAATGCTGATTATTAATCAGAATTTAAGCAGCGGTGGGAGGAGAAACGAAGACGTTTCGATTATGAATCAAAGACGCTACCCCTTTTATTTTTAAATCTCATTTTGCTCGATATTGTTTGTTGGATTTGTTCGGTGCGGACGTCCCATGACACCCGTTCAGGTTCATCAATGATCCATACACTCAGTTTTTTTATTGCAGAGGGCAGCTATCCCTCTGACCGAACACACTGCCGGCGCCTTAGACCACTGGTTCATTCTGAGCTATACCCTTTTTTTCGCATGTGTTGTGAATCGTCGCCGAGAGCAAGGGTGACGTCACAGGGCGCCAAGCTTTTGCGCAATTACAGTGCATTGTAGGCACCTTTGAGCCGAATTTCAAACTTATAGGTGACAATGGGAGACAATTACAGTGTTTCGAAAAAGTGATTCTTTAATTTTGTTGTGCAGTGTATTTGCGGCCAAATGACATTGCGGAGGCAAATGGACCTCCGCTAACTTTGGCTCCTACGAGTGGTGTTGTTGCTGTCTGCTGGAGGGACAAGCGTGGGGAGTTGCAGAGGTAGCGACCAAAAATGTTCTCCAGAATATAGCTTGTTACTGTGACTGCCGTGTTGAAACACTTTGTTTTGTTTGCGTTGTCGTGGCACCTGCACTCTCGGGGATAGGCAACCCCGTGGCGCAGTACTGCCTTGCTGGGGGTCTATGTGCCCCGAAATAGAATTCTGTGCACTAAATTTCGTACCCATATACCCCCCAAATCTACTAAAAATTTAATAACGTATTCTACCGCTTTTTATTTGCTACCCTTCCGGTCCCCCTCTGAAGCTGGATGGTCTGCATGACAGACTCTCATGTGGAGGACCCAAGATCGATTCCCAGTACTACATGGGATTTTTCCTTGGCGGAAGGACTGGACCGAAGTACACTTGGGCTCGTGATGCCAACTGACGAGCTACCTGTACTGAGTGGTCTTCAGGACCTAGTCGCAGGGTTTCTTTTCTTTTCCGTTTTTCTTTTTGCTATGTTTCCTGGTGTTGCAGTTTAAACACCAGAACAGCAGAAAAATGTGTCATCCTTAAACAGCGGGAAAGGATCATTTGATCCCTAATGAGATTTGCATTAAAAATTCTCTGTATGGTTAAAGTGAGATCTTTATTTTTTTTAACTCATTCCTATGTCATACACACATTTTTATCAAAGTCTTACCTCGCAGTTCTAACAATTAGATTATTGTTTTAGACGCAAAACGTTTCATTTCTACGCAGAAATGTGACGTATTTCTAAGGTTCCTAACATTTCTTAATTTATTTCACTTGTTTGTTTCTAAACATTGATATCATAGTTTCAGCGGATTATTCGTATATTTCGTACACATTTTCTACAGACGGCTTTTTTGCATTTCTGACATACGTCGTTGGATTTGTTTCTTGTCACATTCCAATGTGCCACTTCTTCCGCTTTTTTCAGTTGAGCAGTCCTAAAGCCGCTTCTTCGTTCGATTGGTTCTGTTGCTCCTGTCTCACTCTTTATTGTTTTCAGTTCGTGAGTTTATTTACCAGCTGCAAATGGGAGCTTTCCTCTTTAGGTTTTTTTTTGGTTATTTAATTGTAGATTACCCACGAATCTGTTGCTTCCATGCTCAGGATATTTCCAGGATATTGTAAAATACATTCATCGGCCATCTCCTGCAAGCAACCTTAGCTGAATATTTGCGAATCATTTGGTCAATGACGCCCACAGCACACTTTGTGGTGCTATAGAAGATAGAGTTTCTGCTTATTTTTCCCGTTCTTTGCTTGCTGATACTTCAGGATGTATTGTGCTGAGAATAATTACATCTTTATCTTCCTCCTCTTGGTACACTCTCACGTTGTACTCTGGCTTATCGGCATTGCCCAAGATGACGATATAATGTGACAGAATTGTTTTCATCACGCAGTACAGTGGAATGTCAGGTCTTAAATGGCTACACAGGATAATTGAAATGGCCTGGGAGTCGGGACAGGTTCCATCAGACTGGACAAAAGCAGTAATCACACCAATCTTTAAACATGGAAACAGAAAAGATTGTAACAACTACAGAGGTATCTCTTTAATCAGCGTTGTGGGTAAAATTTTCTCAGGTATTGTTGAAAGGAAAGTGTGAGTATTAGTTGAGGACCAATTGGATGAAAATCAGTGTGGGTTTAGGCCTCTTAGAGGTTGTCAGGACCAGATCTTTAGCTTACGACAAATAATGGAGAAGTGTTACGAGTGGAACAGGGAATTGTATCTATGCTTTATAGATCTAGAAAAGGCATATGACCGGGTTCATAGGAGGAAGTTATTGTCTGTTCTACGAGATTATGGAATAGGTGGCAAACTTTTGCAAGCAATTAAAGGTCTTTACATGGATAGTCAGGCAGCAGTTAGAGTTGACGGTAAACTGAGTTCATGGTTCAGAGTAGTTTCAGGGGTAAGACAAGGCTGCAACCTGTCTCCACTGTTGTTCATATTATTTATGGATCATATGTTGAAAACAATAGACTGGCTGGGTGAGATTAAGATATGTGAACACAAAATAAGCAGTCTTGCATATGCGGATGACTTAGTTGTGATGGCAGATTCGATTGAAAGTTTGCAGAGTAATATTTCAGAGCTAGATCAGAAATGTAAGGACTATGGTATGAAGATTAGCATCTCCAAAACCAAAGTAATGTCAGTGGGAAAGAAATATAAACAGATTGAGTGCCAAATAGGAGGAACAAAGTTAGAACAGGTGGACGGTTTCAAGTACTTAGGATGCATATTCTCACAGGATGGCAACATAGTGAAAGAACTGGAAGCGAGGTGTAGCAAGGCTAATGCAGTGAGTGCTTAGCTACGATCTACTCTCTTCTGCAAGAAGGAAGTCAGTACCAAGACTAAGTTATCTGTGCACCGTTCAACTTTGTTGTATGGGAGCGAAAGCTGGGTGGATTCAGGTTACCTTATCAATAAGGTTGAGGTTACGGATATGAAAGTAGCTAGGATGATTGCAGGTACTAGTAGATGGGAACAATGGAAGGAGGGTGTCCACAATGAGGAAATCAAAGAAAAACTGGGAATGAACTCTATAGATGTAGCAGTCAGGGTGAACAGGCTTAGATGGTGGGGTCATGTTGCACGCATGGGAGAAGCAAGGTTACCCAAGAGACTCATGGGTTCAGCAGTAGAGGGTAGGAGGAGTCGGGGCAGACCAAGGAGAAGGTACCTGGATTCGGTTAAGAATGATTTTGAAGTAATAGGTTTAACATCAGAAGAGGCACCAATGTTAGCACTGAATAGGGGATCATGGGGGAATTTTATAAGGGGGGCTATGCTCCAGACTGAACGCTGAAAGGCATAATCAGTCTTAAATGATGATGATGATGATAATGATGACGCAGTTGAGGATTTCTCGCAGAATCTTGTTCATTGTTCCAGCTGATAACGTTTTCTTCTGTTGAAATTCCTTGGCAAGCTGAAGGATGCGAAGAAGCAGTCTGTTGTCATATTCCTTCTTTGAATTAGAAACGATTATATGAGGCGAAGAACGATATACTTTCCCAATTGCTGGTTGTCTGGTTGGCCTGCCACCTCTCCAAGGTACAGGAAGGCATTGAAAATGTATTTGGATATCACATCTGCAGCTATCCAAATCATGAATCCGCATTTGTCAGGTTTGTTTGGCATAAAGTGGGTAAACCTGCACCTTGCTTTTCTTGAAAGTGACTGCTCACCAATTGTAACAGTTTCACCAGGGTGTTAACAATGTAGGTCATTTTGAGCGAAGTGGTTCCATACTTCAAAAGTGTGAACATGTCAGCTGGGATGCGTTGAGCCCGGAATGACTTCTCAACGAAGCGGAGAAATCCGGTAAGTTTACGCAATCCGTTTCTCGCCATTTTATCCCCAAGAACGCGACCAAAGGACATTCAACGAAACATGTTTGGCAGAAAGCACCTGTGGCGTACGTAATACCAATCATCGTCTCCAATTCCTCCAATGATACGATCCAAGTATAGGATTACTATTTGGAAATTTGTTGTAAGTTCCTATGGGACCAAACTGCTGAGGTCATCGGTCCCTAGGCGCACACACTACTTAATCTAACTTAAACTAACTTACACTAAGGACAACACACACACACCCATGCCCGAGGCAGGACTCGAACCTCCTATAGGCTTACTATACGTCCGGAATTAGCCATGACTGTGTGGGGAAATGTCCGGAATTGCAGCAATGTTCAGGGTTTGAGAATTTTATGACTGACGAAGATTCTTTAATAATTTACACATATGTGTTGGACATCGCGTTTTGACCATTATCTTGTGGACGTGCCTCACTCAGCCGACCTTGAAGAAAGCGCTGACACCGATGGAGAGGCATGGTTTCTCACTCAGTCATTTGGCATCACAATGGGGGCAATGTGTTTATGTTGTTCTCGTGCGTGAAGCAACTCGACTCCACGTTTTAGTTCATTTTATCTGTGTCCGTTTTTTGTCTCATCGTATAGTGGTGGGTAAAAGAAAGTGTGTGTTTAATGTTAACCCACAAGAGTAATACAATTTTTTCAACTGTGTAATGACAGTAAAAATGAACGTGTTCATTGTACACTATGTACTGGAGGATTTTCCGTTACACGTAAAGGAAAGGTTGATATTAAAGACATCTGCTCGACTCGAGAGAGTTTTTCAAGTATGGGGAACATATGATCCGCAGAAAAGGGCACACTTTCAGCATCTACTGTTAAACATCTGCTGAACGTTAAAATCAATTCAGAACTCTCTAATTGTGAATTTTATGACGTAATTAAAACAAATAACCCATTTATGTCTTATGAAATATACAACTGAAGAAATCAAGTTTAATGTTTCAGTAAACTGCTAAGGTTTTTAAGTGATTTGAAAACTATTTCCTGAACTGTGCCTAAAAAGTATGGTAATATTCCCTTGGTTTGACCGTTTAAAATATGGCAAGTGCATCCAAGTGGTGTTTTTATTTTGTCGCGAGAATTTGATACTGCGTGTTTTTTTATGATACGCAGCATTTGTTCGTTAAAAAGAAGCCGGAAGACTGAGTCTGGGGTCATCCGTTTGGTGGAAGGTGAATGCAATGGGTCGTCGTCTCTTCATGAGGACGTTCAGAGCAGCCCTCTTTCGAGGCGGTGGCGTGTTACACACATTGCATTCTGTTCCATCTCTTGCTGCGACCTTCATTGTTGCGGCAGTGGACTGCTAGATTGCTCTGGAATTGAGATGAGGAGACATCTGCTGACGGTGTCTCCCTCCTCTTTCTCTACTTTAATCGTCAGCTGACTCTGGCAGATACTCCTCACAAACTGAATTCGATAAGTGACTCTCTGATTCGCTATCTGTTTTCTCCTTGGTTCGCAACATTTCTTCATTGGTAAGACCACGCTGACGCGAAATAATAGAAAATGCTTGTTTCAGTCGAGGAAACTAACCTACGCAGCGAGTAATAAGAGTACACGATATAAGAATGAAAAGTTACGCTACAATGTCTGTGGCTTGTTGATCAAAGCAAAATATAACGCAAGTACAGTGGTGATTATTATTAAACTTCCGCTACTGGAGCATCCGTGTGCATTACAGTTGCAGACCATCTACATGGGCCTGGACAAGGTGAGCACGGCTTTGCTCGTAAAGCTGCTTTATCAAAACAACAACAATAGTGCCGTTGCTCTTCGCGAGTATCAGTGCATCAAAGGAATACGCTGAAGTCCTCATTCCGCACTGGGATTGAAGAACAGGAGTCGGAAGTTCGAATTAACTGTCGATTTTAGAATTTCTCCTGGGAGGGGCCGTTGGCCAATTGCGCCACAGATAGCTGAAAAAGTTGTTGTTGCTGTGACAGAGAACATGTGCACGGGCTGTCTCACGACATCTGAACATTCCTTGCCCAGCGTTCGAAAAGTGCTGCGAACAATTGTCAAATGGTATCTCCAGTGCTGTTCCAGGCTGTCGTGGACGGAGATGGTCGTCACGTTGAGCAACTTTTGCAACAAGAAACGTAAATACGTTACGCAGATAACAAATGTTACCCTCTCACGAGGAAATTAAAATGTGTTTCTTTCAATGGTTTATCCGTTATATCTTCCTCGTGTCCTTACAAATATTTCCAGAAAGTTTCATTGTCCTACAATTACTCGTTTCTCATGAGAATCCTCTCAAGTAGCCAAAGTTTGAGTATAACCACCCTGTACCTTTGCAGTTATGAAAAACTCAATATTTGAAAAGGAGTTACGCCAGGGTTCAGTTCACCCCTCCCACTATTCCAGGTACACGTAGCGAAATTCCCATCACGTCAGGAAGATTTAGCAAATTGTATGTAGTACACTGTTGTCAGAGATCGAGGAAGTGAGGAAAGGTCACGAAGTTTGGTGAAAAAATGTCAAAGACGGAGTTTGTTATTGTTTGAAATAAAAGGTGAAAGGTTAGTGTTAACGTGCAGCAGGGTAGATGCATCGATTCAACAGTCTTGCACTGGTCTGAGAGGTACCCAGTATCACTATTTTTGTACTTATTTCTTACTGGTTCTATAATAATGTAAATTTTGCAAATATTGGTGTAATATAAAGGCAAGGAAGCACTCATAGAGCCCGGAATCGAAAAAGGTCGGAGAGAAGCTCTCACGTTGTCTGGCAGAACAGAACCTGAATTTCAGCTTTTAGGTACACACAAGGTATTGCCACGCAACGAGGCGCAGTGTCAATGCGTTCGCCACATCACTTCGCGCCGCAGGGCCTCAGCAACATGAGCTTGTGGATATCGAGTGCGCTGACGTAATGGCGTTGTTAACAGAGGGCGATGTAGATGCTCGGAGCGGCAGAGCCCGTCGGCTGGCGCGGCCAAAGCCCCACTGACCTCGAAATAAGGAGGCCGGCCGGCGAGCAGAGGCGGCAGGCGGCTGGAATGCCCGGATGTGGAACGCAGCCGGCGTAGTGGAAAGTGCTTCCCCCTCCCTCTTCCCCACCTCGCTGCTTACACACTCGATTAGCGGTTGCCACCTGCCGACTGCTCAACTCAGCCCAACCGTCTCCGTCTGATTCCCTGCGCCTTAACCACAGTCTCTAAAAGCGTTTGTCCACTATCAAGCTACTTCTGCAAGCACTTGCTGAGATGTTTACATTAGAGCAAAAACTTGTGCAAGTTTACTTACGCGCGTCGCTTCGGTCAGTTAATTTTAGAAACTTGCTCCAAGTCTAAATGGCGATCATAAAGTTTCCGTTCGAAGGTCGTAAGGCGAGAACTGGTATGCCAATCGGGCAAAATCACCGTGAACATTGAGGCAGTCGTCCCACCGACGGTCCAGGTTGAAGAGACCCGTTTGCTAGAATACTGTGTCCTGCTGCTTGAAGAAGTCCGTAACTGCCCGCTGCACATCCTTGTCCGGAAGCAATCGTCAACCCTTCAAGGTCTTTTTTAAGGTATGGAATGTCTCATGGGGAGAAACCAGAGCTATAGGGTGGGTGCTCGAGTGTCTCCCACTCGGCTGGTCCCGGCGGAGGTTCGATTCCTCCCTCGGGCATGGGTGTGTGTGTGTTTGTCCTTAGGATAATTTAGGTTAAGTAGGGTGTAAGCTTAGGGACTGATGACCTTAGCAGTTAAGTCCCATAAGATTTCACACACATTTGAACTTTTTTTTTGTCTCTCACTTGAGTTGGCGTAACTTCTGCGTTACGACATTTGCTATATGGGGGCGGGCTGTAACCTCCACGTTGCTAATCGGCCTAAAGGACTGCAATGTAACTGACCGTGCTCGCGTAGGCCTAATGAAATTTTATAATGAATCAAAATTCAAATGGCTCTGAGCATTATGGGACTTAACTGCTATGGTCATCAGTCCCCGAGAACTTAGAACTAGTTAAACCTAACTAACCTAACGACATGACACACATCCATGCCCGAGGCAGGATTCGAACCAGCGACCGTAGCGGTCGCACGGTTCCAGACTGTAGCGCCTAGAACCGCTTGACCACTCTGGCCGGCTTTTATAATGAGTAGGGCTATCCGTCACCGAAGGAAAATAATCCCGGCCAGTAGGCTAAAAGTGTACAACAGCCCCTTCTGAAGGAAGAATCTATTCGAAACCTTATCTAAATGCTGGTAATAATTTTGAATTAATACAAACAAATCATGATTAGCAAAAAATGATAATTAAACGCTTGCCAGCCCACTAGGGCAATGAATATCCAGAATCCTAAGAAAGGAAATGGCAAAGAAAAATAAGCAAATAATCACTCGCGTGGCAAAAGAAGGTCGTCACGCTTTTCCACAACACGACTGTCCACGAGAAAATAAATGAATCAGTAAACACTTAGCTTGGAGTTACTTAATCTGAAATACTAAAGTTTAAAAGCAAAGTTAAATGAAGTTGCTGGTTAAATAAATAACTGATTGTAATTGAAATTTTGTTATTTAAATAAAATGACTTTCAGTAACCTCAGCGTAACGTAATGCAAAATTTGGAGAAACAGGCAAGAAATTTACTTTTAAGTACTGAAAGACTGAATTGAATTTCCTTTAAGCAAATTGAAATTTTACTTTGTTTCAAGTGAGTGAAGTTAAAACTGAAAATTGCAGATCCGTTAAGACTCTGTTATGCAGTACAAGAATGAAGAGTTACTGAGGCAGCAAAATTTAGACTGAAACTGGTCAGTAGCAAACAAACTAAACTGGAAGTATATAGTTAGTCAATGTTTCATATTTTTACGGCACTCACTGATTGCATGGAAAGGAAAGGGACCCTGCCTAATAACAATGTCTGAGAACAATGCCGACTCAGGTGCCCTACGAATTTTAACTATTTCAGGTTATTATTCAAGGAAGTTAGTCACAGTTTGTTGAAGAAATGCCACTGGGTAATTCCTGTATACCATTATTTATAACCTGTCAGTTAACAGTGTTACGTTGTTGTAGCTGTTCGGAAGATGAAGAATGAAGCCGACGACAATACTGAGGCGTTGCTGTTGCTTCTGCTGGTTGAGAACCACGAGTCGTCTCCAGAGTCGCGGATGATTTTGGGACAGACAATAGTTAGAACTGCAGCTTCCTCTGCCTGTCCTATCGTGCCCTCAATACTCACATGGTTAACGATGTAGGTGCGCCTACACCCACACTGGAGTGATCATAACTGAACATCGCGTCTGTGGGAGTGCACATCAAAAACTTCCGCTCTCTTTCATGACTCAAGCTGCTCCGTTCTCTCAGCTCGCAGCACGACGGAGTCTCCATGCGCAGAGATGAACAATGGCACAACTACTGCCATTTCGACATTGCTATCTGTGGTGTCACCGCCAGACACCACACTTGCTAGGTGGTAGCCTTTAAATCGGCCGCGGTCCGTTAGCATACGTCGGACCCGCGTGTCGCCACTATCAGAGATTGCAGACCGAGCGCCGCCACACGGCAGGTCTAGAGAGACTTCCTAGCACTCGCCTCAGTTGTACAGCCGACTTTGCTAGCGACGGTTCACTGACAAAATACGCTCTCATTTGCCGAGACGATAGTTAGCATAGCCTTCAGCTACATCAATTGCTACGACCTACCAAGGCGCCATTATCATTTGCTATTGATATTGTAAATAATGTACAGACCAGAGCTACGTTCAACATTACTGGATTAAAGTTAAGTATTCCACCATCTGTGTCCGTTTTTCTAAGTTCTAATTTCCTTGTCCTGTTCCAGACCTCACGCCAGCCTGCGTGAGCTAAAACGCGTGCCTTTCGGCTTCCTCTAAATCTAGTGGGTTGGCTCCTGCCAATCCACAACACTATCGATGTCTGTACGTGAAGTTCCCTTGGCGATTACCCAGCAATTTACAATACCTACATTATAATTACAGCCAGCCGTGGTGGCCGAGCGGTTCTAGGCGCTTCAGTCCGGAGCCGCGCGACTGCTACGGTCGCAGGTTCTAAGCCTGCCTCGGGCATGGATGTGTGTGATGTCCTTAGGTTGGTTAGGTTTAAGTAGTTCTAAGTTCTAGGGGACTGATGACCATAGATGTTAAGTCCCATAGTGCTCAGAGCCATTTAGCCATTTATAATTACAATCAATTATACACATTCACAAATGGTTCAAATGGCTCTGAGCACTATGCGACTTAACTTCTGAGGTCATCAGTCGCCTAGAACTTAGAACTAATTAAACCTAACTAACCTAAGGACATCACACACATCCATGCCCGAGGCAGGATTCGAACCTGCGACCGTAGCGGTCGCTCGGTTCCAGACTGTAGCGCCTAGAACCGCACGGCCACTACGGCCGGCTTCACAAATCTGTAATAAAACTTAAAGATTCAGAATTAGAAGTACAGTAGAAGCTATGAACGGATATTAATCAGCGAAAAGATTTTGATGGTGCAGAAGGTATTTTATCTCAATTTTCGGTGTTACAGGGCCTTATGAGGAAGCATCGGTTCTCACGGACATTCTGCCTTAATTGCACGCTGTAATTTCTTCAGTGTTGCGCAGTACCATTCCCCAGTGATAGACACACTAGTTTCCTTGAAATCAATAAGCAATGGGCCCCAGTAATAAAAGAACAGGGTGAGCTCTTGAACTTCTTGGGACGAGGGGCGATGGATGATAGCACTGCATCGTTGACGCTGTCTACACTGGTTCCCAGTGGTGACACCAGCTTCCGTCGCCTGCAACAGCGCTCTCAAGGAAAGTGTTGTCTTCAGCATTGAAACGTATCATGTGCTCCAGGCAAACTGCCATCCGGTTTGCTTTCAATGCCTGGGGTATCTATTGGCTGCAGACTTAGTGGTAGCCTAACTCTTGCTGAATAACGTGTTGCTTGCTACCAGGGCTGATGTCGAGGTCCTTTGCTAGCGCACGATTCGTTATGCACCGGTTCACCCTAATCGCATCATCAACCGGCCATTCGTTGTTGTTGTCTGCAATGGATGAGGCTGGCCTCCCAGATAGACCAGCGTCTTGTGTCGAATCGTGACCAACAAGGAACTTGGCGCACCATTCCATAGCAGTGATAGCCTACAGACGTGATTCCCCATACATGTTACGGCAAGTGAAACAGAGGGAGAGAGAGAGAGATATAGTGAGAGGGCTTTATGCGTGTATGATAAATCCCCCCACTCGAAAACTTTCCTCATTCAATTCGCCTGTTTTACCACAGATGACATGTCACTGATCTCATTTGTACAAAGACTGCTGTACACGCGAGGTGCTTAATTGCTTCCAACGCCCTTAGTGGAATGCATAAGTTCTGAATAATATTCACCAACATGCAGTCTTCTACAGTTGTTCTGTGCGCAGAAAACAGCACGTAGGTCGTGAGTTCGTTGTCTTGAGGCTGTAATAAATTATTAGCGAGAACTGCTATTGAATAAATAATAAAATTTTGAATTGGTGTGTTTAAACGGGAGGCCACTCGCTGATTATTAGCAGAATATGAGGAACTGCTCAATTATAGTTCACTTTATGAAACACAATTTCCAATAAGGAACTGCATATTTGCATAATTACTATCAGACTGTTCTCAATTACACGTCCAAATAACTAGAGATTGATAAATAAGTTCTATACCGATACCGACCAAGGCAGACATAAGGCTTTTCGGGACTGCCGAACTAGCTCTGATCTTACAGCCGTGCACTTTGCCCGCCATCCAAGGTAGACGTGACCCGAAGGTCTCCGAAGTGCTTCGTCTGCCTTTTTGTTTAGCAATTGTTTATTATTCGGCTGGTAATTAACACTTTTGAAATAATGGAATGATAGCCTGTTATTGAAAATGCTTTTATACGAAACACAAGTAAAATCACTTTTTAGTTTTTCTAATAATAATAAAAGAAATATATCGTTTTGGCGTGTTACTTCCGACCTCAGCAGCCAATCTTCTCACGATAAACGTACCGAATAAACCAACTATCACAGGTACCTCACACCACTGCTGCCTTCTCAACTACTCTAAGAGCAGCTTCTTGGAAGTAAAGCCAGAAATATTACGACGTTCTTCATTTTCCAGTGGATGTCTACCAGTGTTTGTCCTCCGGCAGCCAAGACGAGATTAACAGCGCGTTGATCCTGTTTGGACATAATTCGTAATAACGTCACCATAGTTCACCTTTCCACATTTTACCACGCGTACCTCGGAAAGACTCGAATGCTACACTAATCCCTTTTTTTACATCTCAGTGCTTACATAACGGCTTCGGAGTCGTGCAAAGTTACATATACGCTGCAGTAATAGTCTCAAACGTAAATTCTTTGATCGCCCAACACACTTCAGAAGTGTTTTCATTACCGATGTGTCTTCAGATAGGCGAGTAGAAGTGTGTGATTACAATCAGAGGACTACCACTTGCGTTATTATTATTGAAGAAAAATTTGCACGAAAAGTGCTGTTAAGAAAAAAAAAAAATTGTCTGGATTGAGAAATGGATACAGTGGCAAAGAGGTGTGCAGTGACATTAGAACAAGGGGAAGCAGTTGCGAAGGACAGTTTTTCTAAGAGAATTTTTGTAGCAAATTACATGTTACACTGTCTACACTTCTTAATATACACAAGCTATCAAACAGCTGAGAGGTAGCGCTGAAATAGCACGCCAGGGTTCCATATGAGCTTTCTAAAACATAATGAATGAAAATTGGTTCTTTGTCTCATTGGCTTTGTTTTACATGAATGCTAATTCAATTTTTCTTTCCTTCCTGTTGAATTCTTCGATTCTATGCCGATAGAACTCTTCCTCATTTGCAGCTAATTTTAGTTTCTACGTTTTCTATTCACAGTAATGATAGATTTGAGACTCTTTGTTTTCCTAAGGAGTCTGTGTATGGGGGCGGATCGTGGAGGTATGTAAACTAGCCCAGTGATCTAGAGTGAATTAATTTGATTTATTCTGCTTAAGCGACTCGTGAAACATTTGACAAGGAATAATAATATTTAAGTAAAACCTTGGCACACCTAATAAAAGGGTCTCAGGTAAGATTCTGATAATCGAATGAATGAAAACTTGCAGAAACAGGTTTGTACCATGATTGTGATTTTGGTATAAATAACAGATAGTAATATGGAAGGAAAAGTGTTGCAACTGCGGTCAGAGCTGGCAGCAAACTGGTCATTTGAATATGAAAGCAAGTCTTGAAAGTAAAGTTTGAAGTTACTGAAATTTTACAAAAATGTTAAACTTTATGTTGGCTTCTGTCTCGGGTTCTTCGGCCGACGTTTGTCTGAAGATTTTTCTGACGTTTCGCCAGCACGAGTGGCCGGCATAGTCAAAGCTTCACCCTCCATTTCTAGTCGTGGATTGGAGTCGTGCTCGCAGCCGCTGATTGTATGTACCTGGCTTGCTAATGTCCAAGGGCTTTTCCGTGGTCATTTCCGGTGCGATTCTCCTCTTGCTAACTACAACGATCGTTCGCTGCAGCAAGGAAATCCAGGATCCGCTCTGGTCCGAGGGTGGTTCCTCTGTTTCCTATATGACGCTGCTGCTTGCCTTAGTCAATAATTCAAGAACAGTCTTAATCGCATTTGTTATTCTTATAAGTTCTCTAACGCTATAGATACAGCAATAAGGAATAGCGCAGTAGGCAGTACAGTTGAAGAGGAATGGACATCTCTAAAAAGGGCCATCACAAATTTGGGAAGGAAAACATAGGTACAAAGAAGGTAGCTGTGAAGAAACCATGGGTAACAGAAGAAATACTTCAGTTGATTGATGAAAGGAGGAAGTACAAACATGTTCCGGGAAAAATCAGGAATACAGAAATACAAGTCGCTGAGGAATGAAATAAATAGGAAGTGCAAGGAAGCTAAGACGAAATGGCTGCAGGAAAAATGTGAAGACATTTGATTGCCGGAAGGACAGACTCAGCATACAGGAAAGTCAACACAACCTTTGGTGTCATTAAAAGCAACGGTGGTAACATTAAGAGTGCAACGGGAATTCCACTGTTAAATGCAGAGGAGAGAGCAGATAGGTGGAAAGACTACATTGAAAGCCTCTATGAGGGTGAAGATTTGTCTGATGTGATAGAAGAAGAAACAGGAGTCGATTTAGAAGAGATAGGGGATCCAGTATTAGAATCGGAATTTAAAAGAGCTTTGGAGGACTTACGGTCAAATAAGGCAGAAGGGATAGATAACATTCCATCAGAATTTCTAAAATCATTGGGGGAGGTGGCAACAAAACGACTATGCACGTTGGTGTGTAGAATATATGAGTCAGGCGACATACCATCTGACTTTCGGAAAAGCATCATCCACACAATTCCGAAGACGGGAAGAGCTGACAAGTGCGAGAATTATCGCACAATCAGCTTAACAGCTCATGCATCCAATTTGCTTGCAAGAATAATATACAGAAGAATGGAAAAGAAAATTGAGAATGCGCTAGGTGACGATTAGTTTGGCTTTAGGAAAAGTAAAGGGACGAGAGAAGCAATTCTGACGTTACGGCTAATAATGGAAGCAAGACTAAAGAAAAATCAGGACACTTTCATAGGATTTGTCGACCTGGAAAAAGCGTTCGACAATATAAAATGGTGCAAGCTGTTCGAGATTCTGAAAAAAGTAGGGGTAAGCTATAGGGAGAGACGGGTCATATACAATATGCACAACAACCAAGAGGGAATAATAAGAGTGGACGATCAAGAACGAAGTGCTCGTATTAAGAAGGGTGTAAGACAAGGCTGTAGCCTTTCGCCCATACTCTTCAATCTGTACATCGAGGCAACAATGATGGAAATAAAAGAAAGGTTCAGGAGTGGAATTAAAATACAAGGTGAAAGGATATCAATGATACGATTCGCTGATGACATTGCTATCCTGAGTGAAAGTGAAGAAGAATTACATGATCTGCTGAACGGAATCAACAGTCTAATGAGTACAGAGTATGGATTGAGAGTAAATCGAAGAAAGATGAACGTAATGAGAAGTAGTAGAAATGAGAACAGCGAGAAACTTAACATCCGGATTGATGGTCACGAAGTCAATGAAGTTAAGGAATTCTGCTACCTAGGCAGTAAAATAACCAATGACGGACGGAGCAAGGAGGACATCAAAAGCAGACTCGCTATGGCAAAAAAGGCATTTGTGGCCAAGAGAAGTCTTCTAATATCAAATACCGGCCTTAATTTGAGGAAGAAATTTCTGAGGATGTACGTCTGGAGTACAGCATTGTATGGTAGTGAAACATGGACTGTGGGAAAACCGGAACAGAAGAGAATCGAAGCATTTGAGATGTGGTGCTATAGACGAATGTTGAAAATTAGGTGGACTGATAAGGTAAGGAATGAGGAGGTTCTACGCAGAATCGGAGAGGAAAGGAATATGTGGAAAACACTGATAAGGAGAAGGGACAGGATGATAGGACATCTGCTAAGACATGAGGGAATGACTTCCGTGGTACTAGAGGGAGCTGTAGAGGGCAAAAACTATAGAGGAAGACAGAGATTGGAATACGTCAAGCAAATAATTGAGGACGTAGGCTGCAAGTGCTACTCTGAGATGAAGAGGTTGGCAGAGGAGAGGAATTCGTTGCGGGCCGTATCAAACCAGTCAGTAGACTGATATAAAAAAGAGACCGCCAACCTGTTCAACCCGACGTAGGGGTCATCTTCTGGGCGTTTACACTGCGAAATTATAGATATCTGTCAGAAAGGATCTATTATACAACAGCTAAAATTACGTAAATTTGAAATATGTTACCCATTGGTCGACTGCTGGTGGTGTCACTCCTATCTACATAACAGCAGGAAACTATGTGAGCCCGCATCTCGTGGTCGTGCGGTAGCGTTCTCGCTTCCCACGCCCGGGTTCCCGGGTTCGATTTCCGGCGGGGTCAGGGATTTTCTCTGCCTCGTGATGGCTGGGTGTTGTGTGCTGTCCTTAGGTTAGTTAGGTTTAACTAGTTCTAAGTTCTAGGGGACTTATGACCACAGCAGTTGAGTCCCATAGTGCTCAGAGCCATTTTTTGAAACTATGTGAGACTAACCCTTCGTATGGGCTTAAATAGCGTACTGAGATCACGTGAATAGACGGCAACACTCCCAGCGGCGATCAACGGCATTCAATACAGTTTATTATATGTAATTACTAGTCACCTTGGTTTAACACAAATTTAAGTGACAGTAAATAACAGAAAACGGAACCATTCCATTTAAAAAGAGTTACAATTATATTGTTAATTTTAAAATAATAATAAATGTTCCATAGTCAACTCGTAAAATTCGTAAAAGTATATTACATTATGTGTCATAATATAAAGTAAAACAATCTGTGACACACAAAAAGTGGTGTCGTCTTGTATTACAATGTACATTAACGTAGAAAACATTTCAGTCAATTTACTAAAACGGTTAATATGGAAGGACTACAACGCCTTCTACTCCTTGTGGTGAGGACGCCGTTGCCATGGATTATAAAGCGCGTATCTGGCGCCCTCTAGTCTGTGTAGCGACGTCATGGTAGCAGCTGGTGTGTTCATATGGTGTTATCTTTGCCCTGGCCACGGCGTCCGTTGCCGTGGTAGCGGTATGTCATGGCTCTTCATCCACAGAGAAGTTGTCACTTATTTGAGGTTGCGGAAATACCGACAATCAAGAATAACCTAAAAATCTAAAGATAAGATAAAAGTTTACGACACGTTTGTGGTACTCATTAAAGGAATTAAAGTATTACAATAATAAAAGGAAAAGTAGCATCATTGTCTACATATAATATTTTCGAATAGCTCGAAAAAGTTTTTATCGTGACTCTCTATTTGTTCATTCAGCATCGCTGCCGGATTGCGTTTATTATGTATAAAAATTTCCAAGCTCTCTAGAATATCCATCATAGGTCCTTTTTGGGTTACATGCAGTATCTTCAGATTTTCCCTTATACTGATTTCTGCATGTTTTTCCATATCCAAATGCTGTCCGAAGAGTGATTTATTACGTGCTGTTCCTGTAGTATGTTCTTTAAATCAGGTATTAAAACTTCTCCCTGTTTGCCCGATGTAAATTTTGCTACAATCTTTACAAGTCAATTTATAAATACCTGATTTAGCAAGCATATTGTTTTTAACATCTCCTATACTATGCCTAAGACTATTAGCTATGGTATTTGTAGAGAAAGCAATCGTAACACATAAGGGCACAGAGTTTATAAAGTTCAATGAATGCAGAGGATGACAAATCAGTACTCCTCAGGCAGGGAAGAAGCTGATGTAGTGCCATAGAAAGGTATTTCTCCGTCGAATATGCCACAGTTAGTTTGCTTCTTAGACGATTAAAATGAAAATACTGCCCTAAGCTATCTTTTAGTGAGCGAAAAGCTTCCTCAGGAAAATTTCTTTCATTGTGCTGAGCAGCATGTTGTAACTGAAGAAACTTTAATTTTTCAGGCCTA
The DNA here is from genome assembly GCF_021461385.2 of Schistocerca piceifrons. Classification (NCBI taxonomy): domain Eukaryota; kingdom Metazoa; phylum Arthropoda; class Insecta; order Orthoptera; family Acrididae; genus Schistocerca; species Schistocerca piceifrons. The sequence goes on along the minus strand of NC_060139.1, from coordinate 307,877,149 downwards.
TCAAACTGAACCTACAGCTGCTGATTTATGGCGTCGTAAATTTCGTAGTATGGATCGACAGTAGGTTCCGGGGTGAGATTGTGGTGTCAACGACTTTTCTTGGGCCCTTAACAGATTTATTCACAACTGAACCGAACTCTTATCAGACCACTCTGTTTAATGGCGAACGTACGATTTAGTTTCTGCTATCTTGGTCACATAAAAGTTTATATACAGAATTTTAGTTTGCAGATGTCAAAAAGAATATCAGTCATCTCAACTACTTCATCAAATATCTGAAATAAGAACTGAAACTAAAATTCTCGAACTGAAACCTCGCGCTTCGTGGAATGTATCACTGCCCCATTCAATATAACTGTCAAGAATGATCTCAAATATTTTTAAAAGAGCGGAAATGTGTCCTCTTACCATTTTGCCTAACGCTCCGTTATACACTGAAGCGCCAAAGAATCTGGTGTAGGCAAGCGTATTCAAATACAGACATATGCAAACAGCCAGAATACGGCGCTGCGGTCGGCAACTCCTATATAAGACAACAAGTGTTTCGTGCAGTTGTTAGATCTGTTACTGGTGCTACAGTAGCAGGTTATCAAGGTTTAAGTGAGTTTAAACATCATTTTAAAGACAGCGCACGAGCGATGGGATACAGCATCTCCGAGGTAGCGATGAAGTGAGGATTTTCCCTTACGACCATTTGACGAGTGTACCGTGAATATCAGGAATCCAATATAACATCGAATCTCCGACATCGTTGCGGCCGGAAAAAGATCTTGCAAGAACGGGACCAACGACGACTGAAGAGCATCGTTCGACGTGACAGAAGTGCAATCCTTCCGCAAATTGCTCCAGATTTCAATGCTGGGCCGTCAACGAGTGTCAGCGTGCAAACCATTTAACGACACATCATCGATATTGGCTTTCAGAACAGTAGGTCCACTCGTGTACCCTTGATGACTGCACGACACAAAGCTTTACGCCTCGCCTGGGCCCATCAACACCGACATTGGACTGTTGCTGACTGGAAACATGTTGGCTGGTCGGACGAGTCTCGTTTCAAATTGTATCGAGCGAAAGACAACCTCGAATCTATGGACCCTGTATGTGAGCAGAGGACTGTTAAAACTGGTGGAGGCTCTATAATGGTGTGGGGCGTTTGCAATTTGAGTGATGTGGAACCCCTGATAAGTCTACATACGACTGACAGGTGACACGTACGTAAGCACCATATCTGATCAACTGCATCCATTCACGCCCATTGTGCATTTCCACGGACTTGGGCAATTCCAGCAGTACAATGGAACATTGCCACACATCCAGAATTGCTACAGACTGGCTATAGAAACACTCTTCTGAGATTAAACACTTCCACTGGAAACCAAACTCTCCAGATATGAACGTTATTGAGCATATCTCGGATGCCTTGCAATGTGCTGTTCAGAAGAGATCTCCACCGCCTCGTTCCCTTACGGATTTATGGGTAGCCCTGCAGTATTCATAGTGGCCCTCCACTATTACTTCAGACATTAGTCGAGTCCATACCACGGCGTGTTGCGGCACTTTTGCGTGCTCCCGGGGGCCCTACATGATATTAGGCAGGTGTACCAGTCTCTTTGGCTCTCGAATGTAGTTTCAGCATGTTTTGGAAACATTTATAACAACCCTGTCCAGCACAACAGTTCTCTTTGTGCAATTAGAGGGAGAGAGAGAGAGACAGCACCAGAATCCATTAGGTCATTATGAATATCATATGGTAGTCCAGAGAAAATTGTTGCTATCTGTAGGTGGTGCCACAGGGTTTCATTGTATTTCCGTAGGAGTAAAACTAATTCAACATAGATTTGCCGAACGTATTTTCTGCGTAACCCCGAAATGGAAGTTCTTACTTAGCGAGGAAGATGTCTACATCAATCAAACGCTGGATTACTTTTCTGTTTCGCTTTACAATATCGTTGTGTTTAAGGATGTTTAATTTCCGCTGCTGACCAAACTGGAAATCAATTCTTGTTGTACAAAAAGTAGCGAAAAAAAATTTCAGCCCTTATGTGTGAATATGCTTGCTCACGACAATTTGCAGCTATCAGAATCCTGAGGAAGACCTAACATTGTTTTCATCTGAATAAAGCACGTATGACCAACAATATAATTCTATGTCTTTTTACTTTCGGATAACACTTATTTTATTGTAGTATTCAACACTGAAATGGCAAATATATCTTCTTGTAACTATTTTTGTCAATGTAGAAGTCCTTTTTCCGCTTGCCAGTATTTCTTTCTTCTCTTCAAATGACCCCGTTCCCAACGCTTCTGTACTAAGGCACCGCATTGGCACCCACACTCCTCCCCTCTCTCTCTACTTGCAGACGTCGTCATTCCTTTTCTTTGTGGCAGTCAGTCACATTCAGCTGCAGAATGATTCTTGGCAGTTGATTTTCCTCCCCGCTTCTGAGCGCCTAAGACCAAACGGAAAGAAAGGAATTGCAATTGAGAGGTGGTTTTCTGGTTTAAGTACACATTTACATTAGCAGACAGACTTATGTATTACATACTTACGGAAAATTACGCAATGCTCCTTGGTAGTAAAAACACATACAAGTAAAATTTATTCACATAGCTGCCGATAACTGGAGACGTTGGAATGTTTTATAAAATTCGTTCCGTCGTTCCGTAATACGAAGAGCCGAGCTCATCCGTGGTGCTGCGGCAAAACAACGCAGCAGTACGAACAGGATACCAACGAAGTTCTCGTACTAGACTGTAGGACTACAACCGAAATGCTGCGTGTATTATGAAGTGATTTTTGATGACCTGATATTGCTGTTAGTTTATAATGCTCAGTAGAGCTTCGAAAGCACTGCAACCATTGTACCGTTAAACCACTGGACAAAACAACGGATTTAAATGTAAACCTAGGTAATGAAATGCTATAATTATTTCCAAATACACAACCATTGTACCGTTAAACCACTGGACAAAACAACGGATTTAAATGTAAACCTAGGTAATGAAATGCTATAATTATTTCCAAATACACTACTGGCCATTAAAATTGCTACACCACAAAGATGACGTGCTACAGACGCGAAATTTAACCGACAGGAAGAAGATGCTGTGATATGCAAATGATTAGCTTTTCAGAGCATTCACACAAGGTTGCCTGGTGAAACGTGGTTGTGATGCCTCGTGTAAGGAGGAGAAATGCGTACCCCCACGTTTCCGACTTTGATAAAGGTCGGATTGTAGCCTATCGCGATTGCGGTTTATCGTATCGCGACATTGCTGCTCGCGTTGGTCGAGATCCAATGACTGTTAGCAGAATATGGAATCGGTGGGTTCAGGAGGGTAATATGGAACGCCGTGCTGGATCCCAACGGCCTCGTATCACTAGCAGTCGAGATGACAGGCATCTTATCCGCATGGCGGTAACGGATCGTGCAGCCACGTCTCGATCCTTGAGTCAACAGATGGAGACATTTGCAAGTCAACAACCATCTGCACGAACAGTTCGACGACGTTTACAGCAGCATGGACTATCAGCTCGGAGACGATGCCTGCGGTTACTCTTGACGCTGCATCACAAAATGGCTATGAGCACTATGGGACTTAACATCTGTGGTCATCAGTCCCCTAGAACTTAGAACTTCTTAAACGTAACTAACCTAAGGACATCACACACACCCATACCCGAGGCAGGATTCGAACCTGCGACCGTAGCGGTCACGCGGTTCCAGACTGAAGCGCCTAGAACCGCACGGCCACACCGGCCGGCGCTGCATCACAGACAGGAGCGCCTGCGATGGAGTACTCAACGATGAACCTGGGTGCACGAATGGCAAAACGTCATTTTTTCAGATGAATCCAGGTTCTGTTTACAGCATCATGACGGTCGCATCCGTGTTTGGCGGCATGGCGGTGAACGCGCATTGGAAGCGTGTATTCGTCATCGTCATACTGGCGTATCACCCGGCATGATGGTATGGGGGTGCCATTGGTTACACGTCTCGGTCACCTCTTGTTCGCATTGACGGCACTTTGAGCAGTGGACGTTACATTTCAGATGTGTTACGACCCGTGGCTCCACCCTTCATTCGATCCCTGCGAAACCCCACATTTCATCAGGATAATACACGACCGCATGTTGCAGGTCCTGTGCGGGCCTTTCTGGATACAGAAAATGTTCGACTGCTGCCCTGGCCAGCACATTCTCCAGATCTCTCACCAACTGAAAACGTGTGGTCAATGGTGGCCGAGCAACTGGCTCGTCACAATACGCCAGTTACTGCTCTTGACGAACTGTGGTATCGTGTTGAAGCTGCATGGGCAGCTGTACCTGTACACGCCATCCAAGCTCTGTTTGACTCAATGCCCAGGCGTATCAAGGCCGTTATTACGGCCAGAGGTGGTTGTTTGGGTACTGATTTCTCAGGATCTTTGCACCGGAATTGCGTGAAAATGTAATCAAATATCATTTCTAGAATAATATATTTGTCCAATGAATACCCGTTTATCATCTGCATTTCTTCTTGGTGTAGCAATATTAATGGCCAGTAGTGCAAAATATAAGGAACATACACTCCTGGAAATTGAAATAAGAACACCGTGAATTCATTGTCCCAGGAAAGGGAAACTTTATCGACACATTCCTGGGGTCAGGTACATCACATGATCACACTGACAGAACCACAGGCACATAGACACAGGCAACAGAGCATGCACAATGTCGGCACTAGTACAGTGTATATCCACCTTTCGCAGCAATGCAGGTTGCTATTCTCCCATGGAGACGATCGTAGAGATGCTGGATGTAGTCCTGTGGAACGGCTTGCCATGCCATTTCCACCTGGCGCCTCAGTTGGACCAGCGTTCGTGCTGGACGTGCAGACCGCGTGAGACGACGCTTCATCCAGTCCCAAACATGCTCAATGGGGGACAGATCCGGAGATCTTGCTGGCCAGGGTAGTTGACTTACACCTTCTAGAGCACGTTGGGTGGCACGGGATACATGCGGACGTGCATTGTCCTGTTGGAACAGCAAGTTCCCTTGCCGGTCTAGGAATGGTAGAACGATGGGTTCGATGACGGTTTGGATGTACCGTGCACTATTCAGTGTCCCCTCGACGATCACCAGTGGTGTACGGCCAGTGTAGGAGATCGCTCCCCACACCATGATGCCGGGTGTTGGTCCTGTGTGCCTCGGTCGTATGCAGTCCTGATTGTGGCGCTCACCTGCACGGCGCCAAACACGCTTACGACCATCATTGGCACCAAGGCAGAAGCGACTCTCATCGCTGAAGACGACACGTCTCCATTCGGCTCGCCATTCACGCCTGTCGCGACACCACTGGAGGCGGGCTGCACGATGTTGGGGCGTGAGCGGAAGACGGCCTAAAGGTGTGCGGGACCGTAGCCCAGCTTCATGGAGACGGTTGCGAATGGTCCTCGCCGATACCCCAGGAGCAACAGTGTCCCTAATTTGCTGGGAAGTGGCGGTGCGGTCCCCTACGGCACTGCGTAGGATCCTACGGTCTTGGCGTGCATCCGTGCGTCGCTGCGGTCCGGTCCCAGGTCGACGGGCACGTGCACGTGCACTTTCCGCCGACCACTGGCGACAACATCGATGTACTGTGGAGACCTCACGCCCCACGTGTTGAGCAATTCGGCGGTACGTCCACCCGGCCTCCCGCATGCCCACTATACGCCCTCGCTCAAAGTCCGTCAACTGCACATACGGTTCACGTCCACGCTGTCGCGGCATGCTACCAGTATTAAAGACTGCGATGGAGCTCCGTGTGCCACGGCAAACTGGCTGACACTGACGGCGGCGGTGCACAAATGCTGCGCAGCTAGCGCCATTCGACGGCCAACACCGCGGTTCCTGGTGTGCCCGCTGTGCCGTGCGTGTGATCATTGCTTGTACAGCCCTCTCGCAGTGTCCGGAGCAAGTATGGTGGGTCTGACACACCGGTGTCAATGTGTTCTTTTTTCTATTTCCAGGAGTGTACTTATTCCCTTCATTCCATGCAATGACCGCCATTGCAGAGGCGTACATACACTGCCGGAAAATAATTAATAGCTACGTCCTTTTACGTGTTTCCAATTCATTTAAGATTTATTGTCACAACAGTGCATATGAAGTACATGAAATGATTACATTTACAGCTCAATAGGACAAGTGGTTCTGAGCTGCCAGTTACCGACCCATGCTGAAACATCCATCCACGGGTGGCATTCAATCAATCGTACAGATGGCGGTTACTGTCCTGGGACACGTTATGCCACGCTGCTCGACCTATTCACGCAGTTCTGTAAGAGTTGTTAGCTGACTAGTCGCACGAGTCACTTCTCGTCCCATTATATCCCATACGTCGTCGAGTGGAGACAAGTGCGGAGATCGTGCTGGCCAGGGAAGTTTCTGCACGTCTTGCAGTCCACACTGAGTTTTACGGTCCTCGTGTGGGCGGGCATTGTCCTGCTAGAACAACATACCACTTTCCTGTTTTGCGAGAACGGCAAAAGAAGGGTCTAACAACATTCTGCAAGTACCGCATATGGTAGCGTCCCCTCCAGAAATACCACAGGCGAACGAGAGTTGTAGCTTATCCCTCCCCACAAGATAAGGCCTCGGGATGCGGCCAGTGTGTCTTAGACGAACGCATTCTGCGACAAAGCGTTCACCAGATCTACACCGTATGCGCAAACCACCATCACTTGCGGGAAGCAGAATCTGCTTTCATCGCTGAAGACCATGGCGCGTATTTCCATCTTCCAGGTGAACCTCTGCTGGAGACGAGCACGTCGATGCAGTGGCGTGAGTGGAAGACAGGCTAGAGGTGTGCGTGCCCGTAGTCTCACTGCTAATAACCACTGCACAAAAGCGTGTAATCAGAATAACTGATGGAGCTCATCCAAGATCATCATGCACACACTTATTTAAAGAGCTAGAAATCTTCACTGTAGCCTCACAATATATATATTCACTTATGAAAATGTTATTAACAATCCGAACAGCCGGCCTGTGTGGCCGTGCGGTTCTAGGCGCTTCAGTCTGGAACCGCGTGACCGCTACGGTCGCAGGTTCGAATCCTGCCTCGGGCATGGATGTGTGTGATGTCCTTAGGTTAGTTAGGTTTAAGTAGTTCTAAGTTCTTGGGGGTTGATGACCACAGATGTTAAATCCCTTAGTGCTCAGAGCCATTTGAGCCAACAATCCGAACGAATTCAAAAGTAATAGCAGTGTACATGGCTACAACACTAGGAGAAAGGATGATCTTCACTACTCAAGGTTAAATCTAACTTTGGCTCAGAAGGGGGTACATTATGCTGCCACAAAAGTCTTTGGTCACTTACCTAATAGCATCTAAAGTCTGACAGATAGCGATATAGCATTTAAAAGGAAATTAAAAGAATTTCTTAACGGCAACTCCTTCTACTCATAAGATGAATTTTTGGATATAGTAAGTGGGTAATTTCCCCAACCCCACCAAAAAAAATTAAAAATATTAAGTGTCTTGTAATATTTTGTGTAATGCAATATCTTGTATAGCACCTTTTATTAACCTGACACGTTCCACATCATTACGAAGTGTCGTATTCATGATCTATGGAACAAGTGCTAATCTAATCTAATCAGTTCGCAACAGTTCGTGTTGACATGTCTGGGCTCATATGTGCTGTGGTACCTGTACGAACTGCCACTGCTGCCCTTACAATACCACGATTTTGGCGGCCGTCTGTGCTGTGTGGACGTCCAGAACCTCGTCTACGGCTGTGAGAATGTTTACGTGACCACTAAGGCTGTAGGAAACACGAGTACATCTCTGTGTCATGGTTATCTGCTCGCTTCACACGTTTGCACCACACTGAGCCTTCAGGCTGTGATGTCTGGTAGCTATGGCATTACGCTATATGTTGGCAGAGGACCTTGAAACCATTATCAGTACATGTACCATCCACTAGGTGGCATATTCCATCATAGGATCAAAATCGACATCGTCCTTCCAGGTGTACTATTTTTTTCCGGTGGTGTATTTAAGTTATTCAAAAAACACTATTGACTGAAATGAAATCAGGATACTTCGCCCAAATTGAAAACTTTCTCAGAAGGTCTTATCCAAGCTTCGGACATCTCTTTGCTATTGTACAATTAAATATTCGAAAACAGGTTACAAAAATGCGGCAAGCTATATCACCAAGGTATGACCTTTTACTGACACTTCGGTTTTTACAAACAGTAGACCAGTTTATTAAATTATTGTAATTTGTAATGCATTAATGTTTCTGCTCCAATTAAAAAACAGATAAAATTTAAAGACGACTCTACTGTCATTCTACTTTTCCATCTGGTGAAGCAAAGTAATCGATAACTTCATTTCACAGTTCCTTGATCAGTTACGTAAGTTAGGTTTTCCAATGGTACACTTGTTTCGCCCCATCTCTCGTTGCATCATTCTCGATTTCGACACAGATATTTTCGTACCGGTGCCGAACACACAAAACTTCTGCAAGTTTGAGACAAGCTTTCAGCAACTGACAAGTTCGCTAAGTACTTGCAGCAAGGTGCAACAGACAGTTTCATCTAAAAGTAACTTGCGAAAGTCGACTTGCTGTGGGTGGTCCCAGGTGAAATAATTTGTAGAAATAGCTTCTGAATCATGACTTGCGGAAGTTTACTTGCAAGTGGAGACATGCATTGAAAGGTGATGGAGTGTACTCGACTTAAAACGGGCGATGCTGAGTGAACCAGATTAGCAAATGAGACACTAAAAGTGATATATGAGCTTCGTTATTTTGGTAGCAAACAACTGATGACTGCCGAAGTAGAGAGGAAATAAACTGCAGACGCAATACCAAGACAATCATTTATAGAAAACAGAAGTATGATAACATAAAATGTACTGTAAATTAAGACGTTAGGTAGCCTTTTTCTGAAACTAATTGTTTACAGTGTAGCCTTGTACAGAAATTAAACGTGGACCATAAACGCTTCAGATGAGAAGAGAGGCTTTTGAAATGTAGTACTACAGAAGAATTCTGAAATAAGATATTTATGGCACAACTTGACTAAAAGAACGGATTGGTTAATAGGGCACATCCTGAGACACTCAGGAATGGTCGATTTGGCTGTGGAGTGAAGTGCGGTTGGTAAAAAGGTTTGAATATAATAAGCAGATTGAGATGGACGTAGGTTGCAGAGATGAAGACGCTTGCACAGGACAGGCTAGCGTGGAGCGCTACGTCAAACCACGCTCTCGAATTGAAGGCCACAACAACAACAATGCAAAAGTCTTCTGGTGGAGCCTCACACAAAATGGCGGTAACCCGCATGTTTTGATGTAACCTTAAGCCAAGGATGATCTACAGCAATACTTTTAAATTCTGTGTAGTATAGTGACGTACCAGAAAGATGGACACTGGAGAGTAGCTACAAACGAAACAGTCTACAAGGAAACAGAACCGGTGATGAGTACAATCAGGAAGAAACACATTTCACTTTTCGAACATCTAATCAGAACACCAGAGAACAGGATCCTCAGGAGAATAATAGAAAAATTGTGGAACAGCAAGTGCAACATTAGGTGGCTTACAGAAATCAAGGAAGATATGGATGAGCTACAGATTACATTGGAAGACCTAAGAAACAAAACTGACAAAATCAGGAAACTCATAGACAAACAAACCAGACTGCAAACGAGAATCAACGAACAGACAATAGAAAGGGTGATTTGCGATGAAGAAAGAAGGATGAGATCCGAGAGAATGAAGAGGTACTGGGCTGACAGGAAACTAAAAAAATTCTTTGTATAACGTTGGCTAGAGTGGTCCAATGAAGACCATAAAATGTAAATAATAATAATAGTGATAGGCGTGAATTCGGGTTCCGATTTTAGGGGTGGGCGGGTGGGTGGGGGGCTACTGCCCTGCCCCCCCCCCCCCCCCCCCCCAAATCCTTCCAGCCCACAACGGACCAACTATTAATGTAAATGTGAGTGTATGCTTTCCCGGCGTATACAGCTGGCGAAGAGTTCTCGGGCTTCCAGCCGGGTGGCGGTGTCTTCAAACAGCGACGTTTCGACGAGTGACATACTCATCATCTTCGCCAGAAGATGATGAGTATGTCACTCGTCGAAACGTCGCTGTTTGAAGACACCGCCACCCGGCTGGAAGCCCGAGAACTCTTCGCCAACTATTAATGTGTCACACATGCGAAGGATTATAATATTATAATAATAATTTGTTTAGCAGCACCCGTAGTACAGGAGTAGCATCTTTAATTAGGAATCAAAGCTTCCTTGGCCCCGGGTTAGAAACCCACAGCCGCTTAGATTTTGAATAAAAGTCATTAGCAGTGGCGGCCGAAGACTGCGGGCATAAGTCACTCCTCGTTCAGCCAACAGTCATGTCAAAGAGGGCGGAGGAGAGGACAGAGGTTCAGGGCACTCTCTTGCCCTTGGGGTTGGAAAGTGCTCTCCTAAAAGGCGGAAGAATCAGCAATGACCAACGGCATCCTCATGCAGAAGGCAATGGAGACCACTGCATTAAAGATACATAATGTGTATCCACAGGTCATGTGGTCCGTAATTGAAAAGTGTCTGATGATCTCTGCATTGGCAAAAGATTCCGCACTAGTCCAAAATGTTCAAATGTATGTGAATTCCTAAGGGACCAAACAGCTGAGGTCATCGGTCTATAGGCTTACACACTACTTAAACTAACTTAAACTAACTTATGCTAGGAACAACACACACACACCCATGCCCGAGGGAGGACTCGAACCTCCGGCGGGAGCGCACTAGTCCCCATCTGGATCTCTGGGAGGGGATTGCGAAGGGGGAGGTGACCGTGAGGAAACGGATGAATAACCAACGAAAGGATAACGTTCTACAAGTTGGACGTTGAATGCCAAAAGTTTGAACGTGGTAGGGAAGCGAGAAAATCCGAAAAGGAAACACCAACAACAATAGTTCAGGTATACATGCCGACGTCGCAAGCCGAAGATGAGCGATAGAGAAAGTATATGAGGATCCAGAACGAGTAATTCAGTACGTAAAAGGAGGTGAAAATCTAATAGTCATGGGAGATAGGGTCATGGGAGAACGTGGGCTTGGTACTAGAGAGGAGAAAGATTGAGTTATGCAATAAATATCAACAAGTAAAAGCGAATACTCTGTTCAAGAATCACAAGAGGAGAAGATATACTTGGAAAATGCCGAGAGATACGGGAAGATTTCAGTTAGAGGGTCAGGCAGAGATTCCGATATCAGGTATTGGATTGTAAGGCGTACCCAGAAGCAGACATGTACTCAGATCACAATGTAGTAGTGATGAAGAGTAGGCTGAAGTTTAAGAGTCTAGTCAGGAACAACCAGTGAGCAAAGAAGTGGGATACGGAAATATTATGGAATGAAGAAGTATGCTTGAAGTTCTCTGAAGCTATAGATACTGCGATAAGGAATAGCTTAATAGGCAGTTCAGTTGGAGAGAAATTGGCACCTCTAAAACCGGCAATCACGGACGTTGGAAAGAAAACCGTTGGTACAAAAAAGGGTACTGAGAAGAAACCATGGGTAACAGATGAAATACTTCAGTTGATCGATGAAAGAAGTAAGCACGAAAATATTCAAGGAACTTCAGGAATATAGAAATACAAGTCACTAGGGAATGACATAAATAGAAGGTGCAGGGAAGCTAAGGCGAAATGGGTGCATGAACAAGTGAAGAAATCGAAACCGAAATTATTGTCGAAAGGACTGTCTCAGCATGTAGGAAAGTCGAAACAATCTTCGTTGAAACTAAACGAAAGAGCGGAACACTAAGAGTGTTATAGGAATTTCACTGTTAAGTGTATAGGAGAAAGCGGATAGGTGGAAAGAATACATTGAAAGCCTTTTATGAGTGGGGAGGACTTGTTGATGACTTGACAGAAGGAGAAACATGAGTCAATATAGAAGAGAGAGGGGATCCAGTGTGAATCAGAATTTGATAGAGCTCTGGAAGGCATAAAATCAAATAAGACAGAAGGAATTAATAACATTCTATCAGAATTTCTAAAATCATTGGGGAAATGGCAACACAGCGACTATTCACGTTGGTATGTAGAATGTATGATCTGGCTATATACCATATGACTTTCGGAAAAATATCATGCACATTACTTCGAAGATTGCAAAAGCCGTCAAGTGCGAAAATTACCGCACAATCAGCTTAACAGCTCATGCATCCAAGTTGCTGACAAGAATAATATACAGAAGAATAGAAAATAGAAATGAGGATGTGTTTGTTAGATGACGATCAGTTTGGCTTTAGGCAGGGTAAGGGCAGCAGAGAGGCAATTCTGAAGCAGCGGTTGGCAATGGAAGCAAGACCAAAGAAAAATCAAGACACGTTTATAGGATTTGTCAACCTGGAGAATGCGTTTGACAATGTAAAATGGTGCAAGATGACCGAAATTCTAGGAAAAATATGGGTAAGCTATAGAGAAAGATGGGTAATACACAATATGTATACGAACCAAGAGGGAACAACAAGATCAAGTGCGAAGTGCTCGGGTTAAAAAGGGTGTACTGTTCGATCTATACATCGAAGAAGCAACGACAGAAATATTTTATTATATTGTAGAATGCAGTATTCTGCTGGGAAGGCTATGTGTGTTTATAGTTCAATAGTATCACATAAAACGATTTCATAGACTTTTGAATTACCTTTCCTTCCTGCGTGATCAAAGATGTGTCGGTCAGTACCTCGGTGGTGCTTGACGGTTGGAAGTATATAGTTTGGATTGGGCAGTTACCCTGGAGTTCTTCACAAGCAAATACACCCCGAGGTAGGATACAATGAAAGAACAGACCTTTCTGATTACGTTACAAATTTCGATTGATGTGGAGCCCTGCTTTAGTGCTTTTTAGCAGTTGCCTGCTTTACAAGGAATTTGGCAATGCCAATACTTTATTAATGGTGTACATGTCATTCTTGAACGACATCATGTTCTCCGTTGACTGTAGAGAATTATTTATTTCACTTCATGATTGCACCGTCTCATGGGCCCCTACCACCACGGCACAGCGCGTCCCCAGGTTGCGGATAGGGGATACGGCCTTCAGATATGAAGGGTAGCTGCGAATACAAAAAATAAGCAGTCGCGGACAGCCGGTGGGGAGCAGGCGATGGCGTGATGAAGCATCCCTGTTGCTTCTTCTCTTACTATCAAATCTATTCATCAAGAATCAGCAACATTAATGGGCATGGGTCCCTTTGAAGCAAAATATTCCGGAGGTAAACTAGGTTCTCATTCGGATCTCGGGGCGGAACCTACTTCGAAGAGATTCAGGCCGAAAGGAACTTTCAGGCTGGGAACATGGAACGTTAAAAGTTTGAACAGGCCAGAAACATTCCAGACATTATTAGACGAATTAGATAGATACGATGTAGACATTACAGCTATTCAAGAAACTCCGTGGCAGGTGGAGGGTAGCATAAAGAGGGGTAACTATACATTTTTCTATGGAGGTGCCAATGCTCACAGTTTCGAAACAGGTTTCGCAGTACAGGGAAAAGTGCTTCGCGTAATCAGAGATATAAGGTTCGTTAGCGACTGACTATCAGTTATAGCGTTGTCCAGCAGGTGGAATAGACTAGTAGTAATTAATGTACACGCACCAACTGAGGACACTGAAGACACTGAAGACGGCTTTTATGAAGAACTATATCAACTATGAGACGAGTTCTCCTCGTATGATACAAAATTAATCATAGGTGATTTTAATGGGAAGATAGGGAAGAAGGAAGCATTCCGGCCAACAACTGGGAAAGAAAGTTTGCATAACATTTCGAATGATAATGCACAAGGGTGATTAATTTTGCTGTTTCAAAAGACATGATTGTTGAGAGCACATATTTCAAAAGGAAGAACATTCATAAAGTAACTTGGGTCTCTCCGGATGGACACACCCGAAACCAAATTGATCATGTTCTTGTAGATCGGAGATGGCACACTAGTATAGAAAATGTTAGGACTTTCAGGGGAGCAGACTGCGATTCTGATCATTTTCTTGTAGTTGCCAAAGTTCACCAACGGCTATCTACAGCAACATCAAGGTGTCGCAATGCAGAACTTGTTAGGTTCGACACTGACAAGCTAAATGATGAAAACTTTAGAAGAAGGTACATGACAGAAATTTCAAATAGGTTTAATGCTCTCAGGACACACGAAGATCAAGACGAGGATTAAATAAACAGGGGATCACGGTAAGGAAAATATCAAAGAGACAGTGAAGGTCACAATAGGTACAATTAAGAAGAACAGGAGGAAACCGTGGTTTGATGAGGAATGCAAAAAATTGGTAGAGGAAAGGAGAAAAGCGCGATTAGATTGGGATAGAATGGGAGACAGAAAACGAGAGGAGTTCTTGAACTTGAGAAGGGAAGTTGGTCGTAGGCTACGGGCAAAGAAGAGGGATTATTTGAACAATCAAACTACAAAAATTGAAACAAACAGTAAAACAAAAAACATTAGGGAACTTTACCTAGACATAAATGGGTATAGGAAGGGCTTGAAGGCTAGGACAGATGCACTTCGAGGGGATGCCGGGGGAATACTGACAGACCCCAGTGCTATATTAAGTAAATGGAGGGCGTATTTTGAGCATCTATTAAATGTACACCAGGAAGCAGGAAATGAGCAGGCGTACGAAATACATACAGCAGAACCCCAGATACCTGAGCCAACGTTAAAGTAAGTAAGAGATGCAATCAAAAAATTGAAAAAGCATAAAACACTAGGATCAGATTGCATAACTGTAGAATTAGTTAAAAATGGGGGACAGAACTCGGTGGAAGTAGTTCACAAAGTAATAACTGAAGTATGGAACTCAGAGATGAATCCTGAAGAGTGGCAGGAGTCGATTCTGATCCCAATTTTTAAGAAAGGTGACAAAATGGATCGTAGTAGTTATATAGGGATATAGCTCTTACCAGTATGTTCCAAAATTTTCTCGAATATTCTGCTAAGCAGGCTTACACCATATGCAGATGAAATTGTAGGGGTTACCAAGCCGGCTTTCGGAGGAACAGATCAATTATAGACCAAATATTCAGCCTGCGTCAAATTTTGGAAGAGAAATGGGAATACAATAAACCGGTTCATAATCTTTTCAGAGATTTTACAAAAGCATATGATTCAGTATTGCAATCAGAATTGTACAGAATTCTTTTGGAACTTGGAATACCAAAGAAGTATGTTAGACTTATAGAAGCGAGTTTGAAAAACACAAAAGGTAGAGTATGCGTGGAGAAATTGGAGTCGGAAGAATTTGTAATAAAGAACGGACTTAAGCAGGGAGATGCCCTGTCTCTGCTACTTTTTAATTTAGTCCTAGAATATATTGTACGAACGGCAGCAGATAATTCAGAAGGTGTGGAGTTAAATGGAAATATTAAGATATTAGGGTGTGCAGATGATCTAAACATCATTAGCGATAGGAAAGAATCTGTAACAGCAAATGCGTATGCGTTAATCAAGGCTAGTGAAGATGTGGGTCTAAGGATAAGTGAAGACAAAACTAAATACCTGGCTACTACTAGAATGCCAACAGCAGTAGATCAGGAAATGTTAAGAGTTGGAGACATGTAGTTTGAAAAAGTGAACACATTTAAGTATCTAGGCGTGGACATCACTTCGAGAAATAAGATTGAATCCGAACTGAAGAAGAGATTACGGGCGGGAAATGCGTGCTACTTCTCACTGAATAGATTACTTTCATCACGGATATTGTCTAGGAATTTAAAGATTAGAATATACAAAACTATTATTCTACCAGTTATTATGTATGTGTGTGAGACTTGGTCTCTCACTGTGCAAAATGAAAAGCCGTTTCGAATATTTGAAAACAAAATTTTGAGGAAAAATTTCGGAGAAAAAAGGTATGATGTTAGCGGAGAGTGGCGAAAACTGCATAACGAAGAGGTTCACGAACTCTATTCAAGCCCTAACATAGTCAGTATTATTAAATCACGTAGGCTGCGATGGGCGGGTCACGTAGCTCGAATGGATGAGGGCAGGGCAGCGCGCAGAGTACTAGTAGGGCACCTAGAGGGAAAACGTCCTGTGGGGAGACCGAGACATATATGGGAGGACAATGTGAAGGCTGATTTGAGGAGCCTAGGTGTTGAAGGTGAATGGAAGGAAATAGCCCAAGACAGGGACAGACGGCGAAAATACGTTGCTGCGGTAATGGACTCTCGAGTCCGGTATGACCAGTGAGTAAGTAAGTAAGTACTTCACTATTGCAATTTCGGCCCTTGGGCCGTTATGAAGTGCTATTGCAAAAGACTTTGTCTCAGCGCATGTCAGACTTCTAAAATCCTCCGACATGTATAAATATTATAGTCAGAGCTAAGCCTTTTTCACTCTAGAAATACAGCAACACCAAACTAGCGCGACACTCAGTACATCATTAAATGATGTAAATTACGTAAAATACCAGTTTTAACATTCTTTGTGTTAAGGATATTATCATTGGCAACAGCTTACGTAATTTACATAAATCTCGAAGATGCATCTAATCTCTCGTCGAATGAACTGCCTATGTAACTAATTATTTTGCTTCTCTATTTTATGTCGTAGCAACTTTAATAGTATTTCGTAAGATGCACGACTCACCCGAAAGTAGTTTATGAAAGCTTTCTGAACCGTGTTTATGATTTTAGACAGTAAATTAATATACGAGCAGCCATTCCTTTTTCAGTCATTCTCGGACCCGTTTCCTCTTTTTTGTTGTTTTCTATTATTTACCAGATGTCGCTTATATAATTGCGGCAAACGCTTTCTTTTGAGTTCTCGACTCCTTAACCTCGCAAAACATCATTAACAACTGACGATATTATTCCTGGTGTGAGAGTTGCTTCAATATATTAAAGTTTTGATAAACTAGTATTGTAAACAAATACTGAACGTGTGTATGTCTCTCAAAGATCACCGAAAATCCGTACCGTTACAGATCAACCGTTCCCTGCATTACGTTCACAAGCTGAATGTTGTTATCCTTCCGTATTTCTGGGACGATGAGAGTTGACTTTACGAGTCAGAACTGGCGTCGAATATAACCTATTTCCGAGAGCACAGCGTTGGTCGCTATTGAAGAGTTTAACGTAGTAGTACTGTATTTTAATTAGACGAGTACTAACTTGATATCGCTGCGGTAGAAGATAGCGCAATGATCCAGTTGACGTAGCACCAGCAATCGGTACCGCTGCGGTTACCAGAACACACGGTGACGCCACGAGTCAGCCTCTCGTTCCACCGCGCCCAGTAGCAATGTACACTGACGAGCCAAAACATTATGACCACGTGCTTAATAGCTTGTTGGTCCATCTTTGGAAAGCAGCACAGCAAAGATACTGTATACCATCGATTCTACAGTTTGTTGGTAGATTTGTGGAGGTATGGCCGGCCGGTGTGGCCGAGCGGTTCTAGGCGCTTCAGTCTGGAACCGTGCGACCGCTACGGTCGCAGGTTCGAATCCTGCCTCGGGCATGGATGTGTGTGATGTCCTTAGGTTAGTTAAGTTTAAGTAGTTGTAAGTTCTGGGGGACTGATGACCTCAGATGTTAAGTCCCATAGTGATAGTGCTCAGAGCCATTTGAACTTTTTTTTTCCTTTGGAGGCATATGGCATCAGACGTCTTCCCGCAAGTCATATAGTTCCCGTAAATAACTGGCCGCTAATTTGTGTACGTAGAGATAGCGCCCAATAGCGACTAGAAGGGTTCCATCGAATTCACTTCAGGCGAATTTGATGGCGAAGACATCAACATGATTTCACTATCAAGCTCTTCAAACCAATGTAGCACGTTTCTGGATTCGAGGGACGGACAGTTATGAAAGATGACATCGCCATCTGGGAAGACATCAAGCATGACTGGATGCATATGGTCCGCAGCTGATACGATGTCTTTTGTCCTGCCTACTCGTCAAGTATGGGGTACCTAGGAAACCTGCTTTCTCGAATCACTAGACAACAATTCAAGCAAATCGTATTAATGAATTTTATTACAGAAAATAAACGACAATACTTAACTTTGAGAAATACATAGATGTGTCGCAAGCAAAGGGCGACATGCAGTATAATCAATGTTCTTCAGTATAAGGATTCCAATAGAATTGAAGTAGTACAGTGGATGCTTCTATCCAGGCCGCTGGTCTTGAAGCTTCTGTAGAACTCGGCCGCGGTCAGGCGGCGCGGCGCTTATGTCCTCTTCGTATAGAGGGCGCTGCCATCGCATTGTCGTCCTGGAGAGCGGTCAGTCAGCGTGCAATTGTCTGACTTCGTCTCACAGCCGTCTCTGCTCTAAAGTTCCCGCCTGGCGTGCCGGCGCTCGACTTCAAGCCGGAACATGATGTCTTCGATTATTACCACAAGTCCCATGCAAGCGCAGGAGAATGTTTTCCATAGTATAATACTGCTCCCACCAGCCTGCGTCCATGGCATGGTGCACGTTTGGAGCCGCCGTTCGCCTCGATGACGGCGTTTGTGCAGACGACCATCGACCTGGTGTAGCAAGAAATATGATTCATCCGAAGAGCCGACACGTTTCCAATTATCTACGGTCGAATCCCGATGGTCCTGTGCCCACTGCAGTGGTAATACTCGATGTCGTCGCGTCAACATGAGAACAAGTAGGGGTCATCTGCTGCCGAGTTCCACGTTCAACAATGTACCACGAAGAGTGTGCTCCGAAACACTAGTGCGTGCCCCAGCATTGTGCTCTTTCGGCAGAGATGCCACAGACAAGCCTCCGAACCCCACGTTCTGTGAAGAGTCCTGAACGTCTAACCACTTAGCGCCTTGTGGTAGTTTCACTGTGTTTCTACCACTTTCCGTAGATGCCCACGACAGTAACACATGAACATTCGACCCGCTTTGCCGTTTTCGAGATACTCATTCACGGGCTCTGCGTAAGAATAATCTGCCCTTTGTCAGAGTCGCTTATCTCAATGTATTTCCCTATTTGCTGCCCATATCTTCGATAGGGTGATTCCCCATCTGTCTCTGCTCCGCTTACATACTTTCCTTACCGATTCACATGCCCAAACGCTACCAGGCGGCGTCCACCATCGCGGTGAGCAGTGGTCATAATGTTTTGGCTGTTCAGTATACATGCACATCACGCATACGTATTGAATTCGTACATAATTGTGAACAGAATCGAAATTTTTCGTATTGTAATGTGTTACTAACTTGTTTAGTAGTTAAATAAACAATTTCGCTTTTATTAAAGTTTTTCCCTCTATAAAACTTTGTACAAGAAATACTTGAAATATTGTTTGTCTTCTAAAACTTATTTAGGCTGTTTTTATATGGTTGGTGAAATGCTAGTATAAAGCCTCCGAAGGATTTCAACCTCTCACACGATCTCAGACGGTTTTCATGGTATTAAGGCTTGAATAAAAAAAAAAATCTGGTGGAACGCTAAACTGCTTGAGTCATCTTTTGATAATAACTGACTGGGAAGAGGGTATTTCAATATACTCCTGACAAAACACAATCTTTATAATATCTACTGCGTAAAGTCACAGCCTTTGCAATATATTCATATGACCAGTTAGTACACCGTTCTTTGATACATAATTGTTCCTGACAACACTAAGACAAAGAAGCCTCAACCATTTTTCGAAATGTTTTATTTTAAGAAACTCAGTATTACACCAAAGAAGACATTCTTTCGTCTGTCTTCTTTTGCCTAAGTTCCTTCATTTCTGTAATTGTTGGCACCAATGCGCACTGTCGTATTTTCAGTAGTGTTTATTTCCAAAGTTGATTTTTCCTCAACTATTAGTTTCTTCACTAGGTAGTTGTATATTTTCGTGTAACATGTGCATTATTACCTCCTAAATCAACTCTGGAGGATGAGAGATATAGAGGTGGAACAGCATCAGACCTCACTAGCGTTTCGCAGGAGGATTAGCACCTGAAAACGAGTCGACAGGCTACTTACGTTTCAAATCTAGACTTTAGTAATAAAGTTGGAAGGTACTGTTAGTCAGAACTCAGGGAGAAGTTGTGATCTAAATGACAGTAGATTTATTCATCCTTAACATAACAAGGCAGCAAAAATGACTAAAGAATCGTCACACAAACATTTTTATTTGACAAACGCTTTCACTAACATGGGGCGTATGGTGGAAAATGTGATCAGCTGGGGATCGAAACACGACACTAACCGAAACACTAATCGCTTTATCTGACTTCATACACGTGAATCTGGATTATGACACAAAAACTACGCCACCATAAAGCATCTATATTCTACCATTCCAAAAAAGAAAAATATGGTTCGAAAGAACAGGGTGCTGAGCAACATGTATTGGAGCCCTACGCGTAGCTGCTGGTCAGGGCGTCACACCACGATGCGTTCGGCGACTGAAGTCATGGACGGCCGGAATCTGTTATTAATGGCGCGCACCCGAAAAATGCAAGTACGCGATCTCGCGTTCGGTTAATTCGGAACGCAGGTACTTTCCTATGAGCCTCTGAAACCCCGGTGGATTCCAGTGTGCAGGTGGACCCATCTGCTGGTCTGCCAAACCAATTTGACTCCGTGCCACGACTATGAGAGACGGAATATGTCAAATAAGAATACCCACGCATCATTCGTTGTGTGCGTGATGCTAGAAGCAGTACCTCTGACGGTTCAGAAAGTGACTGGCACAGGCTTTAAATGGCACGCTAGCAAAAGACTCAAGTCTCACCATTTAGGTAGAGACCTGCAGTTCTTTACTAGCGAAGTGCCAGTACAAGGGTGTTCTTCTCTTTCTGTATGCTTTCCTCCTCAGTTCGGTAGCAAAAGCCCATTTACATCTTAGACTTCTCCCACTTTAGCACAAGTCAACCACGAGCTGACTATGGATATTGTATCACAGACACAGCCCCTTTGACTGTTCAGAGATTTCATTAAACCGGCCCAAAGATGTAAACGACCATGCATAAGGAGCGCCTATTAGACGGACGGGGTCTGTAGTTCAACCATGCCTAGACGGCCAATGCCGCAGTTCGATCGCGTCCGCATTGTTACTTTGTGCCAGGGAGGACTCTCAACAGGAGAAGTGTCCAAGCGTCTCGCAGTGAACCAAAGCGACGTTGTTCGGACATGGAGGAGATACAGAGAGAAGGGAACTGTCGATGACATGCCTCGCTCAGGCCGCCCAAGGCCTGCTACTGCAGTGGATGACAGCTACCTATGGATTATGGCTCGAAGGAACCCTGGCAGCAACGCCACCATGTTGAATAATGCTTTTCGTGCAGCTACAGGACGTCGTGTGACATCTCAAACTGTGCACAATAGGCTGAATGATGCGCAACTTCACTCTCGACGTCCTTGGCGAGGTCCATCTTTGCAACCACGACACCATGCAGCGCGCTACAGATGGGCCCAACCACATGCCGAATGGACCTCTCAGGATTGGCATCACGTTCTCTTCACCGATGAGTGTCGCATGTGCCTTCAACCAGACAATCGTCGGAGACGTGTTTGGAGGCAAACCGATCAGGCTGAACGCCTTAGACACACTGTCCAGCGAGTGCAGCAAGGTGGAGGTTCCCTGCTGTTTTGGGGTGGCATTATGTGGGTCCGACGTACGATGCTGGTGGTCATGGAAGGCGCTGTAACGACTGTACGATACGTGGATGCCATCCTCCGACCGATAGTGCATCCATATCGGCAGCATATTGGCGAGCCATTCGTCTTCATGGTTGACAATTCGCGCCCCCATCGTGCACATCTTGTGAATGACTCCCTTCAGGATAACGACATCGCTCGACTAGAGTGGCCAGCATGTTCTCCAGACATGAACCCTACCGAACATGCCTGGGACAGACTGAAAAGGGCTGTTTATGGACGACGTGACCCACCAACCACTCTGAGGGATCTGCGCCGAATCGGCGTTGAGGAGTGGGACAATCTGGACCAACAGTGCCTTGATGAACTTGTGGATAGTATGCCACGACGAATACAGGCATGTATCAATGCAAGAGGACGTGCTACTGGGTATTAGAGGTACCCGTGTGTACAGCAGTCTAGACCACCATCTCTGAAGGTCTCGCTGTACGGTGGTACAACATGCAATGTGTGGTTTTCATGAGCAATAAAAAGGGTGGAAATGATGTTCATGTTGATCTCTCTTCAAATTTTCTCTACAGGTTGCGGAACCGAGATGATGCAAAACTTTTGTTGATGTATGTACGTTACTCACATACATGGCCAGATAAATGCTGTGCGTTTGTGCCTGTTGTCGCGAGTGGGTCAAGTGTTCGTGCACCAACATAAGACGTGGTTTACATCTTCTCGGTTATGAAATTAATATTGTTTTAGTAGCTTGATGCTAACTGGGAAAATACCTACCATTCACTTATTCCAGTTTTATACATATATCAGTTTACACCAAGAGAAGGAACGAGCCAAAAGCTCACGTCTCCAATGTAACAACAAACAACCTGCCTGGAACGGCAAGCGAAGGTGTAACAGGGGTGCATGACATAAGTAACACACAACCCTACCTCCTGATGCTACGTATTTGAAGTCTAGCTGTAATTCTCGCGCTGTTAACCTACCTGTCCATACCTGCGGTGCAACTGTTCTTATGCTGCGTCTCTAAACATGAACCTGAAGTAACTTTGCCTGAATACTGTCGTACTGCAGAAAGAGTCAGTACACCACTAAAGAAAGAACAAACTAATCTGGTAAAATCAAATAGATTACTGAAGCCCTTTGTCCTCCAGTTCAGTTGGTGTACAAACGTTACAACATTTATGCAAAGTTGACAGTAGTACCTATCATAATTCAGGGAGCTTGCGAGACTGCAACTAACTTCGATTGACCAGACAATTCCGTCCTGCTGAATTAGCCAGTCGCACATACTATTACAATCACTTTGCTGCTCTGCCACGCGGGACTTGGACAAAAAACGCTAGGGTTGTTTTGGAACTGCCCACAATAAATCATACGATTTCCCAAGCCACAAAATAAGCTAACTGCACAGTCGCGGCCAGATGCAATATATTGCAACACTGAGCCAGTACACAACAAGATATTTAGTATTGTCCAGCTTAGACATTAGGTTGAGTCATGAGTTAATTAACATAAAATGAACAACTACAAGACATATGATGTAACTAACGTGTAAGTAAGGTTGACTGACGTAGGTCCGACCTGTAGCCGCCCTCCGTCGATCTGGTGTCGTCGACTTCTCCGATGTAACGTATTGATGTCGTTATCTACTGTATATGTCCGACTTTTCATCATATGTGCACATCAGATGTAGCAGCCACAAACACCTTCACTGCAACGGTGACTAAATTTCGGGTTTTCGTATAATAATTAATGTTGACGTTTTGCACAGTCGATCACCCTTAATTTGTTGCTACGTTGCCGAAGACAAGATAGTTAATAACGTCTTTGGATTTTGATTTTTATTTCAACTTCCTATTTCCGACGTTAGTACTTATCTGCACTGCTTCTGATATTGTATTACTTCTGTCCTATTGGAAATGAAGTGTTAAATAGCTTTTAAGACACAATTAACACTTCGTAATATTTCATAATCGAACCTTTCATCATCCAGAGATATAGTTTGCAGCTTGCCTATAATTATCGTTGACATGCTATTGTGGAAATCACTTTAGTTTTTATTAACAACATTTAATAATAATTAAAATGATCACGAATGATTGCGTTTTGTGTATAGAGAAAGAGAAGGTTGATCCTACAATTACTCTCTGCAATTACGGCAACTAGAATGTCGGTGATTTTTATAGTTCGTCACTGAAAGATATTATAGCAAGGACTATGGTTCATTACTATACTTCAGCACAATCATTCAAACTTCGTACGCTTTTACTTTCACAAAGCTAAGTGTCCAATTCCGTTCTTATAATCAATTTAACATCCCTTCGTATAGTCCATAGATCCTATCATCGGTTATCCGGCATGTAATAAAGTTTAATACTGAGCGCTACTTTCTCTCGCGCACACAATTCCTCAGATATTCTTAGTCCGTGACCTTACAGCAAAGATCTACCTAGACTTCAGTTTCAACTGAAGTCTGTTCCGTATAAATTAACTATAGGCACTTTTCTTGCAGTTTAACAGAAGTGCCCTGATCTCTTCCGTAGCATATCACACGGAAATGCCAGCTATATCGCACGCCGCAGCTAACTAGACTTATTCAGGGCCAAGAAAACAAGAAAAAAGAACTAACAATACCTGCGCATGGTTTATATAGTAGAATTTAGAAATAAAAGTAATCGCGTTGAACCCTCTTTGACTTCCATGAGGCGCTACTTTGCTGCAGGCGTTATTCTGATGAGGGATTATTTATCGGTAATTTTAATTAAAACTTTTTCAATGCTACTAATTACTTCCAATATTATCGACCACCTCTCCCGTATATGAGAATAAGCCTGATAATATTGTTCTCAACTAAAAGAGCGGTTATGGGCCTCAGCCAAACCTCGAAGCATCTCCTCCACACAATGGTATGTCTCTCCTACTTATAACTTTCGTGACTTCCTTGACGTCAGACAAACTGCTTTATCAATGTGTTTCTTGTTGAAACCAGTGGTAACTCTTCCGGAATACTATCTCAAATAATTCTCCCTTAATTCTTACTCTTATTAAGTGGCTCGTCTATTTTTCTTTCCTCGGTTGTCCCTCCTTGGTCTCGTCCACCAGCTTGCTACTGAGGGGTATCTGTCCCCGGAAATTGCATCTAACTTATACTTTGTGCATTTTGTATTCCTTCGCCGGTGACCCAAAAAAGTTTCCATCGATATCTCCAAACACCGATATGATGAAGTGTCATTCTCGGGAGCACTGTCACGCCAACTCACGGCAGCGTATGCGTCCGGCCACCATGCGCTACCACAAATTTTAATTTCCATCCTTGATTAAACTTGAAATATCTCATGAACCATAACTCTGATCACCCTGCAGTTTTCACCAAACGCTGTCAACGACTGCAACCACATATATTCTGCTACCAACACTTTTTCTATTACTCAGTCCTTATGCTTTCCGAAACAAGTTCTGCGTCAATGAGTGAGGTCAGGGACTGTACATATCACTGCCACGTCTCAGGCAAATTGTCCTCGTCAGCAGCTGTCAAGGTCCGACCTTTCGGTAGATCAAAAACTCACAACAACAGTGACACTTCTCCTATTGGCTCAGACACTAGAGATTTGTCGCCAAAAGAGATCGAAGTTTCACCTTTTGTAGAAGAACAGTAAGTGCATACACTTACAATTTCAAGTGTTTTACAGAAGTCATCCAGATGACAAAGATTGCATTATAAATGTTTGCAATAAACTCCGTGTGGCGGATTGTGTAAATCTTCACCTAATTTCACATGTGTTAACACATTCGCAATTCATTTAGTTCTCACAAATGTTACTGCTACGACAAATGTCCCCATTTGTCACTATGTATGAGCGTTCTTAAGTGTAGATTTGGCCTCTCTACGGCGTAAAAAATTGCAAAGTGACATAGACGTCAGCAGCATCTGAGGAGAGAACTACACTTTCTTCGCTTCGAGAGAGGAACTTGATGACTTAAGAACGTAAACGGCTGCGGCCAGGAGCAAGTTACGCAGCATGCGATCATTGTAGAAAGTAAGTGACAATCGAGAGCTCCTGACTTCAAACAACCGAGTCATAGGGCAGAGCGAGAGATGAATATTCTGTTTAGGCAGAAGCACTCAAGACAATCGTAGTACTGAACATGATTTTCTTTGCAAGGCTTTCAGACTTCAAACCACGGAGCCTTGGGGTTAAGCGTGAGATAAATACTGTTTTTAGGCAGAAGCACTGAAGATAATCATAGTATCCTTTTGGTGAAATTAAACATAATTTTCATTGTGAGGTTTTCTAAAAGGACTTTTCTTCAGTATCATAGGCGGTCATACCAGTTTCAGCTAACTAACTACAAACCATGGGATATCATATTAGTGGGTACAAATGGCTCTGAGAACTATGGGACTTAACTGCTGAGGTCATCAGGCCCCTAGAACTTAGAACTACTTAAACCTAACTAACCTAAGGACATCACACACATCCATGCCGAGGTAGGATTCTAACCTGCGGCCGTAGCGGTCGCGCGGTTCCAGACTGTAGCGTCTAGAACCGCTCGGCCTCTCCGACCGGCATATCACATCAGTGTTATCACATATTTCGAAATCGGAAATCTTCTCTGTATAGTTCCCCCTTTGACGCCAGGTAAATAAACGAATTTATGGGTCACCGGAGTAACCTTGTGACTACAGTCAGGGTTTTCTTAACACGTCGTTCTTGAACGGGCGAAATCGTCAGATGTTAAAGAAACTTTTGGAAGTGTTATAGGAACTTACTGTCCAAGTATAAGGGGCAATCAAGTAGTTTCCGTTCAGGGTGCATAACACTACCGTCCGCTACTGTTATACTATAACCTCAAAGCTGGAGGCCGTTCGTATAATGAAATTATTTTTATTAAAGCAATTACAGTGTAAAGAAGGAGAGCAGTGTTACCCTCTGAACGGAATTTTGTTGTGTTGACCGTGATGTACCTAACAGAGGTGGCTTATTGGAAGTGAAAGCAGAATTACGTAAATATTTAAACAGTAACAAACAATAATTTACCTGTCCACAGTGTCCAAATGATAATAAAAACGGTCGCCAGCCTAATTAGGCATAAGAATGAGTAACATTCTTGTTCAAGAAATTGAAAATAAGTAACTTCAAAGGGCAAACACAGCCTATACTTTGTAACAGGAGAGTGCAATGAACTCTGGCACCTGCATATGTTCACGTTAAGGTTGGAGCTGACCGAGCAGAACAAACTGTTTGCATAAATATAACAGATAACGATACACACAATTACCTTCAGGATTTACTCAAACTGAATGATCTCAATAACATTACTATTAATATTCACTGTAGAATCATAAGTTGGACATACCGGTAGGTTCAGTATTACTTTTCAAACATTTTCCTATCTAACAAAAAAATTGTAAATGTAGTTCACTGCAAAATTATGAACTGGGCATAGGTTAAGTCTCTCTGGGCTAAATACTTCTCTATTTAGAATGAAAGTTAAATGTACTTCACTAACAAACACTTTCTCACTGACCTTTGAATAAAAGAAGCTACTGTTATCATAGATAGTGGTCTTTCTATTAATCGTTATTTAGCTTAGCACAATAGACAAACTGAGGGTCCTGTTACACTATTAATAATCACTTTCAATACATAAGAGGAACCCAATACTGTACAGAACTTGACAGGAATTGTATTGTATTGTATTGTATTGTATTTATTGGTCCAGTAAATCTTACATGTACAGTACAGCACATCAGATATTGGACAGGTCAAACTATATCTTACAATTAAAACACTTTAGAAACTAGAAAATTATGTTCACAAAATTTTACAGCACTTCATATACTGGGCAAGTCAATGTGTAAGTTATAATTAAACCACATTAGAAACTTGAAGTTTACAACTGAATACATGTATAAGCCAATATTAAAGATTAAAGTATTTGCATGATCCTCACTTAAGCTCTAAGGATTTTTGAGGAACTCTTCTATACTATGAACTGACATGTACACTAGAGAATTAGATTCACAGAATTTTACTTCATATACTGGGCAAGTCGCTATACAACTTATACTTGAACCCCATTATAAACTTGAGAATTACATCTGAATGTATTTATAGGCCAATATTAATGGTTACAGTATTTGCATAATCATCACTTAGACTCTCGAGGATTTTGGAGGAACTCTTCCACACTATAAAAGCAATGTGTCAACAGATATTTTTTTAATGCTGCTTTAAAATTTTTTACATCTGTCATTACTTTAATTTCTCTTGGCAATTTATTGTAGATAATTTTTCCATGGTGTAATGTTCCTTTTTGGCACAAAATGGTTTTTGTATGGAGTACATGAAAGTCAGTTTTCTGTCTTGTATTATGATGATGAACATTTTCATTTTTGGGGAGGATACTAGGATTTGTTATTGTATATTTCTTTATAAACATTGCACTTTCAAATAGGAAAATACATGGAAGGGGAAGAATCCCCATCCTTTTAAATAATGGTCTACATGGTTTGTTCCTTTTTATTCCAGCCATGATTCTCACTATTGAATAGCAGGAGTAATTGAAACATTCTATAATTAAGTAACTTTGTGCATTTGTACTACTTTCAATGGTGGGGAGGGGGGGGCTTGATCTTGACCACTGTAGTAGAGCAAAATAAACGCACTTTCATTACATTAGTGAAACAAGCACTTAGCAAGCATGAACATGTAACTCTCAACGGTTATCGTTCTGAAATTTTACTGCAGTGAGACATAAAATTGAGATATTTGTAAGATCCTTTCAACAAACAGTATTAATTTTAGCACACTCTATTGCCACATTAACTCTAATATGCTTTTAATAAAGGACACTCGGTAAGCACTTTAACATGGGAGGGACTCTAAGTGGATATGTGACTGAGGATAAATCAC
Organism: Schistocerca piceifrons; assembly: GCF_021461385.2. NCBI lineage: Eukaryota > Metazoa > Arthropoda > Insecta > Orthoptera > Acrididae > Schistocerca > Schistocerca piceifrons. The sequence goes on along the minus strand of NC_060139.1, from coordinate 307,848,618 downwards.
GGTAGGTACAGGAGTTCAGTTATAATTTACCTTATATTTGAGTACACTATAACATCCAATGAGCTGATCCTTCACTGTACATTACTATAGTTCTTCTGTTCCATTACAGTGATCGCGCAATGTGGTGGCGAGTGCATGTTGATAGGTGGATTTGCAGGTACAATTGCTGCTCTGTCATTTCTTGGTGGCGATGACAAATATCAATTCCAACATAATTCCAGCAAGTTACTGCATCCATCCGAGGCTGTGGCACATTGGAAATCGGCACAAAAAGCCCCTCTCGGCACAGGCACAATTCACAATCTATTCGTGAGCTGTTGGTGGTTCAGTAGCTCATCCCCGACTGACTCTTGGTTCCACCTTTCTATCCATGCCAACCACATTTTGCGCGCGTTACAAAGTTCCGTTCCGGAGGGAAACCACACCACCTTTTACATATAAAATAACTAAGAACCCTAAGTGAGGATCAGCAATTACATAACAGCAACCAAACATATTAAATAAAATAGATCAGTTACACATATTGGTATTACTACAAAAAAAATATTCATACAGAAATTACAATTATATACATTACGTTTTGTTCCCTCCAAATGAGGCAAAGAATTTAACTAATAAAGACAATACATTGCACAGTATTTTATCCAGACATCAAAGTTTTTACAAAGATAGAAGTATACAATTTTGTGTTATCGATTCGAACCAACAACATTTACAGAAAGTCAATGATATAATATTGAATAACCATAAAGCAAAAAAAAAATCAGTAAACAGTTAGGTAGGGTCTGAGTTGTGATGTTACAGGCATTGCTGCAGCGATTCCGATGGGTACGCAAGGGATCAGTTTTGCATTCGTGTCTTTGCGACGTGCATGCGGTAAATGCGGAAACGTGAACTATGGCGACGTTATTGCCATATGCGTCCAAACAGGACCAAGCTACCCTTATTCATTTCTTGGTTGCCAAAGGAGAAACACCAGTAGACATCCATCAGAGAATGAAGAATGTGTATGGGTCAGTACATCTGTCGAAAACCACCGTTGTAATATGGTGCGCCAAGTTCCATGATGGCTGCGGTTCGACATAAGACGCCAGTCGATGTTAGAGACCAGCCTCATCTATTACGGACAAGTGGGAGACACTCGAGCACCCGCCCTACAGTTTTGATCAACCCCCATGCGATTATCACACCGTCCGTCCCTTCAAAAAGGTCTGCAAGTGTCGACGATTCCTGTTGGACTGGATATGCAGCAGCCAGTTACGGACTTCATCACGCAGCAGGACACAGTGTTTTACCAAACGATTATCTTCTACCTGGTGCGTCGGTAGGATGATTGCCTCAATGTTCACGGTGATTTTGCCTGATTGGCATACCGAGTCTGTACTGTACGGCCTTCGAACGGAAACTTTTTAATCGCCCCTTACCCTTATATATGTAAATAATCAGGTGGATAACACAGTTAGCTACGTGAGGATGTTCGTGGAAGACAATAAAATATATAGGAAAGTCACAACGCCAGAAAATCGCATGACCTGAAGCTCAAATGGTTGAAATGGCTCTAAGCGCTATGGGACTTAACATCTGAGGCCATCAGTCCCCTAGACTTAGAACTACTTAAACCTAACTAACCTAAGGACATCACAGACATCCATGCCCGAGGCAGGATTCGAACCTGCGAACCCAGCAGCAGCGCCGTTCCGGACTGAAGCGCCTAGAACCGCTCGGTCACAGAGGCCGGCTGACCTGAAGCGGATCGATACTTGGTGCAGGTGGGGGCAGTTGACTCTCAAAATTATAAAGAAAGTAACGTATTGCTAACAAATAAGAGGAAAGCTGTATTTCTATTTGATTCCACGATTGTAAAGCAACCTCTAGAAAGAGTAACACTCATCGAACATCGCTGAGTGTGCATCCGAAGCGACCTAAACTGGAACTGCAGTTTGAAAGCAGATGTAGGAAAAGAAAATGACAGACAGATTCATTGGCGGGATCCAAAGGAAATGTAATTCACCCACGTAATAGTTAGCTTGTAAAAACCCTGTCGACCGATTCTTCAATGCTGCTTGTCACTCTGAGACACTTACCAGATAGGACTGTAATAGAGAAGACAGAAAAAGATTCAAAGAAGAGTGATGCGGTTCGCTACAGGTTCTTTTCGCAACTACGAGGACATTTTTAGATACTCGACAAACTCTAGCGGCAAACGCTACAAGAGAGGCGCTCGGCATCGCAGAGCGTTCCTAATGACTCTCGTAATTTTGAGTGTATCGTACAAAGACGAGTCACAATTTGCATCGTACTCCAAAATACACTGGAAGCCATTAAAATTGTAACAGCAGGAACGTTGAAATATAGCGAAATTTTACATATTGTGCTTATAAAGCATAGTATGAAGAATACATGACAAAATTCGTAGTTGATATGAGGGTATACAGGGCGCACTATTCAGCTTACAGGGCTGCCACCTTTGACAGCAACAGCGGCTATAACGCTTCTGGGCACTGACTCGAACTGAGGTTGTGTGAGAGATGTTGGTACGTCATTCCATCTGCTTCAGATCTGTATAAGAGATCATCAGCCGTAGCGGCTCGCTGGAGATGCCGTGACAGTCTCTCGGAAACCCATGACCACGTGTTTTTAATAAGGGATCTGCAGAAAGCGCTGATCAGGACCGCAGTCGAACACATGCAGCGTCGAGCTAGGTCAGGACAGCACGACAAACGTGTAGTATTGCACCGTCTTACTGTAAGATTATGCCACGTGGTCCTCGAAGATGGAGCATCGCCATCGTCTTTAACATGTCAAAAATGTAATGACTGCTTTGCAAGCTACAGGCTATGCGAATCAGAGGATATGACATGGTATACCCAATGACACCCCATCAGTATCACGCCAGCTGTTGGGCCCAATCTGGTAGCACCGTTCGCCTCAGTGTCTCCACAGACATTATATTGCTGTACGTAGGACCGGGACCCGCCTGTGTCCAGTGTTGATGTTGCTCACACTACTATCGGTAGACCACTCTCAGCATCAAGTGAAGTCACAAAGGTGGCAGCCCTGCCGGCAATCCGTGGTGGTCCAGACGTCGTCGCATTGTCTGTGTGGGTAGTTGTCTTGCAGCAAATAAGGCAGTTTCCTGTCTCAAGGGAGGTGAAATGCCTGTACGATGCTGTGCAGCGAATGACATGACAGGCCTCTCGGGTGTTGCTCGCTAGGGGCCACTAACGACGAATCCCAAGAGTGTGAGATCGCAAAAGGCCAATAATGTTTACGGCATTCGACGCCCCACACATTGTCTGCCATGCAACCACGATATTGTCTGATAATGGCAACAGGGGGCGGGACTGTGGGTATCGAACGTTGAGCGCAGCATGGGGCTACGGACGGTGGTGAGCTGCTTAGTAGACGAGTAACTCACAACAGTGCTAGTGGTGTTGATAAAAAGCAGAGCAATGGTAACGATGAACAAAGCAAACATTGCCCTGTACCTACAACAACACTTGCCGAAAAATATCTAGTAAACATGGGCTCTAAAATGCATACCTTAAGAGACATGAGCACTTGTTCATCTTCGCTACTGTGAAACCCATCGCTTCTATTGAACAAGTGCTCATAGCTCTTAAGGTACGCATTTTAGACAATTTTTTTGTTTTGTTTTGGTCCATACTACCACTCTTGAAAGTTGCCTACCTTACAATTTTACCAACAATAACGCTAGTACATTTACTGTTGCAGTTATTCGAGAATTTCTGTGTAAATTCTAGAACCACTGAGCCTTCTACTGTCTAGAACACACGATATTCTTGATATGAGTGTGGGATGGTAGAATCCTACCTACTGCGCGTTACATGTTTGTGTGTGCAGGTTGAAAATCAGTCGCAGGAAGAAAGCAGACGCGACTGACGAACGGGACCAACAAATACCTGTCGGGAAATCCATAGATGTTTCAGTGAGTATGTAAGGAAGAACCATGGAGTTTATATGCAGCTCTATTGTTATTGGGTCATTGATTATTGTTATTAAAACAAAGATAGTTGAAAAAGAACTCCTGAAAACTCTTGACCTAACCTTGCTATAGGCAAGACTTATTTTCTGATTTATGTTAAGAAAAGTTACGGTATTACAGCCAACTTTCTTTTAACTCTAATTTATTTTGTTTCTGACATTCGACTGTACGAGGGACTTACCGCAAGTTATATATTTATGTTGAAAGTGAGAGTTTTATTGTGTATGAAAGTCAAATACATCTTTAATTGACGAAAAGCAAAGTTTGTATGTCTACTTATTTCATTAGTAGAAAGAGTCTAAAAATTCCTGTACCTAGCGTTATTCGGCGGAGAAGATGTCCAGAGGGTTTCCAGCAGTCAGCTATCCAGTAAAGAAGAGTGGCTGCAAATTCCAAGTAAGTCGTCTCGTAAAGAAGTGGAAGGTGGTTTGGGGGAATAAACCGAAATAACCCAGATTCACACTGACACTTTAAGTCGGAAGCGTTAGACCGTACCGTCAGAGAGAACAGAACGGTTTTCACTTATAACTTATGCAGGAACTCTCACCTCAGCATGATCGTAGAAACTTTGTAACATCATCACGGCATCACCCTGTATGTTCATACATTAACAGACGCCGTAGTGTATAACTTTGACGCTCTGTAGCGTCGTTGAATGACATTTCCGGACAAGGGTTCCTGCGTAAAATTTGATCTACTACGTCCCCTCTCCAACCTCTAAAAGAGTGTAACACGAATTATGAAACATTCTGTAGATTACTGTGATTTCAAGGAAAGCAGTGGACGGCTGCATAACTCCAAACAGTGCTACACAATTGGAAGACGTAAGATTATGAAATTTCAAACACTGGGTCAACTTGATGATGCACAGTAAACGGTGGAATCGGCCCGAAAATTTGTAGATGAGGTAAACAGACTCATTCCATCTTTGAGTAAGGAATTTGTTTTCAACTCGGATCAATATGGATTTGAAAAGGAAATGCATATTAAGGAACCCTGGAAATTAGAGGTACCAAGAGAGTTGTGTCAAGATCAACTAACATCATTACTTTGAACCATTCGTATACTATTATACCGACTATTAATGCGAATGGTAAATTGGGAGGAAAGTTATTTATTGTGCTGCGAGAACCTGGAGTTGCTTTGCGCCCTACGATTCTTTCTCGTATGCGTGATCTTGCAAGGACAGTAGGGAATATTTACGTCACAGCAAGCAAGAGTGGGAAAATGGGCGTAAGAGAACTACAACTGTGATATGAGCGCTGCTTTTGGCCAAAGTGGTCAAAATAACTTGCTTTTGCTTGATTTCTTGTCTGCTTATAAAAGTAATACTCCTTTAGAACAAACTACCCCTCATGAAAAGTGTGTGACACTGTAGTTCATACCGGCTGAAGTCACTAGATATATTCAGCCTCTGGATGTTTGTTTTTTCCATGTCCACAAAACATATCATCACACTATCTGCAGCCACGCTTTATAGGATAACCAGTTTCATGATAAGCTCCACGACAGATTGTTTCGCATTCGGTTGCAGGCTATCGCATTTTATCAGTTCTTATCATCCCGTTACACCAACATGATTCTAATTGCATCACTTAAGAGTGGATACCTACCTGAATGTCCTGTACAGCTTGTTAAATCCCAAGGAGTTCTCCTTCGAACTAGATAGTGTGAAATTTTGTGATCACTCTGGGGCACCTATTTTCGTTCGGTGTTCATAGACATGGTGGAAGTCAATAGTCTGTTTTGAACATTTCTTGAATGTCGACGATGTCCATTTTGTGAACATCCTGTACAGGATTGATCTCTGCTCCTCCCGGACTCTCATTTTCTGTTGCCCTCCTGATGCTCTCGGTGAGTCATTAGCAGCAGATCTATTTCTTGTTACAAATGTTAACATAACACTTTCAGATGAGTGTTACTAAAGACTGAACTTGCGACCTCGCACTCAAGGGGTTTCTTGTAAGACATTGCATGGCGTTGATTGTAGCGATCCTGAAACTATCGATTCTTCGTCCGCATGACGGTCATGGGACTGCGATCAACGCGAGCAAGAGTATTGTAGAATGATAAAACGGAGTTTAGACAGGGAATCATTCTGCTGCTGTTGAACTTCGACACTTATTGGGAGATGTATCTCCTTCTTACACGAGGCACAACATGAAGTTCTCACAAACAAGCAAGAGAAAAACGCAGTTTCTGAATGAGAAATCACAATCTTTTCTTTCACACAGATCGTAGGTGGCGCTGTTCCTGCCTGTTTTGTGTGGTTACGCTGAAATTCTAAAAATCTGCATATCCAAGACTGTAGTACACCTCATACTAATTTCAAATTTGTTGCAAGGCCCCTTCACGATGCTGCAATTTTAATGACCAGCAGTGCTTTATCACGATACTGTGTTCCGTAACACAGTGATACGGTCAACGGTTTTATATGGTCTACATGGATAAAGGCTCGTCTTAAAACACATAACAACGAAACGGTGAATGTCTTCCCGGAAGCGGGTATTACAAAGGGAGTGACCGAAGTTATCTCTCTTATACCAACTCTATTTCCCGAATTCAGGAACTTGCTATAGGATAACGGACCTCCTACTGATCTACAACAATATCGATAATGGACGATTTTCAAGTCCCATTTCAACCTGCCATTCCTCGGAAACTACAGTTTCGTGAGCCGAATAAAAAAAACATAATAAATGGATATTTAGAATGTCTGTAGGACATGCTCGTTATCCGAGCCGTCCCTACATAACAACAATTTAGGACAAACTCAGTACTTTGAAGGCGCCTTTTAAATAGCCGACCCTTACCACACCACTTTGGCACATAAATAAAGTGAGAAAAAGCAAGACGATTTGTATAAGAAACTTACTACACAAGGAGTCAGTTTCACCACTTTAATATGTTTTTGTTACCTGGTAATAGTAAAGCAATTTTTAAAATTCTTGTTTCTTATTTCCTGAGGAAAACATCGTTTTGTAATGCTGGTGAGTCTTCTCAGTTGACTAACCGTGGTCCATGAATTTTTCCGTTTCTGACGTTTTGATCGAGAACTGCGCTGGACATCTTCAAGACTGAACAGAACCAGGAGTACCTCTGAAGATGTCCAGCGCACCCTGGAAGTAATGTCAGAAACGTAAAAGTTTTGTGGACCGCGACCATACAATTCGGAAAACTCACCACCAGCTGAGACATTCGGTTGTGAAAGCCTTCACTGTATGATTCTTTGGTAAATTAAAATAATGTTCCAACAAATGTTTACTGCTTCAAGAATTTTTAGAGAGACTGGCTGTGTAGGTTAACTGGCTACGACAAGAAGAGTAAAGAATGTATCTTCCGCCATTTCGTGTGAGTGCTAGTAGAGAAACTAAGATGAGAAATTTCCGCTTCTGTTAGTAGAATGACGAACTGATACAACGGTGCAGCAGGAAAGAATAGGGGAGATCCTGCCTGAGTCACGTCCCACGTCAGTGGCCTGCTGTGACCGTATTACTCACACGTGGCTGGGCTTTCTCCCTCCCGCTAGCGATAATTCTGCTAAAAGGAAGTTCAGCTGAATCCTTGTGCTCACTGAAATTTGGTCATCGCCTAATGTCTCTGTTATTGTTAGTGTGATGTGATCCAGAAACGGGCTACATTAGCTCTTCTGCAGTTGAAATATAAAGACATGTACATTAGAAAGCTTCTATTTCTCAGCAACGTTAAGCCTTTATAAACGAGTCCTTTGTGTCCACGCGAAGGCGCGCTGTAAATGTGTGTCAATTAATAATTAGTCCATCACCAAAGACAGAGTGAAGCTAGCACTACACTATGGCCAAATGTGAAGTCCAATATAATTATTGCCATAAACTGTTTGGTCCTCGGACAGTGTCTTTGTTTCGTTAGGTGTCGTCAGTGATGCCAATCTTGACTGCTGACTAGCGCTTTGTTTCTAGACTTTTATACGAACCCAAAGTCTCACCACCAACAACAGTATTTACTTGTCAAGGTTCGACTTGAGCACACATGTTGTACAATTCACTGTTACCAGCTTCGGCTATTGCCATCATAAGATCTATCACAAATAAAAAGCAGTGGGGTAACCATATAAATTCAGTTAGCTGAAGCAAATTCTATAACAAGCCTGGTGATACGTAAGAAAACTACAAAGTATTTGCGTGATTACAGCCACTAATACCAGCTATACGTCTCTCAAAAGTCGAGGAACCCACATGGCACGCGTTGTTCTATGAACTGCTCGTCAATGATTGGCGTATTTTTACAATATCAACCAATACTACTACCATCTTCCCAAGTTACAACTGTATACCGAAATGCAGGAACAGAATCCGTAAATCAAGAACGCCAATAATGAGAGGAAACAGACTAAAAGTGGACAGTGCAGCGACACAGCTTGTAAAGGAAGAACTAGAGAAACCAAACATACCGAAGGTCTCATACCGATATCCACTACAAGTGGTAGTCCCACGAATTAAAATAAAAGATGTTGCACTGTACGAAGACAATAGACTCAGATTCGTCAGGTCGGCGATTCATCTTCGAGTCCGACGATTCAAGTAATTATTATCAGTGATTTTTCTAAATCGCTTTAAGCAAATGTCGGGATCTTCCTATGAAAAAGACGTTTCGGATTTCCTTCTCCAGTCTTCCTCCACTGAGCATCTTGTTTGTCTCTGATGTCCTGGTCGTCGACGCAACGTTGAACGCTGATCACCTCTCTTCCTTTTTAAAGACTCAGGCGCAACAAACATCATTGTTAAGGAATGAAACGAAAAACCATTAGACCAGCTAACATAAATAAATGGAGAGTAAAAGTGACTCTTAGATGTTGTTGTTGTTTTGCTCTTCAGTCCGAAGACTGGTTTGATTAGGCTCTCCACGCTAGTCCAGTCTGTGCAAGCCTCTAGCCTGACTACTGCAATCTTCCCTTAGAACCTGCTTTCTGTACTAAAACCTTTGTCTTCCTCTACAGTGCTGATCCGCCCATACTTGCCTTCGTTACCAAATAGACGATTTCTTAATACCTCAAGATGTGTCCTATCAGCCAGTCAACCTGTGATACAAATGCCTTTTTTCTCCATTTAGATTTAGTTCACTTTTGCTTCCACCTTAGCCCGCGATTGCACAGGGTCGGCATTGTTAAGTTCAGATTTGGCAATGTTAAGTTTAAGGTGTGGCCGGAAGCCCTTCCTGCTGCCACCCCATACACCCCGTGATGGAATGAGTGAACCCCAGCTGTCTGCCTCTAGTGTAATCCACGGAAGAGTGTGAACGCGTTCAGATGTCTGTGAGTCGTGTAACTGAGGCGGAACGTGGGGATCAACCCGGCATTCACCTACTGGGATGTGGAAAACCGCTTAAAAACCACATTCAGGCTGGCCGGCACACCGGCCCTCGTCGTTAACCCGTCAGGCTGATTCGATCCGGGGCTGGCGCGCCTCTCCGAGTCCAGGAAGCAGTGCATTAATGCTCCCGGCTAACCTGGTGGCTCCCATTCAGATTTAGTATCTCCTCATTAGTTTTCCGGTCTATTCAAGTAATTTTCAGCATCCTCCTCGGGCATCATACTTCTAACCCTTCTATTCTCTTCTCGTGTGTTCCATTTATCGTTCACGTTTCTGTGTCCTACATGGACACTGCAAGAACCTCTAGAAATGTCTTAGTTTAGCCGGGGGGTCCGTATATTTTGGTATAAGGGGCGTACAGCACAAGTGGCCACGCTTTCCCACCCGAGTTTTGCGATAATGAAGCCAGTCTGTCCTTGGAATGACTTAGTGAGCCGCCGCGTAGGAATTCTTCCTACTTGTTATGTGGAGACGCTCTCATAGTTTTACGTCCCCTTGCAGAGCCGTATCAGTTCCGACGAATTCTGAAAGTGCAGTACTACTGTTTATGTTTTATGTAACGAAGCGGGAGGACGTTTTTGTCTGAATAATTTTTACACGATATGCCATTATGGTGCGTTTATTTAAGAAACCGTAAAATGAACTTGTTCACACTGATTATAAGCTAACTATTAATGGTAAGGGAGCATGGTCTACCGCATGACTAGATCGACAGGCATCCTATCGACTACTGCCGAATACGGCGCACAGTCTGTAAATTGAGGGTACGATCGATATAGTTCGCATAAGATCGTACATCTTCGGTTATACCAAAGTTATTCATTTATTTATTGATATCAACGTTTCCTGGCATTGTAAAATTACTGAAAGATATCATTTATGGCCCACAGACTCCTGTTACTCTCTGAGTGGCGAAAGGCAACTTTTGTTAGCAAATAATTGTTAGTAGCAATTACTTGATTCATGCCAGAATAAATGTACTTTTCCTACGTATCTCTTAGCGTGGGAACCTACTGCTCGCTCTTTGCTCAGTAAGTTCTGCAGCGCTGATAACATTCACTTCACGTATGTGAAATAGCGAAAGTGGAAATAAAGTAAAATGCGCTCTTATCTGCGAATAAGGGGTACCTTGCAATACATTTCAGACATACATTACGTATCTTCAGAAAATACTTGGTTCAAATGGCTCTGAGCACTATGGGACTTAACAGCTGTGGTCATCAGTCCCCTAGAAGTTAGAACTACTTAAACCTAACTAACCTAAGGACATCACACACATCCATGCCCGAGGCAGGATTCGAACCTGCGACCGTAGCAGTCCCACGGTTTCGGACTGCGCGCCTAGAACCGCGAGACCACCGCGGCCGGCTCAGAAAATACTACCTAACATTTAAATTTATCAGCGACATTAACAAATTACTCTTTTTTAAGAATAATTTTACTGTGTCTGTATTTCATATCCTCTTTACGTCTGTCACTGCCAGTTTTTTGCAAAACTTACTGCTACTTTTAGTACATAATTTCATAACCTAATTTCCTCAGCATTTCCTGACATAATTCGACTACATTCCTTTACCATTATTTTACTTGTGTTGATGTTCATCTTATAACCTCCTTTTCAAGACGCTGACCGCAGTTTCGATGCTCCTCCATGGCTTTTGCCACGCCTGACAGAATTACAATGTCATCGATAAAGCTCGAGGTTTTAATTTATGCTCCCCAAACTTTAATTCCTTTTTCAGATTTGTCCTTGGTTTCCTTTACAGGCTTCTGAATGTCCAGATTGAATAACGCCGGGCATACGCTACAAATCTGTCTCATTCTCTTCTGAACCAATCTATTAAATACGTTAACAAAAATATTCGGATAAGTTTTACGTCATTTCCTCAGGGCCAGGGGAAGCAGCAGGGTTCCAGACATCCTATCATTAACCAGTGAAGTGACAGCAACCAAACGGGTTCATAACAGAGCACAAAAAATGATGATTAAGTCAGAAGTAGGAAAATAAAGGGGGCCACAACAGAACAAAACCCCAGACTGAAATGAGAGCAAGCACGTCAGCCTTTCATGTCCTTTAAGAATGTGATGCGGTAATAAAAAAAGTTTGCTTAGAATACAGGCAGCGAGCAAACGAAATCTGTGCTCAACAAACCCGAAGATGAAAGCTAGGGAAGCCGCCGAAATACTTGTAAAATAGTACTAAAACTCCGCTACAAATTCGACAATCCTGATATTGTTCGTACAGTTTTTCGAATTTGTTGCTAACACGTGCGCCGTTCGCAAAGTATTTTAAGAATGTGCAACTCTTTGAGATCATGCTGACCAGTGATAGTCAACCTGGTCCTCAACGTTCACCACTGGGCGTTCCAGCTTTCATCGTGGGTGGTAGGCAGTAGGGGTTTTCAAAAATGTTCAGTTGGTTTTCATAAAATTGATGTAAGTTATTTAGTAGGTAGTTATTATTACATGCTTTAATTTGCTGTCACTCAGCTTTATAAATGTTATGAAGTAAAAATACTTTCCTACTAGATCAACATACTGTGGAACAGTTGGGCGGTTAGAAAATTTTCACTACGAACACAAATACAAAAGTGGGAGACAGGTAAAAAAAGGCTGACTACTCTTTATACGGACGATTTTGTTTGTACATCTTTTGATTTGTATAGGTGGTGGATTGCACGGAGAAATACGTTTATATTGCAACATCATGAAGGATAACAAATAACGAAATTTTATGTATTATGTATATCTGGAGGGAAGTGTGGACGGTAAAAATCGTAGAGGAGACGAGATGAATAAATTCAGCATATTCAGAAGGATGTAGATTGCAGTAGAGATTTGCACAGGATCGCCGGCATCCTACCAGAGGCTGCATAGCAGCTCGCTGAGCAGGTTAACCGCATGCGCGCTCTCTGCTGAGGGAATTTTGCTTGTTGTTCTGTGTGGTAACTAGGATGGTTCGCCGAGGTCGGAGAGCCGGTTCGTCATGTTATAGTTGGTGATCCGTAACTGTGAAGGGTGTGCCTATGACAGTCGAACAATTACCACTTCCTGCTGTCTTTGTGGTCGTTAGTTCGCGTCTTCAGAGTTTTCATTTCTTACTGCTTCGGTTGGTGGATGCTTAACTGTCAGCATTTTCAATAAAGTCAAAGAGCAGCACAGAACGAAAACGGTGAGCACCTTTGTTACGTGTCAATGAAGCAAAGGTTGTAATCCGCAAAAAATCCCTGTTCTTTAAGCGAGGTCTTGCTACAGAAATTTAAATTGGTTTTTCCGGTATAGCGCTGTCGAGCTTGGATTGCTGGCTGTTATATTTGTCTCAGTACTCAATGTCGATTAGCATTCCGAGTTACCAGGACATGGCCGAGTTATTCCTAAGCACACCTGAAAAAAACAATACCTTGCCAATGGTGCAATAATGATTAGGTATAAAAAGAAGTTATACTTTTAATTTGAGTGTTTTCTTTTTAAGAGGCCATTTGCTAAAAATGTCATGAAAGATTAATCTTCTGAATTGTTTGTTCCTTTTAAACACTTATATATTGAATTACCACAACTATTAGTTTTTAATTCACGATTACTGAGCCGAAGTATGAAAACTTATATTTTTCGGAGGAAACATCTACATCTACATGGTTACTTCGCAATTCACACTTAAGTGCCTGGCAGAGGGTTCATCGAACCATTTTCATACTACTTCTCTACCATTCCACTCTCGAATGGCACGTGGGAAAAAGGAACATCTATATCTTTCTCCTCGAGCTCTGATTTCTCTTGTTTTATTGTAGATGTGAATGAACTTGGAGAGGGGTGGGTTGGATTGTTTTGGGGGAGGAGACCAGACAGCGAGGTCATCGGTCTCATCCAATTAGGAAGGGAAGTCGGCCGTGCCCTTTCGAAGGAACCATCGCGGCATTTGTCTGGAGCGATTTAGGGAAACGCAGAAAACCTAAATCAGGATGGCCGGACACGGGACTGAACCGTCGTCCACCCGAATGCGAGTCCAGTGTGCTAGCCACTGTGCCACCTCACTCGGTCTTGTTTTACTATGATGATCATTTCTCCCTACGTAGGTGAGTGTCAGCGAAATAATTTTGCATTCGGAAGAGAAAGTTGGTGATGGAAATTTCGTAAATAGATCTCGCCGCAAAGAAAACCGCCTTTGTTTCACCGACTGCCACCCCAACTCGCGTATCATATCAGTGACTCTCTCACCCCTATTGCGCGATAACACGAAACGAGCTGCTCTTCTTCGCGCTTTTTCGATGTCCTCCGTCAATCCTACCTGGTAAAGATCCTACGCCGCGCAGCAATATTCCCGCAGAGGACGGACAAGTATAATGTAGGCTATCTCTTTAGTGGGTTTGTCGCATCTTCTAAGTGTTCTGCCAACAAAGCCCAGTCTTTGTTTCGCCTTCCCCACAAAGGCCTGAAAGAAACTTGTGGGATCTTTCGGGACGTGGTCTGTAATTCATTTCTGTTGTTGTCACCTTGATTACAGTTTTAATTTTCACCCTACCTGTGTTTTAGGGTACCTAATCTGAGCTGAACGAAGGGACCGAACGATGTCTCGGCTAAGCTCAAGCTGGTAACCTTACGTCAGCCAAATGTAATTGTTTTACTCTCTTTCAATTGTTATTTAATTCTGTTAACGCTTTCAATTATTTAGCTTATCCGTTGGTTAACAGAAAGTTGTTGTGAAACTTGTAAATTCTTTTAATATTGATTCTCTCACTGTTTACGAGATTTAAAACTCATATTTGCAAAACTTTAAAATAATCGTTAAATGTTTAAAAGAATAACTTGAAGTGTCATTCTGATTGTCTGACTCATTAGTAACTTTATGGTGGGACTTATAGGTCCTGATTATGAAGAAGGCAAAATAATTCTGCTGCGAAACCTACAATTATGGATAAAGAGATGTAAGGTGAAAGGTTAGGGCCCATGCACCATCTTGTGTCATTTACTGTTACTACCTTATTGACATAAACGCCTCTGAAACAAGAAGGCCTTTGCCAATCACAATTTCAGTTAATTACAACACAAACTGAGTAAGTTATCAGATCTCAATAATTGGGCAATAAAACCGGTAGGCCTTGATTAACGACAGTTTCAGCTAACCCAAATTATGAAATAGCTCTTAATTTAATTAAAAGGGAACAGGCAGGTCTTCAATAATAGCAGCTTCAGTTAAGTAAAACTACCAAATAGAAAACAGGCACGTCTTCAATAATAACAGCTTCAGTTAAGTAAAATTACCAAATAGAAAACAGGCAGGCATTCAATGACAATAGCTTCAGCTATGCAAAATTACCAAATACTCGACTTGCCACGCCACAACACGCCCCGTCCCCGTCAACAACGTCGAGTAAGGTTCAAATGGTTCAAATGACTCTGAGCACTATGGGACTTACCATCTGTGGTCATCAGTCCCTTAAAACTTAGAACTACTTAAACCTAACTAACCTAAGGACATCACACACATCCATGCCATAGGCAGGATTCGAACCTGCGACCGTAGCGGTCGCGCGGTTCCAGACTGAAGCGCCTAGAACCGCTTGGCCAGTCGAGCAAGGACCTTAGTGGCCTCAAACCAGACGGACATTGCACGACAGATCAAGCTAGTTGCGCCAGGAGTTCGAAAAGCGATGCCATAAACCCTGCCAGGGCTCAAACTGAAACATTATTTTTCTCGGGACGTTGTTCATTAGTGTTAATGCGAGGGTTGTCCAGAAAGTAAGTTCCGAACGGTCGTGAAATGGAAACCAGCTGGAAAATCCGGTAAAGCTTTGCGCAGATGTGTTGGGCAGGTCTCTAGTATGCCCGCTGATCGTGTCGCGTCGCTCTTTTCAGTTTTGAGTGAACAGTGAGCACGTAAAGATGCGTAGGGAATAGCGTCTCCCGCCAAGTATGAGGGCTTGGTTAGAGATTTCACCTGTGTCATGCAGCCCACACAACACAACTGTCAAGCAGTTCCTTCTTCATGCCAATATTCTCGGCCACACACTGCAGGGGCAATGAAGACACTCCTGCAGCGTTTTCGATGACAAGTGTTTGATCACCCACAATACAGTCCGTAATGGGCTCCCCCTGAGTGTCATCTCTGCTCACAAGAATCGCTGGCTATGAAGACAAAATTTTTCCGCAGGCAACGAGCTGTAAACCAATGCAGATAACTGGCCGAAAGCACAAGCGGCTGCTTTCTATGACGAGGATATTGGGTAGTTGATACAGCACTATGGCAAAACTCAAAGTTGGAGCGGCGACAATGTAGAGAAGCAGGTGAAAGATGTACCTAACAGTTGCAAATAAAACGTTTCTGGTTTTCACTGTAGTTTCCATTTCGCGACCGTTCGGAACTTACTTTCTGTACAACCCTCGTATTATTCGAATGCCGCTAAGGCGAATAAATGTCGCACAGAATCTTTCTTCTTTGTAGGTATGTTATTAAGCAGCCACGAAAGTCTCAACAATTTAATCGAATACTCTCCGTATAGAGATGGGTCAGGATAGTATAGGCTATATGCAGTCTTGCATCATCTTGTTGAAATATAACGCCACAGAGACCTCGAAGATGGGGCACAGCCACAGGCCATAGCACAAAGCTTAAAGTCTGCTGTCTAAATTTGCTGCTATTCGAACCAGAGGTGACTGTGTTGTGTGCCAAATGCCATCCCATCACTATCCTCCCAGGCACTGGGCCTGAATGACAAAGATGAACGCAATCCAGCAATTTCCGCCCTCTTCAGAGGCTCCACACGCTGATACACCTATTGTTGTTGCTGTACGCAGGAGCAGCAATCGTCATATAAGGTGAGCTGTGCTTCTCCTACGTCCAGCATTTTCGTTGTGTCCATCAACGTCAGCGTGGGCCTCTCTGCTGCCTCGTCGAGGGAAGCCACAAAAATTAGTCACAGTTCTGAAAATCCGTGCTGCTCCAGAGTTCAGGCGACGTCGCACTGCCCGTTTGGATACTTACTTCGCTGCAAACAAGCCTGTTTCGTTCTCAAGGCACGTGGTGTCGCTGTACCATCCTGCGCTATCTAGCGAACAATATTTATGTCTTTTCGGGCGCTAGTCAAATGGTTCAAATGGCTCTAAGCACTATGGGACTTAACATCTGAGGTCATCAGTCCCCTAGACTTAGAACTACTTAAACCTAACTAACCTAAGGACATCATGTACATCCATGCCCGAGGCAGGATTCGAACCTGCGACCGCTCGGCCACCGCGACCGGCGTTCGGTAATGATTTGGGCTGCCAAATCGTGGTACTCCACGGGGTCCACGGTTACTCTGCAAGGTCGCATTACTGTCAAGAAATATATGACCATTTTGGCTAATAAGATCCATCCCGTGGTATGATGTTTGTTCCCCAAAGGTGATCCCGTGTTGCAAAACAACTTGACCTATGTTCACACAACTCGCATCGTCCAAGACTGATTTTGTGAGCACGAGGGTAAATTGTTGCGTCTGCTCTGGCCACCACAGCCCCCAGATCTCAATATTATTGAGCCTTTCTGGAGGGAAGGGTTCGTGATCGCTATCCATCTCCATAATAGTTACCAGAACTTGCAACTAAACACCTCAACAAAAGTTGTGAGTATCATATAGTTTACCACAGGGACTTCTTATAGCACACTGAATGAGGTTTGTACAATACCTTTTTAACAAAATAGGTGTAATTCCTTCTAAAAACAGGAACGATTTTGGTTAGTTACAACAAACCAGGTTCTCCTAACTGTATGTTTTGAAAACGAAAATAGTGAAAATATTTAACTCACAATGATGATAATCAGTCTTTCAAAAAATGGTTCAGATGGCTATAAGCACTATGGGAGTTAACATCTGAGGTCATCAGTCACCAAGACTTAGAACTACTTGAATCTAACTAACCTAAGGACATCACACACATCCATGCCCGAGGCAGGATTCGAAACTGCGAACGCAGCAGCCGCGTGGTTCCAGACTGAAGCGTCTAGAACCGCTCGGCCACAGTGGCAAGCTCATCAATCTTTAGTAGTGAGTATGTCTTCCCCGCACACGGATGTGTTCTTCCCTCTAGGAGGCATTCTCTTGATGACATCATCAAGTTTATCTTGGGAGATGAGGTCCCACTCCTCAATGGCATCTTCATTGAGGTCCTGAAGACTGGCAGGTGGGTTCGGAAGTGTGCAATGGCCACCTTCAACAGGACCCATGGATGCTCAGTTGCATTCACGTCCGGGGCCTGTGCTGGCCAGTGCATTCGGCAGATTTTGCATCTTTGAAGATACCGAGTCACTGCTAGAGTAAGGTGTGCTCTTGCATTGTAATCGACTAGGATGAAGCTTCACCTACTTCACGTCTTTAGGGCCCTACAATCTTTTGTAGGACCTCTTGGAAGTATCGGGGACCGGTTAAATTGCCATAGATGGGAATTAGAGGGGTCCGGCGTCCCATCATTATTGCCACCCAAAACATTATATTTACCCCTGCAAACGGATGGACTTTCTGAACGTATCGGCGTTCCTGGTGTCGTCCAGCACTTCTCCAAACCCTAACAAGTGTAGTGTCTGGTCGCAAACCAGTTCTGGTCTCGTCTGAAAACATGACATTACTCTATTCTGCAATGGCTCAATGTTGATTTGCAGGAGTCCAGGCCTACCGATTGTGTCGGTTCCGTTCGTTCAGTACAAAACTTCTCATTGATCTTCTATAATGAAGACCACCCTGTGCAATCTTCTGCGCAGTGTTTGGTCTGAGATACGAACCACAGTTGAGCGGGAGAAGTCATTTCCAACATTTCTGACAGCTGATGTTGGCGCCTGCGAACCGACAGTTGGAGGAAACGATCCTGCTTTGATATTGTCTACATCTAAAAGGATACACTACTGATCACATTTAAGTGCCTGGCAGAGGCACACGAGGACGACCAATGCGAGGTCTATCGTTTACGTTTGCCGTTTCTCTACACTTTTTCCACACCTTAGACATACCACTTTGAGATCTTTCCTGACACTGTCAAAGTGTTTTATGCCTCTACATGACAGGCAACTGCAGCGCTGAATGAAGATATTTTTGATACTGGACTGGTCGTGGTGTATGTTTACATGACTGGGAAACGGTCACAAATCATGCCAGTGGTAAGCACCGTCCATTTCATGGGTTCGCCGACCGAAGTGGCCGTGCGGTTAAAGGCGCTGCAGTCTGGAACCGCAAGACCGCTACGGTCGCAGGTTCGAATCCTGTCTCGGGCATGGATGTTTGTGATGTCCTTAGGTTAGTTAGGTTTAACTAGTTCTAAGTTCTAGGGGACTAATGACCTCAGCAGTTGAGTCCCATAGTGCTCAGAGCCATTTGAACCATTTCATGGGTTGTAACTGGATAATGCACGGAGCGCCTAGGTCAATGAGACCTCTGGTATCATACACCACATTTTACGAAAGTATTCTAAACTTTTGTTGAGCAGTGTATTTTGCAGGAAGGATGGTATAAGGTTCCCTTGAAAATCATGCAGGTCCTGTATTTATCTGTTCCGAGACGACTGGAAGCTATTTTGAACTCCAACGGTTTTCCTATACCGTTTTAGTCTTGTAACGTGTTGTATTTTTGGTATTTCCATATTTTGTCCACTCCCTATACTACGGATGAGGACAGGTAGAATACTCCGAAAAATCTTCAGATACTAACTCAGAGGTAGAAGAGATGTAGAAAGACAAGCAAGGAGATGGCCACTATCCCTAATACTGGACAGAAGAAGAAGAAGAATTTTTCTCTCGCTATTCGGAGTACCTTGTCCGGTGCGGCCTTGGTAGGAGAATGCGGCGCAGAGGTCAGGGAGAAACTCTCGTTAGCGGTGCTCGCGGCCATACGGCGCGGTGCATCAGCGACGTGTCGAGGTGTGGTCGCCAGCTGCCTGCGAAGAAAGTAAAACACGGCCGACCCACATCCTGCCCGAGGACGGGCTTTCTCCGCTGATGCGGCGCCGGCCTGCCACGCGACCCAAGCTGCTGCGCCACGCAAGCGCTCCTCTCCTCTCATAACGGTGCTGAAAGACACTGTTTCTACCGTACCAGACTAGCTTTATCACCTTCTGAAATAAATTTTATAGCGATCTTTCGCCTGGTCTGACACTCTTCTTTATCTCATCTTAAAGTAAACTCCCATCAGGCCCTGAAGACCGCCGACGTTGACTGGTCGCTGTGTCATCCTCTTCCAATGGCGTCATTAGGGTGCGCCATGTGGTCTGCACACGCTCCACACCGTGGTGTTTGTAGACCACTGGCACTTAATTTGCACCTAAGTAGGCGCTTCTTCGCCGCTCGAGAAATAAAAATCTTGAACGTTAGGTAATGTAGACGCACTCCGTCATTATCCAGAAAAAAAAACAGAACTGCACTGCTTGACAATTACTAACGAACAACTAATACTTTCTAAGGTACACCTGCCAATAGTGCTATGAAACAGTATAGGGAAATGTAGAGGGCGGGAAGTGTTTTCAGTGAAACCTATGCGACATGTCTGCAAGACGTTATTTGATTGCTTAGGATCGTGGACGAGCATTTTGACCGCTCGAAGTCGATTAAAGTTTCACTATTGCGGCCACAGTAATGAGTGTGTCCAAAAGAGTCATCTCGCGATGAAAAAAGGCCGCTGAAGGTGGAAATGCCATGCGAAAGCATACTGGTAATCATAGACGGACTACCACACTGCAAGAGGATGGATAGGTAGCCCTAGTGACGAAAAGGAACAGGCACTTCACTCCTGGGCAAATCGCTGCAGAACTTGCAACTGCTACCGGTACACGTCTCTCTGCCAAAAACATTTCGCGGCGATTAAATTAGGATGGTTTGTATGATCGGAAGCCTGTTAAATGTGTCCCATTTCCAACACGCCATCGTCGAGAAAGAGTCTATTGGTGTGTGGAAGCATGCTGATTGGGGTCGGTTACAGTATTCCAGAACGGTGTGCTCCGACGACGACCGCTTTATTGTGGCAAGTGATCCTGTCCCTCAGTTCTTGTGGATAGAGAGAGAGAGAGAGAGAGAGAGAAGAACTTGTTAGGCACCATAGAATCCTCGTGAACGTCATCTGTGTGGCCTAGGCGTTGTGGTGTGGGCAGGCGTTATGCACGGTGGTCGAACACCTCCGCATTTTTTTGCGCGAGGTATCGTTATGGCACAGCGACACCGCAGGGAGATTATTCTGTATCATGTCCGTCTGATTAGGGGCATGGTAGGTCCCGACTTTCTGTTATCGTACAACTGTGCGCGCCAACGAGGGAACGCCGAGGTGTTGGACACACTGCATTGTGAAGATGCTGAACGTACGAAAAGGGCTGCGTACTCCTCGGACCTAGACCCTATATAGCATGCCTGGGATAATCTTGGAAGAACTGTTTCTCAACGAACAGCCCAACTCGAACCGTACAAGAACTGAAAATCACCTTGAGAGAGGAGTGGGACAACATCCCACAAGGACTCCTCAACAGTTTGGTGGTCAGCATGAATAACAGATGTAAAATGTGCAATAATTCTCGAGGAGGGCATATTCCTCACTGAGAGCCCGATATCAGCCTATATGTTGGGAATTTAACGTGTATCAAACATGAACTTTATTTATGTCTGTTGCCCTGCTTCCCCATGTGGCGAAATCTGTACCACTGTTCGTTATAAATGTACCACTCTACGCCTATAACGTATGTAATGTGTTTCATGTCGTCCATTATAGCCTGTGATTATTCCTGTCCAACAATGTCACTATTCCCTAGCAACTGTCAAGCAGTGAATAAAAGTTCGTTTTGTAAACAAAAGCAGCCGTTTTCTTGTTGCAATGTATTTTATTTGTTCCAAATGCGTTCGCCTTTTAGCGTCTTAACAAAATACTTTGCAGCAAGAAAAAAAAACGGTTTTTATACACAAAACGAATATTTCTGTGCTTGCTGCGGATGATGATCACTCGAACTCGGTAGTATATAAAAGATTTCCTAACTCCACAGTACATGCGTGTTGTGAGAAATTTTTACGTTACATGCTCCTATTACAGGGCCTAATAAAGAATTTCATTACCGGGGTAGGATAATTGCAAGAACTGCTATCCAGAACGACAATTTTTCTCGGAATGTGGCTGAAGAAAATTTTTCTCTGTTCTCAAGGATTGGACGACGGGAAAGCCGAGATAGATGTATCCACACGCTACTTATTACAAGAATGCACTGAGTAATCGATTTCTAACGCCTATTTCTAACGGAAATAACTACCATACTCTATTACCAAGATAGAGTGATTTGCAATTGCTTGGTAGAAATTAAGCGTTTATTTGCTCGATCATTTGCGTGGCCACCATTCTTTATACCACCTGCCGAGCCCAAAATGTCCGCCATGACAACTGGCGAGATGGATATTAGAGATTAAACAAAAGCTAACGCCGCGGTGTATATAAATATTTGGACACTGACAATCTTTAAAGTAATCCCTCGCGGGCACACCCAAGTGGGGGGGGGGGGGGGGGGAAAGAGAGTTGAGGAGGGGCAGTAGGGGAGGGGGGCCGGATGGGATGGGATGAAAAGAAAGGGGGGTCAGGATCTGCACCAAGGGGCAGGAGGAGGGTGGGGTGGGAGAGGTAGAGGGAAGCCAAGTCAAGAGGGAGTGCAGAGATGTGGAAGGGGTGCACTAGAAAGGGAGAGGACGTAGGAGGGAGGTAAACACAGCTCAGGAGAAGGGAAAAGGAGAGGAGAGGGAGTTCTAAGGAGGGGAAGGGGAAATTAAGCGTTTCCGGACACATGTCCACATAACATCTTTTCTTTATTTGTGTGTGAGGAATGTTTCCTGAAAGTTTGGCCGTACCTTTTTGTAACACCCTGTATTTCCTGTAAATATTATTTCCTCTCGTAAAAAGTCTGTTCATATAAACTTAACATCTCTTATGTCCTGCACCACAGGACTTGACTCTGAGCCTGTCGGTGTGGCTGAGTGGGTCTAGGCGCTACAGTCTGGAACCGCGTGACTGCTGCGGTCGCAGGATCGAATCCTGCCTCGGGCGTGGATGTGTGTGATGTCCTTAGGTTATTTAGGTTTAAATAGTTCTAAGTTCTAGGGGACTGATCACCTCAGATGTTGAGTCCCATAGTGCTCAGAGCCATTTGAACTTGAATCTGAAACTAATTTTTGACGCATGACGAATGGCTAAGCGCATACTCTACTTCTGTCAGAGGAAGCTTCCTCACATTTAAACTCTCTCAAGATAGTCAAATGCCCCATCACCTTCGAAGTCTCTTAAGGTAGCCAAATATCAGCACAGAGGGGTTATAAATATCATGTTGTGGGGCGGCGGGTGGAATATTTTTATTAATAAATGTAGAATGTAATGTAGAAAAGATGCATTTCCCGGCCGATGCACCATATGTGGGGCGGCGGGTGGAATAATGTTATATATGTGTTCCTATTATTTATTTAATGCTGTTGTTTGCCGTTCTCAACACTGGCTCTCTAACTACAATACTGGCAACCAGAAAGTGATTAGCAAAACGTGAAGCCTGTAATTAGGATTCCTACTGCCCACTTCATCTGAGAAATACATTTACAGCTACAGCTTATAGCTCTGAGGAATTAGGAGATTGTCTGGGATTCATAATCAAAAACCATTCTCTCTAAAAAGTTCACTATATTCTGAAAGTCACAGACCAAAAAAGAATCCACACAATCCAACTACCAGAGCACTTCAGAGTCTAATGCGCTGATGCAACTATAACTGTTCAAATTAAATGTTTAAGTGAATGCTCGCCATAATTTGATGATAATGTTCATCAAATGCCACGCTAAATAATGGTAGAATGTCTGTCCCGCGGCGGCACGTGAAAATACGACGTACGCAAACTGAAGATAGATCATTAAAGTCATCCCAGAATTAACACTTCACTCGAAAACGATTTCATGGTTATGCGTATCCCAAGTAACTTTTTACGGCATCTGAGGCTGTTTATAGCAATGATACCGATGCGATCCGACTCCTGGCACAGATGGTGCGCTAATCAGTGTCTGGAGAGAACTGGGACCTTTCTCTCTCACGCAGCGTTCTTATATATAAAGCCGCGGTGCGGACGGCTAAGGGAACGCCTGATCAAATCTGCTCTCCCGACTAGCCGCTGAGCTAGTAATGCACCACTTTAAGTTATCGAATAAATCATTGCTTCCTTTGCTGATGGCCGATGAAGCTCTCAATTTAAATGTGCAATCAGCACACTAGTAAGTAATCATAATAAAAGTCTGACGTGGTTAAGTCAAATATTTTGGGCGAGAGAATTAATTTAATTACACTACACGCAGTAGACGAGCTCTGAACTTGCCCTTTGGAGATACGCTATTGCTATAGTTTTATAGTTATTCAGTTGAAACTTCTCATACCTTTATGATTATAGCGGATCTCCATTCTACTTAAATTTAAACATCCTAGCTTTATTTATTCGCCTACTTAATCTAGCTTGCTTCCTTAATTTTTAAGACAAAAACCAGAATATCATGAATTTCAACTAAAATTTTAATTTGTGAGTTCCAGAATACTGTTTCTACTACATTATTATGAAAAAGGAATTTAAATATAAATTTTTAAGTTTCTAGCTCTTTTCTGTTGCGCCAATGATTTTTACAGAAAAACATCCAAATTTCGAAAATGGTTAAAGTTATTGAACTGATATTCAACACATATTGATTTAGTATTACTCCTGACATGCTAGAAACGTTTCAGGTTATTTACTTGATTTTTCAAAAATGGTTCAAATGGCTCTGAGCACTATGGGACTTAACAGCTATGGTCATCAGTCCCCTAGAACTTAGAACTACTTAAACCTAACTAACCTAAGGACAGCACACAACACCCAGCCATCACGAGGCAGAGAAAATCCCTGACCCCGCCGGGAATCGAACCCGGGAACCCGGGCGTGGGAAGCGAGAACGCTACCACACGACCACGAGATGCGGGCACTTGATTTTTAAAGTATTGCGCAACATTTATAACGTCAGAGCTAGTTACAGCGGACTAGGCTGGCACACGATGGAAAGACTGATGTGAATTTTATACGGCGTGAGTAAGCTGCTTCCCTACAACGTTAATACCACGTATCACATTATAAATTCAGTAATATAGTTGATTTTATTACGGTAGCCATCTCTTTTTGTGTAAGTGGGAGATTTCCGTTAAAAGGTCACGCTACAATGGAAAAACGCATGAATTTTGCTCCGCTTGGAAATCATATCTGTGACACACTCACCCTTGCTTCTTTGATTGATATCAAATTGATTGAGTAATTAGTTAGGTTGATCAAGAGAGTTCCTTTGCAAGGTGCGCAATTTTTTTCCTGCAATCGGATTACACTCGCCAGATAACTCAAATGGGAATCTTTGGAGGGAAGGCGGTGTTCTTTCGAGGAACACTGTTGAGGACTGATATTTGAAGCTGACTGCAGAAGGATTCTGCATTTCGCTTAAGGACTATCAAATTAAGATGCGAGAAATGAGTGCTCATATAGAGGCATGTAACTGATATGTTTTTTCTCTTGCTCTGATTGTGAGGGAACAGCAAACAAAATGACTAGTAGCGGCACAGGGTCCCTTCAACACTCAGTACAATGGCTTACGAAGTATGCAAATAGATGTGGATGTAAATTTAGCCTGTCTATTAACATGTCGGTCCATATAACAGTAGCAAGGCCCTTTGGCTATTTTACATTCAATAGATACATTCATTTACACTCAGCTCCAATGTACACAAATCCTCAATCCACTGCAAATCGCTATAGCTTACCAGCGTCACAACTGTGCTGTATACAGGCACCTGCATCCACACTGAAGCGCCAAAGAAACTGCTATAGGCATGCGTTTTCAATTACAGAGATATATAAACAGGCAGAATACGGCACTGCGGTCGGCAACGGCTATATAAGACAACTACTGTCTCGTGCAGTTGTTGGATCGCTTAGTGCTGCTAACAATGGCAGGTTATCTAGATTTAAGTGAGTTTGAACGCAGTGTTGTAGTCGGCGCAAGACCGATGGGACACAGAATCTCCGAGATAGCGATGAAGTGGGGATTTTCCCGTACGACTATTTCACGAGTGTACCGTATCAGGAATCCGGGTGAAACATAAAATCTCCGACATCGCTGCGGCCAGAAAAAGATCCTGCAAGAATGGCACCAACGACGACTGAAGAGAATCGTTCATCGTGACAGAAGTGCAACCCTTCCCCAAATTGCTGCAAATTTCAGTGTTGGACCAACAACAAGTGTCAGCGTGCGAACCATTCAACGAAACATCAGCCATGTGCACGACACAACGCTTTACGCCTCGCCTGGGCCCGTCAACACTGACATTGGACTGTTGATGACAGGAAACATGTTGCCTGGTCGGAGGAGTCTCGTTATAAATTGTATCGAGCGTATGGACGTATACGGGTACTTGAGACAACCTCATGAATCCATGGACTGCTCAAGCTGGTGAGGGCTCTGTAATGGTGTGGGGCGTGTACAGTTGGAGTGACATTAGACCCATGATACGTCTAGATACGAGTCTGACAGGTGAGACGTACGTAAGTATCCTGTCTGATCACCTGCATCCATTCATGTCCATTGTGCATTCCGACGGACTGGGGCAATTCCAGCAGGACAATGTGATACCCAACACGTTCAGAATTGTTACAGTGTGGCTCCAGAACACTCTCCTGAGTTTAAACACTTCCGCTGGCCATCAAACTCCCCAGACATGAACATTATTGAGCATATCTGGGATCCTTGCAACGTGCTGTTCAGAAGAGCCTTCCACCCCCTCGTACTCTTACGGATTCATAGATAGCCCTGCAAGCTTCATGGTGTCAACTCCCTCCAACACAACTTCAGACATAAGTCGAGTCCATCCCACGTCGTGTTGCGGCACTTCTGCGTGCCCACGGGGGCCCTGCACCATTAAGCAGGTGTACCAGTTTCTTTGACTCTTCAGTGTAATTACATATTTATCAAACCACTGCGCGGTGTGGACTACATTGTAGCAGTATTATTGATTTCTGTGTCCATCTGCAATCCGCCGATATCGAATGATTTTCTATATATAGGTCCTGGAAATGTCCTAATATACCAATGATCACAGTAATAGATATACGACGCCGTAATAGTATCAGAGTCTTCGTTGACAGCATAATGTTTCATGAGAAACACACCACCAGTTTTTCAATTGGGATGTACCTCCATAATACAGTTCTAATGGAATCACAGAGCTTCCAACATGCACAGTATCCAATGAATCATTTGCATTGGTGCAACAGCCTCGCACCTCCGCGCACAATTCAGAGCACTACAAGAGTAGAGCACATACAGGGCGTGGAAGACCCTAGTTTTAATGTAACATTTATTAATGGTGAGGGGGGGGGGGGGGGGGGAGTACCAAGCAAAGCATCACCGTACTTAAATAGCACTGAGTGATGTTTGGAAACTATCCGACAGTATTTCGCAAATAATCGGTTTTTGTATGCTTTGAGTTGCGCATTTATTGCATGAGAAGCTGTTGCAGTAGGTATGTCATTTTTCGATGAACTTTCGTTGATCTTAGAATGATTGAGTAAATCACGAGCAGTACATTTCGATCTGAATGCTCCCGCTATCTTATGCAAAACAATACCACAGATCAACTCTCGCTCCACTGCAGCACTTACTACTGCCTGCGGACCACGTGTGTTCACGGCACTGTTGCTTTAGAAATAAGTCCTGTGATGTCTCTCAAGCTGTTAGTTTTAACGTAGCAACACCAGGCACAGTGATGTCTGAGGCACTAAAACTGCTGCTGTCGGAGACGGGAATTCCGAGAGAGAATGTATTGTACTTAGCCTTCAACTTCCCTTCGACATTAATGTCAGTTAGCTACACAGCTTCCCCCACCCTCTTTGAACGAGCCACACTTTCATACCTAACTGTACATTCTCAGTTACCACGATAACTTTGAGATCATTTTCAGCTGCTATCTCTAAATTAAAACGCGTAGACACGTTTTTGGTTAAATGATACCTACTGATGAATAGTAACATTGATTTGACAGATCGACACCACATAGTCGCTGTCTACCAATCCCGTGAATCCACATCTGTTTGTGTTGCGTGACTTATCTGCGAAGCAAAACCATCATGTGAATGCTGCTAGGATTGTGTAGGTTGGCATACTCTATTCGAATATATGATGAAAAAAATTCTGGAAAGACGACAGGTTTTCTTTGTGCAGTCCTCGTATAGTTAAAGTGCAGCAGTAAGGCTTCCTTGGCCATTAAAAAACCTATATCCGGTGTAGCGATCATAGGGGAGATTTAGGGTATGTACAGAGGCACATAGGCATTCATTTTTACTCGGTCATTACGCATGTGATTGGAAAAGGAACGAAGATATCGATAATACTGTACGTCGTAGTCCACACCGTGCAGTGGTTTGCGGAACACGAATTTAGGTGTAGGCTCCTGTCTACAGCAGGTCTGTGACACTGGTAAGCTATAGCGATTTGCCGAGGATTGAGGATTGGTGGGTGCTGGAGTTGAATGTAGGTGAATCTAACTACTGAATCTAAAACAGCCGAGAGCATTCCTAATTTTCTATTGCGTCATTCACTACAAATCACTAGAAGCAGTACTAGTCGTAAAAAGTATCCGGATGCGAGCTCTCTCCATAGCCAGTGGCGGGTAGAGGGCTACACAGCCTTCTAACTAATGGTACAGTGCTGTTGCAGCGTAATTGGATTTCTAGACAATTAGCACGGGCTGTGATGTGGCTGGTGTTATATATCGCTATAGGATGAAGACTGCGAGATTTGTGCCAATACGTGGGTAAACGATACTCTGACAACTGGGAGGGGGGCGGGGAGGGGGGGGGGGTTGAGGGGTGATCTCTGTACGCTTCTTCTAACTGTTACTAATAAACACATTATTCCCTCCACATACGTCTTGTGATCGAAGACTGTCTCCCATATGTGGAGGGTAAGCGACACTCTAACAAAACAGGAGTTGAGATGTAAGCTCCATACCGCCTCTTCTATGTGTTGTGGATACAAATATTACACCCTCTCACATAGGAGTCGTGAACTGACTGCAGTGGGAAAATCAGAGGCTAATACGAAGATTTTTACTAAGAGACAATGAGCACCATAAGTTCCATCTTTCGTTCTGTCGATAAATAAGAGAACATTCTTGTGTGAGTTTTGTGGGACTATGGATGGAAAGACTGACATCTCAATACGTAGTATAAATTTACATCTACTTATATGCATACTTTGCAAGCCATCGTAAGATGTTTGGTGGAGGGTACCACGTACCACTACTAGTAATTCATTTCCTATTCCACATGAAAATAGAGCGAAGGGAAAAAGGACTGTCCATACGCCCTCCATATGAGCACTAATTTGTATCTTCGTGGTCCTTATGCGAAATGTACGGTGGCGGCAGTAGAATTCTGCAGCCAGCTTCAAATGTCGGTTCTCAACAGTGTTCCTCGTAAATAACACCGCCTTCCCTCCAAGGATTCACATTTCAGTTATCTGGCGCGTGTAATCCGACTATAGGAAAAAAAATCACCTTGCAAAGGAGCTTTCGTGATAAATTTAATTAATTAATCAATCAATTTGATATCAATGACGTGCCACCGGGCGGGTAGAAGCAAGTGTGAGAGTGTCACGGATATGATTCGCAAGCTGAAGCGGCGATCATGGGTTGTTTCGTTGTGGTGAGACCTTTTAACGAAATTCCCATCTGCCACCCACACAGGGAGAAATTGTGGAAATTCGTGGTAAGGTCTTATGGGACCAAACTGCTGAGGTCATCAGAATGGTTCAAATGGCTCTGAGCACTATGAGACTTAACTTCTGAGGTCATCAGTCCCCCAGAACTTAGAACTACTTAAACCTAACAAACCGAAGGACATCACACACATCCATGCCCGAGGCAGGATTCGAACCTGCGACCG
Organism: Schistocerca piceifrons; assembly: GCF_021461385.2. NCBI lineage: Eukaryota > Metazoa > Arthropoda > Insecta > Orthoptera > Acrididae > Schistocerca > Schistocerca piceifrons. The sequence goes on along the minus strand of NC_060139.1, from coordinate 307,819,305 downwards.
TAGCTGAGGTCATTGGTCCCTAAACCTACACACTACTTAATCTAACTTAAACTAACTTAAGCTATCGACAACACACACACCCACGCCCGAGGGAGGGCTCGCATCAGCGACGGGGGAAGCCGCACGGACCGTGACAAGGCGCCTGAGACCGCGTGACTATCCCGCGCGGCCACACAGGGAGAGATGGCCATCGTAATAAAATTAGCTATATTACAGAATTTAAAACGTGACACGCAGTATTAACCTGCTATTCACAACGTCTCTGCTTACCTTAAGAGACTTAGAAGGTGACGAGAGTTCGAAAGAGAGGTGGCATTCTGTGACAGAGGTAGAGTATGCTCTTAGCACTCCGTCATGGACCAGGAACGAGTTTCATATTCCAGTCCTGTGATGCAGGACGTAACAGATATTAAGATGATGTGAACAGATCTTTTTCACCAGATGAGAGAATACGTACAGGAAATTTAATCTTTGCCATACTGTTGTACAGGATTTTTCACACTAAAAACAGTACTTTCGCGATGGGAAAACGTATGTATGCTTCTATTTTCTCTGTCTCCCAAACTACTGCGCTTATAAGGGAGGAATCTACATTTAGCGTGAGAAGTTCGGGGTTTATGTACAACAACAAACTCGTCTCATAGTGGGTAAAGTGGATTTTGTAAACAGTGGAGCCTATGTCGGCGTTGAATTGCAGCTGGAACTCCTGCTTGCCTTGCATAGTCCTAGAAGTTAGCTACGCCAGTCCGTGGCTACCAGCAGGCTACAGGAGGTTGGCCGACCAGAAGACACAGGTTAGCTTGTCACGACTGGTAGGTATAAAGAAAGGTTCTGGATGGCCGTCTCTTCAGGTTTGCAACACATTCAGTAGATGGAGCTGGTCTGGGCTGAAAGGGACTAGCAGGTTTTTTCATCTTGAGGTGATATGTTCACATAAGATAATGGGCACCAGACTGATAAAAAATATCATACGATGGTTTCCCAATTTTCTGTTGGCTAAGATGCTACTTGCTACTTGCAAATAGGTATAAGTGTGTTTCATTCCCCAATTATGTTGCCACAGGAGGGCATGGACTTACAGCAGCACTCGTACCTTCCGTATCTGCCTTCCTTTCCCACACAGTTCCTGCATGACCTCATCCCCTTCCTCCACCTCCTCTTTTTCCTCCAACATCTCCGTGTCCTTTACACTGTCCGCAGGTTTGATCCCCCCCACCCCCTGGTTTCCCCCTTCCTATCCAACGCCTCTATCGCTGTATCCCTCCTCTCCATCTCCACTTCCTCCATCTTCTCCATCACGGCAATTTATAGCACCTCCCCCTCCCAGATGCTGAATTTCCTTTGTTACATCTACCCATCCTTCCAACAGTAGCCTGGCCTTGTTCCCTCCCCCCCCCTCCCCAAGGCATCCTTTTTCCTCTCCCCTCCTTCTCCCAGAGCGGATTTTTCTCCTTCCCTCCCTGAGTTTCTGCACCCCCTCCACGACTGCTTCCGTCCCATGTCTTTCCCTCCCCAGCCCTCTTCGGCGCGCCCCCCGCCCATTCCCACCCTCTCCTCCCCATCCTTCTTTCTTCCTTTCTACCACCTCTCCTCCTATCCCTCCCTTCTTCCCTCCTCCCCCACTCCTCCCCTCCCTCCCTTTTTCCCTCCTTCCTCGTCAGTACCCCCATGACGGATCCTCTCTGTTTGCTCATCGTCATCAGTGTACTATGTCAGTTGTGTTTGCTGCTGTTCTCCTGTGCATCCAGAGCTGTGATTTTAGTTGTGTACTGGACTCGTACATAGTGTTATTGTCAGTGATTGTTACGTGCTATGCCATCCATCGATACTTTTGTGATCCAGTGTGTGGTTTTGTTTTGAGTGCACTAATTTTTTACAGTTTTTATCTACATTTTACAGTCACCCCTTTTTGTCTGTTCTCTTCCGTACTGATCCCCCTTTTTTGTGTATATGTACACCATATTTTCTCCTTTATGTTCTTTCAAATGTCTTCGTTTCTATAATTCATGTCTGTCTGCTGAAGAGCAGCGCATATGCTGCTGCCAGCCAGCCCCAGATGGGGCGCTGAAATACAATAAAGGAAAAAAAAGCAGCACTGGTCCTTCATAAGGGTAATTTCCAGCACATCCCCCTCCCGGATGTTGAACTTCGCCGTGACATCTACCCTTCCTACCAACTATAGCCTGGGCTTGTTCCCCCCACCCCTTCAGGGCCCCCTTTTCCCTCTCCCCTTCTTCTCCCAGAGTGGATTTCCCTCCTTCCCCCTGAGTCCTTGCACCCCCTCCTTGGCTGTTTTCCACTCCCATCCTGTCCCGTCCCATCCCTTCCCTCCCCAGCCCTACTTCGGCATGCCCCCCCCCCCCCCACCTCATGCCTCTTTCTCTTCTCTCGCTTTTCCCTTCTCCCTTGTCCCCCCCCCCCCCTCCCCTGGCATATCCTCCCAGGTTTTTATTCATTATCAAGTGCGCTGCATTTGTGTTGTGTTTGGTAACATTATACAGTGTCATCAAGTGATGTAGTTTTAGTTGTGTGCTCGACCTGTATACAGGGTGGTCCATTGATCGTGACTGTGAAGGGGGAAACCAGGTGGCGCTATGGTTGGCCAGCTAGATGGCGCTGCCATAGGTCAAACAGATATCAACTGCGTTTTTTTTACATAGGAACCCCATTTTTATTACATATTCGTGTAGTACATAAAAAAATATGAATGTTTTAGTTGGTCCACTTTTTTCGCTTTGTGATAGATGGCGCTGTAATAGTCACAAACATATGGCTCACAATTTTAGACGAACGGTTGGGTTACAGCTAGGTTTTTTTAAATTAAAATACAGAATGTAGGTACGTTTGAACATTTTATTTCGGTTGTTCCAATGTGATACATGTACCTTTGGAACTTATCATTTCTGAGAACGCATACTGTTACAGCGTGATTACCTGTAAATACCACATTAATGCAATAAATACTCAAAATGATGTCCGTCAAACTACATGTATTTGGCAATACGTGTAACGACATTCCTCTCAACAGCGAGTAGTTCGCCTTCCGTAATATTCGCACATGCATTGACAATGTGCTGACGCATGTTGTCAGGCGTTGTCGGTGGATCACGATAGCAAATATCCTTCAAATTTCCCCACAGAAAGAAATCTGGGGACGTCAGATCCGGTGAACGAGCGGGCCATGGTATGGTGCTCGACGACCAATCCACCTGCCATGGAATATGCTATTCAATACCGCTTCAACCGAACGCGAGCTATGTGCCGGACATCCATCATGTTGGAAGTACATCGCAATTCTGTCATGCAGTGAAACATCTTGTAGTAACATCCGTAGAACATTACGTAGGAAATCAGCATACATTGCACCATTTACATTGCCATCGATAAAATGGGGGCCAATTATCCTTCCTCCCATAATGCCGCACCATACATTAACCCGCCAAGGTCGCTGATGTTCCACTTGTCGCAGCCATCGTGTATTTTCCGTTGCCCAGTAGTGCATATTATGCCGGTTTACGTGACCGCTGTTGGTGAATGACGCTTCGTCGCTAAATAGAACACGTACAAAAAATCTGTCATCGTCCCGTAATTTCTCTTGTGCACTGTGGCAGAACCGTACACGACGTTCAAAGTCGTCGCCATGAAATTCCTGGTGCATAGAAATATGGTACGGGTGCAATCGATGTTGATGTAGCATTTTTAACACCGACGTTTTTGAGATTCCCGATTCTCGCGTAGTTTGTCTGCTACTGATGTGCAGATTAGCCGTGACAGCAGCTAAAACACCTACTTGGGCATCATCATTTGTTGCAGGTCGTGGTTGACGTTTCACATGTGGCTGAACACTTCCTGTTTCCTTAAATAACATAACTATCCGACGAACGGTCCGGACACTTGGATGATGTTGTCCAGGATACCGAGCAGCATACATAGCACACACCCGTTGGGTATTTTGATCACAACAGCCATACATCAACATGATATCGACCTTTTCTGCAATTGGTAAACGGTCCATTTTAACACGGGTAATGTACCACGAAGCAAATACCGCCCGCACTGGCGGAATGTTAAGCGATACCACGTACTTGGGCCTATACGTTTGTGACTATCACAGCGCCATCTATCACAAAGCAAAAAAAAGTGGTCTAACTAAAACATTCATATTTCTTTACTTACTACACGAATATGTAATAAAAAATGGGGGTTCCTATTAAAAAAAACGCTGTTGATATCCGTTTGACCTACGGCAGCGCCATCTAGTTGGCCAACCATAGCGCCATCTGGTTTCCCCCTTCGAGCTAGACAAGTTTTGTTCTTTGTAGTTTTTTCGTTTGATGCTTATTTCGTGAGATATTTGGCCTGGTCGCTATCAGTGTACCACCCCGTATATTACATAATTGTTCGTCTGCTTTTTATACTGTGGCCGATTTTTAACTTTGGTTTTGCCACCAGTGTTTCTTATGTGCGCTACACATTGCCAGCTGCGTTATTTTTAACTTTATGTCGACTTTTTAACTGTCCCCCAGTGCATGTCCCTGTGTTAGTGTGTATTTTAACTCCCATCATCTCCATTCACTGTGTTTTTTATGTCTCCCCTTTTTTATCCCCCTTTTATTTAATAGTTCGCCTTCTGTATTTGTAAAGCCCTTTGGCTGAAGAGCGGTGGACTGTGACGATGCCAGCCCTCCCCTGCCCGTGTGGAGGAGGGGAATGAAATTACAATAGAAAATAGCAGCACTCGTTGTCCTAATATTATTACCCGTCTTTATAATTATAATTACAATTACAATAGAATGGAAAACTATCGCTTAAGTCCAAGGAAGTAGCCTTCTGCCAACCGGCTGGGAGGGACATAAGGATGGGTAATAATATTAGCACAATGAGCTACATATATCCTTTCCACATAGGGCTGTTGGCTGTACTGGCTGGAGCAACTTTCTAGAGCTCGAGTAATAGCGAGAATATACTCCCTATAATCTTGCAGCTATTGACGAGAATGGCTAGAGTGACATTTTAGTGCCTGGTCAGTGGCAACTACTCCTCCTGAACTCTGAAGCTTCACAGCCAGATGGCAAAATTTTAATTTTCCCCTGAATTTTTGTATTTCCCGCTAGTAGAAGGACGGGAAGTAGACTGCGCCAGAATTCTGGGTCGATCATCTTGGGTTACGATGTCATAGTTAGTCTGTACTGGTATTCCAAAGATGATGAAACAAAAAGTGTACCATACATCTTTCCTCACCAGCGATATGCATAAAGAAGTTTTGTAAATAAAGAACATATTATTATTATTATTATGTCCTCTGCAATGGAATGTAACCAGCATTTTAAATTACCGCCCAAATTCGAATTTCCTACCGATTTTTTAGTTTCCTGCCCATAGGAGATGAGGAGGGCAGGCTAGGGATTTCCTAGAGGGGGAGGGGGTAGTTAATTAGTCAATTTAATTAATTAGTAAATCATTTTGATATAAAAAGTGGGGCAGAATTGCGAGGAGGAGGGAGGAGGGGGATTAGAGGGGGAGGGGAAGAGGGAAAAACCCATGACGTCAGAATTTCGAGTGCACTCTGGTGGTGGTAGTGTGAACTAGATCAGTCTGCTACTGCCTGTTGAGGAGTTTTACAACAGCATAATGCCCATAATAATGAAAATAAACTACTCTATATCCTTCCACACCAACAGCTCAAGACAGACAGAGATTTTTCCAGCCATTTTTTTCTAGGATGTGTGGATTGGGAGCAGAGGGGGAAGGGGGAAGTGGGTGAGAGAAGTTTGGGAGGGGTGAGGGGGAGGGGAGCAAACTCACGTTCTCAAGCTGTGATGTTATCAGTGTGACATGGCCACATACTCCGTGGTGCTCCACATGTCGAACTGCAGTCCATGTGGATACTTGTCCTGTTGCAAACAAGACTTTTTCCTGACTGGATACTTGTGACATGCTTGAAAGATCTTGCACAGACGTGCTAATATTTTGTCTGTCCTGTCGGCCGCTAGCCACGTGGAATGTTGTGATTCTACATGGCGCTGAGTATGGCCCTCCCGAATCCATCGTTTCATATTCCCGACCAACAGGAGCAGCAATAATGCTGGCTGGTAGACATTTCTCTCGCTTCCCTGAGGCATTACAGGATCATCTCACAGGCAACAAATACTTAAATGTGGTTTATGAATGAGAAACCTGCTGGGAAATATTTCCATACGTTCAGAATGAAGATGGCGTTGCTCCAACCTGCTTTCCGCAGCTGCATTGAAATGGTAACAGTTTGCATATCCAAGCATGTAGTACACTTCACGCCAATTTAACATTCACTGTTGAAGCCTTTATTCTATTACAAGTTTAACTACTTACAGTGTGGATGGATGAATGTCAGCGGATATGGGACACAATACATACAGGGAGAACGTGTATTAGTTCCTACCACACCGTAGGGCGATGGAATATGATATACATTCTTCTGTCCTGAGACTTAATTTGGTTTGGGAAGCATCCCCTAGGAAATAAATATGTACTACATTGAAGACTCAAAGAAACTGGTACATCTGCCTAATACCGTGTAGGGCCCTCGCGAGCACGCACAAGTGCCGCAATACGACGTGCCATGGACTGGACTAATGTCTGAAGTAGTGCTGGAGGGAGCTGACACTATGAATCCTGCAGGGCTGTTTATAAATCCGTAAGAGTGCGAGGGACTTGAGATCTCTTCTGAACAGCACGTTGCAAGGCATCCCAGATATGCTCAATAATGTTCATGTCTGGGGAATTAGGTGGCCAGCGGAAATTTTTAAACTCATGAGAGTGTTGCAGGAGTCACTCTGTAGCAATTTTGGACGTGTGGGGTGTCGCATTGTCCTGCTGGAATAGCCCAAGTGCGTCGGAGTGCACAATTGATATGAATGGATGCAGGTGATCAGACAGGATGCTTACATACGCGTGACCTGTCAGACTTGCATCTGGACGTACCAGGGGTCCCAGATTACTCCAACTGTACACGCCCCACACCATTACAAAATGGTTCAAATGGCTCTGAGGACTATGGGACTTAACATCTGAGGTCATCAGTCCCCTAGAACTTAGAACTACTTAAACCTAACTAACCTAAGGACATCACACACATCCATGCCCGAGGCAGGATTCGAACCTGCGACCGTAGCAGTCGCGCGGTTCCGGACTGAAGCGCCTAGAACCGCTCGGCCAACGTGGCCGGCACACCATTACAGAGCCTCCACCAGCTTTAACAGTCCCCTGCTGACATGCAGGGTCCATGGATTCATGAGGTTGTCTCCATATCCGTACACGTCCATACTCACGATAAAATTTGAAATGAGACTCGTCCGACCAGGCACCATGTTTCCAGTCATCAACAGCCCAATGTCGGAGTTGACGGTCCCAGATGAGGCATAAAGCTTTGCGTCGTGCAGTCATCAAGGGTACACGAGTGGACCTTCGGTTCCGACAGCCAATATCGATGATGTGTCGTTAAATAGTTCGCACGCTGACACTTGTTGATGGCCCAGCATTGAAATCTGCAGCAATTTGCGGAAGGATTGCACTTTTGTCACGTCGAACGATTCTCTTCAGTCGTCGTTGGTCCCGTTCGTGCAGGATCTTTGTCCGGCCGCAACGATGTCGCAGATTTGATGTTTACCGGATTCCAGATATTAACGGTACTCGTGAAATGGTCGTAAGGGAAAATCCTCACTTCATCGCTACCTCGGAAATGCTGTATCCCATCGCTCGTGCGATGACTATGATACCACGTTCAAAGTCACTTAAATCGAGATAACCTACTACTGTAGCAGCAGTAACCGGTCTAACAACTACGCGAAACTCTTGTTGTCTTATATAGGCGTTTCCGACCGCAGTGCCGTATTCTGCCTGTTTACATATATCTATATTCGAATAAGCATGCCTATACCAGTTTCCTTGGCGCTTCTGTGAAAAAACAGAAGAATGTACAATACACGTGACTGGGAATGCAGGTAGAACAGGAGAGACATGGTGTTAATGAAGAAATGCTGTGCAATAGCACAATTGTCTGGATCGTGAAGAATACAGGAATGAAGGAGGAATACAGGAATACAGGTATGAAGGAGGCTGAATGTTCTGGTGACTACACTATCTCTGCGCGAATTGGAAACGTATCTAGAGCGTGGAAGAAACTTCCTCAGCGTGCCAAATAGTGAGCGGGAGATAGCTGGTGTTGTGCCAGGCGCTGCTGACAAACTACTAAGGGTACTGAGCGCAGTAGTAGTGAAGATAAGAAAGAAACAATTAAAAAAGAAACAGTATGAGAACACTAGAATTATAGGAAATTATGTAGCTGTCCTGACCCTGAAGGCCGATTTGAGCACCATAGTGCTTCAAGGCCATGTTGTTATTTGAGCTAGTAACCTCTTGCCTTCCTTTCGATTTTGAACTACAGCTGCCAACTTGACATTAATCAGGCTCACAAGTCATTGCCAGAGGTGAAAAAAGCTATTATTGAAAGGAAAAAGTCACAGAGGCGACCGAGGATAGAATTCCGAACGTGGCGTTTCTAATGTGTGTGTGCCTTTAACAGATACACAGAAAGAGAAAGAGAGTTAGCGAGAGAGCATTTTGCGTGTAGTTTTTCTGCACAACGTTGGAACACTTGGTACTCGTACATATATTACTATCTAGCATCCCTAGAGGCAGGGCAGAGGGAGGCTGGGTGGAGGGAGAGGCCGTTAACGGCTGAAATTAATACCTAAGCCACAACTTATGGAGTTGATTAGATTCTGTCGAACGGAGCTCTGTAAAAACTTCTAGAAGTTCTTATAAGCGAATAAAACCCTGCAGAACTTCACAGAAAGCGATAAAGAAGCAGAAATTTATTTTCTCATGTCTTTGTGTTCTAAGAAAGCATGCATTTTCCACATCCAATCTTAAAGATATACTTATTTATTGGTATTGGAAAGGTCAGGATAAGGAGAAGGGACTAGGGACTTGAATAAGTAACTGAACTATGTCAGGTAATCAACTAGTGCTAGAATGAAATACATGTTGTGTATCAGAAATCGCCTAAAATTACACATTATCTTTTTGTTTCAATACATGTCTTGCAATAACGTCAAGGTGTTAGATTCCACGGAAAACGGTGAAAGATAAACAATAGTACTTCGGTATTCCTTAGGTATCGTAATTCTCTTGCGACAGGTGCTTCGCACGAATGGAAGGACTATTTCGTTCTCCATTTGACTGAACTCTCTTAATTAAAGAGCGATTCCCAAGGCAGGATCGAACAAAATTATTTTAGTTACTGCTTGGTGGTAGTGATTTGCACCTGACTTCGTGGAAACAAAAAGAACTATTCAAGCAGTGTACTTCAAAACAACGAAATACACAGGAGGTAAAAGCAAAAATCACCATCTGAAGTAACAGTAGCGAAGCTCAAAATACTCTTCTGCTGCTTTCATAATGAAAATTGGCAGGGAGGAAAAAGGAGGATTAAAAACAGTGCAATTCAAATTATAACGTTAATGATATTGATTGTACAGTCCACGAATAATGATGTAAAAATGTAATTTGAAATATAAGTTCCACGATTTTCTTTTTCTCCTTACATAAAAGGTGGAGTGAAATACCATTCTGAAACTGACAAGATTGTTAACCTTTTCTTCCCTGAAGCTTTCGCGTTGCTAAAAATAAACTTGCAAAGATACATTGCCGTGCTTTTTCCTTTGCAATGGTAGTGAGATCTTATGAGAAGCCAACTCACATTGGGATAGAGAGTGGTGAGGGATTTGATGGTTCACAGTGACCGCCCGACCTGGCGAAGAATGAAGGCATGCTGTGGTTGAGCGCCGGATACAGGTATTTTCCAGTGGGTAGACGGCTCACGTTTGGTTGAAGGGTGGAGACGGCATAGAAATGAACCATGGATATTGTATTTTCAACGAAAATACGGTACAGAAACTTTAAACATGATACAGAAAAACTAAGTACATCAAAAAAATCTCGGCCATGAGACAGCTGATTGCCATTTCAAGCCTAACTGAAGATCTCGGCTGTAAATAATGGTAAGCGACATTTTGGTTGTTTCGAGAAACTGCGCAGTAAAGTTTCAAGAAATTCTCATAAATAAGGTATAACATCCAATTAGATTTTTGTGTCCAGATGTGTCATTGTTTTCACATATATCTACCGTAACGACATATTTTAAAATGGTAAATACTATCCACAATTCTGTTCTTAAAATTTCTGTTCTTAACGTTGTGTACTCGCAATCCGAGTGCGCTTAACCTCAGTTACCACGTTTTACTTACTGGGCGAATTAACGAAACAGTGCTGCGACAGCTCTCCAAAATACAAACTTAAAAGATCCTCTTACAAATAACACTTTTTGACCATAAACAGTCTTGCAGGTACACATTTTGCGTGTCGTAGCGATTCAATTGCCAGAAATTTCTGAATGTGCGTTGCTTATCTTCTTCACTCATACGCTCGAAACACTTTTTAGAGCATTCATAGGAAGGACATATATGTTTTCACACAAAACACCCCCTTGCCGCTACATGTTTTATATTCCTTTTCTACATTTCTCTTCTCCTGCATTTGTTTCTGGATACCTCCATGTTTCACCCTCTTCCGACCTCTCTGTCGGCTTAGACGATCATTTGCGATAACTATATCTGTTAGCAGGATGTCAGGACCTGGTCGATTCTTGCAAGGCTGCATATCTGTGATGTTCCTCTGTACCTATAAAAAATCAGAGCTATAAGTTGAACATCCTCCACACATATCAGAATAATTTCACGCAAAAAACTAAAATACGTCCACCGATAGCCCGTTGTATATACTCGTTAACACCCCCATACACACGACAGACATAAATATACATGCAACACAGATTTATAGGATACTACCTGACGAACTTGGAATTGCACAGGTTTTCATTTTGCCAATTTTCTATCAGAAGCAAATACAAAAAACCAACTGTGTTTTCCAGTGAAGTACCGAAAAAAAATATTTCCATGAAACGCCTTTGAAATTGTGAAACAGTGGTATAAACAAATCTGGATAATGTACGAATGTATAAATGCAGCAGCCAAATTAAGAAAAAAATCGGAAATTTGTGGTAAGGACTATGGGACGAAACTGCTGAGGTCAGAAGTCCCTAGGCTGACGCACTACTTAGTCTAACTTAAACTAACTTACGCTAAGGACAACACACACACCCATGCCCGAGGGAGGACTCGAACCTCCGGCGGGGGGAAGCCGCGCGGACCGTGAGAAGACACCTTAGACGGCGCTGTCCCAATTAAGATACATGGTCTTCAACAGTTTCTGTACCCTGGCCTCAGTTGTCTACCACGCTATTTTGTAAGTATCTCTATGTCAACACCATTTCATGGCTCTTCGGGCGGCTATTGCTTTCGCCCACAGACGTTTGCGCTGAGCAGTTGAAGGCTGCCGAGAGCGCTGCCATGTGTCAGCGATTTCCTTAAGCTGACACGACTGCAGGAGTGTTCTAGTAGTAAAGAATAAGTTTATTAAAGCTACATGCACCATGCAGCATTTATTCATGTATTTCGGTGTTTATGATGTCGTATCTCCTGAACTATATGTGTTGCCATGATATACTTTTGTAGGTGCATGTGGATACTGCGGCACATGTGGATACTGCGTGGGAAACTTATTGCGAATATAGTTACTAGCAAAGAAGTAATTTATATAAACGTCATGCATGATGTGATTGTTTTTCACGCATCTCCTTATGACGTCAGAACTCCTTACTATGATAGGTAGATGGAGCTTACCGCCACAGCTACCGTTGCTGACAGTAAGCGACATATCTACCACGTTTGGTTCAAACCGGTCCAGTGACTTAGGAGGAGATGCACACACATAATTATGCCAGATTATAAACTGCCCGTAATCGCAGCAGACCGTATTATTCGTTTCGGACCTCTTGACAAGTATGGAGGTGTGATTACACATGTCAATCACATCGCGATTACGGGCAGCATGGGGTTCACGCCTGAGCCTCAGGACGTGCTCTAGCAGCGCATGTCGGGTGTTTCAAGCGTCAACTTCGCGTCTCAATATCTCGGGATGTAATGGGAATATTGCGATGCAAACGACACTATTGTGTATGTGCTTTGTCATGCTATGGATTGCTGAAGAAAAAATATAGGAGGTCCATTAAAAAAAACATAAGTTTGTGTTAAAAAACACATATGCTTTCGTTTTAGAATGTTTCCAAATATTTACATTCATGGACCCCAGCCCTACATTGATACCGGTGAAAGTCGTTTTCCAATAGCTGTTATTGTTCCAGAGATATTTTTGGTGGACAAGATAGCTGGGACACCCTGTATATATAATGTATGGTGATAAACACAGTAATAATGTGCATAAACAGATAAATACATAATTAAGGTTTGTTCGTATGATTTTCAAAGTACGGATACAGCAGTGGAAAATGCTTTAAAAGAAAGCAATGCAAGCACCTTAGTACAGCACGTCAACAATGTTGAGGATGGCACTTAACATGACTGCCATCCCACTAACGTGTAAATGCGCTTCGACTGTGGTAAGCGACGCGACTTAACTTTGTTTACTTACTTAACGAAATATCCACATTTACGTGACTAGTAACGCCTTTGATTAGCATTTTCGTTCAGGAACATATGCGGGATCTTTATAGGGCTTCAATTCTACGATACATATTAATAAGGTTGAAATTGTTTTAATTGTGATAGATTATAAACTTAATAACAGCTGAGCTATTAGATCTGTCTGATCACATGAAGTACAAAAGGAAAGTTGACAAAGTCAGTAAACATCACAACAGGTTACTTTTCAAATCAGGCATGTGTATAAGGAATTACTGACGAGTTTAGTGTAAAGTTTATACGCAAATGTACCAATACTACAAATCCTCCAGTTACGCATAATATAAAGGCAGTAAGAGATTCCCAGGTCCTTATCTAATTTTCTAGTAAACGAGTAACCAAAAGTTACTATTTGTATGTATTTTTGTATGTATAGGTTATGTCACATTGTAGAACAGAATATAGGCAAGTTTTTTGAACTTTGTTAACAACTTGTTTGATACTGTGTTGTTATTTTAATCAGAGGCTGCAAAATGATTGCAATAATTTTCGCTGTTTTATAGTCACACACACACACACACACACACACATATATATATATATATATATATATATATATATATATATATATATATATATATAATTATATTAATATAGGGTGTCCCAGCTATCTTGTCCACCAAAAATATCTCTGGAACAATAACAGCTATTGGAAAACGACTTTCACCGGTATCAATGTAGGGCTGGGGTCCATGAATGTAAATATTTGGAAACATTCTAAAACGAAAGCATATGTGTTTTTTAACACAAACTTATGTTTTTTTTAAATGGACCTCCTATATTTTTTCTTCAGCAATCCGTAGCATGACAAAGCACATACACAATGGCGTTGATTGCGTCGCAATATTCCCCTTACATCCCGAGATATTGAGACGCGAAGTTGACGCTTGAAACACCCGACATGCGCTGCTAGCGCACGTCCTCAGGCTCAGGCGTGAACCCCAGGCGATGTGATTGACATGTGTAATCACACCTCCATACTTATCAAGAGGTCCGAAATGAATAATACGGTCTGCTGCCATCAACTCTCATAAGCACATAATGGTTTCCCTCTTGCACGTTTTACGTATCTACGTACACAATATGAACCAGTACCGATCGGTGTACACCCGTCAGGTTGTCTTATTTATCCTGCACACCCAAAATAAGGTTTATCTAATGCGTTATATGACTCATTGTGCCTGTCGCGCAGGGCCTGGCTCAACCTAGTCAAGTGTACAACGTAGTTCCCACTACTGCCACAGTCACCAATTCGCCTTGTTTCTGATTTGCGACCCATGCAAACTCCTGTACTCCACCACCTCCTGAGCATCCCATTTGTTGTTGCTTTGGCGTGCAGTACACCGCTTGCCAGTGTAGTCGTGCATCAGAGTAATCTAGTGACGGCACGGAGGTAGTACACATTGTGAATAAACGTTGTGTTGTGGAACTTATACTGTACAGTATAATGTACACACATGAAGATATGGTAGAAATGCTGCTGATCTGTGCAGAATGTACGTTGACGGGAAATACGTTATGAGATTGCTTGTTTGTTGATAGTACTGTTAGCGAACATTATGATTATTAAGTTAATATGTCTGTTTTCTACCCTACTCTACATACCTGTACTGTACCCTGTTGTAGGTGGACGAAATGCTGTTCAGGCAGAACGACTGTACAGAAGACGATTCCCTGACAAGCCATCGCCTTCGCGCCGGATGTTTGGTCGTCTCACATCTCGTCTACGTGAAACGGGAAGCTTAATTCCAAGACCTCGACATCGTCCTAGAACACGCACAGATGAACGTACTGAAGTTGCTGTGCTCGCTACCATAGCTGTGAATCCTCAAATCAGCACACGTTAAATTGAACGTGAAGTTGGTGTGTCGAAATCAAGTGCACAGCGTATTCTTAAACGTCATAAATTTCATCCTTACCATGTTCATTTACACCAGGATCTTCATGGAAATGACTTCCGCAATAGGGTAACATTTTGTCGGTGGGCTCAGCAAAAACTTCTGACTAATCTAAATTTTTTTCCAGATGTTCTCTTTACCGACGAGGCATCATTCTCCAACAAAGGAATTGTCAATATGAGGAATATGCATTATTGGTCCGCAGACAATCCAAAATGGCTCCGTCAGGTAGAGCATCAACCTCCGTGGAAAGTTAATGTTTGGTGTGGGATTATTGGAGATACCATTATCGGACCTTTCTTTATAAATGGCATCCAAAATGGCAGACAATACTCCTGATTTATACGACACGATCTTCCTGTTCTCTTGGACACCGTACCTCTGAACCGGAGAATGGTCATGTGGTATCAGCATGACGGATGCCCTGCACATAACGCCTTACGAGCACGACGACTTCTGAACCGTAAGTTCCCTGGTAGGTGGATTGGACGAGGTGGCCCAGTTAGGTGACCTGCCCGATCTCCGGACCTTACACCACTGGATTATTTTCTTTGGGGAGCAGTGAAGGATGCTGTTTACCAACATGAATCAACAACACCAGAGGACATGAAGCAACGCATTATTGATGTTTGTGCAGCCATCAAAGAGGAAATAGTAGCACGAAGTAGGGCATCCTTCATCCGCAGAGTGACTCTATGTATGCAAGCCAATGGGCATCACTTTGAGCATGAGATGTGAACGCTATGTTTAGTATGTAGTGCTGGTATCACAGTGGAAGTTTCTACAAAGGGCCATTTTACCCAGTGATGTTAAGAAACATTTGTTTGCAACAATCTGTCATTTAACGCATTAGATAAACATAACATTGATAATTATGTGATAATAAAACTAATTGGTTAAACATCTTCTATGTCCTACCTGAACTTCCCAAATCAAAGCATTTTTACCTAAACAACGGTAAAACTTTTAGTCCACTTGCTCGTTTCACTAAAACCATCAACATGAATTTTACTATTACGAGTGAATGATTAACTGTCACTTGCGCTAGATCTACAGTAAAGTAAAGTTTTAACGTTGAACGGCATTACCTTTTTAGTAACGGATTGACGATAAGCGAAGTTAAATTTGTGACTAACGTTGCGGTACACAGATATGTTACAGAACCGCATCACCCCTAGCATATGGGATAAATACCTGCTGGAATGTACGACGTTAATGCAGGATGGCAGCAGACCGTATATTCGTTTCGGACCTCTTGATAAGTATGGAGGTGTGATTACACATGTCAATCACATCGCAATTACGGGCAGCATGGAGTTCACGCCTGAGCCTCAGGACGTGCGCTAGCAGCGCATGTCGGGTGTTTCAAGCGTCAACTTCGCGTCTCAATATCTCGGGATGTAATGGGAATATCGCGATGCAATCAACGCCATTGTGTATGTGCTTTGTCATGTTATGGATTGCTGAAGAAAAAATATAGGAGATCCATTTAAAAAATCATAAGTTTGTGTTAAAAAACACATGTGCTTTCGTTTTAGAATGTTTCCAAATATGTACATTCATGGGCCCCAGCCCTACATTGATACCGGTGAAAGTCGTTCTCCAATAGCTGTTATTGTTCCAGAGATATTTTGGGTGGACAAGATAGCTGGTAGACCCTATATATATATATATATACGCGCAGTTAACTTTAAATTTGAACAGAGGTCATTATTTAAGCACCTACCTTGTATTCAGTAGTGTGTCACGTCACAGAAAGCATTTAAAGATGAGAAGCAGGGCGCGCTTGGTGGTTTGTGCACTGATCAATCGTTGTTCGTGAGAATGGCAAGTGGCTGTGTGGTCGAGCAGCAACATAAATTACCTACTCCAACATTTAATCGGATTTAGAATAATTTGTCAGCGCTGGTTAAATACTTCATTTTTTTCTTTGACCTGGAATACTTTTGCAAGCACGAGTTAAGTGCTTCGTCTTTCTGTGGACTTGGAACAATTTTATGAATGTTAGAGACCTTAACTTTCAGTGGATTTGGATTATTTGACTGTGTTTTCGGTGATTGATTTTGCAGGACAAAATGAACTTTAACTTTGTTTGTGGAATTTGAGGCGTCTGTGAAACGTAATTATTAGTGCAGTTAATATTTGTATATGTATGTATTTAGGATAACAAGCTTTGATTTTACATTAGGTGGGAAACTGCACTTACGAACTTTGAATGTTTATTGTGTATTTACGTGAATTACTGTGCACTTAAATAAACTTTGCCCTCACATCTTTCCATATTCGATGCTCTGCGCGCGCTACGAACACAGATTATTGTTTAATTGTTTCTTTTAGTATTTTTAATCAGCCGTTTATATAGACCATTATTTACAAATGTGAGAATATTCTTCAATACACATTTTTTTGTCTAAACTACAACTCTCTGGTTTCGTCAACATCATTAATCTTACGGGCTTTATCCACTCATTTTTCTGATTGATATATATTTTTCACTGACTTGTTTGCTTACTTAAAATGATTAAGTATTAATCCTGTATTAAATGCTTCGGCTTTAAATCGACGGTGCACGATCGAACCCTCTGATAATAACGAGTCACGCCAACAAATTAGCTCGTGCAAAGACCACACCGATAGCGGCCTGTTCTCATAAAACCGTCAGTACGCCTGTGGTGGGAGACATTGTTTTTGCAGATCCGTGTTTCCTCGGTCATGCTGTTGATTTTCTTTTGAGCTACGATTTCATCTTTTGCAGTCTTGTCTTTCACAGTCATTTCCGTGGTTTGTTTCTCAATTTTCAAGAGGTATTTTATTCACAGCCAAACTGTCAGTCAGTTGAGTGCCACAAAAATGATTTCTGACTGAGCTCCTGAGATACGTCAAGTTATTTGTAACAGAGGATCGCAGAATCAGTATGAGATAACATATATATAATTGCTATTCTGTCTGTAAATGAATAAGTGAGGTAGTTCGTAGATCAACGTTTTGTAGCTTAGAGAACTTCCGAAATAAAATATTACGGTGGAGAGTGATACCAGAAAATGGTCCATAGAAACGGAAAGAGGCGGCAGCTGAAACAAGCCCAGAAGAGCACGCAGTCGGGGTAGAAATTGTTGGTAACCCAAATATTCGCTTGTCACGATCTTCAAACCGATCTGTGAATGACAACTACGAATTACAGTTCTCACAGCATTTAATAAGCAAACACTGAACTCGTATTCAGGGGAAACGAAGTTCAATCTAAGTACAGTCACTACACTGCTTCCCTGCATCAGCGCAGAAAAACGTCTGATTTACACTTCCCTTACGCAGCGTCGGATTCCCTTCCGAATTCTACTGCCAGATTCTGCAAACGCCGATCGTATGAAACTCAGCTTTCTCTGGACGTTTACGAGATACAGAAGGCTACAGACGGCGGAGCTCAGATTGATAAAGCGTTTTTCAATCTTCAGCAAGACTTCACACAGATACGCTCCTCCGCTCTGTAAGCAAAATATAGGACTGAAAATTTTCTAGCTAACGGAACCTAAAATGCAGTTCTTGTGATAAAGAGACATCTTCAGAAGCGAATGTCCTGTGCAGTGCGTTCGTCAGGGAAGTGTGTTAAGATCGTTAATGTACTTGATAGCCTTGCTTAGTTTTTTTAAAAAAAGGGTTCGGTATACGAGTATTATATTCGCGACAACACGCTGTGAAGTAGAACGTGTCAGCAGGTCTACTGCTGAGATACCTTTTATACGTCGCAGTCAAATGCAGTGAAAGACGGATTACAAAAAACCCGGGTAGACGAAATCTTGTCATTCAGATGTATTAATACACAGTTAGTGAAATAGTAGATGGCATCTCTAGAATACAAACTGTGAATGGCTCAGAATCTTACATATGCGAGTGTACTCAAGCATTCTGCATTGTTCTTCGATCTTTGACCTTTGTCAAGTAAGAGCAGTGACGGCTCATGAGTATATGTTCCGGGTGCTCATAAACTTTTAGATTCAGAAAAATATGAAAGTGTGAAATTAATAGCATCTACTGTATAACATTTATGCTTATCAACAAGTTTATATAACTATAGCCACTGCCAATAATAATAACAACAGTAATAATAATAATAATAATCCCGTGTGAGGTTGTTAGATCCTCCATCGGTCGCCTCCCCAGGTGGCGGATAGGGGAAAGCCTCCCAGATATGGATGGTACCGAGGAAATCAAATACTCGGTGCGAACCAAATACTAACATGAGCCCAAGAAATCCAGACACGTCTGTGTGAAAAACACTGGTACTCTGGTCAGCGTCTGTTAGCTCAGTGAGCTCGGCTGAAAACAATATGTTATAAAGGCCTCAACATCCTCTGGTCCTAGCCGGTCCTGGAACGAACCAGGCCAAACCACTGAAATACAAGTGAACATGAACTGTGCACACAATCACAACTTTATCCCAGGTAGTACACAATCCCCCGTCAAGAGACGGCAACTGGACTTTCGGATTCTGTGGAGTCCAGGCAAGCACAGCAGAGAATGCTGGAGATCTCTGGTAAACTTCCCTACAGACAGAAAACATTCATCGGAACACCGAACACCAACGCAATCATCCAATCAGGAAAACTACACAACCCCACTCAAGAAATCGACCAACAACAAGAAACACGACTGACCGACGATGAAATCATGGACTATGGAAGTTACCGCATCTTCAAAAGCAAACCACAACAGAAAGTCGCGAAAGGTAAACAATCTTGGGCGTGGATTTTCTTGTGCATAGATCTATCATCAACTCTGTCAAAGAAATCTCACCTGTCAACAATCGACTTATGACAATGCCCATCCAGAGCACCAACATAAAGTGCATCAGTGCATCAGTGCATCAGTGCATCAGTGCATCGGTGCACATGCCCCCACCAACATCGGCAACAAGAAGAACCTACAAACCGTCGAAAAATTCTGGAACCAACTCGAAAAGACCATGAGCAAAATTTATCAGGATGACGTGGAAATCCTAATGGGAGACTTCAGTGCTCAACTTCGCAAGAGAAATATCCATCGAAAAATCATTGGCAAGAATTCTGCACATCAAAACACAAACACGAACGGTACGCAGCTGGTTGATATCTGCCAACAATTTGACCTCAAGATTATGTCTACCCACTTCAGAAAACCCGCACAGAAATAAAAAAAAATGTGTCGGTTGCCAATCCAACAACTCGGTGAATACCAGATCGATCACGTAGCCATCTCCCACGCCCACTACAGAATCATCCATGATGTTCAAGTCCAACAGGATACGAACATCGATTCAGACCACTACCTTACACGAACCAAGATAAAATTTTCCCCAAAGAGAGTTCACCACAAGAAAGCCCACATCCAAAAGTTTGATGTATAGAAAATTCAAGAAACAAAAATCGCAGAAGAATGGAAGAAACAACCGGCAATAATTGGACTGACTTCCGCCACAAAAGAATCAGAAAAGCCAAAGAACTGATCCCACTGCAAAAGAAGCTAAAACAGCCCTGGTGGAATTCTAACTGTGATCATTAAACGCCGACTCGGCTTCCAAAAATACAACAGCCACAAATCACCAGAAACCCAACAGCACTTCCTCAACATCCGCAAGCAGACAAACAGAACCATCAGGAAAACAAAACGCGACTACGTCACTGAACAACTCAAATCAATAGAGGATAACTTCAGGAAGCTCAACAGCAAAAATTTCTACAAGACTTTCGCGAGCAAAACTAAAGGTTACTCACCGAAAAATCTGACTTTCAGGAAACTTGCTCCCATCAACCAAGAAAACTGCGAAGAACTGGCTCAGTACTTTTCTGAACTCCTCCACTGCCCGAAACCACCCGAACGTTTCCAACATCTAGTCCCAGAGCACACAAAACCCGATACAGAATCCCAAACATAAGAAGAAATCCATCACCACATCAAGAAACTCAAGGACAGAAAGGCATCAGGAGAAGATGGAATCATCGCAGAATTACTGAAAATTATGGAGTCACATTCACTTCAGGAAATCACGTAAATCATCCAAGAAATCAGGCAAAGTGAGAAACTGCCAGACGACTGGAAATGTGCACTCATCCACCCACACCACAAAACAGGAAACAAATCCGACGTAAATAACTACACAGGAATCTCCCTCCTCCTCGTCCCTTACAAAATACTCTCCGCCTGCCTTCTACAACGCGTACAAGAACGGCTCGAGCCCCTAATGGTGAATACCAGACAGGGTTTAGACAACCCTGAAATCCACATCAAAACTTCGGGCCACATGAAATATCCCAACCATCTGCACATTCGTCTACTTCAAGTAAATCTACGACTCCGTCGATCGACGATCCCTCTTTTATATACTCGAAGAGAGCAGTCTTGACCCGAAAACACGACGACTCATCCAACAAACCGTAACCGACACAATTTCCAAGGTCGATTTCAGCGGAGAAATCTCCGAGCCTTTTCTCATCAAAAACGGCGTCTGACAGGGTGACGGACACTCCCCACTACTCTTCAACATCTTTCTCGATAAGGTCATCAAAGAATGGGAAAAGGAACTGAAAAAACAAGACAACTGGAGACCCGTCATGTTAGGAAAAAAACGGGATAACATCAATGTCACATGTTTAGCCTTCGCTGACGCTCTGGTGATCCTCTCGGAGGATGAACAAACAGCAATTTGTCAAATTGAAGTACTCAAAGAATGTGCCAAAAAAACTGAATTTATGGCCACAAAACACGTCAAAACAGAAAATTTGATCACAGAATACGGTACAATAAACAGAGTCAATCACTTTTGAAGGGTCTCTGCATGAGCCTCTTCATGATTGTGCCATACCACACAAATTCATTTGTTTGCCTCTGGGACCTCAATTGTTGGTGCAAATGGTCTATTACCCTAGATGTAAAGAAGAAAAGTGAAAAGACAGCAGCTGAGTGTGTTTGTGGTGGCCACAGTGTATTATCCACATTTCGTTTTAACATTTCATTAGGTTATTGATACTTGTCGGAGCCCCACACGCATGTTTGATACATTTAAGAGCCATATTTCAATGTATCTATTCTTTCCTCTTCTTGTCCGATCAGTTGAATGTATGGATGAGAGTGTGCAAGGATTTCAGTGTGTGGGTCCGTGGGAGTGCAGTAGTGTGCCATTGTGTCAGAACAGCCAACTGTAGGAAACACGTACCAGGTAACAAAGAGATTTCTGTTTGCCTTGGGCGAACCTTTTGTATAGGTTGGCACCACAATAGGGGCTCCTCTGGCCACTTCCGTAGGTACGGGGAGTGGTTTTGGTGGGAGAGCGAATGCTCGTGGTGAGTTCCGTGGGACGCAAGACGGGTGAGACCTACTGGCGGTAAGTGTACCTTTTCGATGAGAAGTTAATGTTGTGCTTTATGTAAGTTTTTCAAAGCTAGTCAAAGTAAATGATTCTTTTCATCGTTCATAGTTTATTATCGTGTATGACAAAATCACATCCTATTGTCCAGTTGAACTGTTAATGAAACACGTGGACCCGTGTTGAGTTTATTGCGATTCTGTTCATTTCGTCCAGTATCCCTTTCGAGAGAGCATGTATATTGCGTATGATTTCCGTGATTTTATGACTGAATTTCGTCGAATTCGTTTCACTTGATAACTTTCCTTGCGTACACTTTTGTTTGTGAGGACTACGTGGTCGTGATGTTATGAGAAAGTTTACAGTGCCAAGGCCATGGTGAACTTCCGCTGTAGAATATATGAATTAACTATGATTCTTAATTATGCTTCATATTTATAGCAATTCACTTCAAATAGAAATTTTATTCATATATCACGCACTTTTACATCAAGGGAACAGCCCCTCTTGCTAACCACTTGTGCTGTGCTGAAGGTTTTTAGTTCTTTTCATTCCTGTTAGTCTCTCAAGTGTGTGTGAATGTAAGTGTTCTTGATTAAACCACACTTTGATCATTCCTCTTCCATAGATCATAGACCTAGCAGGGGGGCGCAGTGGTTAGCACACTGGACTCGCATTCTGGAGGACGACGGTTCAATCCCGCATCCGACCATCCTGATTTAGGTTTTCCGTTCAAATGGTTCAAATGGCTCTGAGCTCTATGGGACTTAACTGCTGCGGTCATCAGTCCCCTAGAACTTAGAACTACTTAAACCTAACTAACCTAAGGACATCACACACATCCATGCCCGAGGCAAGATTCGAATCTGCGACCGTAGCGGTCGCGCGGTTCCAGACTGTAGCGCCTAGAACCGCTCGGTCACTAGGGTCGGCAGGTTTTCCGTGATTTCCCTAAATCACTCCAGGCAAATGCCGGGATGGTTCCTTTGAAAGGACACGGCCGACTTCCTTCCCCGTCCTTCCCTAATCATATGAGACCGATGACCTCGCTGTCTGGTCTTCTCCAAAAAACTACAACAACAACAACACCTTGCAGGGGACTCCGAAGTAAAGTTCTAGAGTTGATTAATACGCGACGAAATAGATTACAGGCAACAGCAACCATCATATTACTCACTATACACGTTCATGTGTGTAATTAAATTTAGCGATCTAATAAATGTTGTTTTGCCAGAATTTTTGTGTACGCTCTCACTGCAAAAATTCGACTCCATGCTTCACACAGCTTTGATGTACGGCACATCCTACTGCATTCCGTTTGCGCAACAATTGTATTTAGGCCACACTTTACCCCTCCCATACACCGATTAAATGTAAAGATACTTTTCACTTTAAATACTTAGGTGAAATCATCGAACCCACAGGTACGGAAAGATTAGCCCAAAAAGCACGTGAAGCCAAAATGCAAAAGCATACGGGAAATTTGCGAACATATACAACAAAATGTGCATGAATATCAAAACAAAAATTCGACGCTATGCGACTGTCATCAAACCCGAAACACTGTATGCAAGCGAGACCCTAAACCTCAATTACAAATGTGATCTCGACAACATAAAAAAGTTGAATGGAAAATCATTCGCGAAATCCTGGGTCAAAAGGTCACAGATGAAGGATATCAGCTACATTCAAACATGACAACAGAAAAATACTCCAGCATTGAAGCAGACTTCCGCAAACGACGATTGAAGTTCAGTGGACATATCATGAGACTGGATGTCAACAGATTAACAAAGAAAATACTAATGTACTCACAGAAACTATAAACGCCTACAGTGTGGATCAAACAAGTTTAAACTGATCTCAAAAATGCCAACATTACATCCGTAGACACCGCAGAGCCGTCCGTGATGCGTGCATATACACAGACATACACAAAACAGAGCAGACGCTCTCCGAATGTGGAGGTGACTGGTTACATTCGAGTACAGTGCTATATTACACCCCCCGAGCAATGCATTTGGAGTACGTGTTGGTAGCTGTGCTACATTTATAAGCAATTTTAGAACACAGAACTAGATGATATGCCATGATCGCATAGATAGATCTGACCTAAAATCGATTGAACTACGAAAAATGAGGAGCTAATAGGTATAAATTAACTGAATATAGACCCAAATGCGGTGAAATTGAAGAAGTACTTTGCTATCTTCTGGTTCGCGTCGAACAATTTGTATATGGGACCAAGTATGCGGTAACAGGATGAATCTGGGAAAACGTGGACATCAAAACGAAGGGAATAAGGGAGGCAGTCAATTTTTTCCCATTGAGGCAGGATTATAATGTATGTCTATTGAGGTAGCAGTGATACACGCAAGTTGACTACTGTATTTGATGCTTTTCGGGATGACAGAGAACGATTCGTTTCTAAACTTACTTCCATCTGCGTTAAAGGATAACAGAGAGTGAACCGGGTGATCGATTGAGATGTAGTTGTAACGACTTACGATTATATGCCAGACAGATTCAATCTAGAGAAGGATAAATTGATGGAGGTACTTTTTTTTTTTGCAGTGTTCTGTCGGGATGCATCAGTCACGTGACATAGCCTGCATTCTACTCGTATACAGCTACGTGTATACGTGTATGTACTTTAAAGCACTGTCTACTTGCGATCCTTAACGGTAAACCTGTCATCTGTCGGTCGTCAGAGGACCTCCATCTCATGTGTGAAGAAACGTGACACACTCCTCTAAACGAGCTTTGATTTATGCGATCGCCCCTGTCGCATCTTGTGTGTAAAATCGAGACTTCAGCGTTATAACCAAGTTAGCGGTATAAGCTCGTGACGCGCTACAATCCCCGTGTACACATTTGCCCAACAGATGTTGTGTTTACAGAGTTAGTGGCGGAATGACTTGTAATTTTCTCATGTCGGATGCTGCTGCTATGCGTTTATCTGTTTCCTTGTATGATGTATCCCCCGCTACTAACTATCATTTTATATAGACCTGATGCAGGCGTCATATAATTTCTGAACTGTGACTGGATGTGAACAATCGACACTATACGTCTCCGCAATGCTATATTGTGCTCGTATGATGTAATGTAAATGTTTAACGGAAGTAGTTTTTTTCGCTTTACGATTTGATGAGATAGTTCAGCGTAGAGAAACTGTGAAGAATAATGCATGTCTGATAGGCCGGAAATGTATTCGATCTAACATTTTAGCCCGTTTTTAAGTGCAGAACGTTTTAGTCTTCGGAGTGCGTCTGTTTATGTTCTCTCTCTTACCAATACTTTCCAGGTACAGATCTAAGACTCTAGAACAATAATTTAGAGTTGATAGCTTCGTTGATTTAGGTAAAAATGTGTACGAGAATTAACTGTAAATGGGCGTACTAAGTGGTCATCTACCCAGGTTCGCAATGATACTCGCAAAGTAGTGAAGGGATGGTTTAGCTATGATACTGAAATTGGGGAAACATTTTGTCACATGTCATCTCGAACTCCATCGCGTATAAAAATGAATATTTTCTTGTTCTTAACTGTATGCCACTACATTACGGCACTTTGAAATCTGTTACTATACATCGATAAGGAGTGCTAAGCTCCTCGACATGGTCACATCTCGAGAAATGTCGTGCACTTGGACGGGTTAGGACTCGGAAAGCTTCATTCATTCACGTGACGTGGAGTGTAGCGGTCTTCTTCTGATCGGTTGGAGATTAATTCTCTAATGGTGCTGCAGGGCGGGTTGGTCAGTGACTGTGTGAGGATGGTCCTTTACCCTAAGATGGGAAGAATGCTCTGAGACTCCCATACCCAGAGAGATGGATCGTAAATTAAGTACTATGCTCGAGGTCTTAGAAATATGTAGAGCGCTGTCCGGTATACTTTGATGATTTATGTGTGAATGGGCGTACTGAGTAGTCGTCTATCCATGTTCGCAACGATACTCGCAAAGTAGAGAAGGGATGCTTTACCTATGATACTGAAATTGAGGAAACATCCTGTCACATGATTGGCCGGTGTTGGAGTTACTATAAAATTCTTCGCGCTATCAAGTGTGTTGCTTAATATTACAGTACATCGGCGTTGTCTTTTCCATCCCATCCGTGCATTGGTGTGCTGTTGCTTACCACATAATGATTGACTGACAACGCTTGTTTGAGTTGGAGAAAAAGTTTTGTGGCTGGGTGACAACTTCTGGGGGTTGGTAACATGAAACAGTGATCGCACACATGAGTGCAAAATGAAGAATCACTCGAAATGGAATGCGGAGCCATCATCTATTCCGTCACTGTGACATATGAGTTTAAATGTAGAGGTCGTGAATCCCTTTTGGACGGTAATTTGAAAGCTCTCCACAACGCAGCCAAACACTTCTAGTTTCCCTACCTTGTAACTGTCTTTTATTTAAAATTATCCAGTGTTATGCTATCTGCCGTAAGAATATGATTTACACTGTACGATGTGTAGTTCTCTGTGAGAGGCCGTGGATCAGAGGGTGTCAATGTCGGTTTAGAACCTGACACAAGTTTGGAAGTCGTGGCAGGAAAAAAAAAGGAAATGTTTATCGTTGTACAAAAGCGTGTTAGAAAAGTGTTTGAAACAACTAAACAGGACAAGAGGGAGCGGCTCAGGGTGCCTAGAGCATAGGTGATCAGACTTTAAATTGACCTCTGCATTGTCTGTATAGGTATATTTAATAGGATCGTGTCCACATAGTCGTCTGCAGTAGCAGTAGCAGTTTGAGGTGAGGGAATTGGGAGCTCCGTTAGGAATGCTTGGATGGCTGCACTCTGCACTAATCTGGGGAAGTATTGTGAAATCTGTTTCTCCACGCTGGAGGTTCGTCGCAGTTATGCGTCATTGCATCCGCATCGATGCCTAGATGACTTGTAAATAGTATGAGCTTCTATAGTGCGTAATTTTTCTATGTTGGGAAGGTAGAGAATAACGATGATAGCATGCTGTCAGATTGATTTGAATGGACAGGGATCTGTAGTACTTGTATCTAGTTTGAGGACGTACCACATTGCGCGCATTTCCACCGAATGCTCAAAACACGGCCCTGTTGGTCGTTCTGTTTCTACACGGGTTGCAGAAGGTAGTGGATGTGTACTTTCTCTGACTTCTGCTAAGTTCCGACTTATATTGGAACAAACACTTGTGGAAAAGTGTAAACATTGGTGCGACTGCAAGATGTGTAGGGTGTGACTAAAAGCAGGTTGTAATTTTACTGTAGCAGACAAGTTGGATGAAGGTGCTTCGTTTAGAGATATGAGAATGAAAGTAAGATGATTCACTTGTGGGTGTGAGCATATGCATGTATGTGCTTTAATGGGAAGACCTGATTCCAAATGATGGACATAATTTCTAACATATAGCGTAACTCTAGAGATCTGGGAAGCTAGTGTACATTTTTTTCTTCTTAGGACCTCAATCGGCACATCATCTACTAATACTATTACTACTACTACTACTACTACTGTTTGTGCTTCTTCTCAATCAGTCATCGCCTATAACTCGGCGGATATATTGCGGAACCCCTGATATGGTCTCGAGACAGAACGCGTTGCAAATACTAAAGAATTTTCTAGTTGGGGCGGTGTGAGGTAGTCGCAAGTACTTCTTACACACCATGTTCCTTAGCAGAATCACTTTCAAAGTTAATTGATTTTATGACGCAGCTGCATCGTTTGCTGATAATACGTATTCGTACCATCACCGTCACGGTAGTTGTCCCGAAAACACCGTACCTCGATTTGTAAAGAGGGTATAGCATTTAACATGGACACTTTTGCGCACGTGTAGAGCAAAGACCACTTGTGACAGTAACATGCAGTAGTTGTTGGGATCGTGTTTTTTCTTTAACATCTGGTCGATTACGTCTATTCCAGGGTGGTAGGACTCGCAGGAAGAACGTAAGAGACGTACACATGGATCGTTGATTTTCGGCCAGTATTATTTCGTATCGTAGACAAACAGTTATTGACCAAGTACTATAAACATTATTAGCGCTGGGTGCGTGATATGTTCGCATTTGAGCATGAGGTTTATAAAGTTTGTTTTTGTGTAAAGGAAATCACCATGTTCAACCGTAAGGTGGGTATGTATTTGACTTGGGGTACTGTGATGGCAAAGGGAAGAGTATGTTCAGTAGTAAGGAAGGTACAGATATTTCCATTTCCAGAGCAACAGCCCTCAGAGGGGAGTATTTCCGATACTTCTGTCATTGCCGAATGCCATTCAGTTGAGACCGTGACCGTAACATTTAATTGTAAGTATAATGATAGAAGATATATGTCAAGATTTTAAACATGGCTGCAGCAGCAACTGTTAAAATTCTTCACAATAAAGGATGGCAGCCAAAAACAGTTGCAGGTAATAAAAAAATTCTATCCTGCAACTGTTTTTGGCTGCCATCCTTTATTGTGAAGAAGATATATGTGGCCGGTTTTCTAGAATGTTTCGTTGTATGCAGAGTCTGTGGTGGTACTGATTGACGTTCGCGGTTAACGGCAGCAGTCTTCCGAATGCAGCGGCCTCTTGGAGTGTTATTCTCTCCCATGTAATGTATAATAGTTAACTTTGCAGTCCTCTACACGACTGAAAAGCGAACTAATAGTTAGTATGTGTTGGGCTGCTTTCGTGAGCAAGTGGAAATTTGAGAAGATGGTGCGTTTGCGGTGGAGCGTTATTCGCTCCCATGTACATTGTTCCGTTCACTCCTTCTACACATTTGGCGCCTTTATTTAGTTGAGAGAAGATCGATTGTGGTGTGTGCATCTGGCATGTGGAAGACATGGTTGCCTATTCTCTAGAAATGTGAAAGACCTTAGTTGGCTTGTAAATTATAGGGATGATTTGGAATGTGTTACATCAGCAAGGTCGGTATTCGCGGGTGGAAATATGATTTTTAATGTGGTTGCTTAGTGGTCTAGAGCATGCTCCACATTGCTAAAGTTTCGGGTTTGTAGAGAAATAATTTCTAGTGTACATCTTCGGAATTATTTTGCGCTAGCAATAGGTAGGCTACTGCTGTGTGCTTGATATCGAGAAGTACGGCGAAAATGATATAATATTATGGTGAAAATAGGTGTGTTCATGTAATCCCAGAGTCTGGAGACGCCTGTAGAAATGCAAGCAAGCAAGCAGGCAGTTCCAGACCAGAAAGAGTAGCGCGTTTGTATCGATGGGAAGACGAGTGTGTCTTTGTGCATCAGTTCTGAGAGTGACTTCGATTCATTGAGGACTTTCTGTTGTAAAATGGGTGATTTTGTATGGCATGGAATATGAATTGTGTGTTTACTAGATCGATACGGTACGCGTTGATATATTTCTGAGTTGGAGATCAGTTTGGCCAGCCAGTGTGGCCAAGCTGTTCTAGGCGCTTCAGCCTGGAACCGCGCGACCGCTACGGTCGCAGGTTCGAATCCTGCCTCGGGCATGGATGTGTGTGATGTCCTTAAGTTAGTTAGATTTAAGTAGTTCTAAGTTCTAGGGGACTGATGACCTCAGATGTTAAGTCCCATAGTGCTCAGAGCCATTTGAACCATTTTTTTTTTTATGAGATCGGTTTCACGCACTAATATTCAAGCTCCTGGCCACAGTGAGAGTAGAGTGTAAATGAGTAGGTGTGTTAACGTATTTGACGATATGTGTGGCACTTTGCGAGGTTTAGTTGTCAGTACGAAGTGGTGAACGTTGTAAAGTAGTTTACTGCCACTGAATGTTGCGTCTGTAGAAAGAAAGAAAAGGCTGATGGTGCTTTGCTAGGACTGGGAAGCATCCTAACGTATAGCCGGAGTGAGTATAGACATATGATAATTTTTTCAGGTGCTGTACAGATATAAAAGATATCTGCACTGTTTATCTAAAATGTGTATATATTGCATTGTAAAGTTGGTATGGTTTATGTTATGGCATGACTAGAGAGGATGACTGTGTGTCCTATTGTTAGGGACGTATAGATTGAGTGAGAATTCTTAAGTGGAAAATTATACTCGCTATAAATACTGAAGTACAGTCATCAAGAGGAGAGATTACCTGTACATTGATTGGTGTCAGACTGTAGCATTAGTAGTAATATTTAATTGTAGCTACAGAGGTAAATATGTTCCTGGCATGCAATATTCTTGTGAGTCTGGTATGTATTTGATAACGTGGAGACAATTTTGCGGGTTTAACTGTGAATGCAATTTAGCGATCTGTGTAATATAAGGGCTGAAAGCACTAGAAAGAATAGGTGGATGGTGCTTCGATACTGGTGGCATAAGTAATTAGGCGTGTAAATTCGATAAGAGAAAATAAGAATGCTCCATCGTTGTGCTGGGATATAGGGGTCTGTACATAGCTGAGGGAACGTTTGCATATGTTGAAAATTGGAGGGGAAAGACTTTAGGAGCGCTGGGATGAGTGCATTCGATGTTATTTTCGTAAACAGGTTCTGTTGGGATAAGAATTTTCGCGCATACAAGCTGAGAGAAAGCGTGTGTTAACTATTTGTGGGACGCTATACAATTCCCGAGAGGCCGACTTGGTTGTTATTTTTTTCGCAGAGCCATGTAACGTAAGAGTAACGTTGAGATCGTTTTAGATGCTGAGTCGCCACGCGGAGAAGCAGGAGCCACGTTGGGGCGGGTATGCACGACTGAACGCGTGTGTCAACACGCCCTGTGCTGTTCTACCTTCAGTGGTAGAGACAAGTGGGGCCTGGAGATGTCTCGCATATGAGACTGGCGAGAGCGCGCCTTGGAATGCTATGACCTCAGTATAACCATGACTGTATAGAGGCATGCTACTTTCACCTGCGTTCGGCGGCCATGGCTTTTGGCTGTGACGGAGCGCGGTCCTGAACGGACGTCTTTGTGTGCATCAACTGACCACCGCACGTGCGCATGAACGGGATTCAGGCGTTTGCGCTCTGGAAATATGTCCGATCGCGTCATCATCGGCGTCTAGGTGAACATGTATTGCGATAGCAATTTCTCAGAAATGAAGTATGAAAGGGATGCGGCCGCTTGCGGGACCTGGGCGGGGGTGTGTGCGTGGTTTGACAGCTGACGGCCGCGCCACGTCGTTGGGGCTGCTTGTGCACTCTACTGGATAGGGGATGGCGGAGGTTGCTTTCGGGCATTGATTGAATTATTTTGCAAGCAGGTGTGTAGGATGTGCTATGAGTTATTTGGACAGTTTACGAGTACTGAGCGTGTCTAGACATAAACGTGCTGAATTATTTAGGAGGAGTATGAATGTCTGTCATTAAATTATTTGCGTAAATTAGGAGTTGTTTGCGTGTCTGCAGACTATGTATTGTGAACACAAGTATAAGATGGAGAGTGTTTTGCCTCAATGTGATAAATATATTCTATCTCTAAATAAAATGTTCGAAAATAAATAGAGTGGACTCCTTCCTTACTCTTCCCAGCAGCCTGGCGCAGCCTGAGTAATTTTAGTATAATTCTCGTCCCTACAGACCACCATCTGGGATTAGGACATAGGAGGGATGACAGTACGCTCTGGTGGCAGTAATGTGTACTATGTCAGTTGGACAGTAAATCTCGTGGTGGAGACACCGCCTGCAAAATAAAGACTTGTGTTCAGATCCGTTTTCCCGCCATTTCGCCGCACCAACTTGGATGACGCCATGCACTGTGCACGTTAGTACACGTAAGTGCATGTTAGTGCACATTAGTACACGTTAGCCCGCCAACATGGGTCAGTAAGGGTGCGTGTTGCTAGGTTGAGGATCGTGGTGGAGACTTTAACTGTTTGATTCCAAGTCCAGGTGGGTGTGGCTTTGGTGAAAACTGATTCCAAGTCCTAGGTTATATGAAGTCGAATCATGTGACTAATGCAGTAGCCAATAGGAGTGCAGCATTCTATGGGTAGGGGGGGGGGGTGCTAGGTCATGAATGAACACCACGTTGCTAATGGGAAGATGTGGAATTTCTCATTTGATCATTGACTGTTGGAATTGTAAATTGACTTATTGAATATGATTAAAATTGAAATTGAATTAAGTAGTTAGGTAATTGCTGGGTTAGATGAGTGATGTTGGTGTCACTTGTGTTTAGTTAAATTCGTTAGCATATTTACAGAAGACTATGTCCGGAGTGAGTATAGAGGCGCGGGCTGCTGACGTGGCGCATGTCCGGTTATAGTGCGTGCGAGAGACAGAGCAGATGATCTTGTGTCACCATGTGAGTTCACGGAAGCACCCTCTGGTGGCCATGATATGAACTAATTCAGTTGGGCTCTGGAGCTCGCGGTGAACACACTGGGTGCCATCATCTTGTATACCAGTACTTGCGTCATGATCTGACGTCAGGAGAGAGCCCTCTGGTTGCACCGATAAGCACTAAGCCAGTTGGGCTCTGGAGCTCGTGGTGAACACACTGGGTACGGCCATCTTGAATAATGCTACTTGCGTCATCACCTGACGTCACGGTGCCGTCCTCTGGTGGCGACGATATGAACTAAGCCAGTTGGTGTCCAGACCCAGTGTAGAAAACACCTGCTTGAAATTAGTTAAATAATAAAGACAAGTACTTTTTCCCGTCATTTTCTTTGTTTAGTAGAGATAACCGGGGTGTGGTGCATTATCCTGCTGGAATTTGAACTTCACGCCATTTTTCTGGGGGAGGGAGGGGGTGCGTGGCACTTTCCTGCCAAAATTCAAACTTCCCGCCAAAATCCGCCATCTTGATTGACGTCACAGCCGCCATCTTGGATGACGTCATCGCCACTATCTTGGATAATGGTACTTTGGAATGGTACCGCCCTTGTTCCAATACTTATCTATTTTGAATTCTTCCTCTACATGGGTTGCAAATTACGTTTGTTCAGGAACACACTAGATTTCTTGTTACTGTGCTTCTTCTAATACTCACATCGTTTGATTTTGTCTTACGATTTCCTCCTACATTCCCTTTCAGCAGTAGTTGAGGTGCTTTGTAAGATGCTTGTGACAATTTGACACTTCGACACCATTGTTCGAGACCATGGAGCATGACATTTGTCTTCCATAATTCTCCAGGAGTCACCGCTTACTATGAACAAGACATCATCTGCAAATGCTACCAGTCCGCTCGCGTTACCACTGTCATGTAACTTCTGTAGTATAGATATCAATGCTACATCCCAAAACTCTGGACCACTCTCTGATTTCTGCGGATATCCTTACGTTATTGTCTTCATTATTTCCTTTCCTGGGCGTATTAAAGTTGCTTGTCTCCCGTGGCAATACTCAGGCAGTTGAACAGAGCCTCTGGACACTCCCAACTCCCTAACGCGACTGAAGAAAGGCGGCCACCATAGGTTGTCGAAAGTGCCCATAATACCGATCATCATTGCTACAGCCTACGTAGAATGAGTACCTGATCGCCTTATTATTGCCTCGTTAGTTGTCTCTCTTCTTCTAAACCCGTACTGGTGAGGGCTCATCCTGCGTAGCAGTCTATCACCTTGTAATCTGTTGCATAACAGCTTTTCAAATATCTTGCCGAGAATGTTCAGAAGATAAATTGGTCTGCAGGTTCTACGTAATCAGCAACTAGGTGCAGGGATCATTCCTTGCAAGAGACATTCGTTATACAGTTCATGTAAGTAGATAGTTATTTTATCACATAAGGATTATATTGGTACGGCAGGAATCCCGTCTGGTGCTAGAGATTTTTTTTTTCTTTTTCAGTCTTAAATTTATTTGTGACTTCTTATTGAGCAAAGGGATATACAGGTTTATTGTTTATGTAGTCTTCCCATAACATTTTTCGTAAACTATGCTGATCTTCTCTCTTTTCATCTTCATCGCCAGGAAGCTTTGTTTCTATTATCAGGTCATCTGACTGTTCCCAACTTTCTGTTACAGTCCCGTCATTTCTTCTGAGTGAGGAGGAGACTGTTGGTGACCGTATTTCCTCGCAGGCTGTTTTGTACGATATTCGTCAGGGATCGGTTTCTAAGTTAGTCTCCACGAATTGTTTCCATTGCTCCATTATTATTTTCCATAACTCTTATTTAAACATGGTTTAACGTACCTGTACCTACGCAGTCTTCAGATTCTTTCTTCATGGGTCATGCTGCGGCTCTTCTTGTCCCACGTGTTAATGTCTGCAGCGTCTCAGTCGAGATGTGAGGTACTCCTCTAGAAGGTCCTCTCCTGACAGTTTTTAACGCCTTCGTTGTTCTATTAAAGCCACTGTCAGTTCATGCACTTCAGCATCTGCATCATTACCCAGTCATGGACTTCCAGACATTGAAACGTCCTTCTCATTTCTTCTCAGTAATCCTCCTTTATACTGTGTTTTGGCCTTATGCACAAGTTTTCAGTGGTGACTTGGATTTCCCTTCCAGTAATGGTATGATGTATTATGGTGTGCGCACTCGTTGTCATTGCACTCTCAACATTCCAGGTTTTCACATGACATGCCGCTCCATATTTGTTAGAGTGACATCTATGTTTGAGGTTGACCCAAACCTCCCCTTGTAGGTGGGCGGATTGCGAAGTGTATTGAATACCTCTAGGGTGAGTTCCATAATGGACTTTTCTAGTTGCCATCCAAGACTTTCAGTCAGGTGGCTATGACATAATATGGATTTCACATTTTTATCGATGGTGTGCACAAGAGGCTTAATTCGTCTCAAGAGCATTGTTGGGCACAGAGGCCTGAAGCGAAGTCGACGTTCTAACTTATCTCGAAGGTGTTACATCACGTGCAGGTCAGTACTCTGAGTGGATGATGAAGATGTTTGTTTTGTGGGGCGCTCCACTGCTCAGTCATCAGCACCCATACAAAGTCCCAATTTTTTACACAGTCCAATTTTTACACAGTCCAGTTTTTACACAGTCCAATCTAGCCACTGTCACGAATGATGATGTTGATGGTGATGAAATGATGGGGCCAACACAAACGACCAGTCCCCAGGAAGAGAAAATCCCCAACCTAGCTGTTAATCGAACCCGGGACGCTGTGATCCAGAGGCAGCAACGTTAGCCACTAGACCACGAGCTGCGGACTCTCTGGATGGGCCAGTCCAATTCATGAATGTTATTCTTGCAAACCATTGCCTTGCAGTAGCTACCTTTTCATAGTATGCATTAGATAAGATAAACGTGTCTGCCAGGATCGCTAATGATAGCCTTTATTCTCGATAACCGTTCTGGTACTCAGTGTCACCACCTACAGACCAGGAAAGCATTTATTCAATATAACTATATACAAAGTAATTGTAATATACAGTATCAGGTACAATATAAAAGAAATAAACCAGAAATACAACACACCTTGACAGACAGTTATCGCTTGTTTCTTAAAATAGCACTAAAAGTACTCTGTCTGATGAACTGGTAGGTATGTAACTGACTAGAAGACTGAAGCATCTGCATGTCACACTCACGACAAAGCACGGCATTGCAGTCAGGGCCCCGCTAGACTAGCATCAGCAGTAAAATCAGGTGACGTTGCAAGTTTCCGGGATAGCAGTTGCACCCGTGGTCTACGTGTAGCTTCTTTGATTAGTAATTAAAACGTCTTTGGTCCCGGTTTCGGACCCGCCACCACCTAAATTTGGAATAAAAATCATTAAACAACGGTGGCCGAAGACTTCCTACATAAAAAGGCACCCTGATTCTACCAATGGCCTTGTCAAAGAGGGAGGAGGAGCGGACACAGGTTCAGGGCACTATCTTGCCCTGAGGTTGGGAAACTGCCCCTAAAGGCAGTAGAATCAGCAAATCAGCAATAATCAACGGCATGAGGATGCAGGAGGTAATGGAAACCACTGCATCCACAGGACATGTGGCCTATAATTGAAAAAGTATCATAATGATCTCTGCAATGGCAAAAGATTCCGGACTAGTCCCTCATTCGGATCTTCGGTAGGGGACTGCGAAGGGAGAAGTGATCATGAAAAGGGATTGAATAACCAACGAAAGGATAACGTTCTACGAGTTGGAGCTTGGAATATCAGAAGTTTGAAAGTAGTAGGGAAGGTAGAAAATCTGTAAAGGGAATTGCTAAGGCCCAGTCTAGATATAGCTGGTTTCAGTGAAGTGAAATGGAAAGTAGACAAGCATTTCTGGTCAGATGACGATAGGGTAATATCAGCAGCATTAGGGAGTAGGATCCGTTATGAATAGGAAGGTAGGGAAAAAGAGTGAAATATTGTGAACAGTTCACTGATAGGGTTGTTCTCATCAGAATCGACAGGAAACCAACACCGACAATGGTAGTTCAGGTATTCATGCCGGCGTCGCAAGCTGAAGATGAAGAGACAGGGAAAGTGTATAAGGATATTGAACAGGTAATCCAGTACGTAAAGGGAGATGAAAATCTAATAGTCATGCGGTTTGGAATGCGATTGTAGGGACAGGAGCGAAAGAAAGTGCTGTGGGAAAATATGGGCTTGGTACTACCAATGAAAAGGAGAAAAATTAACTGAGTTCTGCAATAAATTTCAGCTAGTAATAGCGAATACTCTGTTCAAAAATCATAAGAGGAAGAGGTATACTTGGTAAAGGCTGAGAGATATGAGATTTCAGTTAGATTACTTGAAGGTTGTGCAGAGATTCCGAAATCAGATACTGGATTGTAAGGCGTATCCAGGAGCGGATATGGACTCAGATCAGAGTTTAGTAGTGATGAAGAGTAGGCAGAAGCTTAAGAGATTAGTCAGGAGGAATCAATGCGCAAAGAAGAGGAACTTGGAAGTACGGAGGAATGAAAAGATACTCTTGAAGTTCTCTGAGGTTATAGATACTGCGATAAGGAATAGCTCAGCAAGCAGTTCAGTTGAAGAGGAATGGATATCTCTGAAAAGGGCAGTCACAGAAGTTGTAAAGAAGTCATAGGTACAAAGAAGCTAACTGCTAAGAAAACACCGGTAACAGAAGAAATACTTCAGATGATCAATGAAAGAAGGAAGTACAAACATGTTCAGAGAAATTCGCGATGTAAAAATATAAGTCACTTAGGAATTAAATAAACAGAAAGTGCAGTGAAGCTAGGGTGAAATGGCTCCATCAAAAATTGTCGGAAGGACTAACTCAGCATACAGGAAAGTCAAAACAACCTTCGGTGAAATTAAAAGCAAGGGTGGTGGCGTTAAGAATGCAACCGAAGTCCTCTGTTAAATGCTTAGGAGTTAGCGGACAGGTGGAAAGAGGACATTGAAGGCCTCTGGGGAAGTGGCAACAAATCTATTATTCATGCTGATGTGCAGAATGTATGAGTCGAGCGATATAACTCATGACTTACGAAAAAACATCATCCACGCAGTCCTGAAGACTGCAAAAGACGACAAGTGCGAGAATTATAGCACAATCAGCTTAACAGTTTATGCATCCAGGTTGCTGACAAGAATAATATACAGAAGGATGGTAAAGAAAGTTGAGGATGTGTTAGATGATCAGTTTGGCTTTAGGAAAGGTAACGGCGCCAGAGAAGCAATTATGACGTTGCGGCTGATAATGGAAGCAAGACAAGGGAAAAATCAAGACACATTCATTATATTTGTTGACCTCAAAAAAGCGCTCGACAATGTCAAATGATGCAAGATGTTCGAAACTCTAAGAGAAATACGGGTAAGCTGCAGGGAAAGACGGGTAATATTCAATATGTACAAGAACCGAGAGAGAACAGTAAGAGTGGAAGACCAAGAACGAAGTGCTACGATTAAAAAGGATATAAGACGGGATGTACTACTTCGCCCATACTGTTCAATCTATACATCGAAGAAGCAATGGCGGAAATCAAACAAAGGTTAAATAGTGGAATTAAAATTCAAGGTGAAAGGATATCAATGATAAGATTTGCTGGCGATATTGCTATTCTCAATGAAAGTGAGCAAGAGTTACAGGATCTGCTGAATGGAATAAGCAGTTACTGAGTACAGAGAATTGGAGACCACGAAGTAGATGAAGTTAAGGAATTCTGCTACCTAGGCAGCAAAATAACGCATGACGAATGGAGCAAGGAGGACGTAAAAAGCAGACTAGCAGAGGAAAAGAACGCATGATCAATGGAAACTTGTTAATATCAAACATAAGTCTTCATTTGCGGAAGAAACTTCTGAGAATGTACGTTTGGAACACAACGTTGTATGGTAGCGAGAATGGACTTTGGAAAAACCGGAACAGAAGAGAATCGAAGCATTTGAGATGTAGTGCTAGAGAAGAATGTTGAAAATTAGGTGGACTGATAAGGTTCTTCGCAGAATCGGAGAGGAAAGGAATGTATGGAAAACATTGACAAGAAGAAGGGACAGCGTAATAGGAATGTTTTAAGACATCAGAGAATAACTTCCTTGGTACTAGTGGGAACTGTAGAGGGTAAAAATTGTAGGGGAAGAAACAGATTGGGATACATACATCTAATAATTGAGGACGCAGGTCCCAAGTGCTACTCTGAAATGGGAAGGTTGCCACAGGGGAGAAATTCGTGGCAAGCCTTATCAAACCAGTCAGAAGACTGATGACCAAAAAAGGAAGTATGGCACCCAATAGAATTGGCTTCGTTTACTCAAATTTCTGCCAGAGTATCACACTCAGTGCTGTTTTCTGGAACATATGATGCTATTTGCGATTTCATTGCTATTTTACCGATATTTTTGAGATGTCAGACCCAAGTGTGGGTGCCGCTACTATTTTACCGATTTTCTTCCACTTTTTCGAGAAGATGCACGCAAAAAAATTTAAATATATCTATAATGCATTTTAGCAACAAATAAATTCATAATACGTGTCTACTGTAAGCCCACCACCGCTTTCTACGGTTTCACCGATGTTTTCCTAGTACACTCCTGGAAATGGAAAAAAGAACACATTGACACCGGTGTGTCAGACCCACCATACTTGCTCCGGACACTGCGAGAGGGCTGTACAAGCAATGATCACACGCACGGCACAGCGGACACACCAGGAACCGCGGTGTTGGCCGTCGAATGGCGCTAGCTGCGCAGCATTTGTGCACCGCCGCCGTCAGTGTCAGCCAGTTTGCCGTGGCATACGGAGCTCCATCGCAGTCTTTAACACTGGTAGCATGCCGCGACAGCGTGGACGTGAACCGTATGTGCAGTTGACGGACTTTGAGCGAGGGCATATAGTGGGCATGCGGGAGGCCGGGTGGACGTACCGCTGAATTGCTCAACACGTGGGGCGTGAGGTCTCCACAGTACATCGATGTTGTCGCCAGTGGTCGGCGGAAGGTGCACGTGCCCGTCGACCTGGGACCGGACCGCAGCGACGCACGGATGCACGCCAAGACCGTAGGATCCTACGCAGTGCCGTAGGGGACCGCACGGCCACTTCCCAGCAAATTAGGGACACTGTTGCTCCTGGGGTATCGGCGAGGACCATTCGCAACCGTCTCCATGAAGCTGGGCTACGGTCCCGCACACCGTTAGGCCGTCTTCCGCTCACGCCCCAACATCGTGCAGCCCGCCTCCAGTGGTGTCGCGACAGGCGTGAATGGAGGGACGAATGGAGACGTGTCGTCTTCAGCGATGAGAGTCGCTTCTGCCTTGGTGCCAATGATGGTCGTATGCGTGTTTGGCGCCGTGCAGGTGAGCGCCACAATCAGGACTGCATACGACCGAGGCACACAGGGCCAACACCCGGCATCATGGTGTGGGGAGCGATCTCCTACACTGGCCGTACACCACTGGTGATCGTCGAGGGGACACTGAATAGTGCACGGTACATCCAAACCGTCATCGAACCCATCGTTCTACCATTCCTAGACCGGCAAGGGAACTTGCTGTTCCAACAGGACAATGCACGTCCGCATGTATCCCGTGCCACCCAACGTGCTCTAGAAGGTGTAAGTCAACTACCCTGGCCAGCAAGATCTCCGGATCTGTCCCCCATTGAGCATGTTTGGGACTGGATGAAGCGTCGTCTCACGCGGTCTGCACGTCCAGCACGAACGCTGGTCCAACTGAGGCGCCAGGTGGAAATGGCATGGCAAGCCGTTCCACAGGACTACATCCAGCATCTCTACGATCGTCTCCATGGGAGAATAGCAGCCTGCATTGCTGCGAAAGGTGGATACACACTGTACTAGTGCCGACATTGTGCATGCTCTGTTGCCTGTGTCTATGTGCCTGTGGTTCTGTCAGTGTGATCATGTGATGTATCTGACCCCAGGAATGTGTCAATAAAGTTTCCCCTTCCTGGGACAATGAATTCACGGTGTTCTTATTGCAATTTCCAGGAGTGTATTTCACAAATAGCCACTTTTTTCAAGAACACACATGTAAAAACAATACAGGTCAAATGACCATCACACCACAGTAATTAAACAAATTACACAGATATTCGCCGGCCGCGGTGGTCTAGCGGTTCTAGGCGCTCAGTCCGGAGCCGCGCGACTGCTACGGTCGCAGGTTCGAATCCTGCCTCGGGCATGGATGTGTGTGATGTCCTTAGGTTAGTTAGGTTTAAGTAGTTCTAAGTTCTAGGGGACTGATGACCACAGATGTTAAGTCCCATAGTGCTCAGAGCCATTTCAACCATTTTTATACACATATATTCAGTGTTTAACGAAAACAGATTTGCATGAGGCCTACGATTCACTTAAACGAACTGTCCCCCACACTTTTAGTGTGTGCAGTTATCATAAGGCCTCGTAACGCTAAAAGATTATACTAGACTTGTAAAAATAACTGCGAAACGCTTGCACAGAGCAACACACATCTCGCAAAATGGTTGGTTCAAATGGCTCTGAGCACTATGCGACTTAACTTCTGAGGTCATCAGTCGCCTAGAACTTAGAACTAATTAAACCTAACTAACCTAAGGACATCACACACACATCCCGCTTTTACGTCTCTGC
Source organism: Schistocerca piceifrons (assembly GCF_021461385.2). Taxonomy (NCBI): domain Eukaryota; kingdom Metazoa; phylum Arthropoda; class Insecta; order Orthoptera; family Acrididae; genus Schistocerca; species Schistocerca piceifrons. The sequence continues at coordinate 307,778,591 of NC_060139.1, read as the reverse complement.
CACTGTGATAAGAATAGGTGAAAGATCTATGTACTGTATTTAAGAACAAACAAAAAAATAGCTTCCGTATTCCGAACAGTGTATTCCTATAGCACCACTGTCGTTGATGCTAACGTTGCCAACTAAAGACTCACTACTGCAGTGCGTGCTGGAGCCGGCCTGAGCGCTGGGTGGCGCACATGGATAAACAAGACAATGGCTGGCTCTGAGCACTGTGGGACTTAACTGCTGTGGTCATCAGTCCCCTAGAACTTAGAATTACTTAAACCTAAGTAACCTAACGACATCACACACATCCATGCCCGAGGCAGGATTCGAACCTGCGACCGTAGCAGTCGCGCGGTTCCGGACTGCGCGCCTAGAACCGCGAGACCACCACAAACAAGACACTAAATTAAGCCGACTGCATAGAGAATTTTACCTTAGATTAACACTGAAATGACCTCAGATCAAGCTTAAGCCGGAAAAAAATTACGAGATATCTCGAAAAGTTGTTAAGAGATTAATTATTATTATCTGCTTTCCTTACGTAAGTAGTGGATACATTTCTTACTCTAACCTTACAGATCGTTATATATATATAAGGTGGCGCACGAAATGTGTTACCATTATGTTTTTGAATATAAACTTTATTGTCAATAAAATCTGAAAGGAACATATACTACAATGAAGAACAGTCAATGGAGATTTGTTCTAACTCAGCACATGCTCAATATGTCCACCATTTCGTTTCCTAACTTCCTTCAAACGAACACTGAAGTTAGTGATTACCCTACGGCATATGTCTTCTGTAATTTCACTGCAAGCTTGAAGAATAAGTCTTCTGAGCTCCATTAAATCACTTGGACGTTTCGTAAAAATTTTTTCCTTTAGGTACCCCCAAAGAAAAAAGTCACATGGATTGAGGTCTGGACTGTTGGGGCGGGGGGTGGCGCACGAAATGTGTTACCATTATGTTTTTGAATATAAACTTTATTGTCAATACAATCTGAAAGGAACATATACTACAATGAAGAACAGTCAATGGAGATTTGTTCTAACTCAGCACATGCTCAATATGTCCACCATTTCGTTTCCTAACTTCCTTCAAACGAACATTGAAGTTTGTGATTATCCTACGGCAATATATATATATATATATATATATATATATATATATATATATATATATATATATATATATATATATATCGATCTGTAAGGTTAGAGTAAGAAAATTATTCGCTATGTACGTAAGGAATGCAGATAATAATAATTACTCTTTTAACAATTCTTCAAGACGTCACGTAATTTGCGTGATTAATTTAAAGGCTTTTTCTAGATACTTAGCGCCAGAGTAAAACTCGTAATGTTTTCCATAAACAGTTAGGTATATTATACGTGACTGTAGGCTTTCTGGCTTCGTCAGAAGATGGGTAGTATGACATTTCTCGAAACGTCGCGATATATCAACGCTACCACCCGGCTGGAGACCCGAGAAACCTTCATCAGTTAAGTATGTTGATTTTGACACGAGTCGATAGTGATTTAACATTGTTATAAATGTGCCATCTCGGTTCGAGTTGTAGTATCTATATAATACACATTTATTTCCTAACTACTGACCACGTTCTTACAAGGGCCTCCATACCAAGGGGGGGGGGGGGTGGCAACTCTCAGTACAAGGAAAAGTATAGTGTAGTCACGTGTTTTTCTTTCAAGAAAATGAAAAAAAGCCGGTATTATTCAGGTTTTTAACATGGTCAAAACTGGGACTTGTTTATGGCTACTTATACTTACAAGTCGCCATCCGTCTTCCAAAATACTAAAAATATTCCATTACTCCATGTCTAGCTTCCTTCCCCCACCCCCTCCCGACTACAAGCTATCGTATGGGCGCCCTTGCGAGCAAAAAACTACTATGATAGCTGCACGTGCTTTGATGAATAAAACATAACAAAGCTCAAGTCCCGCTGAGTCTATTAGCAACGTGATATTTAGCAGGTAGTTTTGATACGATTGTGTAGGTAGCTAAGAGGTTGCATTCTTCCTCATAGACCAGAGAAAACAGGTCGATCTTCGGAACTTTTCTTTCCATTTGATACTTCTATGACTACTGTATTGGCATATTGATAATTATGACAACACTACGTTTTAATCCATACCATACTTTCCGTTTTCCAAGGTATCCGGACTACTGTGATGTGCAGCATCCTGTGTGCAAGAACTTTACGCGATGTGAATTATACTATTTCCTTTCGTTTGCTGTAGAGATGTATGGGTCTTTCGACGTGTCTACTGAGGATGACAGAAAGCGAACTCATTCTCGGAATTAAGTGATAAATCATTTATCAGTGATAAATCATTTTCGCTTGGACAAACATACTGCGCAGCAGCTAGAACTAAAGTTGAGAGAGAGTATGACTGAAACCAAGCAAAAGAAACCAGCCACTGAGTGTAATGTGCATGCTACTCTTAACATTAATATTTTATGCTACAGGAAGCTTTCAGATGATAGTTAGCGATTTGTTTAAAACAGATGTAGCTACATCTTGCGGAGTTGTCCATAAGGTATCAGCCTACATTGCCTCGTTGAAAAAAGAATTCATCAAAATGCATACGGAAGAAAATGACGAGAGTAAAATCCATCGTGATGTTTATCAAACGGTTTCTTGGTATTTCATGTGCTATTGGCTGTACACATATGCTCATCAAGCCTGCTGGTGGTAAAAGTGCGGAGATTTTTAGGAATCGTCGCAGATGGTTTTCGTTAAACGTACCAGCAGTAATAAGCTTAATCAAAGCTTATTAAAGTGCATACAGAGCACCGCATATAACTTTGGGATGAAAATCTGTCTGCGAAGATATTCCAGTACCAACAAAAAATAAAACCAACAGGAGTCACAACGCAATGCGTGTGGAATTTACTAACAACGTATTTACATAAAAACATTTACGACTTTTCCTTGTAGGCTGCAGTAACATCATCAAACTTTTGCATTCTACTGTGTCTCTATATTGGCTCAAAACGATTACCAGCAACAAATCTTTTTCTGGTTACTTTCCTTCATCTTTATAATATGACACTTTCGATATAAATACTGTATATCTACGTTGTACGATTAATATCAGCGGTCGAACTGTGAGAATCCTGTCGATAGCCCATTTTAGTGGTGTTTCCAAGCATGTTTCGTGCTAACATAGATCAACAATGAAACTCCTAAGAGGATCCAAGTTTAGTGTTACACAATAGATAGGAGTCCTGAACAGAGTTCAGTTTCTGAACTAATCTCAAATTGACCTCCAGTCAATGATGTTTATACAATCGGGCCTAAGAATACAGATCCCCGCATTGTCTTGACCTTGTCTTAACTCTTGTCTTATCTCGTTTATCTATCCTTATAAACGCTGTGTCAGATACACGACAGTGGTAGTGACGATAATCTCCAACATAGAGAGTGTGCATACGCGTACTGGTAGTTGTTATTATCATTATTAGAAACAAACCCAGTACTTCGATCCGAGTTGCAGAGTGTAGGTGACATGCCGAAGGGATCTGCGGCCGCTCTTCTGCTACACACAACTCGACCTGTCAGTTCTTCGTAGGTGGATTACATTCCCCTAGAAAATCTCGAAAATGAATCAGAGCCCGACATACTTGCATTCTTCTGCTTTAGCTCGCTTCTAGATATTTGTATAGCAGTTTTGTCGATAATATCTGTTTCTGTTTCTCTGCATTACTTAGATTTATTTACGCCCAAGCCTACTACAAGTCCCTGCACCACGACCAATCACCGATTCCCACACTGGTATTCCTGCAGTTCGCTGGTGCCTTCCTGTAGATAACTCCATTGCCTGCGAACGCGCTACATCAAAGCAAATACCACACAATCCGTTGTATGGTGGATGGCGGAGGGTACATGGTAACAGTATTGTCGTTTTCCTCCCATCTCTTTTCACGCAGTGATCGAGTAAAAAATGATTGTCTATATACCTCCGTGCATATCCTAATCTCCCTTATACTTCGCGAGAAATACCTCGTCTTCTCTGTGACATATTCGAAAGGAGTATACCAACTTAATACGATCCCAAGAGCCACATGATGCGGTTGCTTCTCAGGTCTCGACAACCAATGACGTACTTCGATTTTATCAGTAACTTTGTTGTCAGAAAACCACATCTTCCGTGGGAGATCTACATATCTCTCAGTATTTGCTTCCGCTTTACGTCGGTTACTCCTAGGTATTTTACTAGAACATGGGTCATTTTTCAGTGCAGTGTCGACACTCATTTGAGGAAAACGATCGTTCTGTAACTGTGAATTCTCAGTGATGCGCTATGACACATGATTTAAAGAAGTCGAATATTTTCCCCCATGCTATCAGCAGAGTGTACAAGCTACATCCTGCGTGCTATTCGCCACATCGCAGATCACATTTGTTAACGGATGATGCAGAGCTGTTATACCGTGACGTCCATTGTGTTGTTGTATTGTAAGACACCACGTATACCGTTTGCATACGTATAGGTGTATGTCGTCGTTGTCGTCTCTTCTTTCCCTCGTCGATATCAGAGCATGAGAAATGTTTATGTTAGTGTTTACCTATTTGTTGTCGACAACACACAACTACACGGCCACGGTATCACCTGATTCCGGAATAGCTAGCTTAATATAGTATAAAGATAGTGGGTTTCGATGCTGCGTTACTTAAGTGTGGTATTATTCTTCACCTAACCTTTGAGACCTTAAGAACCAGCTACTCTTAATCAGGCCCAAAACTCGACTTGTAACGAGAGCACTTGCGATCAGTCTGTCACAATATTAATAACACGTAAGGCTCTACACCACTATAAGAAAATATCACTGTTCATGAAATAACAAAATATACGAATAAATTTCTTTATATTTTTCCTTTTTGTTTAATCATATGCTTTCAAATGTTTATTTCGCGCCCACAAATCATCCACACCTCGATGTAGAGTGTAAACGCGTGCATGACAAATAGTACAGTTTCTGTTGATAACCTTGTATGAGCATTTGGGTTGGTAGGCTACTTCGATCAACAGGATTTATATTCGACTTTGAAAATGATCTTTATATCCAAACTTACGTCTTCCACAAAGGCTCATCAAATAATCTACCCTTTCGCGATAATTAAGAATTAGTGTAAATTGTATTTTGTGAGTTTAAAGCAAACCATTGGCGGCGCGGAAGCAGTCTTGATACCGCGACACACTCGCGACGCTTACCAGCCTTTCACGAAATTGACCAGCATACATCTACAGCCAATTTCAAGGTCATAATTCGCCCTACACGATTGTGTGCAATTGAACTTCGTCCAATCAGTTATTTCTGGAATAGTAGTCACTGATCTCTACACTGACCGTCCATAAACGCACAATTAACACTCTTTTTTTTTCTAAGAGTAAACGAATGACGTCATGTCATCTACATAGTTATTAAAATATTATTCCAAAAGATCTCAAACATTTATCGTCATTATATTTTAACGGTAATCAGAAAAAAATATGATTTATTATCGGAAAGTAACACATAACAGATCGCAAATCGCACGTAACTAAATGACAGTTTTGCATAGCCTCGGCACTTAATCACGCAAAATTGTATATAGAAATCCCCTAAATCTCAATTTCTCCACACCAACTGACAGATACAAATAAGATATTCAAGACCTCATACATCAATCCCGACCTGTAATGTTATATTGTGTGAAGTTTTTTCCGAAGGAATCCTTAAGGTCATGATGTAAGTGTATTAAGAGTTACATATCCAGATATAGCTTGTGTCTCAATATAGAATTTTGACGTATCAGTTTAACAGAAAAACAACTACATCCTTTGGATGTGTATAATCATACAGCATTTTCTGCTAACTCTATCGTAGTCCTTGTGATTGTGTCTACGTCGCTAGTAAGAATGCCTAAAACGTCTGCTTATCTTCTATTTCCGAAGTATAATGCAGACTAGTGTATGTGCATAGCCATACGTCACAGCAGCAGAAGAAGCAGTAGCAGCAGCCGTAGGCCTAGTAGTAGAGCTGTGTTTTATTACCAGAACACGTAGAATATCACATAGAAGACATGGGAGACGGAGACCGTATGCACCATACTTGCTATTGTATACGTATTACCATTTTTTTTCTACTGCTATAGAACAATCAAGTTACAGCTGTAGTGTCACATATATGTTTTTATACACGAAACCTTCCATTAGGAGTGTTTTAAGTGTGTTCTGGACATTGATTCTTTTTCTTAAGGCTTACAGAATAACATTGCTTAATCAAAATTCGGTGGTACCTGTATTTGACGGCATTGTGGAGAAAAATATGTGTCTCCTGCTGCTTTAACGAAACACTTCCCTGTCATCATAATCAAAACACCGTCTTTTATAGTTCAAAGCTGGTGACCCATCACACAGTCCGCTTAACAGTCCGTCTCCATATTTCCCAGTCTTGGGCATTCCTGAGTAGCTGGCCCACGTTTGATGTGACGCCTCATTTATCTGGTCTAATCCATCGCCACGTTGGTCTTCCTTGCAATCTTTTCCCTCCGACTTCGTCTTGGATGGCCATCTTTTCCTTTTAACCTCCTGTCATCAAATTATGTGACCAAAAAACTAAAGGATTCGCTGGAGACAAATACTGGACAACCTTTCCTCCACCCTGAGTTCTCGAAGGATTGATTTGTTGGTCCGTTTGTCCATCCATGATATTCTCAGCAACCTCCTATATGTCCACATCTCAAAAGCATCAATTCTTTTACGGTCCCCTTCAGTAATTGTCCAAGTTTCAGAGCCATAAAGAAAAACGGAAAACACCAGAAATATCATTGCTCTCAATTTAGTATGGCTGGTTAGCGCTCTGTCTTTCCAAATCACTGTCAGCTTCGATGCAACATCCCTACCCAGGGCAATCCTACATCGTATCTCCTGCGTAGAGCCATCCTCTTTCTGAACCACTGAGCTCAGGTAGTCAAAGTGATCAACTTCTTCATATTCTGATAGTACATCAGTAGGTAGTAGTGACTCACCCCTGTCAGTTATCATGAGCTTGCTCTTTTTCTTAATAACTGACATTCCAAGTTTCTCTCTTTGTCTCTTAATTCTATCTCGCAGTTTCTTCATTTCCACTTGTGATGCTGCGCACAGGGTGTGTCATCAGCAAATCTTAAATTACTGATTCTTCGTCCACCAATTCGGATCCCACCATTCCAACCATGAAGACTTTTTTCATAACATATTATATATAGATATTAAATAGGACTGGCGATAGAATGCACCCCCGGACTAATTCCTTTACATTGTTCAAAAGGACTTGAAGTAGGTCTAGTGTGTTTATTGCCTTACTGTCAGAGCAGAGATTTCTGATAAGAGTAATAAAATTACCAGGAACACCCACCTCTGCTAGTACTCTCCACACTTCTCTTCACTGAACACGGTCGGAAGACTTGTTGTAGTCCAAGAAACAAAGAAGTAGTGGGGTACTGAATTCCATATATTTTTCAATTAGCTGTCTGACATTGAGAATCTGCTCTCGTGTTCATTTATTACTCACAAACCCAGCTTGCTCTGATGGTATTTCTTTATTTGAGTAGTTTCTCAGGCGTTCATTGACGACATTTAGAAGAACCTTGCTGGCTTGTAAAATTAATGAAATGGTTCTGTAACTCTCACATCACCGTGCGTTTCCCTTAAACAGAATCATTACCGACATCGTCCAATCCTCTATCCATGTTCCGTTGTTCCATATGCTGTTACACATTTAATGCATAATTTTCAAACCATAGTCTCCAGATGCTCTGATCATTTCAGCGTAATATGATCGGGTCCAGGTGTATTGTTAGTTTTCAATTTAGCTGTAGCTTTTTGGACTTCTTCTTATAGGAGATTAGGTTCCTTCTCAATTAGACTCTTTGCACGACCAAGTTTTACATTTCTGTCCATGTACTACTCGTTGCAGTATGTTCTCCATCGACCAGCAGCTAGTTCTATGTTGGTTAGGAGTTTGCCATCTTCGTCTTCTATAACCCACATTCTTGGTTTGAAGGCTTCGTTAATTTTTTTATCTCATTGAACATACATTGCATCTCATTGAAATCCCCGAATTTCTCAGTTCTCTCACATGTGTCACTGATGCAATTATTTTTGTTTTTTCGGCAGCTTTTCTGCATTAACGCCGATAACTTGCGGGACTGTTGAGTTCGCTGCAATCCTCTAATCTTCAGTACTTTTCTGTCCTCAGTGATTTGTTTGGTTTCGTTACTAAGCCACTTATTTTTATTCTTCACTTTTTTGCTATTGTTGGCTGTTCCTCAGATGTTTTAACTAATGTTTCCTTCAACAAATTCCATTTCTCTGCAGATGTCATGTTATCTGTCTGATCGGCCAATAATGTTTCTTGGACTCGCTTCCTAAATTTCAATTTCAGCCTTTTTCTCTAATCGTCTTACTTTTTGAGGTATCTCTTTAAATTTCTACAGTTTCATTCGCAGTTCAAAACATAAAAGCTGATGGTTAGAACCACAGTCACCACCAGAAAGAGAGGGGAGGGGGGGGGGGGGGGGGGGGAGGAGGAGATTAGTGTTCAACGTCCCGTCGACTAGGAAGTCATTAGAAGCGGAGCACAAGCTCGGAGTAGGGAAGGATGGGGAAGGAAGTCGGCCGAGCTCTTTCAAACGAACCATCACGGCATTTGCCTGAAGCGATTTACGGAAATCTCGGGAAACCTCAATGAAGATGACCGGACGCAGGTTTGAACCATCGTTCTTCCGACTGCGATTCCAGTCTGCTAACCACATCTACATCTACATCTACATCTACATGGATACTCTGCAAATCACATTTAAGTGCCTGACAGAGGGTTTATCGAACAACCTTCACAATTCTCTATTATTTCAATCTCGTATAGCGCGCGGAAAGAATGAACACCTATATCTTTCCGTACGAGCCCTTATTTCCCTTATTTTATCGTGGTGATCGTTCCTCCCTATGTAGGTCGGGGTCAACAAAATATTTTCGCATTCGGAGGAGAAAGTTGGTGATTGGAATTTCGTGAGAAGGTTCCGCCGCAACGAAAAACGCCTTTCTTTTAATGATTTCCAGCCGAAATCCTGTATCATTTCTGTGAGACTCTCTCCCATATTTCGCGATAACACAAAACGTGCTGCCTTTCTTTGAACTTTTTCGATATACTCCGTCAGTCCCATCTGGTAAGGATCCCACACCGCGCAGCAGTATTCTAATAGATGACGGACAAGGGTAGTGTAGGCAGTCTCCTTAGTAGGTCTGTCACATTTTCTAAGTGTCCTGCCAATTAAACGCAGTTGTTCTTACTTGTAATACCTGGGTATTTAGTTGAATTTACGGCTTTTAGATTAGACTGATTTATCGTGTAATCGAAGTTTAATGAGTTACTTTTAGATCGAAGTTTAATGAGTTCCTTTTAGCACTCATGTGGATGACCTCACACTTTTCGTTATTCAGGGTCAACTGCCACTTTTCGCACCATTCACATATTTTTTATAAATCGTTTTGTAGTTTCTTTTGATCTTCTGATGACTTTATTAGTCGATAAACGACAGCGTCATCTGCAAACAACCGAAGACGGCTGCTCAGATTGTCTCCCAAATCGTTTATATAGATACGGAACAGCAAAGGGCCTGTAACAGTTCCTTGGGTAACGCCAGAAATCACTTCTGTTTTACATTGCGCCACCCCGCTCTGTGGCACCAGAAAGAGCCTTAAAGCTTTTAACTTACGAACTCTTTCTTAAGCCAGTCAAAGAATAGTCATTCTGATTACGGTCTGTTCCACCTGGTGAAGTCCAGGTGTATAATCTTCGTGGATGGTGTTGGAAGCACGTGTTGGCTATAACAAACTTAATTTCCTGGCAGAACTGAGTCAGTCCATCTCCACGATCATTTCCATTGCATCCAAGTATTTAATTTGATGATTCCCACTTCCCTACCTTAGCATTAAAATCTCCTTGCGCTAAAGTAACTTACTTTTCGGTTATTGACTCCAGGCAGGAGAAAAGAGACTCGTAAAATTCTTCTAACTCTTCATCATTAGCTTTTGAAGTTCTATATGCCTATATTACTTTTATCTTGCAGGTTCTAGCGATGAATTTCACTTGTATTATTCAGTCGCTGACAGGATTGCAGTCAATCACTGCGGCATTCCATCCCTTGTGTACCAACAAGGCAATACCATTGATGGAGTTATTCGAGCTACCAGAACAATATACTGTGTTACCATTAGCTGTTTTCAAATGCCCAGTGCCTTCCCAATGAGTCTCTGCTAACCCTATCATTCCCATCACTAGCATTTAATATAATTAGACAGCCCTCCAAAGGGCCAAACTCGAATAATCCATTCCATAGATATTAACGAAATATAAATCACTACTTAAAACCATTTTCCATAGCGGAGGAAGATGTAAAGACTTCCACTAGACGCTTATCAGGAAACCTTTAAAACAACTTGGTTCACTTATTGAAATCAGCTTAAAATCTGCTGCCGAGTGCATTCATTACGGCGTATAAATAAAGAGCCAGTTATTTTTCACAATAACAATATTGTCTACCTCTTAGCTACATGACTGACACGAGTTGTATGTAGCAGCTGACGCGCATAACGTTGTGGCAGTTGGCGATGTTTAGCGTTCCCTGGCTTCATACAGGGTGTTACAAAAAGGTACGGCCAAACTTTCAGGAAACATTCCTCACACACAAATAAAGAAAAGATGTTATGTGGACATGTGTCCGGAAACGCTTAATTTCCATGTTAGAGCTCATTTTAGTTTCGTCAGTATGTACTGTACTTCCTCGATTCACCGCCAGTTGGCCCAATTGAAGGAAGCTAATGTTGACTTCGGTGCTTCTGTTGACATGCGACTCATTGCTCTACAGTACTAGCATCAAGCACATCAGTACGTAGCATCAACAGGTTAGTGTCCATCACGAACGTGGTTTTGCGGTCAGTGCAATGTTTACAAATGCGGAGTTGGCAGATGCCCATTTGATGTATGGATTAGCACGGGGCAACAGCCGTGGCGCGGTACGTTTGTATCGAGACAGATTTCCAGAACGAAGGTGTCCCGACAGGAAGACGTTCGAAGCAATTGATCGGCGTCTTAGGGAGCACGGAACATTCCAGCCTATGACTCACGGCTGGGGAAGACCTAGAACGACGAGGACACCTGCAATGGACGAGGCAATTCTTCGTGCAGTTGACGATAACCCTAATGTCAGCGTCAGAGAAGTTGCTGCTGTACAAGGTAATGTTGACCACGTCACTGTATGGAGAGTGCTACGGGAGAACTAGTTGTTTCCGTACCATGTACAGCGTGTGCAGGCACTATCAGCAGCTGATTGGCCTCCACGGGTACACTTCTGCGAATGGTTCATCCAACAATGTGTCAATCCTCATTTCAGTGTAAATGTTCTCTTTACGGATGAGGCTTCATTCCAACGTGATCAAATTGTAAATTTTCACAATCAACATGTGTGGGCCGACGAGAATCCTCACGCAATTGTGCAATCACGTCATCAACACAGATTTCCTGTGAACGTTTGGGCAGGCATTGTTGGTGATGTCTTGATTGTGCCCCATGTTCTTCCACCTACGCTCAATGGAGCACGTTATCATGATTTCATACGGGATACTCTACCTGTGCTGCTAGAACATGTGCCTTTACAAGTACGACACAACATGTGGTTCATGCACGATGGAGCTCCTGCACATTTCAGTCGAAGTGTTCACACGCTTCTCAACAACAGATTCGGTGACCGATGGATTGGTAGAGGCGGACAAATTCCATGGTCTCCACGCTCTCCTGACCTCAACCCTCTTGACTTTCATTTATGGGGGCATTTGAAAGCTCTTGTCTACGCAACCCCGGTACCAAATGTAGAGACTCTTCGTGCTCGTATTGTGGACGGCTGTGATACAATACGCCATTCTGCAGGGCTGCGTCAGCGCATCAGGGATTCCATGCGACCGAGGGTGGATGCATGTATCCTCGCTAACGGAGGACATTTTGAACATTTCCTGTAACAAAGTGTTTGAAGTCACGCTGGTACGTTCTGTTGCTGTGTGTTTCCATTCCATGATTAATGTGATTTGAAGAGAAGTAATAAAATGAGGTCTAACATGGAAAGTAAGCGTTTCCGGACACATGTCCACATAACATATTTTCTTTCTTTGTGTGTGAGGAATGTTTTCTGAAAGTTTGACCGTACCTTTTTGTAACACCCTGTATACAGTTGCCAATGAGATTCATTACGTATGGAAATAGCTGCGTTTAGGAACCAGATATGACATACGTTGCTTTATCGTGTGACTGTTTTCTGAAGTTCACGTAATTCAATGTGTATGCAATTTTACTCCTTGTCGCTATAATCATTGTTCGTATTTCAAAAGGAAGGAATTCTAGGCTTTAACGTCCTATTGACGGTGACGTCGTTGGAGATGGGACGCAAGCTCATATTTTTGAAGGCTGAGGAAGGAAATCGGACGTGCCCTTTGGAAAGAGCCATCCTAACAGTCGCCTGAAGCGAATTAGGAAAATCTAAATCTGGGTGGTCAGGCGAGGATCTGAGTCGTTATCATTCCGGATACGTCTCCATTGTTCTACTCAAGGAAGCTCCAGAGTCCGATGGAATCACTATTAGATTCTATACAGAATTTTCAGGTGAGTTATCTCTTTTAGTAACCGTACTGTATCGTAGATCCTTTAAAAAAAAAAAAAGGAACTTTTCCCAGCACTAGAAAGAAAAAAAGGCTACCTTCGCACCTCTACCAGAAGGGTAGCCGAAGTGCTTAGAACATATTCTCAGCTGAGCCGTAGTGAGGTATCTCGAACGCCTTTTTCCATGCGAAACAGCACAGACTCCGAAAACATGCGAAACCCATTTCGTCCTATTCTCACATGACATGTTAGCTGCCAAGGACTAAGGTAGTCAGGTGCATGCAGTATTTCATGACTTCCTGAATGCATTTGACTTATTACCACTCTAACGCTTATTAACGAAAGCACATTCAGGTGGGATATTAAACGAAATTTGGGACTCGATTGAAGAACTCTTGGTAGTGGGTTCAGTATGTCATTGGACAGCGTACATCGACAGATGCAGAAACAATTTTGAAAAATTACACTGTATTTAAATCCGTGCAATGAATGGAGTCATATCAGCAATGGATGTAGCAGATGAACAGGAATCAGTAAACAAAGCTGAATGCTCCAAACCTTTGGTGTATATATCGATGAAAACCTGAACTGGAAGAAGCATATTAATGAGCTACGCAGACATTTACGTACAGCTACTTTTGCTATAATTTCTAGTCTCGGAAACAAACAAATCAGCCTCCTAACGTGTACCCCATATTTCCACCCAATAATGACTTACAGAATAATTTTCTGGGGTAAAATCACCTCTTAGAAAGAAAGTATTGATTGCACAAAAGCGAGCGGTAAGAATAGTATAGGGTAGTCACCTGCAGCCGTCATGCAGCTACGTGGAAGCCGCGTGAGCACGAATGGTCACAGATTTGTTTTACTCTCGGAAGAACGTCATGGAGAAGCTGAAAAACCTGAACAGGCAGGAATGTAGGAATATGCTACAGACCCCCATCACTTTCGCTAGGACCGCGAAGGCAAGATTAGATTAATTGCGGCGCGCACACGGGGGTATAAGCAGTCATTCTTCGCGAGTTATATGGAAAGAAACACTAATATACGATACAGTGGGAAGTACCCTCTGCCATGCACTTAGCAGTGATTTGTAAAGTACAGATGGAGACATAGATGTAAGTGTTGATACAGAAGTTAGCATAAACAGATCGGGTGATGAACAGTGTACAATACTGTACTGTGCGTGTTTATGGGCAGTTTTGAATCTATATGTTAGTCAGCCACGGTCGCATCTGCAGGGTGAACCATAACTCCACTGACAAAATTTCAGAAGGATATTTTCTGAGTATTCTGGCATAAGGGCCCATGATCTCCGGGGGCTTCTTACAGAGCAATTGTGTTTCGTTTCACTTCTTATACCTACCCCTCCCCCTGTATCTGTGTTCCTGTATTGCACTAAAGTAGAGTAAATTCCTGTGTCATGACTGACTGGCAGTCACTCAAGAGGGACGTTGTAAGGAGCCTATTATTGCGACTGTGGTAATTTACTTTGTAAGTCATTCCGCAACCTGCTCGCTTGGAGATGATATTTGATAAAGAGGCAGCTGAGGGTGCAACCATGGTCCAAAACGGGGGGAATTCTATGTTTGATCGAGGTGAAAATTATGTTGCAGGTATCACGATTTATATCAAAGGGGCGCCAGTCAGTCTTGCAAGCAACCACTAACCGCCGACAGCGCATAGCCGACGGCTGGACGAGAGTAGGGCAGGCATCATAGAGCACATAATTGTGACGGTCGAAGATCCCACTGAAATAAAATCTAAAATAATATGTGTATTTTATACGTGTAGTTATTTCAGTTTAGGTCCTGAACATTTGTATTTCTGGTGCTCCTACTGTTTTTTTTTTTATCTATTAACTTGTGGTGCCAGAACAATTAACTCTCTTACTATCGTGTAAAATTATTACACAGCGCGTTCGACACCTTTCTTAAATTTATACGTGAATTTTCACTTATATTTATGCTCCTACAACTATGTTAATCGTTAATGCTGTCATAACTATGTTTCATGTTTTCAAAAACCTGTTGTAAAAAACTTCATGCATGTCAATCGATAACCGGTTCCAAGGTCCTTTGTTAATTGAATACCGGACTTGGTCATATTCTAATCCATACACAATTATTCTGGCACATTTACTGAACTGAGAACTAGTTAGGGACTTGAAGTGGTCCATTAATGTAGTCTTTACTATGAAATATATCGATGCAGAGTTTGAATTTTGGTGGAAGTGTTTAGCGGTTTGAATGATTACGAATTATGCTGTGGTGATTTGGACTTGGGCTTAACTTGAGTCGGAGGTTCGAGACCACCCTCGGGCATGGGTGTGTGTGTGTTGTTCTTAGCATAAGTTAATTTAAGTAGGGTGCAAGTCTAGGGACCGATGACCTCAGCAGTTTGGTCCATTAAAAATTCACACACATTTAAGCCGGCACGGTAGCTCAGCGTGTTCGCTCAGAGGGTTAGCTGGCCTCTGTAGTAAAAAAAAACTGAGTTAATGGATCAACGACGAACTGAAACGGGTGTCTCACAACGTACGCCCCGAGGAGATGCAACGAACTAAAACGAACAAAATAAAATTTAAAAAAAATGGTCAGCGTGACGGATTGCCGTCCTAACGGGTCCGGGTTTAATTCCCGGCTGGGTCGGGGATTTTCTCCGCTCAGGAACTGGGTGTTGTGTTGTCTTCATCATCATTTCATCCCCCATTCGGCGCGCAGGTTGCCCAATGTGGTGTCGAATGTAATAAGACTTGAACCAAGGCGGCCGGACCTGCCCCGTATGGGGCCTGCCGGCCAATGACGCCAAACACTCATTTCCATTTCCATTACACGGTCGCAGAGAGATTATTCTTTGACTCTGATTAATTTTTAGCACGTATTGTCAAAGTTCCGAATTTTTCCTCTCGACTTCTTCTGATTAGTCAGAGTTCAGTGCTACAAGTTACGGCTTATTAACGATTAGTAGAATCGTATTAATTAGGGGGATTTGTATTAAAGTCTCGTTTTGTGTGGCTTCTTCCTGGGTCAGTGACTACATTTCGAAGCACTCAGGTTTACTCAGGACAGTCGGTCGATCGAACACCCGAAGAACATAAAAGCCTCTAGGGTAGGAGAACGCTACAATGTTCAGTCGCAGTCAGTTCGCAAGTCCTTTCAATTGGACGCCATTTCTCGTGATTTGCGCGTCCTTAACGTGCCCCAGTAAACCTACCAATGGAAGGGGACCTAGAGGTGAACGCGGAATCCGAACCACGTGTCGCTTCTTCTGTATCTTTACATCAGTGAAAGGCGAAAGCTGACCAGAATTCCACCCCGCCATCTAAGGGTCTCCAAGCTCCCACTTTATCCCCAAGCCTGACTGTACTGTACTGAAAATATCTGCACAGCAGTACAAATACCGACGGTAGGCCTATGCGTTGTGCTTCTTATCTGGAAACAAACATATTCCATTCACTAACTGTTGACAGCAGAAATGTGAGCATTAACCCCGTACTCGCTTGGCCGTGCTCTTTGCGGGCTGCATGTGTTTACATTGGGGGGCAGTGTTTGTCTTTAGAACGAGGGTCTGCCCTTAGTGACTGTACTGTTTACTAATCATGTAGACCGACAAGGAGCGCTTTGAGTGCGAGATCGCAAGTTCATGGGCCACAATCCAGGTCAAGGCGTCGGTTGCGGTCATCCAGCTAATGAGGAGTGAGGGTAACGTGCACTAAAGAAAACAGTAGCAGACATTGCCACGAGGAGTCATCTCTGCCAGAGAGTAAAACAAGGCAATCCAGGGAGTATTCCACTCCGCTCACGACCAACAGATTGCGTTTTCGTTGCTTTTAATGGAATAGTAACGTAGGGACAATTTGAGTGGTAATATAACTTTCTGCTGGTGCATGGCTTCAGAAAATATGCGGAATTTCATTCCACGATATGACCACTACAATAGTTCTCTGACAGTGTAGAAGAGAGACTGCATCAGCAGGGATGGTAAACAAAAACTATTTTATGTTGACTTTACAACAGTGGCGAGTTGGATACTATACCAAAATCTACAGCTCTTTTTACGTTAGTGTGTTAATACCCTTGCTATTTATTTTAATAATAAGGTCCGTATGTTTTATGTCCGCATTTTACAAAAAAAGAAGAGTTCGCAATATAGCTTTACACACTTTGCAGTATGGGTAAAGTCGTGTTAATCTCTGCCTTGTACAGTTTTAAAGCTCTACATTAAATGGTTTCATCAACAAAATCGTCCATTATTACTTTTATAGAAATGAAATGACGTTATACTAAGTTTACCAGCATTAATTTGGATTTTAGTGTGACAATATCGATTAATCATTTTTATGAAATGATTGCACGCTTAATTTATAAATGTTAATTTGAATTTTAACGTGGCAAGTCCAATTGCATATAGCGCCACGTAACCGCCGTAGATGTTGAAGAGTGGTGCAATGAGAATAATAAATCGTTTAGCATAAAAATTGTAAACGAGATAGTAGTGGAAGAAGGAAAGAATATTCTATCTGGAAAACAAGAATAAGCAGGGTGGCTAGAGCAAGGAAAATAGAAGCAGACTGGCTCCTACGAAGAAAGCTTTCTTCAGTAAAAGAGCTCTGCTGGTAGCAGGTATTGATGTACAACTGTGAAAGAAGTCTCTGAAAGCGGATGTCTGGAGCAGAGCGTTTCTTGGAAATGAGATGTGGACTTCGGAAACTCAGAGAGGGAGAAACTGGAAATGTGGTTCTATCTAAAAATGTTGAAAGTTACGAGGAGGGATAAAGTACGAAATGATGAAATACTACAAAGAATAGGTGAGAAAAGGACACTATGATGAGCCTTACCAGAAGAAGTGACAGGGTTCTGGGACAGTCGATCCGGCATCCATGAAAGAGCAGTACGGGGGGAAGAAGTTGCGGCCGAAAAAGACCACATCAACATAGTCGAACGACTGATAAAAAAAAAATCCCAATTGCTTCAGTCAGTCATTGCATATGGATCCTTGATACAGACCTTCTGTAATTGACCTTATTCCGGTTGCGTTCGGGTAGACAAATTAAGTGGAAGCATTTCGTGTATTACACAAAAAATGCGTTTTTTGTATTCTGGGCTCCATAGGAAAAGGGGAAGGTGTCCCTCTAGTCTCCAACCTGAAAAACACACTGCTTTAGTTTACAGATTTTGGGTGAGTTATTTATTATTGACATCTGCGGCCTATCTCAGCTGGATCATTTAGAACATTTAGTTCAATAACTACCGTTGACGTACTTCTAATTTTCATTCCACTGCGAAAGATCTATCTTAAGGAACTTGCAACTAAAAAAAAAATCTGGTAAAAATACTCTGGGTTTATTAGAAACAAATTATTCAATCCCATTAGAAATAATTTTTGAGATTTGATCGGTTCCTACCTGAATTCTCGCAATTCACTGCATTGATCGTTTTCACTTTTTTTGTTTTTATTTAGGATACTAAATAGGATCAGGGGTTGCCAAAGAAAATATATGCTGTATAATTTCATATTCACTTCATTCTCGCCTCTTCACAACTGCTTCTGCTCGCTCAGGTCGATTACATGCATAACCTTGACTGCTATTTCAACCGTTGAATGTCTGAATTGTGACTATCTTCTTCAATAGTAAGATCTTGAAAGTATTAGCATGTGCTACGATCTCGAGTTTCTTTTCACATACAAGCCTCCAACGAACTTCCAGAGTAGTTTTCAAGTGACTTCCACTGTTGATACAAGGAATCTAACTTTTTATGCGGCCTCTCGGCTCCTGTCACGGAATACGTGATTTTCACAACAAATCAACAATTCTCACACAGCTCGTGTGGCACTTTGATGCACAGTTAGTTTACCCTTCCGCAAATTGTGAACGTTTGTTCGAAAAACGGTAGTTTACTTCCAGTTATTTCATGTGAGTAATACCCAAGTTCCCTCAGGGAGTCACACCTAGTAATACGGGGCTGGCGACCACGGGGTCCCGAGCTGAGTCCTGGCATTGCTCACTTTTATCTTTCCTATCTGGCCACCCTCGGCCAGCTCTTGTTCTTTTCCGACCCTGACGCTATTAGGTTTCGAGGGCTAAGGGTCTTTCATTTTCCAACCTATACTTCTCATGCAGCGTCTGACCCGGAGCGGGCGGCTGCAAAAGCGTCTGTATTCCATGTTAGGGGCGGCCTCCAGAACTGTGGAAGGCGACGGAATACCACTGCAGATTATCTTCCCTGCATAATGCAGTCTCCATTTTATGCACAAAAATTGGCTTCCTCTCATGTTAAATCAGTTTCCAGAGATAAAATAGTTCCCCATTCGGATCTCCGGGGGGGACAACTTGAAAGGAGACAAAAAATCAAAACGAGAATTGGTACCTGGAATATCAGAACTCTGCTACAAGTAGGAAAACTAGGAAACCTTAAAAGAGAGATGGAAAAGAATCATATGGACCTCGTAGGAGTTGCTGAGGTAAGATGGAATGGACATGGAGAGTTGCAGTCAGATGAATATGTATTCTACTACTCAGGAGGAGAAGTAAAAGGAATTAATGGAGTAGGAATGATTATGACAAAGGAATTGGCTAAATGCGTGGAATATGTAGACTATGCAAAAGATCGAGTTATTGGTGTAAGACTGAAAGGAGCACAAAAAGATTTACTGATTGTCCAGGTGTATATGCCAACTTCAAAACACGATGACCAAATTGTAGAGGAAACGTACAATCTAATAGAGAGAATACTGGACGAAAATAAAAAATGCTGCAAAATAGTAACGGGAGACTGGAACGCCTTTGTGGGAGAAGGGAAAGAGGGAAACGTAGTAGGCAGTCATGGTCTTGGAAAGAGAAATGACAGAGGTGAATGGTTAATTGACTTCTGCAGGGAAAGGCAGCTGATAGCGGCAAACACATGGTTCAAGAACCACAAGAGGAGGCTCTACACTTGGAAATTACCAGGGGATAAATACAGAAACCAAATCGATTTTATACTGGTAGAAGAAAGATACAGGAATGGAATCAAGAAGGTGCACACATTACCAGGTGCAGACGTTAATAGTGACCACAACTTACTTATGGCAGAAATAGAAATAAGAATGAAAAAACTGAAGAAGGCAACCATGGTGAAGAAGTGGGATTTAGAGAAGATAAGATCCAACAAAGAACAAATTACAGAAATGATGTCTCGGGACTTTCTAAACACATTACGAGACAAAGAAGCACCTGATAATGCCAGCGATTACTGGAATATGCTGAAAGAAGGATCCTTAAAGTAGGACAGCAAAATATAGGATATTTAAAAGGGAAAAGGTCAAAAAAACCATGGGTCACACAAGAAATGATTTCCAAGATGGAGGACAGAAGAAAATTGAAAAACAAGAACACTGAAGATGCAAGAAAGATATACCGAAGTTTAAATAATGAACTGCGAAGAGAAACAGAGCCGGCTAGGAAAAAATGGCTAAAGAGGAATGTGATGAAATTGAAGAACTGGACAGGAAGGGAAGATACGACTTACTATACAACAGAGTAAACACTATGACATGGGAACAAAACTGAGCAGGAAGAGCTACTATGGAAATTTTGAGTAAAGACGAAGAGGTAGTATACAAAGATCGTGACGATGTCCTCCAGAGATGGGAAGAATATACAAAAGAGCTATATGACACAAATAGCAAACCAGAAACTCTGGAACTTGAATCACACAACAGTGTAAGTTATGACGAGAAAGGACCGACCATCATAATGGAAGAAGTAAAGTCTGCCATAGCTGCAACGAAAAATGGCAAAGCGGTAGGTACAGATACAATACCGGGAGAAATACTAAAATGCTTGAACCACGATGGAAAAAGAGAACTATTGAGGTTATGTAATAAAATATATGACAGTGGTGAATGGCCTGAGAACTTTCTGACAACAGTAATGATTCCATTACCGAAAAAACAAGGAACCAAGAAATGCAGCGAGCACAGGACAATCACCCTCATTTCACATGCAGCCAAAGTGATGTTAAGAATAATTAATAAAAGACTTGAAAAAGTAATGGAGGAGAATCTTGGCGAGGAGCAATTTGGCTTTAGACGGAATACGGGCACCAGAGATGCAATAGGGCTCCTACGAATCTTGGGAGAAAGGTTTATTGAAAAAGGAAGAGATCAATATATATGTGCTTCATCGATCTAGAAAAGGCATTTGACAATGTGGTTTGGGACAAGTTGGCGACTATAATGAGGGAAAAGAGAGTGGACTGGAAAACCAGAAGTCTTATAAACTCATTATATCTTAATCAGAAAGTTTCAGTTAAAGTGAGAGGAGAAAGTACAAACTGGATCAGACTAGGAAAAGGAGTAAGACAAGGATGCTGTTTATCACCTACTCTTTTCAGCCTCTACTTGGAAAATATGATTGACCAATGCTCATTAGATGACAAAGGAGTAGAAATTGGAGGAAGAAGAGTAGGGTGTTTGAGATTTGCTGATGACATGATCCTTCTAGCCACAGGGGAAAAAGAATTACAGGATTTGGTGGACACCATTGCAACTAATGGAAAAAAAATATGGAATGAAAATTAACACAAATAAAACAAAAGTATTGGCACTGCGAGGAAATAAGGAAATAAAAATTATGCTGAATGGAGAAACACTAGAACAGGTGCAAAATTTTAAGTATCTTGGAAGCAGGATAGACACCGACTGGAAGTGCACCACAGAAATTAAAACAAGGATAGCAATGACAAAAGAGGCGTTTTATAAGAAAAGGAGAATCTTCTGCAGCGGTCTGGACAGAGAACTCAGAAAGAGACTCATAAAATGTCTTGTATGGAGTGTTCTTCTATATGGCGCTGAAACATGGACTATGAGGAAAAAAGACAGAGAAAGGCTGGAGGGTTTTGAGATCTGGACATGGCGGGAGATGGAAAGAATAAGTTGGATGGACAGAGTAAAAAATGAAGAGGTACTGAGAAGAGTGGGAGAGAAAAGACAGTTACTAGATGTAATAAAGAGAAGAAAAAGAAATTGGGTTGGGCATATATTAAGAAAGAATGACGGACTGATAAAAAAGTTTTAGAAGGTTATGCAGAAGGGAAAAGGAAGCGAGGAAGGAAGAGATTACAGATACTGGATGACATGAGGGACGGTACAACATACAGCAGCCTTAAGAAGGAAGCGATGGATCCCAGAAAATGGAGAGACAGAAGACCTGCTAATATAGCAGATGATGAATAAGCAAGTAAGTTTATTACTTCATTTAAAAGAACTGAAAACGAAAACATTGTACTTGCTATGATTGTTACATTTCGACGAAAATGAAGGTTTCTGGGGTAGACCGCATTGGGTCGTAAAAAAGAACAACTTAGCTGGCTCCGCCCTCTCTCTGTCTGTCCTGGGGTCATTGACCCCTTCATGTTACTCGACCATTGTGATATGTGAAATGAGTACGTATTCAGTCAACTGAAAGTGATGTAAACGGGCGGATTACATTAGGTATAAACGACTTTATAAGACAGAAGTGACATTTTGCGAAGTCGATGATTTTACTTTTTTCTGATCTTAAGATTTCGAAGGGCCAGCGGCGCCCTTTCTACGTACCCCACTGAGCCCAAATTCCACACAGCTCATTTTTACTTGAAATAGAGCCAATCTGGCGGGTAGCCCAAGAAAAATTATTATTTTAGAAAAAAGTACATACAAGGTGTTTCCTTAAGAGCGTGCACAAATGTAACATGACATAAAGAATGCTTCACTGAACCGTCTGAGAAAGGGAATCTGGGATCGTAGAAGCCAGCTTCAGGAGATATGGAAGTAAGCTTGTCTACCACTTTGTCTAGCATTGCTGTTTTCCAGCTTATTTACATTTAACAAAATGGTTCAAATGGCCCTAAGCACTATAGGACTTAACATCTGAGGTCATCAGTCCCCTAGACTTAGAACTACTTAAACCTAACTAACCTAAGGATATCACACACATCCATGCCCCAGGCAGGATTCGAACCTGTGACCGTAGCAGCCGCATGGTTCAGGACTGAAGCGCCTAGAACCGCTCGGCTACAGTGGCCAACTACATCTAACAAGTTTACATGCACTGAGCTGTTCATTTACATGTACATTCTTTATTTCCTGCAAGGAAACAGGGAGGATGTGCCTGATTAGTAGGAAGTCATGATGCAGGTTTTGTTTACTTTACTTGTCCATAAGGTGGCTCTGTTGTATCGTATTTACATTGTCCATGACAGAACGTCCTATGAATAAATGACAGACTCATTTAATAAGACGCTGCACTCAATTCGGAGTGGATGTCCTCAACAACCTCAGTGCTGTATTTCCTGGTTGCTGGATTGGAGAGGAGGTCCTCTTCCACGGCCTGCGAGGTCACCTGACCTGAATCCCCTTGATTACTTGCTATAGGGATTTCTACATTCAATTGTGTATGGGACCCCAGCGAATATGTAGATGAAATTAGTTGTCAGAATTGTAGCTGCCTGTAATGTGATTCGAAACACACCAGGGGTATTTGTCAGGCTGCGTCAGAATCTTGTTAGCCTGTGTCATGCTTGCACTGAGGCTGATGGCCATCAATTTCAGCACATTGTGTAAGATACAGTACAAATGGTACGTTCATTGTGTCAATGATGGTATTTGCAGTTAACTGTAGTTAATGTAAAGAAAAAAATACACAGTAATGTGATTTTATTCCTATTATCTCCTCAAGCTGGCTTCTCTGACCCCAGGTTCCCTACCTCAAATTGTTCAGTGGAGCATTCCCTGGGTCCTGTTAAATTTTTCCACGCTCTTGAGGAAACACCCTTTATATGGGCGCAGTGGCGTGCGTTAGATAACACGGCGGTTTACATCCATCGTAGAGTGTACTGGATACCGACGTGTGTAAAGTAATCATCAGCACAATAGATCTGTTTACACGAAGGTAGGGGACAAAATTTTTGTCAAGTTTTATTAAATCATCTTTTCGGTGTTACTAAATAGCATCAAGTGTGCATCATAATGGGAAAGGGCTACAGGTGAATGCTCCACTGGCATTAGCGTCGTGAGAGACCTCGAAAACTATAATGCAGTGATGTTATTTTGTACAAAGCCACAGTCAGCTTCTTCCCCACATATCGTCAAACCAAGCTATCTTGATTCCAGTATGTTGCTAAGCTAGGAATAGCGCATTTTGTGCACTTTCTATGCCTTTTCCTTATAGAAATACTGGTGACAGGAACCTTTATAGATACTTCATGCCCAGCCATTTTATCGTGTTGGTACGAATATAACAACGAATGCCGTCATTACAAGGTTGCCATATCTATCGCCGCCATCTTGGATCCACCATCTTGAATAAATTTGGCAACAATGCAATGCGGGGCCATACATAGTTTGCCCTACTACTCATAATTCTCATTTAATCGTAAGAAAAGGCGGTAATAGTGCAGGGGAAGAACACCGACAGACGACTAAACCCAGTCCTTTGGGTACCCCAGCCAACAATGCGACATATTTACATTTTGTTTCAGGGATCTTTCCTTTGATAATTTCTCAAATGCTGAATCCAGTAATTACCGAAATATACAATGCATCAAAATCTGAAACAAAATGAAAAATAATATGATCATGTCAAAACGCTCCTTCAGAGCAACACTATAACTTCGTTAGTAATTTGAAGACATTAAATCAGTGAAATTAGACGATAACGTAAAATATGCAACGAATTTCCTGTGCACTGATATTATTATTATTATTAGCCTTGAAACCTTCCATATTTCTGTAATGTAGCACTTTTGGTGTGTGAAAACATACAGATTTCCGACTGTAAGGAATTATATACATGTATATACTCTGCTAGCTACCTTATGGTGCGTCACGGAGGATTATTCGTATACCATAGTCGCTTCCCCTCTTTTCCGTTCGTGATGCGAATGGTGGTAATCCTATTAGTTGTCTTGTGAGCGCCACTTCCTCTCATTTTCCTTCATGGACTTTTTTATGAGGTCTGTGTAGGAGGAAGAAATAAATTAGTTGTATCATCTAATAATTTATGCTCTTTAACAAAGCTCTTCATGATGCACAACGCTTCTCACTTAGCATCTACCAGTGTATGAGGATCTCTGTATAGCTCTCGTGCTTACTAAACGAAGCCGCAATAAAATGCAGTTCTTTTCCTTTGATCTCCTCTATTTCCTCGATCAATACGGCTGCTAAAGGCGCACATTGAGGAGCGATACTGAAGCACTGGTCGAGCAGGTTTTGTAAGCTATCTCGTTTGGTGATGGGTCACTCTTCCTGAGCACTATTTCGATGAATCTCAGTTTCGCAACTTCCTTTCCTGTGATTATTTTTATTTTGAGGGTTAACTACCTAACTTTGCACCAAGCGGCGATCCTGTGCATGTCTTACTGCATTTTACTACAGTTTTCTACCATTACGAGTTCTCCATATACAATAGGGTCGTCCGTGAACAGTCTCATGAACTTTCGACTTTATTCACTTGTATGCATGGGTGGATGCGAGCTCCACCGATAGAATTTCGGAATCTGTTCAGGGATATTTTCTGAATATTCTGTTATCAGGGATACGTGGTCTCCCTTACACGTTGCTGAGTGATTGCATTTCTTACTTCCATTTATAGTTGTATCTGTGTTACACTGAAAATACCTGACAACAAAGGAAAAGTCTTATTTGTAAGCAGTCACTCGTGTTACTTGCTGTTGGCAACAGTAATCTCCATGTTTTTCTTCGTTCTGAAGCTTGCGTTTAATACTGTTCGGTTCTGTGTCGACTTTTTTTTTTCAGGAGTGTTAGTTGTACGTTAACGTGATAGTAGAAGCGAAAAGTGTGTTGTTGAGAAGTGCGTCGATATGCACCTCGTATATGGGAACACTAAATCTACCGGAAGAGCGGCACAGCAACGCTATCTTGAACTGTTTCGACGACGATAGCAACCACATCGCACCACTTTTGCGTCTCATGGTCGTTGGTTTACCTTATATTTCGTGTTGTATATTTTGGTACTTGCATATTACGTACAGTCTTTTTCAATGTTGTGTAGGTACTCTCACAGAAACAAAAGTTATTGTTGTAACCAGCCGAATAAATCATAATTATCCTCCGAATTAAATTTTCACTCTGCAGCGGAGTGTGCGCTGCTGTGAAACTTCCTGGCAGATTAAAACTGTGTGCTGAACCGAGCCTAGAACTCGGGACCTTTGCCTTCTGCGGGCAAGTTTTCTGCCGATTGGGGTACCCAAGGATGACACGCGACCCGTCCTCACAGCTTGAGTTCTGCCGGGTTCGAGTATCCGCGCGGCACACAGTTTTAATCTGCAAGGAAGTTTCAGATCAGCGTACACTGCGCTGCAGAGTAAAAATTTCATTCTGGAAACATCCCCCAGGCTGTGGCTAAGCCATGTCTCCGCTGTATCCTTTCTTCCAGGAGTGTTATTTCTGCAAGGTTCGCAGGAGAGCTTCTGTGAACTTTGGAAGGTAGGAGACGAAATACTGGCAGAACTGAAGCTGTGATGAGAGGTCTCGAGTCGTGGTGGGGTACGTCAGTTGGTGCACGGTAACTCAGCGTGTTCTGTCAGTGGGTTAGCTGCCCTCTGTAATAAAGAAAACTGAGTGTATGGATCAACAAAGAACTTGACTGGGTGTCATGGGACGTCCCCAACGAACAAATGCAACGAACTAAATGAGATTTAAAAAATGTCGATAGAGCACTTATCTGCGGAAGGGAAAGGTCCCGAGTTCGGGTCGCGGTACGGCACACAGTTTTAATCTGTCAGGAAGTTTCATAATTCTTTTATTGTGTAAGGAGCCACCGGAGTCCAGGTGTCCCTTTTACGAAAATACTCAGAGCGTCTCCGAGCTTTTGTCGTTGGAGTTCGGTTTCACCCTTCACCGCAGTGGTCCTAAAACACTCTCTTGAGGACGTCCGAAGCTACTTCACTGTCTGCAGTTCAACACGGACGAGCAGGCTCGGTGTGCCGAGGCTCGTGTAGCGCGGCGGTGCCCTGGTAACCGCGGCACGTCCCGCCAGTTCCGCGGATCTGCCAGCAGCCGCCGCTCCGTGTCTGTTTGCAGTCGCGTCGGCGTCTGCGTCGCTTTTCACCGGCGCGACTTTCGCGTCGCTGCGCGGTGCGGCGCTGCCCGGCGCAGGTCACGTGACGTCACCGGCCGTACTTAAGGCGCGCGCGCCGCCGGGCGCGGTCTGTGCCCGCAGAGCGTCTGCCGCGTCTTCTGCGCCCCCTGACAACATCCTGCTGCAACCCGCGCGACACCCGATCGTCGCCCGCCGCCGTGCAACTACAAGGTGAGCCGGTGCACAGCAGCTCCTACACTCGCACTGCATGGGGGACCACGGTCAAACGCATAATTCGTAAAAGAGATGCAGGGGCACTCTCAGCTCCTCCGGTGCATGGATGTTTAATAAAACACTGGTGATACTACAACAGTGAGTGACTCCTGTGCAACAAGTGCAGGTAAACGTAATAGTACTTTATTATTTGTCTTCATCGTTCCCTGTCGTACACCAGAAGACACGCCTATATTCTTCATTTAGCTTCGCAGGTCGCCGATAGATGGGGAGTGTTCTTTACAACAGCTACAAAAACATCGCACTTTAATTTTATGAAACAGCTACACCAGATGCAGCTGACAGGCAGAGGTTTGGTGCTTAACGTGAGAGGACGTTTTGATTTCAGCTTCTTTTTACGAATTACGTACTCTGTTCAGTGTTACTCATTCAGTTTTAATAACATACTTTCGCCATACAAAAGAAATTCTAATATGACGTACAATAAAGAAAGCTATTAAAGACATATCGATATTGTCGGGTAACTGCATTGTTCGGATGTGTTCATTAAAAAGTTTCATGTAGTTACAGTCTTGTGGATTACTTAGATATGAGCATGATTTCAGCTTTTTTTGTTATGGTAGAAGATTGTTTGCAGCCCCCAAGTTTCTAATGCAAAAATATTATTTGCATTATAGTCGAAATTCGGTAAAACATATTTTAACAATAGTACCACGACACCAATAATCTTAACAAAATGCATTTTCAATGGAAATAAAGTAAAAAAATCACGGAAATACGTATGTCGGAGATGTTAAAAAAAACTGGATACTCTTTCTTCAAGTCGAACGTTTTAATTCACATAAAAATTTTCTGTATAACAT
The DNA here is from genome assembly GCF_021461385.2 of Schistocerca piceifrons. Classification (NCBI taxonomy): domain Eukaryota; kingdom Metazoa; phylum Arthropoda; class Insecta; order Orthoptera; family Acrididae; genus Schistocerca; species Schistocerca piceifrons. The sequence goes on along the minus strand of NC_060139.1, from coordinate 307,750,741 downwards.
GAAGAGTAAGTGACAGAAAAAGCGTTGTAGGAAAATCAGCAATTCCGTTTGCTGATTGTTCGAATAGGATATTTTTTCGAATACCTCTACACTTATATTTCCAATCATTTTCGGAATATTCTTTTCTCTTGTTTGCATTTTATCTTACTTTTCTCTGTGTAGAAGCGTAAGAAAGATATTTAAAAAATGAATATTTTGATCGAAATATTTGGTTCTCTCACTTTCCGTTATCTTTAGTCTGTGAAAGTCAACCGTAATCATACATGTGTATGACGTTATGCCAAATAAAAGATTTCTAGTCTATGCCGCTAAAATGTCAAGTTAGATATCATTATCCGACCGATTTTTTTACATTTATCAAACTCCAGTTTTGTCGATAAAAGGATGCTACCTACACATAAGTCTACCTTTGCCATATTATGATTGCATCGTTGAAGGAAACAATGCCGTAAGCTTGGTGATAAAGGCAGGTAGGAAGTGATTCTATTGCATCTTCAACTCGAATTAAATATGTGTCTCATGCACTTGCATTAAGATATTTTCGTTGCTAGTGGCTTAAAAAAGTAATTTCTCCCTTAGAAATTGGGTGAATTCTTTTCGAGAAGCGATTATGGTTACGAATAAGAAAATCAGAGCAGCGCTAGCAACAGCTAAAAAAATTATGAGAACATAAAGAACTTGACTAGATTATGGTGTATATAGGGAGAGGTTTTATGTACTGAGTGAAAAGTAAATAATCCCGAGGCGAGTTAGGAAGAAACCACTGGTAATATTTCTATTAAGAGCTACCAAAAGTCGACGTGACGTTAAGCCTATACCATCTTTCTTTTCTACAGAAAAATGATGGAAACTGTTTTATAAGGATCCAATCCATGTTACTCGGGTTAGCCGTTCAAAGTGCCAAAACGCTTAAAGGGTTTACCATACCATTCGGCGATTTTTTTTATTCGTTCCCCATGATCACTTAGGGCAAATTATAGAATAGTGAGCAAGACCTTGGCCTACTTTCATCCTGCTTCTTGCCTCATTCAAATCTTTGCCTTGTCTTTGATGATGTCGATCTCAACTGGACAAAAGCACTAATGTTTTTGTTTCGCGTGTTTATATCTGTATGTTATAGCCAGTCTCTCTGAACCTGCGTTGTAACATGGCAGTAGTGCCAAACGTTTCAATTTCTACACTTTCTGCATTCATATCTCCTCACATCTCAGAAAAGTACGTGTTGCATAAGAGGTGTTGACGTTTAAATAATAACCCTTTGTTTCGTGTTACATGCGGATTTTCATAGTCCTAATGTTATACCACTAGCTTTGGAATATTAAATACACTCCTGGAAATGGAAAAAAGAACACATTGACACCGGTGTGTCAGACCCACCATACTTGCTCCGGACACTGCGAGAGGGCTGTACAAGCAATGATCACACGCACGGCACAGCGGACACACCAGGAACCGCGGTGTTGGCCGTCGAATGGCGCTAGCTGCGCAGCATTTGTGCACCGCCGCCGTCAGTGTCAGCCAGTTTGCCGTGGCATACGGAGCTCCATCGCAGTCTTTAACACTGGTAGCATGCCGCGACAGCGTGGACGTGAACCGTATGTGCAGTTGACGGACTTTGAGCGAGGGCGTATAGTGGGCATGCGGGAGGCCGGGTGGACGTACCGCCGAATTGCTCAACACGTGGGGCGTGAGGTCTCCACAGTACATCGATGTTGTCGCCAGTGGTCGGCGGAAGGTGCACGTGCCCGTCGACCTGGGACCGGACCGCAGCGACGCACGGATGCACGCCAAGACCGTAGGATCCTACGCAGTGCCGTAGGGGACCGCACCGCCACTTCCCAGCAAATTAGGGACACTGTTGCTCCTGGGGTATCGGCGAGGACCATTCGATACCGTCTCCATGAAGCTGGGCTACGGTCCCGCACACCGTTAGGCCGTCTTCCGCTCACGCCCCAACATCGTGCAGCCCGCCTCCAGTGGTGTCGCGACAGGCGTGAATGGAGGGACGAATGGAGACGTGTCGTCTTCAGTGATGAGAGTCGCTTCTGCCTTGGTGCCAATGATGGTCGTATGCGTGTTTGGCGCCGTGCAGGTGAGCGCCACAATCAGGACTGCATACGACCGAGGCACACAGGGCCAACACCCGGCATCATGGTGTGGGGAGCGATCTCCTACACTGGCCGTACACCACTGGTGATCGTCGAGGGGACACTGAATAGTGCACGGTACATCCAAACCGTCATCGAACCCATCGTTCTGCCATTCCTAGACCGGCAAGGGAACTTGCTGCTCCAACAGGACAATGCACGTCCGCATGTATCCCGTGCCACCCAACGTGCTCTAGAAGGTGTAAGTCAACTACCCTGGCCAGCAAGATCTCCGGATCTGTCCCCCATTGAGCATGTTTGGGACTGGATGAAGCGTCGTCTCACGCGGTCTGCACGTCCAGCACGAACGCTGGTCCAACTGAGGCGCCAGGTGGAAATGGCATGGCAAGCCGTTCCACAGGACTACATCCAGCATCTCTACGATCGTCTCCATGGGAGAATAGCAGCCTGCATTGCTGCGAAAGGTGGATATACACTGTACTAGTGCCGACATTGTGCATGCTCTGTTGCCTGTGTCTATGTGCCTGTGGTTCTGTCAGTGTGATCATGTGATGTATCTGACCCCAGGAATGTGTCAATAAAGTTTCCCCTTCCTGGGACAATGAATTCACGGTGTTCTTATTTCAATTTCCAGGAGTGTAGTTTCTGTTCTCAAATCGTATGAGAAAATGTAGCTTTTTCGCCTGTTCTTATTTGATTAGAACCTATTTCTTCACTTATGATTGACAGCGAAGCGTGGGGTAGCCCCCACCCCTTCGTCGGAGGTTCCGCCTCGGGCGTTTCTCCCTCGGGCATGGGTATGTGTGTTGTCCTTAGCGTACGTTAGTTTAAGTTAGATTAAGTAGTGTGTAAGCTTAGGGACCGATGACGTCCGCAATTTGGCCCCATAGGAACTTACGGTGAAATGCTTATCAACAGAGCGGTAAAGCGAAGAAAGACAGCGTCTGGGGTACTTTCTATGTTAATTCTGAAAATCCGTTTCGGCGTTCATTCCAGGTCATCTTCAGATTCAAATCTAATTACTCCCAATCGCAGTTCGTCAGCAGGACGCGGACTCAGATGGAACTGGTCTTAACTGAATGCTTGCCCTGCTGGCGACCTAAGATCCGCAGTAATTAGATATGAATCAGAGAATAGCGGTAAATCGAATAAACATAAAAAGTTAGCCACACGGAGTCTGTCTTTCTTCATTGCATTACAAACGGTCACGGTGCCCTCAGACGACACGCATTCAGTTACGAGAGCGAAATAGGCTTCAGAAACACTAGCAAAGCGGCTGACACTGTTTTCTTAGACAGAATCATCTCGGCATTCTCTGCTTTCTTCAGGCAGCACGGCTGTCGTAGACTGTCCAAATGACGGACCACACTTGTACGGTTGGAACTTCTGCAAGAAAATGGTTCAAATGGCTCTGAGCACTATGCGACTTAACTTCTGAGGTCATCAGTCGCCTAGAACTTAGAACTAATCAAACCTAACTAACCTAAGGACATCACACACATCCATTCCCGAGGCAGGATTCGAACCTGCGACTGTAGCGGTCGCTCGGCTCCAGACTGTAGCGCCTAGAACCGCACGGCCACTCCGGCCGGCGACTTCCGCAAGCACCTCTGTCATAATAAGTGCTGCAGCTCTGAAATAGAAAGACCTGATATTTGCAGTAGGCTACTCTCGCCCTAGTTGCATGATTTTTCTGTCCCCTTGTTCCTCTTGTGGTCGGGTACTTCAGTGTAAGGTTGTCTCACCGTATCAGTAATTTGGTGACGAGAGCGGATGCAAAGATCATACAACGAACACTTACATAAGAACGCCAAGCATCACCCACAACAAAAAAGCGGTGTCATTAAAAGCCTTGTCGACAGAGTCTAGAGAATTTGCACACCAGAACACATAGATGCCAAGTTAAAACATCTCAAGCAGGCTTTCGGAAAAAAGTGGCTACTTAGGAAAAGAAGTAAATAGAAATCTACGCCAGATAACAGTAGACCGAAGGACAAGGATAGAATACAGTGGCGGAAGAACATAATTTTTTACCTTTTATTAAAAAAGTAACTAATCAGCTCGAATTTTTTTTTTACAGAGATATGACATCAGACCGGTTTTTAGACCAAGCAAATACTTCAAGCCCTCAAATCTTTAAAGGATAAACGATCTTCTCTGTCGGCATGCAGGGTATATAAAATTCCGTGAATGTATGGTATGGTCTACACTGGAACTACCAATAAAAGAGTGAATAGACGGCAGAAGTAAGCCGGCACGGTAGCTCAGCGTGTTCGGTCAGAGGGTTAGCTCCCTCTGTAATAAAGAAACTGAGTTAATCGATCCACAACGAACTAAAACAGATGTCTTACGACGGCCGCCCCGAGCGGATGCAACGAACAAAATCGAACAAAATGAGATTTAAAAAAAAGTAACATAAAGGTTTTCCCTACTAGTAAAAGTAGAAAAATCAACTGTAGCAGAGAATGCCCTTCAGTCGGAGGTGAGGTTTTCCGAAATTAAAATTTTATCTACAATAACGAAGTATTATCCACAACTGTGTAGAGACGTCATCAAAATGTATAAACATGGTGATAATTTTAATAGAAAATAAATCATTAAATTTTGTGAAACAAAGACAGTAGATTTACGAATCGACAGATGAGTTTTATCTTTGACAGACGACTTTCCACGGTTTGGTTTTATCTGTGACAAGGATTATCTCCGCCGATAACTTGTAAACTTCTTTCACCCCTCTCACCCCTCCGTTTCACGCTATTTATCTAGCTTCCGACGTCCGACCTGCCAGTCGACTAGAATCAGTAGAACTAGTAGCACCTCTGAAGATGTCCAGCACAGCTGTGAACGAGACGTCAGGAACGGAAAAGCTTCACGAACCACGACCGTGCTGACATGGAGAGCTAGGCGACTTTCAGCTGGCAGACAGCTACAGGTCCGGGTGGTTCGGCGTGACCCCCTTTTTGGCGCGTGGCCAGGGCCTCGGTCAAGGCCGGGCGGGCCGGCAAGTGGAGCTGGATGTCACCCAGTGGCGCGGGAAAGCGTCCGCCCCGCGTCGCATTCCTGCGGCCCTCGTCCTCCGAGCAGAGGCGGCGCAGCGGCGTGGCCACGCCGGCTGGCGCGCTATCGACCGCGGGCCGCGAATCTAGGCCGATCGGATTAGCGCCGCCGCGCCGCGCCGGTCGATGCTGTGGTCGCCACAGGCGCCACGCCGCTGCCACACCGGCCCGCGACACAGCTAGGCGCTGCTACCTCTGAAATCGCGTGACAGGAAGGTTTTTCGTCCGTCTAGTGTCGAAAATCTCTCTCTCAGTGAAAAGTCCCTTCCGGTTACGTGCTGTGTATGAAATCAATAATAATTAACAGTTAAAAAAAAAGTTCAAATGTCTGTGAAATCTTATGGGACTTAACTGCTAAGATCATCAGTCCCTAAGCTTACCCACTACTTAACCACACACACATGCCCGAGGGAGGACTCGAACCTCCGCCGGGACCAGCAGCACAGTCCATGACTGCATCGCCTAAGACCGCTCGGCTAATCCCACGAGGCAACAGTTTAAAAATTCATGTTCGCAAGATACTGACACTAATTATTTACCAAAGAATGGAGAACTCGCAGAAACCGACCTCGGTGAGGAAATGAAACAGACTTTTTTAAATTCTGAACCACTCCCGCCGGAGGTTCGTGTTCTCCCTCGGGCATAGGTATACTTGTTGTTCTTACCATAAGTTAGGTTAGTTTATGTAGTGTGTAAGTCTATGGACCGATGACCTAAGCATTTTTGTCCCTTAGAAGTTCACAAACACTCATTTGAAATTCTGAAGGTAGCAAGTAAAAAATACAGAGAACGGCATGTTATTTACAAAGGATGCAGAAACCTGACGGCAGTCATAAGAGTCGAAGGGCATCAAAGGGAAAAGTAATTCTGTCAGAGACAGCAAAATACTTAGAACAGCAGTTGAACTTAGAATACAGTGCCTTGAAAGGAGAATGTAAGAGTAGCACCAACAAAAGCAAACAAATATAGTCGAATTAACTCAGGTGATGCTGACAGAATTGGATTAGGAAATCAGACGATAAAAGTTGTAGACGAGTTTTGCTATTTGGGTTGTGAAATAACTTATGATGGCCTAAGTAGAGAGTAGACTTGCTCATCTTTCTTTTTGTTTCGTTTGCTATCCGTCCAGTAATAGCATTCAACACCTGTCATCATCCTATTAGCAACTATGAGGGTCAGTCGGAAAGAAATGCACACATAAAAAAAAAATACAACTTTTGTTCTCCATCTTCATTATTCACGGAGCTCGTAGAAACATTCTTCCTGGTTGTATTCAAATTTAATACTACCTGTTTCCGCAAGTCGCCCTGTCATGGAACTCGCCCAAGACAGCTGCTGTAGTTGATGTTCATCTGAAACAACGTCCTGTTCTAGAGCTCCTGTGTTGTGAGAACGACACAGTGACCAACATGTGGGTTGAAGAAAGCGTGTGGGGTGGCGCTGTTGATGGCCGCACAGTAAGTGGCTGGGCAAGCGGATTATCCGGTGAAAGTGGGGACACCAAAGTTCTGAACCTCCTGTGCAGTGGTACAATCACTGCCCAGTGCACAGACTCCTGGCGCTGTGCAGTGTATTCACAATCAGCTTTTGGCTTGAAAACTCATAACAGTGAACGAAATGTCAGTCCGAATGGGAGTATGAGAAGCGAGTGCGTGCAGAATATTTGATAAAGGTTTGTGCCAGGTGGGTTCCTTGAATTTTGGCGGATAGCCACAAAAAAAAAAAAAACCTTGTTGCACCATCAAAGCCGAAGAAGTTCAAAAACGCTCCTTCAGCAGGAAACGTGACGACTACTGTGATTTTTGATTCATGCAACTGTCAGTTCGGATGTGTATGTGGCAACTCTTAAAAAACTTTCGCTTGAACATGTCGCAATCGACAAAATCGGAAAAAAATGCGATGTTCTGCTGTTGAATAATAAGACCACCACATATCAGTGAGAAAACTGTCACCGAGATCACAAGATTCCAATGAACAACAGTGAGACACCCTACAGCTTTGCTGTGGCATCACGTGACCACGACCACTCCGTTAACTGAAAAACCAGATTAAATCCCATCGCGTAACGAAATTTGAAGACGAAGACTCCTTTGTGCAGGCAGGAAGAAAGTGGCTCGAACGAGATAGTCCCGACGGCTACCGTGCAGACGAGCGGTCTGGGGCGCTGCAGTCGTGGACTGAGCGGCTGGTCTCGGTGGAGGTTCGAGTCCTCCCTCGGGCATGGCTGTGTGTGTGTGTTTGTCCTTAGGATAATTTAGGTTAAGTAGTGTGTAAGCTTAGGGACTGATGACCTTAGCAGTTAAGTTCCATAGGATTTCACGCACATTTGAACGTTCTACCAAATGGCTCTGAGCACTATGGGACTTAACATCTGTGGTCATCAGTCCCCTAGAACTGAGAACTACTTAAACCTAACTAACCTAAGGACATCACACACATCCATGCCCGAGGCAGGATTCGAACCTGCGGCCGTAGCGGTCTCGCGGTTCCAGACTGCAGCGCCAGAACCGCGCGGCCACTTCGGCCGGCTCAGTGGCAGCGGACGAGCACTTTACTTCAGAACTATCATTGGACTCTATAAAAAAATGTCAAACACAAAATCTGATACGAAATATACAAGTATAATAACACATAATAATATGTATATTTACTGCATATGTCCAGTTAGTGGCGGCGCCTCAATTTAGCACTCAGTTGAGGCATATACTTTGGCATTCGTTACTTCCACAGCTCAAAACATTTCTGCTCATCGTTTTCTTTGAGGCCGTGCAAAAACGAGTCTTTGCCTCCCCGCGCCTAGAACCGCTAGACCACCGCGGCCGGCAACGTTCTACCATGCAGGTGTACTGATCTAGTTTCACGGTGGCTTAAGACATTTTTAACGGATGGATATTATGTGGAAAAATGGCATTTTGTCGCTCGAGAAGATATCACCGTACGGTAAAAATATCAAACGTATGGGAAATAAATTGAACATTTAAAATATAGAATATACATATCTTTTGGAGCGTCCTTCGAGCACTCCTGATTTGAAAAATCGACGTAAATGCTTGAGTTCCAAGGTCATTTACTTGGACTCATCCGCGACAAAACGCTGAAAATAGATGTTTATAAAACAGCATTGACAACATATCCAGTGAAATGTTGGTGGCCACTGCTCACTACTATCGAAAAAAGCCTTACCAATAAGTATTCTGTTCTCAGGTGCGACAATAGATGTTCGATTATCGTAGCAATGAAAACAAAAATGGGGAACCGACGAGTTAAGAGGGTAGCTAACGATGAACATCGAGTGAACTGTAGGAGATATTCTCACTGACTCATTAAGTTTTTGTTTAGTAAAAAGAAATTTACTTTTAATTTAAGATTTTAGTTGCATACTAACATTTGTTGGGTTTTTGGCTAATATCTGATCTTGACCGATGGTAATAATCTTAGAAAGTTTCCGTACACTACCAGAGAACGTATTCTAAGCTCAGAGTATAGTAGAACAACAAAATTTCCTCCAAAGAAGTAGTATGGCTTCAAGAGAGAACAGTCAAATGAAACACCTAATGTTTTGCAAATATATGCCTCTTAACTGTGATTGGAAGAGTTCTTGGATGACTTAGCTTAAAAACCAGTACATTGCATTAGATTGCCAACCTTCAACAGAAGTGTAATAGATCGCTAATGTCGTCAATACATACCGCCAGACACAATAAGTGAAGCACCCAAAAGGGGAGGAGGAAACGGAATGAAACTTCACGGGTTTAGAGGGCATGTGATGATATTTCAGTGATTACAAAATAGAGCAAAATTTACTAAGAAACTGGCAGTATCAGTCCATTTATCAGTGTAACGTTGCACTCCCTGTGTCCTGGATGCATCCGTTGATTCGGTAAGGCAGGGTGCCATAAAGCCTTTGTATCCTCGTCCTGTGGCTATCTGGCCACCAGCTGATGTAATTGGTTGTTGATATCCTGGGTACTGGCATGGGACGGCGTTGACGACCGGGCTGGCCCAACACATTTTGTATGTGGGACAGATGCGGGGATCTTACTGGCCACGGGAGTACCCCAACAGTTCAAAGAGACACGGGCCATGGTGGACGAGCGTTGTCCTGTTGAAAAATGGCACCAGGATTACATCACATGAGAGGTAACACGTGACCTACCGCCGTGTGATCGCAGTTCCCTTAGTCACTACCAGACGTGACATGAAGTCATAGCTAATGGCTTCCCATAACATGACGCCAGCAAAACAGCTGTACCTCTCGGAATCATAGGAAGAATAGGACATCTCCTCAGGTCGGCACCAAACTCGCCGACCACGGACGTCTGGGGTAGTGCAGAAACCGCTATCGGTTTCTGCACACGTTGCGACACGATTCATCAGAATTCCACGCTTCCCGGTCACGTCACCACTCCAAATGCAGACGTTTGTGTTAACGATAGCGGACGGTAAGTCCCTAGTCCGACTGCTGCTCGTCTCCCATCGAACGTGTGGGATGACACAGAACGTTGCAGGGAATCCATTACTTGTTCCCGGATGGCAGGCGCAGATGTGAAGGAGTTAATATGGCTGGGTGCTCGATACGGCGATTCTCCCTGGCTGATCGGTTTCTCGACACTGAGATAGCTTGTGGAAAAGAATAGCAATGTTTGAATTTTTTGTCTGCTGTTGTCATGTCGTCACAAGATGAATCACTGCAGGAAGATAATTTTGAGCCGGCCACGGTGGTCGTGCGGTTCTAGGCACTGCAGTCCGGAACCGCGGGACTGCTACGGTCGCAGGTTCGAATCCTGCCTCGGGCGTGGATGTGTGATGTCCTTAGGTTAATTAGGTTTAAGTAGTTCTCAGTTCTAGGGGACTGATGACCTAAGATGTTAAGTCCCATAGTGCTCAGAGCCATTTGAACCATTTTTGATAATTTTGACAGAGATGGAGGCTGTTATCCGGTGGAAATTTGCGCAAGGAGTCATCATGATTTCTGATTATAGTTGATTCAGGTACTACATCAAACGTATAGGGGTTGGTCAAAAATACGAAAACACTGCGAGAAAAGCATGCCTAAACATAAATGAAGATGCTAGCCAAGCCTGCAGTTTGTGTTGTTCTACTGAGCCACGAACAGCGCCTGAGCAATGACATGAACACGTTGCGTCATTCGTGGTCATAACAGTGTTTTGTATGGTTGAGAGTGCATTATCTCTGAGCTAAGTGAAATGGAACGTGGGCAAATTATTGATATTCGTATAATGCGTGCTTCTGTAACCAGGGTAGGCGATTTTTTTGGTGTTTCAAGAGGCGCCGTATCGAAGATTTCTGCAAAACACAAGGAAAGCAGAAAGACATCATCCATTACGCCACAACTCGGAAGAATGTGTTAGTTAAATGATGATGGTCGGTCATTGAAGAGAACTGTGACGAAAAATAAGATGAAAATAGCTGAGAAAGTAACGCAGAACTCCAGAATAAGATTTTCACTCTGAAGCGGAGTGTGCGCTGATATGAAACTTCCTGGCAGATTAAAACTGTGTGCCGGACCGAGACTCGAACTCGGAACATTTGGCCTTCGCGGGCAATTGCTCCAGCAACTGAGATACCCAAGCACGACTCACGCCCCGTCCTCACCGCTTTACATCTGCCATTACCTCGGCTCATACTTCCCAAACTTTACAGAAGCTCTCCTGTGAACCTTGCAGAATCTGCACTCCTGAAAGAAAGGATATGGCGGAGACATGGCTTAACCACAGCCTTGGGGATGTTTCCAGAATGAGATTTTCACACTGCAGCAGAGTGTGCGCTGATATGAAACTTTCTGGCATATTAAAACTGTGTGCCGAACCGAGACTCGAACTCGGGACCTTTGCCTTTCGCGGGCAAGTGCTCTGCCATCTGAGCTTGCAGAACTAGCACTCCTCTCTCCTTTCAGGAGTGCTAGTTCTGCAAGGCTTGCAGGAGAGCTTCTGTAAAGTTTTGAAGGTAGGAGACGAGGTACTGGCAGAACTAAAGCTGTGAGGACGGGGCGTGAGTCGTGCTTGGGCAGATCAGTTGGTAGAGCACTTGCCCGCGAAAGGCAAGGGTCCCGAGTTCGAGTCTCGGTCTGGCACACAGTTTTAATCTGCCAGGAAGTTTCATAACGCAGAACCTAATGTCACATTCACGAACTCCTATCAGCACGGACGGATCTCCATAAGAAGTGAATTACAGAGTGAGCTGGAATTCCGAAACAACTTATCAGTGATGCAAATGCTCAATACAAGAAAACGTGGTGCCGAAGCTCATAAAACCTGGACTATGGAGCAATGGAAGAATGTAATTGGGTCTAATGTGTCTTGTTTCACAGTATTTGCAATTTCTGACGGAGTTTTGGTCCCAAAAGTGAAACTAGGCTTGGATTCGGTGATTATTTGTGCAGCCACACGGCGTTACCCCATGGGCCCCGTTGCTATTCTTCAAGGTCGCATTACTGCCAAGGATTATCATTTTCGCTCATCAGGCCCATCCCATGCTACGTTTGTTCGCCAATAGTGATGGCTTGTTCACCCCAGTTCACACAGCTCTCGTCGTCCAGAACTGGTTTCGTGAGCACGAAGATGAAATACCGCATCTCCTGGCTAACATAGTCACCAAATGTCACTATTACTGAGCCTGTGTGGTCTACTTTGGAGAAGGGCGTGTGTTCATCATTGCTACTGAACTTGCCACTGTTTTGCAGGAAGAATGGTATACGATTCCCTTGGAAACCACAATGGACCTGTATTTACCCATTCCGAGACGACTGGAAGCTGTTTTCAATGCCAGCGGTTTTCGTACACCGTATTAGGCATTGTAATGTGTTGTGTTTTGGTATTTCTATATTCTTGTCCACCCCCTGCACTTTGTGACAGGGATTCGATCACATAAATGTATTTTTTTTTCAGTATCATGCAGATGGAAATGTGTTTTGTACAAAACCAAACCTTTCGCACCGGGTTGGCTGACTACTGACTTTCAGTGAATGCTGTTAGCTTGGCTATGGAAAGAAGTTACGTTCTATGTGAACTCAAAGAAACTATAGTCTCTAATCACCTCGTGTCGACGGCTCGTTAAAATCTAATCCTCCGTCCTTCCTTTATAAGCAAGTGGACGAAGGGATCGCGGACCGTTTGCTACACTCCTGACAGTGAACCTACCGTAACCAGGAAGTCGGTGCTGGATTCCCGCCCGTTACAAAGCAGCAGGTGGCTGGTGCTGCTTGACCCTCGGTAGCAATTATGATTTCAGCTTAGCTATAAAACGCAGTACAAGCAACTCGGCGCGTCCAACGAACTACACAGCGTTGTTGTGCACTGCGCACAGACAGTCACTGCCTTCCAGTTCTTGATAACTTGTTGGTATTCACTTGCCACACTGCACAGCTATCATACTGAGACGTGCGAAACGTACAGACCCGTCACTAAAATAGTTTGTCTTTTACTTATTCGCAGGAATTCTAGTTCTATCTTATACATCTTCAACATCAGGTGTCGAAGAATGAACCTGTAGGTCTGCTCCGGTAGCTAATTTAAAGCTGATGCATCCATCACTTCTGAGGTCATTTCTCGTGTCTTTTTCACGTGTGGACGCAATTTAGAGTCTTCCGAAACAGCGTTTACCAGTACGTTCTATACATAAGTCCAGACCAGATTTTTATGCGTTGTTCTTTTTTCCTGTTAAATTGACTATATCCTGTTCCTATTATCATGCATTAAAGTGTAATCTGCAGCAACATGCAACAATCTTAATTTCGGCTGCCTCAGTTCTCCTCTTCATCTGTTTGCTGACATTGCATGGTTCTGAGCTATATAAAAATTGCAGGGACGGCTAACAGTTCACAGAATTTCAGGAATGCAGTTTTAATATTCTCTTTAAGCGTCACATGAAGACCTTATTGTAAAGATTGTAATTTTCTTCTGATATCGTTCTGTCTGATGTAGACTATGTTTATTCCCAAATATTTTAAATCTTTCACGTGTTTCTTTTGTAATCTCTTAACGCAACCTTAGCTAGCAATAGTATTTTCCATGATTAGACATAATATTTCATCTTCAATGAGAATTTTTTATTTCATTTACGGCGTACTTAATGTATAACTTAAATAGAGATCTCTCTTATACGTTGGTTTCTTACGAGATAGTGCAGTAACGTTTGTAAAGTATGTAGCAAACAGAATGAATAACCCAGATAAATAAATACTCGAAGGATAAGCAAGACCAATGTAACAGTAATACGTGGTCAATACACGACTGATGGATCATGACCACGTAAATCCACGTGCGCCCTTTCTTACCTGAGCGGAAGCCACTGAAGAGCCGACAAGTGACGTCGAAATCAGCAAATTCCAATAGCCTCTGCGCCATTAAAGCGATCGGCTTCAGCGTGGTGGTGAGTTCGAGCGGCACAGAATTTATCTGAAAGACGAATTATCATACAGGATAAGCTTCTACGAAAGTGATACATGTGATGAGACGGTGGATAGAAGAGAGTCACTCACAGTGACTAGTGGCACTGGCCCACCCGTTATGACCACTGTATGGATGACCAGCAACTCGTCCACATGGCCGTAACGGCGTGGCTCATAGCTCGAGTACAGCAACAGATGTGTACGTGCCAGCGTCGACAGTCCGACGCCGACTGTTGCAGGCTGGACTGGTGGCACGAATGCCACTGCGTCTGCCTCTGTAGTGGAGAAACATCTACGCCTCAGACTGTAGTGGGCAGCACAACCGCATCGCTGGCGTACTGTACTGTGCAGTGTACTGTCATCCAGTGAGTCCTGTTTCAGCCACCACGACAGTGGAGGTAGTTACGTACTGGATGCTACCATACAGGCTAGTCTGGCACACTAAGTTGTTCAGCAGCATTGCAATTTTGGGGGAGCCGTTCGATAAAACACGCCTTCTCTACTGTAGAGTATTTAACATAAATGTAAAAGGCGGCTGCTACAACTTTGAGTTTTTAGATACCGAGGAATGCGTCTCCTTCAGGCAACTCCACATCTGAACACGCAGCAGGGCGATGTCGGAACACGTGTGATTTTCCAAGCCTTCTTCTTCAAAGGGTACAGCTGCTTCCCTGGCTTGCGTGTTTGGTTTATACACTCCTTGAAATTGAAATAAGAACACCGTGAATTCATTGTCCCTGGAAGGGGAAACTTTATTGACACATTCCTGGGGTCAGATACATCACATGATCACACTGACAGAACCACAGGCACATAGACACAGGCAACAGAGCATGCACAATGTCGGCACTAGTACAGTGTATATCCACCTTTCGCAGCAATGCAGGCTGCTATTCTCCCATGGAGACGATCGTAGAGATGCTGGATGTTGTCCTGTGGAACGGCTTGCCATGCCATTTCCACCTGGCGCCTCAGTTGGACCAGCGTTCGTGCTGGACGTGCAGACCGCGTGAGACGACGCTTCATCCAGTCCCAAACATGCTCAATGGGGGACAGATCCGGAGATCTTGCTGGCCAGGGTAGTTGACTTACACCTTCTAGAGCACGTTGGGTGGCACGGGATACATGCGGACGTGCATTGTCCTGTTGGAACAGCAAGTTCCCTTGCCGGTCTAGGAATGGTAGAACGATGGGTTCGATGACGGTTTGGATGTACCGTGCACTATTCAGTGTCCCCTCGACGATCACCAGTGGTGTACGGCCAGTGTAGGAGATCGCTCCCCACACCATGATGCCGGGTGTTGGCCCTGTGTGCCTCGGTCGTATGCAGTCCTGATTGTGGCGCTCACCTGCACGGCGCCAAACACGCATACGACCATCATTGGCACCAAGGCAGAAGCGACTCTCATCGCTGAAGACGACACGTCTCCATTCGTCCCTCCATTCACGCCTGTCGCGACACCACTGGAGGCGGGCTGCACGATGTTGGGGCGTGAGCGGAAGACGGCCTAACGGTGTGCGGGACCGTAGCCCAGCTTCATGGAGACGGTTGCGAATGGTCCTCGCCGATACCCCAGGAGCAACAGTGTCCCTAATTTGCTGGGAAGTGGCGGTGCGGTCCCCTACGGCACTGCGTAGGATCCTACGGTCTTGGCGTGCATCCGTGCGTCGCTGCGGTCCGGTCCCAGGTCGACGGGCACGTGCACCTTCCGCCGACCGCTGGCGACAACATCGATGTACTGTGGAGACCTCACGCCCCACGTGTTGAGCAATTCGGCGGTACGTCCACCCGGCCTCCCGCATGCCCACTATACGCCCTCGCTCAAAGTCCGTCAACTGCACATACGGTTCACGTCCACGCTGTCGCGGCATGCTACCAGTGTTAAAGACTGCGATGGAGCTCCGTATGTTGCGCAGCTAGCGCCATTCGACGGCCAACACCGCGGTTCCTGGTGTGTCCGCTGTGCCGTGCGTGTGATCATTGCTTGTACAGCCCTCTCGCAGTGTCCGGAGCAAGTATGGTGGGTCTGACTCACCGGTGTCAATGTGTTCTTTTTTCCATTTCCAGGAGTGTATGTCGCACACTAAGATTCTATACAGCATTTGCAGCTGAGTTAGCTCCCATTTGAACCATAATATACCTTAAAGACATTAAACAAAAACTCGGCCTGTGGCTAGAAGAAATCACGGATCACACCCGTTTACAAGAAGGGTATCAGAAGTAACCCACAAAACTACAGCCCTGCCTCATTGACGTCTATATCTCCCACACTCCTTGAACATACTCTGAGCCCAGACATAATGAGTTATCTCGAATAGGAAGACCTCATCCATGCCAAGAAGAATGCATTCCAAAAATACGACGATCCGAAACCCAAACTGCGCTTTTCTCACGTGACATCCAGATAGCCATTGAACAAGGCAATCAGGTAGATGCAATATTCCTTGACTTCGGAAAGGTATTTAGCTCTGTACCACATCAAAAATTATTAACAAAAGTAAGATTATATAAATGATTCAACGTAATTTGTTATTGAATTGAGCATTTCTTGGTAGGGAGGCCTCAGCATGTTATCCTAGATTACAGTCACCGACAGAAGTAGTAGTTTCTACAGGGGTCTCGTACCTTATCCTCGTGGTCCCTACGCGAAATGTATGTTGGCGGCAGTAGGGTCGTTCTACAGTCAACTTCAAATGCCGAATCTCTTAACTTTCTCAGTAGTGTTCTTCAAAATGAATGTCACCCTCCCTCCAGGAATTCCCACTTGAGCTCCCGAAGCATATCCGTAACACTTGCATGCTGATCGATCTTACCGGTAACAAATGTACCAGTTTGCCTTTGAATTGCTTCGATGTCTTCATTCAATTCGACAGCGCGCGGATCCCAAACATACGAGCAGTACTCAAGAATAGGTAGCTTCCTATATGCGGTTTTCTTTACAAATGAACTACACTTTCCTAAAATTCTCCTAATAAACCAAAGTCTACCAGTCGCCTTCCATACCACAGTCCTCACATGCTCTTTCCATTTCATAACGCTTCGCAGCTTTCCGCCCAGATATTTAAACGACGTGTCGGTGTCAAACAGTACACTACTAACGCTGTATCCGAACATTAAGGATTTGTTTTTCCTGCTCATCCGCATTAACTTACATTTTTCTACGTTATGAGCCAGCTGCCATCCATCACACCAACTTGAAATTTTGCCTGGATCATCTTGTATGAACCTACAATCACTTATCTTCGACATCTTCCTGTAGACCACAGCATCATTAAGGAACAACTGCAGGTTACTGTCCACCCTGTCTGCCAAATCACTTACATGTATAGAAAATAGCAACGATCCTGTCACACGTCCCTAGGGCACTCACCATTGGCTCCAATGAACACACGCCGTCGACGACAACATAATGGGTTCCATTACTTAGGAAGTCTTCGAGCCAGACACGTATCTGGGAGCCTATTCCGTATGCACGTACCTCCGTTAACAGTCGGTACCTTCGTTAACAGCCTACAGTGGGGTATCAAATGGTTCAAATGGCTCTGAGCACCATGGGACTTAACATCTGAGGTCATCAGTCCCCTAGACTTAGAACTACTTAAACCTAACTAACTTAAGGAGATCACACACATCCATGCCGGTGCAGGATTCGAGCCTGCGACCGCAACAGTAGCGCGGTTCCCGACTGAAGCACCTAGAACCGCTCGGCCACAGCGGCCGGCTAGTAGGATATCGAGTCGAATGCTTTTCGGAAATCTAACCACCTCACAGTGGTTTGCAGATTACGTGTGTAGATGTATTGTAGTCGGAAAAACGTCTCGGATACAGTTGTTTAACGCGCACGTCACAATGCTTCCCAACGATAGTTACGGCGCGGACTCGCATATAAACCGCATGAAGGGGGGAAACTAACCGGGAATTCTATATTGCAAGCGGCGGCATTTGCAGATCATGATTCGAGCAAATATGGCTTTACACCATACTGGCTTCTCAAAATTAGAAGTCGTATACGATTCTGTAATTATAGTCATTTACATGTTGCTGTGAGTCCAACCTGTGCCAGTTCGTTGAATCCAGTCACTCGTATCCTTCTTGGTGTCCGGTGTTTCACAAACCTAACTGCTCATGAATAATTTTACTGCTGTAGTTGCAATTTTCATTTATTTTCTGGTAAGTCCCTGAGCGACGTCTTTAGTGTTAGATACAAACGAAAAATTCAGTTGTTACTTCAAAGTAACTCAGGTTTTACTGCAAGAAACAGAGTCTTATAATTTATAAATTCATTTGATTGGCAATTTTCAATTCATTTCCGATTATTTTCTCGAAGTACAAAATAAACTGAGAAATTCGGAGCACATGAAGGTTTATTTTGTCATTCATACCTTGGTATATCTTAAAGCTAAATCACATTCCAAATAGCGAGTTGTTCTATTGTTGCGCGGATAATGTGTTGCCTCATATTGTTCTTTGACACATTGTTCACAGCAAGATAGAACAAAGCACTATATCAACTGGACAAAGCTGGAGGATGGAATCGAACGCGACCTCGTTGAAGGAAGCAACCCGGCATTCACTACGAGTAAGATAATATTGGCCACTGCAATCATCAGTGTCAGACGGAGAACAGTACATGTTTCCCTGAATACATTTTGCGAAGGGTTACGTGAGTAAATGCTAAGAAGTTACAGTATTGCATTTTCTCGTTTGAGATGTTTCACTTAGCTGCTCAGCTGGTTTACGAAGCTTGCGTTTTACGTAAGTAAACTAACATACTCGTACAAAAGTATAAGGACCGATTGCAATTGATTAGGGGGAACTGCAGATACTCTACTAGATACGTCGGTGCAACAGTTTATTGTTCATCCATGTGTAATCGGGTTTATATGAGGGATATAGTAAGAAAACACCGAACGAGGTATGCAGCTTTTCTGCTGACTAACAACCCCTAAACGCCGTAAACTCAGTGGACGTATAGAGGCAGGTAGCTCGAGTTGAAGGGAATAAGCATTAACTAAGTATTGTTAGAACGGAAGGAAGCTAACCTCAGCATTCTTTTTTTAATTTTCCAAATTACACACAGTCGATACATTACCGCTATCTTGACTAACAGACGTAATAATATTCGCCAATAACTGATAAAAATGGAACACTTTGGATACGTACTTTTGTTAATGACTGTTATGAAATGTGTCCTGGCCGAGTTGATGAACTTTGAGTTTAAGCAAAGCCGACATGTTTGAACGGTGATTATCCCGTTTGCAGCCCCCGTTTCACAGAAGGCAATTAGCGGGGAGGCCGTGGAGCGTGAAGCGCGCCCTGCTACAGTTACACAGTGGGGACACCAGCAGGCAGGCGTCTCTGAGCAACAGCATTAGCCGTGCAGTCCGTTCCGCTCTGTATGGCTCGCGGAAGTCGCAAAACGGTGCGCTGACGTCGGCACTGCGAAGCTCATGTCACCGTGCCGTCCTTACGGCGATTTCCCTTCGCTATAACGCTGTGACGAGGAAACAACCGGTGTTTTCTGTGTTATTCTCACTGTAGATCGCCTAGCTCATCGGACATAATATAAATCAACCCATTAATAGGGCAGACAGGTAGAACAAATGGTCATGTGAATTTCTACCCCTGGCGCTAATCACGGCAGTGAAGTGATGCTTAGGGGGGTATAACGGCATCAGGGCAATAATATGATCCGGCGGTGATACGTGACAGAATAGTAATAACGAGATATCGTGTTTGGCCGTGCCCATGACCACATCGTGAATGAAGAGGACCAATTTATTGATGTATCAACGCGGAATGTCCAGCGTGTTTACAAGGAATAGTGCGCCATTCGCAGTTCTGTAGCACGGCCTAATAACAGTGGTCGACAAAAAGTCATAATCGAGAGGGACTGGAGACAAGTGTAAAGCCTTGCCCATGACAGTCGGTTTTAAATCCGACAGAAATTGCTGCTGTCAGTGAATACAAGTCTATCACAACCAGTTTCCGGTCGAATATTGGGAAGAGGACTGTATTAAACGGCTCTTGTTCGCAGTGACACACACACTGAGGTGACAAATGTCATGGGGTACCTCCTAATATCGTGAAGGATCTCATTTTGCCCAGCGTGGTGCAGCTCGACGTTACATGGCCTCAACAAGTCGCTGGACGTACCCTACAAAAATATTGAGCCACGCTGCCTCTATAGCCGTCCATAATTGTGAGAGTGTTGCCCCTGCAGCATTTTGTGTACGAACTGATCTCTCGATTATGTCCCATAAACGTTCGATGGCATTCATGCGGGCGATGTGGTTGGCCAAACCATTCTTCAAATCAATAGTGAACAATTGTGGCCCAGTGACATGGCGCACTGCCATCCATAAAAATTCAGTCGTTGTTTGGCAACATGAAGTCCGCGAATGGCTGCAAATAGTGGTCTCCAAGTTGCCAAACATAAACATTTCCAGTCAATCATCGGTTCACTTTGACCAGAGGAACCAGTCCATTCCATGTAAACACAGTCCACACCATTATGGATCCACCACAAACTTGCACAGTGCTACTTTGGTATTTTAGGTCCATGTCTTCGTGGGTGTACGTCACACTCGAACCCTACCATCAGCTGATACAGCTGAAATGAGGACTTATCTAATGAGGCCACGGTTTTACAGTCGTCTAGAGTGCAACCGATATGGTTATGAACCGAGGAGAGGCGCTGCAGGTGATGTCGTGCTATTAGCAAAAGCACATCAATCGTCTGCTGTCATAGCCCATTTACGCCAGCACTGTCCTGACGGACTTTCTGCTGTTATTTCACGCAGTGTTGCTTTTCCGTTAGCACTGGCAACTCTACGCAAACGCCACTGCTCTCTGTTGTCAAGTGAAGGCCATCGGCCGCTGCGTTGTCCGTGGTGAGAGCTAATGCCAAAAATTTGGTATTTTCTGCCCATTCTTGACACTGTGGATCTCGGAATATTGAATTCCCTAACGATTTCTGAAATGGAGTGTCCCACGCGTCTAGTTCCAAGTACCATTCCGCGTTCAAAGTCTGTTAATTCCGGTCGCGCGGCTATAATGACGTCGGAAACCTTTTCACATAAATCAACTGAGCACAAATGACAGCTCTCCCAATGCAGCGCTGTTTTGTACGCGATACTACCGCCATGTGTATATGTACGTATCGCTATCCCATGACTTTTGTCACTTGAGCATATAGCTGTACACCTCTTGAGCACTAGACAAAACAGAAACTGGACGGCAGTTGAGTGGAGGCACTCAATGTGGCATGATGAACAGTGGTTCTTTCTCTTTTCAAATGACGCAAGGCGTCGAGTGCACCTTTTTCCAATGGTCGTTTAATGCGCAGTGTGTGGAGAGTGTCATTTGGGGGGTGTTATTCGTACCACAACTTGGCTCCAATAATTCTGGTTACCGTGTACATCAACTAGGATGTTTATTTTAACATTCTCGTTGAGCATGCGTTGCTCTTTGATCTCTATTTCCAATGTGAGAGTACTGCGGACACACAACTCCCAATAGGGCAAAAACTGTGTTCACAAGGCTGTATTGATTCGTTGCTCTTTTGACGAACAGAAATCGTGTATCTCTTCGAGTTGTCCGCCGAATCAGCCCACCTCAGTCACACAGAAAATGCCCAGGACTATTTGCAATAGCGAGTGAAAAGTAGCAAACATCACCCTCGCAATTTGGTGCCTCTACATGATTTGATCATCAATGAGTGGAGTCTACTGGATATTCTTGAAGGAACCGTGGGCTCTTCTCCTTGTCTAATTGAGGTCATTATCAAGACTAGAGGAAGTGTTACACGATATTTTTAGAGGATGCCCGACACCAGTAGAATCAAAATTACACAGAAGATAGACGATTACAGACTAATTTGAAATAGCACCAGTGTTTGTTGATACTTCACCGATACTCTCCAGATTGTCTGAGGTGTGCATTTCACGGGCAGGTTGACGGTGACGTACTGATGACCCTTCTCTCAAACAGTTCCATGTCATTTCCTAAAATTCCTCTGTGCGCAAAATCTTTATCGAGAACTCTGGCTAACTTCCTGGGCCTTGAAAGACCCAATTACTCATACTTATCCATGACGGTAAATTCCTCCCGGTTACGAAATTCTTATTGCGAAAGTATTCTCCGTCGATTTCTAGTTCTACTTCCTGCTGCACCATACATTAAACGAGTGTCTTCACGTTTCTGTAACGAGTAATGCTCCATTTGTGACAGTCAGTCATGAACTAGACAGAAACAATCTCCACTGTGGCCACATTACAATCGATTGCGTACTGCTTTTCAACGTCGATGCGGAGGTCAGTTGTTTGTTACGGAACAAGAGAACAAGTACGTGCCTCGCACGCATTGCTTATTCAAGATCTCGTATCACATGAAATATTCATTTCCGACTATTGATTCCTCGTTTCCAAACACTCAGTTCAGGATCCTCAGACGTCTGTATAATTTTCATGTTAAAAGCTAGGGACGATCTGTGCGTATGGAAGTCCTCAGTTGATTAAAAAAGGACGGTGATTCAGTAGAGTGCAGGTAGAGGATATTAGATAACAAGCAGGAACAACATAAGTGCGCGTAGCGTACACTAGTGCGTGAAAAAGCATGGAGGGGCATGTCAAATGGGTAATGATACATATAAAAACCTGAGTAACAGTATCCATTTACGTACCTTAATAGGAATTTTACCTTATCGACAGAACTATGTTCAAAAGACGAAAAAAAAACCAGTGAACGAAGACTGGGATATATTATTTCAGAAATATTTACACTCCCATTGTTGTTAGCTGGAACCGGAATTGGAAGCGAACTGGAAGATAAAAGAATCATGTCTTACAATATCTTCATAAAACTTTATCTTTCTGCTAGTATTTGACGCTCCTTCTGCAGCCAGTCCTTTGGGAAAGCACCACGTACTCATACACATGCCGTGCCTGAGAAAAAAGTGAAGCAACCAGTAGGGGAGGAAGAAATGAAATGAAACTTCATGGGTTGAGAGGCTGTGTGATGTTTTGTCTGTGATTACAAAATCGCGCCAAAATCACATAGAACTTGGTAGTATGAAAGCACCCAATAAGTATGACATTGCACCTCCTCTGGCCTACATACGTGCACTGATTTGGTTGGGAAGGGTGCCATAAAGCCGTTGTATCCTCTCGAGATGCAAGCTGGCCAACAACTGTTGTGACGAGTCCTTGACATCCTGGATACTGTTACTTGGATGGAGTCCACGTCCGAACTGGTCCCATAAATCTCCTATCAGGGGCAGACCTGGGGATATTGCTGGCCACGGGAGTACTCTAAGATCACTCAGACAATTCATAGAGACACGGACCATGTGTGGACGAGCATTGTCCTGTTGAAAAATGGAACCATTATTACATCATATGAGAGGTAACACACGATGATACAGACGTCTATGACTTACCGCAGTGTAGAGTTTCCTTAATCAACAAACAACGGACTTGGCGCGAAGTCACACCTGATAGTTTTCCACAACTTGATACAGCTGTGCCTCTCGTAAAAACAGTAGGAATGGGACTTCTTCCCTGGTCCCCGCCATACTCGCCGACCACGGACATACGGGGTAGCGCAGAACTGCGATTCATTTCTGAACGCAATGTGACGCCATTCATCAGCAGTCCATACTTCCCGGCCAGGCACCATTCCAAATGCAGCATTTTGTGTTGCACTGTTAATTACAGCGTGCGCATGGGACGATAGTTCCCCAGTCTGGCTACTGCTCGTCTCCGACCGATTGTCCGGGATGACACAGAATGTTACAGGAAGGCCATAACTTGTTCTAGGTGCGGATGTGAAGGGGTAACCGACCGGAACCTCGACGACTGGTATACCTGCCCTCACATTTCCAAGCAGTCCAACATCGGACCACTGTCACATCCGAATGCCCCACAACTCTTGACATTCCAAGATTCGATCAGCCGGAGAGACACAATGGTCCCCTTTCAAAAACTATCAGGTGCTGACAACGCTGTCGCACACGAGCAGACGGCATTTTCTTGACCTTCAGAGTGATAGTTCAACATCAGACGCCGTTGACGCCTCTTATACAGGGTGATTTGTTCCACCGTGTACTCGTACAAACTCTAGGGATAGATCGGTAAGAGAATACGGAACAAAAGACATGTAATGAATTTATGCCCGGAAATTCATGGTTTCCATGCTAGAGACCAATTATTCAATCATACATTGTTACGAGACTGAAGTCTAATACGCGCTGTACCATACTGCCACAGTTACAGTATGTGTTGAAAATGTTTTCAACGTGCCTCAATGCATGCGTGTACGCGCTGTAGCATGTTCTCTTTCACACGTTCACATCGGCCAGGCTGCATCCGAAAAGTGTCAGAGGCAGCATGAATACGCTGCTCCAGTGTCTCCACATCTGGAATGGGCTCTGCATACACAGTACTTTTGAGATGGACCCACAAGCAGAAATCGCACTGGTTGAGTTCCGGTGAACGAGCAGGCCATGCAACTGGACTCCCGTCATCCGATCCATCGACCAGAGAAGACACGATTGAGATGCGTCCAGACGTTAACGGCGAAGCAGACTGGAGCACCAGGAGCCTCATAACCCTTCGAATCATCAATGGCACTTCTTCCAGCAGGAGAGGCAAAGTCACCCGCAAGAAATGCCTATAAACACGGCCTGTTAGGCGACGTAGAAGGAAGGTTGGTCCCAAAATACTGTCGCCAGTTATCCCGGCCTACACATTCCGACTGCACCGATGAAGATGCTTCGCTGTTACCATACCCTGAGGATTCTGCAAACTGTCCCACAGGTGACTGTTATGAAAGTTGAAGATACCACTCCGGTAAAGATGGCCTCATCCGTGAACAGGAAGGATGACATAAATTCCGGAATCGTGGTTACCTGATGAAGAAATCGGTGACAAAACTGCGCCTGATGTGAAAAGTCTTACGCTAGTAAGTCCTGTACACGCTGTAAGTGATAAGTGAAGTAACAGTTGTCATGGAGAATGTTCCACACGGTCGCCTGGCTTACCCTGTACAGACACGGCGGTCGCCTTCTACAGTGTTAATCACATTTTCCTCCAAGTCTGGCGTCCGAACATTCTCGGTGCGTCCTTCATGAATTCCTGCTTCCTGAAACGACCCTGTCTCAGACAAACGGCGAAACACTGTTGCAAACATTGAATGCTGTGGTTCTTGTCGGCGGGAATAGGTATCCTGATACAACCCTGCTGCTCGCCACCCGTTGCTATTTGCTTTTCCGTAAATAACACCATGTTGGCAATCTCTCGATTCGAGTACGGAACCATTGTGTACAACGTTACATCACATCCACTACAAGGCGAGTCAGCAAGAGAAGTGACTCGGACACAACATTACCAATTACTATGGCAGGAGAGGGCCCTAGGGCATGACGTTTGAGGAACCATGTATACTGTATCTGTGGCCGCGTGGTACAGCGCGTATTTGACCGCAGTCTCTGTAACAAAATATGACTGAATAAATGGTCTCTAGTATGGAAACCATGCATTTCCGGACATAAGTTCATTAGACCAATTTCGTTCCGTACCGTCTCGCCGATCTGTCCCAAGAGTTTGTGCACGCTGAAAAAAATCGCCCTGTATACTCTACTAGGTCTGGTAACAACACTAAACATGAACAAAATCAATGCATTCTAGTGGCTGTCGTATCTGTCACAGAGAACTGCTAATGTAATCCAATACATACCTGCCGATGGTGTGTATGTGTAAGACGTTACACTGAGAGCCGTGTCTCCAGGGTGCTTCAGTTTTTTGACCGCGCTGTATACACTCTGCAAGGCACTGCACATTCAATGCCAGCGGATACTTTCGATAGAGATGAATGAAATCACCGGTTATGTTTCTTCTGCACAAAAACTAAATGAGGCCAAAAATGTAGGCCAATACGTCTGCGTGTATGTATTCCACATGGCTATCTCTTCTCCGAGCCATGAAGTGCGATCTTTCTCTGTGTTTCAGTAGATGCATTAAATTTCTTTAATATAATGGATAGGTCAACTCACATATAGACTACTCAGTGATGTTTCGTGGGACGCGCTATGACAAAAGAAAACATCGGTTTCGTTATCACAACAAACTATCTTTTTTTCTATTGCTCGTTTTTTTATTACAGAGCGACTTTTTTTCGACCTTCAACTGTGGCACCACG
Source organism: Schistocerca piceifrons (assembly GCF_021461385.2). Lineage (NCBI taxonomy): Eukaryota > Metazoa > Arthropoda > Insecta > Orthoptera > Acrididae > Schistocerca > Schistocerca piceifrons. Next base: position 307,724,968 of record NC_060139.1, on the reverse strand, counting down.
CTATGACAATAATCATTTAAATTCATCGAAATCGATCAGATATTGGACGAGCATTTTACTACAAACGTTTTCTTGCACTCCGCGGGGAGACAAAGACTCGTTTTTGCACGGCCTCAAAGAAAACTATGAGCAGAAATGTTTTGAGCAGTGGAAGTAACGAATGCCAAAGTATATGCCTCAACTGAGTGCTAAATTGAGGCGCCGCCACTAACTGGACATATGCAGTAAATATACATATTATTATGTGTTATTATACTTGTATATTTCGTATCAGATTTTGTGTTTGACATTTTTTTATAGAGTCCAATGATAGTTCTGAAGTAAAGTGCTCGTCCGCTGCCACTGAGCCGGCCGAAGTGGCCGCGCGGTTCTGGCGCTGCAGTCTGGAACCGCGAGACCGCTACGGTCGCAGGTTCCAATCCTGCCTCGGGCATGGATGTGTGTGATGTCCTTAGGTTAGTTAGGTTTAACTAGTTCTAAGTTCTAGGGGACTAATGACCTCAGCAGTTGAGTCCCATAGTGCTCAGAGCCATTTTTGAGCTGCCACTGAGTTAACCAGTTTTGACGAAGCTGGCTACAGCGTAAGGACATAGTTCAAGATCGATAAATTATCGCGCGCTAAAACGCTATGACAAACAGTTCCTGTCAGACATTTTATCTTGGGAAAGGCCAAAAATATTATTGAAGACTCTTAGAATATACGGTCAATATTAAATACAGCTGTACATTCGACGTAAATACGTAAAATAATGAAATTTGACGTTAAAGACCTGGAAATGTTTTGGTAGAATCGTTTCATTCGTATAACGCCTCTTTTCTAGGTCTCAGATCAGGATTCCATGATCTATATTTAGTCGGAGTAATAAGTGTTTTCCTGCTGCATTATTTTAACTACATGAGAAATGCCAAACTTTAGCAAATCGTAAATTGCGAGAATAAATTTCACGCTGCATTCTTCATGCTCGTATAGAATACGTTGGACAGCTACTTTCATCTTTTCACTGGTGACAGGAATTGCTACATTCAGTAAACAGGGTCGTGAGGAGGCCCTTCGGCAGCAACGGAAAGAACAAACGACCCTAATCTTCGATAGTAATTCGTGCCGCATCACCATACGCGAATGGAGGCCCCGAACAGAGATCGTTTCTTCGGACGAGCGTCTGCAGCCAGTAGAACGGTACTTATTCTTAGCTTTGTCTCTATGTCAGTATAGCCTCGTCAATACGGGTATCGCCGCAGACGGGACACTAATATTTGGATTCGGAAGGGCATCTGCTGCAGCAGCTCTACACAAGTGACTCAGCTATTCGCTTAACAACAACCGAAGGCCTAGAAGGTGATAAATTAAGTGCGCTGGCGGGTGAAATGGATAGTGATTCTGTGCGGATTGAAGACAGGGTGGATAGAGCTCTAACGCGTAAATTTAATCGTTTGAGGCGAACCCACCACCTCGTATTCAATGTTCAATGATTGTCTTGACATAGTTTCAGCATCGCTGCAGAAACCTTCTTCCGAGTCTTCATCTTAGCAGTGAAGAGGATAATTCTCACGCTACGTCGTCAAAACATTGGCACCATCGTTACCGAAGAAAGCACAATACGTTTACCTAGACTCTTTTAACCTTCATAGATCATTTTCTTGTTCGTGAGTGTGGTTTTTAGACGGTCATTGTGACGCAAGCTTTGTAGATTAAGACGGCGCATTAGTTAATGCTGTGGACTGGCGTTTCGACAGTCCGGAATTAGACTTTTCATGGTTTCCCTAAATCGATTAGGGAGAGTGCCAACACGTTTCCCTCGTATCCATGTTCTACTATTCGTTTTGTTTCTCTCTCTAATGACCTCTTCGTCGACGGAACGTTAACAGTGTGTTTTCTTCCCTCCTAACAATTTAACGATTTCAAAGATCACTTCGAAGCCGTCGGCATAATATTTTTGGACTGAATTGTATTTAAGGATTAACAATACCGGGTAAACTGTGCATTTTTTCTTACTTTTAGGAAGTCAAGTTCACTTATAATTGCTCTTCGATTCTACAATGAACTTATCGGAACATAACCTACCAAAAACTACCAATAATTTATGATATTGTCAGACATTAGCACAAGTTTATCAGTAGCGTTGTATAGGTGTTTATTGCAGACATGTCGGCAAACCCTTCCATCACTCCCTTCAAACAATATTACAGCGCTAGCTGAAATTTGGTTCGTAAGCCGGACAGTATGACTGCCATTCCCCCTACAGTTTTGAGAAAAAATCATGGTGGTGGAAGAGTTCATTTGGAACTAACAAATCAATTTCTATCATAAAATGAGATCATTGTCGCAGTAACTAATTCATTCTGTCTGGATTAAAATATAAAATTTCTTCACATTACCAGACGACCAATCTTCTTCACACCGTTACTATCAAGAAGCACTACTACACTCTTTGAATTATGAACTTAATTTGCTTCAGATTTATTGTATGATGTCGGCAGATGGACTCCATATTTCACAGAGAACTTTTCAGTCAAGGTAAAATTACCATTCAGTTACATGTGAGTATCCTCATCTAACAATAACGATTGCCAATATGCACATGTGGTTGGTAAACTTGTAGTATTTAATGATTCAGTGTTTCAGGAAATTGAATTTCAGGTATTTATGCAGCTGCCTGTAGTTATAGAGAGTCTAGACGTAACATAATGTTACGAATCCTCTCTTTGCAGTGTTACATAAAGATAAGGAAGTTTTGCACACAGACATAACAATTACGTTCGAAACTACAGGTCTGTTCCTTGTTGTTGTTAAAAGGTCTCAGCACCGATCTGCTTTCAAACTCAATCACCCGATCCTCACTTGTCAGGAGGGGCGTCTTCGTTCGCTGTGACAATAGAAATACTGCCACTGACAGTCTCAGCATCTTGAGAGCGTGATGACGTCCGTAGTTAGTGATCTCCTCACAATTCATACCAAGATTTTCATCTAATATCGGACGATGATTCGCGATCGGATCCACTCCTTCACTGAGTAAAGATAGCATTGACTCAGGAGATTCATAAAGAATAATATCGTGATTTCACTCAACTATAAGCGTCTGCAGATGAGATTCCCCTCAATTCTCCTTCTTTTCGCACGCACTTTATATTTGTCTTACTAGTAAAGCATTGTCTTCAATGTAGCTTGATTCCTCCATCGAATGTAACTGCTGTTGTTGCTAATAGTGGCTGTGGTGACGGTCTTCCTACCAATCTAATGATATTACTCATTATAACTTAGTAGTATTACTTGTTGGTTATAGGAAGCAGCCTCTCAAATAATCAACAGTTATCCTGCGTTATTTCTTTCCGGATTTTCCGGCTTGTCTGCCTCAGAAAAATTGCATTAATATAGTAGAGCTGTTCGTACTTGGTTAAATCATCCGATAAAGGTACCTACAGATTCGGAGTGCCAGGATACGGTGCGTGTCTACAGCCACAGAAATTGCAATGTATTGTCTTCTGTTTCAGAATAGTAACGACGTTTTACTGCATTAGGAATGCGCCATAGAATAACTTTCTCGAATGTTTTTGTTACACTACACAAATATTGCTTTTCTTATCAGCACTGCTGTTGCGTCTGAAAGATTTGGCAAACAGTATGCACACGAAATGGAAAATACTCTTGTTTCACAGTATAAAAGATGTACAAGTGATCGTAGTTATTAAGGTATACATTTTAGAGCCTATTTTTACTAGATATTTTGTTCTTGTTTTGGTTCATAGTACACCTCTAAACGTTGCCTGTCCTAAAATCTTAGTAACAACAATACTGGTATATGTATTCCACTGTCAGACACATCAGAATGATACCTTTCGATTCGTTCAGTTCCGGACCATGGTACCTTACCTCAAATAAATCCCTTCTCCAATATACCTGAAAGTTTGTAACACCATCATGGAATCACCCTGTTTGTCAGCAGTTGCCAGTATCAAGCAGACTGATGATAATGCTTTCATAAGCACCCCTTCTATTCCCAATGGATTCTGGGAGACAACTATTTGGAACTGTCGGGTATGTGAATGGTAGGCATAGAATTAAGAGGCCATTTTTTGATGTGCTTCCATTATCAATGTCTCCATACAATTTCTGGGCGACATTATGCAGCGGGTTTAATATAACATACCATTTTCTAGTCATGCCTAATGCCCACTCTGTTCGCCATTGTAGCGGCTAGAATTGGTTTCTCATATCTGGGGAATGGGAGTGTTCCGTCTGGAGATAAATGGAAAGTCTTTATCCTTCTACAGGGGTTGTAGCCTGGGCCAACTGGATTAATCTTAAGGGAGAGTAATTTTCCTATGACAGCCAGTGTTTTCCAGCACCGTGCGGAAGTTAACTTCTGAATATCCTGTCAGGATCCCCAGGTAAACTTTCGTTTCTTCTGCATGTCAAAGTCAGGCTAACATTATTCATGGATTTTCTGTGTCGCTGAAGTCAAATTTTCTCTTGAAAAAGATACACTCGACTTCTGTTCACATACTTCTCTAACTAAGCAAGAGCCCTGTCACTAATGATCTCATCATGGGTGGATCATTAAACCCCAATTCTCCTTCCTTCCTTCATCGACAGGACGTTACACTCTAATCCTCTTTCTCTTTCTTTCAAAGTCCACAGATAGTTAAACCGTAGCGCCCTGTTCTCTCCTTTGTTACTAATGCTCAAGAATGCCACTGCCAACTTCACCGGTTTTTGTGGATGCTATAGACAGATGCTATGTTGTTAATCGGATCTGATGCCTAAATTCTTCCGTAACGTACTCATAAGAATATAAAACGTGGCCAAGCAATGTTTTCCTTGTTAGCACTTTCTTCCTCTAGACCAGAGTCTTCAACCACCCCTTGCAAACGATAGCCGACCGGAGTGGCCGTGCGGTTCTAGGCGCTATAGTCTGGAGCCGAGCGACCGCTACGGTCGCAGGTTCGAATCCTGCCTCGGGCATGGATGTGTGTGATGTCCTTAGGTTAGTTAGGTTTAATTAGTTCTAACTTATAGGCGACTGATGACCTCAGAAGTTAAGTCGCATAGTGCTCAGAGCCATTTGAACCATTTTTTTGCAAACGATAACTCCAGAGATGGTTGCTATGCTACCGACCCAGGAGTGCATGCTTCAGTGTAGCAATGTGACACTAAAACTAAAAACGCTTTGGCAGGTACGCTCTAGCTCATGTTGCAGGGCAAAAACATAGAACTACCCTACAGTAAATTCTCCGGGAACTGCAGATTTCGTCGTTATTTACGCTGATTGTTTGTTATAACTGAACCAGTGAGGACGTTCACGACACCATATATCAACTGAGAAAAAAATAACTGCCTGAAGATTTTCATCCACCCATGAGTGCTGCAGCTGCTGTTCACTTTATTACAAGTAAACACTGATTTTTAGTAAACAGAATCTCTGGAATGAATTCGTTCTGAGCTAAACATCCATTCGCAAGATTCCTACTGTCTCGGGCCATTACACACGCTGGCGATGGAAGGTATTCAAGCCTTGCTTGGAGGAAATAATATGGATCAAAACGAGAAAAAATGTTCGATAAACATTGGATGTAAAATGCATATCTTAAAAATTGTGGGCACGTAAGGCATCCAGTTTAGACATTTTTGTGTATTTTGATCCATACTACCACCTTCCAAAATACGGAAAGCAAAGAGCTTGCAGTAGAAAAGATGTGTTTCGCAGTAGCAAAGATGAACAGTTTTCACACCTCTTAAGGCATGCATTTTAGAGCTCATATTTATTGGACTGTTTTTCTTGTTTTGGTCTATACTACTTCGTCTGAAAGTTGCCTACAGTACAATCTTAGCAACAGCAGTGCAGGTATGTATATTTCACTGTCAGGGATATCAGAACGATTTTTGGTTCAAATGGCACTGAGCACTATGGGACTTAACTTCTGAGATCATCAGTCCCCTAGAACTTAGAACTACTTAAACCTAACTAACCTAAGGACGTCACACACATCCATGCCCGAGGCAGGATTCGAACCTGCGATCGTAGCGATCGCGCGGTTCCAGACTGTAGCGCCTAGAACCGCTCGGCCACTACGGCCGGCTAGAACGATCTTTCCCTTACAACTTTCGTCTCGGTCGTTACCGGACGAGGGAACCTTACCTCAAAACTTACTGCTCTCGAGCACCTCTGGAAGTTTGTAACATCATCACGTAATCACCCTCACGTCTGTTTCTTCTTGAACTGCGTGGTGTAAAAAATCGTATCATTGTACGGTGTAATGGGGCCAGCAAGAGGGATGTCAGCGGACCGGTATTGGGCAAGTGTGTTAGGCGGCGTCGGCGCAGGTGCGGGACGGGACTTAGCGGCCGGGGAAAGCGGACGCGCCGGTATTTGGTGCGGCACACTTGCGGCGCAGCCAAGTGTGCCATGTCCGGCCGACGCGACCTCTGCGGCCTTCCTGCCGCCTTGTCGTCTTCCGGTTCACACCAGGCCTCAGCGGCAGCTTCACAAATCTGCCTCCGAGACCGGAGTCCTCTCTCAAATTTCTCGCACTGACATTCCGGTTTTACAGTAAGTAACTACTGTGCTTCCCGAAGAGCTTGTCCCCAACGGCAATGTGTGCCAGAAAAGGCCTGACGCCAATTCCTTCCTGATCGGTTGAGCGAGGTGACGTAGCGGTAAGACACTGGGTTCGTTTTTGGGAGGACGACAGTTGAAATCCACCGTCCGGCCGTCCAGATTTTGGTTTTCTGTGCTTTTCCTATACCGCTTAAGGTGAATCCCGGGATGGTTAACTCAGAAAGACACTGCCAATTTCCTTCACCATCCTCTCCGTACCCGAGTTCGTGCTCCGTCTCTACAGACTCGTCGTCGACGGGACGTTAAACATAACCTTCCTTCTTCTTCCGGATAAAGATGTCAGAGGTGAGTCGCGCAACTGTGTCCCTATGTATTGAATGTGGAAATATCAATCGATGTCTATTATCATTAGTTCGTAATCCGTATGAAAGGTTCAGAAACGAGATGAAGTAGATTCAGAATGTAAATTACAAGCAATAAACAACTTCTTCTACATAAACGCTTAAAAAAAATGAGAGACACAACGCGAAGGAATTATCCGCATATGGGACGGAATATGACGTAAATGTACAAAGAAACAAATTATTACAATTTCAGAAAAATTAGACGATTTATTGAAGCTAATCAGTAGCTCACTGGTCCACCTCTGGCCCTTATGCGAGTGGTTATTCTGCTTGGCACTGATTGACAGAGTTGTTGAGTGTCCACCTGAGGGATTCCATTCCAAATTCTGTCCAATTGGTGCGTTAGATCTTCATACTCCCGAAATAGTTGGAGGGCTCTGCCCATAATGTACCAAACGTTCTCAACTGGGGAGAAATCCGGCGACCTTGGTGGCCAACGTAGGATATGGCAAGCACAAAGCAGTAGAAACTCTCGCTGCGTACGGGCGGGCATTATCTTGCTGAAATGTAAGCCCCGAATGGATTGCCATGAAGGACAACAAAACGAGGCGTACAGTATCGTACACGTACCCCTGTGCTATAAGAGTATCGCAGATGATAACCAAAGGAACCCAGCCACGAAATGAAATGGCACCGCGGATCACCATTCGTGGTCTTCGGGCCTTATGGCGGACGACGGTGACGCTGGTATCCTTCTGCTATCCGGAGCGTCTACAGACACGACTTCGCTGGCCATCTGGGTTCAGTTCGAATCGGAACTCATCACTGAAGCCAACTGAACACCGGTCAATAAGATTTCAGGCCGAATGAATATAATGATGTTCCATTCTACTCCATTAGTAGAGCGAAGGAACATTGAATGTCTAAACACCTAAGTACGCGCCCTACTCTTTTACACCACTTTCTCGTGCTTCCTGTGCGAGACACGAGCGAAGTGAAGTATTAGTAAGACACTGGACTCGTATTCAAGAGGATGGCGGTTAAAAGTCAGTTCGGTCATTCAGATTTGGGTTCTCCATGATTTCCTTCAATCGCTTAAAGAAGATGCCACGATAGTTTGTTCAGCAGTCTGAGCTTGATTTGGGTTTCGTTCCCAGTGTCCCCATCATGGACGGGTCGGTAAAACCTAATCTTCCTTCCAACGCAAGATACACAAATATCGTAGTAAATAGCAGCACAGCCTTCCTCGAATATAGGTTCTCCAAATTTGCCTAATAGGCTTTCGCGAGAGCAACGACATCTAAAGGAAATGACACGTTGCCCTGCTCCCAAACATTATCTTCTAAGTTCCCCGAGCATCTTTGGTGCATTTTCATGTTGGGCTATACCAGTACAATCCGAGCAGCACGTCTCCGTAATAGTTCGAGGTCATAGCTACTCGAGTAGTCTAAAACTGATCCACTTAAGCAATCTCATATATATTTTTGATACTATATACGTGTGTGGGTACTCACTGATGTCAAACAATAAAAAACTTTCTGGGTGATACAGTTCACCCAAACATTTCAGTCTCTTGCCAGAGTTTGCTCCAGGATCACGCATCTTCAGGTACCGAACATAGAGTTTAGGTCGAGCAAATAAACCAGATCTCGCATGTTCTCTCGACGCAGTTGATTAATAGTGTGTCGCCGGATCATCCGCCGAGCTGTTGTTTCCATTTTACGAACAATATTTCGACAACTGACTAGGCTGTCTTCTTCAGGGCTTCGAATATAATCATGAAATGAAATATAATGAGACCAGTATTGTGGTGCAAACGCCTAGTTTCTGGGAAGTACTGTTGAGGAGTTAATCGAAATAAAGATGTCAGAAAACCTAATAAACAGGGAGGGCGATTTCTATTTAAATAAAGTTCAGGATGCGGAATTCAATTTATTAAAATCTCGCCGGTCATCATATCCATGAGAATTTGAAAACGCTGAGAGAATTTGCGCTTCATGGAATATCAGCGCCGGCTCTAAGAAAACGAATGATCATCAATGGGCGTAGTGGACATCAGGAATCTACCTCGGCTCTAAATAGCGGCGTAGTATCAACAATAGTCACAGTCTGGTTGGAGTTCAGGCAGCGAGTGCACAGAACAACAAAACTCGCAACTCGTGAAGAGGACGGATCGGTCGGTCATCGAGATATTGTGCAGAAAATGAAAACGAAACTCGACAGAACACCCGGTAGCAAGCTATTAAGTAAGACAAGCATCATCAAGAATTCTTCACACCGAAGCACCGATAACCGAAGAGAAGGATAGTGTTCAGTCATTCGAACAGCATACTAGTGAAGAAGATCCCAGCAACGGGGCTAAAACAGTGAGGTGGATCTCCTCAGATTGCATTAGGTTGGACACATGATCTGTCAGAAAGGTGCCATCCTCGTTGATGATACTAATTCCCTGCGAGAGAAGGTAAAGATGTTAATTAATATTTTTCTCCAGAAGTTTATGAGAACAGGAAAATCCAGAAAACTTGGAAGAAGTGTTTACGTTATCACTTTACGCATTTAGTTCTTTTTCTTCACTACTTGCGGGAGTTGTTCTTTAATTATATAGCAGCATCACTACCTACTCTAAAACAGATGCTTTTTCCATCACGAACTGCTGTAGTTAATATGTAAGTAGCTGTGATTGCATGTGTTGCTTATCAGCCCTTGACTAACAACTTTCCTAGCAATCTCGAGCGTATATAACTGTAGCTCATACTAATTAGCATTGTCGCAATACTTGTCTAGCCATTTTCGGTTCGATAACTGACGATAACCGGTCGATTTAGTATGATCCCCACTCTGTCTCCCTTTGTTTCTTTGCGTCTCTTTCCCTCTTTGTGTGTGTGTGTGTGTGTGTGTGTGTGTGTGTGTGTGTGTGTGGACAAGACAGCGTCTTCAAAGCGTGACTCCCAAGTACATTCCACTTCCAGGTCACACGGCCCTTCATACTCGACGCTCTTGTTCTCAACGGTTTGCGGAACTACTGAGCATTGACCTAGGACAGACACCGTAAGTGACGTCACTATATATGTGCTGGATCCCCCACCCGTCCTTATTCCTCAAAGACCTGCTTGCCACTGTACTTCACGGCATTTAATATCGCTGCCTGTTCGACCCTTGTTCTTTTTACTTGTGATTTGACTTGGTTTTGCGTCAGTGATGCTGAAACGGCAGCTGTCTTATCCATATTTCCCACTAGTAGGAAGTCCAAATGTAGCCTGTGTAGGCAGCAGTAGTTATAGTGAGATGAAGGGGCTTGGATAGACTAGCGTGACGCGCTGCGTCAATGGATTCTTCAAACAGCAATCACCATTGTTAGATGTCATACTCGAATTTTTCCACTGATACTTGATTAGAATCATTTCAGGGCTCTGGGAGATTTGTGTATGATTCAAATCTTCCAAAAATGGTAGATGAGCTACTATTCTTCGAAACAGTGCGTCTACATCGTTTCTTCTTTGTCAAGATAAACTTTATTCATGGCTAGCCTACCGACTGTAGTCGGCAGTATGATGGAATGAGAACTGCGAACTATTTGTAAATTGATTACTTATGCTCTTCGGTGCCCTGTTTTTCATACTTAAAGATTTCCGTCCTTTCGAAACATTTCGCTGTGTTTCGTGTAGCTGTAGTTTCGTTTATAACATTTGTGCGGAAATTCAGCACGAACGACAAACAGTTTAAACAGATGGATAGATCACGTAACTAATGAGGAGGTACTGAACAGAGCTGAGGAGAAAAGAAATTTGTGGTACAACCTAACTAGAAGAAGGGATGGGTTGATAGGACACATTCTGAGATATCAAGGGATCACTAATTTAGTACTGGAGGGAAGTGTGTGTGTGTGTGTGTGTGTGTGTGTGTGTGTGTGTGTGTGTGTGTGTGTGTGTGTGGGTGGGTGGGTGTGTGGGAGGGGAGGGGTGGGGGGTTAAAAATTGTATATGGAGACCAAGACATAGTTACAGTGTGCAGATTCAGAAGAATATAAGTTGCAGTAGTTACTCAGACATGAAGACGCTTGCACAGGATAGAGCTGCAGGACAAACCACTCTCCGAACTGAAGACCACAACAACAACATTTTTTATTCCTCCTGTGGAGTGATCGTTTATGATGATATTGCTCAATGTCAGAGACTATGGACTTTAGTAGTTCGTGACCCGCCTGACACCGAAGGCACCACAAGTCGGAATGGGGAAATGATAGGGCATTACATGAGGCTTCTGCCTACCCGTTATGACGTTGTGTAACGGGTGTTCGCGTGTTACATTGTTTGCGTACTGTTTGAGCTAGAAGCAGGTATGAACCCAACAACCCACTCACTACATATAGGGAATCATTTAGAAACAATCTGTAGACATGCTGGTGCCACCAAAAAAAACAATTATTTGTCCTGGACACAGACTGCCTCTGCCTCTCTCTCACCTCAATTCTCAGATACAAATGCGTAATGCGTTATTAAATAACCAAGCGCTCTTCCGCATTTTACAGTGCTCTAGTTTCTTCCAAGCGCTGACTACTCAGTACCTATTTTCCTTTCACGCAGACTGAGGAATCATGCTTTATTTGTGCATCCCATATGTTATACTTAACTGCATAATCTCGCTTTCTGTAGTTCCTCAGAATTTATCCTGATGTCGATGTAACATTAAACTGATATCTTCCTTTCTGATCGTACTCTGAAAGAGTACGACTCGGCTTAGTTCCTCTAAATCGTTTTAGGCGAAAACCGGAATAGTTTCCCCAGTGAGATCCTTCCATCGTTCTTCTTCTGGACTGACGCTCGAACACTAGCGGTACTGGTGTTGACTGCTCGTCATATCTGATCGTCCCTCCTCCAGACCGTGTTCTCTGCAGCACACCATCTACTTCCGGTAACGAAATCGATCTTTCTACGTAGCCAAGCGAACAGCGCGTAGAACTGAAGAATGATACCTTTAAACCCCCTGTCCGTGATCCGTCTCTAAAGAGTTTCTTTCCTTTCTTTCTTCCTTCGCAAGGACTTGTAACAGAACAGTTTTACAGACGCTGTCATACCAAAATACTCAAATTTCAACACTACACAACCTTCAAGGAAGTAAAGGAGATTGGTGTTCAACATGCATTCAACGACGAGGGCATCAAAGATAGGGTACATGCTAAGATAACACAAGTGTGGAAAAGGAAATCACAATGGACTTGTTCCATGATGAGGAAGTCGTCATAGCCCCTCTTAACCACAATTCACCCCTTCTATTGACGTCTGTGCGATGGTGATCAGAACCAAGACACCCAGCGCTCAAGCCACGCTGTTTTCTTATGGGTGGGCGAGGAAACATTTCAAAACCGACATGGAAAGACCTCAAGAGGTGTTATAAAGGGTGACAGTGAAATCACTCCATTCCTGGGACATTGACTCCCACACATTCTGCGGTCGAAAACGACAGTTCGCAATGCGTTGAGCAACAGGAAGCTGTTCTTGTTAATCTTTGATATTCTCGCAACTGTCAACTCTTCTATAGGTCGTTGTGGGGCTGAATCCGCATTTAACGTGATCGCACCCCTTTGGAATGCAGTGCGACAGCAATTTTTACTGTCGTGTACAGGTTAGAACAACCAGGGAGCCTTCATAACCATTCAACGGAATTGGAACGTGATTCTAAGCAGCAAAGGGTACTTTAACGCGCGGGATTAGCCTAGCGGTCTGGGGCGCTGCAGTCATGGACTGTGCGGCCGGTCCCGGCGGAGGTTCGAGTCCTCCCTCGGGCATGGATGTGTGTGTTTGTCCTTAGGATAATTTAGGTTAAGTAGTGTGTAAGCTTAGAGACTGACGACCTTAGCAGTTAAGTCCCATAAGATTTCACACACATCTGAACATTTTTTTTTTTTTTTGGTACTTTAACATGCTCGTAAATAAACTGGCAAAGGGTATGTGTAATACCCTTCAGTTTGGCAACATCCCCGGTGCCACCGACGCTACTTTGTTGCGCACCTTACAAACGTACCTGTCTGAAACTTTGACACCAATTCAACCTGAAAGCTGCTCTAGCGCCTGAAAGTAGAAAAACCAATCCAAGGGTTTTCGAAGGGGTTGCCTAACCCTCAGGCGAAAGGTACATTACTAATGGGCGCAATAGATGTGCGTGGTTGGCACTGAGGGTGTTGCCAAACCGGGGGGGGGGTCTTAATTTTATTCAGGCGCATGTTCATGTTGCACTCCAGCGTGACCACGCCACTGGAGGTTGGAAAACAGGAGGTTTGGAAAATCAAAAGTACCTTTTGCTGCTACGGATTACGTTCAGAGTTCATGAAATGGTTTTGAATGGTCCGTAGTGGCTCCAACATGTACAGGAGGGCAAGAATTGCGGTCGCACTGTACTCCAAAGGGGCGTGATCACATTCAATGCGTATATAGTCGCACAGTGTCCTTAGAGAAGGTTTGAAATGTCCAAGGGTGCCAGCAGTTTCAATAGTTGCCAAGAACATCTTGCTGTTGCCCACCATACTGCGAGCTGTCGGTTTCGACTGCGAAATGATTGGGAATCAATACCCTACGGAAAGGGGCAGTTTCATTGTCACCCTTTATGAGACCTTTTCGTGCCGGTTCTGAACGATAGTTTGTCTGAAATGTTTTCCTCGGCCATCCATAGGAAAACTCCGTGATTTCAACGCTGGGTGTTGCGGTTCTGTTCGCCATCGCAGCGACGCCAAAAGAAGGGGTGAAACATGGGTAAGAGGGACTATGACACCTTCCCATCATGTGATAAGTCCACGGAGGCGCTGGGCAGAATTGTGATGAAATTTTGTGCCAATGTGACATCATTAACCCACCTTACAGTTCATATGTCCTTCCGAGCTGTGGCAAATTTTTACCATGTGTTGGCGCCTTGCTATTGGAAGCGTCGCCGAGTCCATGGGTGAAGTCACAGGGTGCCACGCACCATTACAGAGAAAGGTTGTAAGCAGTTTTCAACCAAATTTCAAACTTAAACGTAGCGATGAGAAGCAATTAAGGGGTTTCTAAAAGTAATCCTTTAATTCCGTAGTGTAGGTGTGGCCGGTTACTTTTGATCAGATAGTGTATTAAGGGGGGTAGGACGTCAAACAGGCCGACTTGGAGCAGGAGAGTCACCACAGAACATTTTAATTTCTACTGTCTATACTTTTACAAATAAATTCATAAAACTTCGTCACCATGACCAGGAAGGATTGAGGATTCACACCCATCGCAGTGGAAGTTCAAAAACTTAGCAAAACACCTTTTTTTACGTGTGAAATTTCACCATTTTTTCACTTATTACTGGCTGCATTTGTTGCTATAGGTACACTTTTCTTCCTACGTAAGAGAGATTCTTCGATGAATTTTTCATAGCATACAAACAGTAGTTACAGGTCTATGAAACTCAAGAATTTTCCAGCTCTATTAAAAAACTGTGGAAAAATTGAGATAATTAACTATAAAACTTGAACTTTTTCTAAACATGAAGTTTAAAATGTAACAGTTCATTCATTTTTTCATAAATTAAATAACTTCTAGAGTTTCAGACACCTGCAAGTATGGTGTGTATTCTGTGCAAAATTCATCGAAGAATCTCTCTTACTTAGGAAGAAAAGTGTACCTATAGCAACAAATGCAGCCAGTAGTAAGTGAAAAAATTATGAAATTTCACATGTAAAAAAATGTGTTTTATTACGAAACTTCCTGGCAGATTAAAACTGTGTACCCGACCGAGACTCGAACTCGGGACCTTTGCCTTTCGCGGGCAAGTGCTCTACCAACTGAGCTACCCAAGCACGACTCACGCCCTGTCCTCACAGCTTTACTTCTGCCAGTACCTCGCCTCCTAGCTTCCAAACTTTACAGAAGCTCTCCTGCGCATTTTGCAGGTCCTGAGTTCAAGTCTCGGTCCGGCACACAATTTTAATCTGCCAGGAAGTTTCATATCAGCGCACACTCCGCTGCAGAGTGAAAATCTCATTCTGTATTTTGTTACGTTTTTGAGCTTCCACTGCTATGAGTATGAATCCCGAATCCTTCCTGGTCATGCTGTTAAAGTTTTATGAGTTTATTTGTAAAAGTATAGACAGTGGAAATTAAAATGTCCTGTGGTGCCTCTCCTGCTCCAAGTCGCCCCGTTTGACATCCTACCCCCCCTTAAACTAATGCTGTTTCCCAGAGTCCGTCGTTAGAGTTGTGCGTGATGTGATGAAGGCTGACGGCACGGTTTGCGATGTGTTGCAGAATGAAGTGGGTGCTGTGCGTGGCGCTGCTGGCCGCGCTGGCCTGTGCTGTCTGCGACGCCGCCCCCGCTGCCGCCCCCGCCGCCCCCGCAGAATCTTCGCGGGCCGCCGACGGCGAGACGGGCCGCCAGCAGGCGGGCGCGCCCGCAGCCTCGACTGACGACGACGACGACGATGACGATGACGAGGAGGACGTCGACCTGGACGACATAACGGACGACGATGACGACGACGACGACGAGGACGAGGGCGCCGCGGCGGCCGCCGACGACGATGACGACGACGACGAGGACTACCTGGAGCGCTTCGTGGAGGACATCCTGGGAGGTGGGTCGTAGCGCCGGCGACCTAGGCCTCTGCTGCGCCCGGATCCAAGTTCGCGGCCCTCCGCGCCAGGCTGCTTACCCAGCCGTGCCCCACACGAGCCACGCGCGTCATCACACGGCCAGTAGCGGCAGTGCTGCCCGTCCCGACAGCCAAACCTCAGGTTCTTCACGAGAACGTCTGAACTGTAGGCAGTGAAACGGGATTCAGATACTGAACTCTACGTTGGGTACAATCAGTCATTCCATCCCGATTACCTAGGAAACGTAGGATCAGTTTATTGTAGATCATAAGGATTCCTTCCGCGAAGGGATTACGTATTTATTTACGGTCAGAATACATCATCTCGTAAGCCAGTCTACCTTCTCCACCATTCAAACACATTCAATAACACAGTAGTTGTAACTTATCGCTTAAAACTGTAAGTTATTGTAATTAAGCTTTCGATTCTTTATATACGAGGGTTGTCCAGAAAGTAAGTTGCGATCGGTCGCTAAATGGAAACCACAGTGAAAATCAGAAACATTTTACTTGCAAGAGTCAGATACATTTTCCAGATACTTCTCTACATAGTCGCCGCTCCGACTTAGACATTTGTCAGAGCGTTATACCAAATTTCCAACACCGTGGTCATAGAAGGCAGTCGCCTGTGCTTTCTGATAATTCTCAATGCTGGTCTATAACGCGTAGCCTGGGCTCAAATGTTGTCCTCGTATCCAGCGTTTTATGTGATACTCAGGACGAACCAGTTAGGGCTGTGTTGTGGGTGATCGAACACTTCCCATCGAAAAGGTTGCAGGAGAGTCTTCATTGCCCCTGCAGAGTGCGGCTGAGAATTGCCATGAAGAAGGAAGTGTGTGGCAGTTGTGTTAGGCGGGCTGCGTTCATTAAGGCAAAGCCTCTCAGCAGGCCCTCCAGCTTGGCGTGAGACATCGTTGTGCTAGGCACCTTTACTAGCTCACAGTGCGCTCGCTCACAACTGAAAAGAGCGTCTTGATCCGATCGATGGTCATACTAGAGACACTAGCCAACACATCTGTGCAAAGCTTCATCTGCTTTTCACTGTGGTATCCATTTCGCCACGGATCGGGACTTTCTTTCTGGACAATCCTCGTGTAACGATATCCATCGTCTTACGCGTGGTTGTATATTTAATTATTTAAATTCTCTCTTACTCTTCCAAAAAATAATAAAATTCCTATCTTGTTTTTTCTACACTCCGCATTCTGTAGCACATGTGGCCTGCATTTACCTCCAGATAGGAACAATGAGGCACTGAAATGTAGTCACTGAAGAAAAACCGATCTTGATGCATAGTTCTTGATTTGCTCGAAAATGTGTTGTTTGGTGAAAAATAAATTCTCGCACGCAGGTAACAGAATTTGAGTTCCGTGGATTTTAGCAAAGAAGGCTTTTAAATAAATGACACGTCTATGTCGTGCTATATTGGTCCCATCGGTTGAGACGTACCACATTTCCCCAATCTTCTGCATGGTTCGGGTGTTACACTCTTTTTTGCTAACTTCTATCCATAAACACACAATTTTATGATAAGAACATGCATGCTTTCAACCTCTCAAAGACTGAAAATGTAGCTCCGCTTTAAATAACCTGATTTTTCTTCTGTTGTGTAAATGAGGAAACAAAAACTACTTCCTCTCACCGTAATCAGTTAATTGTTTTGGGACGTTTAGGAAACTGCCCGAGATTCTAGTCCACTAATGAAGCACTATTTATTAACTTATTTCATGTAACAAGCTATACAATCCATTTGTAACTAACAAAACGTGTCAATAAAACGATTTTTTAACTGTGTGTTTGGTGCTGGTTAATACTTCTTCCAATAACCTTTCCTTAACATAAATGATCAGTTCCTGCGAAACGTAGATTGTGCCTCTTTTTGAATTGCAGTGCGTGTTTTTCACGGTATTGTTCGCCTGGCGATTATCTATAGAGTAATGTACAGCATCACACTCAACTACACTCCATTAGTATTTCTTGATTCCGATGCAATGTTACTTGTGTTCATACAAACAATCGGTGACGAAGTGACAAGTGGTGATAAAAATACCTGCAGCGACTGCTCGAGCAGAAAACTACGCACTACAACGCCCTATGCATGAAATATTTGAACTACTTGGAGAAAACAAATAGAGACAGTTTTGAATAAAATTAAAAAATAGCATGTAAATGAAATTCCTTGGGAATTATATTGTATTTTTATGGATCCTGAAACTGTCATGTTCCGGTCTCAGTAGGCAAGAGTTAAACCAATCAGTACTTAAAAAGTATCAAAAGTCGTACAGCCCTGTCCATGCATTCTAGGTATAAGAAAACATACACACTCAAAGAAAGAGAGTAATTACTTATCTTTCTTGTCTATAGGTTCAAATTCTATTAAACATAATATTTATATGAAAGATTTTTATTATCAATGAAAGGAGATTTAACTGGAGCAGCAATGCGAGAAATGTTACATTTTGTACGAAATTGTTCCATGTATACTTATCAGATGTTCGTTCTGCCTAAACTTAACAGGCGTTACAGGTTGTCGGTTCCGCCTTTTTGCAAACACACTGCTTTTTCTTTTTACCCAGACATGTTTCAGCACCTTTGTGCCATCTTCAGTGGGTTTTTTGTTTACTGAAAAACTGTAAAAAGTGAAAATATTTTAGGTTATAATTTATTTAACAAATTGAGGTCTAAAGAAAGATTTTGTTCGTTTTGCTTCTTAGCGTAATTTTAAATTATGTAGTTTTGCAGGAACAGCTCTATAGTGTCGTGCACTGATAGCTTGTCATCTGTAGACCAAAAGATGTAAATGCAAATTTCGTCGACAGTTTAACACATCCCTTGATTTTGAAAAGCATGATTTTTTGGCGTGTCAAAATGGTTTGCGTATATATTTGTTACTACTCACGCTTTGTTGTGGCTGATTCTTCTTCTTTGGGTAAAAAGAAAACGCAGTCTCTTTGCAAAAAGGCGGAACCCATAGACTATAATTTAACTGCAAATATGGATAGATAGGACGACAGCTGCAGATCCGAAAGATGAATATTTAACAGGCGTTGTTGTTGTTGTGGTCTTCAGTCCTGAGACTGGTTTGATGCAGCTCTCCATGCTACTCTATCCTGTGCAAGCTTCTTCATCTCCCAGTACCTACTGCAACCTACATCCTTCTGAATCTGCTTAGTGTATTCATCTCTTGGTCTCCCTCTACGATTTTTACCCTCTACGCTGCCCTCCAATACTAAATTTGTGATCCCTTGATGCCTCAGAACATGTCCCACCAACCGATCCCTTCTTCTGGTCAAGTTGTGCCACAAACTTCTCTTCTCCACATTCCTATTCAATACTTCCTCATTAGTTACGTGATCTACCCATCTAATCTTCAGCATTCTTCTGTAGCACCACATTTCGAAAGCTTCTATTCTCTTCTTGTCCAAACTACTTATCGTCCATGTTTCACTTCCATACATGGCTACACTCCATACAAATACTTTCAGAAATGACTTCCTGACACTTAAATCTATACTCGATGTAAACAAATTTCTCTTCTTCAGAAACGCTTTCCTTGCCATTGCCAGTATACATTTTATATCCTCTCTACTTCGACGATCATTAGTTATTTTGCTCCCCAAATAGCAAAACTCCTTTACTACTTTAAGTGTCTTATTTCCTAATCTAATTCCCTCACCATCACCCGACTTAATTCGACTACATTCCATTATCCTCGTTTTGCTTTTGTTGATATTCACCTTATATCCTCCTTTCAAGACACTGTCCATTCCATTCAACTGCTCTTCCAAGTCCTTTGCTGTCTCTGACAGAACTACAATGTCATCGGCGAACCTCAAAGTTTTTATTTCTTCTCCATGGATTTTAATACCTACTCCGAATTTTTCTTTTGTTTCCTTTACTGCTTGCTCAATCTACAGATTGAATAACATCGGGGAGAGGCTACAACCCTGTCTTACTCCCTTCCCAACCACTGCTTCCCTTTCATGTCCCTCGACTTCTTATAACTGCCATCTGGTTTCTGTACAAATTGTAAATAGCCTTTCGCTCCCTGTATTTTACCCCTGCCACCTTTAGAATTTGAAAGAGAGTATTCCAGTCAACATTGTCAAAAGCTTTCTCTAAGTCTACAAATGCTAGAAACATAGGTTTGCCTTTTCTTAATCTTTCTTCTAAGATAAGTCGTAAGGTCAGTATTGCCTCACGTGTTCCAGTATTTCTACGGAATCCAAACTGATCTTCCCCGAGGTCGGCTTCTACCAGTTTTGCCATTCGTCTGTAAAGAATTCGTGTTAGTATTTTGCAGCTGTGACTTATTAAACTGATTGTTCGGTAATTTTCACATCTGTCAACACCTGCTTTCTTTGGGATTGGAATTATTATATTCTTCTTGAAGTCTGAGGGTATTTCGCCTGTTTCATACATCTTACTCACCAGATGATAGAGTTTTGTCAGGACTGGCTATCCCAAGGCCGTCAGTAGTTCCAATGGAATGTTGTCTACTCCGGGGGCCTTGTTTCGACTCAGGTCTTTCAGTGCTCTGTCAAACTCTTCCCGCAGTATCGTATCTCCCATTTCATCTTCATCTACATCCTCTTCCATTTCCATAATATTGTCCTCAAGTACATCGACCTTGTATAGACCCTCTATATACTCCTTCCACCTTTCTGCTTTCCCTTCTTTGCTTAGAACTGGGTTTCCATCTGAGCTCTTGATGTTCATGCAAGTGGTTCTCTTATCTCCAAAGGTCTCTTTAATTTTCCTGTAGGCAGTATCTATCTTACCCCTAGTGAGATAAGCCTCTACATCCTTACATTTGTCCTCTAGTCATCCCCGCTTAGCCATTTTGCACTTCCTGTCGATCTCATTTTTGAGACGTTTGTATTCCTTTTTGCCTGCTTCATTTACTGCATTTTTATATTTTCTCCTTTCATCAATTAAATTCAATATTTCTTCTATTACCCAAGGATTTCTACTAGTCCTTGTCTTTTTACCTACTTGATCCTCTGCTGCCTTCACTACTTCATCCCTCAAAGCTACCCATTCTTCTTCTACTGTATTTCTTTCCCCCATTCGTGATAGTTGTTCCCTTATGCTCTCCCTGAAACTCTGTACAACCTCTGGTTCTTTCAGTTTATCCAGGTCCCATCTCCTTAAATTCCCACCTTTTTGCAGTTTTTTTCAGTTTTAATCTACAGGTCATAACCAATAGATTGTGGTCAGAGTCCACATCTGCCCCTGGAAATGTCTTACAATTTAAAACCTGGTTCCGAAATCTCTGTCTTACCGTTATATAATCTATCTGATACCTTTTAGTATCTCCAGGGTTCTTCCATGTATACAACCTTCTTTCATGATTCTTAAACCAAGTGTTAGCTATGATTAAGTTGTGCTCTGTGCAAAATTCTACCAGGCGGCTTCCTCTTTCATTTCTCAGCCCCAATCCACATTCACCTACTACGTTTCCTTCTCTCCCTTTTCCTACTACCGAATTCCAGTCACCCATGACTATTAAATTTTCATCACCCTTCACTATCTGAATAATTTCTTTTATTTCATCATACATTTCTTCAATTTCTTCGTCATTGGCAGAGCTAGTTGGCATATAAATTTGTACTACTGTAGTAGGTGTGGGCTTCGTATCTATCTTGGCCACAATAATGCGTTCACTATGCTGTTTGTAGTAGCTTACCCGCATTCCTATTTTCCTATTCATTATTAAACCTACTCCTGCATGACCCCTATTTGATTTTGTGTTTATAACCCTGTAGTCACCTGACCAGAAGTCTTGTTCCTCCTGCCACCGAACTTCACTAATTCCCACTATATCTAACTTTAACCTATCCATTTCCCTTTTTAAATTTTCTAACCTACCTGCCCGATTAAGGGATCTGACATTCCACGCTCCGATCCGTAGAACGCCAGTTTTCTTTCTCCTGATAACGACATCCTCTTGAGTAGTCCCCGGCCGGAGATCCAAATGGGGGACTATTTTACCTTCGGAATATTTTACCCAAGAGGACGCCATCATCATTTAATCATACAGTAAAGCTGCATGCCCTCGGGAAAAATTACGGCTGTAGTTTCCCCTTGCTTTCAGCCGTTCGCAGTACCAGCACAGCAAGGCCGTTTTGGTTATTGTTACAAGGCCAGATCAGTCAATCATCCAGACTGTTGCCCTTGCAACTACTGAAAAGGCTGCTTCCCCTCTTCAGGAACCACACGTTTGTCTGGCCTCTCAACAGATACCCCTCCGTTGTGGTTGCACCTACGGTACGGCTATCTGTATCGCTGAGGCACGCAAGCCTCCCCACCAACGGCAAGGTCCATGGTTCATTGGGAGGGCCTAACAGGCGTATGTAAAAGAATAGAAGCTTTCAAATTTCGCGTTACCGAATTATGGAGAAAATTTGACGTTACGGAAGTATGGTGAAAATTGGACGTATAGATCCAGTACCAATGAGGGGGCACTGAATCGAGTTGGGTAGAAATGAGATTTATGGCACAGTTTGGTTAGAAGGTGGAATAGTTTGATATGAAAGATTGAGAGGTAAAAAAAGGAATAGCTAATTCGGTATTGGTGAGATTGGGGGGGGGGGGGGGGATTCAAATTGTGGGAGTAAGCCACGACTTGAATACAATACTAAGGTTCAAATGCATGCGGATTGCGGTAGTTATGCAGAGATGAAAAGACTTGCACAGGATAAACTAACGAGGAAAAGGTGCATCAAACCAGTCTTCGGGCTAAATATTACAACATGGGCAGCAACAACAACATATCTAAAGGTTTTGTGAAATTTATGAAGGAATATTAGATTCCAGCTAACATGCCGACACAGGAGAATCCCGCCAGGGTAGCCATGTGCGTTAACACGCTGCTTCCGGGGAGACGAACCAGAGGATAGAACCCGGTAGGTGGATTAACTGCAAGAGCCGGAGAGCTGGGCAGCCTGGATGTGGCCTTAAGACGATGTGAGCGGTCAAGGTGAATACTGGGCTTGTCACAAAACGTTTAGAAAAAACGTTCTCAAACTTTAGCGTGGGATAAAACTTAGACGCAGACAGATGGGATACACTGATTCCGTCCCGGGAGGGGGTGGGCGGAGGGGGCAACAGAAAAAGTTTCTGGCCACCCTCTAAGAGGCAAGAAAAACTGACAAGACACTTTCATTTCCTTACGAAAATTGTCTTGTCTGTACTACATTCACGGAAATAACAATTCGAAGTAATTTACCTTGTAAAGCAGTTTGGATATTGTATGGAAGTTGTACTTAATTTACAAAAGTTTCTGTATCTAAAAGAATAGCAAGAGAAATTTAATAGGGTAGTCTCTACAGTCGGACTCACATACGTTAGCATTTATGGAGGAAAATGAATTGTAGAATTAGATGTGTCATTTACTTTGCAAGAAAATATTTTGGGTATTCCAAGGAACGATTATGTAGCAGCTTTTCGGTAGCGTGGCAAATGCTCTCGTCAATTTATAAAGTGGAAATAGAAACACCAGAGGCGAAGAAATCAGAAAGATAATAAAATACACTGAGATACATAATTATAGGACCCCTTTTTCGAAACACCGTGATAGTCTTCCATTGCGACGTGTGAGTTTGTAGGTTGAGTCAAAGGTGCCAACAACGTATGTCTGTAACGGTGCGAAAGTGTGACTCCCTGCGACGACACCATTGGGCTCGATGATTATCCAAACAGCATGGTGTGGACACTTGCGAAAAAAAAGGTCAGAGCTCAGAAGTTAAGGCGACGTAGAAGGTAGGTTAACGACATCACTTTGGCACCAGCTTTCACCACAATTCAGTCCAATGCCACCGTGGACTTCTCACATTATGGGAAGGTCGTCACACCCTCTCTTATCCATGTTTCACCCATTATTTTGACACCTCGGCAACACTTAGTGTTGAAATCACACGGTTTTCTTTTGGATAGCCTAGGAAAACATTTCAGATACATCACCACCACTCAGAACCGACATGAAAAGGAATCAAGAGTGGCTTAAATGGCGTCAATAAAACAACCTCTTTCCTTGGGGCGTTGATTCCCGCACATTTCGGGTCGGAAATGAGCTCTCAGTGCGACGAGCAACACGACAACATTCATCACAACCTTCGACGCTACTAACACCCATGGAGGTTTCAGTCCCTCTCTAGGGACACTGTGGAGAAAATCTGAACGTGATCCAAAGCAGCAAAGTGTGCTTATCGTTTTAGAGACCTCCCGTTACTGCAAGCCCTACTGTGGCGTGATCACGAGGTGCTGCGACGTTGATATATGTGTGAATACAATGGAAAAGGCTCCCTCTAAGATCTTCATTTTGGCAACACCCTTGGTAGAACCCATCCACATTTATTGAGAGTTTTAAAAATATGTTTTTACAGAGAAAACCTGCGAAGTGGCCCTAGATGCCTGCAGGAAGGCAACCACTTGACCCCCTCAGATGCCAGTTGCCTGCCTGCAGGCGTCTGGAATACTTCGCAGTTTTTTTTTCATAACGGCTCTGAGCACTATGGGGCTTAACATCTCAGGTCATTAGTCCCCTAGAACTTAGAACTACTTAAACCTAACTAACCTAAGGACAGCACACACATCCATGCCCGAGGCAGGATTTGAACCTGCGACCGTAGCGGTCGCGCGGTTCCAGGCTGAAGCGCCTAGAACCGCTCGGCCACCAACGGCCGGCTCACAGGTTTTGTCTTTAAAGGTATATCCTTAAAACTTTCAATAAATGTGTGTTGGCTCTACAAAGGGTGTTGCCGAAATGAAGATCTTAGAGGGAGCCTTTGCCATTGTATTCCCACTTCTGTCAATGTCACAGCCCTCTGTGATCAAGCCACAGCAGGGTGTGAAACAGGGCAGCTGTAGAAACAAAATCAGTCTTTACTGCTTCAGATCATATTCAAATTCCGTAGAATGATTTTCAATGGTCCATAGTGGTTCCATCCTGTACATGAAAGCAAAAATTGCATCATGCTGCATGGCTACGACCTTGTTCAATGGGTATGCATCCCCACAATGTTCTCGCGGGGGGGGGGGGGGGAGGGGTGGGAGGGAGGGGGTTGTACGTTTTGGGATGTCAGCAGAGTCGAAGGTTGACGTGAATTTGTCCTGTTCCTTATCACACTGAGAGCTGTTTAGACCGCGAAATGTGCGGGAATTAACGCCCCAAGGAAAAGGAGTGGTTCCTTTGACGTCTTTTATGCTACTCCCTGAGGCCTTCCCGAACCTGATCTGAGCGGAGGTGTGTCTACAATCTTAGAATCTTTTCTCCAGCCACCCACAAGAAAACCGCATGATTTGAAGGCAGGGTGTCGCCGTTCTGACCTCCATCGCAGAGGCTTCAAAAGAGCAGGTTAAATGTAGTAAGAGGGGGTGTGACGACCTTCCCATCACGTGACGTTGGGCAGAATATCGGTGAAATGTGGCGCCAAAGTGACGTCATTAACCCGCCTTACACGGCACATGGACTTATGAGCTCTGGCCCTTTTTTCGAGTGTGTCGACAAGTTGTTTGAACTGTCGTCGAGGCTGGGGCGACGTCGCTGGTCGCCATGCTTTTGCAGCGTTGCAGAGAAACGTTGTAGGCACCTTTGAGCCAAATTTCAAACTTGTACTTCGCAATTATGGTGTTCCGGAAAGTGGTTCTTTAACTGTGTTGCACGGTGCAGATTATAGACACGTTTATCGCGCCTTTGAATGATGCACGAAATCATGAATAGCAGCTGAGTTGTTCACACGTTAGTGACGCGAGGAGATCACTTTTTGAAATTTCAACAGAGAAATATCCTGTAACAGTTTTAAAAATTCTAAAATCCTGAAACTTCCCGGTAGATTAAAACTGTGTGCCGGACAGAGACTCGAACTCAGAACCTTGCAAGGCTCGCAGGAGAGCTTCAGTGAAGTTTGGAAAGGGGAGACGAGATACTGGCAGAAATAAAGCTGTGAGGACCGGTCGTGTGTCGTACTTGGCTAGCTCAGTCGGGCGCCCCCTGTAATAAAAAAAGACTGAGAGAATGGATCCACGATGGACTTGAACGGGTGTCATGTGACGTCCTCCCCGACCAAATGGAAAGAACAATAAAGGCAAAGGTCACGAGTTCGAGTCTCGGTCTGACACATACTTTTAATCTGCCAGGAAGTTTCATACCAGTGCACACACCGCTGTAGATTGAAGATTTCTTTCCAAAATTCTAATTTACACTGAAATTTCAATTCTCGATCGCCTTATCCTCTGCAGTACATGGTTTTCAACATCATTCAAAGGTACGTCGAATGTTCCTCTAATCAACTTTACTTCTATCTCTGAGAAAAATCGTTTCACAAAGCATTTTATTGTTCTCTTCCTTTTATTTATTTTTAAGTCTTGCTGGAGATAAATAAAATGTTCAGTATTCTGTTATTATTAAGAATATGTGGATCAAGACAAAGAAAGTTTCATTTTATGGTATGATTTGCCATTTCTCGACACTTCATTTACTTAGCTAGCAGCAGCTGTTCGTGAAATATTTCAGTTTTCCCCTCAAGTCACTAATTATGTTAGCTCAATTATTTTGATTACTTTCAAGCAATTAATCTCTCTCTCTCTCTCTCTCTCTCTCTCTCTCTCTCTCTCTCTCTCTCTCTCTCTCTCTTTTTTTTTTTTTGCAAAACTAAACCTCATTCTGGTCAATTTCGTACCCCATTTGCCTATTTGTCCGTTCCCCACTCTTGGTGTGGCTGCCAGAAAAGTATTTTTAGCGCTCTGCGAAGCGACATTTACTTTTGTCTGAAATGTCTTATTTTATCTGTAATGTAGAGAAGTGAACCAGGAACTTTTTAATACGTCAAATACAGGTTATTTTGTGTCACACTTGCTACATACGACCACAGTCAGGTCTAGAAATTTCTTGAGCTGAGTAGCAATGTAGTTAATAATTTGGCACTACAGGTTCCCTTGTGTACTTATAATTTGCAATGATCAGCATGCACAGTTTCAGAAGGGTGAGTGGGATTTTTAGAGAGCTATTCATTTAGAAATTATTAAACGTAAAGATCACGGAAGTCAAAGATGAGAGAGAGAATCTCCATATTCCGTTGGACAGATTGTTTGACTGGCTTGTCACGGTTAAATGTTGTACAGTAGCATCAGTAATTTTTTCGCTGTTTAAACGTATAAGCAGTTGACTGTCCTGTAGTCCGCCCCCGGTAGCTCTGAGTGGTCAGCGCGACAGACTGTCAATCCAAAGGGCCCGGGTTCGATTCCCGGCTGCGTCGGAGGTTTTCTCCGCTCAGGGACTGGGTGTTGTGTTGTCCTAATCATCATCATTTCATCCCCATCGACGCGCAAGTCGCCGCAGTGGCGTCAAATCGAAAGACTTGCACCAGGCGAACGGTCTACCCGACGGGAGGCCCTCGTCACACGACATTTTTATTTTTACTGTCCTGTAACTCAGAAATCATATAAGGCTCAATGTTGGACAGTAGGTAACTCTTGCTGACGCTCATACATTTTGGATACTACTTTTGTCTTTGAAAAAACCACGTTGAATAGATTACAAAACCGGTTTTAGAGACCATTAAGACATCAGTAGCCCCTCATTGTCAGTAATGAGACTGTCACAGAGTTAATGTCACTGTTCAAGCTCACAAAACAGCTGGGCACTAATGCAACACGACAAATGATTCCTAAGTAATGGAATCAGTCTCATTTCTTTTTTGACACATCAAGTAAAATATTCAGAACACTAGCCAGTTAGACATTCGCCAAAGGAACTAATCCATTCAGCTTATCACCTTGCAGCTTTTACGGACACGTGTAACACGTAGTGAAAATTTACAGAATTCAATCTGAACTGCAGCTGTTAGTTGATAAATTGACCAGTTTTTCGATAAGGGGAAGATGACCTTCGATATGTTTGACATCGGAAAAAAAGCTCTGCAGCATTGTAATCGTGTATAGGTGCTCAAAGAAAATTTGTGTCACGACAACTATATTCACAAGCGAAATGACCGCTTTTGACAGAAACCATCTGCCTCATCGAGCTGATAAAGAAAGACTGCTGCCTTAGAAGTGATAAAACTTGCACTACATTATACTAGTAGTGACCGCTACCTGCTTCGTACCATAGCCGTCACATTAAAACCCCTCTCGTAACGTAAGTAAAACTAGAGGATGGTGGTATATGAGAAGAGCTTTGGTGAATTCCATGAATAATGTAGGAGGATTAGGGTTCAACGTTCTGTACCCGTGGAGCAAATTGCACGAAACAGCAAGATACAGTACGGCAAAAGTTTGAATCAGCCGGACGAATAAGAAGAAGAAGAATAATTCTCCGATGGCGAAGCCAAATCATCTATTATATTCGTTAAGGCTAAATATTGAAAACCCAAATACTTCCCCCCAGTTCGTAACTCCGTTTTATAAATTCTCTCCCTCCCTCCCTCCCTCTCTCTCTCTCTCTCTCTCTCTCTCTTTCTCTCTCTGTCACACACACACACACACACACACACACACACACACACACACACACACACACATCTGTCTGTCTGTCCGTCTATTAAGACCTCATTTTCTTAGGAACGAGTGGGCGTATCAACTTCAGATTAATCTCACACGCATAGGTTTGCCGTTCCTTGGTAGTATGAAACATTTAATCTTTTAAGTCAGTGCTATGAAAAGATATGATTATTTATGTCACATATTTTTATACTCGCAAACTCACTCTTCAAAACCTATAGGAAAAGTCCCATTGACATAGAATAATGAAATTTGACAAGAAGGAAGATTTCAAAGTATAACTAAGAGAAGAAATTCTAAAATTGATAAACTGTAATTATATCACACAAAAAGTAACTTTTTGCCGTTGGAACTTGCATTGCGCCCATAGAAAAATATTACTGCGTGCAAATATAAAATATAAGTTGAAGTCCTGATTTAGTAAGTAAACGAAAATATTTTATTAGATCTTCTCCCTCTACATGTATAAACTGAAGTCATCTGCTCGCTTCTTTACGTATGTACGGCTAGTCTCAGGAACTACAGTAGAAGTTTTGATTCGGACTTCCAATGCCCGCGACCGATATCTCGCCAGTATCGATACCGATAACAGGCGAAAATCGTTGAGATTCCCGTTTCCCGGGATGGATGAACTACTTATATGCATTAAATTTGTACGTAGCCCTCAGTGCATGAGACCAACTGGCCAATTTTAGTGAAAATCGTCCCTAAAGTTCTAGAGGCGTAGTTGTCTCAGAATTGACTGGATCGATAGATAACTGAAAATTAAGGATTTTTCGTTATCATATAAGGGGTTCAAAAACGCATATCTTCTGAGAAATCGAGAAAACTGACTTTGCGAAAGCCGCTTATATACCAATTAGGCTAGCAGCTGCTACGGCTCTGGCAGAGCGACCAAGGCTGTAGAGCGAAGGACCTGTCTTCGATTCCCACACGCGTTCTAGTTTTTTTCGTATACGTTTTTCTCGGTATCGAAATTGGTAGGAATAGGATGGTTAATAACATAAATAAATCAATAAGGAATAATTCTAAACCTGTGGATGCAATAATGATCTGTAGTATCATTCAACTTTCAGAAAGAAACTGGTACACCTGCCTAACATCGTGTAGGGCTCCCTCGAGCACGCAGAAGCGCGGCAACACGACGTGGCATGGAGTAACTAATGTCTGAAGTAGTGCTGGAGGTAGCTGACACCATGAATACTGCAGGGCTGACCATAAATCCGTAAGAGCACGAGGGAGAGGACATCTCATCTGAACAGCACTTTGCAAGGCATCCAAGATACGCTCGATAACGTTCATGTCTAGGGAGTCTTGCGGCCAGCAGAAGTGTTTAAACTCAGAAGAGTATTCCTGGATCCACTCTGCAGCAATTCTGGACGTCTGAGGTGTCGCATTTTCCTGTTGGAATTGTCCATGTCGGTCGGAATGCACAATGGACATGAATGGATGGAGGTGATTAGACAGGATGCCTACGTACGTGTCACCTGTCAGAGTCATATCCAGACACATCAGGGATCTCATATCACTCCAACTGCACACGCCCCACACCATTACAGAGCCTCCACCAGCTTTAACAGTCCCCTGCTGACATGCAGGGTCCATAGAGACATGTGGTTATCTCCATACCAGTACACGTCCATCCGCTCGAAACAATTTGAAACGAGACTCGTCCGAGCAGGAAACATGCTTCCAGTCATCAACAGTCCAATGTCAGTGCTGACAGTCCCAGGCGAGGCGTAAAGCTTTGTGTCGTGCAGTCATCAAGGGTACACGAGTGGGCCTTCGGCTCCGAAAGCCCGTATCAATGACGTTTCGTTGAATTGTTCGCACTCTGACACTTGTTGATGGCCCAGCATTGAAATGTGCAACAATCTGCGGAAGGGTTGCACTTCTGTCACGTTGAACGATTCACTTCAGTCGTCGTTAGTCCAGTTCTTGCAGGATCTTTTTCCGGCCGCAGCGATGTCGAGGATTTGATGTTTTACCGGATTCCTGACATTCGCGGTACACTCGTGAAATGGTCGTATGGGAATATCACCACTTCATCGCTATCTCGGAGATGCTGTGTCCCATTGCTCGTGCGCCGACTATAATATCACCATCAAACTCCCTTAAATCTTGGTAACCTGCCATTGTAGCAGCAGTAATCCATCTAACAACTACGCCAAAAGCTTGTTGTCTTATAGTATACAGGCGTTGCAGACCCCGCAACTGTTTGAAGGAATGTGAAGGCGTGTAATAAAGTGAATAAAAGAGCCATTGTAAGTCTATCAGGATTCAAATTTTAAATATTCACTATCCAAGTTCTTTGACGAATATAGAGGGTCTTTCACGAGTCCTATCACAGGCTTCAAGGGTTTGTAGAAGGGACTAATCAGATAAAGTTTTAACTGGGAATCCACGTCTCGAGCGTAGCGCTTGGATGTAAAATCGGTTTGAAGGTCGGATCGAAGATCAGATCGCGGTACGCAAAAAGCAGAAACAGTGACCTCTGACATGTGCACTCTACAGAAGCTGTTCCGTCGCATGCCCGCGTACGTAGGATCCACACCCTGGCGCGCGTCCGTGAAGCACCGCAACCAACCCTCATAGTTTCTCGCAGCCGTTGTTGGACGAAAACGGCATGTGATGGACGAAGGCGACCAGAATTCGTTCTCGATGCATGCGTTATGCGTCTGTTGCATTTCGTACCGCACCATAAAGTGGGAGTTTTGAAAGGGATCTGATCTTCCATCTTTTTTTTACATTCAAATGGTACATTTCCGGAGTCGGGTTTCTTTCATAACATTGTCTAATTAGTTCCCTCTACAACCCCTGGAAGCCTATAACACGAGTTGTAAAACCACCTCTATTTACCTACCTTGTTGCTATTCGTTGTTGATTTATTTACTTCGTGAACCTCTTATCACCACCAATTTCGATACAGAGAAAAATACATACGAAGAAAACTGCAGAATGCATCTAGGAATCGAACAAATACCCTCCGCTTCTGACCCAGTTTCCTTGGTTGCTCGGCCGGCACCTCTTTCTTTGACAGGTGTTAATCTTACGGGTACATAACGACCCAGCCAGTTTTCATCCGATTGCGTTGCATAAACTTTAGTTCTAATTTTCTCAAAAAAATGAGATATAGTGAATTCAAATATTTTAGAGCCCTTTATTTTAGATGTTACACAAGTGGTCTGCCAAACACAAAATGAATATTGTGAAAAAAAAGAAACGTACTTGTGCCATCAGCAGTATGTTTATTCTCTACCGGTTTCAATCAGTACAACCATATTCACAAGAGAAAACTGTAAGGTACAAGAAAGACGCACATAAAGTATGTACAAGCATAATACAAAATGAGTCATTAAAAAGCTCATATTATAACCATAGTACTTAGACAGTGCACATCATTTGATCAAAAATATATTCGTCAAATATTACCCTCTATTTATTCAGAATGTTCTGCAAACCAATCGCGAACGATTTTGGCCTGGTGAATTGGCACTTTGTCATCCATAAAAATTTCATCGTTGTTTCGGAACATGAAAGTCATAAATGGCTGCAAACAGCCTCCAAGTAGCCGAAGATAACCATTTCGTCAATGAACGATTCAGTTGAACCAGAGGACCCATATAAACACAGCCCACACCATTATGGAGCCACCACCGCCTTGCACAGTGACTTGTTGACAAGTTAGGTCCGCGCCTTCGAGGCAGCTGCGCCACACTCGAAGCCCACCATCAGCCTTACCAACTGAAATCGAGACTCATCTGATCAGCCAACGGTTTTCCAGTAATCTATGTTCAAGAGAGGAGAAGACCTGCAGGCGATGATGTGCTGTGTCGGTCGTCTGCTATCAAGGCCCATTAACGCTAAATTATGCCGCACTGCCCTAACGGATACGTTCGTCGTACGTTCCACATTGATTTCTTCGGTTATTTCACGCAGTGTTGCTTGTCTGTAAGCACTTACAACTCTACACAAACACTGCTGCTCTCGGTCGTTAAGTGAAGGCTGTCGGACCCTGCATTGTAAGTGATTTGAGGTAAAGCCTGACATTTGGTATTCTCGGCACACTCTTGACACCGAAACTGAATGTCCCATGTGCCCGAATGTCCCAGCTACCTTTCCGCGTTCAAAGCCTCTTAATTCCTGCCATGCGTCCATAATCACGTCGGAAACATTCACATGAATCACCTGACAACAAATGACAGCTCTGGAAGTGCACTATCGTTTTATTCCTTGTACACGCGATGCTCCCGCCTCTGTATATGTACACTACTGGTCATTAAAATTGCTACACCACGAAGATGACGTGCTACAGACGCTGAATTTAACCGACAGGAAGAAGATGCTGTGATATGCAAATGATTAGCTTTTCAGAGCATTCACACAAGATTGGTGCCGGTGGCGACGCCTACAACGTGCTGACATGAGGAAAGTTTCCAACCGATTTCTCATACACAAACAGCAGTTGACCGGCGTTGCCTGGTGAAACGTTGTTGTGATGCCTCGTGTAAGGAGGAGAAATGCGTACCATCACGTTTCCGACTTTTGATAGCCTATCGCGATTGCGGTTTATCGTATCGCGACATTGCTGCTCGCGTTGGTCGAGACCCAATGACTGTTAGCAGAATGTGGAATCGGTGGGTTCAGGAGGGTAATACGGAACGCCGTGCTGGATCCCAACGGCCTGGTATCACTAGCAGTCGAGATGACAGGCATCTTATCCGCATGGTTGTAACGGATCGTGCAGCCACGTCTCGATTCCTGAGTCAACAGATGGGGACGTTTGCAAGACAACAACCGTCTGCACGAACAGTTCGACGATGCTTCCAGCAGCATGGACTACCAGCTCGGAGACCACGGCTGCTGTTACCCTTGACGCTGCATCACAGACAGGAGCGATGGTGTACCCAACGACGAACCAGAGTGCACGAATGGCAAAACCTCATTTTTTCGGATGAATCCAGGTTCTGTTTACAGCATCATGATGGTCGCATCCGTGTTTGGCGATATCGCGGTGAACGCACATTGGAAGCGTGTATTCGTCATCGGCTTACTGCCGTATCACTCGGTGTGATGGTGTGGGGTGCCATTAGGTACACGTCTCGGTCACCTCTTGTTCGCATTGGCGGCACTTTGAACGGTGGACGTTATATTTCCGATGTGTTACGACCCGTGGGTCTACCCTTCATTCGATCCCTGCGAAACCCTACATTTCAGCAGGATAATCCACGACCGCATGTTGCAGATTCTGTACGGGCCTTTCTGGATACAGAAAATGTTCGACTGCTGCCCTGGCCAGCACATTCTCCAGATCTCTCACCAATCGAAAACTTCTGGTCAATGGTGGCCGAACAACTGGCTCGTCACAATACGCCAGTCACTACTCTTGATGAACTGTGGTATCGTGTTGAAGCTGCATGGGCAGCTGTACCTGTACACGCCATCCACGCTCTGTTTGACTCAATGCCTAGGCGTATCAGGGCCGTTATTACGGCCAGAGGTTGTTGTTCTGGGTACTGATTTCTCAGGATCTATGCACCCAAATTGCGTGAAAATGTAATCACATGTCAGTTCTAGTATAATATATTTGTCCAATGAATACCCGTTTATCATCTGCATTTCTTCTTGGTGTAGCAATTTTAATGGCCATTAGTGTATATATCGCTACTTTTGTCACATCAGTGTACGTAATCTGTATATAAGAGTGATGGGACCCTCACTAATGGAAGTGATGCGCTGTCATTTGCAGATGACGACGACGATGACGATGACGACGTTCCAGTGCAGCCAGTGGTGGCAGCGGCGCCAGCGCAGCCCGCCGCCCCCGCGGCCGTCGCTCCGGTGCAGGTAGCGCCTGCCGCTGCCGCCCCCGCCGCCGCCGCAGCCGCCGCCGCTGCCGCAGCCTCCGAAGAAACGGCCGCCTCGGCGGACTACACAGCGCCGGGTGAGCAAGCGCAGCCGCTGCAGTACGACGACGCGGAGGCAGACGCCGAAGCGGACAGCCAGGCGGAGGCGGAGTCCGCCGAGGAGGCGGCGGAGGCCGTGCCCGACGCGTCGGAGGTGCGCCCGGAGGCGGTCGCGGCGCCGCCCCCCGCCGTCCAGGAGCCGGTCGGTGCCGGCGGCGACGACGACGACGATGACGACGACGACGATGACGACGACGACCTGGGCGTCGGCGACCTCGACGAGGACGACGACGACGACGATGACGACGACGATGACGAAGACGACGACGAAGACGACGACGATCTGGACGTCACCGACGACGTCATCGAGGCGAAGAGATCACGTGAGTCCGCAAAAGCCAATCTTGCCTGATTACGCGCCCGGTCGCGGGGCGCCCGGCGAACGTACGAACACTCTCGCGCGTCTCGTTATTTATTTTAATTTATATATTTATTTTAAATATTTATTCGACGCCTACGTGTGGAAGATGAGAAGTGAGCGGTTGGCTTCGCAACTACGGAAGAGACACGTGTGGACTTCTCACAGACTACCTTTTTTTTTGTGGTGCGAAAAGGGCGCTACCTTTGGGCTGAAAATAACTCGACCAAAGTAGAAAGACTATTAACCTTCTTCTGTTGCCCTGTACACTCGGAAATCTGTGCTGCCTATAATGTACGCATGGAGGATGAGTCCTGGTTTCGCGACCAGTAAATGTCACGTTGTGTGGTGACTGTAGATGCTCAGGGATCTAATGTGTACATTTTTACTGACTGAATCCGTGTAATGTGTCAGAAATTACAGAGTGATTCAATACACAAATTTTAATCAAAAAATGTGTTGTTATTTGAGCAGAAACATGTACCTGTCGAAAACCTCAAACTACTAAGCGGCGTGACATCTACTAATTCACGATAACTGTTCTTATAAGACTAATAATCTACTAACGACCATCTAGCACATTTCAATGTAACACTGATAAAACAGTACGAACATTTTAACCCATAAACATAAACATCTGGTTTCGGCATAAAATATCACTTCATTGTTTATTAGCTGTGTAACTGGCTTCTCATCTAACTGTTTTCGAATAACTGAGGGTGCTTCGATTTGTTAACACTTGAAATTCGGATACGCCTTCGTAAATATGTCCTTCTTTTAATCAAGGAAGTTCAGTATAGTTTTCCATTTGTCCTCTACCTGAGGTTGTGAAACTGTTGGTTATTACCGTTCAAAATTTCCTGCGAACGATTGCATGTTTCCCTGGTTGCGACAACTGTCACTGGCTAAAATCTCTAATATTAAAAGATCCATTTTTAATCCGCCTATAAATGCTTCTAACTACATATGAAATGTATTTCACAGTTCAATTCTCTTCAGATTCCAATTTGTACTCCTAAACTGTCATAGGAAAGGGACGAACATTTCCTTAACACAGAATAAGTCAAGGATTCTCTCCCTCTCTCTTTATTTCTTTTCTTGTCAGTCAAGTGATGTCAAAGTTTTATCATTTCGATCTATAGGCCGTTTTGGTCCTGTCTTGCAGGGCAATTTCTGTTAGCCTGGGTAAGATCATGTCAGTTTAGGGCTACGTGCAGTCAGGAAACTTCGTATTTTTTTCTTACTATTTACAACTTTCTATCTGTCATGAACTACACGTTTACTGGAAGATCAAATAATAAAATTTGCGACATGAAAGAGACGACAGGTCTTTCAATGGGATAAAATTAAAAGAATTGCTTACAGCTCTCACTGAGTTTATTACATCAACAAACATGTACGGTTTAATCATTATATTTGAACTGCTCTAGTACGATTTGTGAACCGACTGAAAGCGTTAACTCATCACTGGCTCCTCTTCCTCCTTTCCAAAGATCACAATGACTCTCCCACAATGACAATAGCAGTCCAGAAAATGGATGTAGTGCAAACTGTGGCCTTAGTACAAGTATAATATCGTAGCTGGAAACGAAGTTGTTTTGCTCTTGGAGGATCAGTGGCAGAAAAATCCAACCTCCATTAGAATCTCAAGCCTGCGTCCGTTCTCTATTTCTACAGCAATGCTGGCGGCCACTGGCGCAAGACCAAACTTCAAGTCGCTTCTTGAGGTATGCTAGAGACAGCAGTTTTAAACTGTTTTAAATCGGTGGATAACTGCCAAGTTTCCTATCCTCTGGGGTTCATCCCAGTCGGTACTAGAAATTTTTTTCCCTCTAACTTTCATCTGAGGCAATAACAAGTAATGTGAAACATGCGAAGTTGTACTGTGGTTCGGAATCCATGATGAACTGTAGGTATCCCTGTAATTTGTCTGTGTAAATCAGTTCAAAGATGGGGTAATGCAAGAGCATATCACCTGCAATAGAAGCATGCCTAGTGAAACAGTGCGGTACTGAAACTAAGCTTTAGGTTGAGGACAACTTAATATACACTCCTGGAAATTGAAATAAGAACACCGTGAATTCATTGTCCCAGGAAGGGGAAACTTTATTGACACATTCCTGGGGTCAGATACATCACATGATCACACTGACAGAACCACAGGCACATAGACACAGGCAACAGAGCATGCACAATGTCGGCACTATACAGTGTATATCCACCTTTCGCAGCAATGCAGGCTGCTATTCTCCCATGGAGACTATCGTAGAGATGCTGGATGTAGTCCTGTGGAACGGCTTGCCATGCCATTTCCACCTGGCGCCTCAGTTGGACCAGCGTTCGTGCTGGACGTGCAGACCGCGTGAGACGACGCTTCATCCAGTCCCAAACATGCTCAATGGGGGACAGATCCGGAGATCTTGCTGGCCAGGGTAGTTGACTTACACCTTCTAGAGCACGTTGGGTGGCACAGGATACATGCGGACGTGCATTGTCCTGTTGGAACAGCAAGTTCCCTTGCCGGTCTAGGAATGGTAGAACGATGGGTTCGATGACGGTTTGGATGTACCGTGCACTATTCAGTGTCCCCTCGACGATCACCAGTGGTGTACGGCCAGTGTAGGAGATCGCTCCCCACACCATGATGCCGGGTGTTGGCCCTGTGTGCCTCGGTCGTATGCAGTCCTGATTGTGGCGCTCACCTGCACGGCGCCAAACACGCATACGACCATCATTGGCACCAAGGCAGAAGCGACTCTCATCGCTGAAGACGACACGTCTCCATTCGTCCCTCCATTCACGCCTGTCGCGACACCACTGGAGGCGGGCTGCACGATGTTGGGGCGTGAGCGGAAGACGGCCTAACGGTGTGCGGGACCGTAGCCCAGCTTCATGGAGACGGTTGCGAATGGTCCTCGCCGATACCCCAGGAGCAACAGTGTCCCTAATTTGCTGGGAAGTGGCGGTGCGGTCCCCTACGGCACTGCGTAGGATCCTACGGTCTTGGCGTGCATCCGTGCGTCGCTGCGGTCCGGTCCCAGGTCGACGGGCACGTGCACCTTCCGCCGACCACTGGCGACAACATCGATGTACTGTGGAGACCTCACGCCCCACGTGTTGAGCAATTCGGCGGTACGTCCACCCGGCCTCCCGCATGCCCACTATACGCCCTCGCTCAAAGTCCGTCAACTGCACATACGGTTCACGTCCACGCTGTCGCGGCATGCTACCAGTGTTAAAGACTGCGATGGAGCTCCGTATGCCACGGCAAACTGGCTGACACTGACGGCGGCAGTGCACAAATGCTGCGCAGCTAGCGCCATTCGACGGCCAACACCGCGGTTCCTGGTGTGTCCGCTGTGCCGTGCGTGTGATCATTGCTTGTACAGCCCTCTCGCAGTGTCCGGAGAAAGTATGGTGGGTCTGACACACCGGTGTCAATGTGTTCTTTTTTCCATTTCCAGGAGTGTATTTTAAATGACCAACACGGATCATGCTCAGCTAAGACTTATAGTATATCAGCATTTGACGTTTGAGTTGGTTTAAAAACAACTTACATTTACATAGTACCTCACTGGTGCCTGTTAGAATAGCGTACGGTCCTCAACATTTATATGCAGCCAAAGAAACGGAACTGCTGATCACAGAGTCCATACAAGAGGCTCAGGTGCTTCTCCTGTTCCTTTTCCCCCACTTCTGCGCACATGATTTATTTAGAAGAGCTCATATACGATCACTTATTGCGCAGAATCGTCTGTTTCGACTTCTTCGGCTGGCGTCTGTTTCATTGATGATCTGCCGCTTCACCACCACTACTAGCTTACATTCTCAAAGAATTATCCTTCATCATCCATGATGAGAATATCAGCCACTCGCGCTGACGAAACGCCTGATTATCAGCCAAACAATCATCGGGAAGAACCAGAAGAAATCGCTTCCAGGCAACAAGCAAAGAATTCGCAGTGAAAGTCGGATTGATTACACGTGAATCACTTGCTTCAACTGGTGGTGTTTTTGAAACGAAGGCGCCCGTTTTCAAACAGAGCTGCAATAACGTTGCATTGCATGATAGGGGTTGCCTGAGGGGAAAAAACCTCTTCTCTATAAGAAGCTCCTTCTTTTGAGTTTGTCAGAAACATCAAGACTCATTCCGTACAATCCAGCATGTTCTCTCCCCATTCCTTGTAAGCTCACCGTCAAATTTTACGAATGAGTGCGTTGTATAAGCTGCCGCACGTTACTCGATTATAGGAGGAAGATTTTGTGATCTGTTGCTAGACATACGTACATTGCGATCTCAATCTACAACGACCAATCATTTTCTTCTGAAGCATTGTCTAAAAGGAGGCGAGAAACGTGAAAATGAATGCATGGCTCTTTCTCATCGGCGCTTGTGCCAGATTGTATTTGCTCTACCCTCTAACTTCAGTAAGAGTGTGGCCACCGCCGTCGTTCCTGGAGAATTGGACAGTCCTATTAACAACAGCGAAGTTAAAACTGTGACCTTATAACTGACACCTTGTGCTTCCTGTTACTAACAGAGAGTGGTGACTTGGCTTCGTACGCTTCTAACGCCTGACTAACACTACACTGACAGACTGGACCATCAGACACCCAACAGACTACCGCCGCCAAACCGCCAACCGCCAACCACCAGGTAAGTCCGGACTCCAGCTCAGCAGCATCGTCACAACATCTTCGGCGGCAACCTCGAGGTAAGTGACCAACACCTGTTACAGCACACCGAGAATTCAATAAGGACGTCGTAGATATACATATACACACACTATCCGATCAGTAGTATCCAGACTCCTGTTACTGTCCATCCTTCGCCTTCATGACGACGCGAACTCTGCTGGCCACACTATCAGGAGCTGTCTGAATGTCTTCGAAGGAATGGCAGCTCATTCTTCCTCAAGATCCGAAACCAGAGAAGGTAGTCATGCTGGACGCTGGGGTCTAGAGTGAAGTCGACGTTCTTACTAATAGGGGCTCTCGGCAGGCCAGTCTATTTCTGGGATATTACTGTCCACAAATCATTATCTCACAGATGTTGCTGTATGACAGGGTGCATTATCATGCTGATACAAAAAATCATAACAACGAAAAACACGCCCATAATGTTACACTACCTCCTCCGCACTTAACTGTTGACACTATACATGCAGGCGTGTAACGTTCTCCAGGCATTTGCTAAACTCAAACCCTTCCATATGACTGGGGCAGGGTATAGCATGATTCATCACTTCAAATTACTCGTTTCCAATCATCCACTGTCCAGTCCTCAAGCTTCTCTTGGCACTGACTACGCAAACGTGTGGCCTGCGAGGAGCTGCTCGAACATTTTAACCCATTCTTTTTCAATCCCTGCGCACAGTCATTGTGCTAGCTGGTCTGCTGGTAGCACTCTGAAACTCACGAGTGATTCCTTCCACTGATATTATACAATGCTCGACAGTCCCTTTCCGTCAGTACATGACGTCTGACTGGTCTTCATTTTGCTGTGGTTGCTCATTCGCATTTCCATTTCACAATCGCATCACCGACAATCGATTTGGGTAGCTTTAGAAAGGTTGAAACGTCCCTGATTGATCTGTTACTCTGGTGACATCCAACGA
Organism: Schistocerca piceifrons; assembly: GCF_021461385.2. Lineage (NCBI taxonomy): Eukaryota > Metazoa > Arthropoda > Insecta > Orthoptera > Acrididae > Schistocerca > Schistocerca piceifrons. The sequence continues at coordinate 307,685,025 of NC_060139.1, read as the reverse complement.
TTAGTTCACACTCGAAGTCGCTGAGGTGCCCTGACCTACCAATCCTGCTGTTACTTCTTCTCTACTGACAACACAATACTCCCCTCCTTCTTTTGTACTTGCGGGTCCACCTCTCGTGACGTGTAAAAAATGGTTCAAATGGCTCTGAGCACTATAGGACTTAACATCTGAGGTCATCGGTCCCCTAGAACTTAGAACTACATAAACCTAACTAACCTAAGGACATTACACACATCCATGCCCGAGACAGGATTCGAACCTGCGACCGTAGCGGTTGCGCAGTTCCAGACTGAAGCGCCTAGAACCGCCTGGCAACACCGGCCGGCTCGTGACGTGTAGTTGTCAATTCCACATCACATAGGGGTGTCCCGATACTTTCGATCAGATAGTGAACATACCCAGAAAACCAATGTACAGTACTGGCAGAGTGTAGTTCGCCCCAAAATTAACGGTTTACTGTCCCATTACATTCGCCTATTGAGGTCTCTATGCCAGATATAAGATGCTGACGGCAGAATGGTGGCACTATCTTTCTCGAATAAAAGTTCTCTAATTTGGATAAAATTGTTTTGGGCATTAGGCTGCGTAATTATGAAACACTAAAACAACTTCCTTTAGGTTGAAACTTCCTGGCAGATTAAAACTGTGTGCCGGACCGAGACTCGAACTCGGAACCGTTGCCTTTCGCGGGCAAGTGCTCCACCCAAGCACGACCCACGACCCGTCCTCACAGCTTTACTTCTGCCAGTACCTCGTCTCCTACCTTCCAAACTTTACAGAAGCTCTCCTGCGAACCTTGCAGAACTAGCACTCCTGAGAGAAAGGATATTGCGGAGACATGGCTTAGCCACAGCCTGGGGGATGTTTCCAGAATGAGATTTTCACTCTGCAGCGGAGTGTGCGCTGATATGAAACTTCCTGACATATTAGGTTGTTTCTCGCTTTATCTCCTGGTATTCACCAAAGAATTTTCTTCCTCCAACTACTATCCATTCGTGTAGCTGCGTGTTGTGCTCTCTCCCGCTTAATTTTCATTACGGTCCTAGTTATATCTTGTACTCGATATTCGATGTTTAAGTTAATACCTGAAACGTGGCAGTTCTTGGTTGTAGTACAGTATAGAGGGAAGATAGATCTCGCCATATGAAAATTAAACAGACATTTGGAGGAAAGAGAAACAGCTGTGTGATTATCAAGAGCTCAGACGGCAACCCACAACTAAGCAAAGAAGGGAAAACCGAAAGGTAGAAGGAGTATATAGAGGATATACAAGGAAGATGAACTTGAAGGCAATATAATAGAAATGGAAGAGGGTGTAGATAAAGATGAAATGGGAGATATCATACTGCGAGAAGAATTTGACAGAGTACTGGAAGACCTAAGTAGAAACAAGGCCCCAGGAGTAGATGACATTCCTTTAAGTTATTGAGACCCTTTCGAGAACCAACCTCATGACAAAATTATTTGTTGTACACGATATATGGTATGGACTGTACACCCTCTGTCCTAAAGAAGAATTTAATAATTCCAAATGCGAAGAAGGCTAGTGTTAACGTCAGAATTAAGGTACACATCTTTGTCTCAAATAATTCACTGCCACAGCGAAGTTACATAACGAGATAGCGAGAAAAGAAAAAAAATCTTTTCGGACGTTCATTGTAGCCTGTTTTTCCGGGTCACCGCGAGGGTGAGGAAATGCGATCATTACTAAGTGTGTTTCTGTCCACGGAGTGTATTATGTAATGAAACAGGACATCAGTCCGATGGGTCATATGGCAGTCACAGCGCAATGATGCCATTTGTAGTACCGTTGAGGCGTCCGTTGGTATGAAAGTTTTCATTATACATTCAAACCCGAATGGCTTCCGGTTGAACTAATTCTTTGAAGTTTTCTCTTCCTTAGACATAGTTGAGCACTAAATGCCATGATCTAGTTTCTGTTTCGAACTATTTGAAGATTTTTATTAAAAAAACATAATTTTTCGGGAACGGTCTAAAAACAAAAATTTTCTCTTTGCGTTTCGCCTTCTATCTGAGTTAGAGTTATTCGCTGCGTTATCGCCCGTTAGAGTTCAGATTCTATTTTCACGTCCTCATCAGCGTCTGTTAAGCTCCAAATGCACAACGCAAGAACAGGTGAACGATCGATGAGACCTACTTACTGCGTGTAATAACTGGAGGGTGAACCGGCCAATAATCGCGCAGACTCTGCCGCGCCTGCGCACTGAGGTGATGTGTTCACTCCCTCACTGTTTCACTGTTACGAAACGAACGAATGCTAATTAAACAACAGTAAAGAGGTCTCCATTGGCGACCACGATGATTAGCGTTCGTATACTTTTCTTTTTTTTTTTTTTTTTTTTTTTTTTTTTTTTTTTTTTTTTTTTTTTTTTTCTACTGGTACGGATATTCCTTGAGACAAGGCAAGTTTAACTCTACCATCGGCAATAATTCATTAGAGCAGACTTCCCTCTATGCGTTAGTTTGAGCTTCGCTTGTTGCTCAGCATCAGTGGCATACCGAATTAACTCTGCCAAACGTCCGCTCACGCGTGGCACACATTCGAAAGTCACGAGTCACGAAAGGAAGCACAGTGCGTCGGGCTGCACGTGAAGCCACGCATCCCCAGAGTCAGGTGTAAGAGCCTGAACAGACAACACATTGTTCAACACATTCTTGCCGTTGCGGAAGCCCGCGAACAACAATATGTTTGCTTAACATCTGTGGTATTCACGCTACACGTCCTATTAAGGCGTTCAGAGTTTTTGGGTGGTTTACACTTCCAATTTTCGCTCATTCTCATCGCAATTTTCAGTCAAAATACCCCGTATTTCATGGTTCAATCAACAAGATCCAGTTTTTATTGTTCGGAAGTCAAACTTGAGAATTTGTTCGAGAGAAGGATGATGGAAAGTGTCATATCCGTATCTGGAGCTGCTGGCTTGCTACTGAATGAACAATGTCAACTGTCTGCGAAATGGCTTTATATACCAGAATTCGAAGCTATGTGTTGAAACTTATTTTAGATTATGCTGGCGGATCTTGGAAACAGTGGAATGGGGTCTTTATCCTTTCCTCGCTAGAAAGTGTGCCGCACAAGTGGCCGAAATAAAAAAAAATTCAATATCCAAATATGATTTCTGAATGAAATGCCAGTTGCATAATATTTCCTCATATAGGGTGATCCAGCTACCTCTACCTATCGGTTTTATGCCATCTTAAACACCTTCAAACACCACTTGCACAATTTTTACATTCCCTCCTTCGCAACGGGCAAACTATTAGCGCTACGGAAAAAATAAATGGGACCTTTTTGTAGAATATTTAATGCAGTTTTGTTTTGTACTGGGATACATTTTCGCTATAGGGCGGAGATTTCGAACTATTCAAGAAAAACGTACGAAAGTGCCCTTCAAACACGTTTTTCATGAATAACTTGAAGACTGTGGCTTCCAACGAAAACACACCCCAGTGCAAAACTTAACTACATTAAACTTCGTACAAAAAAGGCCGTCTTCATTTCTTAAGGACTAATAGTTTGTGCTTAGAACGCGAGAGAATGTAAATATCTCGTGCTTGGTATCTGAAGACATTGCAGGTTGCATAAAACCTATAGGTAGGAGCAGCTGAGTCATCCCGCATACAGAATGCAGATGACATTACTCTTACCCGCACTGTACAGTTGCGCTGAAATAGTAATCAATTGCATATATGAGTATGTACAGAACTGATCCAAAAAGCAAGTACCGTTCGCGCATGCCTCCCACGCATCTGACAACGCGATGGTCGCACTTGCGCAGTTGCATCCTTCAACTCGAGAAAGAAATAGCTTATCCATTTTGTTTCACTACGTTAACGTTTGAGGGCATTCTTTCACGGTAATCACGTTAAAAACTATGCATCGATCGGTCAGCTGTGAAAGAAGTGCCGTTTTCAAGTTTATGAATGTGACAGATGTTCGACTGTGAGAAATTTATCATCAGATAAGTGAAACTTATGGAGAGAACGCGATGAGTGAGGCAGTGTCCGAAAGTGGGTTTCGATGTTTAACGAAGGAAGGGATAATGTCCAAAAGGAAAAGGGCAATGGACGCCAGCTATTGATTACCGTAGTATTGGTGCGCTGCATCCACGAACAAGTTCGTTGCAAAAGGCGAATAAATATTTATGATGGGTCGTGATCTATATTACACAAAACTGTGACTGAACACAAAGGCACCGATACGATTGTTTGTGAGGAAGAGAGAGAGGGGGGGGGGGAGGGAAAGGGGGTAGATCTCGGGATATGGTGTATTTTTAATATTTTGGAAGACGAATGGCGACTTGTGAGTAGCCACAACAAATTTTCAGACCCCAGTATGTTAAAAACCTGTGTAATACTGACTTTTAAATCTCTTTTTTAAAGGAAAACACCGAAATGCACTTTTTTTCTTTCCCTGGGAGCTAGGGGGGAAGGGGAGCGGTTCCCCCCTTGCTCGTAGGTACGGGCGCCCTTGACTGAACATTTGCACTACAAAAAAATCATGTGCGCGATGGGTACCAATAACACTAACTGTTGCTCAAAAACGGAAACGCATGGGAACATCCTTGGAGTTTTTCCGGCGTTATGTGACTGAAGGAAATGATTTTTTGAAAAGGATTGTCACAGGCGATGAGATATGGATTTGTTACGAGCCATCTGAAACGAAACGACTGTCACTGGAATAGCGGCATACTGATTCTCCAAAACCCAAAACAGGCACCTCTATCTTCAAGAAAAATCGTGTGCACTGTGTTTTGGGACTGTCGAGGATTTTGTTAGTGGACTGGATGGAACGACACGTGACAATCTGTGAGACACTGAAGAGTTACGGCGCGTATACGTGACGGGCGAGGACTACTGACTTGCGGTATTATGCTCGCGCATGAGACCGCGTTACCGCATGCTGCACTCGTAACGAGGACGCTTCTTGATTCATTTCGCTGGGAACAATTCCGTCGCCTTTCTTACAGTCTCGACCTAACTCCATCCGACTTCCATTTGCTTTCCCATCTCAAGCAATCTTGCCAGTTAGCACTTTGCAAGTAATGGTGAAATCAAGGTAAACGTCCAAATCTCGTTCAAGTCGCAGGCGGCCGAATTCAACGAAGCAGGTGTGTTGCAGTTAATGACAAGGTATAACACATGCCTTATTCGCATGGTGAATATGCCGAAAAGAAGTTTACGGTGTTTTCTGTAACAAAATACACATGATGACAAATTGCTGACCTTCTCTGATGTCCAAAGAGTACTTGCTTTCTGCATCAGCTTTCTACTACACTTTATGCCAGTTTGACGTTTGTTGAATGTGACGTTCATACTGTTGCAGTTTTAACGGCCAGCAGCATAAGATTCTTGTGTTACATGATATTGAGGCAGAAGCCAAGAATCAGACTATGTCCAAATGATCGTGAAGGAACGTGTAGAGCCTCTAGTTGTCACAGCCAGACATCGTACTGCTTCAGCAGTTAAATCTGCACCTGCAGACGTACGAAATAGATCCATAAACGTATTCGGTTTCCGTAGCAGGTGACGCATTGGGTGCGTGACAGGTGTGGTGCGCGGCAGGCGGTGCCCTCTAGCGGTATGGGGGGAGGGGGGGGGGGCAGCCAACCAGCCAGCAGGTAGCAGCGGGACGTCGACCTCTGCTCGTTGTCCCACATCGGGATAACGGCCTCCGGCACCTACAGCCGCGTCTCGAGTCGATATCACTCGAAGCGCAGCCATTCACTTTTTACCCTTCCATTTACGCCGCTGCGTAAAGGAGGCACGCCGGAAGAAGTGATTGGCGGTTTAGATATTTTCGAATGAACGTTCCACTAATCTCGGGGCGTAGAGGAAAACAGCAACATCTGAGTTATTGTCTCAGCCACATTGAGGTCATGAGACACGAAGCACTAGCACGGTTTTTGACGAAGATCGGAGGGGGGGGGGGTCATCCGTAGTCTTATTGAAAATAAATAAACAAATTAAAAGAATCCGTCGTTAATGCACACACCAAAAAAAGTTTTGCATCACCTCGGTTCCGAGAGTTCCGAAAACTGTGCAGAATATTTGAATAGAGAGCAACATAAACGTCATTTCCGTCCTTTTTATTGCTCATGAAAACTACACATTGCATGTTGTACCCCCAGACAGCGAGATCTTCAGAGGTGGTGGTACAGATTGCTGTACACACCGACACCTTTAATACCCAGTAGCACGTCCTCTTGCATTGATGCATGCCTGTATTCGTCGTGGCATACTATCCACGAGTTCATCAAGGCACTGTTGGTCCAGATTATCCCACTGCTCAACGGCGATTTTGCCCAGATCCCTCAGAATGGTTGGTGGTTCACGTCGTTCTTAAACAGTCCTTCTCAATCTATCCCAGGCATGTTCAATAGTGTTCATGTCTGGAGAATATGCTGCCCATTCTAGTCGAGCGACGTCGTTATCCTGAAGGAAGTCATTCACAAGATCTGCACGATGGGGCTCGAATTGTCGTCCATGAAGACGAATGCCTCGCCAATATGCTGCCGATATGGTTGCACTATCGGTCGGAGGATGGCATTCACGTATCGTACAGCCGTTATGGCGCCTTCCATGGCCACCAGCGACGTAAGTCGACCCCACATGCTACCCCAAAACAGCAGGGAACCTCCATCTTATGCACTCGCTGGACAGTGTGTCTAACGCGTTCAGCCTGACCGGGTTGCCTCCAAACACGTCTCCGACGATTGTCTGGTTAAAGGCATATGCGTCACTCATCGGTGAAGAGAACGTGATGCCAATCCTGAGCGGTCCATTCGGCATGTTGTTTTGCTCATCTGCACCGCGCTGCATGGTGTCGTGGTTGCAAAAATGGGCCTCACTATGGACGTCGGGAGTGAAGTTGCGCATCATGCAACCTATTGCGCACAGTGTGAGTCATAACATGACGTCTTGTGGCTGCACGAAAAGCATTATTCAACATGGTGGTGTTGCTGTCAGGGTTCCTCCAAGCCATAATCTGTAGGTAGCGGTCATCCACTGCAGTAGTAGCCCTTGGGCGGCCTGAGCGAGGCATGTCATTGACAGTTCCTGTCTCTCTGTATCTCCTCCATGTCCGAACAGCATCCTTTTGGTTCACTCCGAGCCGCATGGACACTTCCCTTGTTGAGAGCCCTTCCTAGCACAAAGTAACAATGCGGACGCGATCGAACCACAGTATTGACCGTCTAGGCATGGTTAAACTGCAGACAATACGAGCCGTGTACCTCCTGCCTAGTGAAATGACTGGAAGTGATCGGCTTTGGACCCCCTCCGTCTAATAGGTGCTGCTCATGCATGGTTGTTTACATCTTTGGGCGGGTTTAGTGACATCTCTGAACAGTCAAAGGGATTGTGTCTGTAATACAGTGTCCATAGTCAACGTCTATATTCATGAGTTCTGGGAACCAGGGTGATGCAAAACTTTTTTTGATGTGTGTAATTTGGTGAAGACAAGTAAACCAAAATTACAACTTCGCTCAAGCGGTGCGAACGTCTTTTTCAGTGTGATATGCTGCGGAGGTAAGGTTAAAGAAAAACCAAGACTTGCTCATAGCATTCGGCAACCTAGAAAAAGCGTTCGATACTGTGAAAACGTACAGGATTATCAAAATTCTGAGAAGAATAGAAGTAAGCTGCAGGGAAAGACGGCCTATATACAACATGTACAAGAACCAAGAGGGAGCAATAACAGTGGAAGACAAAGTGTGAAGTGCTCGGTTTGTGAACGGTGTAAGACAGAGTTGCAACCTTTCACCCCTACTGTTCAATCTACAGGGTATTACAAAAAGGTACGGCCAAACTTTCAGGAAACATTCCTCACACACAAAGAAAGAAAATATGTTATGTGGACATGAGTCCGGAAACGCTTACTTTCCATGTTAGAGCTCATTTTATTACTTCTCTTCAAACCACATTAATCATGAAATGGAAACAGAACGTACCAGCGTGACTTCAAACACTTTGTTACAGGAAATGTTCAAAACGTCCTCCGTTAGCGAGGATACATGCATCCACCCTCCGTCGCATGGAATCCCTGATGCGCTGATGCAGCCCTGGAGAATGGCGTATTGTATCACAGCCGTCCACAATACGAGCACGAAGAGTCCGGGGGTTGCGTAGACAAGAGCTTTCGAATGCCCCCATAAATGAAAGTCAAGAGGGTTGAGGTCATGGAATTGGTCCGCCTCTACCAATCCATCGTTCACCGAATCTGTTGTTGAGAAGCGTACGAACACTTCGACTGAACTTTGCAGGAGCTCCATCGTGCATGAACCACATGTTGTGTCGTCTTTGTAAAGGCACATGTTCTAGCAGCACAGGTAGAGTATCCCGTATGAAATCATAGACGTGAATCGAGAAAGTAGAGTACATACTGACGAAACTAAAATGAGCTCTAACATGGAAATTAAGCGTTTCCGGACACATGTCCACATAACATCTTTTCTTTATTTGTGTGTGAGGAATGTTTCCTGAAAGTTTGGCCGTACCTTTTTGTACACCCTGTATACATAGTATAAGCAATAAAAGAACGGTTCAAGAGTGGAATAAAAATTCAGCGTGAAAGGATATCAGTGATAAGATTCGTTGGTGATATTGCTATCCTCAGTGAATGCGAAGAAGAATTATAGTTTTTGTTAGAGGGAATGAACAGTCTAATGAGTATAGAATAAGGATTGAGAGTTAAGCGGAAAAATACAGAAATAATGAAATGTAGCAGAAAAGAGAGTAGCGAGAAACATAACGTCAGGATTGGGGATAACGAATCAGACGAAGTTAACGTATTCTGCTATCTTTAAAGCAAAATTACCTATGACGGACGAAGCAAGGAAGACGTAGAAACAGATCAGTACAAGCCAAGAGCGCATTCGTGTCTAAGATAGGTCTGCCGGTATCAAGCATTGGCCTTAGTTTGAGGAAGAAATTTCTGAGAATGTAAGTTTGGAGTACAGCACTGTGTGGTAGTGAATCATGGACAGTGGGTTCAAATGGTTCAATATGGCTCTGAGCACTATGGGACTTAACATCTGAGGTCATCAGTCCCCTAGAACTTAGAACTACTTAAACCTAACTAACCTAAGGACATCACACACGTCCATGCCCGAGGCAGGATTCGAACCTGCGACCGTAGAGGTCGCGCGGTTCCAGACTGAAGCGCCTAGAGCCGCTCGGCCACTGCGACCAGCCATGGACAGTGGGAAAACCGCAACAGAAGAGAAGCGAAGAGTTCGATATGTGGTGCTGTAGAAGAATTTTGAAAGTTAGGTGGACTAATACGGTAATGAATGTGGATGTTCTCCACGGAATCGGCGAAGAATGGAAAATATGGAAATAACCTCCATGTACTTGAGGGAACAGAGGGTAAAATGTGTAGGAGAAAACAGAGATTGCATTGGCTCTGAGCACTATGGGATTTAACATCTATGGTCATCAGTCCCCTAGAACTTAGAACTACTTAAACCTAACTAACCTAAAGACATCACACAACACCCAGCCATCATGAGGCAGAGAAAATCGCTGACCCCGCCGGGAATCGAACCCGGGAACCCGGGCGTGGGAAGTGAGAACGCTACCGCACGACCACGAGATGCGGGCAAACAGAGATTGGAATATATCGAACAAATAATTGCAGACGTAAGATACAGTGCTACTCTAAGATTAAAAAAAAATGTCGTATGAGCAGGGCCTCCCGCCGGATAGACCGTTCGCCAGGTGCAAGTCATTAGATTTGACGCCACTTCGGCGACTTGCGCGTCGTGGGGATGAAATGATGATGATTAGGACAACACAACAGCCAGTCCCGAAGCAGGAATTGAACCCGGGCCCTTAGAATTGACATTCTGTCGCGCTGACCACTCAGCTACCGGAGACGGACTACTCTAAGCTCAAGAGGTTAACGCAGGAGAGGAATTCGTAGTGGACCGCATCAAACCAGTCAGAAGAAGAACGAAGTTGCGAATTGAGGTAAAAAGTTTGTTTACTATCACTTTAAAGCGCATTAAATGTCGTCAGGTGTCATAAAATGTCAGTCCAACGTATTTGATATAAATAATACCATGTCAGCAATAACAAAATGTAATATGTAATGTGCTATTACTGCCGTAGTCAATAAAAGCGTCGCAAGTAGATAATGATATGGTCAGTGTCGTAAATTGTGAAAAATGGGGTTCGTTACAGATCGCTGTGCAACGTTCGTGTCGATGGGTACTTCGAACCGCTAACAGCGTATTTATATCTTATTTCCTTTCGCGTCTTGAGCGAAGGAAAAAAACTATCCACGAGCGGTAGCCATTAAGTTTTAACTATTATCTCAAAAGATTCACTTTCTTTGTTTGTTTGCAGTTACATGTCTGCTGTTCTGATAAACACTGGAATTTCCTTTGCATAGTGCCGTAGCAAGCCGCGAGAGTAGCCAAAACAAAATTGCACTGTCCGCTGAAACAAAATGAAATGTCATGTGGCGAGGGCCTCCCGGTGGGTAGACCTGATCGCCTGGTGCAAGTTTTTGAGGTGACGCCACTTCAGCGACTTGTGCGTCGATGTGGATGAAATGACGATGACTAAGGCAACACAAACACCCAGTCCCTGAGCGGAGAAATCGAACACTCGCCCCCCGGCACGTAAGCCGGCGCGCTGTCTTCTCAGCTACGGTGGCGGACACTGTTCGCTGATAAAGTCGAATTGGTTTTGTTTGCAGTAGCGGCGTGTTGCAGTACGGTGGCACATACATTTCAGTGTGTACCGGGACTGCAGAAATGCTTTTCTCATGCTCCCTACGCGAGTATGACAGCGGAAGAATTGCCCAACACTTTTCTGCGTACTTGTCAAGCTTGCAAGTTATGCTTTTCTCATTCTCCCTACGCGAGTATGATAGCGGAAGAATTGCCCTACACTTTTCTGCGTACTTGTCAAGCTTGCAAATTACACGCTGTCCAGTCACGTTAAAGTGACCACCTCTCGAAAACTCAAATAGCCGCCTTTTGGAGCGAGGACCGCTACCCAACGCGCAAGAAGAGAGTTAATGGGGATCTAGAAGGTACCATCAGGGATGTGGAACCATGCCGACTCCAGTGTCGTAGCCAGCTGCGTTGGGTTTCTCGGTTGAGGATTCAAGGCGCAAACAGCCCGGACGAGATGGTCCCACAGATTACCAAATGGTTCAAATATCTCTGAGCACTATGGGACTTAACTTCTGAGGTCATAAGTCCCCTAGAACTACTTAAACCTAACTAACCTAAGGACATCACACACATCCTGCATGAACCGTTCCGACGATTGTTGCAGGGCGTTTGCTTCCAGACGTTTCACACCATACACGCCAATGGGCATCTGTCCGATGGAGCATAAAACGTGATTCATCTGAAAAGGCCACTTGTCGCCACTCAGTGAACGTCCATTTCCGGTATTGGCGTACAAATTCCAGCCTCCGTCACTGAAGAACAGCAGTATGGTTCCAAGAAACGGGCACCTGCTGTGAAGGGTCATAGCAGCAACATTCGCTGAACGGTGGCTGAGGAGACACTGTTGATAGCCCTCGGTTTATCTAGGCGGACAGTTGCTCAACAGGTGCACGCCTATTCGTCCTTTCACATCTACGGCTCGTGGTGCACCACAGTTGCCTCGGAACCAGTTTTGGAGTTTGAGTTAAAAACTTCTAGATGCTCTGTCCACTGCTATGTTTCCATTTCCTGTATGTATTGTAGTTTTGGTGCTGTTATCTTGTGAAACCCTGGAGACCCTTATGAATAACCCTGTATTTATGAAGACCCTGACTAACCTTGTAATGGTCTCGATGAAACGATACGTTTCTGTTTCGATACAAGTAAAAAAATAGTTTTTTAGAATGTAACTTTACAACTGTGCCCCCTAGTTCGGCTTCTAATGCCGTTTTGAATGTAATATTTATACAACAAATTTATGTGGAACGAATAGTGCTACAGGTCACTGTCTCTAGAAGCCATATGAAGTAGATCAGACAATGCACAGAGAAACGAAAAAAATATTTTATATGACGACAAAAGGCGGTCATCTACGCTAAAAGAACAAACACACAGTTATAAACATTCCCTAGCACTAATTTCTTAGCTTATAGCTACTACATTGTTTCGAAATGACCTTTGTACTCTTCACACCGCACAGGCACTGATGTCATCAGAGATGAATTTAATGCCATTCTTTCTAGTTGTATTTAAAGGGACGATTAACTGTGAATCATTCAGACACTGATGAAACTGTATATCGAAGACGCACCTTGGAAACAAATAGTACATTCATCCACGCGAGTGTATACAACCAAAAATCTACTTCCAGGTGTGAGTTGATGGTTTTTTAGCCGGAGCCATTTTCTGTAACATTCTTCGAGTTTGACATACCATGACGAAGGCCACGTACGCTATTGACTAGGATTTCGGTTAATTTTACAGGATGGTGTGATCTACAGACGATTATTACGGAAATTGCAATCATACTTCGATTGAAAATTTCTATAATTCACTTATGTATTAATGACCTGTCGTCACGATAATTGTCCGCCCCGATAGCTGAGTGGTGAGCTCGGCGGTCTGTCACGCCAAGGGGCCCGGGTTCGATTCCCGGCTGGGTCTGAGATTTTCTCCGCTCAGGGACTGGGTGTTGTGTTGTCCTCATTATCATTTCATCATTATCAGTGGAAGGCAACGGGAAACCACCACTGGCATCATTTCCCCAGACGCTCATGCGGTGGACCTCTCTGGCGAGGCTTTACTCATGACAAGACCTGCCGTAAGGCACAAAGTTAAGTCACGATATATAGGGAAAAACCTTATAGCCCCACCACAGTTAATCTTAAATCACGTTTGCGGCCTTCCGACAGAATCATTCTTTCACCCCACGCACAAATATCTTGAGAACATATGTTAGACATCAGTCTGGCACAGGGCGGGGCAAACAAAAGTGGCCCAGAGAACATAGTTCCAGAGCGCAAGGAAACACAGCAGAGGAAATGAAATACGGTATTAACCTGACTATAGCTGGTTCTGAAGGTGACCACAATTCATGTCTTGGGACTTCTGGGCATTTGTCAGCAAGTTGCCGAAGGCGTATCGAAGCAGCACTGCTGGAATTGCTGCGATCTCATCCGAAATGTTCTGCCGCAGTTCTTGAAGACTACTAGAGACGTTGCGATACACCCTAGACTTGAGGGCTCCCCACACAAAGTAATCGCATACTGACAGATCAGAAGGCCAGGTTGGCCAGCTACGGCCGCGATCAGACTGACCGCTGCTAACACCTCTGTCAGGCGGGAAGATTGTGTAAATGTGCTCCAAGGTTCGGCAGGCTGAAAGGGCAGTTACTCCCTCCTGTTGGAAGTAATGTTGGCCTTTTCCTCATCCGTTAATACTGCCACAGATAGTTTCAAAATGCTGGAAATGTAACGCGCGGAAGTCAGCGTCTGATGAAAGAAGATGGGACACTGCACACCAAACACCAGCCTTCTAATCACGCAATAGTGTTTCGCGGAAGTTATGGGGATTCTCCGCAGCCCAGAACCTGTGATTGTGTCAGTTGACATAACCACTCAGGTGAAACCAAGTTTCGTCAGACATAAAGAACAGAGTCATGTCCGTGCCATTCATTGTTGCTCAGTACACAGCCACTCACAAAACAGGAGGCGCTGTGGAGCGTCTGCTGGTTTTAATGCATCAATAAAAGACACTCGGTAAGGATGCATGTGCAGATCCAGATGGAGTATTGAGCAGGACATTACACTTTTAAAAGCTATTAACGTTAGTTGACATTGCGGATTCGACTGATGCTAAATGAATATTATTTTAAAATTACGGGTGAGTGAGCGGGCCGCACAAGTAACCGATTTAGACCGCATCCGGCTCACAGGTCGTAGTTCGACGACCACCGCTCTACGGCTTATGCTTATGTATGCTGTATCACTGATCAAAGGTGTCTGTTACTGCTCATTAATAACAAGAATGAGACAAATACGAACATATCATTTTAATGTCCAATCGAGTGTGTCCAATATATACCATTCCATTTCTGATGTAAAATGAATTTCCAATGAAATACGGATCCAGGTAGCATCGTTACCCTCATTCTCTGCTTTCGTCGACAACAGCACCCTGCGTCTGGCACTCAAATTATAGGCAATCTTTCTGACCGTGAAGTTACTCGCATTGCAGCACGGAAAGCGCTACGTTCAGTATTCCATGCTGATCCCCTTTTACCATCTACACGACGGGACAAATCAAAGTGACCAGACTAGTGTTTACGACTGGACGTGAATGCATGCATATAACCACACCTCGTGATGCATATACCATGTGTACACCCGCCACGTGGTCCACAGCGGTTCAGAGTATAAGCTGCGCTGTGTCAGTGTGAGTGGAGCAGTGCAAGGGGACGATGATACTCACAGTGGAGCAAAGTGTTCGTTGCGCAAAGTTCCGTAACAACACCGTCGTGTTCAGTTGTTTGATGAGAAGTTTAATGGTGTCAAAGTGCCAGCAAAGACTGCCACACGACATGAAACTTCCTGGCAAATTAAAACTGTGTACCGGACCGAGCCTAGAACTCGGGACCTTTGCGTTTCGTGGGCAAGTATCATCTGAGCTACCCTGGCACGACTCACGATCCGTCCTCACAGCTTCAATTCCGCCAGTACCTCGTCTCCTAACCTCCAAACCTCATCTCCTACCTTCCACAAGGTAGGAGACGAGGTACTGGCATAAATGAACCTGTGAGGAGGCGTCGTCAGTCGTGCTTGGGTAGCTCAGATAGTGTGGCTCCCCCAGTCGAAGGTTCGAGTCCTCCCTCGGGCATGGATGTGTGTGTTGTCCTTAGTGTAAGTTAGTTTAAGTTAGATTAAGTAGTGCGTAAGCTTAGGGAACTATGACCTCAGTAGTTTGGTCCCATAAGACTTTACCACAAAAAAAAAAAAAATGCCGGCACGGTAGCTCAGCGTGTTCGGTGAGAGGGCTGCTCGCCCTCTGTAATAAAAAAAAACTGAGTAAAGGAATCAACGATCAGCTCGAACGCATGTCTTCTGACGTCCGCAGGGTCAAACGCAACGAAAAAAAAAAAAGATGGTAGAGCACTTGCCTGCGAAAGGCAAAGGTCCCGAGTTCGAGTCTCGGTCCGGCACAAAGTTTTAACCTGCTAGGAAGTTTCATATCAGCGCACACTCCGCTGCAGAGTGAAAATCGCATTCTGTAATGCCACACAACGTTTAGTCCGAAAATGGCATCAGACAGCATCTATTTTGAACAAGTCGGAAAACATTCCTAAACGTGGCCGCACACAGCAAGAAATGTGGCTGCATTTCACCAGAAAATGCTTCAAAGCCCTACCAAATCAATCCAATGCCTGTTGCAAAAGACCGGCATAACACGTCGATCATGCAGACGAGTATTCCTCCTGGACCTTCACATGCGTAACTACAGAGTGTCTGTTATTGACGCATTAAAAAGAAAAAAAAAGCAGATGCTCCTCACTGCCTCCAGTTTTGTGAATGGCTGTTCACTGAGTAACAATGAATGGCTTGGACATGGATCTGTTCTGTATGTCTGATGAAATCCGGTTTCGCCTGAGCTGTTATGTCATCTCACAGAATCAAAGGTTCTGGGCAGCGCAGAATCCCCATAACTTCCACAAAACACCATTGCATGATTAGAAGCGTGGGGTTTGGTGTGCAGTGTCTGTACACCGTCCCATCTTCTTTCATCAGAGGCTGACTTCGTCGCGTTACATTTCCAACATTTTGAAACCATTTGTGGCAGTACTAACGGAGGAGGAAAAGGCCAACAGTTTCTCCCAACACGATGGAGTAACTGCCCTTTCAGCCTGCCGAATCTTGGAGCGCATTTACACAATCTTCATTGCTGACAGAGTTGTTGGCAGAAGCCAGTTTGGTCGCGGCCTAGCTGGCCACGCTGGTCTCTTGATCTGCCAGTGTGCCATTACTTTGTGTGAGGAGCCCTCAAGCCTAAGAAGTACTGCAGCAGAACATTTCCGATGAGATTGTAGCAATTCCAGCAGTGCAACTTTGATCCGCCTTCAGCAGTTTGCTGACAAGGGCCCAGAAGTGCCAATAGGTGAGCTATGGTCACTTTCAGTGTCTACTATAGTCAGGTTAGCACTGCATTTCCTTTCCTCTTCTGTGTTTCTTTGTGCTCTGGAACTCTGTTCTCTGGGCCACTTTTGTTTGCCCCACCCTGTAGATAACTGCATCATGTGCTAAAATTCTGGGGTTACTATTAACATTGTCTGCATGGTCATTAATGTACAACGTGATCAGCAAGGGTTGCAAATGCACTTCCCTGGGGCACAGCTGAAGTTATTTCTGCATATATCGATGACTCTTCATCCAAGATAATATACTGCGTCCTCCCTACTAAGAAATCCTCAACCAGCCTGAAATTTAGTTTGATACGTCACTAGTTGAGGTATTCTGACATTGGCCTCTCAGTATATATATTGTTTACTATCGTTTCTTGTTAACAATATCAGCCTATTACCAAGAATTAGCAGCTTTCACTCAATTAATGCTGGGCAGAAATCCAATCTGCATTTGGATCGCACTTCTTTGACTCTTGTGCAGAAAGGTGTGCAGTATACTGCTGCATCCATTTCCGATAAGCTACAACAAGAATTCAAAAATCTTAGCAGTAATCCAAGCGCTTTCAAATGGAAAATGAAGAGTTTCCTCATGAGTCACTCCTTTTATTCTGTTGATGAGTTCCTTGAAAAATTAAGCTGATTCCTATATTATATTGTGGATTGCATTTACATAGACATTTTATTTTATTTCTTATTGCTTTTATGTCGTAATTTCGTGAACTGACACGTTCCATGACCTCGAAGATTTGCTCCTCAATTTGGACCTACGGGACTAGACGTGTAAAATAAAAGATAATTAAAAGTCATGTGATCGTACTTTTGGTAATAAGCGTAGGTGTGGTGCTGCATCAAACGCTTTTCGGAAATCAAGAAATAGCGTATCTACTTGACAGTCTTGATCCATGGCTTCAGGATGCAATGTGAGAAAAGTGCAGATATATAGACATGCAGACCGAACAAGAAATTTATTCTCCCTGTGAGATATCACGGTGGTACTGTAATGCCGCTTCTGGCCTTGACAATGGCGAGGAAGAGAGTCAACAACATTCTATGTGTATGCCGCATCCAGATGAGGTTACTCACTGATAATGAAGCACCAAATTGCAGGGATGTCGACCGCTACGTTTCACCAGCTGTTCTACATATCCTCAGGCATTACGCATGGGTTCAAGGCTGAGTGATACACCGGACCATTCAGTATGAAATAGGACGGCATGGTGGCTGGGTGTTCGTCGCACCAGGAAAATATGCATGCAGCCCCATCTGCAAGGCTGTTGTCATCCTGGAAGAGGGGGTCATTCATCCTGAAGACGCAGAAAAAAAGACAATGCTTGGTCATCGAGAATGATGAAGTTAACGTCTTTGTTCATGTTCGTGGTAATCCGAATAAGTGGACCCAAGTCATGGTACTAAATCAATCCGAAAATAAACAGAACTATCTGCAGCCTGAGCAGCATCCTCTACACAGTACAGTCCAAAAGCCTCATTAAACCGTTTGCGCACTCGACGTGTTGAATAATTTATAAACGGTAAAACTGCGCGTCGTCGGATCACACTACAAGTGTCAAGTCAGGTACTGTCAGTTTCTGGTTTTTGACCTACTGCACACATACAGATTTACGTGTCATTGTGAGAAATGGCCTTTTGTGAGGTACCCGATTCAAAATTGTCCGTTGCATACAACTACCTTCACGATGTTTGCATGGAAACTGGTTGACACTGACCTGCATTCATTGACAGCAGCATTTTTTGTCGGGATTGACAAGGAGTGACACACCTTTCCAGTCTAAATCGGTTAGAATATTTTTATGGTCACTGTTCTTAGGTTGTGTTACATGACAGCGAGTGGTACAACATTCCTTGCAGACACGCTGTGCTGTCTCGTTGAAACACCGAAAATAGGACAACTCCATTCACCGTGTGGTCATCGGTACGTCCACACACGATAGCCCCTTTCTACCATTCTGTCACGTCCCCATTTGACCCGTCTTACTGCACTGATTCCGTACAGTCGACTGTCACATACACACCGCTTCAATCTCCCGACTTACGTCAGCGATGGAGTCTCACGTGACGGCCTGCCAGAAGTTCTACGGCATCTACAATGCTCCAAAATGACCATTGTGCTCTTTCAAGGCGGTGACTAATATTCTGCCCGAGGAGCTTAACTATCAAACCATTTACATGACTCAGGCTGGGGCAAATAAAAGTGGCCCAGAGAACAGAGTTCTAGCATACAAAGAAACAAAGCAGAGGAAAGGAAATACAGTACTAACCTGACTATAGCAGATGAAGTGACGACCATTCATCTGTTGGCACTTTCTGGCTCTGGTCAGCAAGTTGCTGTCCACCCCCGGTAGCTGAGTGGTCAGCGCGACAGACTGTCAATCCTAAGGGGCCGGGTTCGATTCCCGGCTGGTTTCTCCCCTCAGGGACTGGGTGTTGTGTTGTCCTAATCATCATCATTTCATCCCCATCGACGCGCAAGTCGCCGAAGTGGCGTCAAATCGAAAGACTTGCACCAGGCGAGCGGTCTACCCGACGGGAGGCCCTCGTCACACGCCATTATTATTATTATTAGCAAGTTGTTGAGGCGGATCAAGACTGGACTGCTGGAATTGCTGCAATCTCATCCGAAATGATCTGCTGCATTTCTTGAAGACTATGAGGGATGTACTGATACACTTTAGATTTGAGGGCTCCCGCGCAAAGTAACCGCAGACTGTCGGGTCAAGCGACCTGGGTGGCCAGCTAGGGCAGCGATCAGACTGAACTCTGCTAACAACTCTGTCAGGCGTGAAGATATGTAAATGTCCTCCAAGGTTCGGCCGGCTGTATAGGCAATTATTCCGCCCTGTTGGATATAACTGCCGGTCCTTTACTTCTCCGTTAATGCTGCCACAAATGGTTTCAAAATTGTAACCCCTCGTCCGGACTACTTTTGTTTACCCCATCCTGTACCTTGACCTGTCACTATCACTACCAATATTCGCACACAAAACTAGTGTTGCTATTAACAGTTGTATTCCTGCCTGCTATACCGTGCTGGACAGTTTCTCAAAGATGTCATCCCAAAATGACGACTACTCCGAAATGGTTTTATTGTGTGTTGGCGGATGTGACCTTCAACATAGTTCCGTAAGAAGAAACTCGGCAAGTCCCAGTTTTCCATTTGTACTTCCGCTGTTCGAGCAGGGTCCTCAAAGCTCACTGCAAGTAATCCAGTCAGCAGGGACAGTCCCTGCACACTTAATGCTGTCTGCAGTTATCGATGAACGTGCGAGTCATACGGACTGCGCCTTTAAAGAGTTAGCGAGAAACGGATCCTGCAGCGACCGTTGACCTCAAATGTCGACGTTGGCGATTGAAGAGGTGGCATTCACTGCACAGTATTCAGCACGTGTCGTGGGCTTTTCGACATTTCCTGTTTCCTAACATATCTGCCACCATACATAGTTCAGTCAAAGTCAGCTGCTTCATGTCTAAACTTGCTAAATGCGACCACAATATAAATATTAAGTTGAGTAAATTCCCCTCTATAAAAGTTTATGTAGACAGAATCAATGAAATATGTAAGCAAGCAAACAGTTAAGAGGCTAGATACGCATTGCATGCGCTAAGATATCACTGACGAAAAAAAAAGAAAAGAATAAATTTTCGAAATGCTTTCTTTACAACTGCTGAAAAATAAATTTTAGGTAGTCTTTCGGAACATTAGCTTGTCGAAAATGATTAAAGCCCCCCTTGATAAATAATTAAAAAATAATTTCTTTTTTAATTGGCATCTGAGAAGGACCTAATATAGCTCTTATCGTACATATAAGGTTTAATACATTTTAGAACAATATGCACATAGGATTTGATACAAGGCACATCAGCATATAATTACAGTAGAATCTTCTTAAAAGTTGAACTGCTCTTCTAACAAAAAGGCATACAAATGTCTTTCAAGCGTAGCAGTACGGTTACACATGTCAGCAAACGTTGTACATAGTAGGTGATTCGTAGCGCTGTATCTGTTCGCGGAGCCAAAAAAGGTGTGGTTATGTAGTTGACATTCTCTCCTTTATCGCAGTCACACACTGAGGATGCGGCCAACACAGAACGATGTAGATGCTTCCTGTGAAAGAAGTGGTTGAAAGTGAGGCGCTTTATAGTGTTCGTGAGTCTTCAGAAGCATCGATTTTTCTCATACCGTAAGTTAGTAATCAGCAGCGAGTTTACTTTGGCATAACCTTTACCTTTATTCTCGGAGGTGTCTTGCCATTCTGTGTCCCTTATCTCTCTGATTATTAGCCTGACAACGTTTAAAAAGTCTGTAGTTGGTAATTCCATGTGTTCCATCTCTCTGTAATGGATGGCTGCTTTATTTAGCTTGTCTACTGTTTCAGTGCCAGGATTGCCCCAGTGTGATTTTATCCAGCACAAGGTAACATCCTGATTCCTAATTACGACCTTTGATATCAGATTCGTTATGTCATATGGTATCGGATGGTTGGATTGTCCACTATCTAAGTGCCTCAGCAGATCTAGTATTGATCTGCAATCAGAAAGGATGACGAACTTACAACCTACGTGATTCTAAGCGTACAGAGTTGCTCGATATATAGCTAAAAGCTCAGCTGTTACAATTGTTAGTACACTGAATCTCATTCCATTATGACAGTTGCTATCCCCGTAAAAAATAAATGAACTTACTCGCAGATATGAATTAAACGGATATAGTACGAGGATAGTGTGAGGTTGGACTAAAACAAATTGGTGCACAACTTGCAATCGCCTCAAGCGCTAGTGGAGTGTAGTGTAGCATCAGCTTGGTTGATGGTCGTTGGTAAAACTTGGTGCAGTACATAATAACACTGAGGGGCTCGGCGAGTGTAAAGTTTCCATCAGCACCGACGGTGTCTCATGCTTTCACTTTATAAGACACCGTGGAACCGTTTAAAATTTAAACCTAGACATGGTCGCATGACAGAAATTGTACATTACCACTTCTACTCCACCGGTCATTCTACAGCTGTCTACCTTCTTAAAAGATGTTGGCTATAGTGATACTCCTACTCCTGATTCGAGACCATCTTACATTAATCATCTTAGCCATGGATGTGGAGAAGGGGGATGGGAAAAGAAATTCAAGAATGATTGATGTGCTGTTGAAATAGAAATACAGGACTCCTATAAAATCCAAGTCGTAGACGGCTAAAGCAAGAATATTGACAGACAGTGTCTACTGATAATGTTTGACGTATGACAAAGTGAAACAGGTGAACTTTTTTAGAAACCATGTTACCATGACCATGTACTTTCTATCAGCGCTCACAGTATTCACAGGGCCTTATCTGCTTAAGCATATAGTATAATATAAAATACAGAATTGCAGAATGGCAGTATTTAGCAATGATTACAGCAGAACAATACGTTTTCTCACTGCAATATAGAAGAATGCACTGAAATGACATAAATGATAACTGACAATCAAACGAAACATCTCCAACATGAGCAACAGAGCTAACGACAAAGATGCAAAAGGAACTGAAGGAAATACTTGCAGGCATCTCGTGTCAATTAGAGGGTAAACTTCTACAGGTTCCGTAGTGACTGAGGTAATGTTTTATTAAGGTTAGGACTTCTTTTAGTCGTTTTGTTAGAATCTGTTTTTAGGTCTCGATGGGGCATTACCTAAATGTTACTGCTGAGTGTAGCTGCTCTTACAAACAGCAGTCCATACAAGCAAATCAATTGCGTCTTTACCTGTGGTTACTCATACTTTAGGTACTGGGGCTATGCACGGTTCTGTTTAA
Organism: Schistocerca piceifrons; assembly: GCF_021461385.2. Classification (NCBI taxonomy): domain Eukaryota; kingdom Metazoa; phylum Arthropoda; class Insecta; order Orthoptera; family Acrididae; genus Schistocerca; species Schistocerca piceifrons. The sequence goes on along the minus strand of NC_060139.1, from coordinate 307,663,084 downwards.
AAAGACCGGCCGCAGTGGCGGAGCGGTTCTAGGAGCTTCAGTCTGGAACCGCGAGACCGCTACGGTCGCAGGTTCGAATCCTGCCTCGGGCATGGATGTGTGTGATGTCCTTAGGTTAGTTAGGTTTAAGTAGTTCTAAGTTCTAGGGGACTGATGACCTCAGATGTTAAGTCCCAGAGTGCTCAGAGCCATTTGAACCATTTTGTTTAAAAAGAATAGTTTGATGTAGTCATAGGGTCAAGCCGTGAACGTCTGCTTTCATGCCCCACAGCTAATTTGCTGCAAATAATAACCTGTAGCTGTAATGCTGCAGTCAAGTAGTCTATGCATTGGCTAGAATTTCGAGTGAATAAAATACACAGAAATATAAAATAAAAGATAACTGAATAATTTAATAAAAAGGGTTCTACTCTAACGTCTGTAATTGATGTATACGACAGAGAATAATGCTGGATAATGTGAATTCAAGAACTTTCCGTCTTCAGGCCACGAGTGGCCTACCGGTACCATCCGACCGCCGTGTCATCCTCATGGAGGATGCGGATAGGAGAGGCGTGAGGTCAGCACACCGCTCTCCCGGTCGTTATTATGGTATTCTTGACCGAAGCCGCTACTATTCGGTCGAGTAGCTCCTCAACAGGCATCACGAGGCTGAGTGCACCCCGTAAAATGGCAGCAGCGCATGGCGGCCTGGATGGCCACCCATCCAACTGCCGACCACGCCCGACAGTGCTTAACTTCGGTGATCTCACGGGAACCGGTGTAGCCACTGCGGAAAGGCCGTTGCCATATTAGGGTAAAGTACAGACAAAAAATACCCTTATCAAATGCAGTAAAGTTAAAGGTTCAGAGTACAACATGATGATTCACAAACTAACGCACTTGATACGAAGATACTCTGCCTATTCTCAGTTTCATAAATCAAGTGGTGAAAGCCCTACTATGGAGCATATTCAGACCTAGCGAAACATAAAGTCCCCTCAGAAGTATGATAGCGACCGTTCACTGCCCAGGAACAATCACCTACATGACTGAATAGCACACGTTCCTTTACACAGGTCTTCCTTCTTCCACAACTCCACGCAAAATGTCCCGAATCGCTCCCTTGAGCTTTTGACTCGAAAAGCCCCCATTTCCATTTGACTCCAGTAGAGTTCCGCCACTGTCCAACTGTCATTGGCTGAAGGCCATCCCCACCGAAAATACATCACTCTACAGATATGATTTGATTTAACATGGCCACTTCCTGGACTAAACAACAACATTTAAATAAAGACATGTTATAAACATTCTTTCACACTCAGATAATTTACAATAATTATAAATAAAGGTTTTTCCGTAAAAATATATGCCAGAATTCTTGTGCAAGTGCGCTCATGTTAAATGACTGTAGATTATCGCTAAACATTATTTAAACAATCATTTATGCCTTTTTAACAGAAGTGTCTTTCAGTTTTCTTTTCAGTTGTAGTTTCCGTCAACACATGCCATTGGCCGCTTTTAAATTAGCACAGTTTTTTAATAGCACTTGCACTCAACATTTAAATGAAATTATTGGCAAAATAGTAAACTATTCATTAAATAAAAAACAAGTATAAAAAATGTGAAATACTCATGCTGCATTCATTTGCTGTGTAAAAATGGAGAATATGATGTTCTGACAAACATTTGCATAATGAAAAAGAGGTAAAAAAACTTCGTAAATCAATAAATAAAATAGATACAGATATGTAGCTTTCAGTGATAATAGCTGTAGTACAATGCTATCATTTGGGTATCGTTTGTTGAAATCGTATGAAGGGATTAAAAGTTGTTAATTCAGAGGTTCTTTGTGTAAATGTTTATTCACTGTGAAATATTAAATCTGCAGTTTTAAAGACATTGAAATATAGTTGTGTCTTTTGATAAGCCGCAATTTTCGGAAATCACAGGTGTATTCAGATTTTCACTAACATTTGACTGTGCGCTATTGTCGAATCTCAAATAACTGTAACTTTGTCATCTTTAAGTTTTTCTGACACTCCGCCATTTCCTGGAGCATCTTCTGCACAGAGTACCTGCGAATAACAGCTGTTGAAATTCCTAGCTTTGGGATTTTTCCCCACATCTGGTCTTCGCTAACGCACGTGGCTCTAGCGGAAATGGCAGCCCGTCCAGCCGCATTGTGCTATCGGCAGTAGGGCTGCACACCTTCACAAACAAATTCAACTTACATTGTACCAGTTCTAGGCGGCCGACTAGCTTCCCTACATACTCGTTACATTACATCGAGCTAAAATTCAGTTTGTATAGTAGGGGCACGTATAACGCCCATTCTATTAAGTATGTGGGCTAGTATGATATCCATGTATAAAATTATATGTAGTTGTAATTACCTCTTCAAATCTGTTCAGCAGTTGCCCATATAATTCCTCCACACTACGGTTTTGATTCCTCACAAGGTAAGCAACGTTGCAGAGGGAGAATCTCATCTAATGTTACAAACAAATGGGCTTGCTTTGGAAAATCACTAAAGATATACAATATTCATCAGAACAGTCAAAAACTTGATGGCCTACTCTCACAAACAGGAAACTGTGCTGGGAAAGGACAATAATACTTGACAAAGAGGGTAATACCATCTGATGCCCTGTGGTGACCTATGATAACAGTGGTGACACTTAGGGCTACTCACAAGAATTTCAGTTTCTACTAATAGAGTATTACAAAGAGGAATTGTTTGAAATGGACAGTTAGGTGCTGGTGCTACATGAGTTGTGCCATACAGAGAACGACAATGGCATCACCAGACTGTTTACAAGAGATGCATTTGCTGCTAACAGTGTATAACAAAGTTAATGTTGCTTCAGTATTACTGCATGCTATGATGATTTGCAAAGATCTAAAATCAATGCACATTTTTATTTTAAGATACTAGCTAACATTATCATAGAGTGCTTGATGCAGATGCTGATTTAGATTCTTCAGTGATACATCTCTTAGTTTTCCAGATGCACTGTAGGTCAATTGTGTGTTTGTTCCTTTTAGTAGTTCACAATCAAGTCACCTACTTATTTATGTAATTAAACTGATATTATGTTTATAAAGACATTATTATTGGCTTAATGTTAAAGACTAACCAGGAAAGAGAGGGAGAGAAGTTAAAAAAAAGAGAAATAAAAAGAAGGCCAAATTGCATCTCTAATAACATTATTAGAAATACAGTTCTAATGACATAACCGTTGAGGAAAAGGTCAGCAAATATAAAAAGAGAGAGAAACTGAAAAAAATGACAAGTTTAAAAAAAAGGCCAAGATGCGCATGACAGCTTTCGCTCTTGTTTCACAATATGTAATCAATGAGTGGTCCAAATCAATAAGTTATTTTGACCTTTAATCTTCAATATTTTACTGTTGGACAGTGTAACATTTTATTTAAATTTCCACACCATAAATTGAGTGTCCACTTATTATTCCAACCATTCTTTTCATGTTTCATGCTTGAATTGAAACACTTTCATTCCTAGATTATAATTTTCAAAGAGATTATTTTATCCCAGCGCCATGCATTATTGAGACATACACAGGCAAGATTTTATACCATTTCTCATTGCACAGATAGATTTTTCAGGTTGTGACACAAACATCATCAACCTAATTTCTATGGTTATTGTAACAACTGGGAAAACACTGTGCTTAATATTTTCTAATGTGGATTACATTACCATAATTATTTTGCATTACTGGTGGAAGTTATAACTATGGCATAAAACACTAAGTATAGAGATTATCAGGTTGACTGCTGTTTATTTAGGAATGTACCATGTGATGACCCCCCAAAAAAAGTTCATTCCATGAAATGACAGTATCTCAGGGATGTGTTGATCATATCAACAATACCTCTTAAACTATGAGACTGTAAATAAATTTGATTGCAGACAGCAGCACATAATCAGGTGATCATAAACTGTATGCTACCACCTTTCTCTCCCAGTTAGATGTTTTGTAACAAATGAGCTCTTTTTATACCTCTAGACTTTCACCTTATTCCTCTAAGTTTTATTTCACAGCACTACCACTGTTTAAAGATTTTTTATGGGAAAGTTAATTAATAATATCATTTGAAATTGTCTTTATGTTACATGCTCATATTTTATTTGGGTAATATTCCATTGTTTCTCATCTTTCAAAAACCTGGCTTACCTTTTCCTCTAATTTCTACAATTCACACCTTTCCCATTCTAACAATCCGAGGAGTTGATTCATAGTAAGTAGACTATATTTTCATCAGGTTTTGGGCAAAAAAGTAATCATCTAAGGGAAACATCATAACCAGGTATGTGGATCTATTAATAACATAAATTCAATAAGTATTTTTTTTCAAAAGCAGCACAAGTGGTGTACTCAACATAGACTATTACCAAATGAAAGAAAAATACATATAAATATTATCTCAAATGTGTCCAAATGAATGAAAAGTACATGTACATTTTATCTGCAGAAACAGCTTTACTTTCCAACAGTTGATGATGCAGTATTGCCACATTTCTAGTAATACTAATGAAGATATCTTATAACCATTATGGTGTTTGAAATTATGAGGAATCTACCTAGCTGAGTCTTCTGAACAACAGAATTATTTTTTGTCTTTTGGTGGTAACACAATAAGAAATAATAAAATTTCTACTATGAATTCATTCTTACAGATATTATGATGAACAACAGAAATCTAGAAATTTGTTTTTGACCCTTTCCAATATGTAAAATTGTGTCTAATGACAAAAACTACAAATAGATTTTATATCATTTCTAGAATTTAGAAGGTGCTCTAATTCAGGTGTAAAGATTTAAGACAAAATGTCAACAGATATAAAACTGCAAGTTACATATCTATAGAGCTTCTACAATAACCATCTATCCATCCATCCATCTATTCATTCATTCATCTAAATATGATCAACCTTTTCATGACCCTACAAAATACATGAGCTGCAATTATTTAAATTTTTTTAAATACCTGTTGTTCCATATTATTAAAGCAATAGTTTAAAGGTTTAAAAATTCAGCAACACTAGTCCACCAGCATACATTATACAGTAATCATCATGGGTTGTGCAAAAATATGTTTCACTCATGTGTATAACTATTAAACAACAATACCATTCATAACAGCAGAGATACAAGTTAAATAAAAAAGGAATAATGATTATCTTTGATGAGGGGGTACCTTTATTTGAGTGGGGTTGGAGATACATTCCCTTTTTATGAATATTAATTCTAAAATGAAATGACTTCTGTTTGTTTCAAATAAACTAGATCTAATAAAATAATACAATATACATCTAAAACATTGAGTGAATGGTATCATAAAAAACTACAATGTGCAAGAAAGATTCCCTGTCATCACACACTTAACACATATTTGACATTGTTTATATAGTTGCTGAAATTTGAGAGTGAAAGATATTTTGGAATCAGTTGAACCGTGTATATCACATCTTTTAATGATTGGTAAATGTGATGCAGATAGCTGTGTACTATAACTGTGATGTTTGTCTACCCTATTCTGACTCAAACTGATATCGTCAGATTTCAGTTTTTGTGATGGTGATTTACAAAAAATATTGAATCTCAGTGGTGTGACACATGTTAACTAAATTTCCTCTATTGTTGACCTATGTAGCTTGTTTCATATCAACCAGTGTGAGCAACAGAAATCAGTTATAGACCTTCTGTTTGCTCAAATGTTTGTGAATGACAGTGTTAAAATTGTCCTACCTAATATTAAATTTCTCTAATGTGAGTCTTAGAAATTCTCATCAACCACAATATTACATGTTAATGTGCTCACTGACAATTATACCACTATCAATAGTTTCTTTTCCAAATGAAAAGAGTACGCGTAAGTCACAAACATATTTTATGCTCTGTACACTTGTGCCAATATGTTCCCATAGATCTTCTTCAAACAATCTGTAATAAAATTTGATGTTTGTGTATTGCTCAATTGTATTATGACGAGACTCTTCTTACTCTGTAAATGTGACTGGCCACAGCACATGAATATGCTTCAGTTTAGTGTGTTCAGTGGTTTGTTACAACTGTCAAAATCTGTCTCTGTGCAAACTCCTTTAACACATCAAAATTTCTGGCAGGTTAAAACTATGTGCCATAAAGGGACTCAGAACAGTGGACTTTGCCTTTCACTTGCAACTGCTCTACCAACTAGAGGCAGGAGACAATTTACGGATGGTAATAATGCTGTGAGAGCGAGTTGTGAGTCATGCTTGTGTAGCTCAATTGGTTGAGCACTTGCCTGTGAAATGCAAAGATCTTAGCTGCAAGTTCTGGTCCAATACACAGTTTTAATATGCCAGGAAGTTTCATATCAGCTCACACTCCACTGCTCGTGAAAATTCATTCTGGACCTTTAAGACATGTTGGCATTTGGATATCAGGCAGCTCATTGTACCTTTTAGATGCAAAATGTACTGCCCGAAAATTGTTACTGGACTATTTTATTCCTGTACATCTTGACTCATTACATTTTGCAAAAAATACTCCTTACCTGAATCTCCAGAATGTTTTGCAAGTCACATGTGGAACAATTCAATGCAGAGCTTAACAGATTGCGGCAGCATGTAAGTCAGTAACACATGGAACATTTCAGTTCCATTTGGCTGGTATATCCCATAAATTATGGAACAGTATCCACACAATCCCTGCAGTTTCCAGTATTCACAACAGACTTCTTTTAGAATAAAAGAGAAAAAAAGCTACAGAGTAAAAGTAGTACTACTTTGTGCAGGTGGTACCACACAGTTCATAAATATTTAAAGAAAGTCCTATTTTGTACTACCAAAAACTGCTGCTAAAAGAAATACTCCTTCACTATCAGTTTGGGATAAAATGATCATCAATGAACACCATAAAATGATTACATCAATCTGTACATTGTCATAACTATATATTCTGGTGACAATAATGACAGAAGATATTATAAAACCTTCAATTTTACAAGTAATACACTCAAAGTAAGTATTATGCACAAAAATTTAATATGTGAAACAATAAATAAAGAACACATGAAACATAATAAAATGTCCACCAATAGGAACAAAAAATAATAACAAGCACAGGTATAATATTCTTTGACTTGCCCTAGATTAAATAACAAAATCTAAAAACATCAGCTAAGAATCAGATCAAGAGAAAGGCAGATATTCAAGAAAAATTATGTTATTTTCAGATTAGCATGACAATTAAACAATGGCCACTGTACACATTAACTTGCAGCTTGAATGAATCACATAAAAAACTGTATTTTGTTCTGAAACCTCTGCTGAGTGGGTCAGTTCATTTGTTTTTCATATTAAAGGTACATACATTGATGAGACTGCCACACCAGAAGAACAAAGTGAGTGGCCATTACAAAACATTTTCGTGCAAACATCAGTCCAGCTTCCAAAGTGACATCGCCTCTTACTAAGTTTTCTCTTCTTCCACAAGATGACAACAACATTTATGAAAAGATTATGTAACATGAGTAGGACCTTATTGTAAAGCTGTTTTGTTATGCCATTTAGCCTGAAGATGAGGTATAACCCCCGAAACATGTCACAACATAAATAAGTAATACAATAGTTGACGAAGTTTGTGACTGATAGTGGTAATTTAAAAAAACCTTTACATATTTCTTGAGACAGTCATGGTTGAAAAATAGTCAAAATGGCTTCAAATTCTATTATTTAGTTGTTTCACTATGTCAGTTTTTTTTTTTTTTTTTTTATCTTGTGATCTGGAAATACTGGGACAGTGCTCAAATGGTTTAAATCATACCTAACTGGAAGAGTGCAGAATGTTGAAATAAGCAGTTCACATAATATGCCAAAAACTGGTGATTTCTCAAACTGGGAAACAATCAAGAATGGGGTACCGCAAGGTTCGGTCTTGGGTCCTCTGCTGTTCTTAATATATATTAATGACTTGCCATTCTATATTCACGAAGATACAAAGCTGGTACTTTTTGCCGATGATATAAGTGTAGCTGTCACACCCAACAGACAAGAATTAACTGGTGAAATTGTAAATGATGTTTTTCAGAAAATCATTAATTGGTCCTCTGCAAATGGGCTCTCAACTTTGACAAAACACAGTACATTCAGTTCCACACAGTAAATGGAATGACACCTTTAATAAATATAGACTTTGATCAGAATTCGGTAACTAAAGTAGAATATTCAAAATTTCTAGGTGTATGCATTGATGAGGGGTTGAACTGGAAAAAACACGCTGAAGATCTGCTGAAATGTCTGAATTCAACTATTTATGCTATTAGGGTCATTGCAAATTTTGGTGATATACATCTCAGTAAATTAGTTTACCATGCCTATTTTCATTCTCTGCTTTCGTATGGCATCATATTCTGGGGTAACTCATCATTGAGTAAAAGAGTGTTCATTGCACAAAAGTGTGTAATCAGAATAATTGCTGGAGCTCATCAAAGATCATCCTGAAGACACTTATTTAAAGAGCTAGGGATCTTCGCTGTAGCCTCACAATATATATATTCACTTATGAAATTTGTTATTAACAATCCGAACGAATTCAAAAGTAATAGCAGTGTACATGGCTACAACACTAGGAGAAAGGATGATCTTCACTACTCAAGGTTAAATCTAACTTTGGCTCAGAAGGGGGTACATTATGCTGCCACAAAAGTCTTTGGTCACGTACCTAATAGCATCGAAAGTCTGAAATATAGCCATATAGCATTTAAAAGGAAATTAAAAGAATTTCTTAATGGCAACTCCTTCTACTCATTAGATGAATTTTTGGATGTAGTAAGTGGGTAATTTCCCCACCCCCTACAAAAAAAAAAAAAAGTGTCATGTAATATTTTGTGTAATGTAATATCTTGTATAGACACCTTTTATTAACCTGGCATGTTCCACATCATTACAAAGTGTTGTATTCATGATCTATGGAACAAGTACTAATCTAATCTGCAAATGAATACATACACACGCTTCAGAGCCAATTTTTGTTTGCTGTGCCATCAATTTTGACATAACGAGCTCATGCAAAACTTTTGGTGCTGTGTGTACATAGACCTATGCATTTTAAAGCAATATCATTTTTTTCAGTGTTACAGCATAGTCATGAATTGTGCTGCATAATCACTCTGCAGTATTTGCAGCTGTTGTGTTACACTATCAAAAGCCACTGGATTGCCCTTATGTTGGCTCTCCTCCCTTTAGTTGTATTTATTGGATTTACTTATTATTTACTGGTAGGAGCCACTGACATTAATGGTCATGCATTAAATCAGATGCCACACAAAATAATCCTCAGTATGCACAAGTATAACAACAATGCTAACTGGATATCTTTTGCACTCGATCAAGGGTAAAAAGCATAATCAGTGAATGAATGTGAGTACTAACTGCAAAAAGATTAGAACGAGAAGGCCAGACGTCTTTGTTAATGCTAAATCAAGAATTTTTATGCCAAAATTATCTTAGGAGAGAGCAGCAATATATGTTCTGTATCAGCTGTATTATAAGCAGTTAAAAACCATTATTTTATTTTCACCATATCATGAAAATTACCACTGAAAATTTGTTATTTTATTTTGTTTCATTTTGTTTTATAGGAGTGATGGATGGTAACAATGCTGTTCCACCTATTTATATAACTAAGTACAATCGTTTTGTGGATAATATCTTAGATCGAATAAATCAGGTTCTGCGGAAGAGTTATGATCCAGTTAATGTACGTTTACATTCAAACAACAACACCAAGAAAAATGGCACAGCAAGTAGTAGTAATAAAAAGAAAAATGGCAACAAAAAGAAGAATAACAGTGTTCGCAGACCAACTAGTGGGCAACGAAAACCACATATTACAGGCAGAAAAAGGTAACTTATAGCTAATTTTTGTACTTTCAATACCTAAAAACGTCAAGCAACTAAGAAAATGTAGTAAATATGTTATTGGTGTCTTTATTATGTTTTCAACAAAAATAATCAATTTTTGACAATGTAATTGGAATGATAAAAAAAATCTGCTACAAGTAGCAGCAGGAGTAAACACATGTAAGAGTTAAGGAAATGTGCAAGCTTTCAGAGCCAGTGGCTCCTTCTTCTGGCAGAATGGCTGAAGGGGGAAGAACAGGAATGAAGCAAAAGAACAGCCGAGGATTAGGAAATGGGGAGAGTTATGGAAAAGTCACCCAGAATGCTGCATCAGAGGAGACTTACTAGAAACTATAAAATTACAGAGAGCCAGATTGGTTGGTCAGTTCTTAGCTTTAGAACAATTATTTAAGTATTGTCAACAGACACATTTAAAACTTAAAAATCAACCCTGCTTTCAAGACTATTAGTTTATTCCTCAGTGAGCAAACAGGGATTTGTATGCCAATTAAAGGCAGTAATTGAGAAAAATATTTTCTGCCTGAGAATATTAACCTATTTTCTTTCTTGTAAGAATATCCTCAGTAAGAGTGCAACAGCAACAGTACCTTCTTTCATCCCTGAGGAAGGAACTAATAGTTGCAAAAGCTAAGATTAGTTTTTTTTTTCTTTTAAATGAGTTTTTTAAGAGTAACTGCAAATTGTTCTTGAATATTATGGCAAACATTCAGGAAATCAGGTTCCAGCAAATTATTGTGCTTACAGTGAGATATTTCACAATGTAGTTCTGGTGTTGGTTCATATGGGCTGTGGACCTCATATTAGTTAAGGAGGGAATGAAAGAGAGTTTACTGACACCTGATCATTCTGTGGGCTTAAAATCTGTCAGTCACACTGCTTGCAGTTGTTTGAAAAACACATTCATTAGGAGAGACTGACTTGCTCATGTAGCTTGATGCAGAGCACAGAGCACACTAGCTTAAGAGAGAGGAAGGTCAGGCAGAGCAGGGATGAACCCTTACACCAGATTAACAAGTTTCTTGGATAATTTTGAAAACCTTCACTCCTTTTTGTCTTATGAAATTATCTGCTGGTGCACTGAACCTAAAGTAAATAAAATGTTTATACAGAGGAAGCAAGTAGTAACAATATTATGTAAAGTGGCTGCACATCTTGCACAATTCTTGTTAAGGGTCTTCAGATTCTTACACTCACTTTCCAATGCAGTTGCTCCTTAATCGTTTTTGTTGCTGAGAATAAAATTAAGTTTCAACTGAGCCTTGATGTACACAACCACAATTCAAGATAAAAACTATTTTAATGTAGTCTTTCCCTCTTTGTCTATGGTTTTAAGTGGACTTATGTGCACTGGTGTCCGCTCTGGTAGCTGAGTGGTCAGCGTGACAGACTGTCAATCCTAAGGGCCCGGGTTCGATTCCCGGCTGGGTCGGAAATTTTCTCCGCTCAGGGACTGGGTGTTGTGTTGTCCTAATCATCATCATTTCATCCCCATCGACGCGCAGGTCGCCGAAGTGGCGTCAAATCGAAAGACCTGCACCAGGCGAACGGTCTACCCGACGGGAGGCCCTAGCCACATGACATTTCCATTTGTGCACTGGTTGAAGATATTCAACAAGCTCCCATCTAACACAAAAGAAAAAGTTGTGAACTCCACCTAGTTCAATAGAGTGTTAAAAACTAACCACACACACACAAATTTGAAATAGCTCTTAATTATATGGCAACTAGTACTTTTCATGAAAATCTGCATCATGAGTAGTAAAGTACTTCAAACAGAATTCAGTATTTACAGATTGATGCAACCATTTTCTTTGAAGAATGCCAGTGTAATCAAGTAAATATTAAGCTACCAATAGGAGATAAACAGCTGCCATTTAGTATAACTTGGGAGACAGCAGTATTTTTAAAGTAGTAGTTTTCTTTCTAAACTATCAGCTAAAATTTATCTGGCATAAGCATGACATGCCAAGCAGCATAGGAATACTCGAACAGTCCACGAGTATACTGCCGGTTCATAGTGTTCAATGGGCACAATATTTCGGCGATCAGACATGTCACTATTGTCAGGTGTGCCGACGAACTGAGCTCCTGAGGGTCGGCGGCTGATTTAAATCCCCTCCCCCCACGGGCCGCTCTCTCCGCCATCCGTGCCTGCGCCCGTGCACTGGCAGTCGCGAAGACGTGGGTGTCGGAATCTGTCGTAGCATCGATGTGCTTGCTACGTCCGCCCTGGTCGCCAGTTCATACTTCTTGCTGAGAGTCTTCTTAATTACATTCAATGCTGGGTCCCAAGCCTTGCTGAGATTGTAGCCACAATCCTGGTTGATAAGGTCTTCCCTGCACCAGGGAAGATCTTATCAACCGAGATTGCGGCTACAATCTCAGCAAGGCTTGGGACCCAGCATTTAATATAATTAAGAAGACTCTCAGCAAGGCAGGGAAGATCTTATCAACTGAGATTGTGGCTACAATCTCAGCAAAGTTTGGGACCTGTCATTGAAAATGTAATTAAGAAGACTCTCAGCAAGAAGTACAAACTGGCGACCGGGGCGGACGTAGCAAGCAACTCGACGCTACAACAGATTCCAACACCCATGTCTTCGCGACTGCCAGAGCGGCCCACGGAGGGGGGGGGGGGGGGGGGGGGATTTAAATCGGCTGCCCACCCTCAGGAGCTCAGTTCGTCAGCGCACCTGACGATGGCGACATGTCTGATGGCTGAAATATTGTGCCTGGAACCAGCAGTATACCCGTGGACTGTTTGAGCAACAAATACGCTGGGAGAAACTGAAGAATCACAGCATAGGAATAGTTTATTGTTAAGACAGTGTAAACATTAAGTTAAAATGATTTGCTTGTCTTCTGTTAATGTGTACCTTGATTTGTTCCACATCTCTGAAGGTTCCACTGCTTGAAGGAGCTACAGAACACAACAGTTGAGTGAATGAATGAGTACGTGAGTGAATGATCTGGGAAACCAGCCACACAAGTATTGTTTTTAAGCAGCTTCCCTCATACTCATTTAGGTGAATGCTGAGCTGGTTTGCAATGCTCTGCTACGGAAAACAACTATAAAAATAGTTAATGTTAGGTACAACTTCACACACAATAGTAAGGAGAGGTTGGCAACAAAGTGGTGTGGCAACTGCCATCATAGGAAAGCTGGACAGGAGCTGAGATGATTAGGAAACGAAACATCACAGTAAATGGAAGAAATAGTTAACTTGTTTTTCTCCAAGTGAATGAAGATTCATTACAAATAATGAAGCAAGAAACAGAGTCCAGCTCATCAATGTTAACAAGGGAGACTATCACTGTGTTAAGCAAGAACTATGTCATAGGAGCTGTGACTAGAAAGCATCCACTTAGCACCTGTAGTGAAGTGGCTCCAAGTGCAAGTGAGCCATGTGTTTCCCACTGGCTGTCCTTTATTGTGGCATCAGAGTGCGTTCATAGTCCAGAGCTGCTGGAGGCAAGGCTCAGCAGGTGTGCACCATTGGATCCAGCTGATCTCACACAACTGCTAGTGGCATCTAATGGAAATTTGCAGTTCTGCTACCAGCTGTAGAATTCCAGTGGGATGGTATTGGTACATGATACCAGAGTTAAAATGTGACACCATACAGAATGAAGGTTACACAGCACAGAAAGATACATATATAGCTTCTTTTCTGTGTTTACTTCATAGATTCTTACTTAAATTGCGTGTGAGTTTCATATAGGAGGTGTAATTTCGAGTTTTAGTTACTGTAATCGTAATTTCAGGCAGATTGTAGCGCAGTCGTTAGGCATTTGTACAGGTTAGTTCATACATTCTTTGCGTGTTTCCCTTGCATTATCTAGGCATGGACTCGTGTTTCAGTAACTGTTGTTCAACATCGATTAGAATGGACAAGGACTGTGATTGCTGTGTTCGGATGAGGGCTGAGTTGGCATCCCTTCGCTCACAGCTGCAGGCAGTGCTGACTTCGGTTGCACAGCTTGAGGCTGTTGCCAATGGGCACCACTGTGGGGAGCCAGACTTGGGTATCATAGGGATGTCAACCTCGTCCCGTCTGTCCCCAGATCGGTCTGCCACTGTGGTTGCCCCGGTTGCTGCCCGCAGTGGGGCTGAGCCCTTGCCTGTGATTGATTGGGAGGTCGTTCCAAGGCATGCCAGGCAGCGAAAGATGTCCCCAGAGGCTGATCAGAAAGCTTCCCCGGTGCATCTGACAAACAGGTTTCAGGTACTGTCTCTGGCTGAGCCAGATGCAGCTGCCTGCCCTGTTTCAGAGGATGATTCTCAGCCTTCAAGGTCCGGGCAATTGCAGAGGGTGGGCTTGTTGGTAGTTGGGACCTCCAATGTTAGGCGGGTAATGGGGCCTCCTAGGGATATGGCAGCTAAGGAGGGGAAGAAATCCAGTGTGCACTCCGTGTACATTCCGGGTGGAGTCATTCCTGATGTGGAATGGGTCCTTCCGGATGCCATGAAGAGCACAGGGTGCAGCCAGCTGCAGGTGGTGGCACATGTTGGCACTAATGACGTGTGTCACTTTGGATCTGAGGAAATTCTCTCTGGATTCCAGCGGCTATCTGATTTGGTGAAGGCTGCCGGTCTTGCTTATGAGATGAAGGCAGAGCTCACCATCTGCAGCATCGTTGACAGAACCGACTGCAGACCTTTGGTGCAGAGCCGGGTGGAAGGTCTGAATCAGAGGCTCAGACGGTTTTGCGACCGTGTTGGCTGCAGATTACTTGACTTGCACCATAGTGTGGTGGGGTTTGGGTTCCGCTGAATAGGTCAGGAGTTCACCACACTCAGCTGGCAGCTACACGGGTAGCGGAGGCTGTGTGGCGTGGACTGGGCGGTTTTTTAGGTTAGAAGGCCTCGGGAAAGTACAGGGTGGGCTGCTACCTCAAAGGGTGCATGGCAAATACAGGACGTGCTTGGATCAAGGAACAGTCGGAATTTTAGTTGTGCTGGGAAAGTCCCTGAGCTTCAAGCGCTAATAGAAAGCACAGAAGCTAAAATCATTATAGGTACAGAAAGCTGGCTAAAGCCTGAAATAAGTTCTGCAGAAATTTTTACGAAGTCTCATACGTTGTTCAGGAAAGATAGATTAGATTAGGCAGAATTGGTGGTGGAGTGTTTGTGCCATTCAGTAGTGGTTTATCTTGTAGTGAGGTCGAAGTAGATACTCCGTGCGAATTGGTATGGGTGGAGGTTATACTTAACAGCCGAACTAAATTAATAATTGGCTCCTTCTACCGACCCCCAGACTCCGATGATATAGTTGCTCAACGGTTCAGAGAAAATTTGAGTCTTGTAACAAATAAATACGCCAGTCATACGGTTATAGTTGGTGGGGACTTCAACCTTCCCTCGATATGTTGGCAAAAATACTTGTTCAAAACCGGTGGTAGGCAGAAAACATCTTCCAAGATTGTCCTAAATGCTTTCTCCGAAAATTATTTCGAGCAGTTAGTCCACGAACCCATGCGAATTGTAAATGGTTGTGAAAACACACTTGACCTCTTAGCCACAAACAATCCAGAGCTAATAGAGGGCATCATGACTGATACAGCGATTAGTGATCACAAGGTCATTGTAGCTAGGCTCAATACCATTTCTTCCAAATCCACCAGAAACAAACGCAAAATATTTTTATTTAAAAAAGCAGATAAAGTGTCACTAGAAGCCTTCCTAAGAGACAATCTCCATTCCTTCTGAACTGACTATGCAAATGTAGATGAGATGTGGCTCAAATTCAAAGATGTAGTAGCAACAGCAATTGAGAGATTCATACCTCATAAATTGGTAAGAGATGGAACTGATCCCCCATGGTACACAAAACAGGTCCGAACGCTGTTGCAGAGGCAACAGAAAAAGCATGCGAAGTTCAGAAGAACGCAAAATCCCGAAGATTGGCTAAAATTTACAGACGCGCAAAATTTGGCATGGACTTCAATGCAAGATGCCTTTAATAGGTTCCACAACGAAACATTGTCTCGAAATTTGGTAGAAAATCTGAAGAAATTCTGATCATATGTAAAGTACACAAGCGGCAAGATGCAGTCAATACCTTCGCTGCGCAGTGCCGATGGTACTGTTACCGACGACTGTGCCGCTAAAGTGGAGTTATTGAACGCAGTTTTCCGAAATTCCTTCACCAGGGAAGACAAATGGAATATTCCAGAATTTGAAACACGAACAGCTGCTAGCATGAGTTTCTTAGAAGTAGATACCTTAGGGGTCGCAGAGCAACTCAAATCGCTTGATACGGGCAAGTCTTCAGGTCCAGATTGTATACCGATTAGGTTCCTTTCAGATTACGCTGATACAATATCTCCCTACTTAGCAATCATATACAACCGCTCTCTCACTGATAGATCTGTACCTACAGATTGGAAAATTGCACAGGTCGCACCAGTGTTTAAGAAAGGTAGTAGGAGTAATCCATCGAACTACAGACCTATATCATTCACGTCGGTTTGCAGTAGGGTTTTGGAGCATATACTGTATTCAAACATAAATTACCTCGAAGGGAACGATCTATTGATATGTAATCAGCATGGTTTTAGAAAACATTGTTCCTGTGCAATGCAGCTAGCTCTTTATTCGCATGAAGTAATGGCCGCTATCAACAGGGGATCTCAACTTGATTCCGTATTTCTAGATTTCCAGAAAGCTTTTGACACCATTCCTCACAAGCTACTTCTAATCAAGCTGCGGGCCTATGGGGTATCGTCTCAGTTGTGCGACTGGATTCGTGATTTCCTGTCAGGAAAGTTGCAGTTCATAGTAATAGATGGCAAATCATCGAGTAAAACTGAAGTGACATCAGGTGTTCCCCAGGGAAGCGTCCTGGGACTCTGGTGTTCCTGATCTATATAAATGACCTGGGTGACAATCTGAGCAGTTCTCTTAGGTTGTGCGCAGATGATGCTGTAATTTACTGTCTAGTAAGGTCATCCGAAGGCCAGTATCAGTTGCAAAGCAATTTAGAAAAGATTGCTGTATGGTGTGGCAGGTGGCAGTTGTCGCTAAATAACGAAAAGTGTGAGGTGATCCACATAAGTTCCAAAAGAAATCTGTTGGAATTCGATTACTCGATAAATAGTACAATTCTCAAGGCTGTCAATTCAACTAAGTACCTGGGTGTTAAAATTACGAACAACTTCAGTTGGAAAGACCACATAGATAATATTGTGGGGAAGGCAAGCCAAAGGTTGCGTTTCATTGGCAGAACACTTAGAAGATGCAACAAGTCCACTAAAGAGACAGCTTACACTACACTCGTTCGTCCTCTGTTAGAATATTGCTGCGTGGTGTGGGATTCTTACCAGGTGGGATTGACGGAGGACATCGAAAGGGTGCAAAAAAGGGCAGCTCATTTTGTATTATCATGTAATAGGGGAGAGAGTGTGGCAGATATGATCGTGAGTTGGGATGGAAGTCATTAAAGCAAAGACGTTTTTCGTCGCGGCGAGATCTATTTACGAAATTTCAGTCACCAACTTTCTCTTCCGAATGCGAAAATATTTTGATGAGCCCAATCTAAATAGGTAGGAATAATCATCAAAATAAAATAAGAGATATCAGAGCTCGAACAGAAAGGTTTAGGTGTTCGTTTTTCCCGCGCGCTGTTCGGGAGTGGAATGGTAGGGAGATAGTATGATTGTGGTTTGATGAACCCTCTGCCAAGCACTTAAATGTAAATTGCAGTGTAATCATGTAGATGCAGATGTAGATGTCATATGTGGCTGTGAGACTGGCAAGCCATCACTTGCCAGCCACTATGAACAATGTTTTGGCATAAGGTTGAAGCAGGATCAAATGACATACCTACATTTATCATCAAAGGTCAGTTCAACTTGATGCACCACCAAGCTAGACCCATAGTTGCTGCCACAGGTGACAGCTCTGCATACTAAATTTTGCACCATTTATACCCTCAAATCACCTACCAGTTTAATCATGTATTCTACTTACTATACTGTATATGCATAGGAACTAAAATTTTATTATTTGTTGCCCTTCCTGGTGCTGAAATGTTAATGGCCTGTGGTGCATATCATTCTTCAGATTATTCTTAGTACTGTGGATACTGAACCTTATATGTTAGTGTTCTGTTCACTTAAATTCTTTTCTTCACCCTGTTACGTCTTCTGCTCTGCGCTTTTAAGTGATTCTTCCTAACCGCCCACCACTTAGAATTTTCTCACTTAATTTATATTATTTCTTCCTGAGAAGCTAATATTTCAAATGTGCTTTTCCCTGCAGATTATATGTGACAAGTATGGTTATAAAATACAGAAAGCATAATGGATATGGCATGTTACTAACGATTTGTTTAGCTAGCCTGCTTTAGACTTTTTGATGTAGTCATTCTGAATAGATAAAACAAATAAGCTTTACACATTTACTGTTAAACATGCTGTGGTATGAGGCTAATCAAATTGATACACTAAAGTTTTCTGTGAATAATTTGTCAAGAGTCTACAGAAATGTTACCTCCTTACTATTAGTGTCCCTTCTCAGAACCATTTTCATTGTTGTGTGCTGAGTGCTGGAGTGACTGCTCTGTTGTAGAGATATCTGCTGATTGTTCAATTTAGTATGTTGAGTCAATTCTCATTTACTTTCAACAGTACAGTTATTTAGTTAATAATTTAACTTCATAAGTAGTACAAAATTCCTTTTTGTTTTGATCACTTAATCAGCTGTCTGAATATTGAGTATCAAATTTATACTCTATATCTGACAACATTACATTACAGGAATTTTGTTATTGTAGATGGGCATACTTGATCATGGCAAGCTACAGCAAATATATAATCTCCTTGACCCAAAATGTGTTGAAGTAATTTAAAAGATGTTGTTTGAAGAGGACAATAATGAACCTGAAGATGATGTAGTCTCAGATTGTATTGAAAAAGCTCAAGTTTAACAATAAAATTCAGAAACAGATGAAGATGAGAAACAAGTATTTGAAAAGAAAATTATCATTACTGTATTGAAAGGCGCAAAGATAAAATGGAATTAACTTCCACTATCACAGAGAGTAAGTTTCATCACCTGCAGTATTATTCAGAAGTAGCTTGGGACTATAGGTGCAGCAAAAATGCCCTTTGGATGCTGGAATTGCCCCATAGGAGATGACTTTTGTCCATTATAGAATGTGTACAAATAGCATGTACAATATTACAAGAAATATGCACAGTTGACCCATGCTTGATATGATAAATATGAGTGGAATCAATACACAAGTGATTCATTCTGGTAACAATGAAAATTTTATCAGAAGAAAAGGATTCCTAAAACAACTACCTCCTGCATTACTTTTGTCTCATTTGATTGTTATACATTTGGACACCTCAGGTTTGCATGCAGATTGTCAGCAGAGGTTGAAACAGTACCAACCAATATGAGAAGAAGATGCAGAAGACAAGAGCAGAAATGCAGAAAATGGAATTGGGGTCAACAGGAAAAGTTGCAATACCCACACTGTAAAGGAAAAACAGAAAAAAATAGTTGCAAAATATGCCAAAAGCCAATCTGTTTAATCCACAGTGAAACTTTTTGCTCTGATTACAATTACATTCCTCATTTGTTACTGTAGTCCAATGGTGGTAATGAGACAACTGAATGGTTAATATTTGTATTGTTGTACGATTATGCTCTCTTTGTCTATCCGTTCACATATTTGCAATTCGTAATATAGTAAATAAGCAATATGATCAATTTGATATTCCACACATGATCTTGGTAAGGAGAACGACACACCTCATAGGTGGCTTAAGTGAACCACATTTTGTTCCCATAGTTCCTTGTTTGTGGGGGTAATAGTCAGCCTACAGGCCAGGGGCTGAATCATCAGTTAGTCCTAGGGCTTCTTCTCTCTAGGGTTTCTCCTCTATTAATGATCTGAATATGTGAAAATTGCCAATATACACCATGATTTGGAGTTCCTGATGAACTATAACTGACTGTGTAAGTATGGCCAAAGCTCAGAGAAAAGCTAGAGCACACCATTTCCAACAAGAACAATACCCAATTAAGCACTTTGATACTCAAACCTCCCTTCAAAGTTAGCACAACTGCATCCCTTTTTTAGTTCTTTCCCAGTATCTTTCTAGTGTACACACTTCTTTTTCCTTTGATTTTGAATCTACTGTGTTAGTAACAGTTGTTACTTTCTTCCTGTAAAAATCTATTTTGTTTCACTTGTTACTAGTCCTTTTTTTTGTAGGGGAGGTTGTGCTGACAAATAATTGTTAAGAAAAAAAATCAATACACTGCACCACTTCCGAGATATTTATCATAGAAATTAGCCAACCAAGTCAGCAAACATGCAAATTTGAGAAGCCTGCCAGAGACAGTCACCAGACTTATCCTTCATTTAGTTTCCTCAAACCAAACAAATGTAACTTTTGCTCACCTAGCTCATATTTATCACTTCCAAGAAAGGCACATTTTAACTTTTAATGAGCATTTGAACTAGTTGTAACACACAGACCCACAGATGTCTGTGCATTACTGCATTTTAGCATGTGCAAGTGCTTGAATTTGTGCACACAACAACCTGATGGCTAACTTCAATGATAAATAACTCAGAAATGATGCATCATATCAAACTTTTTTCTTAACCATTATTTCTCTGCACAACCTCCCCTGCAACACCCTTACAAAACTTCTATACCATTTCTGTCCACCCTGCATATTTCCTTTGCCTTTCATTTCATTGCTAAGCAATTTTTCTAATGTACCTCTTGCCACAGTGGATTATTTTCACAAAAGTGTGTAATGTTTTTGTTAACTGGTGGTGTCAGATTCACAGTTCATTACAGTAGCAACTCATTTATTCATCGTATTCCACTGATTCAATATCATAGATACTCAGGACATGGGACAAGTCAATTTATACACAATCAAAGTGAAGAACCTGTCAGAAACCACATTAGTAGTTGTCCTTTATGAACTGCTATGAACTAATTGTGTTTACACAAAAATAATTCTGTTTCTTTAGTTATATTACATAGCCGATAGCTCCCGTTGGTGGCTTAATATCTGCATGACCCCATTGATATGTATCTTAAAGCAACAGTTGTCTACATCCCTTTATACACCAAACATTGACCCACCTCCATAACCAAGACTGCTAACATATGTCTGTGCAGCAGTGTTGACCCAGAGATAAGCCGGTCTGAATCCCAGAGGTGGCCGAAATTTTTGCAGCCAGTATTTGGCCACCAAGGGACGAAGAGGTGGTAGCATAAGATTCCTGATCACCAGTCCTTGCATCACTGTCCTGGATTAAATTATAAACCTCTCCACAGTGCCTCATGAAGTGAGGGCAAGTGATGTTAAGAGGTGGTCAATCCATCAGGTGGGGATATTAAGCTTGTCAGCCTTGAGGAATAGGCTATGTGCGGGCACCAGGTTTCACCCATTTTCTATCATCATCATACAAAACTACACTATACACTACACTACATGTGCATCCATTATGCTCATCTACATTCCACAAATACATATATGACACATCTCTCACATACCCACAAGCAAAGGGCTAATGTGCAGGTAGAAGGACACGCTTTCCAACCAGGTGGCTGAAACCACCCTGTCAATAACGCCAAACAACATTTAATTTTTTTAATTTTAGTGAGCATTGCTCTCTGTCCTGTAGCTAAATATCTTACTGAAATTGAGGCCATTAGAGACAAATTACAATTTCATATTGGACAATAAAAGGCCAGAGAATCAGCTATAGTCTTTTTGTTGGAACCATGTGTAATGATACCTCGTCCCGCATGTAATTGACATATTGTTAAATAACTGATGTTATAGTAGCACAGTTACAATTACATTAGTGATTACCAGACACAGAAGTGATTAAGATCTATTATAAGACATGGGTCTGAGAACTAATTTGTGAACTCTGCTCATCACTAAAAGTCAATCACTGAAAACAGACTCATCTTTCTCTTTGTTTCTGTAGGTGTTATTGTTGTTGTTGTTCATTGTACTGAAAGTAAATGGGATATGATTTCAGAAAAAGGGATCTTGGGTCTTGGAAGTGATTAAGAACAATATGTTAATCTTCCTATTGGTCCGAGTATTGCGGCATAATTCTTTCATTCATTAAGTCATCAACAAAGGATTTCTGTCTTGTACTTAAATCAATGTAACCAGGTATTAAATGTAACTTATTTAAAATAAAACACCATATAAGGTTAAATTAGTATGTATTCACCACATTTGAATAACCACGAAAGAACATTTTCACACATCATGAAACTTCTCTCCATTGTAGCTCACATCCAACTCTCTACTACTACTACTCGAAGATGCATAGATTTATACTGACAGATCACAGAGTCTCATTGATATTGATTTTTCAACATAGATGATACATTATATGTGGAATAGCTTACAATACTAATTACTGTGTTTAGTTAAGTTTGTATAATCAATTGTAGTTCTGGATAGTCTTTCATAATAACAGGAAATAAATAATTAAGACATAAAAATATGGATTCCCAAATACTGAAATAAACCAATGATCATACATTAAAAATTATGCATTACCAATGTTGCAAAACATTATAACAGTAAAAAGTTGTATTATGTTCACTGATTGGTTACAGCTGTGTTGCCATCAGCTGTACTCCACAGTCACACAGATTTAATCTTGTTATGCATGGTAGTGTTCACATGATGTGATTATGTGAACATTTATTTAAAACCTAATTTAAGATATATGAATGCTGATTTGAAAATCCCATTTTTTCTTAATACATACCCAGTGTCTTATCCAATGCACAACCTAATTTAGTATCTGAGGCATACTGTTCAGCAATGTTCATGTGGTGTAAAACGTGAATGTCTGTAGCTAGGATCAGATAAAAATTGAATGTACATTTTGTTTTCAATTGCACTTGTCCCATATTTTATGTGTATATATTTACTAACAGAACGCCAGTCAAAACTAGTTCTAGAGAAAAATTATTTCTATGTGAGAGTATAAACTAAGTTTCTTTTTTCTTAATAAATGAATCCTCAGCAACAATGCAACAGTACCTGATGAATCACTGAAAACATCAATGGTTGCTGTGTCAGAACAGCTGAAGGACTACCAACAAACTATCACAGCGACTGTAGAATCAACAAGGTTACAGACCAATGTACTAGCAAGCACTGTGAGACCAACATTAAGCAGCCGAGCAAGACCACCTCAGAAGAAAAAGCAACCACAGACAGCACAGAAGGCAGGAAATAAGACTAACAATAAGGTACTATGCTTTTTGCAGTAACAGTCATAATATATGTACCCCAATCTTGAATTTACCAAAGATATACAAAAATATATACTGTTGTTTTTACATTCCTCATTTATTATGTAATGAGAGCTCTTGTTCAACACTTATTTATGCTCAGAAGCACAAAAAAGTGGAAGGAAAAAAATAACTGCAGAAATTTGCTAGTGAAAAGGTACAGAGGTGTAATTGTAAGAACTATGCATAAACTGAAGCCAGATGGGTTGTGGGTACTAAGCATGTATGTTCAAGTAAATTTCTGTCATAATGTTATGAGATACTGGCATTGGGATGAAGCCTCTAAATCATCCATGTGATGAACCAAGCACAGTACAAGCAACCTCATTTGTGACTTAATTCTCACTGGCAGTTCAGTAGTTTTCATGCTAACATGAAAAAATTAGTATGTTAGCACACCAGCTGATATACATTATCTCTTTTGATGAAATAGGTTTTATCACTGACTGAGATATTGTGGAGCTGTGGAAGGTATCAAAACAGGTATTACGTGTTACGTGAGAAGAGCAGTAGCATTGTGAGCCTGTTTTCACAGGATGACAAGAAAAATGTGTTAACTGCTTTTATAGAAAATTTGGTTGACATATGTCTGGCTAGAAAAGCATTGCATGACAAGAACTGCAATCATACTCTGTTTCTAGGAGGATCAATGTATTCTTAGTACATAGTCAGCATTGCAACAGATACATTTGCAACAAATGTCAAAACTGCATTGAATGGAATTATCCATCAGGTCCAGATTCTATTAATATGTCCATTGTTATCTTTCACTTCTTTGTCTGAGTTCTCATAAAATATCAGTAATTTACAATGAAGTTTGGTCAGAAGAAATTTCATTACAAGCACATTTTACTTTGAAATTATAGCACTATGCCCTGTCTGTTATAATAAGTTTATCAAACTTGAACTCTTTCTTTCACAGACTAAATCCAACAGACCTCCAACACGTGCAACTCTCTATGGCCTTGCTTCCATAAAACGTGATGGAGATGTAACAGTCAACATGATGAGCTCTCACACAACCATAAAATCACGATTCAGTCTGGGACCTCTGATGCTTAAAGTTGAACGAGAAGTAAGTAAGAATGTAAAAGTATGTTCAACTAACATCACTGTACAATATTATGACAAATTGCATGGACATTTACAACAGAATAACGACAACAAAATGTTCCCTGAGAAGGCATTGCTACAATACATGCCAATTGGTACATTTCTGTCAAGGTTTTTGTCTACAAATGATCCAAACATAAATACTTTTGGATTAAAGTAGATCAATCACCAACAAGCAGAAGCATTGAGCGAATGTTAGGCACACACAAGTAAAGTTGCTATCTTTCAGAGTAATCCTTTTGTGAGCTAGAGTAAAATACACACACGCACGGTGCCAGCTGGATGAACATTGCCAGTGATGCATTTCAGCAGATGGACTAGGTTGTGGTGGAGATAGTGTCAGATCGGGTGGGTAGTGGATAGAGAGGTCGGAGGGGTGGCAGGTACATGGGCTAGGTATGCGATGCACAGTTGTTGTAGCTGGTGGGGAGCAGCACCTGCTGAAGATGATGTGAATTTGGAGAAGTGACAGAATGGATGAAGGAGAAATTGTTAGGTGGAGGGTGTGAGGACAGTGGTTACCAGAGACTGAGGCTAGGATGTTTACAGGAGAGAGGATGTGTTGTAAGGATAGCTTCCTTCTGTGTAGTTCAGAGAAGCTGATCATGGTGAGATGGATCCAGATGGCCTAGATTGTGAAGTAGCTATTGAAATTGAGCATTTTGTGCTCAGCTGCATGTCATGCCAATGGGCAGTCAACTTTGTTCTTAGCAATAGTTTGGCTGTGGCTATTCATCCTGGTGGACTGGCGGGTGGTAGTCATGCCAACAAAAATAGCTACGCACTGTTTGCAGGAGAGTTGGTGTATTACATGATTGTTTTCACAGGTAGTCCTGCCTCTGATGGGGTAGGGTAAGTCTGTGACAGGCCTGGAGTAGGTGGTGCTGGTTGAGTGGATTGAGCAGGTCTTAGTGCATGGTCTGCCACCAGGACATGATCCTTGTGGCAAAGGGTTTTGAATGAGAGTGGCATAGAAATGGACTAGGAAGTTGTGTAGGTTGGCTGTGCAACAGAACACCACTTTAGGAAGAGTGGGAAGGATCTTGGGTAAGATGTCCACCATTCCAGGGCATGTTGAGAGATAATCAGAGCCCTAATGAAGGATGTGGTTCAGTTGCGCCAGTCCAGGATGATAATGGGCGATGAGGGAGGCACCCTCTGCAGTGGATTCTTGTGGTGGTGCAAGGATTGGGGTGTATGAGGACATGGCATGGGAAATTTGTTTGTAGACTAGGTTTGGGGACTATGCTTGTCTGTAAAGGCTTCTGTGAGATCTTCAGCATACTGGCCAAGGGATTCTTAACACTCAGCGTACATTCTTAATGGGTGACTATGCTGTATGGTAGGGATTTTTTGGTGTGGAAGGGGTGGCAGCTGTCAAAATGCAGGTACCGTTGGTGGTCAGTTGGTTTAGTGTGGACAGAGGTGTGAATGGAACCATCAGAGAGGTTAATGCCCAGGATGGTGGCACATTGGATAGGAGAGAACAGTTAAAATGGATAGGAGAGAATGTGTTGAGGTTGTGAAGGAATGTGGATAGAGTGTCTAGGCCCTGAGATAAATGAAGATATCATCAATGAACGTGAACCAGAATAGGGTTTGATAGTTTTGGAAAGGTAGGAAGGTTTACTCTAGATGGACTACAGAATGCTTGGCATTGGAGGGTGCCATGCGGGTTCGCATGCCTGTGCTACAGATTTGTTTTTATATTCCTCCTTTGAATGAAAAGTAGTTATGAGTCAGAATATAGATGGTAAGATGTATAAGGAATGAGGTGGCCAGACTTTTACAAGGTGTAATCTAAGACACAAAGAATGAAACCTAATTTAAAAATTCAGAAATGGGAATATGTCATAGTTTCATAGCCTTAAAGTTTACCTCTAGACATTTGGTGTGAGTAACAGCCTTCTAAACGCATTGTGGTGAACACTGAAGAACTAAGCTTATATCTAAATCCTGAAGACCACATTACATAATGAGAAAACGGATAATGATGGTACTTAAAATAAGAAAAGATTGATAATAGCTATTTGTTGTTCATAAGGCAAGAAATTTCATTGGAAAACTTTCACTTCTCATTTCTAACTTTTTTTATTGGAACAAATAAGAATATGCAGCTAATCTTAATATATTTATTTACAGTTTGGGAGAGGAGCCAAGAAAGACATTCGTAGTGCTGTTGCCACAACAACAGAAATGTCCGGAAAATTAAATTTGAGGATAATGAATGGTGGCGCAGCAACTCTGCATTCAATCAGGGTACTTCAACCAAAACAGGTATGATGGTCTAAATTGTGAGCAATGCACCTGGTATGATTGCATGGGAAAACTGAACACAAATAAGTATGGCTGATGAGTTTGAAATATGTTTTTCACTTTTCATCCCCTGTCTCTTACACTGATTTCAACATCAGCTCCCTAGCCAATCATCTTGCATCCAAATAATTAACCACTCATTTAAAAAACCTAAGTAAATTGAGGATATTTGCATTATCTTTATTATTACCATTTTAACTTTTTATACATGTGTAAGTAAACAATCAACAGGAAAAGACTCCGTGAAAGTAACGTAGACTACCTGACAAAAATAGTGAAGCACCCAGAAGACATGTTTGAATGTCATTGTATCTTTGTACACATACACACCATTAGCAGGTATGTAAATGATTAGTGACAGGTAGTGTCAGTGACAGTTAGAATGGCCATAAGAGTACCTTAGTGCTTTTTGTGTTTAATATTGTTACCAGGCCTGGTAGGGTTGAGGTGTATGAACAGCATCAGATGTTGAGTGATCAATTTTAAGGACATTGAGATGTAACACACTTGTGTGACACAGCATTATCAACACTTGATAGAGTTTAAAAGGGGCCTTATTGTTGGTCTCCATTTGCCTAGCAGGTCGGTTCATGCAACATACAAATTTGGAGGGCATTCGGATGTGACAGTGGCCCGATGTTGGACTGCATAGGAACACAAGGACAAACATATTCCTGTCAAGGTTCCAGTCAACTACATCTGACCACTACAAGGGAGGATCACTGTATTGTGCACCAAGCACATTGTAACCCTTGACATCTGAATCTGCCACCTGAGAACAAATAATGGACTCTCCGCAACATTCTATTCTATCTAATCCTGCACCATAGCTCGGAGATTAGCAGCAGTTGGTCTTTGGAATTACTGTCCCTTGTGTAGGCTGATAACTCCACAATACAACAAGCTGCTATTAAAATTGTGGCCCTTGGTTATTAAATTTCTGAAGATGCTCACTTTTCTCTAGTGGCACATGTCGGGGAAAGTTGTATGTGACTTGCGCCTGCTCCACAATTTTTATTTCTAACACTTGCCATTTCTCCTTCAGGAGATACCTGTGCTCACCACCAACTTCTGTGTTAAGAGTGGTGCCATGACCAGGAAGCAATAACTGCTGAGGTCAGTGTCGTTTTGTGTTCAGTGCTGAATTGTGGTTCTGCTTAATCACTGATGACCCTTTTCAGTGAGTTTGTTGGTGATCTGGGGAGAGGTTCCATTATTACAACGTTTTGGAGAGGCACAGTTGTGGTACCCCTGGCATCACAGTGTGGGCAACGACTGAGTATGACTTCAGGTTAGAGCTTCCAGCAATTGAGGCTAACTCTAATGGCACAACAGTACATCACGGACAGCCTGCATCCTCACGTGTTACCTCTCATGCAACAGTAATGTGATGCCATTTCTCAACAGAAAATTGCCCATCAACACATGGCACATATCCCCCTGAACTGTGTGCATGATGTTGAGGTACTCCTATGGCCAGCAAGATCCCCAGATCAGCCCCCAATATTACATGTCTAGGACCAGCTTGGATGTCATCTCTGTCCCAGTACCAGTACCCAGCACATCAAAGACCAGTTACAACAGTAGTGAGCCACTTGCCTCAGAAGAGATACAATAGCTTTATGACACCCCTCCCAACTGAATCAGGGCATGCATCCAGGCCAGAATGGGATGTTATGTCATAGTGATAAGTGAGCTCTTACTGCCGAATTCTTAGTGAACTTGATTCAATTTTGTAACCACTGAAATAACATCAAATATGCTCTTAACTCATGAAGTTTCAGTTTGTCCTCCCCTTCTGGTGGCCTTACATTTTTTGTCAGGCAGTGTATTTACTATATGAAAAGTGGGTTAATCATATATGTTAATTTCACAGGTGCGAGTTGAGAGTGCTGATAACCATGATAAGACTCGTGAATTTATTTGGCGCCGTTCCAGTCACATTGCTCATCTTGTATCACAGAAGTTAACACGAGCAGCCAAATCTATGCTCCAACCACCGCCTACAGTTGTTAAGTCCTGAAATGATTATAATGATTCTCTGAAATAAGCATTGTACCTGCTCGCTCAGTGCAAATGAGGCCTGGTTATATTAACCAGCTCTAATGTGTTGCATTTTATTTTGTACACTGAAATCAGTTCAGGACTAAATGTGTCATGTGTTTCTATTTATTTATTTATTTATTGTGTTATGTGTTTCTATTTATTTATTTATCTATTTATTTATATACTATTTGTAAAAGTATTTTTATACATTTGTATAAATGACACATGATAATAAAATATCTTGAATATATCAGTAGATCTGTTTTCTATGCTTTTATCATCAGCTGTGATGGTGGAAGAACTTAGATACTTCAATGGATCTTTCATGTAGCCTGTATTTACTGCTTTGTATGAATACTTCACTATTATTTCTTAACTGCAGAAACAGATCTAATTAAAAAATAGACAAAACATTATTAATTAGGAAAAAATAAGTGTTACACAGATTTTAAAAGACTTTATACAAAGGAACTGAGTTACTGTTTATCACAATATTTATACAATGGAACTGTGGGTGAAAACATTTGCATTTGAAACGGCTGGTACACATTTATCTGATGAGTAGGAGTGGCATGCTCCTGATCCATTGTAAAAGAAAATTGAAATTCATAATATTATTAGAATATTTGTTGGCTAGGATAAAATTTCTCATCTACTGTGCATCCTTGATAAACTTCTTCCCATTGTTGATCCCATAAATTCTCTCCATGTGCTATTACAAATTCGCAGTTTATGATTCCATGAAACTGTTGTTGTTGTTGTTGTTGTGGTCTTCAGTCCTGAGACTGGTTTGATGCAGCTCTCCATGCTACTCTATCCTGTGCAAGATTCTTCATCTCCCAGTACCTACTGCAACCTACATCCTTCTGAATTTGCTTAGCGTATTCATCTCTTGGTCTCCCTCTACAATTTTTACCCTCCACACTGCCCTCCAATACTAAACTGGTGATCCCTTGATGCCTCAACACATGTCCTACCAACCGATCCCTTCTTCTAGTCAAGTTGTGCCACAAACTTCTCTTCTTCCCAATCCTATTCAATACTTCCTCATTAGTTATGTGATCTACCCATCTAATCTTCAGCATTCTTCTGTAGCACCACATTTCAAAAGCTTCTATTCTCTTCTTGTCCAAACTATTTATCATCCATGTTTCACTTCCATACAGGGCTACACTCCATACAAATACTTTCAGAAATGACTTCCTGACATTTAAATCTATATTCGATGTTAACAAATTTCTCTTCCTCAGAAACGCTTTCCTGGCCATTGCCAGTCTACATTTTATATCCTCTCTACTTCGACCATCATCAGTTATTTTGCTCCCCAAATAGCAAAATTCCTTTACTACTTTAAGTGTCTCATTTCCTAATCTAATTCCCTCAGCATCACCCGACTTAATTCGACTACATTCCATTATCCTCATTTTGCTTTTGTTGATGTTCATCTTATACCCTCCTTTCAAGACCCTATCCATTCCATTCAACTGCTCTTCACTTATTAGTAAAATCTGATTTGTTATGACTCTGTGTTGCCAATGTCCGAACTTGATACTCACATGAACCATTTAATGAGGGTTTCACACCTGTTTCATGGAAGATTGTTGTATTTAGAAATAAATTAGAAATAATTGTATCATATCGTTCTGTTCTTGTTCTGAATGTTACTGTGGGATCAAATCAAGTCAGGCATCATGAAATTCAAGTGTCTTCAATCGGAACTACCTATGATCAAATAAATATTGAACTCTCCACATACCACTAGTTCCAACTTATTTCCTCTAAGTTTTATTAGAACCCTCTCTAGTTGCTTAATGAAACTGGAAGAATTTGCTGTACTAAGTCAGTATATTGTAAGAAATGCTATCTTGTATGTTTTCAGGTCTATTACTGAAGTACAGGAATCAAAGAGTTGTTCAGTGCTGTACTCATTTATGTCAATATTCTGGGACTTTATTTCACTTCTGGTGTTAGCTGCTTGCTTCTGTCTTACAATGCACACCTACAGTAAAGTGACACTAAACTGTATCCACTATGGTGCATCTGTTCATTTCTTTGTCTTTCAAATGATGTTCTGCTAGGCACAGCAGAACTGTTGAAATACCTTTAAATTATTCAGTTTCCTTCAATGATATGAGAAGTTCATCTTTCTTGTTTAACAAGGTTCTTTATTCTGGCAGAGAAGTTTAAATTTATTATGATCACTACCAGTAACTTTTGTGTTGTCCAAGCTGTCATTTGCTGTTTCTACACTGATTGTTGCAACTGTGTCTATAATTATTCAGCAATTCTTTCTTTTGGGAGAATTTATGGAAAAAAGTTCTAGTAAAAAATATTGGAAATCACAATGACTGGACAGACAATGTTCAGATTACACAGAACGTATCAGAAATTTGTTATGAAAGAGAAGTTCAGAAGTAGATCATGTTGTGTGCAGTGCAACTATGTGAAGATTGATGCATTATACACACACATATGTGACTGCTCCATTCTGCTGAATAGATCCTGAAGCTCTGGATTTACACATTCAACAGAATGCTTCATCCTACATTTGTTGCATTGATCAAAGGATGACACAATCTATAGATGGGTGTGAAGAGAATTGTCAGCTGTGTACCTGATGCTGTCCTCCACTGAACAGATGAGCTCACAGTCCAAACTGTTCTTAGCATCCACAATAATCACTCTATAACCTTCTTTCCAAGATTTTTCTCCAGAGAGCCCAAGACACAGATGATATCTTTGCACATGCAGTTTTCTTGAAAGAATTAGTTACTTGGTAATCCTTGATGCTGTTTGACCTATGTCTGTTCCATTTGTGGTTTTCAGATTAAATTCAGCACATATCACACCATCAAATTAATAATCTTTAGCAATCACCATAGAACTGTCCAAATTCTCAACATTGTATATTGAAAACCATGGTAATATAAGTACTGCCTGCTCATGTTAATCATTGGTGTACTATTGATATTTTTAGGTAATAATTCATTTTGAATATGCGACTAAATATCTACAATGACTATACTCAGTTTTGTGTGAGAGATCCTATGACTCATTTCCTTTTTATCAAATGAAGACACAAAGTCTGTAAACAAGTCTTCAATCATGTTTGGCACTTTATGAATGGCTGTTCTGGTTGCATATGCTATACACAACGACCAGTTTCAGCAGCATCTGCCATCACTGGGTCTGTTACAAGCAGAAAATAAAAAAAAATATTTATGTGACAAAAGGGCAAGCTATACAGAAGACCTAGTGATACATAGAAACATTATGAAAACCAATTCCAATATGGAACATGGGGAGAGATTTGTGGAGAGAAGAATGGTGTGGGATGACAACACATTCTGTAGTTAATTTGTTTCTAAAAGATTTTTTTCAATAGGCTGCTTTGATTTGCCTGAGCCAGCTGCACCCTGCATCCTCTCTCCCCCTTTCATCCACCATAACATGGCTAACAGTCATATTCACCAGCCATACACACCATTAAGAATATTACGATTCCAGTATTATCTCAAACAGCCTGTGCATATATGGGTTTATGATAAGTGGTGGTAATGGTGTGGGAAAAGGATGTATCCAAAGGGTGGAGAGGCAGGTGAGGTGTTCCAGGGAGTCCAGACCCTTCCTCTCACCTAAAAGAAATTACACATGATGTAGATGCTGTGTAGTGAAATTAAAAGACATTTTTATTTTCAGTCCTATGACGAAAAAGGGATATCCACTATCAGTAGTCAGCAAGGCCAATGCTAGTTTTAAACTGTCTTTACAGTTTTAGCACTATAACCTGTCACCCATTGCTGTTTTAGCCAGGACCAACTACTGGCCTTGCTTGAGTTCATTTGTTATTTTGTTAATCAGTTCAGTTCTTACTTGCAGTTGAATTTAATGTAAGTGCTACCATTTACTGTTTTTGTGGTGTGTGCTGTCATAACAAGAAAGAAGAGGAAAATTGATTTTGATTCACTTGCTAACATTGCAGGTAATTCAAAAATATGAACACACTACTGCAATAGCCAAATTACCTATCTATAGCAGATTAATGTTAGCACTGGAGTCTATATTTGGAGGCTGGTAGAACTTTGAGCCTGCAATACTTCAGTATTTCACAAGGCAGTGGAGTAGTAAATATCAGAACAAATAACATTAAATTAAAATCAGTGCATAAAAATACATTTGTCTCTGTTGCCCAAACATCATGTTGATGAACAAAAATATTGCCCAAATAGTGATGGTTGCAATTCTTTAAAAAAAATTGCTCAATACTCTCATTACTAGGCCAAATGGCAAAATATTGCACAATATTGTCACATGTGTGGTATTCATTTATGAAAACCAGTACCTACATGGAACAGTGGGAAGGGGTTCATGTAGAGAAGAAGGGGTATGTGATGATAGCACATTCTATAGTTCGTTCATTTTTAAAAGAGTTTTTCAGTGGGCCACTTGAATTCATCTGAGCTGGCTGTGCCCACTGAAAAAATCTTTTAGAAACAAATTAACTACAGAATGTGTTGTCATCACACCTTTCATCCAGTACCTATTTACGCTCTTGTGCAATTCCAGGCACAACTAAATCTTAAATATACTGTCATTTGTGCACTATCAAATGAATAAACATGCACAGTTAAAGGAAAAACATGCACTGTCAGAATTCAATTTTTTGTTATAATGAATTTTATTTTATTTTAAAACAATATACAACAACCAGTTTTTCCAAATTCTTGCCTGACCTGGGGTAGCTCTGCATGTTGAGATGCTGAGCTAGCAGTCCCTGAATTTGGGAGGTGATATGATTATCCATCTACCGGCAGCTTTGAAAATGTTTTTCTGTGGTTTTCCATTTTCAGTTTAGGCAAACCAGGGTTGGATTCGTATGATACACCACAACCAATTCCTTTCAGATACCTTTATTTCCTGACAGTTTCCAATTCCCTTAAAGATGCAGCCCTCCACTTAAATGAAAAGAGCTGCGTCAAAGATGAGCCAAGCATCTCTTTGGAGACTCCTGGCGCTAAAAGCCATATGAAAAATAAATAATAATCCAAATTCTCCTCACTTAGGCTCACACATGTCTCACAGGACATTCTTTAATGCAGAAAATGATTTTTCTTACATTACAAGCAATTTTTTCCACCTAAAATTATCTAGCTTCTCTGTCTAACAGTGATCTCTTTATTCCAAAAGTCCTTTCAGTAACAATCAAAGTGTACAAAAAATTATTGCTTGTGTATTCTAGATCACTTCCTTAGCTCCAATCCAGACTAAAGAAAAGAAGTAGACTGTAAAATGACCTTGGAGGATGAAGGAAGACTGGAGCATGACTGCTTCTTAGCAATTTGCCAGAATACAGCATTCCCAAGAAACGATTATACCCCTGCTTGGTGAAAACTCCAAAATCATTCTTAAGCTAAATGGTTTATCATTCTTTATGAAAATTTATAGAATAAATGAAAACTATGAATCTTTTTAAGCTTCTCTTTAACAAAACAGTCCCCCCTTGACAAAGTCCTCACTATCTCCTTGCCTGGGGACATTTTATACTTATACAAACCATAAATATAGCCTGCAGAGGGCACTAGTGTTGCAGTATATTTAGTAGTTTAAAAAGGATATGCATAATTAATTAAAGTGATTTCATGTAGCAAACTGTGTGCCTGACAATGAAAGCAGAATGTAGAAATCAAATCTATACTTAAAATCTTTTATAAGGTAATAAAAGACTTTTAGTAGAAACCTCCTAGTATGACTAAGTAAATAACACAACATTGTGTGAAAACAGTAATAAAATTTGTAAAAAATAATGTAGACTCTATTAACAGAAACCTTTCAGCATGACAAATCATGTGGGAAGATTGTCAATGAAACAATAAATATTTAACTAAAAGTCTGGATAGTCATAATACATTCAAAGTAGAATCCAGCTGGCTCCACTCGGAACGTCTCTGTAAGCTGTTTAGTTTTCCTGTAGAGTTGCTTGCAGAAGGAAGTCCCAGTCTCTATGTCACCAGAGCCTCATTCACAAGGCTTCGCACTGAGTAGCAGCAGTGTGTGTGATCCTGGTCGTACTTGTAAGTTCCTGTATTAATTAAAGTAGGCATTCAGCTTACACTCATTCTGCTCATTCAGCAAAAACACCAGTTGCCATTTACTATATATGTAGATCTCAACTTCCTCTAATAAACAAATTCCTTTAGTTTAAGGACAAGACAATGCCCAGTCCTTGAAATAGAAGAAGGAGGAGGATGAGGAGAAGCAGAAGGAGGAGGAGATGGAAGAAAGCTCTCTGCCATAAATCTACACTAATTTGAACCTTATATCTGTCTGAATTTTGTCAAATAATATTAGTTGCTCCATATGTCATTTGGGTATTTATGTTTATCATATTAAACTGAAAATTCAGATTAATGAAAAAACATGCCAGCCAAGAACCACAATCAACATAGACAAAACAAGAAGAAGAATAGCCAGAAATGGGCAAAAAGCTTATTTATTGTCACACTAGTGAATTTCATATTCACCGATGACTTCACCTTGGAAGGCATGACTGACAAATAAATTAGTGGATCAATCTATGTGAACCAGCATGGCCCTGCCCTACACCAGTCTTCTCATATGCTGCGTGGAAGTGACATTCGTCAACACCTGGAAGCTGTATCACCTGATGCTGCATAGATTTATTCATGATATATTTACGGTCTGAGCGCAGAGTAAATAAGAAATCTTCCATTTCCCACAACAGCTTAAGTCTTTCTCACAATTCAAATTCACCTGGTCCTTCCTCATATCCAAATTGATCTTTCTCGATGTCAACTTCCAGCCCAATAGTGCAACCAGTAATAATACTAATAACTTCATTTCATCAGCTGACAACTCTTCCTCTTCAAATGCTCCCTTACGTGCAGCAAAGCAATTTGTGACAAAAACATATAACACTCAATCACTCAAAAATAATATCAGTAACATTTCTTAGGCTTTGCTGTCATGCAGATTTTGCATACAAACAAATTTCTCAGGCAGATTCCTCCTCTGACCACCTGATAAACATAGCTCCCAGTTTCAGTAAAGTCAAAAGAAATTCTAGAATCCTGCACCATCCAGATCTTGAATGCCTCTTCACATTGCTCTCCCAAGATTACAAATATCTAAAGTCAAACCCTAAAACAAGTTAATTTCTCCCTGGTATCCTTTCCATACCATCTGTTGTGTCATTTACTCAATTACTTCTTTAGTTTTATTCTTGCCCCACCTTCCTCAACCTTTTTTTACCTTCTTCCTCACAATGATTTTCCTGACATCTTTTCTCATTTCATCCTATTTCTTAATTCTTTCCTCCTTTCATTTCTCTTCCTCAATAATTCATCCTTGCTTTTCACTGGAAGAGAGGAGAGGGAAAAAACAGACTGTCAGTGGTGGATGACAAATTAGGATTACTACTGTTAACAATTTCTTAGTTCTTGTGGATGTCCATTTCAAAGTCCATTTTAAGTTTTTTTTCAAGCTCATTGTTTTTAATAGTAATGATCAGGTTTAGCTTGAGTGTTACAAAACAACATGAAGATCACAGAAATAAAAGCTTCTCAAATTGCCTATGTAATTCACTAGGACACACCAAATCTTGTTATCCCTTTGTTAAAACATACAATATTGTTGGTATTATTCAAATATTATGCTTGTTATAAAATTAGAATAGAAAATAGAACATTTAGTAAACAGAAAAGTACAATTCTCAAATTACAGAATGAACTGAGCTTATAAGCCTATAGGACATGAACTATACATAGACAAACTGGTAATATTAAATAAATAATCTGCAGAAATATACTCTTCAAAACAAAGTTTGTTAACAAATTATTCTTTGTCTGTAAAGCACACACAGTCTCTCACATACAGCTTCCATGATCAGACACATAGAGGAAAATATTATTCCTACAACTAATACACAGATAATAGGAACAACATTCTTGATTTCCATGACATTGCTTTCAACTTCCAACTGGTGAGATGATGTATCACGAATATTGTAAAACATTAACATATGATTCAGTAAACCAGCTCCTCTTAATATCTGGATGCTGTAAAATAAGTAAGAATATTGTTACAAAATTTCTCAATAAAAACATAGCCAGGTACTTGTTTTTGATCTAGCTATGCATGAAACATATCACCATAAGATATTAAAAGACAAATTGTTTGTGGCGACATTCTGAAATTAACACTGTGGCTGTCTCTCCCATACTACGATTTTCATAATACTGCAATGTCTCCAACTATTTTTCTGTACATAGTTCATTAACAGACATCTTATCTTATATGTTCTAAAATGATACCACATTACTGCAGTTCAAAAAACTGATAGGGATAGTCATAAGGCTTTAATTACCACCTTGAAAAAAGTCAACCTCCAACCATTAAGCTTGGTGATGATGTAAGTTCTTCTCTACATACTCACTCTGCAACAAGGCATATTTTCCTCACTGGAAGATATTTAGTAGGAACCTGCATCTTGGCTTTTCAGGAAACATTTCACCTTGAAAATCCCCTTCTCATCATTCTGAAAATGCCTGTCACACAACAGTTTTTTTATCTGAGGAAACAGGGAGAAGTCACTGAGTTCCTCATCAGGAGAATATAGGGGAGTAAGACAAAATATGATAGCCCAAAAACAGCAGCAGGTGTTATTGAATCCTGTGCAGAATGAGCTGGGCCATTTCATGAAATAAAAACACTCCCATGGACAGTTTCCTGTGAAGGAGAATTTGCCCCTTATGAGTATAATCTGTTAGACTACATCATGGCAGTCACAAAAAGCACTCAGTCTCACCTTGGTCAATGATGGTTGGGTCTTCAGCTTTTCTGCTTGCTTGCTCCTTGTTTTGGGGTCAGTGATATACACAACACTCACTCTTTGTGATTAGGTAGCTAAAGAAATCATCTGTCTTGGGCTGACACTGTTGCATCATTTCTGTTACTGTCTCAGATGTGCAGGCTTTTGAATAGGTGTGAGCAGCCACAGAATATAGCAGACACCGACCTTTGTCACATCAAAATGTAATGCAAGACATTAGAAACTGATTCATGAGTGGTATTTATTTTTACCACTACCATCTTGCTTGTGATAAGCCAGCTTTTGACCATCAGGGCCTTCAGTTGCCCTTTGATTCCCAGTTCATCTCAGACAGAGATGGTGTACCACTTCATTCTTTGTCATTCAGATGTGTTTGACCACACAGGAAGTTATGCACCACCTAACCACTATGTCAAAAGAGGGTGCATTGTTGCCATACATTTACATCATCTCATCATGGATTGTTGCTCCATTGATTCCCTTCAATGGCTAAAAATGAATTACTTTATCCTGCACAATACTCCACTTTATCAATGGGCTGTGCCATTTTGTTTTCATTCCTCTCTGCAAACAATGATTGCACTTTGTCACAATAATGGATATTCCTGGATGAAAAAGTACAAAAATAAGGGAAAGGCAACCACTCCCCATGACTGTCAAATGTGTGGCACACAGAAACATGTAACAGAAAACAGTATTCATATCAGCTTTCAAGTTCTTGCTCCTTTCCTACTAAAAGTACACACATTTACACACCCAATTACACAGATGCCCAGGTGCACACCTCCATGAAAGTGGATCTCACCGTTCCCAAGGAGTTTGCATTTGAGTGTCTGTATTTTGTGTGTGACCACATGTAGTATTACTATAAAAAGAGCAAGAGCTGAAAAACTAGGTGAATACTGTTTTCTGTTGTGTGTTAGTATGTGCCATGCATTGGTCAGTCATTGTTCTTTCCTTATTTTACACAGTGGTTGCACTTTATTGTCTATACTTCCGCCCACAACAAAATGCACTACTTCTGCTAAAGCACATGTCTTAAGAAACACATTAATTTCCTTAACTCACAGTTCCTATGACTTATATCATTTTGACTGTGAACATTAATTATTCAGCTGTTATTTTCAAGTAGTAGTGGTGGTTGTTAAAGGGACTGCAGCT
The DNA here is from genome assembly GCF_021461385.2 of Schistocerca piceifrons. NCBI lineage: Eukaryota > Metazoa > Arthropoda > Insecta > Orthoptera > Acrididae > Schistocerca > Schistocerca piceifrons. Next base: position 307,624,367 of record NC_060139.1, on the reverse strand, counting down.
GTTGAAAGTGGAAGATCAATTTGTTTTTAACTTACAAATTTCATGAATTTGGCCGACATGCCCATAAATAAATAAATAAATAAATAAATCATTTTAAAAATCACATTTCTCAAGAAACTTAAAATGACAATAAAATGACTAAAATAACTCCAATCTTGCAGGCATCGATGGTGGCCCTACAACAATCTTAGAGAAGAGTGCTCTAAACACAGTTGCAGTACTTAAACACTTATGTGACTGCTCACTTCAAGCAAGCTTATCCCCAATGCTTTGAAAACATCTAAGGTAATTCCAATATATAAAAAAATTTGGATAGAGAATGTAAAAACTACAGGCCCATCACTATTTCCTCCCGTATTTCAAAAGTATTAAAAAAGGTCATGTCGGCCAAATTCATGAAATTTGTAAGTTAAAAAAAAAATTGATTTTCCACTTTCAACAGCTGCAGTCCCTTTAACAACCACCACTACTACTTGAAAATAACAGCTGAATAACAATTCCCACATACTGGCAGCAACAGCTGAACTCTTTGACATAAGACTGGCCCTGATACGGAATCTTGACAATGCATTATATTCTCAGTATTATTACAATTAATATTGCATGTAAATGACAATGATAAAATAACACAAATAATTTCACATGTGATATCAAGGCCAAGAGAAAATAAAAACATGTTTTTAATTATCTGTTTTGTGAATTACAAAGCTTTTAGTGCTAAAGTTCATAAAATGAGTCTCTTCAACAACACCGCAGGAGATGGAGGCTAGTGTTGATATCCATAGTGTTCATGCAAAAAAAAAGTGAAAATTATACCAATAAAAACAGCATGTGTGTGAATTGTAGCGATGAAATCAGAAAGTTAAATGATCATGTAAGTAGTCTGCAGCTAACCATTAATATCCAGATGAGCAAACTAAAAAAACTTACATCTTAAAAGTGTGTACCAACAGCAAATTTGCCTCACAGTAACCTCAAAATTTCAGGCAAAGTGATAAACAAAGTGCCACATTCTCAACAAAGCTTATTACATAAACCTAATATCGTGTTCAGAAGCAGATTCAGTGTGCAATCAACTGTGCGAGATAAGAAACATTGCGCATGTGATAATACTCATTTGTGAGCTGAATGTGAAACTACAAATATGCAGAGTGATACATCTGAAAGAATGCTTAACAACTCAGTTACTGTCATGAAATAAAAAGAGTCTGAAAGACCTGAACTCTTGTGAGACTTAAATACCAGGTGTTTGTCCAGTGCTGATACTAAATGTTTGGGCTATAACACTGGTGGCCCTTCTAAACATGCAAAGAAACCTGAATGAAAAAAAAAGTAGTTGTTATGGCAGACAGTCATGGTTGTGGATATGCCCACCTTCTGAATGGTCAATCCAGTGTACAAACAATTGCTTACATAAAGCCTGGTGCTTCTATGTCGGAAGTTTGGAAGCATGTACAATCCACAGATATTGCTGACTTATCTTCTGAAGACTTTGTTGTGCTATAGTGGGTCAAATGACGTGTAAAAAAACGAAACTCACAAAACAAAACAAGAATTAAAAGGTGCTTAGGACAGTTGACAAACACAAACGTTTTAGTGCTGAACATCCCACACTGGCATGACTTACCATCTTGATCATGCATAAATAAAGACATAATCAAAGCTAACCAACAAATTTCATTCCTTTGCAAACATTTCCAAAATGTGCAACTCGTAAATGTTAACAATTTTGGGGGCAGATTCCGCACATTACATGGATTGCACATTAACAATATGGGGGAAAAACTGCTTGTCAAAAAAATTAAAGAAGTTATCAACAAGAGGCATCAAATACTCAAAAGCAAAATCATCCTGGATTTGGCCCCCCCCCCCCCTCCCGCTACCCACTTGATTGCCCCCCCCCCTCTCCCCCGTTGCCCCCCTCCCTCCTCCCAAAGTTCAAAGGAAACAACGTCAGCAAGACTTCAGTCACCAACATCAACAGCAAGAAAAGGTGCCTCCAGTATTCAGTCACAGCAATAACAATGAATGCAGTAACAGCTCCACCAATTGCAGACCCAGCTCCAATACCAGCAGCAAAATCATCAACAGTAACATCAACAGCAGAATTAACAACTGGAGCAGCTGAAAAATTAACAGGGGAGCCAGACACAGAAGAAAATTCTGCAGTCGATGATAACAGAAGAATAAGTGCAGTATGGAAAAGAAAAGATGTACTCCCAGTACACCTGAATGGATTTTTATTGACAAGATAAAGGTAAATGATCATTTAAATATGCCAAAGTCTAAAAAATCATTTAATTTCATGCTGATTCATCAAAATGTCCAATTAAATCAAAACAAATTAAGTGAACTTGAAATTTTATTTACTGATAAGTTAGAAAACGCTTCTGTAATGTGTATAACTGAACAATGGCTGCCTAAAGATGCAATGTCACTCACAAAACTTCCAGACTTCAATCTTTCATCATTCTCTAGAACTACATCTAGTCATGGAGGGTGATGGATATTTGTTAAAACTGGTACTGATTACTGTAACATAAAACCCATTGAACTGCTAGCTGAAGAGAAAGGTTTTGAAGCATCTGCAGTTAAACCCTCCTCATTAAAATTAATAATCATCTGTGTATATAAGAGCCCTGATGGGAACTTAAATGATTTCTGTCATCAACTAGAAACAGCTTTAAATACTATACAGAACTTCAACAAAATAGTGATAATATGTGGAGTTTTTATTATTGATTTTCAAGAAATCTCAAAAGACCAACAAAGCATAATGGCCCTACTGGAAACATATAACATAAAAGCCACCATACATTCTCCTACAAGAGTTACACTCAACAGTTGATCAGATATTAATAATCACAAATGTAAATCACAAATTCTACATCTACATCTACATCCATAATCGGCAAACCATCTGACGGTGTGTGGCGGAGGGTACTTTGAGCAGCTCTATCGGTTCTCCCTTCTATTCCAGTCTCGTATTGTTCACAGAAAGAAAGATTATCGGTATGCATCTGTGTGGACTCTAATCTCTCTGATTTTATCCTCATGGTCTCTTCGTGAGATATACGTAGGAGGGAGCAATATACTGCTTGACTCCTTGGTTAAGGTATGTTCTCAAAAATTCAACAAAATCCTGTACTGAGCTACTGACGGTCTCTTTTGCAGAGACTTCCACTGGAGTTTATATCTCATCTCCGTAATGCTTTTACGATTATTAAATGAATATGCTGGAAATCTTCATACTGGCTTCAGTGACCACTATGCACAGTTTATTGTTTTATGCACCCCAAGCAAAACAAATGAGAAAGAGGGACTTGTAAAAGAAACAAGAAAATTCAGTAAGAAACAAACGTTTTTATACAGAGACTAAGTGAAGAAACTTGGTACAAAGTGTGTACTTGTGAAAAGACCAACAAAAAGTTTGAAAAATTCATGGAAATATTCATGTCATACTTCAAAGCTGCATGTACATTTAAAAAAATGTCAACTTAACTTCAAAGAGAAAAAAATGAGTTACTACAGGTATTAGAATCTCTTGTGCAGAGAAGAGAAGATTGCACAATACAGCAAAGACACAGAACACATCTCATGAATTTCATTATACCTGAAGAATCACAAAAGGATGCTCAAAAATGTTGTAAGGAAAACTAAAACAATGGAAAATGACAAATACATTGAAAATTAGAAAAAACAAATCTAAAGCTATATGGGAAGTTATAAAAAATCAAATAGCAAGTGAAACCAAACAATATAAAAATATAAACTTATGTTACGAAGGACAAATTATTTCTTGCTCAACAAAAATTGCAGAGACTTTCAACAAATATTTTGTAAGCATAAGTAAACAGTTGGTGAGTGGACCGGAAGAACACAACAAAATATCAACTCCATCATCCAATAGCATAAGAAATGTTTCTACATCATTGCCCTTTCACCCACAAATACAGAAGAAATTTTATCAGTTATAAAAACTTTGAAAACAGAGTACTCATGTGAAATTGATGGAGTACCAGATGTGATTATTAAAAAATTCTGTCTTGGCTTGTAGCTGAACCCATGACACACTTGTGCAACAGCTCACTGGCATCAGGAACCTTCCCTCCATGTTTAAAAACAGCAAAACTGAAACCACTGCTCAAAAAAGGAAATGCAGAAGACATTTCAATTATAGGTCAATAGCTCTACTGCCTGTATGTTCAAAAATTTTATAAATTATTTTATAAAAGATGATTTCCTAAATAAACATAAAATTCTCTCTCCCTCACAGCATGGTTTCAGGAAAGGCTGTTCAACTGAGAGTCCAATATTTGAATTTCTTCATGAAATCTATGCTAAATTGGATGAGACTGAGTTTGTGACAGGCATATGTGTTGATTTATCAAAAGCTTTCGTCATTGACCATAATGCTGTACTGCAGAAGCTTGACCAATTAGGAATTAGAGGTATATCCAATGAGTGGCTCAGGACATACCTTGTGGCCGCAAACAGGTGGTTGAAGTGCAATATACTGACCATAACAAAATCAGCTACTACTACTCAGGATATGAAAATGTGAAATACAGCGTCCCTCAAGGATCAGCAATAGGACCCATTGCGTTTCTCCTCAATGTCAATGATCTTATATACAATAAGTATTGCCAAACTACCTTCCAATTTGCAGACGATACAAGCTTCCTTATTAGGGGAAAGCAGAAGAAAAACTAAAAGACTCTGCTATCCAAAGAATGAACAGTGTAGAGCAGTGGTTCAGCTATAACAAGCTATTTATAAACAAAGAAAAGACAGTAGCACTGAACTTCTACAATCTAAAAGGAAGGTACCACCCAAACATACAAATAGGACTACGGGACAGAATTCCTGAAAGTGTTGACAGATCAAAATTTATGGGATTCTGGCTCCAGAGCAACACAAAATGGGAGGTACACATTGAATGTCTGCAAAGAAAACTAAGCAAAACCTGCTACATGACAAGGATCTTAAAAAGTTGTTGCAGCAAAGCCAGACTGTTAAATGTATATTAGTCCTATGTGCATTCTGTAATTAAATATGGCATAATCTTCTGGAGTAATGCAACAACAAATACTTAACTTTTCATATAAAAATTTACAATAATCTGCCTACCCATATTAAGTCAGTAAATAAACTCAGTAGTTTTAAGGCTGAACTAAAGGCATATTTAATTGATCATTGCTATTACAGTCTGACAGAGTACCTAGAAACCAAACAACAAAAATAAAGATGCATTATGAATATTCTACTGTGTGTGTTGTCTCAAATTTTTGTTGTATACATGATTCTTTGCTAAATTACTTAAATATCTAGTCCCTAGGAATGCAATACAAATTGTATTTTATGTTTTAAAGACATAACCATGTCCAATATCCTTGTATATATTCTATACATGTAGGATTAGAAGGACTAAAATAAATAAATATTACAATATGTAAATTTTCACTATTATTAAATCAGCATTTCAGTTTCTCACAATAACGGTAACTCAAACGTCAAATATTTATCATTCTACATTAAAAACAGTGTTCCAGTGCATTCTAAAGACTAGTAATGTAAAGTCTGTTTAGATAATGATCATTTAGTTCAGACAGCTTATAAAATTTTATTAAAGTACTTTCTTCTGAAGTTTAATTTTTGACATTAGCATTGCCGTAAAATGGTCAGTATAAGTTGACAATTAAGACATGACCTGAATATATGTAATTAAATTATAGTGTGTTGTGATCTTTAGTAATCACATGTATTGATAAATACAGTTTGTGATCATAGTCTGTTACACTACAAGCTCCATGGTTAATGTGCTGGTGTCAGCAAACACTGATAAAACTACACTTTATTTTTAGGCCTGTCTATTTTAATTCATGGAAGTAGTGTCAAGTCAAGGCAATTCTCTTCTCAGAAGGGACGCTAGAAGAGGTTGTTTTCACTGATTTACGATGTCATTGTAGCTATTTCTCCACTGCTACCTTTACCAATATACCATGAAATTTTTGAATATGTCTACTACTCCCTTTATTTTATTCAAGCAAAAAACATTAAAAATAGGTGGTAAGTCATCAGCACTATCATCTATAAAACACTATACACAAAAAATATCATAATTACATTTAGTAAGTCTACAGAGCCAGCTTTGTGTACAGACTCATACAAAGATTCACTAATTTCAACAATCATGAAAAGGATAGATTGCTGCTCACCATAAAGAAGGTACAATGAGATGCAGATAGCCAAATTAAAAGACTGTTGCAGACTGAGCTTTCAGCCAAAACTTTCTTCAGAAAAGATAGGAAAACACACACAGATTCACACAAGCAGCACACCTGACACACACATGACTGCTATCTCCGGACTCTTGTCAGAAGGCTACTCTTGCGTTGAAGGAAAGTAGCGATCTGGAGTGGGGCTGCAATGGGGAAGGGATAGCAGGGTACATGTGGTGGGAGAGAAGAGCACTGTCTAATGGAGCACGCAGGGACTGGGATGCAGCGGGACAAGATTGCCAGGCAAAATGTTGTTATAGTTGTGTTGTGTGAGGGGCGGGGGAGGGGGGGGGGGGGGGAGGAACAGGAAGGGGGAAGAGACTGGTAGGTGAATTGGCATAGAACAGCACACAATAAAGGTGAGGGGACGTGAATTGGTAGGAGGTTATAGAACAGAGGTGACAGCGAATGTGTTGTAAGAATAACTCCCATCTGCACAGTTCAAAAAAGCTGATGGTGGAGGGGAGGATAGAGACGGTTCTGGTTGTGAAGCAGCCATTTATATCAAACATGTTATGTTCAGCTTCATGTCGTGGCACAGGGTGGTCCACTTTGTGCCTGGCCATAGTTTGGTGGTGGTCATTCATCCTGGTTAACAGCTGGTTGGTAGTCACACATGAAGACAAAAATGCTGTGAAATGAATGAAGCAGAGCTGGTAAATGACATGGCTGCTTTCATGGGTGACCTGGTCTCTGATGTTTTAGGATAAGTGTGTGACAAGAGTAGAATAGGAAGTGATGTGTGGGTGGATTGGGTAGGTCTTGCACCTGGATCTTCCACAGCAATATGATCCCTCTGGTGAGGGACTGGGACTGGGAGTGGCATAGGAAGGGACTAAGATATTGTGATGGTTGATTGGGTGATCAAACAACACATTATGAGGGGTGGAAAGGATCCTGGATGTGATGTCCCTTATTTCATCATTATAGATAACCAAAGCCCTGATGAAGAATGTGGTTCAGTTGTTCCAGTCTGGGATGGTATTGGATGATAAGGACGGTGCTCCTTTCCTTTCTAGCTGGTTTTTGGGGATAGTAGGAGGTTTGGGGGTCTGTTGGGATATGACAAGTGAAATCTGTTTGTGGGTAAGGTCTGGGGGATAGTACCCATCTGCGAAGGCCTTTGTGAGACTTTCAGCATACTGGACAAAGGAATTCTTTTCACTACAGATACACTGTCCTCAGTGGCCAGGCTGTAAGGGATGATTTTTAGTGTAGAAAGGATGGCATCTGTTGAAATGTAGGTATTGTTGGTGGTTAGTGTGTTTAATGTGGACAGAGGTGTGGATGGCACCAACAGAAAGGAGATGATCAACACGCAGGAAGGTGGCACACTGGGTTGAGGACGACCAGGTGAAGCAGATGGGAGAGGTTGTGAAGGAATGAGGACAGAGTGCCTCGGACCCGAGTCCAGATAATGAAAATATCATCAGTGAACCTGAACCAGTCCAGCTGGTTCTGGATTTGAGAGGCTAGAAAGGATTCTTCTATATTCCAATAAACAAGTTTTTATAAGATGTTGCCATGCAGGTGCCCATGGTGATGGTTGATTGGGTGATCAAACAACACATTATGAGGGGTGGATTTGCTTGTATACCTTCCCTTCAAAGGAGGAGAGGTTGCCACCTTGCCACCTTGGTGCACTACTATCCAGCACTATCCTACCCACAACGTTCCTCTTCTTCAACTCCTCATAGCACCCAAACCCTTCCTAGCTCACCTTTCAACTTGCCACATCCCCAAAACTCCCTACCAACACTCCACTAAATCCAGAGCCGAAGAAATCATAGAAACCTGCTGTTAAACTTTCCACCAATATCCTCAGCCCAACTGAAGTTTCCATCCTATCCAAAGGGCTCACCTTCAGCTCTACACCGAAATTTAACCATGTTGGACTTGTAAAGATCCACCCTCCTCCTCAGGAGCCCTTCAATGGAAATACTTCTTTGCCATCTATCCGTGTACCAAAACCAACCTAATCCCAACATTGAATTCTGCCTTCTCACAGTTCATACCACCATTGAATCACGATTCTCCACCAACCCCCCCCCCCTCCCCCCCTCCCCCTCCCTCCCTCCCCCCTCCCCCCCCCCTCCCCCCCAGTTACCTTGCACTGATCCAACCCCTGATGACATCCAGACATTCCTTACTGTCAGCCTGGCTTGGCCTGTAGAAAAATGTAAGTTAATGCGGATAAGTAGGAAGAACAAACCTGTCATGCTCTGATATGGTATTACTAGTGTCCTGCTTCACACAGTCAAGTAATTTAAATATCTGGGCATAATGTTACAAATCAGTATGAAATGGAATGAACATGTGAGAATTGTGGTAGGGAAGGTGAACGGTCGACTTTGGTTTATTGGGAGAATTTTAGGAAGAGTGCTTCGCCTTTAAAGGAGAGTGCATACAGAATGCTGCTATGACCTATTCTTGAGTACAGTTGGAGTGTTTGAGATGAGACTGAAGAAAAACATTGAAGAAACTCAAGGGCAGGCTCCTAGATTCGTTATCAGTAGGTTCAAACAACACATAAGTGTTATGGGCATGCTTCGTGAACTCAAATGGAATGCCTGGAGGGAAGGCAATGTTCTTTCCAACAAACATTATTGAGAAAATTTAAAGAACCACCATTTGAAGTTGACTGCTGAAAGATTCTACTGCTGCCAATATGCATTACACGTAAGGGCCATGAAGGTAAGATATGAGAAATTAGGCCTCATATACAGGCATACAGACAGTCATTTTTCCCTCACTCTATTTGAGAGTGATATGGAAAAGGAAATGACTAGTAGTGGTACAGGGTACCCTCCACAGAGTATCTATGTAGATGTAGATCATCTTTCCCCAAGTACCTTCCTAAGAACACCAACCTTTCAGCAGGAGAAAGGATAGGCACACACAGCCTCCAACCTGGCACTCACCTGCAGACCAAGGTTCTGCCTCTGCCAGTTGTCCACTTATAAAGTCTGTCAGAATGATCCCATTCCAGAAGTCCAGGATAACCCTCAGTCCCTACTTAAAGCCTTAGGCCCTTCTCAGAATCCCTCCCTCGAATCCATTTCCCTCCTCACCACTGTGACACCCCACACAAACACCTTCATGCTCCTCAAAATCCACAAATCCAACAATCTTTGATAACCCATTATAGCTGCTTATTATGGCCCACTCCTGCCCCCCCCCCCCCCCGCCCCCACACAGCTGCCACCCCCACCCATAAAAAAGAATTTCAGCTTTCATTGACCAACACCTCCAACTTATTGCCCAAAATTTACACTCCCACATCAAAGATACCAACTACTTCCTTCACCAGCTCTCAAAAATCCCCACCCCTTTACATCCTGAATCCCTACTAGTCACTGTTGATGCCACTTGTCCACACACCAACATCCCTCATGCCCATGATCCTGCCACTATTGAACACTACCTATCCCAACATCCTTCAGATTTCAGACCCACTACCTCATTTCCATACACCTTACCAATTATATCCTGTTTCACAACTATTTATCCTTTGAAGGGAAAGTATACGAACAAAGTTGCAGCACAGTCATGGACACCTGCATGGCACCCTCCTATGCTAAGCTGTTTATGCTCCACCTAGAGAAAAACTTTTTTAGCCTCCCAATACCTCAAACCCCTGGTCTGGTTCATGTTCACTTATGATATCTTCATGATGTAGACTAAGGTCAAGACACCCTATCCTCATTCCTTCACAACCTCAATATCTTCTCTCCCATCAACTTCTCTTGGTGCTCCTCAACCCAGCATGCCACCTTCTTGGACATTGATGACCTCCTCTCTGATGGCTCCATCCACACCTCCGTCCACATTAAACACACTAACCACCAACAGCACCAGCATTTTACAGTTACCACCCCCTTCCACACTAAAGAATCCTCTCCCATACAGCCTGACCACCCAGGAATGGCATATCTGCCATGATAGGAAATCCCATGCCAGTATGACTTCACAGTCACTCTCGCCCAGAACTACTCCACAAACAGATTTCCTATGCCATATCCCCACAAACCACCAATCCTCCCACCAACCAAGAACCAGCTACAAAGTAGCACACTCTTCATCACCCAATATCACCTCAAATTGGAGCAACTGAACCACATCCTTTGCCAGGGCTTTGGTTACCTATCATCATAACCTGACTGCTGCTTTCATTCAATGCAACAGCTGCAGTCTGGCCAGAGCAGCCAGGGATAGTGGTCATGTGTGCATAGAATGTGCCTGCTTGTGTGAATTTGTGGGTGTTTTCTGTTCTTTTATGAAGAAGTTTATGTGACAGCTCAGCTTGTAACAGTCCTTTCATCATGCCTGCCAGCAACTCATTGTGTCTTTTTTATGGCACCGAAATCTATCCTTTTCATAACTGTCAATATTCCAACCTGGGTTTCCCATTGTTAGATTCAGTCATTCAGTTTTATGAATAACAGAATTGCTAATGATTACTTAATAACCCCAATGGATGTGCAAATGGCAGATATGGAGGTACTGATATGAATTTCAACACCTATGTCCAGTGGGGGGACTGTTTACTATGTGTTATTAATTATGAATTTATGGTTTCCACCACTGCTAGGTTTAATAGAACTATAATTGCTTAACATGTGCTTATTGGCGACTTATCACTTGGAATTTATTCAATTTAATCTAGAGCTATCTCATAGTAATTTCTGTTGTGGGTCAAATAAATATAATGCCAAGGACTTTTACTGTGTCATTTGTGGTCTAATACACAACTTTAATTTGTTGATAAAGAAATTAATTTTATTCAACATGCATTCTTGACCATAAGTGAAGCCTACAATGGATTATATGAAGACATCAAATACAACAGAACACACTTGCACTATTCTACTTATAGATCAAATAGTCAACATACACATGCTTGTAACACATCAGTCTTCACTTATTTTTATGAGAAATGCTAACCCATCATGTTCTTATTCTCATGTAACCTACTTGCATACTTGTTATGCCACTGGGGACTCTATATTCAATTGGATCTGTTCCTTTTGTATTCACAAAATCTATTAGGTCTCTGTTGTTTGTGAATGTGTCTAGGTTACTGTGGTTTTCAGTGTGGCAAGATCTCTTGATATAATTTCAATCTCCATCTTTCTCCTCCAAATTGCAATATATTTTGTGGACTACCACCTACACGGGGAGAAATTACCATTGTAATAAAATAAGAGAGATTATAGCTTGCACAGGATTTAGGTGTTCATTTTTCCCACACTCTGTTTGAGAGTGGAAAGATCAAGCAACAGTTTGAAAGCAGATCTATGAACCCACTGCCAAAAACTTTAGTTTTCATTGTACAGTAATGAAATACATGTGGGTATAAAATGATATAAATTTTAATGCCTAACAAAACTCAAAGAAATTGTGTTCATATGCAAAGTCAGTGAGACACCAAAATTAATGCCCAAAGACACATGAATGGCAAGAACAGAATTTGAAGCTGAGATCACTCCACACTATGCTCAGTGGTTGAAAGAAAACACAGGTATAATATTAGTTAAATCCATCTGTTGTACAATATTTTGCACACAAGTACCTCAAACAGAATGATCTCCTCCATTCCAAGAATCAAGTATTCCAAAAACATTGGTCATGCAAAGTAAATCTCACATTTTGTTCATAATGTGCCCCAAAAGCCACAGATCCAGGTCATCAGGTAAATGAAGTATTTCCTGCCTTCCAAAAAGGATATTATTCAGTACCGTACCAATGCTTGTTAGTGAAACTATGATTTTATGGGTTATCAAATGAAATTTATGACTGGACTGAGAATTTCTTGGTAGAAAGTAAATTACATTGGAAGCTCTATGTGACTGTTTGTTGATATTGCTGCTATACAGAAAAGTTACAGTGCTAGAAAACTGTAGTGAAATGCAGGAAGATATACAGATGATTGATGGATAGTGCAGGGATTGGAAGTTGACCTTCAGCATAAGCAATTTAATGTATTGTGCATAAATAGGTAAAAAGTCCTATTATTAAATGACTACACAAGAATACTGACTGTATGGGAACAAGATACGAATAGCAGTATAGGGAATAAACTGTCCCCAGTAATATACGCACATACATATATTTTGACAATTATCATACAAGTGCACACAGTACAAGGTATAAGAACAGAATGAATTGACATGGTGGCTCAGATGAGTGACCTGAGTCCCAAAGATTAAAGTTGTCTATGGTCATTATGACCTATTGATACCACACAGAACCCCCCGGCAGCATGGAGTACCGCATGTGAGTCTTGAGGGAAGACCATGTGGGCATTGACACTGTTGGTGGTCGTACAAGCTGGTAGATGCATGACTGGGACCTCCACCCCGACTGGGGTGGGATGTGGAGGTGGGGCAATGGGAGGCAGATCCACCTTGAAGTTATTGAGCCAGCAAGGATGGATGATGCAGCGGCCAGCCTGAGAGCAGGCGGGTTGAACGGCGGATGGCGGGGTGTAGGTGTGGCAAGCCCAGATGCTAATTGAGCTGTCTGGCGAGATGAAGGCGCGAATTGTCATTGGGTTGCACTCACGAGGTAGGGGTGAGGCTATGCACAAGACTGACGTTTAACTGGTCGTTGGGTGGTGGGGCTGCGGTGTCCATGAGTAGAATGAGAACTCGGTCGTTGAGAGTCACAATTGAAATGTTGTCCACGTGGTGTGGGGATACGTTGTAGTGCAGGGTGACTATGGGAGAGGGTGTCTCCATAGTCAATGAGGTAGCAGCGAAACCAGCACATGGGGTGGAGGGTGACATGTCTTAGAAACTCGCAAAAGACGACAGGGAGGCGTCAGGTGAACACAAACGGCATGGCGGCCCGACGAGGAACATTGTTGGACTCCATGGCAGGAGGGAGACTGGTTGGAGAGTCAGCAGAGGGACATCAGGGTCCATGAATGCTGCTTTAAGTCGGTGCAATGAAACAGTTTGCGGACTGTCTTTGACGATGACGTCGAAAGTTGTATCGCCCCGCCGGAGGACTTTAAAGGGGCCGAGATAAGGTGGTCGCAGAGGTTGTCAGCCCAAATCATCTCTCTGCATTACTTGGGAGCAAGTGTTGAGAGCGGTTGGCACATAAGTGTCCGGCGAGGAGTGACTGATGGGAGGGTGCAGGCGTGCATGTTTGAAGTGGGTACGCATGTGACTTATGAAATCCAGGGAGGGGGTGAGGGGGTGGGGGGAAGTCTTCAGAGACTTGTGGCTGAATGAGTTCCCCTGGTAGGAAGGGGTTCTCCCCGGAAGCGAATTCTGAGATAGTTCCTTGTAAGTCAGGCTTCAAAGTTGAATGGAGGCCGAGCAGTACCCTTGGAAGTGCTTCGGACCAGAGGCAGTCGTGGCACCTAAGCACTGTTTTTAGAGTGCGGTGCCACTGTTCCACTAAGCCGTTGCTTTGTGGGTGGTAGGCTGTGGTGTGAATTTTCTTTACGCTGCAGACATTACATAAAATGGTGAACAGGGAAGACCTAAACTGCCGACCCTGGTCAGTGGTGATGGTGGTCAGACAACCAAACCTAGCAATCCATGAGGAGATAAAACCCTTGGCCATGGTCTCAGCAGTGATGTTAGGTAAGGGGACTGCTTCTACCCACAGGGATGTACAGTCAATTGTGGATAGAATGTATCTGTGGCCCTCCGACGGTGGAAGAGGGAAGAGGACCAATAAGATCAATATGTACATGATGAAATCGTCCTGGAGGGATGTCGAACTTGCCCAGTTGTAGGGGTGATGTGCCGGTTGGTTTTGTTGTGTTGGCAGAGGCCCAGGTCTCACAGTCCCATTTTATATTTTCCCAAACAAAACGCTCAGAGATGAGTGCCGCTCGGAGACAAGTCATGTAGTGGCATGGATGCCAGGGTGAGCGAGGTTATGCAGAGTGTCAAAGGCATGCAGGGGGAGGGGGGCGGGGGGAGTAATGGGTATAAATGAAGGTACCGGTAGAAGAGTCGCACCACACCTCATCCACAACACCAGGGAATTTAGCTTTAGTAAACATAAAGGATGTTTGAGGGTCCATGTGGAGAGCTTGAGATTCCTTGTCAGAGGCTTGTAGGGTGGCCAGGTTGGATAAGTCAATGATGCGTAAATAGTATTGATCCACGGAAAAAAAATCTGTGGTGATGTCCGTGCCTTTGATGTGGCGAATGTTGAGTGCAAATTTGGAGACTAGATCAAAGTGACAGAAATGCCAAGGGGGTGGGTCCTCGGGGGGGGGGGGGGGGGGGGGGGGGGGGGGAGGAGGTTGCAGAGAGCGTCTGCGAGCGGTTTGTGATCCGTGAGGATGAAGAACAAAGTCGGGGTGGGCGAGTATCACAGCGTGAGCTAAAGAAGTCTTTAATGCATTGCAAGCCTCCAGCATAGGTGCAGTCCAGTGAATGGGTTTGAGTCCTGAAGTCTGTTTACCCAACGGTGAGTCTGTCAGCTGGGCTTGCACGGAGGTGGCAGAAGGCAGGTGAAGACGGTAGTAATTTATTGTGCTCAGGAAACATTGGAGTTCTTTTTAAGTAGCTGGGGGTGGCAGTGAAGTGATGGTGTATATGTGAGACTTGGGAGGCTGTATTCCATCAGTGGAGACGGTGTAACCCAAGAAAGTGACAGAAGACTGACGCAACTGGAATTTTTCTTTGTTGACTCAACGCCATTGGAGTTCAAGGTCTCGAGGACCATAGATAAATGATTTTCATGTTCCTCAGCTGACTGAAAATGAGTGTGTTGACCAGATATGTGAAGCAAAACTTGAACTTTCGAAAGATGGAGTCAATGAAAAAAGCCACATTCACGCCGCGTTTTTTAGGTCAAATGGCATGAAGTTGTATGGGAACAAACCAAGCTGCATGATAATAGCTGTTTTATGGATGTCATCTGGTGCTACAGGAATCTGGTGGTAAGCATGTTTACAGTCAATAATACTGAAGATTGTAGCACCCGATGACATATGAGTGAAATCATTTATGTTAGGCACGGGGTAATTGTCCATGACAATATGAGCATTTAAACGTCTGTAGTTTCTGCACATTAGGAAAGAACCATCATGTTTGTGGATGAGGTGGATCGGTGAAGACCAGTTGCTGTCTGACGTTTGCAGGATACCTGCCTCCAAAAGTTCATTAATTTGCTGCCGGTCTGTGTGCAACTTAATAGGGTTGAGGCATCTAACCTTTTGCTAATAGGAGGGCCGGCAGTGGTAAATATCTTGTGTTTCATTCCATCACTGACAGAAGAAACTGAGAACTGCACACAAGACTGATTAATGTCCTGACGCGAAGTTTTTGGACAGGTAGGGCGCGATGAGGTGTAGCTGTTAGTGCGAGTGAGAAAAGGCAGTATGAAAGTCACATGTCTAGTACGTGAGTGCAGTGTGCACTTGTTTGGAGAGGGCGGCTTCGTGCGCAGCATGGAGCGGGTCGGAATGCGTGGCGACTGTCTGCTGTCAGCCTTGCACTTGGTACCCAGCGTGGGTGAGAGCAGCATTGGTGTCACGCGTGGAACAGCGATGGCCGCCGGGTTATGTGGCTGGTGCACGAAAGAGAGGGAATGTTTATCAACACGCAGGGCAGCTGCCCATGCGGTGGGCGTGGTCGTATCACATGCGTGACTGTTATTAGAAGCACTGTCTGCCACACATGGCAGTGAATGTGGCGAGCGCATTGAGGATGCAGAGTCTACCAGATGCGAATTGTCACACACAATTAATGTTTTTGGACTATCCTGATGAGTTTCCGAGCTGGTGTCTGCTGGAGAAACACAGTTAGGTGGCAGAACTGTGGACTGCAGTTTCAGGAGTGATGTACGAGCTGCGATGAACTCATAAGTGTATGCTATTCATTGTTTCCCAGGGGAGTTGTGCCACCAAGTTGTATTCTGATAGTAGGTTAGTGATGCAGGTCACAATGTCACCCATGAGGGTGGAGCACTCGCATACCAACACACATGTCATGAGAGAAACAGAACATGGAACATAAGTGCGGGAGCACAGTATCTGAGTGTTAGTGGAATGGTGTAACACTGAGCCCTGAACTACGTTTGGAGGGAGTTTGTAATGGGACAAAAAATCCATACCGAAAATTGGTTCATCGATGTTGGCAATGTAGAAAGTCCACAGAAAACACAGTGAAGGAGATAGGTGCACCATAACATTTGAAAGAGCCTGAGCTTTGTTGCATTCACAGCTCATAGAAGTGACTTCATTGGTGAAAATATGGGGGGGAGGGTGGGGGGGGGGAACCATTGATGTATGTATAATATAGACACATCAGCACCAGTGTCGACTAGGAAAATGAGCCGTGACAAAATGTCAGTCATGTACAAACGTCCGCTCAGCCGGGCGGACTAGTGGACGGAGTGCAATGTATGAGGACACCTGTGAGATTCCCCGCAGGACTTGGCGTCTTTTAGGTCCTGCAGTCAGCGTTTTGGTGCTGGCAAGGTAACCGGCACTTCTTGGTATTTCTGGCATGTATAATGGCAGGTATGGTGTGTGGGCGATCCTGGAGTGCTCGGATGGTGAAAAGAGTGAGCAGATACTGCCAGGCGATGTAGAAGGCACAGAGGTGGAGTGAGCCCTGCCTCTGCCAGCAGACAGATGGTAATCAGGAGCAGTTGTGACAATTAGTGGTGAGTGGTGAGCTGGTTGGTGTTGTTGTAGCAATGAATACAGTTGGTCTGCAATGTGCAGACGAGAGCCGATTGACTCGAAGGAGTGTGGTAGCAGGTGGATCTGTAGGGTGATAGGCAATTTGGCAGACCACACCACCCACAGAGTGATGACCAGCATGGTATGCTCACTCATAAGTAACCAAAGAGAGAGCCAGAGTTGTGATGGAGTTCGGTCCCCCAGATGTTCCTTGTACAAGATCTTGAAGATTAATTCTTGTGGTGAGCAGGCGAGTTGTTCCATGATCTTTTTCTTCACAAACTCATATGGTGGTGGAGGCAGTGGTGAGATGAGCAGATCACAAATTAAGTCCGAATGATTATGGAGGTGTGTGACGAGACACAGGAATTTAGAGTTGTCGTTGGACACGTGATGTAACTCAAAAAGATGCAAACCATGATACAGGGTTGTCTTCATATAAAGGTGGCAGCTTCAGCAGATGACCTGGGGGAGAGGATGAAGGCAGCTTCAGTGTCCCTTGGAAAACCGGCTGGTCTGTGGCAAAAGAGGTCGTACAGCAGGCCGGCACAGTAGGTGTGAGTGTGTTACGGGCAAGAAGGTCCGCAGCAACAGCAGGTTGCATTGTCCTTGACATGTTGCAAAAACACAACGTGGCTGGCACAGTCGGTACCATGGGTATGAGCGGCTGCGTGATACGTGCAAGGGTTTGTAAACTGGACCGTAGGTTACAGGTACTGATTTGAATTTGCCCACCTCGGAAATAATGCGGACAGCCAGCGCGGCAAACACAGGCGGAGTTGTGGGAGAGGCAAGCGGCTGAGCGGTCGGAACCAGGGCCGCCTGTTAGTGTGTGTGTTTGTGGGTGGGTGGGGGGGGGGGGGGGGAGGGGGTTGGTAATTCGTGTGACAAAAGTGTGAGTTCTCTGTGCACGTTGAAAATGCGTGCCGTGGGGTTGGACTATAAATTACCAGTGGAACTTGCGGAAGATCACTGCGGTGTAGTAAGACACCCCTTGAAGGTGAAACACCAAAAGATGTACTTGAACCCATATAGTTGAAAAGTTAAGCAATAGGTCTGGGGGGTTGAGCAAGCAGAATTTTGCGCACAAAAATGTCCATTGTTAGTCTGCAAATGAGGCAAAACTGGAACGGCATTGCACACGGCATGACATGAACTGTGGTTGCGGCCCATTGAGAGTTAAATTACGTGTGCAAATGAAGATCGCTTTGAACATTATACGATCAGTCAGTAGGAACACAGTTCTGAATATTATCCACTTCACATTTCACATGTTGGCAAGCACAGTCCGGTGACACAAAACCCGAGTCCATTGTTTGAGTTAACAGTGTAGCACTTGACCATTGTAGAACAACAAAGTTTGAGGTTAATGTGGTTGGAGATCGTGAATCACTATGGAGTAATGGAGAGCCGGCCATTGGCAAAGGATTGAAGGGGCCCAGCGGTCATAGTTGGGCTTCCAAATCTTTGAACAAAGCATTGAGTGAGGTGGCCATGGCGGCATGCAATGATTTACAACATTTGGCGCGGAAGTCGCGGAAGATGTAGAAACTTTGTGGTCACCAGTATGGGAATAGGATACAAATAGCGGTATACAGAATAAATTGTCCCCACTAATATCTGCACATACATATATTTCGACAATTATCATACATGTGCACACAGTACAAGGTATAAGAACAGACTGAATTAACATTGCAGCTCGGATGAGTGACCTGAGTCCCAAACATTAAAGTTGTCTATGGTCAACATGACCTATCGACACCGCAAATGCATATAAAGAAGGGAAGTATGAGTGGTCACAGGTTGGTTGACTCATAGGAGAATGTCATGCAAATGCTGGTAAACCTGAACTAGCAGAGAGATGTCAACTGTCAACCAAAGGCTTACTTGCAAAGTTTCAAGAACCAGTGACAATTATAGTAATCACAGCTGGCAGGAAAGTGCCCTCTGTAATGCAGTTCACAGTGATTTCTATAGTATGGATGGAGATATACATTCCATGTTCCAATTCATAGACCAGTCTGTTCAACAATTTTTGTATCTTGTGATATTAGTCCATTATGAAGCATGATTGTAGAGGTTTTGGTTATTGAATATAACCTGATCACATCACAGTATTTGTGTAGGGTAAGTCCAGTAGTGGTACTGCCACCTTACTACCTGTGGGTGGACAGAATTTGTTTTTGGGGTTTTCTTTATTAGGGAAGTTAGCTTTATTACTCCTCCAGCGACTTCACTGCCTTATGTTAAGATACCCTTTTCATTTGGCTCCTCCCTTGAGGCCTGTTCATCTCAGCTGACCCTAATGTGTCAGAGGACACAAATCAAACCTACTCACCACTGAAGGTACTATTGTTAAGGCAGTGTCAACACTGTGTAGTAGAAACAATCCCAAGCAAAAACTTCAAGTGGAGCAGCAGCAGATCTGCTATTGACTTGTGAATGTAAGTAGAGGAAAGATGCACCTTCATATGTCAGCAGTCGGTTCACTAACAACTGATACTGGCAACATGGCCACTTGCCCCAATATTGTGTTCTTTGGGGACTAGGTTCCATCCATATTCTCGAGAACTATTCTTCATAACTTGGAGAAATAGAAGAGTCACAATGTTGTTAGTATGTATGGTTCATTATTTGACCTATGTATTTCTAGTTTACGCTTATCTATTTAGAATGTCTTTGTATTATGGACTCAGGTGGAAATTAGATTTTTTACTCCAATTTGTCACTGGGAGCTCCAATGTTAGGCGGGTCATGGAGCCCCTTAGGGATATGGCAGCTAATGATGGGAAGAAAGCCAATGTGCACTCAGTGTGCATGCCAGGGGGAGTCATCCGAGATGTGGAAAGGGTCCTTCCAGATGCCATGAAGGGTACAGGGTGCAGCCAACTGCAGGTGGTGGCTCATGTCGGCACTATTGGTGTGTGTCGCTATGGATCGGAAGAGATTCTCTCTGGATTCCGGCAGCTATCTGAGTTGGTGAAGACTGCCAATCTTGCTAGCGAGATGAAGGCAGAGTTCACCATCTGCAGTATCATCAACAGGACCGATTGTGGACCTTTGGTATGGAGCAGAGTGGAGGGTCTGAATCAGAGGCTCAGATGGTTCTGCAACCGTGTAGGCTGCAGAATCGTCGAGTTATGTCATAGGGTGGTGGGGTTTCAGGTTCCGCCAAATAGGTCAGGTGTCCACCACACACAGGAGGCAACTACATGGGTAGCAGGGGCTGTGTGGGGTGGACTGGGTGGTTTTTTAGGTTAGACAGTCTTGGGAAAGATCGAGAAGGGCTCCAGTCTCAAAGGGTACAGGGCAAAGAAACGACGAGAATCAACCAAGCAACAGTCGGTATTGTAGTGGTAAATTGTCGTAGCTGTGTTGGAAAAGTACCAAAGCTTCAAGCACTGATAGAAAGCACTGGAGCTGAAATCATTATAGGAACAGAAAGCTGGCTAAAGCTGGAGATAAATTCTGCTGAAATTTTTACAGAGGTGCAAACCATGTTTAGAAAGGCTAGATTCAATAAAGTAAGTGGTGGTGTGTTTGTGTCTGTTGGTAGTAGTTTATCTTGTAGTGAAGTTGAAACAGATAGGTCCTGCAAATTAGTACGGGTAGAGGTTATATTCAACAGCCATTCCAAAATAATAACTGGCTCTTCCTACCAACCCCCCAACTGAGATGATATAATAGCTGAACAGTTCAAAGAAAACTTGAATCTCATTACAAATAAGTACTCCACTCGTACAGTTATAATTGGTGGAAACTTCAATCTACCCTCGATTTGTTAGCAAAAATACATGTTCAGAGCCAGTGGTAGACAGAAAACATCTTCCAAAATTGTACTGAATGCTTTTTCTGATAATTACTTTGAACAATTAGTTCATGAGCCCACACAAATTGTAAATGGTTGTAAAAATGCACTTGAACCTTAGCCACAAATAATCCTGCTCTAATAGAGAGCGTCATGATGGATACAGGGATTAGTGAACACAAGGTCATTGTAGTGAGGCTCAAAACCATATCAACCAAAACCACTAAAACTAAATGCAAAATATATCTATTTAAAACAGCAGATAAAAATTCGCTTGATGCCTTCCTAAGAGAGAGTCTCCATTTCTTCCAAGCTAATTATGTAAGTGTAGACCAGATATGGCTCAAATTCAAAGATACAGTATAGACAGCAATAGATAGATTCATACCGCATAAATTAATAAGAGACGGGACTGATCCACCATGGAACACAAAACACGTCACAACACTGTTGCAGAAGCAACGAAAAAAGCATGCCAAATTCAGAAGAACGCAAAATCCCCAGGACTGGCTAAGTTTCACGGAAGCTCAAAATTTAGTGCGGACATCAATGCGAGATGCTTTTAATAGTTTCCACACTGAAATATTGTCTCAAAATATAGTAGAAAACCCAAAGAGACTCTGGTCATGTGTGAAGTACACTCATGGCAAAAAACAGTCTGTGATAGCAATGGAAATGTTACCGATGATGGTGCCACTAAAGCAGTTTTCCATAATTTCTTCATGAAAGATGACGAAGTAAATATTACAGAATTTGAAACCAGAACATCTGTTAGCATGAGTGACATAAAAGTAGATATCTTAGGTGTTGCAAAACAACTCAAGTCACTTAAGAAAGACGAGTCTTCTGCTCCAGATGGTATACCAATCAGGTTCCTTTCAGAGTATACAGACACAATAGCACCTTTCTTAGCAATCATATACAACCACTCACTTGATGAAAGGTCTGTTCCTAAAGACTGGAAAGTAGCACAGGTCACACCAATATTTAAGAAAGAAAGTAGGAGTAACCCATTGAATTACAGACCCATATCACTGACCTCAATTTGCAGTAGGATTTTGGAGTATATACTGTACTCGAACATTATGAATCACCTTGAAGAACATGACATATTGATACATTATCAACACGGATTCAGAAAATATTAATCTTGTGCAGCACAGCTAGCTCTTTATTACCATGAAGTAATGAGTGCTATCAACAAGGGATCTCAGATCAATTCCATATAATCTAGATTTACAGAAGGTTTTTGATACTGTTCCTCACAAGCGACTATTAATCAAACTGCATGCATATGGAGTATCGTCTCAGTTGTGTGACTGGATTCGTGATGTCCTCTCAGAGTGGTCACAGTTCGGAGTGATAGATGGTAAATCATCAAGTAGAACAGAAGTGATAGCTGGCACTCCTCAGGGTAGTGTCATTGGCCCTTGCTGTTCCTGATTTATATAAATGATCTAGGTGATAATCTGAGCAGCCACCTTAGA
The DNA here is from genome assembly GCF_021461385.2 of Schistocerca piceifrons. Lineage (NCBI taxonomy): Eukaryota > Metazoa > Arthropoda > Insecta > Orthoptera > Acrididae > Schistocerca > Schistocerca piceifrons. Next base: position 307,602,125 of record NC_060139.1, on the reverse strand, counting down.
TTGTCTGCAGATGACACTTTAATTTACCATCTAGTAAAATCATCAGATGATCAATTCCAATTACAAAATGATCTAGAGAGAATTTCTGTATGGTGCGAAAAGTGGCAATTAGCACTAAACAAAGAAAAGTGTGAGGTCATCTACATGGGTACTAAAAGAAAGCCAATAAATTTTGGGTATAAGATAAATCACACAAATCTAAGGACTGTCAATTTGACTAAATATTTAGGAATTACAATTATGAGCAACTTAAATTGGAAAGACCACATAGATAATATTGAGGGGAAGGCGAAAAAAAGGCTGTGCTTTGTTGGCAGAACACTTAGAAGTTGCGACAAACCCACTAAAGAGACAGCCTACATTACACTTGTGGGTCCACTGCTGGAATATTTACTGAGTGATATGGGATCCTTACCAGGTAGGATTGTTTATTTTATTTATTTATTTATTTATTCATCCATAAACAAATTTCTTTGTATGGATGTCGTCATTGCACATACACGTGTACATTATTTTTTCATATATATATATATATATATATATATATATATATATATATATATATATATATATATATATATATATATATATATATAATGAATTTATTATATATAGCTTGTATTTCATTACCTTATATGAAAAAATAATATACATTTAAATATGTCTGCTTGTGTCTGTATATGTGTGGATGGATATGTGTGTGTGTGCGAGTGTATACCCGTCTTTTTTTCCCCCTAAGGTAAGTCTTTCTGCTCCCGGGATTGGAATGACTCCTTACCCTCTCCCTTAAAACCCACATCCTTTCGTCTTTCCCTCTCCTTCCCTCTTTCCTGATGAGGCAACAGTTTGTTGCGAAAGCTTGAATTTTGTGTGTATGTTTGTGTTTGTTTGTGTGTCTATCGACGTGCCAGTGCTTTCGTTTGGTAAGTCACATCATCTTTGTTTTTAGATATATTTTTCCCACGTGAAATGTTTCCCTCTATTAATTCATATCATTAATTTGGACCCAACAATTACGTTTGTTATTGTCACTGTTGCATTTCGAAATCTTTTCTGTCGTCTTATTTTCTCTTTTTGTTTTTCCCAGTAGTTTCACTTTGTATTCACCTTCTCCTTTTTACCGTAATCTACTATACAATTTTATCCCGCCTATATATACTCAATAATACGTCAGCCTCTTCCAAACCATAACCAAAAAAATTTTTTTCCGCTTTCAACACTACCGTTGCTACAAAATCCACCGTTTCTAGTCCACAAACAGTTCCTTTCACCTATTAAACAACCATTTCGTCTAGTTCTGATAACTTTCGCTTTATTTCCATTTCCGTTTTTCCCACATCACTGGTCTTTAAATATGTCTGCTTGTGTCTGTATATGTCTGGATGGATATGTGTGTGTGTGCGAATGTATATCCATCCTTCGTTCCCCCTAAGGTAAGTCTTTCTGCTCCCGGGATTGGAATGACTCCTTACCCTCTCCCTTAAAACCCACATCCTTTCGTCTTTCCCTCTCCTTCCCTCTTTCCTGATGAGGCAACAGTTTGTTGCGAAAGCTTGAATTTTGTGTGTATGTTTGTGTTTGTTTGTGCGTCCATCGACATGCCAGCGCTTTCGTTTGGTAAGTCACATCATCTTTGTTTTTAGATATATTTTTCCCACGTGGAATGATATTAAAAAAAGCGCTGGCAGGTCGATAGACACACAAACAAACACAAACATACGCACAAAATTCAAGCTTTCGCAACAAACGGTTGCTTCGTCAGGAAAGAGGGAAGGAGAGGGTCTTTCCCTCTCCTTCCCTCTTTCCTGACGAAGCAACCGTTTGTTGCGAAAGCTTGAATTTTGTGCGTATGTTTGTGTTTGTTTGTGTGTCTATCGACCTGCCAGCGCTTTTATTTGGTAAGTCTCATCATCTTTGTTTTTAGATATATTTTTCCCACGTGGAATGTTTCCTCTATTATATTCATATATATATATATACAGGGTTATTACAAATGATTGAAGCGATTTCACAGCTCTACAATAACTTTATTATTTGAGATATTTTCACAATGCTTTGCACACACATACAAAAACTCAAAAAGTTTTTTTAGGCATTCATAAGTGTTCGATATGTGCCCCTTTAGTGATTCGGCAGACATCAAGCCGATAATCAAGTTCCTCCCACACTCGGCACAGCATGTCCCCATCAATGAGTTCGAAAGCATCGTTGATGCGAGCTCGCAGTTCTGGCACGTTTCTTGGTAGAGGAGGTTTAAACACTGAATCTTTCACATAACCCCACAGAAAGAAATCGCATGGGGTTAAGTCGGGAGAGCGTGGAGGCCATGACATGAATTGCTGATCATGATCTCCACCACGACCGATCCATCGGTTTTCCAATCTCCTGTTTAAGAAATGCTGAACATCACGATGGAAGTGTGGTGGAGCACCATCCTGTTGAAAGATAAATTCGGCGCTGTCGGTCCCCAGTTGTGGCATGAGCCAATTTTCCAGCATGTCCAGATACACGTGTCCTGTAACGTTTTTTTCGCAGAAGAAAAAGGGGCCGTAAACTTTAAACCGTCAGATTGCACAAAACACGTTAACTTTTGGTGAATTGCGAATTTGATGCACGAATGCGTGAGGATTCTCTACCGCCCAGATTCGCACATTGTGTCTGTTCACTTCACCATTAAGAAAAATGTTGCTTCATCACTGAAAACAAGTTTCGCACTGAACGCATCCTCTTCCATGAGATGTTGCAACCGCACCGAAAATTCAAAGCATTTGACTTTGTCATCTGGTGTCAGGGCTTGTAGCAACTGTAAATGGTAAGGCTTCTGCTTTAACCTTTTCCGTAAGATTTTCCAAACCGTCGGCTGTGGTACGTTTAGTTCCCTGCTTGCTTTATTTGTCGGCTTCCGTGGGCTACGCGTTAAACTTGCCCGCACGCGTTCAACCGTTTCTTCACTCAACGCAGGCCGACCCGTTGATTTCCCCTTACAGAGGCATCCAGAAGCTTTAAACTGCGCATACCATCGCCAAATGGAGTTAGCAGTTGGTGGATCTTTGTTGAACTTCGTCCTGAAGTGTCGTTGCACTGTTACGACTGACCGATGTGAGTGCATTTCAATCACAACATATGCTTTCTCGGCTCCTGTCGCCATTTTGTCTCACTGCGCTCTTGAGCACTCTGGCGGAAGAAACCTGAAGTGTGGCTTCAGCCGAACAAAACTTTATGAGTTTTTCTACGTATCTGTAGTGGGTCATGACCATATGTCAATGAATGGAGCTACAGCGAATTTATGAAATCACTTCAATCATTTGTAATAGCCCTATATATATATATATATATATATATATATATATATATATTGTGTGTGTAATACACACACACACAGAGATATATATATATATATATATATATATATATATATATATATATATATATATATATATCTCTGTGTGTGTGTGTATTACACACACAATTTATCATTGAATTACATAATGCAGAAGACCCTGCTTCAATCAAAAGAAATATATCACAAGACTCCTCTAATACTTGTATGGGTAAATTACAATCTAATATGTCCACTTTATAATTTTTTAACCTGATTATTTATTTATGTCAATTTTATGCTGCATGAATTCTCTAATTGAGTAAAAACTATATTTTAATAAATATTCTTTAAGGAATGCTTTAAATTTACAGAGTTTCTTTATGTTTTTGATTTCTTTTGGCAATTTATTGTCTATCTTGACACATAGTGATTTGGTTTTAGTTTTATTCATTCTGTCTAGGTACAAGCAATTACTGTTTCTGGTTTGGTGATCATGTATGCAGTTGTTTGCTAAGTATTGCTCAATATTTTTGTGAATAAAAACTGTAGTTTGCAAGATATATTCACTTGGGATTGTCAGAATACCCCACTTTTTAAATAGCTCACTGCAGTGTGTTCTTTTGTGACTCTTGCTCATTATTCTGATAGCTCGTTTTTGCAATCTGAACACATATTTCACATTTTGGGCATTTGCACCCCAGAGTATTATGCCATAACTTATTATAGAATGTATGTGTGCAAAGTGTGTCATTCTGTGGCATGAACTATTGCACACAGATTGCACACAGTGACTAATATTCGTAAGGCATAGCATGCTGTGCTAATTTTTTTCCTAAGCACCCTAATATGTTCATCCCATTTTAGTTGTTGATCAACATACATACCCAAAAATTTTCTGCTGGCTACACACTCTACAGTTTCATTCTGAACTTTAAGTTTTGTCATATTTGGTGTTTTCTTTATATAGAAGTTTATGTTATTAGTCTTCTTCACATTAATGGTTACTTTGTTGTTATTTGACCAGTTGTGAACTTCCATAAGTGCCTTTTCAGCTTTTACATTTAACATTTCTGGTGTCCTGTCTGTAATTATTATATTGCTGTCATTAGCAAACAACACTGTTTCTCCTTGTGTTACCCACTGTGGGAAGTCATTAATATAAATAAGAAATAGTATTGGGCCTAACACACTCCCTTGAGGTACTCCAATGTTCAAATATTCTCCATCTGGAAGATGTTTCACTAAATAATTTGAGCTACTTGAAATTTGAAATATCTCCACCCTCTGCACTCTGTCTACAAGGTAAAATCTAAACTATTTATTTACAACCCCCCTGATTCCTAGTGCTTCAAGTTTACCTAGTAGTATTTTATGGTCAACTGTATCAAATGCTTTGCTGAGATTTAGGAAAATGGCTGTTGCTGTTGGAGGACATCGAAAAAGTGCAAAGAAGGGCAGCTCATTCCATGTTATCGTGCAATAGGGGTGAGAGTGTCACTGACATGATACACGAGTTGGAGTGGCAGTCACTGACACAAAGGCGGTTTTCTTTGTGGCAATAAATTAATCCTGATGAACAAGCCAACTAGGAGATTAGGCAATTGAACTATGGCAGACACTTGAGCTTCAGATCCTGCACTAAGTTTCAAAGGTATAATGTAACAGACATAGATTCATTTATTGTAGTATATGATATACCTGATTAGTAAACAACAAAATATACTGTAATTTTTATGATGTATTCATAATCTTTATGGCCACATCCTATTTTTCAACTTATTCTCATTGTTGTTTAATGATATTTGTGACAATGTAGAAGGTACTGAAATAACTTTTGTTCAAGTCTTTTTTTTTTAAATATTGTTCATGAAGTAAACATGTGTTAATTACTAGTTTTAAATATAGTATGGGATAGTATATTATGTATGTATTAATCAGGACTGCTGAACAGAACTACAACTGTTGTACATGAGTGAGATATTAATTTAATTCTAATGACAATTTAGATATCATAATATTAATTGTTAAAAATACTCATCATGAAATATTTGACATGAAAAGTCATTACATTTTATGAAATTTATTATGAACAAAATGTTTATGTTTTCTGCTGTACATACATCATGCTTAAATGATTTTGTACTGGTTTTTTTTGTATATAGCAAATAGCTTAAAATACCATTTTTAATACTACCTACGATTGTTTACATTATTGACATGTTATATGAGTGATGGTAGCTGCAACCACAGGAGTGGCAATCGAGATATCATTCAGTTCGACACATTTACATCTCAATGTTTGTTAATGAAAAGTTGTATAATGAATAAGTAAAGAAATTACACATAAATTGTGAATGTTGAAAAATAATATTTACTGTGAGAAAGTCATTTGTTATGTTGTAGAAATGCCACTTATTTCCTAGAGAATCATCCCAATACTTTTTGCAAACAAGAACTAAGCATTAAATTGATAAAAAATGATAAACACCTCCAATTGAGCAATATAAGTATAAATTTTTCAGCAAAGTTTTTTTTCATCCAAAAAATTTTATCTAATTACTTGCAAGTGCTTATATTCAATGCTGAGTATAAGCCATAATGCAAAGCCACAAAACCAATATTTTTTAAAAGTTAATTACAGATTGTTTGAGAGTAGCAACAATTGAAGGGTCATAAGTATGTGTTCGCTGTCAAAATATGTCACTTACTGCATCTATGCAAGTGGGCTTCTGCAGCTATGTGTTAAAAGATGAGCTCAGACTAATCAGCCAATTAGGACATACCCTACAGGCAATTGATGTATGGCAAAATTGTGAGAGACTTAGATTCTACAACAAGTTTCATTGTATGACAGCTACTTCCATTTGTTAATGTAGAATTTGACTTGTTCCATTTCCACGAAGATTCTCCTACAATGTGGCATCTATGGAGGTAATGAATGAATGATACAGAGTGAGAGTTATTAAGCAATTAAAACATTAGAACTGCAAAAGAGGAGTGTACAAATAATGCAAAAAAGATGAATTGTGTAAGATACATTATTTATAAGTCCAAAAAGCCTTTGTCTGCATATATTAGATAAAATTAACTTACTGGAAATTCATGGCTCCAATATATGGGCTGTTTTTTCTTAATATCAGTGCAAGAGTACAGCGGAACATATCAATTGGAACTGCTATAACATTGCAGTTTTGATGATTCCATGAGCTTTGTATGGACAGATCAGTTGACAGGAAGGCATACTTGTTTTCTGTGCACACTCTAGATAGACCTTCAGGTTTTGTTCTTGGTGGATTATGAATGTCCATTTGTTTACTGAACAACTTTTGCAGGAGCATTTGCTGTGACAGCTGCAAATAAAATGATAAATAATATATTTTATTTTTGTCAGCTGCATATATGTTTCAGTAATTAAAAACCATCCTCAAACCAAAGATAAGTTTGCACAACATTTTTTATATTAGTAAATTATTGCCAGAGGTGAAATAATTGATACGTGACAGAAAAAGTCCTAGGAATGAATGTTCATTGAACACTGGGGATTTTGTAGACTTACACGTATGCACTGAGAGTCATGTGATTAATTAAAGGAGAATATTCAGTAGACTAAAAAGAAAAAAATCTGACTACACAGTAATATGCATACTATTGCATGAAAAATTATACTAATAATTTTATTTTTTTCAGTCATTAGAAATATCTAACAATATCAGACAGATATGGATGATATAATAAAGTCTAATAATTTCATCTGTAGTCATGAGTAAATAAGAAATGAAATATAGAAGGTTCTTTATTTCTTTTTATAAAAGCAGTAAAATGTAAATAAAGGGAAGTAAAAATGCTGGAATTGTAATAGTATCAACACAAAAAGATGCTACATTGCATGCATCTTTGAAGGAAATTAAGATGTTGAAGTGATTGAGGAAAGGAAAAACACCCTACTATTTGAACCAAAAGTAAACTTCCTTAAACATGGAAGAAAATATTCTCAAAATTTCAGACAAGATTGGTTTACAACAACAAAAACAATCAATTTTTGACAAGATAATTTAACTGGATGTATAAAAATTCTACTTGCCAAGTGGTTGCAGAATAGGGACATAAAAGAAAGTTATAATCAGGCAAGCTTTCAGAGCCTGTGGCACTTCTTCAGGCAGACGGGTTGAAGGGGAAGAAAGAGGGGTGAAGGAAAAGGACAGGAGAGGTCCAGAAAAAGGGGTAGATTTCAGGAAAGTCACCCAGAACTGCAGGTCAAGGGAGACTTACCAGATGAAGTGAGAAGGAAAGACTCTCTCCTTCTCATCCCATCTGGTAAGTCTCCCTTGACTTTCCCAAAATCTACCCCTTTTCCTAGAACTCTCCTGTCCTTTTCCTTCACCCCTCTTCCTTCTCCTTCAGCCCTTCTGTCTAAAGAAGGAGCTACAGACTCCGTAAGCTTGCCTGATTATAACTTTCTTTTATATGTGTTTTCTGCTGCCATCTGGTGAGTAGATTTTTTTATCTATCCAATTAAATTATTAAACAAGATTTGTTGTTTTAGTGTACAGTATAATGACTCTTTGATTATATTCATATCAGACTTTTATATTTTACATGAACAGTTGTCACATCAAGAGTAGGAAAATAATTGTGTAGTGCACACATACGTATTCGAGGGAAATAATTACCTTAAAAAAATCATACTCGAAGGAGTTTCCAGTGACGCTCAGCATATATGAACCATCCTGTTCAATTTCAGCAAAATTCTGAAATGGTAGCTTTTGCTCGCTGACAGTAAGTATGGAGATAATCCCTGCAGAATACGCTGATAGCAAGACAGACCCTGTGATATAAGCTGCAAATCGTAGGCATTGTTCTGATGTGATCCTGTGGTGGTAACTAGTAGTTTCATCTGTTGTGAATCAAAAGCATATAAATCAAAGCAATGTTAAGCATTATTTTCTTGGAAAAACATCAGTAGGCCTATATCAATTTTTTTAAGAATATAAAATAAAACTGACACTTGTTTATTTGCATATTTTATCTGCTGACTCCTACATTTTTCCTTATGATACTTTAAATTTTTCCAGGAATTGAGTGTTAAATGTGTTTCAGGAAAAGAAGCCAGATCACCATTAATTATTCTGACTGTATTTTGGCTGAAAGCTTACCAAGTCATTTTTGAGGCAAAATTCTGAAAGAAGAACTAAGATTGATCCACAAATATGTCTGAAAATTTATCATACTTCCTTTTTTATCTTCAGTTTCTTTTCTTTTCCTTTCATTCATCTCTTTTTTCTGTGTGTTTCTGATTCCCTTTTTCTATTTTTTTTCTTGCGATGAAATAAAATTCATCAAATGTAGCAAAAATTTGGTGTGACCAATGGATGCACTCAAAACAAAATAGATATCTCAATTTTTTTTAAATCATGCATGAAGAAGGAGAGCTAACTTTGTGGAAAAATTAAGTAATCAAAAATAATTCCTCTTGTAGTTCTTTCTGCTCCTTTTCCCATCCACCTGTGAAATGTTTTAATGAATATTTCTGATTGTAGTAACTGATTACACAGCAAATTCCACTCAGCATAGTGAATACTAATGTTCTGCATAATTCATATTGCAGAAGTCAATACATATGAATATTGAAATGAAACGTAGAGCAAGTAATAATTCATAAATAGTTCTCACCATATTTCTGAACAAATGCTCCAATGACTGAAAAGATAGCATCACATAATGGTTTCCTCTGTAGATAAAATATACCTCCCATGACAATGGTATAGGCAAATAAAGTAAACATAATAGCCAGCCACAAATCATGTTTCAGTGGAACAAGAAGCTCCAGTGGATTTGGACCCAACTGAGTAATTCCATCACTTCTGATGAATATGTAGTACCTATTCACAAAGAAGTTTCAATATTACATTTAAAAAACACACACACTTCATTGTAGATAACTGCATACTAAATTAAGCATTTGAGTGTTGAAGAATGTACAGAAACTGTAATAAAGAGTTTTTGATGAAAGTTTTAATATATGTCAACCAAAAATTAAAGTAGATGTCATGCAATTAATGTTGATAGAAGACATGGTTAATGAGCCCAGCAAAATATTTAGACAATCTATGACAGAAGTGATGGTTACAGCTTACTTCATGGACAATAAAATTATAGAATAGAATCAACTATCTACAGAGGACAGAGTAAACATAAAATTCATATTAAAAATATGATATATGCAGAAAAGAGTCTGTTCATAAAAAACCAAATTTCAGTCTCTATAATGTAAACAAATGAAGCACAGAACCTGTTTTTGCAAATGTGTGCACAGCAGTTTCATGCATATATCACACCTTTTTCTGACATAGAAACAGCTGGGTTATGAGGGTGGGAATATAGTGAGAACATATCAAAAGCAGTCAGAGAGATTATAAAAAAAGTTATGCAGAATTAGCTGGATACTTTGGGATGACTGATCCAGCAACCAGCTGCCATCTGTTATCTCTGCTACAAGAGGTATGTTTAATAAAGTAGCTCTCAGTGTGAAGTTGTCTATGTTCATTTATTGATGTGTATTTGCAGTATATTATTTTATGCGGTTGTGAGCCATATGTATAAAACTGGTAGCCCCAATATTGAAAAAAATGGGCATAAGTGTGGACAGTCCCTTTTGTGGACAGTTAAATATGGCATCACAGCAGTGGTACACACTCACAAGCAATTGCACTCCATCATGAAAAAGATTCAAGAAATTTACAATTAAATCCTGGATTTGGAGCTCTCTCTTCCTGCAATGCAAAGTGGACGCAGTGCATAGAAAAAAATGGAATCCTAAAACTATACACAACCCTGTGGCAGTTCAACAAATGCAGACAACAATTCCAACCACACGCTGCTGTGCATTTCATCTTTGCACTATGCCATGACGTGATGTTAAACCACATTTGAAAATCTGAGTGTTCCAGTGATTTGTTCCACATCGTGATCACACCCAGGAGCAATGAATTCCCTTTTGTGGTTTCGAGAGGTTCTTTCACATCATATTTGCTGTTATGGGCCCCATTGTTTATGCTCAACCAACTACAAATTTGATTTGCTGTGTTGGAAAATATTTTGTGCACCAACAAGTTACAAATCATTATGAACAATTTATCCTAATGATCAGCAATTTAGACCAGATAACACTGATGTCAGACATCATCAGACACCCGCCATATTCCATCAAGCTTACCTTGCTATGAAAGCTGAATTAATTGCTTGCTGCACCAAACCCACAGACCAAAGGCAAAGAAAAATGCTTTATCAAAAGAAAGAGGGAGACAAAAATCCCCATCAGAATTTTGACAGCACCTATGAGGTATGACAGATATAATTACAGTTTTTGATAATTTGTTGCTGCATACACTCGTGTTCAGAAAAAAATAAAATGACTAGAGATAGAATGCTCATATTCACAGAACATGTACATTAGTATGTTCAGCAGAAATGATTAGCATTTCAGTCACCTTGGTTTAGCATGTGTCCCATTACCTGGGAAGCACAAGGTATGCCATGGGCCCTGATACCTTGTTCCACATGTGATGGCTATTACATGTATAAGGCACAAATGGTGTCCTGCGATATAACAATCCATGCTGCAGTCACCTGGTTCCAAAGTTCATCTGTGGTGGTTGGCATTGGGTCACAGCACTGCACTCATTGTTTCACCATATCCCAAATATTTTCGATTGGCAACAAGTCTGGTGATCTGGCAGTCCAGAGCAAAAGACTGAGCTCCTGTGACACCAAGAAGGCACATCTTCATGCAGCAATATGTGGTTGTGCAATAAAAAACGCTAAAACTCCTCCCAAACAGGCCATGAAGGCCCAACAGTACCGACCAGCCGCCGTGTCATCCTCAGCCCATAGGCATCACTGGATGCAGATATGGAGGGGCATGTGGTCAGCACACCACTCTCCCTGCTGTATGTCAGTTTCCAAGACATGAGCCGCTACTTCTCAATCAAGTAGCTCCTCAGTTTGCCTCACAAGGGCTGAGTGCATCCTGCTTGCCAACAGTGCTCGGCAGACCTGATGGTCACCCATCCAAGTGCTATCCTAGCCCGACAGTGCTTAACATTGGTGATCTGATGGGAACTGGTGTTACCACTGCGGCAAGACCATTGGCCGTGGTCGTGCAATCCCTTGGCGAAAAATGGCACCTGGGATGTTGTGCAGAAAGGGTATGGCTATGGGTCACAGGACGTTATTCACAATGGGCACATGCCCTGGACATGCACCAACTGTGATTTGCGGCTGTACCCAATAGCACACCACACCATAAAACCTTGAGTTGGTACTGTATGTCTTGTGCAAATGTAGTCACTGTGATTCCGCTTCCCCTGTCTGTGTTTCTGCCCATTCGTTAAAGGTAGGCAGGTAAGTAGATGACGTGCATGCAACCCATGCCATAATACACTCCTGGAAATGGAAAAAAGAACACATTGACACCGGTGTGTCAGACCCACCATACTTGCTCCGGACACTGCGAGAGGGCTGTACAAGCAATGATCACACGCACGGCACAGCGGACACACCAGGAACCGCGGTGTTGGCCGTCGAATGGCGCTAGCTGCGCAGCATTTGTGCACCACCGCCGTCAGTGTCAGCCAGTTTGCCGTGGCATACGGAGCTCCATCGCAGTCTTTAACACTGGTAGCATGCCGCGACAGCGTGGACGTGAACCGTATGTGCATTTGACGGACTTTGAGCGAGGGCGTATAGTGAGCATGCGGGAGGCCGGGTGGACGTACCGCCGAATTGCTCAACACGTGGGGCGTGAGGTCTCCACAGTACATCGATGTTGTCGCCAGTGGTCGGCGGAAGGTGCACGTGCCCGTCGACCTGGGACCGGACCGCGGCGACGCACGGATGCACGCCAAGACCGTAGGATCCTACGCAGTGCCGTAGGGGACCGCACCGCCACTTCCCAGCAAATTACGGCCACTGTTGCTCCTGAGGTATCGGCGAGGACCATTTGCAACCGTCTCCATGAAGCTGGGCTACGGTCCCGCACACCGTTAGGCCGTCTTCCGCTCACGCCCCAACATCGTGCAGCCCGCCTCCAGTGGTGTCGCGACAGGCGTGAATGGAGGGACGAATGGAGACGTGTTGTCTTCAACGATGAGAGTCGCTTCTGCCTTGGTGCCAATGATGGTCGTATGCGTGTTTGGCGCCGTGCAGGTGAGCGCCACAATCAGGACTGCATACGACCGAGGCACACAGGGCCAACACCCGGCATCATGGTGTGGGGAGCGATCTCCTACACTGGCCGTACACCACTGGTGATCGTCGAGGGGACACTGAATAGTGCACAGTACCTCCAAACCGTCATTGAACCCATCGTTCTACCATTCCTAGACCGGCAAGGGAACTTGCTGTTCCAACAGGACAATGCACGTCCGCATGTATCCCGTGCCACCCAACGTGCTCTAGAAGGTGTAAGTCAACTACCCTGGCCAGCAAGATCTCCGGATCTGTCCCCCATTGAGCATGTTTGGGACTGGATGAAGCGTCGTCTCACGCGGTCTGCACGTCCAGCACGAACGCTGGTCCAACTGAGGCGCCAGGTGGAAATGGCATGGCAAGCCGTTCCACAGGACTACATCCAGTATCTCTACGATCGTCTCCATGGGAGAATAGCAGCCTGCATTGCTGCGAAAGGAGGATATACGCTGTACTAGTGCCGACATTGTGCATGCTCTGTTGCCTGTGTCTATGTGCCTGTGGTTCTGTCAGTGTGATCATGTGATGTATCTGACCCCAGGAATGTGTCAATAAAGTTTCCCCTTCCTGGGACAATGAATTCACGGTGTTCTTATTTCAATTTCCAGGAGTGTAAATGGCAATGAACTGTCACACTTGATGGTGTATGATGTGTTACATTGTTTGACTGTTGTGATAGAGCTCAGACAGACACAGATCTGTCCTGCAGTGCCACTCGTATGAAGTGTCAATCTTGTTGGGGGATCATCTGGGTGGTGCAACCTGACCCAACTTGTTGTGTTCTACGACATTCTGTGAACCATTCTGCACACATCTGTTGCACTGCCGAAACACTTTGGCCCACATTAGCAGCAATTTCCCAGATGGATACATCACATTCTCTCGCTAATAATGTGCCCTCTTTCAGATTCACTGATTTGATGGTACAGTTCGCACATATGTCTGTGAGACATCCTGGACATCTACTCAGGTCACACTGATCCATTACCTTCCATTTATAGTGACAAAAAGAGCCACAGATGCATTTTACTGGTAGGTGGTGTTGCACCATGATATCAATGTTGACCTTGAACCTGCACCTCAACATGGTTCAAATGCTGATTACGAGGGTTGACTGAAAAGTAATGCCTCCACCTTCATAACTCTTCAACAGTTGGCACCATTGGTATGCAGCAGGTACTGGCTTATTCCATAGCCTCTTCTCTACACCTCACATGAAAGTGGTAAACAATCTGGTAGTCACCATCTATGGTCACAAGTTACTGATCATTGACACAGGCCTTGCGACCACCTTCACATGGACATTTGTAGCTGCCAATGTTACAGAGCCCATATTGACCTCTGACTTCCCTGCTTATTATGAATTAATAGCAAATTTGAGAAAAGCACAACCACAGAACACAGTCAATGGCAGCGCAATAACTAGCACACTGTGACACTCAATTTATAGCACAGTACAGAGAGTAGACATCACCAACACCTGGGATGACTAGTTTATGGATACCAAGCACAACACTGTGTATTTTACCTGAACCACACCTGTCCATTCAGAATTCAGTATTCGGTATTCAGTTTATTCACCATTGACCACTTACAGCGGAATAGGTCTGAACATTAAATATACAATTAACAATAACTTTACGGTAAAGTTTTTACAATTTAATTCCTTTTCTTTTAGAAATATTCTTATATACTAATGTCAATGATTATTTCAAAATATTCTGTTATCTTATAAAATGGGTGTTTGAACAAACCAGTCATAAACCTTACATTTGAAAATATTACTGGTCAGTGACCGAGCAGATGCTGGAAGTTTATTGAAGAGTTTTAAACTCATTATTTTGTGTGAGTTTGCAGTCTTTGTGAGTCTGTGTCTTGGTATGTCGAAGTCCAGTTTGCCTCTGGTGGTGTGGGGATGTATGTTCTCTCTGGTCTCGAACTCATTTAAGTTGCTTTTGACATAAAGCAGTGCTGTGTAGATGTATAGATTCACAACAGTTAATATCATGTGCTTGATAAAGAGGGGGCGGCAGTGTTCCTCGGGCTTAGCTTTGCTTATTATTCTGATTACTTTTTTTTTTAATTTTCAGAATTTCACTGACAAAGCAAGAATGTCCCCATAACAACATGCCGTAGGAAATGTGTGACTGAAAGAGGCCAAAATATACCACCTTTACTCATCAGTGACTACATGTGTCAGTCTCCAGATGAGATAACACACTCTTGCTATTCTCTTGCAGATATGGCTAATGTGTTCCTCCCAGTTTAATTTTGAATCAATGTGGAATCCTAACAATTTTATTGATTTGCTTTCAACAGCTGTAGTTAAACCCAGAATTAGTTCTTGTGTTTTATCAGGATTACACAGGAGTTCATTAGAAGAAAACCAATCCATTACTAGTTCTAGGTTTTCCTGTGTTGCCTGATGCAGTTCTGTTGTGTCATGGGGTGTAATGAGCAATGTTGTATCATCTGCATAACACACAATTGAATTTGCTCCTACATGGTAAGGTAAGTCATTAATTGCAATGATGAACTGAAAAGGACCTAGGACCGAGCTCTGAGGCACTCCAGTCCGAATTTCCTTCAGTGAGGAGCATCTATTTCTAATTGATACAAACTGTCTCCTGTTACTTAAGTATGATTTGATTACATCCAAAGATGGTTTGTGTATGCCATAAAATTCCAGTTTTGCAAGTAGGGTGTTAGATGGTATGCAGTCGAAGGCTTTGCTAAGATCACAAAGTATGACTGATACTAGATCCTTATTTTCGAATGCAGTTAACACCTGGTTAACAACTTCAGTGACAGCAGTAGTGGTATTTTTACCATGTTGATATGCAAACTGTCTGTTGGAGAGGAGATCATGCTTATCAAAATAGTTATTTAGTTGACTGTACATTACCTATTCAAAAACTTTAGAGAAAATTGGGACAATAGAAACTGGTCGATAGTTTTGGGGCAGATGCTTATCTCCCTTTTTAAAGACTGGTATCACTTTAGCAGTTTTGAGTGCATCTGGGAAAACTCCAGATTCTAAACAAATATTAAAAATGAAAGAAAGCGGTTGACAGATAAGGTGTATTACTTTTTCATTACATAGTTAGAAAACCAATAACAGTCCATACTATTGGAGTTGGTGAACCTTGCCACAGCTTTTACAATATCCTCTGGTGTGACAACATTCCAGTGGAAAGTATACATCCTATGGGGCACAGCACCAAGATGATGTAGTGCACAAGTGCCATTTTGCTTTATTTTGTTTTTCAGCTCGCTCACTGAGGTTAAGAAGTAATTATTTACTTCTTCTGGGACCAGCATTGCATCTTGTGTATGGGTTTGTGAATTATATTGGTTGATGATATCCCATGCTGCTTTACATTTGTTGGGAGCACTTTCAATGTAATGTTCACATGCTTGTTTTTTGGCCAAGGACAGTTTGTCTTTGTAGATTTTTTTACATTTTAGATAAGTTCTGTAAGAAGTATTATCTAGCTCAGGTCCTCGTTTACAAGAATTTTTATATATTCTGTACAGTCTGATCATCTCCTCCCTAGTGAGAGCTAGCTCATCTGTATACCATTTTAGCTGTTTGTTTTTCTGTTTGTGCTTAGGGCTACTTTTGATTAATGGTGAGCAGGAGTACCATAACTCTATGAGTATTTCCAGGAAGTTGTTAAACACCATTTCACCAGCACCCTTCCCAGGTTGTGTGTTGTATACAAAGCCCCATTTCACAGCACACCCATAGACTTGTCCTGAAGTGGTTCACAGGAACAATGGTGATATCTGAAGAAATGCTCCTAGCTGGGATAATCCATCATTTTGACAGCCTGTGGTCTTCAACTTTGCACTTTGTTTGCAAGAAAGATTGATCCTGATGCCATGTGATAATTACCACATTTCAATGGCTCATGGTGCCCCTGTGAAGATTACCACACTTTAAATGCCAGGACAGTACCAGGAAGGTACCCTATGTACATCTACATATGCTTTACCCATCACAAAACTTTTCAGCATCATGGGCTACCAGATGCTTATGATGCATTGTAATTATGTCTTTGAGTTTATTTTGATTTTTATTTATGCCATTTGGTCTTAAAAATGCTGCATAGCATAGCAGTGTTTCATGGATGAGTATTAAAGACACTTTGGATTTCCTTTATATACCATGATGGCTTTGTAGTGTTCTAACCATATGCTTGGCTACATGTATGACACATGCAGAAAGTGTGTTCTTTCCTAGGAAGACTATTGAGGAAGTTTAGAGAACCGGCATCTAAAGCTGACTGCAGAATGATTCCAGTTCTGCCAAAGTACATTTTGTGTAAGCACACAAAGATAAGATAAGAGAAATTAGGGCTCATACAGAGGCATACATACAGTCGTTTTCTTCCCCCCCTCGCTCTATTTGCGAGTGGAACAGGAAAGGAAATGACTAGCAGGGCTACAGGGTACTCTGCCATGCATCATATGGTGGCTTGCAGAATATATATGTAGATGTACACGCAGATGTGTCAGAAGCAGTATAGCTATGGCATAATGCTGAATAAAGTAAAATGTGTCAATGGCAAAACAGAAGTGACCTTCCTGGAACAAACAATTTTGGTAGATGGCATTTGTCTGTTACCGTAAAAGACAGCAGCCCTGCAATACCCCTGACAGGCTATCAACAATTACAATTTTTGCTAGAAATGGTCAACTTTTATCACTGTCATCTACCAGTAATGGTGACTATACAAACACAACTTACGGATGTGTTCACAGGACACCACAGGTCAGAGATCCCTCAAGTGGACCTTGGAGATGGAAAAAGTTTTCCATGATGTCTAACTAGTGCAGTACTCCTTGATCACCGAGTGCCACATACGTCCTTGGCAATAGTCATAGACACTTGCCAAACAGAAATAGGTGCAGCCATATACCAACAAATTGGCCACCATTGGCAACGATTAAATTTTTTTCCAAAAATTCGCAACTAGTGCTGCTGTACTGGAATGCGTGTGGCAGGGAACTGCCTGCATTTTGTAGAGTTGTTAAATATTTCTGAGCAGTAATTGAAGCTTTCCTTGAGATAATTTACACTCAGCTCAAATTGAAAGTCTGTGCTTCCAGAAAACTAGCAATAAGTGTCTCCCCAGCAGTGCAGACATACAGTTTGTCAGCCTGTTTATGTAGATGAGTGCCACATAAAAGGAGCAGAAAACATCATGTCTGATTACTTTTCACACATCTGTGGTCTGGCAAATACCAAGGACTACAAATAACTAAATGGCACTCACACTGCAGATCCACAACTACACCATTTACTGGCCTTCCACAAAACTGCAACTCACTTAAATCCTGGTGCCAGGCATCTATATTTTGCCAAAACTCTGCAAAGTTGCTTTTAACTTATTTACAATCATACCCAACAGCAAATTACTGACAAACCATTTTGTGTGGCCAATGATTAAAAAAAATGCCTGTGAATGGGGATGTTTGTGACTTCAGTGTCAGCACTATGAAGTGGGGCAACATGTGCATGCGGAAACTGGGCAATTTCACAGTTCATCGATGAGATTTGCCCATGTCCACAATGATCTTGTAGGCTCCCTCCCACCTGAGGACAGTTACAGGCACCTTTTAACATCAGTGGAGAGATGTGCTTGATGGGTATAAGCCAAACACATAATGGATGATTTTGCTGAGGTAACAGCAAGGACCTTCATTGCCATATGGATAGCATGAGTCTGTTGACCCCACCACATCATTACAGATCTGTGCTGGCAGATTGAATCCGAATTGTTCCAAGAATTGTCCAACTTTTTCAGCATCCAGCATCATCACATGACAAGTTACCAGCACACCAGCAATGGGATGGTAGAAAAGTGGTATCAGACATGTGCCACCATGGGAAATGGACAGAGGTCTTCCCCTTGACCTTTAGGCTTTTGTACAGTTTATAAGCAGGCATCAGAGAATTATTATCAGAAATGGTTTATGAGGAGACATTACACATTACAGCTTGCACCACTGCCATCCACAGCAGAAATGCCACAGCAGGTACAACAACACCAAGATCACATAGCCTGCCTGCCTGCTTCATACCATGGCAAACACCCTATTGTTATCGAAAAAGCTTTGGGCAACTTCTCTGTGCAAATCCCATCAAATAGCTGCGCCAACCATGATACACCATTCCCTTCCCAGTGTTGTGATGAGGAGCCCTTGTAAAACAGCAAAACTGCAAAGGTTTCTATCGAGTTGTTCAATCTGGTGCGGGTACTGCCTTTGGCATTGACATTGGAAGCCTTACTGTATCTGAAAACACCTGTGCAGGCCTCTCCTGTGATTACTGAACCATTAGCCAGTAGCTACACAGTCACTGTAACAAAACTGCATCGACTTAATGCTCAGCATTCCACACAGTAACTGGGTGACAAATATCTACATCTACATCTACAAAAAGCTGTACACTCCAGGTGCTCCACACTATGGGAGGGGGAGGGGGGGGGGGAGGCAGAGAGATGGTAAGGGTGGGATGTTCAGGAGTAATCAGTCCAACAACTAGCTGTAGTGTGTGTTACCTCTTGTACAAGGCGTATCTTTGAAGTTAATCTCAGTGGTGAGTTATCTGTATTTGTGGATCTGTTTTTGTGTTGTTTAAAATAAAAAGTAATAAAATGTAGTTCTGTATGTTTCAATTGTATATACATTATTTTATGTGGTGTGCAAGCCTTACCTTCACTCATTATCCATAGAGATCCCATCTCACCCCTTAGAGTGCTAGACATGTTTCACACTAACAGTACATTTTGCCACAGAGTAGGTCCAAGTCACATCTATCCTAAGGCTGACTGACATTGCTCCAGGTATTTCAAAGTTATAGTTATGTGTCACCACTTTTCCTTCTCCAACCCCACAAGTATAGGTTCTAGGAGCACCTCATCCTCACAGTAACTGTCTCCTGATACTACAGGTGCATCATATGTGTACCAAGTTTGGATGAAAGTCTTGTTCATTTACATGAAAACTTCGGCAGGACTCAGCAGCAGCAGTAGCACCATTCTTGAAGATGGTAGATATGTGGATCACTGAAATGTCAGGCCCATATAGGATGATGGTTTCCAGTCATGTATCAGTTTTCAGTGCGACTCAGCAGCAGCATCTCTCCAGAAGGTGGTAGACAGCTGCATTGCCAAAACATTGAGTCAGGTTAGCCTTAATGGTATGATCTGGCAGCAAACTTGAGGAGATTATGAACACTCAATTATTCCCACATGAAATTTTCTCTCTGGAGCAGAATGTGTACTACAGTGAAACTTTCTAGTGGATTAAAACTGTGTGCCAGACTGAGACTTGAAATCGGGTCTTTTGCATGTGCAGGCAGGTGCTCTTTCAACTGAGCTACACAAGCACAAGTTACAAACTGTCCTCACATCTTTACTTTTGGCAGTACCTCATCTCCTATGTTCCAAACTTCACACAAACTCTCCTGTGAAACTTCCAGAACTAGCACTCCTCAAAGAAAGGGAATTGAGGAGACATGGCTTAGCCACAGCCTGGGGGATGTTTCCAGATGCAAATTTTCATTCTGCAGTGGAGTGAGCTCTGATATGAAACATCCTGTCAAATTAACACGGTGTGCCAAACTGAGACTTGCATTCAGGACCTTTTCCTTTCAAGGGCAAGTGCTCTACTAACTGAGCTACCCAAGCATGACTCATGACATGTCCTCACAGCTTTACTTCCACCAATACCTCAGCTCCTACCTTACAAACTTCACAGAAGCTCTCCTGTGAAACTTGCATGTAGAGCACTCCTGGAAGAAAGGATATTGCAGACACATGGCTTAGCCACAGCTTGGGGGATGTTACCAGACAGAAATTTTCACTCTGCAGTAGAGTGAGTACTGATATGAAACTTCCTAGCAGATTAAAACTGCATGCTGGACTGAGACTTGAACTCTAGACCTTTGCCTTTCACAGGTAAGTGTTCTATCAATTGAACTAAACAAACATGACTGACAACCTGACCTCACAGCTTTACTTCCAACAATGCCTCACCTCCAGCCTTCCAAACTTCATGTACTCCTGTGAAACTTGCAGTGAGAGCACTTGCAGGTGAAAATCAAAGGTCCCCAGTTTGAGTCTTGGTCTGGCACACAGTTTTAATCTGCCAGAAAGTTTCATACCAACAAACTTTCTATTGCAGAGTGAAAATTTCATTCTGAAAACGTCCCCCAGGCTGTGGCTAAGCCATGTCTCCACAATATCCTTCCTTCCAGTAGTGCTAGTCCTGCAAGTTTCACAGGAGAGCTTCTGTGAAATTTGAAAGGTAGGAGATACGATACTGGCAGAAGTAAAGCTGTCAGGATGGGTCATGACCTATGCTTGGGTAACTCAGTTGGTAGTGCACTTGCACATGAAAGGCATAGGTCCTGAGTTTGCATCTCAATCCAGCACACAGTTTTAGTCTGCCAGGAAGATTCCTCAATTATTTGTTCGATACAATGAAATATCTATCTTTCCTTGCTGTTTTTACCCTCTGCAGTATTACAGAAGTTACTCGTTGCTGTCCTGACATATATCTTACCATCCTGTCAGTCCTTCTTGTCGTTGATTTCCACATGTTCATGTCCTCACCAATTCTGTGTAGAACAACATAATTCCTTATCTTATCAGTTCACATAATTTTCAACACCCTTCTATAGTACAACATCCCATACATTTCCATTTTCTTCTGTTCCAGTTTTCCCAAAGTCCACAATTTACTTCTACTCAACGTCATGCTCAAAATGTACATTCTCAGAAATTTCTTCGTCAAATTAAGATTGATTTTTGATACCAATAGACTTCTTTTTCCTACATTAGTCTGGTCTTTATGTCCACATTGCTTCTACTGACATATGTTGTTTTGCTTCCAATGCAGTAGGATTCCTTCCCTTCATCTACTTAGAAGTCTCCTACTGTGATGTTAATTATATTGTTAATCTCATCTACAATATATTGTAGAACAAATAATGATCTTCAGAATGTAAAGAGTGAGTCTATGACCTATTGTTGTGTGTGTGTGTGTGTGTGTGTGTGTGTGTGTGTGTGTGTGTGTGTGTGTGTGCATTTAGTAGAACAATTAATTAAGATAAATGACAAAGATTCATTCAGTGTATAATGTAACATACAAGATAAGACCATGATATCCAGAGTAACAATGAATATGATAAAAAGGACCCAAATGTAATCTACACTACATGAATTTAAAATTTCTTGTAAATTGCTTGAAAAAAATCTGTATGAGTGACCTTCCAAGAAATATAGGTGTTGTAAATGAAACCACTGATGTCCTTGCTGCAGACATTGTGAACAATGAGAGCCCAACATGTGCTTTTCCTTCATGGACATCACCTACCATCCCTGACCATTGGCCATTATCGTAGGAGCCACAGGAAGGATCCTTTTTTACTATCAGCTGGGTTCTGAAACAAAGTTAGCTTTTATTCATTAAGTAATGTAAATGCAATCTATTTATATTTAAAATATCTACATATAAGCATTGAAGATTACTTTACAGTGGACAAATATATTTCAAACAAATCATGAAAATAAACAACTAAACAATCACAAGCATGGTAAAGTTGCTAACAGTTTGTTGTGTACATTTATGACATTTATGTACAGCCTAAGACTTTGACTCTGACATCTCTATACATATACTATTTCATATCATTCTAATAATTAACTTGTTCTTGTTCAAAAGAAAGTACAGAATTCATTCATTGGACACTTTATAGAAAAATAATCCAAATATGGGTGACACACTTATAACTGTCACATGGAATGGTGCACGTTATTTTGTAGGTTTCATTTTTGGTAGGTAATAAATTGTAATGTAATTGATAAGCATTTGATTTTTATGGTCTATCTTGGAAAGCTCTCTAGTGGTATATGCCTATCTTTAGGTACAGGAGTTGTTAATGGTGATGTAGTATAATACCCTGCAATGTAAAAGTGAGATGTATAATTATGACAAAATCTATTGTTTTCGTATACTCTTCAAATGGCAGCAATATTCAATCTAAGATAAAGAAGCTCCTAGAAAAATCAACAGCAGGAGCACCAGGGAAATCCAGAGAATGAGTCTGAGATCCAGAAGATATACAGCAAAATCATCATATGAAACAACAGCAGCAAGCACACGGAGAATTTGACTGGCAATGAGACAAAGATGAGTCACAATATGAGATGATGACTTTTTAAAATACTGTGGAAAAATGAGGAGAGATCCACCCCATATCTAAGTAACATGACCAAGGTAAATGATGAACAGTGTCAGTATCTTTACAAGATGTCTCCCTTCACAAGGAATAAGCCATTTGGTGTGTTGAAAGAAATAACAACATCTGTCTCAGTGGGACTATGTACTAGCAGATATGAGGAAGTTACCCTTCTACAAATCAATATATATATATATAGCAGTACAAATAAGATACTAGAATTGAAACCTTATTGTAGAAGTAAGAAAGTGGATGTAGTTTGTATATGAAAACACTGACTAACTGAACCTGAAATAGACATCTTTGTTTCTCAAAGTCATGCTGTTGCTAGAATAATGTGTAAAAAAAAAAATTAGATTGTTATCAATATAATGGAAGGAAACATTCCACGTGGGAAAAATTATATATAAAAACAAAGATGAGGTGACTTACCGAACAAAAGCGCTGGCAGGTCGATAGACACACAAACAAACACAAACATACACACAAAATTCAAGCTTTCGCAACA
Source organism: Schistocerca piceifrons (assembly GCF_021461385.2). Taxonomy (NCBI): domain Eukaryota; kingdom Metazoa; phylum Arthropoda; class Insecta; order Orthoptera; family Acrididae; genus Schistocerca; species Schistocerca piceifrons. The sequence goes on along the minus strand of NC_060139.1, from coordinate 307,578,794 downwards.
AACTGTTGCCTAATCAGGAAAGAGGGAAGGAGAGGGGAAGACGAAAGGAAGTGGGTTTTAAGGGAGAGGGTAAGGAGTCATTCCAATCCCGGGAGCGGAAAGACTTACCTTAGGGGGAAAAAAGGACAGGTATACACTCGCACACACGCACATATCCATCCACACATACACAGACACAAGCAGAGTCTGCTTGTGTCTGTGTATGTGTGGATGGATATGTGCGTGTGTGCGAGTGTATACCTGTCCTTTTTTCCCCCTAAGGTAAGTCTTTCCGCTCCCGGGATTGGAATGACTCCTTACCCTCTCCCTTAAAACCCACTTCCTTTCGTCTTCCCCTCTCCTTCCCTCTTTCCTGATTAGGCAACAGTTTGTTGCGAAAGCTTGAATTTTGTGTGTATGTTTGTGTTTGTTTGTGTGTCTATCGACCTGCCAGCGCTTTTGTTCGGTAAGTCACCTCATCTTTGTTTTTATATATAAATTAGATTGTTAGTTTGCTGTGGTGGTTTCAGTACAGAAATATGAGGTCATCATGACTTCAAAACAAAGAGGATAGGTGACTAGCATCGTGGAGTAGGGATGTGGAGCCACTGTGCTCTGGACACCAATTTGCACTGAGTGATGTTAGATGGTTGATGCCTCCTGTATTGTCCAAAGTTTAGTATATGTTTATTTAGACCTATTGGTGTTTTTGTGTCACTTACATGTCACCTACTATCAAACAGAGGTATGCTAACACAAATGACGCTGACATTATTTGTGAAATACCATTGTCTGTCATGCTATTGTGCATTAACAATTGATGCAAAGCTTATTCTGTTCATTGTTCCTTGCAGCCATAAGGCTACAAATTCATTGAGAGTAACCATAGTGGAGTGCACCCATTGACTTCATCAACAAATTGTGTGGAATATGGAGCAAAATGTGCGCATAATGTCATCTCACAAAATATAGTGATTGCGACTCAGCAGTGGCCATCACTGGAGTCTCTATTAGTGAACCCGCATGCCACCCCCATGTTGAGCTGCTTCAAGGATAGTCTGATTTCAGGTTTCGCACAATCAGATATAGTGCTGATAGGTCTTCTACATCAGCTGTGCTACTATTGCCAATGCCTGATGCACCCGTCTCATATGCACAACCTTTATGAAATATCGATGCCATGTTCCCATCTCCAACTACATCATGATTGAAAGGCCCAGAAGTAGTCATGTCTTCCCAGTCATCTCAGGTGGTACAACTGTTATCAGAATTCACAGGATAACACAGAGCTGCAGCACAATGAGAACTCCCACTATTCTGATCAGACTAAGTGTCATTGTGCTTCACAAAACAGTTGAGTGTGTATTTGCTTCACTAAACATTATCTATCACAGTTCAGAATTTCTGATCTTAATCTGTTATCTCACAGAACATCTCAAAGTAATAAGTGATGTTATCCTTTCCCCTCCTCCACTCAATAAGTCTGATGCAGCAAAAACATCACACTACATGAATTGCTCACAATCCTGAACAACAGATGTGGCGAGTCTTTTATGACAAGCAGCTCACTGAGGGAACCCCTTAAGAATTATAGCATTGCCTACATTTGGTAGTTGACCCCACACTAATGCCAGATCCAACCCTTTGGACATTATGGATTGTGAAACTTCCATCTCAGCTACAGCTTGCAATGACTGTGCATGAGATGAAACCACTTGACAAGAAATTGGCACTAGCAAACATATTATATTGAATCATTTGACACAGGCAGAACATCAATTTGGACACACTGCCCTCTCCACTCAGTCAGCCAGCAGGCACTCTGTTCAGTCATGCCAGCATCTGACATCATGCCAAGCTGACATCGCAAGCTCCCCTCCAAGCATTGGGCTGCTGACTGCACATGGTACCACAACAACTGTTATGAATGCTGTGCCCACTGACTGCACCCCCTTTCTCCCACAACTCTGCTGGTATCATGTACAGTACGTTGCATCCACACGCAACTGTCACTAACCCTGCTCATATCCTAATGACAACCACATGCTGCAATAGGCACACTGCCTCACACCACAGCATCAAGTCACCTCTCTTCTACCACACTGACTCTGCATGAGGGACGCCTATACAAAGACAGCAACACAGATGTCTACTTCCCCATTGACACAGGCTTGGATGTGCCTTGCCTCCTATTCAAACCATACACTACAATCTTCAGACTACAGCTGCATCTGACTAACAACACAGACATTCCTGTAAATGGCACATGGGATCTAGCAGTGCATCTTTCTGATATGCTACACTGCATAAGGACCTTCTGTGTCACCAGAGTGGTGATATGAGTAGACTTCTTCTACAAATTCCACCTCTCACTTCATCTCTACTGCCATGCTTTACAGCACTGTGCCTCACAGTAGTTCATCCTGGGGCTTTTTGGCCTGACTTTACCAAGAGTCGCAACCCACAGTTCGCCCCCACCTACAACCCATGTCATGGCATTTGCCAATAGCAGCCTTCTATACATGAGTATATTACCACAATACAACCAGTCAACACAGTTCAGAATCAACTATATGAGACTCATGTCAACTAACAACAATTATGCTCTGTCAATGGTGACCTGTGCCATTGCATACATGAAACATCCCTCACAACCAAAGTCTATGTCTCTCACACAACAATGTAAGAATGGCCCACATGATTGTGCCTGCACCAGGTGGTCATGCCTCACTGCCACAACTCACTGACACCACAACATGTGCTGCAGCTTAGTGCCAAACAGTACAGGTTAGTACAGTGCTACCTGCCTCGCCTACTCCTCTACAATGAGTCCAGTGCAGTACATCGAGTGACACACAAAAGGTTAGACTCTATCTGTGCACAAGTAGAAATGGTATTATGCACAATCACTGGTCTACTTGTTTGCTAAAGGCATGGTGTCTCACACAAGTTCTTCTTCAGGCAGCCAAGACAGCAACAGACAACAAGTTGTAAGTGAGCATCATCTGTTCTTCAATCAACACCTGAGGATTACCCATCAAACTGGTACTTAAAAGAAGACAGTTCTATGAGACTCTTTCGGGACTGCAGGGTACTTAATTCTCATATGATTCAAGACAGCTACCCTGCACCAAACATTCAAGATTTCTCACAATTATTCATGGGAGACACAACCTTTAGTGTAATTCATTGTCAAAAAGCCTGTTGTCAGATTCCCATGCACTCAGACAATGTCAGTAAAACAGCCATCATCACACCATTCAGACCATATGAGTTCTTGATGATTCAATACAGACCAAAAAGTGCAGCACAGACATGGCAACATTTCATTGATGGTATATTAATCAAGATTAATTGTTGCTATGCCTATCTGAATGATAGTTTAATTTTTTCAGCTGGCAGTCATGGAAGGAGTCTTGAACTAGTTCTTATCACCCTCCATGACAGAGGTGTCAACATCAATAATGACAAATCACAACTACAAAAACACAAAGTTACTTTCCTTAGTCATACCATCAATGCAGATGGAATCAAACCAGCTCCAGATCGAACTGAATCCATCTGCTTGCTGCCTCTCTCACAAACTTACCATGAACTCCTCAGTATTCGGAACTTTTATTGACACCATTTGCCACATGCACAAGCACAGACACCTTTGGCTGATGCCCTGGCTGGGGAAACGAAAAGTAATGTGGAACACAGAAATGCAAAAGGCATTCAATCACTGGAAATCTGTGGTGATGGCAATGTCCTTAGCACATCCCACACTGGGCATACAAATTTCACTATCAACTGATGCCAGTGACACAGCTATCGGCACTGTACTCCAGCTAGAGGGGGAAAGGAGGGGGGAGGAGGAGGGGGTTTACTACACAGCCTCCCAGATTTATCTCTAAGAAATTAACAGAATCTCAAACAAAATGGTTATCATTTGACTAGGAGTTATTAGTACTGTATGAACTGACATACGGCCAGGTGAGTCATGTACTGACCACATGTCCCTCCATATCCACCTCCAGTGCACCTGTGGGCTAAGGATGACATGGCAGCCGGTCAGTACCATTGGGTCTTCATGGCCTCTTTGGGCAGAGTTTAGTAGTGTATGAAGCAGTAAGGTAATTTTAGGAAGATACAGAGGGGCATCATATCATCACTTACACCGACCACAAGCTGTTAGCAGAGGCAATTCAACAACTGTCAGTGACAGTCAAACTACTGTCATTTGGATTTAATTGCTCAATACTCATCCAACATCCAGCACTTGCAGTGGGAAGACCACATAATGGCTGAATACCTTTCTTGAGTGCACACAATCTCCCTCACCTTGGATCATGCAGTGTAGACTCTATGATTGCCCACACAACATTGTGCACCTAGGTTCCTGATCTATTATATGGCTGGTCACTGAGTGATTCATTTGAACAGATGTTTGATGTAACTGCTGCACCTGAGCACACACAAGCTTTGACTGTCAATGAAGCAAGGTGGGTTGACATCCACAGCCACTGCTTGGCAGTTCTGAAATACCATTCGGGTGCTTTTTCCACATGCACGTAGATCTTGTGGGACCTTTACTAGAGTCAGAGGACTACAGACATGTCATATCCATGGTTGACAGTGTTTCACACTGGGAAAAAGCTGTTACACAGCTTGGATATCACATTTTGGTGGCCCAGATAATATCACCATTGACCAGGGATTCCAGTTTGAACTGGTACTCTTCACAGCCCTTTGTAGCTTCTGCAGCAACTCTCACCAATCCACCACAGCACACCATCCCAAAAGCAATGACCTAGAAGAGTGATAGCATTGCGTGATGAAGCTCTTATGTGTCATAGGGGCGCATGGACTGAAACTTCCCTGTGCGTCCTCCTCAGTACCTACACGTGGTGAGGATGATCTGCAAGTCTCACTTGCAGAGATACTCTATGTTGAGATATTAAACCAGCCAGCTGAATTTTCATTACCAACAACAACTCCTGACCCATTGCACCTTCTCTCAATGGTGCATAGTGTCAAGAACCATATTTGTAATTCGCTGATGCCTCCTCCATCCACGAACACTGCCCCCAAACCGACCCTACACAAGATACTCCTAAATTGTTCACACATCATTTTCTGTGATGATACTGTATGGATGGCATTACAATCACCTTACAATAGCCCATTTCAAGTTGTCCAATGGGGAACTCATATCATTGACATTGAGGTCAATAGAAACACCACCATGGTCTCAATCAACAGACTGGAACCAGCATGGACACTTATCACCAAAGATGACACAAATATCCCACAGAATCATGACAACTCAAACATCTCTCGTACAACAATGACCTATGGACAGAAGCAAAACACACAAACAAACAGCTTCACAAATCATGTCCAGGGCAATCACTACCTTCTACCTACTGATGATGGTGGATTTTGCAGCAATGTCATCAGAGCTCTCACTCATAGGTGACCTAATGATCAGTCAGCCCATTAACAACTGGTGGATTTTGCAGCATTGTCATCGCAGCTCTCACTTGTGGTAACCTAACGATCAGTCTACCCGTTAACTCCATGACCAGCTTGCCTAATTCGAATATGTACCCTAATCACCCCACGATAACTGACAATTCAACACGGCTTTCAACAATGGAATGAGTCAAAGCCACCACTCCCACCTCCCACTACAGTCAGTCACGTCACCTTCCTTCTGGGTTTGTGCAGCACAAGATGTACACCAACTCCACTCTACAGCGAGCACTGCCGATCAACAACCTGCATGCCTTGCAGACTTTGGTTTTCCACCAGATCACCCAGTGCGCCACACTCAGAGGGAGAGGGGGGGGGGGGGGCTGCTCTGTGGGACATTGTGAGGAAGAGAATCACCGACTAGCACCACAGAGTGGAGGTGTGAAGCTCCTGTACCCTGGACACCTGTTCACACTGAGAAGTGATGTTAAATGGTGGATGCCTCCTGTACTGAATAAAGTTTAATAAATGTCTACATAGACCTATTGGTGTTTTCATAACGCTTACATGTCACCTACTACTACAGAAGCATAATTCCATAGAAATGTCAAATTCTGACATGCAAATATCAAGATTCAAATTTTCACTCTAAAGGAGAGCTTCTGTGAAGTTTGGAAGATAGGAAATGAGGTACTGGTAGAATTGAAGATGTGAGGATGGATCATGAGTCATGCTTGGTTAGCTCAAATGGTAGGGCACTTTCCTGTGAAAGACAAAGGTCCTGAGTTCAAATATCTCGGTCTGGTACACAGTTTTAATCTGCCAGGAAGTTACATATATCAAGATCTTTTTTCAATATCCCAAGGTCATTAAATTTATTCAGTACAAAAAATGCTACTCATAAAGAAACCTGTTTAGATAGGATAGATGTTAGAAATTGAGAATCCTTATAAATCTGAAAGAAAATTGAAAATATGCCTTACTGGCCACTCCTTCAAATAAGAGTGTTGGAACTTTAATAGTGGCAACTATTTATTTACAGCCCATACAAAATAGATACGTGTTTCAAAGTTTTACTGACCTTCAAAGTAGTCACCAGAATTGTGTATAACCCATTGCCAGTGATGTGGAAGTTGTAGGATACTCTTAGCAGCACCAGTTGTGGTGACAGTTCAAGCAGCACGATCTATTGCCCGACAAATCTGAAGCAGTTCTGAAGCAAATGCCATGAAGTGTTTCGTTCAGTTTAGAAACTGAGTTGAACTAATGAGGGCTTAAGTCAGGGGAATGCAGTAGGTAGTATAGCACTTAGAAGCCCCATCAATCAAATAAATCAGTAACAGCTTGCACTGTATGTGCTTGAGCATTATCCTGCAAAGTGATGGTCAAGTCCTGCAGAAAGTGTCATCACTTCTGTCTCTAAGCTGGTCATAGGTTGTGTTCCAAAAATGAACAGCATAGAGACAGAAGTGATGACGTTTCCTGCAGGATCTGACCATCATTTTGCAGGACAATGCTCAAGCACATACAGTGCAAGCTGTTACTGATTTGTTTGACTGATGGGGCTGCTAAGTGCTGTACCACCTACTGCACTCCCCTGACTTAAGCCCTTGTGAGTTCAGTTTGATTTCTAAACTGAAGGAAACACTTCACAGCATTCGCTTCAGAACTGCTACAAATTCGTCAGGCAATAGACTGCACCACTTGAACTGTCAACACAACTGGCACTGCTAAGAGTATCCTATGACTTCCACATCGCTGGCAATGAGTTATTCACAATGCTGGTGACTACTTTGAAGATCAGTAAAACTTTGAAGCACATATCTCTTTTGTATGAGCTGTAAATAAATAGTTGCCACTATTAAAGTTCCAACCCTTGTAACATGATTATCTACATTCAAAGACTGAAGGTTGCTGTTAGCTCCAGGAGAGGGGCAATGTTATTGGAACACAGGCCTCTGTTCGTATGACAGATAGATACTGTTGTTTTACAATAAATATCATGATGGTTATGTAGATATAATGCTAGTAAGGGGAGCTAAATAGCTGGTACATAGTGTAGCTAAAGAAGCAGCAGTTTTCCTTAAAAATTATGTTTTCTGTTAATTTGCTATGTTAATCAATGTAAATTGCTTTGGTAATATGTCCCTCGACTTTTTCCACAACCAGTGAATGGTGAATAGGATCAATGGAAGATGAGGAATGAATGGATGACTAAAGATATAAAGATATTCTGAAAATATTCTAGTTACTCATTATAGGTTCTTCCATTCATAAATAAATGCTAACTCAGATTTTTTTCCCCCTAGTATCCTTACTGCTTCTAGAGCCAAACTGATTTTTGGCCAGGATTTTGTTTGTAATCTTCTATATATATGGTGTCCATAAAACAATGCCCCAGTTATAAATTTTAATACTATCAAAAGTAAGCATTATAGAGTGTTGGTTCAAGCCTACAATTAAAGAGAACTCAAACAATTATAGATAAGTGCACATGTGAATACTGCTTTGTTGTTTTCCCACTTGTAGAGTCACATACATAAAATGGCAATGTCTGAGCATAAAGTAATTTGTGTTCTGCAGTTTGCTAAGAGAGAATCTGTAATTTCAGAGCATGTGAGTGTGAGTGCACTGAGGGTGGTGTCACTATGGGTGTGTACTTAAATCAACTGCCAACTTATCAGCCCAGGCTAAACTGCTAGGGTTACATGTAAAAGCATGCACATGGCACGGTCTTCACCACACTGTCTATCAGCGATTCACACTATATATGCATTGAGCAGCTCTGACTCACTCTCACTATGTACTTTAAGTTTGTACCACTCATGTCAGTTGTCCTGTGTATCAATTATATTGCACCTTCTGTTTGATTTTTTTGTCTTGTCAAGTCTAGAGTCATGAGAGGTTTATTTTCATTATTGTTCAGAGGTGATGAATAAAGCCATATTTGCATTACTTAGATCAGTTTCATGTATTTCTTGGTTAGTACATGATTGAAAATGAGTTGGAATGGTTTATACATGTGCAGTCTTTAAGCACAGTTTCATCAGGTTTAGTCATTATGGATTCCATGCTACCAGCCCTGATTGAACAGCTTAGGCCTACTTCAGCAGTGTCCACTTTATCAGCTTCCATTAAGACATAGGGTACTGTTCCTCCTGTCTATCCATCCACATTTCCTCTGTATGGTGTTTCAGGTGAGGATTGGGAAGCTTACGAAAGAAGATACAGAGAGCATTTTTTGGATTTCGGTGTGACAGACACAAATTTGTGCAAAGGCTTATTTCTCTTGTGGATTCCATCTAAGGTGTATCAGTTGCTGTGTTAGCTTGCCCCTTTACAAGAAATGGCAGCTCCTATCTTTGATCACATATGCAGTTTATTGTCCAGCTACCATTCCAAATGAACATGTCATATCAGCATAAGTCGAATTCTGCCAATGCCATAAGAAACCAGACCAGTCATACAGGACCTGGGCAGCCAAATTTCACAGCCTAAGGCATAAGTGTCAGTTCATTAGTGATGCACATAATGACACTTATGCAGAGTCTGTTTAGCTCTGGAAATGAAAGTACACCAGAAGGCTTTAATCTGTGAAAATGCCTGTTGGCCAAAGTTTTGCAAATAGCACAAACTTTTGAAGTTTCTCAGGTGGTGGGAGACCAATCTGAAGCATGGGGTGATGTGGCAGTAGTGTCACAAGATGTGCCCACTAGTACAACAGATGGCTTGTACAAGAAAGCGGCAGTGGCAGCAGTAAAAATGTGGGCCCAGCACCGAGCAGATCAAGGCCAGCCCAAGCAGCTGTGACTGCTACAGTGTCAGTGTCAGTATTCTCTCTTCTATCTTGTCCTTTCTGTTTTGTCTAGCACAAAAGTTCAGCATATCCTAAGCACTGAGATACATGTAATGCTTGTCAGAAGAAAGGACACATCACCTCTGTGTGCCATTCACCACAGGTTGCTCAGGATATCATCATGGACAAAAACTGTGTGACTCCAATGCTTGTGACTTCTCCCAAGTTATTTACTAAGTTAAGTGTTTTTCATCAACTACTCCAGTTACAGGTTGGCACAGGTACTGTGTCATCAACTACTCCGGTTAAGGTTGACGCAGGTACTGCCGCCATGGTGTTATTGAATTCTCAAACCTATGTGAGTTTATGCTCATCACCATTGGCACCATTCACACAGAAGCTAGTCACTTATAACAAACCTGAAGATTACCCTATGAGGATAATTTATGCCATCTGCCAATTACAGGTCAGTGGTTTGCTCCATAACATTTTTGGTGGCTGCTGATGCCAGTGTTGAGAACTTGTTAGGATGGATGCATTCGTTCATTTGAATTTTCTATCACTGAAACAGTTAATCTTGTGTCCAATCAGGTACTGTATTCACAACTGGAAACACTGTGTGATGAGTTATTGGACTTGTTTTCAGAAGGTATAGTGTGTGCTATGAATTTTTCTGTTCATATTTCTTTGAAATCCATGGTTCGGCCTCATTTTTATCATGCACGTCCTATTCCTGTCATATTGAATGATCAAGAGAAAGCAGAGTTGGGCAGACTTCAGTCTGTAGGGATGGTGCATCCTGTTACAGCTAGTGAATGGTCGCCTCTGCTGGTTGTAATTCAGAAGTTGTTGGGAAAACTTTGCCCCTGTGGTGACTTCAGTACTACTGTCAATGCACAGTCGTTCATGGATACGTATCCTCTCCCACTCCAGAAGGAACTGTTGGGGAAAATACTGAGGGGCCAGTACATTTCTAAAATTGATTTGTCTGAACCATATCTGCAGACTCCTGTGGGTGCGGAGTCTTGGTGATTTCTGGTTTTGAATGCTCCTTTTGGTCTCTATCAATATTTGCAATTTCCTTTGGGGGTGGCTAACAACCCTGCTATATTCCAATGATGTTTTAGAGCAACAGACTTTATCTGTCTCAGGGTGCATTAATTATTGGGATGATACTGTTGTTATGGGCTCCTCCATGGCCAATCACTTGAAAAATTTTTGCGCTTTGTTTTCTGTCTTCCAGTCCACAAGCTTACGGTGTAACTTACAAAATCTCAGTCTTTTTGACCTTCTATTGTTTATTTGGGGTTTAAGATCTCATGGGATTGGTTGACCCTCTGCTACACCACATTCCCGCTGTTATGTCTATGACTCGTCCATTGTCCATGAAGGAGCTTCAGGCCTTCCTAGGGAAGATAGCCTACTACCAAAAAATCTCTCTGAGGTGGGTGGCCAAATTGGCCCACCTGTTGCTTGCCTTTTTATGCAAGAATTTACCTTTTTGCTGGCGTCTGGATTGCAAACATGCTTTTCAAATGTTGAAATCCGAACTACTCTTGGTCCGTTGTTTAGCTACTTTCTCTCCAGATCAGCATGTAATTTTGGTGCACCCCTAGGGCACTGATAAGTCAACGGCTCTGAACAACCTGTTGATTTTGCCTTTCAATCTCTCACCCACCCAAGCAGCATTACTCTCAGGTGGAAAAATAGGCTCTTGACATAGTCTATACTCTCCAGGAATTTCATGTTTTTATGTATGGCTCCAAGTTTCACCTTATTACTGATCATAAATCCTTGGTTTCCTTGTTTAATCCTCATACTTCCTTGGATGAAAAGGCAGTACACCACCTACGATGCTCGGCACTGTTCTTGTCTCACTACAATTATGAAATCCACTTTCAACCTAAGTCTAAACATGCCAATGCAGATGACTTATCCATCCTTCCTGTGGATCCTGAAATCGATTTTGATTACGAAAATTGATTTGCATCCATAATGCTACTGAAACACAGTGGTTGAGGGTTTCCCTATTATGATCTCGGACATAGTGGCTGCCATTGCTACTGGCCCGGTTCTCCATTATGTGGTTTGGTTTGTTCAACAGGGCTAGCCAGATAAACTGCCAGGTCAGGCTTCAGACTCCATGTGCAATTATTTTTCCATCACCTCTCTGTTTTTGACAGTGTTTTGTTGTTGCCCAAGGAAGATCTCTCTCCCAGAGTTGTTATTCTTGCCACACTATGGTGCAAGATTCTACACCTTTTCAACCAGGGCAATTTGGGAGTCTCATGCACTAACTGCTGGCTAAGAGACATATTTTTTGGCCAGGCATTGATGGCAAAATTGTCCATTTTGTCACATCGTGTGAGCAGTGTGCCCAACAACAGGCAGTTCCCAGGACATCTCTGTTCCCCTTCCCCACTCCACACCACCCATAAGAATGCATTCATATACACTTTGTAGGTCCCTTCTTGAATTCATATTGGCTCTTGGTTGTGGATGCATTTTCCTGGTTTCCTTACATTCTCTGACATGCCTTGATGTCAGTTGAGGTCACAATTCATATGCCTTTGAGGATTTTTTGTATTGAGGGCTTGTCTTGTACCTTAGTTTTGGTAATGGGCTCCTGTTCATTTCTCACACCTTTCAATTGTTTGGTTTCTGTCATGGCATTTATCCTGTTTATAGCTTTGTCATTCTACCCTAAATTAAATGGTGACATGGAACAGGTAGTGTGTACATTCATGTTCGAAATGAAGAAGTTTGATGCAGATTCTTAGCCAAGCAATGCCCTTCACCATTTTCTGAGCATTTATCACTTCATGCCTATTGTGAATTGGAGCCCAGCTGAGCTGTTTCATGGCTGGCATCAACACACACACTCCTACACTTTCTGTGGCCTTTGCCACACCTGACACGGTCAGGTTCATGCAGCTGTTTCATACCAAGATCGTTGATGTGGACACAGGGGTTTGGTCACTGTCCCAAGTTGATACGAGCCACTGTTGTCTCCCAACAGGGATTCTGTCTTTGTGACATCTGTATGTATGACCGATGGGCTGGTGGTGTGCCACTTTCATCAGTTGTACCCCTGCTCACTGCTAGAAGCTACCGGTTCAAGAATGTGGTCCCCATTATCACAGCTTACCCCTTTGCCCTCTGCCTTGAGCCCATTGATGCCTGCTGTTGCATGTGTTGTGCCTTGGGGTTCCAGCTTCCCGGCGCTTGGTGCCGGTCCCACCAACCTCCCCTATCGCCCCTCCTTTCATACAGCTCAGTGTTGCACAACAAATCATGAGCTGTGACTCACAGAGATACCCAGAGGTGCCTCACACGGAGAGCATCCCAGAGTGCTGCTGAGAGCTACAACACCAAAAAGAATTGCTTCTCAGCTTTTGGCAAGATCCATGTGCATTTTTTTAAGGGTAGGTGGAGGGAAAACTTTATTTATTTTCTATAATAATGGGTGAAATCACCAACTACTTTTATTTTACTACAATTGTCAACACCTTTGACCCATACTCAGACACAATATGATTTCCAATGTCTCTGTTGTAGGCTTCACAAATCTGAATATAGCTCTCAGCGGCACTCTGGGATGCTCTCTGTGTGAAGCACCTCTGGGCATCTCAGTGAGTTGCAGCTCATGATTTGTTGTGCAACACTGAGCCGTATGAAAGGAGGGGCTTGGTGGGACTGGCCTCTAGTATTACTAGGCATCATGCATGCTAAAAATCCAAGGCGGGAAGTTGATTAGGTGCCAGCAGTGTGAGTTGCAGTCTGTTGCTGCATCCTGCTGTTTGGGTTGGGTCATTTTCACTGGCTCCCTTGCCCTCATCGTCTCAGCCATTGTCACTGGTGGGTCTAACCTCATCTCCTCGGCATGAGGACTTGCCTGCTTATGGTGATTCAGAGATGGAGAATGGCACCCTCCTCCTCGGTATTGTCATCCAGGGCCATGCAGGCCCAGTCCCCATATGTGTGCCTTTGTCTCTGCACATTCCTGATCTATGCTCCAGTGCCCACCCAGCACATTGTCCCACCTGCTTGGTCAGCACTGGCCACTCCAGCTCCAATGGATGCGATCTTGTCAGGTCACCGGCATCTCTTCCTCACCTCACTCTCCTACTGGCGACTCACACCTACATACACATGGAGCAGCACTGACTCTCATTCACTACATTCTTTTAGTTTGTATCACTCACAACAGTTGTTCTGTATATCGCTTACCTTGCAACTTATTTATGATTCTTTTGTCTTGTTACACATGGGGTCAAAAGAGACTTATTTCTGTTATTGTTCAAAGGTTGTGAATAAAGCCATATTTGTATTTGTTGGATCAGTTTCATGTATTACTTGGTCACTACACAGTTCATTGTGTATTTCACTTAAAGTTCATATGTAATCCCCCATGTGGCAAAAACATCTACCAGTGGTATAGTTACCTAAAAAGGACTTGATGTAAGTGTAAAGGGAAAAACATGGGATGATCAAAAGTATCTGAAGAGAACGTTGATCAAGTCAGAGTATCTTACCTTTGAAGTCCAAGGAAGTCTGTTTGGAAAGCAAGCCTTGAACTTCACTTGCCAACCAAGGATGATAGTGCGGAAAATTTCAAAAAACTGTTTACACATGTGTTGACTTTTTTTTTTTTTTTTTTTTTTTTTTTTTTTTTTTTTTTTTTTTTTTTTTTTTTTTTTTTTGATGCTATTATAACAGGGGTGGCTTATCTGGATAGGTTGCAAGAAAGCTGGTGTATGCAAAATCATGGTCTCTAAGTATATGCCTGTTGCAAGGGAAGTGTTCCATTTTCCAGAGGCTGTTTGTGGGATTTACCATTTTTACACTGTCAAGTAAGCAGCTTCAAATAACCTCATAATCAAAAATGGAGTTGGCAACCCTCCAGCCAGACGGACACATGTGTAAGAGGCTCTCACTAAGTTAGGCGATTAATACTGAAATAAGAGCTAATTTAGTTAATATTACATTTTAGACTAGTGCATTTACTTCTTATCTAATCCATCTACTGAAGGTTTCACTTTTCTAAACGTAATTCAATCTAAAAGGAAGTATTTCATAAAGGCCAGCAGTCGCGAGTTTGTTTATACACTTAGGCGTAAATTTCGTACAAGCGTAGATATTTCTTTTTGACTAGACTTAGCGCTTCAAAGTTAAATTAATTCGTGTTTCTCATTCAGAATTTGTGTGGTTAATTAAAAGTTCCTGAAGCAAGTTTATAATTTGTTTACATTAGTGTTAAGTTACGTATTAGTACAGGTTACGAAACTATTGTGTTGTTGAAGTTATTTTCTGCTTTTGTGGTACGTTTTACTATCAAACCATGTGTGACAAGTGTGGTGGTTGCCGTAGAAATTTGAAAGAGGGGGTGTTCTGTATAGACTGTAGGTTGTGGTTTTATTGGGGCAAGTGCAGCAGAGAAGAACCAAGGGTAGATAATGAGGCTCTTCCATGGCAGTGTAGGTTATGTATAAAGGACAGAAAAATCGAGGAACAGGAGGCAAAGATTTGTGCCCTTAAGGCTGAATTAGAAATCATGAATTTGGAATTATTGAAGCTAAGGGAGGAAAAGGACTCTGGGTGCGGGAAATGGTAGCAAGCAAAGGGCGAAAAAGGGAAACAATTGATAGAACTTCTGAAATTCAGTTAGCAAATCAGTTTGGCTTGCTATCTGAAGTAGTGGAGGAAGGGCCTCATTCAGATGTAGTTGAATGTAGGTTGAAGCAGAATACTAGCTTAAAGAAAAAAGATAGGTCAGCATCAAACCAGAATAGTAAAAGAAAAATTCTGCTTATAGGTAGCAGTCTTGGGAGGAGTGTGGGCCAACAGCTTCAGGAGAAATTAGGGACAGAGTACCAGGTCACAAGTTTTGTGAAACCAAGTGGTAACCTTAGCCAGGGGACAAAAAATTTAGGTCAGCTATGCAAGGACTTTGAAAAGGAAGATCAGGTAATTATAGTTGGGGAAGTAGGAAACAGCCTGGTTATGAATCCAAGATATAGTATTAGGAGTGACCTGGATAAAATAGGAGCAGAAACTGGGCACAGGAATGTGGGGTTTGTGGAGGTCTTTCAGCACCATGATCAGACCTGGGTAAACACTGCTGTAAGGCATATTAACACTGAGCTGAACAGAATGCTCCAGACACCGGCAAAGTCTCACATGAGTGTTGTTCCAGCTGATGCTATTGGTAGGTGGCCTGCACCTTAACAGGAAGGGGAAAGATAAGTTAGCTTCTCTATTAACAGATACTGTAAGGGGGGCCGCAGTCACACAAGGGGTGATCCCTGTGGTTATTGGGACCAGGCAGACAGGTTTTTTAGCTTAAAGCCAAATTCCAGACAGACAACAACCAAGGAAAATAGAAGAAAAGAAACTTCATGCACAGCAAATAGGGTAAAGCTAAGGATGTTATCAACTTACTTCACCAAAATATCAGGGAAATAAAAAATTAAGTAGATGAGCTGATAATGTGTTTAGATGATCTCAAAAATAAGAATGAGATTGATATACTTCGTCTGTCTGAGCACCATGCAACTGTGGGGATCCAAAATGTCAGTATAAATGGGTATAATTTAGCATCTTACACTTGTAGATCTAGTATGGTTAAAGGAGGAGTTACCATTTTCATAAAACAAGGGTATAAATACAGAACTGTTGAAGTAAGCAAATTTTGTGTTGATCAGCACTTTGAGGTTTGTGCATGTGAACTTCAGCTAGATAATGTTGTGTTGGTACTAGCAACAGGGTACAGGTCTCCACTAGGAGATTGGGAGCTATTCATAAAAAAGTTTGACTCCTTATTCTGCTGTCTGTCAGACAAAAAGAAGAAGTTATTAATCTGTAGTGATTTCAATGTTAACTTTCTAAGCAATTCTGATAGGAAGAGTGAACTATAAGTGTTGTTAACAACATATAACTTAGAATCAGTGATCAATTTTCCTACACGTATAGCTCAGGACAGTAGTACTCTAATAGATAATGTATTTGTACAGTAAGAGGATGTACAACAAACACATGCTTTCCCTGTAGTAAATGGATTATCTGACCATGATGCACAACTGATTAACTTACAAAACCTAACAGGGCATACACTTGAGAAACCATTAAGTAAAAGTATGAGGGTGCTCCACCCGGTATCTATAGATCACTTCAGAGAAAGTTTAGGAAATTTAAACTTGGGAGATGTATATAATGAGCCAAATGCTAATGATAAATGCAGCATATTTCTTGATAAATTTATATCCCTTTTTGAACATTATTTTCCAAAGAAAATTACTAAATGTAACACCACAAACTTTTCAAAGAAACTTTAGATTACTACAGGTATTAAAGTGTCTTCAGAAAGAAAAAGAAAAATGTATGAGGCAGCATGAACTAGTAAAGAGCCAGAAGTAGTTTTATACTATAAAAATTATTGTAACATACTGAGAAAAGTTGTAAGGAAATCAAGAAATATATATGTTAGAGAAGAAATTAACAACTCCAGCAATAAAATCAAATCAATATGGAATGTTGTTAGAAGGGAGACAGGAAAAGTAACCACTGGGGTAGGTAGTGTTACTATTAAAGAGAATGAGACCATCTCAACCAACAGTACACAGGTAGCCAATGTATTTAACAATCACTTCTTAAGTGTAGGAGAAAAAATTGGTGAGAATAGTTCAAAAGAAAAAGCCAGTTTTAAAAAATTTTAGTCAGATTAAGTTTCATCTAACGACCTCTTGTGAAATAAGGAAAATTATTAAATCTTAGAAAAATAAATGTTCTGTTGGGGTAGATGACATATCTAACATGTAATTAAAACAATGTGGAGCAATTACAGCTGATGTTTTGGATCACATACGTAATGCATCACTGACTCAGGGTATTTTTCCATACAGGTTAAAATATGCCATTGTCAGGCCTCTCCACAAAAAGGGGGAAACCACAGATGTCAATAATTAGTGGTCAGTATCCTTGCTTATAGCATTTTCAAAACATTTTTGAGAAAGTAATGTACTCAAGAGTGATTAGCCATCGCAACAGTAATGGGATACTTAGTAAATCACAGTTCGGATTTCATAAATGCTGTTCCACTGAGACAGCAATATACAATTTCACTGTCCACATAATAGAGTCTTTAAATAGTAAAATGTCACCAATAGGAATATTCTGTGACTTATCCAAAGCATTTGATTGAGGGAACCATGACATTATGTTAGAGAAATTACAATTCTATGGTATAAATGGAACAGCATTTGAGTGATTTAAGTCATATCTACATAACAGGAAGCAAAAAGTCTCTTTATATGTTTCAAGTGATTCAAAGGAGTTTGCCACTTGATCTAATTGGGGAGAAATTACATTAGGTGTTCCACAAGGTTTGATCATGGGTCCCCTCCTGTTCTTGATATATGTGAATGACCTCCCTTCTTATGTGAAACAAGATGCTGAACTGACACTGTTTGCTGATAATACAAGCATAATTATTAATCCAGAAAAAGAAAGTCCAATAGAAAATGATACAAATAAGGTCTTTGGAAAAGTCATTAATTGGTTTTCTGCAAATCGGCTTGCTCTGAACTTTGAAAAAACACAGTACATCCAATTTTCTGCTGCAAAAAGTATAATTCCTTCAATAATCATAACACATCAAAAGAAGTCAGTAACCAGGGTAGAGCATACTAAGGTTTTGGGTGTACATATACACTCCTGGAAATGGAAAAAAGAACACATTGACACCGGTGTGTCAGACCCACCATACTTGCTCCGGACACTGCGAGAGGGCTGTACAAGCAATGATCACACGCACGGCACAGCGGACACACCAGGAACCGCGGTGTTGGCCGTCGAATGGCGCTAGCTGCGCAGCATTTGTGCACCGCCGCCGTCAGTGTCAGCCAGTTTGCCGTGGCATACGGAGCTCCATCGCAGTCTTTAACACTGGTAGCACGCCGCGACAGCGTGGACGTGAACCGTATGTGCAGTTGACGGACTTTGAGCGAGGGCGTATAGTGGGCATGCGGGGAGGCCGGGTGGACGTACCGCCGAATTGTTCAACACGTGGGGCGTGAGGTCTCCACAGTACATCGATGTTGTCGCCAGTGGTCGGCGGAAGGTGCACGTGCCCGTCGACCTGGGACCGGACCGCAGCGACGCACGGATGCACGCCAAGACCGTAGGATCCTACGCAGTGCCGTAGGGGACCGCACCGCCACTTCCCAGCAAATTAGGGACACTGTTGCTCCTGGGGTATCGGCGAGGACCATTCGCAACCGTCTCCATGAAGCTGGGCTACGGTCCCGCACACCGTTAGGCCGTCTTCCGCTCACGCCCCAACATCGTGCAGCCCGCCTCCAGTGGTGTCGCGACAGGCGTGAATGGAGGGACGAATGGAGACTTGTCGTCTTCAGCGATGAGAGTCGCTTCTGCCTTGGTGCCAATGACGGTCGTATGCGTGTTTGGCGCCGTGCAGGTGAGCGCCACAATCAGGACTGCATACGACCGAGGCACACAGGGCCAACACCCGGCATCATGGTGTGGGGAGCGATCTCCTACACTGGCCGTACACCAGTGGTGATCGTCGAGGGGACACTGAATAGTGCACGGTACATCCAAACCGTCATCGAACCCATCGTTCTACCATTCCTAGACCGGCAAGGGAACTTGCTGTTCCAACAGGACAATGCACGTCCGCATGTATCCCGTGCCACCCAACGTGCTCTAGAAGGTGTAAGTCAACTACCCTGGCCAGCAAGATCTCCGGATCTGTCCCCCATTGAGCATGTTTGGGACTGGATGAAGCGTCGTCTCACGCGGTCTGCACGTCCAGCACGAACGCTGGTCCAACTGAGGCGCCAGGTGGAAATGGCATGGCAAGCCGTTCCACAGGACTACATCCAGCATCTCTACGATCGTCTCCATGGGAGAATAGCAGCCTGCATTGCTGCGAAAGGTGGATATACACTGTACTAGTGCCGACATTGTGCATGCTCTGTTGCCTGTGTCTATGTGCCTGTGGTTCTGTCAGTGTGATCATGTGATGTATCTGACCCCAGGAATGTGTCAATAAAGTTTCCCCTTCCTGGGACAACGAATTCACGGTGTTCTTATTTCAATTTCCAGGAGTGTAGATGAGAATCTTAATTGGAAAAGTCATATTTTGGATCTCCTAAATCGACTAGGTTCAGCAACTTTTGCAATCAGAATAATTGCCAATTTTGAGGCTGTAGAAATTAGTAAGCTAACATACTTTGCATACTTCCACTCTCTGATGTCATACGGAATAATACTCTGGGGCAACTCAACACTTAGGCAAAAGGTATTCACTGCTCAAAAAAAAGTAGTTAGAATAATGTGTGGGTTTCACAGTCATACATCTTGTAGGGATCTGTTTAAAAGGTTAGGTATTCTTACAACTGCTTCACAGTACATTTATTCAGTAATGAAATTTTTTCTCAACAACATGAACCAGTTCAAAATCAAAGGCGACATTCATGATTACAATACCAGAAAAAAGACAGACCTACACTATCCTTTACTTAACCTATCTTTGGCACAAAAAGGGGTATAATATGCTGCTATAAAACTTTTTGATAAATTACCAGATGAAATAAAATGTCTGACAGACAGCAGTAATAGTTTCAAAAACAAATTGAAATCATACCTCCTTGAAAACTCCTTCTATACCATAGATGAATTCTTACATATGAGTAAATAAATCTGGAGATATAATATATGCATTTTGTGCCATTTAAGGGAATGGGATAGATAATAGAAATATTTAGGTATAAGGCTATAATGAAAAAAAAACTTGTTTCCTGTGCGCATTTCTTGTGCATTTGACACGTTCCACATCATAACGGATCTTCCGTGCTATTGATCAATGGAACACGTAACTAACTAACTAACTAACTGAGGTTGCTACTCAACCTGAGTTATTTGCTCACCAGGTTTCTATTTCTTGAGGACAGTGTGTTTCAAACTGTCCCATGAATTTCACACAAGAAGGTGTATTTTATGCAAGAAATCAGGTGATAAACAGTTGATGTAGATATATTTTTTCCTTGTGTTGTCTGTCTCATAAACATGATATGACACTCATCAAGTATCAGCACAATAGGATCATCACCAGATAGCTTCACAAAGTTCACAAAATTGTCAAACTGCTTAGTAAAAATATGAGTCTGAATCCAGCTATTTGGGTTGCAAGGCAAAGTTGCAATGCAGCAGAATGGGACAGTATTAAACAAACAGTATCATTCCACACATATGGAAGACTATGATAGTATCATGTAGTGTTCACACAAAGTTATATAAGAGGAAAAGGTTAAAGTGTAACATCGCTAGCCTACTGTATTAATGGAAACTAGTTAACCTGAGATGAAACTAACGCCGTTTTTGTAAATTTATGGAGATATTGTGTTACATATACATTAC
Source organism: Schistocerca piceifrons (assembly GCF_021461385.2). Classification (NCBI taxonomy): domain Eukaryota; kingdom Metazoa; phylum Arthropoda; class Insecta; order Orthoptera; family Acrididae; genus Schistocerca; species Schistocerca piceifrons. The sequence goes on along the minus strand of NC_060139.1, from coordinate 307,558,123 downwards.
AGAGCCAAAGAAACTTGCGCAAATGGCCAATATTGTGTAGGGCCATTGTGAGCATGCAGAACTGCCGCAACGTGATGTGGTATGGACTAAACTAATTTGTGAAATAGTGCTGGAAGGAACTGACAGAATGAATCCTGCAGGGCTGTCCATAAATCTGTAAGAGTATGAGGGGGTGAAAATCTCTTCTGGACAGCACATTGCAAGGCATCCCAGATATGCTCAATAATGTTCATGTTGGGAAGTTTGGTAGCCAGTGGAAGTGTTTAAACTCAGAAAAGTGTTTCTGGAGCTACTCTGCACCAATTTTGGACATGTGGGGCATCACATTTTCTTGCTGGAATTGCCCAAGTCTGTCAGAATGCACAATGGACATGAATGGATGCAGTTGATCAGACAGGGTTCTTACATGTGTGTCACCTATCAGTGTCATATCTAGATGTATCAGGGGTCTCATATCACTCCAACTGCACATGCCCCACACCAGTACGGAGACTCCACCAGCTTGAATAATCCTCTGCTGACATGTAGGGTCTATGCATTCATGAGGTTGTCTCCATACATGTACGCGTCCATCCACTTGATACAATTTGAAATGAGACTCGTCCGACCAGGCAACAAGTTTCCAGTCATCAACAGTCCAATGTTGGTATTGACAGGACCAGGTGAGACATAAAGCTTTGTGTCATTCAGTCATCAAAGGTACACAAGTGGGCCTTCAGCTCCAAAAGCCCATATCAATGATGTTTTGTTGAATGTTTCACATGCTGACACTTCGTGATGGACCAGCACTGAAATCGGCAGCAATTTGCGGAATGGTTATACTTCTGTCATGTTGAACAGTTCTCTTCAGTTGCCATTTGTGCTTTTCTTGCAGGATCCTTTTCCAGCCACAGCAGTGTCAGAGATTTTATGTTTTACAAGCTTCCTGATATTCATGGTACACTCATGAAATGGACATACACGAAAATTCCCACTTCATCGCTATCCCAAAAATGCTGTGTCCCATCGCTTAAGCGCTGACTATAACACCCCGTTCAAACTCACTTAAATCTTGATAACCTGCCATTGTACTGATCTAACAACTGTGTCAGACAGTTGTTGTCTTATATAGGTGCTGTCGACTGCAGCATCATATTCCATCTGTTTACATACCTCTGTATTTGAATAAGCATGCCTATACCAGTTTCTTTGGTGCTTCAGTGTATGTCAAACACAATGTAAACATAAGGCCAACTTATCCTTTGCGGAATTTTTATGTGGAAGAGTAATAGTAACAACAACAGAGCCCACTGGAAAGACATAGGATTTGTGCTAGGAACAAAAGTTATATTGCAGCTGTAAAGTAATTAACAGAAATAGTTAGTACATTCATGAAATTTTACTATAAAAACTGTGACGTCTTGACATGAAATTTTAAGAAGGAAATGTGGTATTCTGACATACTAACTGTTTCAGGAATATTGTCATGACTTGTAAATCTAAAATCCATAACCAGTTCTATGCAAGGATATAAATATCAATTCTAAATTGAATTATGTTCAGTTTAAACAATACATGATATGACTTTGTACTTGGAACTTACACAAGCAGCAACAGTGGTAGCTGAACTGAGTTAGTATTTCTTCAGTTTTAGCATCAATCTTACATCAGTTTTTAGGCACCATACTCATGTGTTATGCTATACTACACTATATTATGATGGTTTTATTTGTGTTGTGCTGCAATAAATATAACTCAACATAATTTTGTATATTTTGACTGTGTTATTTTCTGGTGAACTTGATGCAAACTGCCTGAATATTATGTTGTTGTTGTTGTTGTGGTCTTCAGTCCTGAGACTGGTTTGATGCAGCTCTCCATGCTACTCTATCCTGTGCAAGCTTCTTCATCTCCCAGTACCTACTGCAACCTACATCCTTCTGAATCTGCTAAGTGTATTGATCTCTTGGTCTCCCTCTACGATTTTTACCCTCCACACTGCCCTCCAATGCTAAATTTGTGATCCCTTGATGCCTCAAAACATGTCCTACCAACCAATCCCTTCTTCTAGTCAAGCTGTGCCACGAACTTCTCTTCTCCCCAATCCTATTCAATACCTCCTCATTAGTTACGTGATCTACCCACCTTATCTTCAGCATTTTTCTGTAGCACCACATTTCGAAAGCTTCTATTCTCTTCTTGTCCAAACTGGTTATCGTCCATGTTTCACTTCCATACATGGCTACACTCCATACAAATACTTTCAGAAACGACTTCCTGACACTTAAATCTATACTCGATGTTAACAAATTTATCTTCTTCAGAAACGATTTCCTTGCCATTGCCATTCTACATTTTATATCCTCTCTACTTCGACCATCATCAGTTATTTTACTCCCTAAATAGCAAAACTCCTTTACTACTTTAAGTGTCTCATTTCCTAATCTAATCCCCTCAGCATCACCCGATTTAATTTGACTACATTCCGTTATCCTCGTTTTGCTTTTGTTGATGTTCATCTTATATCCTCCTTTCAAGACACTGTCCATTCCGTTCAACTGCTCTTCCAAGTCCTTTGCTGTCTCTGACACAATTACAATGTCATCGGCGAACGTCAAAGTTTTTATTTCTTCTCCATGGATTTTAATACCTACTCCAAATTTTTCTTTTGTTTCCTTTACTGCTTGCTCAATATACAGATTGAATAACATCGGGGAGAGGCTACAACCCTGTCTCACTCCTTTCCCAACCACTGCTTCCCTTTCATGCCCCTCGACTCTTATAACTGCCATCTGGTTTCTGTACAAATTGTAAATAGCCTTTCGCTCCCTGTATTTTACCCCTGCCACCTTCAGAATTTGAAAGAGAGTATTCCAGTTAACGTTGTCAAAAGCTTTCTCTAAGTCTACAAATGCTAGAAACGTAGGTTTGCCTTTTCTTAATCTTTCTTCTAAGATAAGTCGTAAGGTTAGTATTGCCTCACGTGTTCCAACATTTCTACGGAATCCAAACTGATCTTCCCCGAGGTCCGCTTCTACCAGTTTTTCCATTCGTCTGTAAAGTATTCGCGTTAGTATTTTGCAGCTGTGACTTATTAAACTGATAGTTCGGTAATTTTCACATCTGTCAACACCTGCTTTCTTTGGGATTGGAATTATTGTATTCTTCTTGAAGTCTGTGGGTATTTCGCCTGTCTCATACATCTTGCTCACCAGATGGTAGAGTTTTGTCATGACAGGCTCTCCCAAGGCCATCAGTAGTTCTAATGGAATGTTGTCTACTCCCGGGGCCTTGTTTCGACTCAGGTCTTTCAGTGCTCTGTCAAACTCTTCACGCAGTATCTTATCTCCCATTTCATCTTCATCTACATCCTCTTCCATTTCCATAATATTGTCCTCAAGTACATCGCCCTTGTATAAACCCTCTATATACTCCTTCCACCTTTCTGCCTTCCCTTCTTTGCTTAGAACTGGGTTGCCATCTGAGCTCTTGATATTCATACAAGTGGTTCTCTTCTCTCCAAAGGTCTCTTTAATTTTCCTGTAGGCAGTATCTATCTTACCCCTAGAGAGACAAGCCTCTACATCCTTACATTTGTCCTCTAGCCATCCCTGCTTAGCCATTTTGCACTTCCTGTCGATCTCATTTTTGAGATGTTTGTATTCCTTTTTGCCTGCTTCATTTACTGCATTTTTATATTTTCTCCTTTCATCAATTAAATTCAATATTTGTTCTGTTACCCAAGGATTTCTATTAGCCCTCGTCTTTTTACCTACTTGATCCTCTGCTGCCTTCACTACTTCATCCCTCAGTGCTACCCATTCTTCTTCTACTGTATTTCTTTCCCTCATTCCTGTCAATTGTTCCCTTATGCTCTCCCTGAAACTCTGTACAACCTCTGGTTCTTTCAGTTTATCCAGGTCCCATCTCCTTAAATTCCTGCCTTTTTGCAGTTTCTTCAGTTTCAATCTGCAGTTCATAACCAATAGATTGTGGTCAGAATCCACATCTGCCCCTGGAAATGTCTTACAATTTAAAACCTGGTTCCTAAATCTCTGTCTTACCATTATGTAATCTATCTGATACCTTTTAGTATCTCCAGGATTCTTCCAGATATACAAACAGCCTTCTTTCATGATTCTTGAACCAAGTGTTAGCTATGATTAAGTTATGCTCTGTGCAAAATTCTACAAGGCGGCTTCCTCTTCCATTTCTTCCCCCCAATCCATATTCACCTACTATGTTTCCTTCTCTCCCTTTTCCTACTGACGAATTCCAGTCACCCATGACTATTAAATTTTCGTCTCCCTTCACTACCTGAATAATTTCTTTTATCTCGTCATACATTTCATCAATTTCTTCATCATCTGCAGAGCTAGTTGGCATATAAACTTGTACCACTGTAGTAGGCATGGGCTTTGTGTCTATCTTGTCCACAATAATGCATTCACTATGCTGTTTGTAGTAGCTAACCTGCACTCCTATTTTTTTTATTCATTATTAAACCTACTCCTGCATTACCCCTATTTGATTTTGTATTTATAACCCTGTAATCACCTGACCAAAAGTCTTGTTCCTCCTGCCACAGAACTTCACTAATTCCCACTATATCTAACTTTAACCTATCCATTTCCCTTTTTAAATTTTCTAACCTACCTGCCCGATTAAGGGATCTGACATTCCACGTTCCGATCCGTAGAGTGCCAGTTTTCTTTCTCCTGATAACGACGTCCTCTTGAGTAGTCCCCGCCCGGAGATCCGAATGGGGGACTATTTTACCTCCGGAATATTTTACCCACGAGGACGCCATCATCATTTAATCATACAGTAAAGCTGCATATCCTCGGGAAAAATTACGGCTGTAGTTTCCCCTTGCTTTCAGCCGTTCGCAGTACCAGCACAGCAAGGTCGTTTTGGTTAATGTTACAAGGCCAGATCAGTCAATCATCCAGATTGTTGCCCCTACAACTACTGAAAAGGCTGCTGCCCCTCTTCAGGAACCACATGTTTGTCTGGCCTCTCAACAGATACCCCTCCGTTGTGGTTGCACCTACGGTACGGCCATCTATATCGCTGAGGCACGCAAGCCTCCCCACCAATGGCAAGGTCCATGGTTCATGGGGGGGCTGAATATTATATAAAATTGAAACCAGATGACATTTTAGCTGGAAGAAATACACAAACCTAACCTGAATTACATACTTCAATCATCTCTTTGACAGTTAGCAAGTTAAGTAATTGAAATGTAGCCACTAAAGCTGGTTATGTTTTAAAGTTACCCTAACATATGGCATTGTCATGTGTTAGGATACCCGTGGTATTGTATATTAGAAATAAGTCTTCTTATGCTAGAAATCTAGTATCAAAGTATTACAGTGAATGAAAGAGTACATTGTGAAGAATATAATCATACGAATATTATTGCAAAAGTTACTGAGCTTCAGGTATTAAAGCCATACTAGCACATGCACCCAAAAAAATTAGTAAGTTAACACTTCTAAAATAAAGGGTACTCGACAATAACCAGCTCTGTAATGGTCTTACTTTCACAGCTCTATACCTCAGGTACTCTGAGAACTATTATATGTTCTGATACCCTCCTAACAGAACTGACTTCAGTCAGAATCTAGCTTTCTCACATCTGTGATGTCTCCCGTAGTAGAATAGCCGCTATGTTGGATAGTTAAACTTATCATTTATAGCATATCTGTATATTCAAAAATCATTTTCAGTAACAATATTATATTTTCAGTAAATTAAAAACAATATCAAATCAGAATATAAATAGTCATTTTCTCAAATTAAATTCTAATTGGAGTAAGGCAAAGAGTATTGTATTCTGTCACCTGGCCCCTGTAGTTTCATACCTGCAGAGCACTGACATTACTGTGTTGTATTTTCCTTGCAAATTGTGAAGAAACAAACTACAATTTATGTTGGAAAACCATATTCTATACTTCTCCTTTCAACTGGAATGTCATGAGATTTCATACCTGCTTATCCCTTTCGGACCATTACACACGTCCAACCAAATTTTAATAAATGCTGTCTGACAGAATTCAACAATATTATTCAGACCCATTATGTTGGTCAGTTGAACTTATCTTTCCCAACACATTAGTAAATTTACTTCAATACCAAAATTTATGAGCTCATTCTCAAATATTTATTCTCTCCTACTCTGTTTCATCTTAATGATTTTTTTTTTTTCTGTTGCATCTGCTTCCCTATCTCTCTGCTACTTCTGTGAACAGTTTTATGCATGCAGACAAAACTATCTATTTGGCAACTTAATTTGGACCTGAGTGTTTTCGAAATTGAGAGTGAGAGCGAATTTTAGGTTCCTGAATAACAGGGCAAAAGGATTGCTTTTGAGCTTGGCCCTTACATTTGAATGCGTGATTCGATAAAAATTATACCGTTAGCAGTTTCATCATTTAAAAGAACTGAATAATTATTTGATTAGATACTCCCTCCTTGCAACATGAGCTTCACAAAAGATAAAATTTTCCTAGAAATCTGATTGGTCTAAAATCACTTACTCCTCAACATAATAATATTCTCTCTTGTATACAACAAGTGCCCTTAACATTACTTCAATTAATTTTGTTTAAAGTGTTGGGAGTTTTTTGGTGCAGTCTTTTTAGTTTTAGTTCATCTCTTAAAGACCTCAAATAATGTGCGTGAGTGTTGTACTCATCCATAAAAAAGAATTACCACAGAAAGGCAGTTGGTCCCTACCTCTATGGGCATGTAAAATATGGCCAGACAGAGGAACTGAATTCTGGTTTAATGAATAATGATCAGGCAATTTGAAAAGAAGCCACCCAGATAGTGATGCTAACAGCTCTTTTGGGCTACATCTATCGCTGCCAGTCAAATGACTAAACGTTTTGCAGTCACTGACCACGTCCTATACTTCCAAGTATAATACTTAATTGATATTAAGTTTTGATGTTAAGTATAGTGCATCTTGCTGCTATGAAAAAATGTAACTTGGGCATTAATGGAGTAAAAGTGTTGTCACAAACTGTGAAGTGTTTGTACATACCAAGAATGCCTGACATGGGATGTAGTCATTTTCCAAATGAATAGTTTTGTTTTGTCAACTGTACACTCAATTCTTAGCTATGAGAATCTTTTCTGAAATCCACAAACAACAAAGACAGCTTTAAAACAGCAGAAAAGGGCCATAAGAGTAATAACTGAAAGTAGTAGCTGGGCTCATTAAAAGAAACTGTTTAAAAATATATAACCTTATTGCTCCAAGTGAGTTCATCCACCAAACTGTTGTGCACATCAGGAAAAACAATAGTAAATACATCACAAATGGTTTCACAAATGATCTTGGAACAAGAACCAATTTTGATTTATATTTACTAATAAGAATCAAACAAAGTCTGAGTATCATATTCTATCAGGGATTAAAATTGTATAACAATATTCCAAAGGAGATGAAAGAAATAACTAAAATACATTTATTTAAAAAGGTAGTCAAAACATACCTCTTAGATAATGCATACTATGCAATTAAAGATTATTTAGAGAACTCCCAATAAGGGCTGATAAAAATTTAAAAAGTGACTGATAGTGCATAGCATTAATGTCGTATCATCCTTCTGAGATCAACTTCTCACTCATCATGAAAGAGTACTGACAGTCTTTCAGACATGCAGAATGGAAGACATGGAAATGTAAAAGGGGTTTGGTACCATGATTATTTCCCTAAAGTCATCTGCAAGTGAGTGAGGTATTTGCAGTGAAAACTATGAAAAGAATAAATGAACAGTATGTAATTATTTTCATGTTGCTAAATTAACTTATTCTTAGTATATGCAAACATAAGACACTGTTACAGTATGCATAATAGAATGCAGTAGTGCATTTGCTAAGAATTTAGCCTTACATTTGGCCTGATGGTTCTATGAAATTTATCTAAATCACTTCAGGCAGATAAAACAATGGTTCCTTCAACAAGGCAACAGATGACCACCTGTGCTCTCCTCAATAAACGCGATTTGATATTGATATGTCACTATGTATGACTGATATTTGCCAGTATTAAGTGGACAGATTCACTATTGCTGTAAAATGGTCCTTAGATGAATATATTACTAACATTTTATGAAAAAACAATCTACATAACATTTTATTTAACTGTTACATCCAGTTTTGGCCACTTCTTCAGATTTTGAACCAGAGTAAAGAGAACATCTGAATTATTTGCAATAATATATAAAAGGGATAAATACATAAACGTACAAGGCTATGTAGTATAGCATTTTATACCAGAAGTGTCAGCAAATCTGTATTGTTACAACTGAGAAGATACAAAAAGCCCTGTGATTATATGTGACAGTATGTCAGAGACTAGGAATTACTATTTCATTACAGTGGTAGCACCAAATTATGTACATATTTATGGGTCATGTTGCATTACTGGTACATTAACTACAAATGCTAAAATATGACTGAAACGACCTGTGTCAAAACATAGTAATTTTAAAAATGGAGCAACCATTTTACAGTACAGTATGGTAGTATGATTATCAAGAAAGTCTAAAATACTACACATACTGATTTTTAGAATAAAGAATTCTATTAATTTCATGATTGGAGATATGATTTATTCTGGCAGACATTTTCCTATCCTATTTTCCCTGTGAGCACTCAGAATGACACTAGTGCTACTTGCATATATTTCATTATGTTCAGTGCCAGAGAGAAACTGAAAGAATTTCCTTACATTCACGCACTACATTCACTACTATGAAATGTAAGTTACAATTCCTTATATTTAATTTTATATTAGAATTACTTATTAAGAAGTATACGCTACATTTATGACAAGTGTCATAAACTAGAATTTCCAAATATGACAAACAGAATCACAACTTCTCTTCAACATAAAAAAAAGTATCGCTTCCAGTTCAAAGGAATATCACCAATCACAATAGAACATGAGAATAGAGTTTTACAAATACTTACGAGAGATTCAGTCTTTTTGCAATAAAATTCCACAGTTCTCCAGCAGGAAAGAGCTCATTAATTAGTCCATCTTCATTTATTGTCAACTGTGATCCATCAATCTGAAGAAATAATCAAGGAGAATTTTTTTCTGATAAGTTAATACTGCCACAATTTCATGGAAGATAATTTTAAAAATTATGTGATACTTGTTTGTAAAAGTGAACAAAGAATGCACTGATGAATTATTTAAATAAGTGTCCCTGAAGAAATTTATATGAGAGCTTAAGTGGTAGATCTGACTTTACAACAAACACACAATATAAAATTTGTAATAATATTCAATACTTTTTACAGTCAAAGACTGGTAACACATTTTTGATGAAGATGACTCTCAGCAAGTATGTGTCAGGCTTCCCAAATGCCCAATAAGTCATGAATGAAGGATACCATGAAATTTGGTATTACAGAGGTTCAAAAATTAATTGGAAGAGTGGGACTTCACACACTGATGTGATTGCTTCAATGTCCTTCACTCTTTTCTATCATATGAAATTTCTAGAATAATACTGTATCAAAACCATGTGCTAATTTCATGGGAATATCCTACACTATTTTCTTTGCAAAATCTTAATGTTTCAAGATATATTCCCTAACAAAATTGAATATACTGCACCTATCAAAGTATTTATTTAAAACAAAAAAATTTAATATGGACTAATATTATAAACACCATTTGGAAAGTAGTTATTGCCAATTAGGTATCATTAACTTCCATAAAAATCTCTACAGAGAAATCCTACAAGATCTAACAGATGAATAAGTTCTACAACAAATGGGAACCTGTTTGTACAGGGTGTCTGAAAAGACTTTCCCTGATTGCATAAATTGATAACTCAGGCTAGAAGTAAGATACAAATATGAAACTTGTGTCGAATTGTTTACAACTATCAAAGTTTTTTTTCTGTTTTAGGTTCACAGTATGTAAGTAGTGGATGAGGGTCAGTGCCCAAGAAGCCATGTTAACCAATCAGGAGAAGGCACAGTGTGTCCTGTGGCACCATGAGACACGATCACCAACCACAGTGCAGAGACACTTCCAGACAACATTTGGAAGAAATCCACCTGATGTCAAGAGTATTAACGCCTGGTATGAGAAGTTCAAGAACACAGGATCAGTTGCTGACCTTCAAGGTCTGGTCGACCAAGGTGGAAGCTGTAAGGCAGTCTTTTCTGCGAAGTCCGAAGAAATCGGTGCGCAGGGCCTCACGTGAATTACAGATGCCAAAAAGCTCTCTCCATGACATTTTACACAAATGTTTATTGTTTCATGCATACAAAGTGCAAATCGTTCAGGCCTTGTTGCTCCATGACAGTACACGTCAATATGACTTTGCGGTCGAAATGCTATCACGTATTGAGGCCGATGATGGTTATCTCAGACAAATTGCCTTTTCTGACAAAGCGACCTTTTTTGTCAGGGGAGTAGTGAATCGCCATTATGTGCACATTTGGGGTTCACAAACCCCTGGCGAGGTCATGGAGTGCACCAGAGGCAGTCCAAAGGTGAATGTTTGGTGTGCGCTATTGCACGATCAAATTATCGGGCCATTCTTCTTTGCTGAGGCTACCATCACATCTGCAGTGTATCTGGACATGTTGCAACTGTATGCTGTTCCTCAGCTGCTTTGGTATCACCCCAATGTCTTGTTTCAGCAAGATGGTGCACCGCCTCATTGGGGTTTGGACGTCCGTGCCTATCTCGATTGACCTTTCCTAGGCGATGGATTGGTCGTGATGGGCCAATGGTTTGGCCTCCACCCTCTCCTGAAATAACCCCATTAGACTTCTTTTTATGAGGTTATGTCAAGGACAAGGTCTAACGAACACGCGTACCAGATCTTGAAACCCTGCAGCAACGGATAACCACAGTCGTTGAATCGATCCCTCCAGTGATGTTGGCTAATGTGTGGACGGAAATTGAATATCACCTAGATGTGATACGTGCTACCAAGGGTGCTCATGTGGAAGTTTACTGATGTGTGAAAAAAACTTTGATAGTTTGTAAACAATTAGACACCAGTTTAATATTTGTATCTTACTTCTAGCCTGAGTTATCAATTTATGTAAACAGGGAAAGACTTTTCAGACACCCTGTATATTCTGAGACCTTGTCAAAGTCTTTGATTATAAATTCAGATTTGGAAATTGAAATATTATTCCATTATTGAATTTCTTTTACATGTATGGTGACTGACAGATATCAGAGATTCAATTTAAAAAACTACACCACATGATTAATACTAAACTTACAATGAGGAATTAAAAACAATCAACAAGGTTCTGCGTCAGTTGCCCTCCAGCACTTAACCTACATAAATTACCTTCCAGTGACTTTGCAGTATAGCTAAAAAATTGTAATAGTTAATGATAAGGATATGACTCAAGAATTCAAATGACATCATTGTAGACACAAGCCTTAACATAGCTGGACAATCCTTGCAACTTCAACACAACTTCACTACACTCCACTCACAGCACTGATCTATGTTAGCTAATCAATGTATTTCCATTCATACCCTCATAAACTGCTCTTTGGTATTCTTTGACATTGGCTTTGGACCGCAGTCAGTGGGCTTGTCTATGTGCTGTTAGTAGGCATTGGCTATCTCAAGAAGTGTTCTTCAGTGCACATTTAAGATACTAACAGGACTATATTGAACTATTTGCATTTTTGTTAGAACAGCTTCAGGTGTTCCATCTGCACACTACTTTCTTGAACTCTGCCACCACTGTTCCTAAGAATCTTTTTGAAGTACACTATGGTGCCTGCAGTTGTTAATTTTTGCTTATTTCCATACTATTGCACAAATTTGGCATTTATCCACAGTTCTTTTGGTCAGTGAACATGTGCAAGGTCCAGACAGAATATTGATGGCGAGAGGGAGCCCATTATTCAAACAGGCAGTTATGTAATTGCCTGTGAGTTGCCTCAACAAAGAGCAGCAAATGAGGACCCCTATAGGTACTTCCCATTTCAGCACTATGTCATCACTTGCTGCTCTTGTAACTATGTTGCATGTGACTAATTTGGAGTTACATACACTAGTCACCAGGCTTTTATAGCCACTCCTCGAAGTTGCTGAGATCACAAGCTGGTCCCAACCACGGCTAACAAATACTGCTATTGACCTGCTCAAATGTAACAGGTGTGGACACCCATCCACAGTGGTGGCATTGGCATTTGAATGTCTTGCTGTCTATGGATAGAAAACTATTAGTCTTGGGTTATACTGTAGAGTGTATGGAAATTTCATGGTCATGATTATGTGCTAGAAATCATCCACCAAACCTGAGATCCCAGGCAACTGAGCTAAGCTGTCAGCATCCTTGCTAAAGCCTCTGCTGCCACCACATGCAGTGTTGCAGAAGCTTTGGCTGATGCACAATAGTATTATCTGCAATGAGCAGTTACCTTGTCCATTAACAAAACATTTTTTCAAAGCCAATTTTATATTGCCAGTCCTGTATAATACAAAGCTGTACTAGTTATCTTATGTTTTACTATTGATTGTGGTCAATTTTAGACCATCCACTAGTCACAAAACCTATTCAACTGTGTACACCATAACTGCAATGCCTACTCACTATGAAATACTCTGTTACATTATGACATCTGTCACATTCAATATGTATTCTGTTTTGCAATGCAAACATTAGAGATAATTTTAACTGTCTGCAACTCTACTATACCGCAGCTTATGCATTTCCCAGTGCAACATGGGATATTATGACTTAGGTAGTCACCATAATACACTGATGAGTCAAAACATTATAACCACCTGCTTAAATAGCATTTTGGTCCACCTCTGGAACACAATATATCTTTGATTCTGTGCAACAAGGACTCAACAAGTACGTTATCAGAGGTGTGTGACACCAGATGTCTATGCCAAGGTCACACAATTCCCATCAATTAGAAGCTGGTGGTTTGAGGGCACAGAGCTGGCACCCAATGTCATCACATATGCATTCTTTATGGTTCAGCTCAGCCCATTTTGCTGGCCAAGGCACCATGAGTTCCCTACCACGCTCCTCAAACTACTGAAGCATGATTCTGGCCTTGTGACATGGGTTGTTATCCTGCTGCAAAATGTCATTGCCATTGTGAATGAAGTAATATATGGGATCCCCAATTGTGTTTATACAGTCCACAGGTGTCATTATTTCTACAGGTCCCTTGAAAGCCCGGGTGAATGTGCCCCATAGCATAACACTGCCATCACTAGCATGCACCCATGGCATGACGCATGTTCCATGCAGACATTCACCTGGATGGCAGTGTATCTGCATATGACCAATGATAAGAAATGTGATTCATTCGAGCAGACAACACATTCCCATTGATTAGCAGACCAATCTCAATGATCCTGTGTCAACTGAAATTGTAACTGTTGAGTATGGGTTTTCTATCAATGCTGATGAAATCCTGGATAGAAATAACCAACTTTTAGAATCAAACACTTTATTCATGCACAGTCACATGAAAATGTAGCACAGCATTGGAAAAAAAAAACAGTCTCTACATTTTCCAAAGCTCACTGAATCCAAAGAAGTACTCCTCATTCCAGAGTCATTGGCAGTTAACGAGTTAACGGTAGCCACAGAGCCCTCCTCCCCCCCCCCCCCCTTCCCCCCTGGGAGTGTGGACACGAAATGAGCATTGCCAAATACAGGTGTGTTGTAGGCCACTCAACAGGTGTTGGCTGATTGTGCAAGGTAGCATGAACACCCATGCTGTAACTGGTCCAAATGGAAGGCATGGGTGGATCGTTTCCAATGGAGTCATCGAGATCCATGCAGGGTGCACTAGAGAAGGTACAGTTCACCATCCAGTAAGAAGGAAGGACCAGTCAACCTGCACATGTGAACTGGACTGGCATGGGAGGTGGCAGTGTCAGGGGAGCAGCGAAGAACAGGAAACATATCTCGAGCATCCCACTGGTGCTGAGTGTCACTGTTATTCCAGCCACATCCATCTCACCTAGAAGGGGGCTTTGCTCAAAACGGTTACATGTGCAGTGGGTGTGGCCTCAGGTAAAGTGTCCCTCACACGAAGGATGAAGAGTGACCCACCTTGGAGCTGTAAGGAAAGCTCATCATATGGGCACCCAGAAGTGTTGACAGGGAGAAGGGGGGGGGGGGGGACATTGTAGCTTTGGAGAAACACTAGAACGTTTTGGGGGAACCACAGGCCACAGCATTTGTGATGATGTAATGTCACACGCGATGTGTGGTTGAACTGGAGACAGCAGATTGTCATATGTTGAGTCTGAGTGAGGCAAGGGAGGGAGATCATCACACACAATCACTGAGATACTGATGGGCAAATGCTCAACACACACTAGATCTGGTAGGTGCACAGGCAGGGGGGGTGGTATGTGTGGGTTCAGACCCATCACACAAATGTGGAGAACTTGACTTTAGAAATTGTGGGCCAGATTTCTCAATCGTCCAAGCTGGTTTAATGTTCTGAAGTGAAACTGTCTGGTGCTGGCTGTTAATGAGGATGTCCATGAGTGCCAATACCAGATGCAGGCCAGAGTAAAGAGGCTGTAGTGTCAGTTTGACTGTCATCCTGTAACAAAATAAATTTGCATCAGTCGAGGGCCGAATGCAAGAAAATCGGGATACAGGTATGTGGTCCCAGGTTATGCGGGTATATGCAATCAGACTTGATTGACAAGAGTGAGTAGGTCAGATAGGTCGATCGTTCCAGCATCATTGATGAACTCATATGACAGGTCTAATGTCTTACCATACAGGACATTGGCAAGTGATGCCTGAAGATCTGTCTTATAAGCCAAGAGGATTCTGAACAGGACCCAGGGAAGGGCTTCCAACCACTCACCATTGTTGCACATGTGAGCCACTGTCAGAATCCTGTGCCAGCGCTTGATGAGCCCAATGCTCTGAGAGTGTTACCCTGTGGTGCAAAATTTATCCATACCACAAAGCATGCAGACTTTGTTAAATAACAGTGATTCAAACTGCCTACCCTGATCAGTGGCGATGGATGTAGTGTACCTAAATCTAGCTATCCAGGAAGATACAAATTCTCATGTTACAGAATCCTCCATAAAATCCACAAGAGTGATCACCTCTACCCACTGTGTAACAGAGATGATGATGAACAAGATATATCTGAAACCAACAGACATGGGCAACAGCCTGACAAAGTCACAGTGCACATGTCAGAAATGGCCTCTTGGGATCTCAAATTTGCCTGAGAGGGGCTACATATGTCAGCCGGCTTCACTGTGCTGACAAGGCACAGAGGTAGGAGCAAATACACGGGAGTCCTTCTTCATGCCTGTCCACACAAAGCACTCATTGATGAGCCACAAAGTAGCTATAATGCCAGAGTGTGAAAGATTATGCACAGCAGCAAAAAATTGGTGGCGTAAAGCAACCAGGGAAATAGTGCAGCCAAATCCATGGACGTATTGCACCATAATGGCCTGACCGAACCTGGTATGTTGCAAAAACTATCTGTAGGGAAGTGGAAGAGGCCTGACATAGGTTCTGAAGCTTGATATCATTGTCCTGTAAGTGAGCTAGTTTGGAAAAATTAATAAAAGATGAAACAGCATTGATGCATGACAGATAATCAGCCACTATATTTTCTGAGCCATGGATGTATTGGATGTCCGACATGCACTGACGGGTGAGGTCCATCTGCCAAAACCTAGATGGAGAAAGGACATTGGCAGGATTTGCGAATAGTGTCCATGTGGCCACAATTATCCATGAAAATTATGTTCCTTCCTTCAAGGTCTGTGCAGAAATATTTGACAGCCTTGTACACAAAAAGAAGTTCCTTGTTGAAAGCCAATCACTGTCATTGAACCGTAGACACCTTTTTGGAAAAGAATGAAGTAGCTGAGTTGTGTCACAATGTGCTGTTGAAGGACTGCACCTAGAGCAGAATCACTTGCATCTGCCATAATGGAGAAGCAAGCATCTGGCAAGAGTGACAGTATATTCTAAAGCTGTCAACATCAGTGGATGCTACTTCTCTGAAATCTCACACAGTCCGCACCCTACCAACACTGCCACAAGCTCTGCCTCCAGGTCATTTACCAAATCTGCTGCCGATACAAATGGACAACCCCCCTGACATGGTTTACTTTGGTGGACAACTTGTTGGACATACATCGTATCATAGGCAATGGCACACATTCTGTTCATTTGGTGGACCATTTGCATGGCAATCCCAATCTTATTATTGATTTGTTGTTAAGCCCACTCAAACATACTGAATCTGCTTATGCTCGTCCACTCCTCATCGAACATCTTTCACGCATGCTAGTATTTTCAATCCATAACATCATTTACAACAAGAGTTTAGGTGACAAAACCACTTCCAGCTGTGTGACACCTCCTTGCTCAGGTCATGACAGAGGTCATGCTGGACTTAGCACTCTGGGCTTTGTAGTTAGTTAAACTGTTGCAGGAATTACAATAATAATTTCTTCCCCATACCTCATCATCATCCAAGGATAAACTGTAGTTGGCTGACCAGGCATATGCCATTATCCCTCGTGCAGTGCAGCATCTGCTACTGAGATTGGTATGCTCATCTTGAGCAACACAATGAACCGCAGTCACCTAGCAGCCAGCAATGGAAAACACCAGCTGCTTCTCACCAAACTTCACTGACTACAGCCCAGCCAACAAGGGTCCCCCCTCCATTCCGCTCTCCCACAGTGGTGGGAGGCGTAGCGGTCCCAGCTGACCCATGTACAGCCCCCCACCCGCTATACCGGTTCCACACAACTTTTGGGGACGTTGCCCACAACTGACGACCACCCTGTGCATTCCCAAATCCTTCACACAGGCTGCAATAGGCAGCAGACTTACAAAGATGATAAAGGGTGGCTACAGATGTTGTATTCTGTTTGGTCCTCTACTCCATGATGCTGTCTGTATATTGCTCACATCATCATTTCCTTGTCGACACTGGACCTAATGTTAGTTTTGTCTCACTCTCATTCACTCTAGTGGATGTGATACCAACCAAACTTTTCCTTCGAGGCAAATAAATCAACACTTCACATCAACAGCATCGTCGTGTTACCTATTAAATTCATATCTGATGAACCGTTGATGTGATCCCTTCATGTGGCATTTCTGTTACGTGCACCTAGATGATGTCTGACAGTTTCAGATGTACCTTTTCCATCACTGACCGTGTTACACAGTGGGTGGGGATGATCCCTCTTGTTGATATTATGGCAGATTCTGTAGCATGAGAATTTGTATCTTCCTGGCTAGCTAGATTCCGGTGTCCTGCATCCATCACTGCTCATCAGGGTAGGTAGTCCAAATCACTGTTATTGAACAAACTCTGCATTCTTTATGGTGTGGATAAATTTTGCACTACAGCATACCACCCTCAGAGCAATGGGCTGTTGAGGGTTGGCACAGTGCTCTGATAGCAGCCCTCATGTGGCACAATGGTTAATAGTTCAGTGTTTGTTTGTAAATGTGGGTTTTCTATCGATTCTGTTGAGTCCCTGGATAGAAATAACAAACACTCTTTATTCATGCACAATTACATGAAAATATACACACCATGCAAAAACAGAGTCTCAGTGTTTTCCATAGCTCACTCAATCCAGAGACAGAGCATTCCTCACTCCAGAGTCATTGGCAATTGATGATCATCACAATGATGTTGTTGGATCAACATGAAAACACAGAAAACAAATAGCTACTTTACTATTGAAGGGATGTGGAAAGTAATTTTTAAGGTGTTTCTAAAGACAGATATTTCATGTTCCAATATTTCTGAAATGGTTGGCTTTGCAGTATCTTTGCTTCAGTTGAGAGAGTGTTTCTAATAATGGGGAAGTTTGGTCTGCAGAAATGAGTAGACTTTCATGAAACATCTGCTAAATGTTAAAATTAATTCAGAATTTTGTTGTTGCAAATTTTGTTAGGCATTAAAAAAAACCATTTCCAAAAAAAGTCAGGCCTAGTGAAAATATTACTGAATAAATCAAGTTAAATGTTTCTGTAAACTGTTCATGCTTTCATGTAATTTCAAGAGTATATCCTGGGTTGGACCCAAAAAAATATGCTAATATGTCTTTGTTTTGACCCAAAAATCTATGGCAAGCCTAAGTAGCTGACACCCACTGTCAGGTTATGGTATATACAGTGTCAACTCCTGGTGTAGTATTGCAGTTTTAAGATCCAGTAACTGACCACCATGATCTCACCCAACAATATGTGGGGTGATGGCATCACCCTGTCAACTGAATATAGCACTGGGGTAATGACAGTCGCTATATGTCAACTTGCCATATTTGCACCTCAATAACACCTACTGCAAATACACACTATAAGCTAATGCTGTAGCAATACAGTTTTAAGATTCAGTGGCTGACACCTGTTGCACATACACTGTGTGAACTACTGGTGTTAGAACACTGTCTTAAGATCCCTCTGCACATAAAAAACTGGTGTTAGAATACAGTTTTAAGATTCAATAGCTGATGCCAACTGTCAGGTTATAATGCAAGAATACTATTTCAGTTCTGAAGGCCTATTTGTTTGTATCAACTATCATGTGGATCATCACTGTAGTTTCCATTGTACAATAGCATAAGTTATGCTGTAAGTTCAGAAGATGACAAATGTTTTGTAAATGGGGCAATTTGTCACCATTTTTGCTAGAATATAGTGACATACAGTGCAGTTTGTTACAATTTTGCTGTAACATAGCGATATGTGGAGTAGGTGGTCACAATTTTTCTGTATGTCGTAACTTGTTACAATTTTGTTAAAATATGTTGATGTATTGGGAAATCTGCTACAATTTTACTGTAACATAGTGATCTATGGGGAATTTGGCTTTGAATTTGCTGTGACATAGTTATGTATGGGGCAATTTGTAACAGTTTTGTTATAACGTGGGGTCATTTGTTATAGTTTTGCTATAAGATGGAAATGTACGGAGAATAAAATGTCGTGTAATCTCCATTGTATGATGGAATAAGTTAAGTTTATCAGAAGAAGACAAATGTATGTCCTACAAGATAAACATAATACCCTAACATGGGGTCACTATTATATTTGTCTGACTTCGAAAAATAGTTAAAAACATAGCAACCCCTATTTCTTACCTATACAAATGTGTATTAGTACTGTTCAGTATTTGACTTCATTGATTTTTCACGTAGTTTGCTCTGTGTTACAGTTCATTTACTTTGGTAAAAAGATTAAACAATCTAATAAACAAGTGCTCTTTAAGCTGTAAGTTACATCTAAAGCAGTGCCAGTGTTTGTTTTCTAATGTTACCAAACAGACCTCTGAGTATTTTCGTTTCAATAAATGCATAGTACATTGTCTGAATTAAGCTCGTTAACTAACCTTTAAGTAATATCAGTAGTACAAATAAGCAAACCACGCATATTTTGATAAGTAATGCAAACAATTGAAGTCCAGAAATATTTAATTTGAGGGTCCATTGTGCCTTGCAAAGTACGGTATAACAGTCAAACAGTAATCACTGGCATGGGGGAGTGTCTCACGACAGTAAAATTCCTGGCTGCAATGAATTTTTGGAATCGAGACCAGCATCCTGTGACTAGCTGCTTTTCAAGTTAATACAAGCAATGTTGAAAATCATTGTGAAAGGTTGGCCTATGTGATTCAGCCACATATTCAACATTCCTTTGATAGCTCTGGTTGTTTTATTTTGCCACAGGAATACTGTAAGTGTTCAGCATAGTTTCCACAGAGACTAATACAAAGAAGAAAATGTTAACAGAAGAAAGTGAAGCATGTATGCAAGTGTCTTTCACTTACAATGGTTTCTAATTTCCGAAGTATGAAACCACTTATAATAGCTTGCTTTATATCTGCTGAATGTGTGCCTACCATGTCAATTAGAGATCTATCTGTATGACTAGGTTTGATCAAGCAAACTTATTAACTCTGTCACCGAGTTTGTGATGGTAAATGCATATAGCATCCACATTAATGGCATTTAAAATAAGTATGTCATGTGAAAAAAATTAAGACTACCTATTATGCCTACTTTCTCTTCCACATTAAATATGGGGACTTATTCTGGGGTAATTTGGCAGTAGCTAAGCAGATTTTTAGAATACAAAAATAGTTCATAAGAATCACAAAGGATATAAACCTAGAAACTCCTGTAAGTCCTTGTTTAAGAGTTTAGATTTTCTATGTTTATCATGTTTTTACATAATGGAGATGCAAGGAATAGCAGACTATTTAAACAGTGACAATCAACACTATAGCAATGTGTTGCTATGATCATCAGTCCAAAGACCACCTCGATGCAGCTCTCCACACTACTATATTCCATGGAAGGCTCTTAATCTCTGAATAACTACTGTAACCTACATCATTTTGAACCTGCTTAGTATATTCATCTCTTTAATAGCATAAACTATATAAAAAAATAGGTAAATTCCAGCTGTGAATATGAAACAGAAACATAAAAAAATAACAAAACAAGTAAAATGAGAAAATGCAAATGATATGGGAGTATGCAAGCATAGCCACTTTCAGAATGGTAGAACATGTGCAGCCAAGTGTTCTCTGAAGCTGAATGGGTGTGGTCATCTAATCAGTTTCCAGTCCAAAATGTCAGTGCAGACAGACGTTTTACTGGTACGAGACATTCCCATTGGCAGTATACTTTAATTCGAAAGATATCAGTAGTGCAAATAATCAAGCCATGTGTATTTTTAATGACTGAGCTACAACAGTAGTGCCATGTGTGGTTTGTACTTGAAATCTTTATGTACCATGTTTTGAAAAATAATTTTGTTTTAATGCAAAGATCGAATTTTTGTTGGTAATCAGAAATGTGTAATGCACATGTAATAATAAGCAACTTGCATGTGTTTTGCATTCGAAATCTGTATTTATTTGACAATTAATATTCTTTTGGTGCAAACAACTGAGCTTTCCTCTCTGTGCATAGAACCTTGTCTGTCATTGTCTTCAACCATGTTTATGTTCATATGTACAGCATTACAAAGTTATATACACACGAAAAAAAGTTTTGCATCACCTTGGTTCAGAGAGTTCCAGAACCTGTACAGAAAATTGGAATAGAGATCAACATGAACATCATTTCCGCCCTTTTTATCGCTCATGAAAACCACACATTGCATGTGGTACCACCACACGGCGAAACCTTCAGAGGTGGTGGTCCACATTGCTGTGCACACTGGTACCTCTAATAGCACGTCCTCTTGCATTGATGCATGCCTGTATTTGTCGTGGTATACTGTCCACAAGTTCATCAAGGCACTGTTGATCCAGATTGTCCCACTCCTCAATGGCGATTCAGCATAGATCCTGCAGAATGGTTGGTGGGTCAAGTCGTCCATAAACAACCCTTTTCAATCCATCCCAGGCAGGTTCGATAGGGTTCATGTCTGGAGAACATGCTGGCCACTCTAGTTGACTGATGTCGTTATCCTGAAGGAAGTCACTCACAAGATGTGCACGATGGGGGCGCAAATTGTCATCCATGAAGATGAATGCCTTGCCAATACGCCTCTGATATGATTGCATTATCGATCGGAGGATGGCATTCATGTATTGTACAGCTGTATAGCACCTACCATGACCATCAGCGGCGTATGTTGGCCCCACATAATGCCACTCCAAAACAGCAGGGAACCTCCACCTTGCTGCACTCGCTGCGCAGTGTGTCTAGGGCATTCAGCCTGACCAGGTTGCCTCCAAACACATCCTTGACAATTGTCTGGTTGTAGGCATACGTGACACTCATCGATGAAGAGAATGTGATGCCAATCCTGAGCAGTCCATTCGGCATATTGTTGGGCCCACCTGTACCACGCTGCATGGTGTCGTGGTAGCAAAGATGGACCACGCCATGGACATTGGGAGTGAAGTTGCGCATCATACAGCCTATTGCGCACAATTTGAGTCCTAACACATTGTCCTGTGGCTGCACAAAAAGCATTATTCAACATGGTGGTGTTGCTGTCAGGGTTCCTCAGAGCCAAAATTCATAGGTGGCAGTCGTCCACTGCAGTAGTAGTCCTTGGGTGGCCTGAGCGAGGCATGTCATCGACTGTTCCTGTCTCTCTGGATCTTCTTCATGTTCGAACAACATTGCTTTGGTTCATTCTGAGACACTTGAACACTTCCCTTGTTAGAGCCCATCCTGGCACAAAGTAACAATGTGAACACGATCAAACCACACTATTGACCATCTAGGCATCATTGAACTACAGACAGCACGAGCCGTGTACCTCCTTCCTGGTGGAAGACTGGAACTGATCAGCTGTCAGACTCCCTCCGTCTAATACGCGCTGTTCATGCATGGTTGTTTACATCTTTGGTCGGTGTGAGTGACATCTCTGAACAATCAAAGAACTGTGTCTGTTACACAATATCCACAGTCAATGTCTATCTTCAGCAGTTCTGAGAACCGGGGTGATGCAAAACTTTTTGTGATGTGTGTATTTGGGTATTATAAAAATTTGCAACTTAAGTGATATAACCCTGATAAGATTTTGTCAAAATGCATCATTTTTACTGTACATTGTTGCTCTAAGCCATAAGGTGTCAGAAATGTGATGTTGGTGTACAGAACACCTATGAAACGTAACTGCATGTATTTTCAGATTCAAAAGTAATTAAGATAGCTTTTTTAGTTGGGCAACAATGTCAATCATATTTTTCTAATTTAGGACATGGATTATTATCTTGTTTCCCCCCCTAAAATTGTGCTTGGCCAAGTGAAGTAATACTGAAAAACCTTAGGTAATGGTAGTTTGATCTGTATACCACCAATAATGTAGCCTCAGATTGAAATTTTTAGGAATTTTGATAAATGTTACAGACACTTTACGGCCTTGGCACCAACTGATAAATGTTGCAGCCTTGCACAAAAGTTCATTTTTGTACCACCAGTGTAACATAACTTCAAGTAGGCTTAGATTAAATGTAATATAATGTGATGTTAGTCAGTCAGTGTCACTGATTGTACTTTTCGAATGAAGGATGTCAGGTACTCGTAGTTCACTCTTTGTACCACATTCCCTCAAGAAAGCTTGTGATCAAACATGCCAATCCCATTTCTGTACTTTGACAGATATTGTAGAAGTGGAGATAACATCACGACAAGGGACACAAACACTGTGTGTGTCATTGACACCTTTTTCTCCTCTAAAATTGCGCTTGGTCGTGTCTGTTCACTTAGGCCTAGGACGGAATGACAACTGCCTGGTTAGCAAGTTATTTTAACAAAGCACATGTGTTTTGCATAGATAAAGGACAATTCAGATGTGGAAACACTTTAAGTTACTCTTTGATTTAATTTGGACATGAAAAAAGACATTGTGACAGTTGACATACTCTTTTTGTTGCTGATATATTTTCCATATAAACTTTAGATATGGAATTTATGCCCATTATGTATTTTTAATAAATAATGTAGATGGTTTGGCTACATTCAGAAAACTTCTGGACATGGCACAAAATTCAGGTGTGTGTGTGTGTGTGTGTGTGTGTGTGTGTGTTCATGTAACATTAAGTTTCCTGCTTACATCAAAAGCTGATGGTGACCACACTGAAATTATTGGTCAAGCTGCTGTCCTTGTTCAACATAAAAACAAGTTCACATCTTGCAATGAATGTTTGTGCTCTATAAACTTCTTCTGTACATTCATATTTTCGATAAATAATACAGTCATGGAAATAATGTGAGCCAACATCTTTACTCTTTCTGATGCTGGTTGTGCACACATAAGAGAAAATTTACTGATGAGCCAAAATTTTGGGATCTTGCACATTTTTTGACATGAAAATAGTGTAAGTTACACCTTACCACATAACTTTTGATGTTGTGTGAACACATGTGAGATGAAATTTGCTGACAAGGCACAAATTTAGGTACAGTTTTTACTCAAACATTTCTTTTTTATAAATAGATTTGAACATGATGGGTACATACTGATGGACTGTTTCGATTTAATGACCAGTAAAATACTGGGGTGTAGTTGGCTGTTTTGTTTTAATGGCTAGTAAAATAATTGTCTGTGACTGGAGAAGGGGGCTTAGTGTGAGATATGTGGAGAGTTGCGTTGGGCATGGTTCCATAATGTACTCAAGGTCATTGATGGCATCATGCTTTGGCCCCTACTGCTGCGTGACCTTCGGCTGATAGTTCAACGTCAAAGTGTGCCAAATAGTAAGGTAGTCATGGTGCTTTTACAGACTGTACACAAGTTTTTCTGTGTACGATTACTTACGCATTCCTTCAGTCAAGAAATCTGCTATTATAGAATGTTTTGCTTTTTTGCAAAGCTTTGCAGCACAATATTGATGAGGTTGTGCCCTTCTGTCGTCACTTCATTTGTCAATTATCAAATTTGCAGTATATGATCCTATGTTTGAGGTTTCCATGTTCTTTCTTATTCCGTGCAACACCTAACCGACAAAGTAAAAATTAATAATTATGAAGCCTGAGGCGAGTTTAAGTCCATAAAATTGATTTTTTACATTACCGGAAGATTATTCAGATCGCAAATGCTTCCGAGTATTTTCCAGGCTAAAATCGCTGGATTTCCCTGACGCAATGGCAAAACAATTATTGCTTTTGCCTGCAGTCTATTGCGGTTTGCATTTGGAAGCTGATAACATCTCTGCCAGTTGTCAGGGATCACCTAGCGCTGGCTCAACTATATGAAAAATATTCTTTATAATCCGCTATTGCCTGGTGATAATGAGGTGAATACAAGACTGCTCACTTCCAGGCCCAGATCTATGGGGGAGGGAGGGCAAACTGGTGTTATCTGTCCCGGGCGACAATGTCAGGGGGCGCCAAATTCATATTCTCGTGTTTCACAAAGCGCCTAGTACCCAGTGCACGTTGATCTATCCATTATTCATATTATTTTGAAATGCATCCCAGTTGGGCATTGAAAACTTTTGAACCGATTCTAAGCTGATTTGTGAACGAATTATAAGTTGATTTTTGAATGCATGCATAGTGTACGTGTTGTCCCCGTCAGGGAAGCCCACGCCACATCTAGAAATAAGAACCTTCCCCGCAGACAAAAGGGGAAGAGGCTATTACGAGCTGAGCCAGATAAATCCGAACGGGGGAATGCCAATCACTGTTTGTTTCTGTGGTTGATTGGGTGTGCGAATGATCAGCGTTGTTATAATTATTAGCGAAATCCATAAATTCAAAATACCAGAGTGGAAATAAAGGACTAACAAGAATAACAGGCAAGAAAGATTACGTATTATCTTCTTGGTGTAACCAACAAAATGAAATTTTGACAGGAAATTTTCGCCAAAGCGCTACACTATTAATGACCATTTGTAAAGTCCTCGTTTAGCAGCCGAGTTCTATTCTCGGAATAGCGCGGAAAACGCGTTTTACGAACACGTAATGACGCCTAACCGGAGAATAAACGTGGGATAACTGAACCGGTGATCCTGGCAGGTTGATGTAGTTAAGCGCAAAATAAGTTTTGACAACGGCAGAAATAGCTGCAGAATTAAGAGATGACAAGATTGTTTGTTAGAACGAGGAACGAGAAGAAATGGGGGCATCACACAAATTATGTGCAAGAATACGTCGATTCCAAATTTATATAAAAATTTCATACTACTACTTTTCGATCTCATGCTTGAGAAACTGCGGCATATGAATGAAATGTGAAATTATTTCCTATCATAAAACTTTTTGCTTGTGGCAGGCCTAATAGGTATTTGATAGTGGTACTTCGTGAGTTATATTATGTCGTGTTATTTATATAAATGTAGTAGATAAAAATGACCATTTGTGCCAAAACAGTCTCGCTTATTTGGCGAGTGTTACGATTGCTGCAATATTAGAAAGGCCTATTTCGTTTTATCTACGACAAAATAGACGTAATCGTTCGAGAAACCACACTAGTCTTGTGTTTTATTCGAATTAACAGCTTTTCCAGTATTAGACAACAACATTTTGATTTTTCATGCAGTAAAACATTTGGCGAACTTTGATGATATTATAGATTCTTTCGCAGAAAGGAAACCACGCTGTTTAAGGCTGTAGCAAGATTAAAGAGAAAGAAGTGGTGGGACCTAAGCATTGAATAAAAGTGTACTGCCTTGCTTGTCACTTGTCTTTACTTGTTTTATGTTTCCTTTATTTAATTTTATGTCAACTAGAGAGAAAGTTATTAGCTAAAAGATAATAAAGAGTGCAAATTTTCTGAAGAGCTCTTCTTCTCTCGGTACCCAGTACTAATTGCGAGCCTTTAAAACAAATAAAATAAAAAAAAGGTGTTGGATGTCAGACCGGCCGACTGGGAGCAGGAGAGGCACCACAGGGCATTTTAGTTTCCACTTTGCTCAATACAGGTTTGATGGCTTCCATTAGAAAATATACACGTCTGTATTCCACAGAGGGACATGCGATAGAAGAATGCCGTGTGAAGGGGCGTGACAACGCACTTTGGCACGCCTAAGACCAAATAACATGTCTTACATTTCCTCGAACATATTATATTTATTTATTGAGTCATTTGACCATATGTAGTACAGTGTACAGGATGATATTGGACTTATTACTAAGTTCAAAATGATACATATTTGAATAATCATTTTTCAACATGCTACCAATTTCAATAGTTGTAGTTATTACAATGATACAGTGTTACAAATTACAGTAGCTTTAGTTCTTAACAGTTATTCTGGTCCAAGTATTCCTTTTATATCTTCAGAAAGACGTGCGCTACAAAATGAAATTTTTTTTCTTTTTTTTTTTTATTTTTTTTTACGGTCTATGTGAAACTCTTTAAGTGAAAGAGGGGGAGGGCACTATCAAGTTTTTGCCCCGGTTCGGAAATATCGTAGATCCAGGGCTGCTTACATCCTTACTGCAACAGTCATAATAAACGACAACACCGTATGTTCTTAGATATGCCTTTCCTTTGATCCATTCTGACACAATTTTGCAGTTATAGCAGGAGCCATAACTAAACCTTATAATTTGATAAAAATGCACCGGCTCACTGCGTTCATTAGATCCCTGGCGGTACGGAATTCAGTCCATTTGCTTTTTCAGCGACAGTGAAAAGCGTTTCATTGTCGACGACTTCGTAATACAAACGTGGGAAGACAATGATGCAGTGACGTGTTGTTGCTGTATTTTAAACACAGTTTTACGAAGAATCGACCTGCTCACGACTGCTTACATTTTCCACTTCTGAAGTAATAATTGGTAGGCTATACAGTCTGGAAATTTCATACTGAGCTCACCTCACAGACGATTGCAATGAGAGGATATGGAGCGAGGGAGCGTAGCAATAAAGAGGGAATTATCTCATGCAATGCTGGCAACATACTTTTAGTGCTGTATTCACCTACTGTAAGTCAGTAAGCTGTTTGCTATTGCAGTCTAAGGCTACGTTGCTGAAGCTAAATACTGTAGCTTGCAAGAAAACATTATAGAACTCTTATACTGCAGTACGTTTTTGATTTATGGCTCATGCAATGTGGAGATACAGGCATTTCGTGTTATCTTAGTCGCAGGCCCATGTTGTTACGTTATTATTTAAAGATGTCCTCTGCGATCTGCAAGAACACAACGATATGTGTGGAGGTGAGAAAAGGAGGGAGATGGTACTATTTACTTACGCCGTATGTTATTTCGAAGCCAGAGTGGGTGGAGCCTGCAGCCATCCTTGTTCATTATTTCTGGCGTGTGCACGAAACAGTTGTTTTAAGTACTGAAGTTACAGCCCTCATGTGAATAACATAGTGCCAGGAAGGCAATTTCGAACGTTTTTCTGTTCTTAAGTTCGTATTTACTCTAGTAATACGACACGTTTGGCCTTTTTCTTGATCTGAACAAATAAGAACAGAAGGATGTGATGTGAAAAGGATGCTTTCGTAATACATTTTATTCCATTTTTACTATCTTGTGTATCGATAGCAAATGAAGTTGCATCTCCGAAACGAATGCTTGTTTGCTTACTAGTACCAGTACTGCTTCTTGTTCGTTACATTTTCGGCTCTCAGCTTGTATGCACAACATTTTTAATGTACACATTTGAAAAAAAAGGGAAAAAAACCCATGAACATTTGCTGTGAGGAAAGAAACAAGGCATGCGTTTTTATTTAAATCTCAACTTAATATTCCACGAAAAATATATTTATGCAGTTAATCAAAGTTGTGTGTGCAGTTTTAATACAAGATTGAGTAGGCTACTGTATATCCCTGAAACTGTAGGATACTGTACATCCTTGTGTATGGTCCCTAATTCTACTATCGTCCGCCTCCGTAGCGCAGCGGTAGCGTTACCGCCGATCACGCAAGGAGGCCACGGTTCGATTCCCGGCAGGGGACTGGGTGTTGTGTGTCTTTCATCATGATTGACACGCAAGTCGCCGAAATGGAGGAAACTAAAAAGACATGCAATACGGCTGCCGAACCCCGAGAGGGATGTTGTTGTTGTGGTCTTCAATCCTGAGACTGGTTTGATGCAGCTCTCCATGCTACTCTATCCTGTGCAAGCTTCTTCATCTCCCAGTACCTCCTGCAGCCTACATCATTCTGAAGCTGCTTAGTGCATTCATCTCTTGGTCTCCCTCTACGATTGTTACCCTCCACGCTCCACGCTACCCTCCAATACTAAATTGGTGATCCCTCGATGTCTCAGAACATGTCCTACCAACCGGTCCCTTCTTCTAGTCAAGTTGTGCCACAAGCTCCACTTCTCCCCAGTTCTATTCAATACCTCCTCATTAGTTATGTGATCTACCCATCTAATCTTCAGCATTCTTCTGTAGCACCACATTTCGAAAGCTTCTATTCTCTTCTTGTCTAAACTATTTATTGTCCACGTTTCACATCCATACATGGCTACACTCCATACCAATACTTTCAGAAACGACTTCCTGACATTTAAATCTATACTCGATGTTAACAAATTTTTCTTCTTCAGAAACGCTTTCCTTGCCGTTGCCAGCCTACATTTTATATCCTCTCTACTTCGACCATCATCAGTTATTTTGCTCCCCAAATAGCAAAACTTCTTTACTACTTTAAGTGTCTCATTTCCTAATCTAATTCCCTCAGAATCACCCGACTTAATTCGACTACATTCCATTATCCTCGTTTTGCTTTTGTTGATGTTCATCTTATACCCTCCTTTCAAGACACTGTCCATTCCGTTCAGCTGCTCTTCCAAGTCCTTTGATGTCTCTGACAGAATTACAATGTCATCGGCGAACCTCAAAGTTTTTATTTCTTCTCCATGGATTTTAATTCCTACTCCGAACTTTTCTGTTGTTTCCTTTGTTGCTTGCTCAATGTACAGATTGAATAACATCGTGGATAGGCTACAACCCTGTCTCACTCCCTTCCCAACCACTGCTTCCCTTTCATACCCTTCGACTCTTATAACTGCCATCTGATTTCTGTACAAATTGTAAATAGCCTTTCGCTCCCTGTGTTTTACCCCTGCCACATTCAGAATTTGAAAGAGAGTTTTCCAATCAACATTGTTAAAAGCTTTCTCTAAGTCTACAAATGCTAGAAACGTAGGTTTGCCTTTCCTCATTCCTTCTTCTAAGATAAGTCGTAGGGTCAGTATTGCCTCACGTGTTCCAACATTTCTACGGAATCCAAACTGATCTTCCCCGAGGTCAGCTTCTATCAGTTTTTCCATTCGTCTGTAAAGAATTCGCGTTAGTATTTTGCAGCTGTGACTTATTAAACTGATAGTTCGGTAATTTTCATATCTCTCAACACCTGTTTTCTTTGGGATTGGAATTATTATTTTCTTCTTGAAGTCTGAGGGTACTTCGCCTGTCTCATACATCTTGCACACAAGATGGTAGAGTTTTGTCAGGACTGGCTCTCCCAGGGCTGTCAGTAGTACTAATGGAATGTCGTCTACTCCGGGGGCCTTGTTTCGACTCTGGTCTTTCAGTGCTCTGTCAAACTCTTCACGCAGTATCATATCTCCCATTTCATCTTCATCTACATCCTCTTCCATTTCCATAATATTGTCCTCAATAACATCGCCCCTTGTATAGACCCTCTATATACTCCTTCCACCTTTCTGCTTTCCCTTCTTTGCTTAGAACTGGGTTTCCATCAAAGCTCTTGATATTCATGCAAGTGGTTCTCTTTTCTCCAAAGGTCTCTTTAATTTTCCTGTAGGCAGTATGTATCTTACCCCTAGTGAGATAAGCCTCTACATCCTTACATTTGTCCTCTAGCCATCCCTGATAAGCCATTTTGCACTTCCTGTCGATCTCATTTTTGAGACGTTTGTATTCCTTTTTGCCTGCTTCATTTTATACATTTTTATATTTTCTCCTTTCATCAATTAAATTCACTATTTGTTCTGTTAACCAAGGGTTTCTACTAGCCCTTGTCTTTGTACCTATTTGATCCTCTGCTGCCTTCACTATTTCATCCCTCAAAGCTACCCATTTTTCTTCTACTGTATTTCTTTCCCCCATTCCTGTGAGTTGTTCCCTTATGCTCTCCCTGAAAATCTGTACAAGCTCTGGTTTAGTCAGTTTATTGAGGTCCCATCTCCTTAAATTCCCACCTTTTTGCAGTTTCTTCAATTTTAATCTTCAGTTCATAACCAACAGATTGTGGTCAGAGTCCACATCTGCCCCTGGAAATGTCTTACAATTTAATACCTGGTTCCTAAATCTCTGTCTTACCATTATATAATCTATCTGATACCTTTTAGCCCGCATCTCGTGGTCGTGCGGTAGCGTTCTCGCTTCCCACGCCCAGGTTCCCGGGTTCGATTCCCGGCGGGGTCAGGGATTTTCTCTGCCTCATGATGGCTGGGTGTTGTGTGCTGTCCTTAGGTTAGTTAGGTTTAAGTAGTTCTAAGTTCTAGGGGACTTATGACCACAGCAGTTGAGTCCCATAGTGCTCAGAGCCATTTTTTTCTGATACCTTTTAGTATCTCCACGGTTCTTCCACGTATACAACCTTCTTTCATGATTCTTGAACCAAGTGTTAGCTATGATTAAGTTATGCTCTGCGCAAAATTCTACCAGGCGGCTTCCTCTTTCATTTCTTAGCCCCAATCCATATTCACCTACTATGTTTCCTTTTCCTACTCTCGAATTCCAGTCACCCATGACTATTAAATTTTCGTCTCCCTTCACTACCTGAATAATTTCTTTTATCTCATCATACATTTCATCAATTTCTTCGTCATCTGCAGAGCTAGTTGGCATATAAACTTGTACTACTGTAGTAGGCATGGGCTTCGTGTCTATCTTGGCCACAATAATGCGTTCACTATGCTGTTTGTAGTAGCTTACCCATACTCCTATTTTTTTCTTCATTATTAAACCTACTCCTGCATTACCCCTATTTGATTTTGTATTTATAACGCTGTATTCACCTGACCAAAAGTCTTGTTCGTCCTGCCACCGAACTTCACTAATCCCCACTATATCTATCTTTAACCTATCCATTTCCCTTTTCAAATTTTCTAACCTACCTGCCCGATTAAGGGATCTTACATTCCACACTCCAATCCATAGAACGCCAGTAGTCTTTCTCCTGATAAAGACGTCCTCTTGAGTAGTCCCCGCCCGGAGATCCGAATGGGGGACCTGTTTTACCTCCGGAATATTTTACCCAAGAGGACGCTATCATCATTTACTCATACAGTAAAGCTGCATACCCTCAGGAAAAATTACGGCTGTAGTTTCCCCTTGCTTTCAGCCGTTCACAGTACCAGAACAGCAAGGCCATTTTGGTTAGTGTTACAAGGCCAGATCAGTCAATCATCCAGACTGTTGCCCCTGCAACTACTGAAAAGGCTGATGCCCCTCTTCAGGAACCACACGTTTGTCTGGCCTCTCAACAGATACCCCTCCGTTGTGGTTGCACCTACGGTACGGCTATCTGTATCGTTGAGGCACGCAAGCCTCCCCACCAACGGCAAGGTCCATGGTTCATGGGGGGGCCGAAAGGGATATCCCGGCTAATAAATGCAATACTATCATTTCATTGACGTCTACTATCGTTTCTTGCACTTGTCAAGTGAACGATTATTGAAATGTCAAAGAAATGGAACTGCACAGAGGTATACCTCCATGCAGAGTAGAAGTCTTGTTTTATTAATTGGTAGTACATTAGTTCCACTGTAGTTTACAAATCTTTTCACTTTGAAATCTTATCTATGATACGTAATTCAGTGTATATCCAATAATAGCAGATTACACGGTAAAAAAGCGATATCATTCATTTAAACGTGTTCCAACATTTTTGAATACTACAAATGTGATTAAGGGAATGGTCTCAAACACTTATACCCCACAAAATGAACATTTTGATTTATCATGTATGTAAGTCATTTTTTTAATAATGATATCCTACTCTGTGAACACACAGGCCTACCTTTCCAACAGTAACCTATTTGCTTCTCTTCCCAGCACATTTCTCACCAGTAACTCTGTCAGTTTCTTAGGAATAACCAAACATATTACAGTTGTAATGTTTGTCTACTTTGATCATCTGCTTCATTTTACTTTTGAATTTCATTTTGAGGAAAGTAACGAAGTCTATACCATGCCTTGTGATGGACCAATAGTTAGTTAGTTACATGTTCCATGTATCATTTGCACTTTAAATCGTAATAATGTCGAATGAGTCACTTTATATTAACATAATTTTTTCTGTAAATATGCCTGCTTGCTGATCATTTATTAGTTTTTTGTTTTGTTTTTTTAGTTAAAGACAGATAGCTGTTAGTAATTCCTGCCCATCACCAATTACATAGTAAAATAATAGATAGTATTCTGTGGAAGAGGAGGAATTGTCAAACAGAAACGTTTTCTGTTTAGTCACAAATTATACTTTGCTGTCTGTCAGCCAATTTGTATCAATAGATAAGTGATCAAAACTTTAGGTTGCAGCATTGTGAACCCATGTTTGTGTTACAGACATCCTTAATGAGGCGTAATGAATGTCATTCTTTTCTTCTGGTATTGTAAGTATGTACATCATTGTACCTGTTGAAGTGCAGTGGATTATTTATGACAAGATTCCATGAGAGAATAATCATAATATGAAGCAGATAGATTCTATTCACACGCTGGCACGACGAAAAGAATGTTGACATAATTTTTTTGCCAAAGCCTTCTTCAAAAGAATGCAAAACACACACAGATACATTTGTACAATCATACACACAAAACTCACATCCCCATGACTGCTGTCCTAGCTTGAATCTTTTTTAAAGGGGGAGGAAATGTGAACAATGAATGCTTATCAACAGGAGGAATTTAGGGCATGTGATGCTGCACTAACCATCAGTGCGGTCATGCAGCCTTTTGTTGAACAGGGATGAGGCTATCGATATACATAGTGTGGCACGGACACAAAAGTCGATATATACCCACAACAGTCAAAAATTGACTGGACGCATCAGTGCAATATCATGGGGAAGTATCACCACAGTGAACTTTGGAGCTATAAATGCGGTGAACCTAGTGTTTTAGGTTGTGTAAGATGGTGGACATTGACTTCAAGTGTGTGACAGTGACATGACAATATGTATGTTTTACTCTTTGGGCAGTCAGTTGTGTTCCTCTCTAGGGAGACAAAGACAATGCCAGAGAGATCTGTTTGCAATCATCACTTCATTAAATCAGACGTTTTTCTGTCGAGCTCTGTCAGATGTAATCAGCCATCATTACAAGAGGCATAATTAGCTGAATAATATGTAGAAAGAGATTTTAAATTCAAACCTATTTAGTAACTATGCTGTATGATTGTATGTCTAGGACTGAAATAATTTATGAGGCCAGATAAAACAAAGTAAATTCTTCTTTCGTTATTTCTTTGTGTGAATTAATCAGCCCAGCATTATATGCCCCTAGACTAATCTGCTACACAGCAATGAAGGAAAAGAATTATTGGTCTCGTATTTCAAATTTCTATCAATGCAAAGAGACTGCTTGGTGAAGAATAAGTAGATGTCAGGAGATGGTAACTTTCACATAGCCATTATTTTTAATTTTTTCCCTAATTGTGAAAATTTGTGAAGGTTCACTTCTGGTAAAGCTTTATATGACAACATATTGTAGTATATGATATTTTTACACATGTTGTTGTTGTTGTTGTTGTTGTGGTCTTCAGTCCTGAGACTGGTTTGATGCAGCTCTCCATGCTACTCTATCCTGTGCAAGCTTCTTCATCTCCCAGTGCCTACTGACATAAAGTTTTATTATTATATGTTACACTACTCTGAGCAGATTGCTTTCGACAAATAAATGTAGAGTGGAAATCAATAATGGACTTAGTTCCAAAAAACGTATTCCAAGTTATTCAGTTTTTCTTGTTTTGACAAAAAATTTAATGATATAATCTAAAAATATTGTTTAATTATTGTTTATGGTAAGGATCACACAACTATTATCATTTTTTTAATTCCCTTAATTTTTACAATGAAAATAAATATTTTATTTTGAAAAAACGCAGAATGTGTAAAGTTCCATACAGTGATAGGCAAAACAGAGTAAGTGCCAGTGAAAGAACTCTCAAGCATTTATCAATTTTTTTTAGTAATAAACATTTTACAGATAAAGTATCCTGTCTTCCAATTATTTTTAAATTTTCTTTTGTAGCGACAGCAAAAATAATTTTAATTTTTTAGCTGTCCAAAATAAAAGGTTGTGTTAACTACTTTTGTGGCGGCAGCACCGTCCAACGCACGAAGGGCTGAACTACGGCACTGCCGACACTGGTTATATACATTTGTGAATAGGCTTAATTCTTGTAACGTCATTTTTGATTTTCGGTAATTTAATTGATTTATTCTAGCTAAAGTATTATTTTTGCCATGAGGGAGAAGTGCCTGACATGCCGTAGAATTGTTAGTTCCGGGGTTTGGTGTGATGGATGCAGTAGTTTTTTTCACTGGGGGGACTGCAGTGGCGTGGGTGTTGGGAAAGTGGATCAGGCTCATCAGTGGTTATGTAGGATTTGGAGCAGAGATAGGAAGATAGTGGAACAGGAGGGGAAAATTGCTGCCCTTCAGGCTGAGCTAGATCAGGCTAGGGAAGATCTGGACAGGTTAAGGAGGGAGAAGGGCAAAGAGAGGTGGGAAGTGGCAACAGGTTGCAGAAGGAACAGGCCTAGAACTAAGTCTGACAGTTTTGTGGTGAATGTCAAAAATAAGTTTGACCTGTTGCTTCAGTTAGAAACTGATGAGCCTCAAGCAGAGGTAGGTGTAGACAGGACACAACAAACTTTCAATAGGAAATTGAAAAAGAATGTAGGAAAGTCATCGAAAAGGAAGAAAGTTTTGTTGTTAGGCAGTTCTCATGCCAGAGGTGTAGGCCAACTTCTGCAGGAGGAATTAGGACCAGAATACCAGGTCACAAATTTTTTCAAACCAAGTGCTAGTCTGGATCAGGTGACAGAGGATTTAGGTTCACTCTGTAAAGGATTTACCAGGGAAGACACCGTGGTTATTGTGGGAGGGCCAGGGAACAGCATTGACAGAGATCCTGGGTACAGTATAGAGTGTGACCTGGTAAAGATTGAGTCGGCATCGAGACACACCAATGTTGAATTTGTATCTGTCCTGAGACGCCATGACCGGCCTCATTTGAACTCTTCTGTTGGGAGAGTTAATTTGGAGTTGGAACGGCTGCTTGGGTCGGGTGCGGGGGCTCATATTGGTGTGGTTCCTGTTGATTATCTCAATAGGTGGGACTATACCAGGCACGGCCTACATCTCAACAGGAAAGGGAAGGGGAAACTGGCTGGGGTAATAGCAGGAAATTTAAGGGGGGGAGGCACTGCCATGAATGGTAAAATACCAGTGGTTACAGGTGTTGGAGCAGCACCTTTTTTAGGATAGGTAAGACAGAAAGATGTCAAGTTCTACGAGAGGTCAGGATTGAAACAAATGTTCAGTTTAGGAAAGAAATTAAACAGCACAATTCTAGCACATTGGATCACCAATCACAGCTATCAATTATAAATTTTCACCAATCACCAGAAATTTTATCTCCACCAAGTTGTATCTCAGTCCCAGGTAATTGCATTGATGAATTAAAGTCACCCAACCCAGTTGACATAATCTGCCTCTCTGAACACCATGTGACCACTGGTATAGGAACTAGGCCTAAGCACAATGAGAAACTCAGACAGGAGAGTACTGCAAATGTTAGAATAAGGAAAGGTTCTCATAAAAGTATAATTAAAAATAATGTAAGTATATTTCTGGAGATACTAAAAGGTATCAGATAGATTATATAATGGTAAGACAGAGATTTAGGAACCAAGTTTTAAATTGTAAGACATTTCCAGGGGCAGATGTGGACTCTGGCCACAATCTATTGGTTATGACCTGTAGATTAAAACTGAAGAAACTGCAAAAAGGTGGGAATTTAAGGAGATGGGACCTGGATAAACTGAAAGAACCAGAGGTTGTACAGAGATTCAGGGAGAGCATAAGGGAGCAATTGACAGGAATGGGGGAAATAAATACAGTAGAAGAAGAATGGGTAGCTTTGAGGGATGAAGTAGTGAAGGCAGCAGAGGATCAAGTAGGTAAAAAGACGAGGGCTAGTAGAAATCCTTGGGTAACAGAACAAATATTGAATTTAATTGATGAAAGGAGAAAATATAAAAATGCAGTAAGTGAAACAGGCAAAAAGGAATACAAATGTCTCAAAAATGAGATCGACAGGAAGTGCAAAATGGCTAAACAGGGATGGCTAGAGGACAAATGTAAGGATGTAGAGGCCTATCTCACTAGGGGTAAGATAGATACCGCCTACAGGAAAATTAAAGAGACCTTTGGAGATAAGAGAACGACTTGTATGAATATCAAGAGCTCAGATGGAAACCCAGTTCTAAGCAAAGAAGGGAAAGCAGGAAGGAGTATATAGAGGGTCTATACAAGGGCGATGTACTTGAGGACAATATTATGGAAATGGAAGAGGATGTAGATGAAGATGAAATGAGAGATACGATACTGCGTGAAGAGTTTGACAGAGCACTGAAAGACCTGAGTCGAAACAAGGCCCCCGGAGTAGACAATATTCCATTGGAACTACTGACGGCCGTGGGAGAGCCAGTCCTGACAAAACTCTACCATCTGGTGAGCAAGATGTACGAAACAGGCGAAATACCCTCAGACTTCAAGAAGAATATAATAATTCCAATCCCAAAGAAAGCAGGTGTTGACAGATGTGAAAATTACCGAACTATCAGCTTAATAAGTCACAGCTGCAAAATACTAACACGAATTCTTTACAGACGAATGGAAAAACTAGTAGAAGCCAACCTCGGGGAAGATCAGTTTGGATTCCGTAGAAACACTGGAACACGTGAGGCAATACTGACCTTACGACTTACCTTAGAAGAAAGATTAAGGAAAGGCAAACCTACGTTTCTAGCATTTGTAGACTTAGAGAAAGCTTTTGACAATGTTGACTGGAATACTCTCTTTCAAATTCTGAAGGTGGCAGGGGTAAAATACAGGGAGCGAAAGGCTATTTACAATTTGTACAGAAACCAGATGGCAGTTATAAGAGTCGAGGGACATGAAAGGGAAGCAGTGGTTGTGAAGGGAGTGAGACAGGGTTGTAGCCTCTCCCCGATGTTGTTCAATCTGTATATTGAGCAAGCAGTAAAGGAAACAAAAGAAAAATTCGGGGTAGGTATTAAAATTCATGGAGAAGAAATAAAAACTTTGAGGTTCGCCGATGACATTGTAATTCTGTCAGAGACAGCAAAGGACTTGGAAGAGCAGTTGAATGGAATGGACAGTGTCTTGAAAGGAGGATATAAGATGAACATCAACAAAAGCAAAACAAGGATAATGGAATGTAGTCTAATTAAGTCGGGTGATGCTGAGGGAATTACATTAGGAAATGAGGCACTTAAAGTAGTAAAGGAGTTTTGCTATTTGGGGAGCAAAATAACTGATGATGGTCGAAGTAGAGAGGATATAAAATGTAGGCTGGCAATGGCAATGGAGGCGTTTCTGAAGAAGAGAAATTTGTTAACATCCAGTATTGATTTAAGTGTCAGGAAGTCATTTCTGAAAGTATTCGTATGGAGTGTAGCCATGTATGGAAGTGAAACATGGACGATAAATAGTTTGGACAAGAAGAGAATAGAAGCTTTCGAAATGTGGTGCTACAGAAGAATGCTGAAGATTAGATGGATAGATCACATAACTAATGAGGAAGTATTGAATAGGATTGGGGAGAAGAGAAGTTTGTGGCACAACTTTACCAGAAGGATGGATCGGTTGGTAGGATATGTTCTGAGGCATCAAGGGATCACCAATTTAGTATTGGAGGGCAGCGTGGAGGGTAAAAATCGTAGAGGGAGACCAAGAGATGAATACACTAAGCAGATTCAGAAGGATGTAGGTTGCAGTAGGTACGGGGAGATGAAAAAGCTTGCACAGGATAGAGTAGCATGGAGAGCTGCATCAAACCAGTCTCAGGACTGAAGACCACAACAACAACAACAAGTATATTTCATCAAAATATTGGGAGCTTAAAGAATAAAGTAGATGAGCTTCTGGTTTGTTTAGAAGATTTAGAAGCTGAGAATGAAATAGATATACTATGCCTGTCTGAGCATCACATTGTTACTGATATGGATAAGGTAAATGTAAGTGGTTATAAGCTCTCTGCAGATGTAATGAGAGAAAATATGGAGAAAGGAGGAGTTGCCATATATGTCAAAAGTTATCATTGTGCAAAAAGTATAGAAACAAAAAAGTTTTGTGTAGAGAAACATATAGAAGCATGTGCCTGTGAGCTTAAATTAAATAAAGGCACATTTATAATTGTAACTGTATATAGGTCCCCATCAGGAAATTTTCATCTATTTCTGAAAAATTTGGACTCCTTGTTGTGCTATCTGTCAGACAGGGGGAAGCAAATTATTATTTGTGGGGACTTTAATGTAGATTCTCTGAAAGAGGGTAATAGGAAAAATGACCTTGAAGTATTACTCGGTTCTTTCAATTTGACACCCGTTATTGATTTTCCTGCTCGGGTGGTAAAGGATAGCAGCTCACTGATAGATAACTTCTTTATAGACCAAGATAAGTTTAACCAGATAAATGCTCAGCCTGTTGAGAATGGTCTTTCTGATCATGGTGCACAGCTAGTCACAATATATGACATAGCTCCATTCAGCAATACTAAACAGTCCTCCAAAGTAGTACGTTCAGTCAACGATTTAACAATTGCAAATTTCAGGGAAAGCCTACAGCAGTTAGACTGGGATGAGGTGTACCGTGAACCTGATGCCAATTTAAAATATAATTTATTTCATGACATTTTTGTAAATGCATTTGAAAACTGCTTCCCCAAGAAAATAGTTAAATATACTCGTAAGAAACCTTGTAACAAACCATGGCTTACTAAGGGTATAAAAATATCTTGTAACCGGAAAAGGGAACTGTATCTGACAGCAAGAAAGAGTAGTGACCCAGAAACTATCAAAAATTATAAAAACTACTGTGTTATATTAAGAAAAGTTATTAAAAAATCCAGGAGAATGTGTATCATGTCTGAAATCAGCAGCTCTGATAATAAAATTAAAACAATTTGGAATATTATTAAAAGAGAAACAGGTCAACCAAGAGCAGAGGAAGAGAGTATTACCATGAAATTGAATGAAAACTTTACGAACAAAAAGTCAGAAGTTGAAAATATTTTTAATAATCATTTTCTAAATGTTGTGGATATAGTAGGATCCAGGTGTTCATTAGAAGATGCTAGGCTGTTAACGGAAGAGGTCATACCTACGCAATTTGATACAATTGAAATCTCACCCACTTCTCCCTCTGAAATTAGGAAAATAATAAACTTGCTTAAAAGCAAAAACTCACATGGAATTGATGGCATTTCCAGCAAAATACTAAAAGCTTGTTCTCAACAGATAAGTAAGATTCTCAGCCACCTGTGTAATAGCTCTCTGGAACAGGGCATTTTCCCTGATAGACTGAAATATGCTATTGTTATACCTTTGCATAAAAAGGGGGATAGATCTGATGTCAACAATTACCGTCCAATCTCCCTTCTAACAGCTTTATCCAAAATTTTTGAGAAAGTAATGTATTCAAGAGTAGCTTCACATATCTGTAAAAATGAAGTACTAACAAAATGTCAGTTTGGTTTCCAGAAAGGTTTTTCAACAGAAAATGCCATATATGCTTTCACCAGTCAAATTTTGAATGATCTGAATAACCGAACACCACCCATTGGGATTTTTTTGTGATCTCTCAAAGGCTTTTGATTGTGTAAATCATGAAATTCTGCTAGACAAGCTCAAGTATTGTGGCATGAGTGGGACAGTGCACAAATGGTTTAATTCGTACCTAACTGGAAGAGTACAGAAAGTTGAAATAAGTAGTTCTCGTAACATGCAAAGATCAGCACATTCCTCAAACTGGGGAAGTATCAAGAATGGGGTTCCACAAGGGTCAGTCTTGGGTCCTTTGTTGTTCTTATTATATATTAATGACTTGCCATTCTATATTCATGAAGAGGCAAAGTTAGTTCTCTTCGCTGATGATACAAGTATAGTAATCACACCTGAGAAACAAGAGTTAACTGAGGAAATTGTCAATACTGTCTTTCAGAAAATTACTAAGTGGTTCCTTGTAAACGGACTCTCACTGAATTTTGATAAGACACAGTACATACAGTTCCGTACAGTGAATGGTATGACGCCATTAATAAATATAGACCTTAATCAGAAGCATATAGCTAAGGTAGAATATTCCAAATTTTTAGGTATGTCCATTGATGAGAGATTAAATTGGAAGAAACACATTGATGATCTGCTGAAACGTTTGAGTTCAGCTACTTATGCAATAAGGGTCATTGCAAATTTTGGTGATAAACATCTTAGTAAATTAGCTTACTACGCCTATTTTCACTCATTGCTTTCATATGGCATCATATTTTGGGGTAATTCATCACTGAGGAATAAAGTATTTATTGCACAAAAGCGTGTAATCAGAATAATAGCTGGAGTCCACCCAAGATCATCCTGCAGACATTTATTTAAGGATCTAGGGATATTCACAGTAGCTTCTCAGTATATATACTCTCTTATGAAATTTGTTATTAACAACCAAACCCAATTCAAAAGTAATAGCAGTGTGCATAACTACAATACTAGGAGAAAGGATGATCTTCACTATTCAAGATTAAATCTAACTTTGGCACAGAAAGGGGTGAATTATACTGGCACTAAAGTCTTTGGTCACTTACCAAATAGTATCAAAAGTCTGACAGATAACCAACAAGTATTTAAGAAGAAATTAAAAGAATTTCTGAATGACAACTCCTTCTACTCCATAGAGGAATTTTTAGATATAAATTAAGGAAAAAAACCAAAAATATTAAAAAAAAATAAAATAAAAAATAAATAAAAAAATAAAGAAAAACAAAAAACACAAAAAAATAAAGTTTTTATATTAACTTAAGTATGTTGTTAAATTAACCTAATTATGTCATGTATTGGAAAATTCGACTCGTTCCACATCATTACGAAATATCGTATTCATGATCCATGGAACTAGTATTAATCTAATCTAATCTAGCTGTACCGTTGCGCCGGATTTCGGCAACGGTGCGTGGCACACCGGACCGCACGGGGACAAAAGCAGGCGGACTGTGCGAGCTAGTCGACGCGGCGCGACACGCGTCTCTCGGTTCTCCCGCCGCGGACCACGTGCGTCGAGTCAACGTGACTCCGCCGTAAATGCATACGCGCGGTCGTAAACGCAGTCGCCGTTCCGCAGTGTGCACAGTACTGTTAAAGTGACTTTCGCTCCTTCGCGCACGTTACGGCGCCTCCGGTCGCGCCAGGAGCAGAACATTCAGTGACGCGGCCTTTTGTCTCGCTCGGTCCACGCGGTCGCGCCACGGCTCATCGCTGGAGTGTACACCCTCCGGGATCGGTGATCGAGCCGTGCCGCCAGTGCAACGCACCTGTACGGACGGACATTAGCGACGAATGTTATTTGTCATTTATTGTAACGGTAGGAAGAATAAATGTGTCCTGTCCCGAAACCGCTTTAGTCGTTTTTTGCTACCAAGCCTCTCCCTTGAGCATAGTGCGTGGGCGCGGCGATAAACCCGGTTCACTGCACGTGAGTGACTGTAAGCGGAGAAACCACTAGCTCTCGCTCCACTTTCAAATATGACAGCATGTGTTGCAGACCCATTTTCTTTTCAACTAACAAGTTGTTTTTACATTGTTGTGATGGTAAAACAAAATCCTTTATTATGTCAGTGGAAATGCCTGATATGAAACTCTTATAGGTGTTCCAGTCTTCAACATCGTTTAACATTGTTCTCGTTTTGATGTCCTCAGTTGCATTTTTTTTTTTTTTTTTTTTTCGTTTGAATCCAACTACGTCTGGAAATACAGGATGTTTGAAAAAGAACTCCCTAATTTTAAGTCTAAATTCAATGGGGAAATTAATAAAAAAAATTATGTCAATGAGTACATATCATGAAAGAGAATTCCTTCAAGTTTTGTTTAATGTTGGTAGACGTCAACTTGGAATCCATTTGTTGCCCAGCACACATCGAGTCGATATTCCACTTCTCACCACATATAAACCAATATTTCAGATCCATTTGTTGCCCAGCACACATCGAGTCGATATTCCACTTCTCACCACATATACACCAATATTTCAGATCCATTTGTTGCCCAGCACACATCAAGTCGATATTCCACTTCTCACCACATATTCACCAATATTTCAGATATAACTGTCCCAACTGCCATGACGATTCTTTCCCGTAAATGATTGATGTGTCTGATCTTTTCATTATACACAACATCTTTTATGTGGCCCCAAAAGAGAAAGTCCAGTGAGAATATGTCTGGGCTTCATGATAGCCAAGGTATTGGGCCAGCCCTGCCTATCCACCTTCCTGGAAAGTGAGTATCAAGAGCCGCACGCACATGGTTACTGTAATGAGGTGGGGTGCCATCTTGTTGTAAAAACACAAGCCCCTTTTCCTCCTCAAATCGTCCCTTCAGGAAAAGACGTACTCTGTCAACACGTCACAGTAAACATCCCTGTTTATTGTTTCGTCTACAAAAATGAAATGACCAATCACATGATCTCCCATCAAATCGGACCAGACATGAACTTTGCGAGAACCTCGTTGATGCTGAATAACTTCATGTGGATGCTCTGCCCCCCAAATTCTGGAGTTCTGACGATTAACTGTTCCACTGACATGAAATGCTGCTGAGTTGCTCTGCACTGCACTGTACACACGCCTGGACTGAACTGAGGGAACAGCGAAAAAAGCAGCTTTGGTGTCATCTCAAGGTCAAGCAGACCTGCCAACTGCAGAGGAGCCAAGCTTGGAGAGTTGATAAATTAAACTCCACTAACTAGAATAGTGTATGTCACTTTGTTCAGATTCAGGGTGGAGTATAGTAACCACAAATGGAATTCTAGAGGTCGCATTCTCAATAAGTTTCACAAGGTCCTTAGCTACTTGACATTCTTCCAGCCCATGGGCGTACCCAGCGAGGGGCAGAGGGGGGGCAGCTGCCCCCCCCCCCCAGAAGATATTGGCAGTTTTACACTAGTTTACTGTTTTATTTAATAAGAAATGCTGCATGTTTTCTCGGATTGTACAAGTGCATTCTTGTATTTAAAAAGTTTATTAAAAGCAGTTTTTCACTGGTGTACTGTTTTATTTAATAAGAAGTGCTGTATGTTGTCTCGAGTCATTGTTTCCTGAGACTAGTATGACCTGCCCCCCCCCCTCCCCCTAGTTCAGATTCTGTGTACGCCCTTGTTCCAGCCTCTTAAGTTTTCCAATCTGGGCAAAATTTCTGTCACACGACATAAATGAATTGCCAGAGACCAAAAATTTATAGGTTATCCCATCATACTTGCCTAAAATCCAAAGAAAAAGTGTCATTTTATTCTTATTCCATCCAGTGCATGTATCAGACCAGACGGTAAACCTTTGAATTCTACAACACTCAGGTCTACTGAGGGCTTTAAAGAAGCATGAAGCAATTTTATTTCCGGCCCAACCACTTATAATATTCATACCATCAAAACATGAGCGCCTTGTTGTCGCCAACATTAACACACATATTAAAGCATAAAAGCTGATGTGAATAATACATCGGACTGTGGGTGAGAGAAAGCAAAGATAACACTTATCTACCAAGCATACGTATACGTCACTATTGGGAAGCCGAGGAGATATAGTATTGTCTTTTGTTGCTTCCCTTTCTTTCTCAATTTTGTTGTAGTGTATTTCTAAAGCCGTTTTTGCCTCTCTGTCGCCAGGTTTTTCTGATAGCTCTGCTGATAGTAAGTCACATTTGCAGCGAGTATCCATGTGTGGTTGAAGGAATGAAATTTATGGGAAAAGTTTTTTAAAGGTTTTATAATAAAAACTTATACATAATCTT
Organism: Schistocerca piceifrons; assembly: GCF_021461385.2. NCBI lineage: Eukaryota > Metazoa > Arthropoda > Insecta > Orthoptera > Acrididae > Schistocerca > Schistocerca piceifrons. The sequence continues at coordinate 307,513,631 of NC_060139.1, read as the reverse complement.
GGAGTCTGAATATCTCTCCATAAGGGGATGGTAAAGTCTGCTGATATTCAAATCTCGACTCAAATATTCCTTGTTTGTATTCTCTTTATCATAATGACTCTCGATCGTAGCAAAAGAGGTGCCATGCTCGAAAACAGACTTCTCATCTGCTGCTGTGAACTTACTTCTTTGTGCCTTATTACCCCACTTTTCTCTCAACACTTACTTCACCTTTCTTCTTTACTGACACAAGAGTTTCGATTCTGGGTTTGGTTATTGTGAAAAATGTATAAAAGTGGTCTTACAGAGCTGAACAGTGCCACGCTTTCCACCTACCAACGAGTAACATATCGTAGCTTGCCATCTGCATTCTTTTGCGTCGTCATACTGACCCTGGCGTCTTCTGTTTACACACTTAATGAGCATCAAACCCGTCAAAAGGGAGTTTTGCTTCATATAATCTTTGAGGGCATGAAAGTCTTGGAATAAAACTTTTCTTTGCTTATATGGAACTCAAACACACGAATGTTTGCACTTGCAGGTAAACTGAAACAAAACATGCTATATATTTATTTAGTCATCATAAAAACTAAGATTAGAAATGATAGGTCATTCCTTTGCAAAAAATTCCACAAAGCAACCAAATATTAAGTAATAACATTAGATATTAGTAATGAATTTTTAGTACACTCCTTTTCTGTAGGCTCAGTTTGTGCGTCTATCAACAAGTTTTTACTGTTCATGTAAGGTTTCCTTTCACTTCTACGAAACTTTCTTCCATCGCGAACTCCTTTCCCTTCACTTCTACGGAACTTTCTTCCATCGCGAACTGATTCACCCTTTTTAATCCTCTACTCGAGTCACTGCGCAAAATGCCTCATATTACAAGCTGCCGCACTGTCGCAGACAACGCTCGCAAACAATTACAAACATTTGTGGCACTTAACCCGCTTTAGCCTCAGCAGTGGGCCGGTAAATACCACTCATGTAATCTTTCAGGCATTATGTGCACTACTAGAAATGATCATACGATCGTAGTGCTTAGCCTGCTTTTCAGGTTCTTGGCAACTGCGGCACTTAGGCTGGTATTAGTTTGGAGGTATAATTGAATATAATATTGTCAAATTTTCTTTGACAAAGATCTTCGACGTGGCACATAAGGAGTATTACCCATGGAGGTAAAAAAAGAATTGAGTAGTCATTACGTCACAAACTTCAAGCCACTGTCCGCCATCTTAAGTAGCCCAAAACACAAGTTGCACCGCATTCATACCTCCTCTACCACCGCGGTGATACTTCCTCATGACGTCACTCTGACATGCCCGTGTCCAATTTCGACAGAGTTCGGTGCTTTGACTGAGTGCAGGCGTAGTTATTTCATGCAAACTGCCAGCTTGCAGTGTTTGTGAGCGTACTAATCGATCCAATCGTAATCTAAAGTTAAAAGGAATCATGTTTCGTTCGTAAGTGTCGCCGTTCAAGCAATATTTTCATTTGAATTCATGAATTATGTTTGCACTGTTTACTTTTATTGCAGTGAATTTATTTCTGTCATTTGACTTTAACCCTGGAGTGGGTGCGTGGGGTAAACCTGTCACCCAGCGGTTTTACATTGTCATTATTTCCGTTACGCTTAAAGTTGCAGCGTTCCGTCGCTCAGTACCTTTCAAATGGGTGCATTGTTGAAGATCCGTTTGCAGCTAACGTCAGTTGGACAGCTAAACAGAAAGCAGCAGGACTTTGAAGTGAGTTGGGGTACAACTGCCCTCCACACGCCTGTCTACGTAACAATTTCTTAAGGTAGGTGTTTTCCTTTTTTTAACATTTTTCATACTTAATTCGTTGTAAGTACAATATTTAAAATTTTTATTAATCTGAATAAAATAGCTATGTTAACTAAAGTGATTCATATGCAGTTATACAAACTGTACTCATAAACATGTTTCTTTAGTGATGTCAGATCCGAAGAAAAGAAGAGTGGACGTGTCTTCCTATTCTGTAGTGTGGATGAGGTGGCTCGAAGGAGATGCGGAGAGTGATGAAAATGACTTATTTGATTCTGAAGAATCTGATTCAAATGAAGATGATCAACTAATGGAAAGCGATCATGATACTGAAACTGTACAATCTGCAGATGAGTTCGATCGTAAGAACGGTGAGTCTAGTATTTCCTATTATCTTGGGAAAGGCAGTAAAACAAAATGGTCTAAGTCTTTTCCTACAGGAAACGTGAGAACATAGTCAGAGAATATAATAACTCATCTACCTGGCTCCAAGTTGCAAGCATCAGCAATACTTGCTGAAGATTAGACTTTTCTTAGCCACCGGTGTTTACAAAATTATAGTTAACAGCACAAATATTTAGGTAAGAAATTTGAAAAGAAAATTTCAGAGACATAGAGATGCTAGACTCACTGATGAGATTGCAATAAGAGCACTTTTCCCAATACTGTACCTAAAAGGAACCCTAAGAATTTCTAGAAAGACACTAGCATGCTCTGGGATAACTCTAGAGGATACGGCTTAGAATCCTGTTACCTAACTATGAGTGAAAAAATATTTAAATTTCTTCTGAGATGTTTACGTTTTGATGACGTGAGGGACAGAAACCTTCGAAAAGAAATTTATAAATTAGCCCCAATTAGAGACATTTTGAGACTGTTGTTCATAATTTTTCAAAACACTTTGTTCCAAGTGAATATTTGACAGTCGACGAACAGTTACTTTCTTTTCGAGGAAAATGCCAGTTTAGATAGTATCTTCCTAAATATCCCGCCAAATACGGCATTACGACATTTGCTTTGGTAGACGCTAAAACTGCCTATACTTTCAACTTAGAAACTTATGCTGGCACTCAGCCAGACGCCCCTTACAGTAATTCTCCTACAGATGTAGTAACGAGGTTAATGGAATGTTTCAGCGGGACTCACCGTAACATTACTGGTGACAGCTGGTTCAGTAGTATACCACTGGCTACGAAGCTGTTGGAAGACAATGGACTGACATACACTGGAACGCTCCGGAAAACAAAAAGGAAACCCCCAAGGAGTTTTTACGTAATAAGCAAAGACCTCAATATTCTTCGTTGTTTGGCTTTCAAGAGAATTGTACGCTAACTTCATACTGCCCTAAAGTTAATCTAGATGTTCTCTTGATATCTACATTACATCATTATGATACCATTGATAAAGATACATGAGATTCACTGAAACCAGAAATTGTAACTTTTTACAATATGTCAAAGATTGGGGTTGATTTACTTGATCAGCTAATTTAAAAAAAAAAAAAAAAAAAAGAAGTGTCGCGAAACACTCGTAGGTGGCCTATGGTTGTTTTCTATAAGTTACTTAATGTTTCTGCTATGAACGCACTGTGCGTATACCGAGCAAATTCTAGAACACCTAAATCATTGCCGGCCGGAGTGGCCATGCGGTTCTAGGCGCTACAGTCTGGAGCCGAGCGACCGCTACGGTCGCAGGTTCGAATCCTGCCTCGGGCATGGATGTGTGTGATGTTCTTAGGTTAGTTAGGTTTAATTAGTTCTAAGTTCTAGGCGACTGATGACCTCAGAAGTTAAGTCGCATAGTGCTCAGAGCCATTTTTGAACCTAAATCATTGAAAAGAACGGAGTTTCTACAGAGGTTGGCCTGGGAAACGATGAAACCTCAAATTCAATACAGATCTGCGTTCCCTCAAATTCCCATTGAACTACGGCGGCGTGCACGTGTTCTACTGGGCATAAATTCAACAGTTACACCACAAGACAATCACAGAGAAGGTTCTAAAGGACGTTGCTATGAGTGTCGAAAGGCAGAAAGACAAGTCAACTAGAAAATGGTGTCATAAATGTAACAGGTGTATATGTTTGTCTCATTTGCATACTGTATGTGTTAACTGTCTCTGAAATAATTTATTGAAATATTTTTTTTTTTGGAAATTTGTGTTTTAATTCCACCCTACACATTTATAAACACAGAAACAGCAAATAAAGAACATTTGATAATCATTTCAATGAGTAATTAATAAACATAAATGGAGGACAGGAGTGGGCAACGGCCTTGCTGCAGTGGATACACCGATTCCCGTGAGATCACCGAAGTTAAGCGCTGTCGGGCGTGGTCGGCACTTCTATGGGTGACCATCCAGGCCGCCATGCGCTGTTGCCATTTTTCGGGGTGCACTCCGCCTCGTGATGTCAGTTCAGGAGCTACTCGACCGAATAGTAGCGGCTTCGGTCAAGAATACCATCATAACGACTGGGAGAGCGGTGTGCTGACCCCACGCCCCTCCTATCCGCATCCTCCACTGAGGATGACACGGCGGTCGGATGGTCCCGGTAGGCCACTCGTGGCCTGAAGGCGGAGTGGAGGACAGGAATTCCCCAAGCACCTAACCCCGTAACGAAAGAGTACACGTCTACTGCATGGTTAATTTACCTTACTGTACTCAGTTCCGTTCTTTCTCGTGTTTTTGATTGTCTTCCAAATCACAAACGCTCTGTCAACGGTCACGTGCCCGCACAACACATGGCTCCGTAACCGCGCTGATCGTTGGGGCAGCATCTCATGCCCTACATTCCCCCCTCCATGTATTATTCATGGTTCACATTGTCTCACCCTTTAAAAAGATTCTGGCTAGAGCAGCCAGAGACAGCGGTCGTGCGCGTATGAGTTTTGTGTGCACGATTGTATGAATATGTATGTGTGCTTTGCTTCATATCCGAATAACGCTTTCGCTGAAAATTACCTGAAACTCTTTTCGTCTTGTCTGTCTGCCTCTCGGCGCGTGAGTAGCATTCTATCCGTTTCACAGTACAGTTATTCCTTCACGAAGTTTGTTGTAAATAATTCATTGCACTTCAACAGGAATAATGATGTACACAATTACAATACCAGAAGAAAAAAATGACGTTCATTACGCCACATTAAGGTCATCTGTAGCACCAACATGTGTTACCACTGGCGCAATCAAAAAGTTTTGGTCACTTATCCACTGATATGAAATACCTGACAGACAGCAAAGTAAAATTCGAAACTAAGCTGAAAACGTTTCTCTTTGACAATTCCTCATTTTCCGCAGAAGACTGTCTATTACCGCAATGGGTGAATCGTGATGGGTAGGATTTAATGACTAACATGTCTGTCTTCATTTAAAAAACAAAAAAGTAATAAATGATCAGCATGTAGGCATAGTTAAAAAAAAAGTTTTCTATGTATAATGAGTCGTTCCACATCGTTATGATTTATCGTGCAGATCATACATGGAACATGGAACTAAGTAAGAAATAACTATTGGTATATCACAAAGCATAGTATAGACTTATACAGGGTGAGGCATTTAAAACTGATTGTTGGAGTATTTGGCGAAATAAACATCGTATTAAAAAAAAAGTGGTAATAAACGTTGTCCACCTCCAAGGGGGACATCCATTAACATAACTCTCGACCCCCTGCACCACCCCCGGGGGCAGGCGGAGGGGGAGGGGTGACTTCGAAATCTTACATAGGAACCCCTATTTTTTTAATTGCAGATTTGAATTCTCCGTGAAAAAATTTGTAACTTTTGTATGAAACATTTCTTTTGTTTCATGATAGATGGCGCTGTAATGGGCAAACATGGAAATGAGGTGACAGTTGTTGCAAAACGGTACTATCTCAAACAAATATACATCCTATCAAGACAATCGAAGTACTTTTTTGATATTTTTGATAAAGCTATCATGTGACACTTCCCACAATCGGTGGGAGTCAAGACCTTGTTCATGCGCTCAGTCCGCGGTCAGACTGTTTATTTTTTTTTATTTATTTATTTATTTATTGTTCCGTGGGACCACATTTAGGAGAAGTCTCCATGGTCATGGAACGAGTCAATACATGAAATTATAACACGATTGTAGAAACACATAAAATGAAACAAGTCGTTAGTTTAAATAAAGAAAATCAAGAATGTAACACTGGAATTTGCTTAATTTTTTATCTCTTCCAGGAGCTCCTCGACAGAATAGAAGGAGTGAGCCATGAGGAAACTCTTCAGTTTAGACTTAAAAGTGTTTGGGCTACTGCTAAGATTTTTGAGTTCTTGTGGTAGCTTATTGAAAATGGATGCAGCAGAATACTGCACTCCTTTCTGCACAAGAGTCAAGGAAGTGCATTCCACATGCAGATTTGATTTCTGCCTAGTATTAACTGAGTGAAAGCTGCTAACTCTTGGGAATAAGCTAATATTGCTAACAACAAACGACATTAAAGAAAATACATACTGTGAGGGCAATGTCAAAATTCCCAGACTATTGAATAGGGGTCGACAAGAGGTTTTCGAACTTACACCATACATAGCTCGAACAGCCCGTTTTTGAGCCAAAAATACCCTTTTTGAATCAGAAGAATTACCCCAAAAAATAATACCATATGACATAAGCGTATGAAAATATGCGAAGTATACTACTTTCCGTGTTGAAATGTCACTTATTTCAGATACTGTTCTAATGGTAAATAAAGCGGCATTTAGTTTCTGAACAAGATCCTGAACATGGGCTTTCCACAACAGCTTACTATCTATCCGTACGCCTAGGAACTTGAACTGTTCCGTCTCGCTTATAACATGCCCATTCTGTCTGATTAAAATGTCAGTTCTTGTTGAATTGTGGGTTAGAAACTGTAAAAACTGAGTCTTACTGTGATTTAGCATCAAATTATTTTCCACAAGCCACGAACTTACTTCATGAACTACATTATTTGATAATGTTTCAATATTACACACAAGATCCTTCACTACCAAGGTGGTGTCATCAGCAAACAGAAATATTTTTGAATCACCTGTAATACTAGAAGGCATATCATTTACATAAATAAGGAACAGCAGTGGCCCCAGCACCGACCCTTGGGGAACGCCCCATTTAACAGTGCCCCATTGGGACTGAACATCATTACCACTCTCAATATTGCGGAGGATTACCTTCTGCTTTCTGTTCTTAAAGTAGGAGGCGAACCAATTGTAAGCTACTCCCCTTACTCCATAATGTTCCAACTTCTGCAGTAATATTTTGTGGTCAACACAGTCAAAAGCCTTCGTTAAATCAAAGAAAACACCTAACGTTCTCAACCTTTTATTTAATCCGTCCAAAACCTCACAGAGAAAAGAGAATATAGCATTTTCAGTTGTTAAGCCATTTCTAAAACCAAACTGTACATTTGACAGCAAATTATGTGAATTTAAATGCTGCAGTAACCTTGTATATACAAGCCTCTCGATAACTTTAGCAAACACCGATGGCATAGAAATAGGTCTATAATTGTCAACATTATCCCTGTCTCCCTTTTTATAAAGTGGCTTCACTACGGAGTACTTTAATCGGTCAGGAAACCGACCACTGCTAAAGGAAAAGTTACAGATATGGCTAAGTACTGAGCTAATATACGTGGAACAATACTTCAGTATTCTGCTAGATACCCCGTCATATCCATGAGAGTTCTTGGTCTTTAGTGATTTAATTATTAACTCAATCTCCCTCTTGTCAGTATCATGGAGGAGCATTTCAGGTAACAGTCTCGGAACACTTTTTTCTAAGAGCGCTATATGATTCCCTGTTGGGACTAGGTTTCTATTTAGTTCACCTGCTATATTCAGAAAGTGATTATTAAGTACTGTACATATATGCGACTTATCAGCAACACGGACATCCCCACTACGCACTGATTCTATATCCTCGACCTGTCTCTGCAGACCAGCCACTTCCTTTACGACTGACCATATGGTTTTAATTTTATCCTGAGACTTAGCTATTCTATCTGCATACCACATACTTTTTGCCTTCCTAATAACTTTTTTAAGCACCTTACAATACTGTTTGTAATGGGCTGCTGCATTTAGATTTTGACTGTTTCTAACGTTTTGATATAATTGCCACTTTGTTCTACAAGATATTCTTATCCCTTTAGTCAGCCACCCAGGCTGCCTGTTTGTGCTAGTACCCTGTTTTAAAACTGTGGATGTTACTTCAATGATTCGGACTGTCCATTTGTCGTCGCAATTGTTGCACGATGTTAGTGATTGCAGAGAGGGTCGATATGATTGCCGCGTACTTTTAGGCTCAGACTAATGTTATCGAAACTCGTCGGAGGTATGCTACTCTATTGCCCGGAAGGAATGTACCGTCTGCAACGACGTTTCGCCGTATTGTCCACCTATTTACTGAAACGGGAAGTGTTAACCATAGAGAAAGAGTCCGACCGCGGCCTTTGACAATCGAAAATAACACAGTGAATGTTTTAGCTGCGGTTGCTGCAAATCCTCGCACTAGCTCTCGGCTAATTGCGCGAGGTTCAGGAATTTCGCAAAGAAGTGTTCTACATATACTGTATGCACACAAATGGCTTCCATATCATTTATCACTGCATCAAAAACTGCGTGGTGACGATTTTCTCAATCGCCTGAATTTCTCCAACTGGATACAGGAACAACTGGCAGCCAATAATAATTTCATTTCACAGATACTTTTCTCCTATGAATCAAATTTTACGAATCGTGGTCAAGTGAATCAACATAATGTGCATTATTGGTCAGTGGAGAATCCCTATTGGGTAAGGCAAGTTGAACATCAACGCCCATTCAGTGTCAACATTTGGTGTGGTATTTTAGGTACATAGGTAATTGGTCCATACTTCAAAGACGGTAATCTGACAGGTCAAATGTACAGCGATATTGTGGATAATGTTTTACCCATACTAATGGACGATGTTCCACTTCAAACGAGACTGGATATGTGGATTCAACACGATGTATGCCGAGCGCATTATTCATGACTAGCTCGAGAAGTTATGAATCGAAACTATCCGGGTTTAGGATTGGACGCGGAGGTCCTCAAACGTGGCCCGCACGTTCACCCGATTTGACTGCTGCCGATTTTTTCTGTGGGATGGCTAAAAGAGAGAGTTTACGTGGATGTACCAACAACCCCCGAAGATATGCGGCAGCGAATTCACAATGAATGTGCAAACATTAGCACAGAGACACTAATACATGTGGGACTGTCGTTCAGACACAAGAGTTGCAATGTGAATTAGAAACGACGGACAACATTTCGAACATTTGCTGCACTGAAACACTTGTGAGTGGCGAGGGGACTCACAGTAATCAAGCACCCCGAGATAGTGAGAGACAAGGGGACCCACCAAAATCAAGCACCCCAAAGGGAACACATTACTACTACGTCCACATCTTTGTTCCTGGGTAACGCTGAATGTAGTCTAAGCATGCATTGAAGGAGGGTAGGTGGTCTCACGTGATAACGTTTTCCCAAATATCAAATAATGTTCTTTGATTTACCTAATCGGTTGTGTATTTTTGTGAGATATTACCGTTTTGCAACAGTTGCCAACTCATTTCCATGGTTGCCGAATACAGTGCCACCTATACTGAAACGAAAGAAATGTTTCGTACAAAAGTTACATATTTTTTTCACGGAGAATCCAAATCTGCAATAAAAAATATGGGTTCCTATTTAAGAGTTCAAAGTCAACCCCGTCTCCCGCCCCCGGGGACGGTACATGTTCTCGTTTTCTCCATGCTATTTATTAAGTACCTTTTCTTATACTTAGTTCTTGAGTAATCAGTCAACAACTCACTTATTCTTTTTCGCGCGAGTCTTGCCTTGAAGTACACTGCGTCTAAAAGACGTCCTGTATTAATTGCCGAACGAACGTATAAAGGTATTGTCATCTCAGCATTGGAGATAGAGTTGTACGTTATTTATTGCAAACTAGCAGGCTAACCGGTCGGACGGGCCAGTACCTAGCCCTACGGCCAAAACTCGTCATGGCACTTAATGAACGTGATAACACTTCTGGAGTATCGCTTATGGTAATTGAGTTTAATTGAGATTTTCTCTTCTCTAATAACATGTTTTCTAATATTTGTTGTATGATGGTATTGGTTACACATGCCATAAAGGCGTTGTTCTTTGGTAGTCTCTGCTGATTCCCAGTGAGTCTAGTCAAATGACTGTACTGCTGAGGGTTTAGAGGAACTGTGACACAGCTATGCTATGTTGGTTGCACACAGTTAGGTATAGCCTACACATTGGAATTCAGGGGTCGCCGGCTTTTTGTGTTGGCAAGTATACAATAAATGGCCTACAGTGACAACCGTGGGAGTATTCGTCTCAAAAGAATGATGACTTGAAATGTAAGTTTCAAAATTGGAAATCACTTTCGATCAAGCAACGAATATTGACTCACTGGTACAGACAAACGTTCACAAGATAAGTTACCATACAACCTTAAGTCACGGATACTCTTTCCTTTCATGTGTTAATCAAGGGCTTTCCTCTATACTTCGAATTTTGCAGTCGTGGATTTGAAGGAAGCTAGCTCAGAAACAAATGGAATATATTGCTTTCAATTAGACTTCAGCAAGTATTCCTTGTTCTTTGAATACCGCTCCAGTCAGCTAATGGATCCACATTCTGCAGTGCGGCCTCTTCCTACGTACTGTACATGTGTGCACTCACTAAAACTGCATGTCCACCTAGAGACCAGAAGTGTCATCTCTCAGGATCGCTCACTCTAAACTTGATACTCTCAACATCCTTAAAATGCCACCTGCGCCTCTACAGGGCCCAAAATAGCACCACAAAATTGTTTTCACATCCGTGTCTTTCAGACAGTTAACCTCGGGAGTAAAAGCTGGAATTTTCATTGGCCAATTCCTACTCTCACTAATAGCATTCCTCATCAAAGTGCTGCTTTCTCCGAGGATTTTTCAAAAGGTTATTTCCAATAGGTTCCAGTGAACATCTACCATCAACAGAAATTTTCTAGTCTTTTAGCCAGTGCAATAGCCCTTTATCGCAACCCATTTGGAAGGACTACAAGAAGAGCGGCACAACATCTTCAGGCTGGACAAAATCGTAAACTACCTCTGGGTACCACAATAGTCAGTGCAGCCAGGAATGATATGTTATATAGATCAATTGGATGGAAATGTAGAACTCAGTAACATCCTTGGTGTCATTCAAGAGGAGTAAGCTAAGTGCTACCACTGTGTTCCACTGTCTCCCTTTTCTCATCATAATACAACACAAACGTGATAACATAATACATACACAGTGATTACAGACAACTACATGTATCACAAATCCTTAAGACACAGCTGACGTAGTGTGAGGAAATAGGCCATTGTGCCTGAAGGAAGAAACCTCTTTCCGACTGGATGACGGAATGGTTCAAATGGCTCTGGGCACTATGGGACTTAACATCTGAGGTCATCAGACCTTAAAACTTAGAACTACTTAAACCTAACTAACCTAAGGACACCACATACATCCATGCCCGAGGCAGGATTCGAACCTGCGACCGTAGCGGTCGCGCGGTTCCAGACTGTAACGCCTAGAACCGCTTGACCACCCCGGCCGGCGGATAGTGGAATTTTCCCACTCAATATGTCCCATCCAAAAACGCAATGTGACTCTTTCTTTCCACGTAAAGATAAGCGTTCTGTGACTGTCGGTTCCAGTATCTTACTGAATTTCATCAAAATACAGAAAATAGACAAAAATGCGGTGCATATATAGCACACAACTCACCTGAGGTGTAATTACGGTGAGAGGGAGTTTATGCAAGTCACTCCTGCGGTACCAGAGCTCGAGGCTTGGCCATGGCCGGTCTATTGCCCCACATTTCCAACATGCATACACAGCACGCTGCAGCGGCAGGTGTAGCCCTATGGTCCACAGCTCTGAGAGGCACCAGCTGTGCTCACCAGTCCTCGTGGCGACGAGGAACTCTGTATCCAAAGGGAGCGACGTCCCATTAAACAGTTCCAAATCGTCTGGCGTGCCATCTTCCAACAAGATTAGCGTGAATGCCGAAACTAGCTGCCACAATGAGTCCTGCCCCTGTTGTAGAAATATATAAGCAAATTTATTAAAATCTCTAAACTTAAATATGTTAAACATAATAACTACAGTGTAATTACAGATTCTGTGGACCATAGCAAAAAATCATTCTTTGAGCTTGCATCCGGGACATCATCATTTTCTCTTCCAACATTTCAGCTAAGAATCTTCTAGCCATTGTCAAGACTGCCGGCCGGGGTGGTCCAGCGGTTCTAGGCGCGTCAGCCTGGAACCGCGCGACCGCTACGGTCGCAGCTTCGAATCTTGCCTCGGGCATGGATGTGTGTGATGTCCTTAGGTTACTTATGTTTAAGTAGTTCTAAGTTCTAGGGAACTGATGACCTCAGATGTTAAGTCCCATAGTGCTCAGAGCCATTTGAACCATTTAAACCATTGTCAAGATTAGGTCATAGACTTACTTCTGAATGTGAAAGTGTGCCTACTTACTCTTCGAAACGCCAAAATCACGTACCTCAGAGGCAAAAAAACAACAACATAAAAATCACTTAACGACAAATCTTTAGGCGTACACCCACTTCTTCCAGCAAAGTTGCACGAGAAGCAATCTCAGATTGTGGGACATGTGATCTGCATGTCGCCAATCTCTCCAATTGTTATTGACAGTAAATAAATACCTTGACGTCAAGGTATCTTTATTCAAGTAGGTCCTCATTTGGCCTGACATGGTATGGACGCAACAAGCCGTTGGAAGCCCCCTGCAGAAACACTGAGCCATAGCTGCCTCTAAAGCCGTCCATAATTGTGAAAGTGCTGGTGCATGATGTGCACGAAATGACCTCTCGTTATGTCCCATAAACGTTCGTTGAGATTCACGGCGGGCTATCCGGGTGGTCGAATCATTCACTCGAATTGTCCAAAATATGCTTCAGACTGGTAAAAAGGCGCAGAGTCTTCCACAAAAATTTCATCATTGTTAGGGAACATGGCTGCAAATGATCTCCAAGTAGCCAAACATAAACATTTCCAGTCAGTTATCGGTTCAGTTGGACAAGAGGACCCAGTCCATTCCATGTAGACACAGCCCACACATATGTGGAGCCACCACCAGCTTGCACAGTGCCTTGTTGACAATTTGTATCTGTGGCCCCGTGGGGTCTGTGTCTCACTCGAAAACTACGATCAGCTGCTAGCAATTGAAACTGGGAGTCATCTGACCAGGCCACTGCTGCCAGTCATCTAACCGAGCGAGGTGGCACAGTGGTTAGACACTGGACTCGCATTCGGGAGGATGACGGTTCAATCCCACATCCGACCATCCTGATTTAGGTTTCCGTGATTTCCCTAAATCGCCCCAGGTAAGTGCCGGGATGATCTCTTTCAAAGGGCATGGCCGACTTCCTTCCCCGTTCCCTCCGATGAGACCGATCTCCTCGCTGTCTGGTCTCCTTCCCCAAACAACCACCAACCCCCCAGTCATCTAGGGTCCAAATGATGTGATCATGAGCACAGGAGAACACTGCGGGCGATGTTGTGCTGTTAGCGAAGACATTCACAATGGTCGCCTGCTGCCATGCCCCATTAACGCCAGATTTCAGCGCGCTGTCCTAATGGATGCATTTGTCGTACGTCTCACATTGATTTCTGTTGTTATTTCACGCATTGTTGCTTGTCTGTTAGCACTGACAACACTACGTAAACGCCGCTGCTCTCGGTCGTTAAGTGAAGGCCGTTGCCCACTCTGTTGTCCGTGGTGAAACCAGAAATTTGGTTTTCTCAGCACATTCTTGACCCTGTAGATTTCAGAATATTGCGTTCCCTAACGATTTCCTAAATGAAAGTCCTGTGCATCTAGCTCCAACTACCATTCCGCATTCAAAGTCTTTTAATCCCCATCGTGCAGCCACAATGAGTCTGAAATCTTCTCACATGAATCATCTAAGGATAAATGATGGCTCTCCTGGTGTACTGCCCTTTTATACCTTGTGTGCGCGACTCTACCGCCACCTGTATATGTGCATATCGCTATCCCATGACTTTTTGTCGCCTTGGCGTAGAATTATTAAAACCTGACTCACAATCACGAATGATTTCGACTTGTCTAGCAGCTCTGTATTTATTCATGCCCTACATTTGCAAATATTTTATCTTTGATATGTAACTTTCATCTCTTACTTCTGCTGATATGTAGTAGCTACGAGGGTGAGTCAAATGAAAACTTTAAATGTTTTTTTTTCAATGTTATTTTTTGTGCAGAAGTGGTACAAAGCTGTATTACGTTTCAACATAATCTCCCCAATGCTCAATGCAAGTCCTCCAGCGCTTACAAAGTGCATAAATTCCTCTAGAAAAAAAATCTTTTGGTAGTCTGCGCAACCACTCATGCACTGCGTGGCGTACCTCTTCATCAGAAAGGAACTTCTTTCCTCCCATTGCGTCTTTGAGGGGTCCAAACATATGGAAATCACTTGGGGCAAGGTCTGGTGAGTATGGTGGATGAGGAAGACACTCAAAATGCAGGTCTGTGATTGTTACAACTGTTGTACGGGCAGTGTGAGGCCTTGCATTGTCATGTTGCAAAAGGACAGCTGCTGACAGCAATCGACGTCGCTTTGATTTGATTGCAGGCCGCATGTGATTTTTTAGGAGATCTGTGTATGATGCACTGGTTACAGTGGTCCCTCTAGGCATTTGATGCTCCAAAATGACGCCTTTTTCGTCCCGAAAGAGAGTCAGCATAACCTTCCCTGCTGATGGTTCTGTTCGAAACTTCTTTGGTTTGGGTGATGAGGAATGGCGCCATTCCTTGCTCGCTCTTCGTTTCCGGTTGGTGGAAGTGAACCCAGGTTTCATCCCCAGTAACGATTCTTGCAAGGAAGCCATCTCCTTCTCGTTCAAAGCGCCGAAGAAGTTCTTCACAAGCATCAACACGTCATTCTCTCATTTCAGGAGTCAGCTGCCATGGCACCCATCTTGCAGACACTTTGTGAAACTGGAGCACATCATGCACAATGTGGTGTGCTGACCCATGACTAATCTGTAAACATGCTGCAATGTCATTCAGTGTCACTCGACGGTTTTCCTTCACTATCGCTTCAATTGCTGCAATGTTCTGTGGAGTCACAACTCGTTGTACCTGACCTGGACTAGGAGCATCTTCCACTGAAGCCACACCATTTGCGAACTTCCTACTCCATTTGTAGACTTTCTGATGTGGCAAACATTCATCACCGTACTGAACCTTCATTCGTCGATGAATTTCAATAGGTTTCACACCTTGACTGCGCAAAAACCGAATAACAGAACGCTGTTCTTCCCTGGTGCAAGTTGCAAGTGGGGCGGCCATCTTTGCACTGACACTGCGACAGTATATGTGCATCTGCACTATGCTGCCACCTACAAGCCATTCTGCACGCTGTTTGTAGCACGCTTACCGACTTACAGGATAAAGGCGCGAAATTTCGATTTGTTATTACAAATTTATGGTTTTCATTTGAATCACCCTCATATTATGTTAGCCAACTGGCGTTGAAACACGTAAGAATCGACACACAATAAGCATAACCAACACCACCGAGGTTGCGGCATCGCAGAATGCAGCATTACACTTTTCCTCGGATATCAGTAGTGCCGTTTAGACGCAAGTACATTTATACAGTTTGTCTTTGCAGCTTACAAATCTATTGCAGTGAATGTGAAAGCAAAGTCGCTGGCAGGTTACTCTCAGTGGAATGAAGAGATCCCAGCGGATACAGGTCACGTGTGGTCTATGGCACTGCATAAGTATTACAGGAAATGCAGAGGAAGGCATAAAAAGCACAGGAAAACATAAAAATTTATAATTTGTGATGGATGTTGAAATTAATGAAATAACTGAATTAAATGTTTTGATATAAATTATAAGTGGTTAGTTGTCAGTTTTTGTCTAGTAGTGTAACTGCGCACACACTCAACAATTTCAACCCTAAATTTAAGCATTTGTATCCTAAAACGTATACATAAAGATTATCTGACGTTATTTTGATATATTTGTAAATCCTTTTAATTTTCAAAGGCTAAAAAGTACGTTTGCCAGAAACCCATAATGAATTAATAATACGTAATCTGATATAATGTTTGCAACAGATTAACTGGAATCCTCAGTGTAGCTTTGCATATTGTAGTTTTGGCCAGTCAGAGATTAAATATGCGCACTTCATACTTAGTCACTAGTCATAGACTCCCACTGGCAATGATAGAAAGTTTCTGCAAAATATCGGAAAAGGACATAATGATGACCAGGAGGCATGCCCAATGGACGATGAAATATTATTTTCATCACAACTATATGTCTACATTGCATCAAATAATAAAGAAATTGTATAGGATATGACAATACTAAAATATTTAGAACGTCGAGGGGTCAATGACTCATAAAATGCAGAGTAAAAATAGACACTAAGCTAGAGAGAAACAGATTCATTAGGCAGGAAGTCACCAAATATAGATTATGACAGTTTATTTAAAAGAGAAGAGGAATACCAGATGATACCAAATGAAAAGTTCATCATCTTACAATATGAATATTACATAGGGCATCACAGGAGGAATGGTCAATATTCAGGGATATGACACCAATGTTATTTGAAGCAAAAAAAAAACTTCATTTTAACTATTGCAAGTAGTTTCCGAGATACAACACATTTAATGTACATTTGTTTTTGGGGTAGTGGCACACACGTTTGACTCTTACCCGCACAAACTCTTTCACTTTTTATTCCAGCCCAACCTTCTTCGTCGCTCTCAACCTCTTTGCCCAGGATGTGTTTCTACTATTGAACTCGCGCGTTGAATGCGCAGTTGTCCATGGTGTGTTGTGAGTGAAGTGGTCTGAGGGACTAAAAGTGCATTAGAAAGAAACATCAGTTAGCCACGTTTGTACAAGTGCTGGCTAAAATTCCACGCACCTACACTGATGAAGAATGTGCAGATATGATGTATGTTTACAGCTTCTGCGACAGTATTCCTGCTGCTGTCGAAGAATACCGATGTTGCTTCCTGACATGTCGAATTCCTGTTCATAGAATGTTTCCGAGTTTACAGCACATTGCGTGAAACAGGAATTCTTCCAAGTTCTCGTTTTTCGTCAGAATGTGTACTTCAGCAAACTGTGCAGAAACAGCAACACAATGTCGAAATGGTGCAGCGAGGTCCTATGACCAGCACACGGTGACTTTCTGCACGTATCAGTGTCCCTCAAACACGGCTATAGCGAACATCACATGTAGAAAACTTGTGCTCAGTTCACATACAACGAGTCCACAATCTTCACATTGGCGCCAATGCCACGCTACATTAATTTTGTCGCCGTTTTAATGACTATAGTTATATGCTTCCATTAACACTATTCAGTGATGAAGCCACGTTTGCGAGGAATGGAATCACCAACACACGTAATAATCATCGATGGTTGCTGGAAAATCAACATGCTACAGTGGAAACCAATATCCAAGTTCGTTTTTTGATCAATGTTTTGTGCTTCATGATCGACAACACGTTAATATGTCCAATCCAGCGAATGATGGGATAGAACTACTTGCATTTTTTGGAAAATTCGTTTGCTGCACTACTTAAAGACGTTCCTTTGGCCATGTGAACTGCAATATACTTCCAACATGACGGAGACGGAGCCGATCCACTTTTTACCAGATGTGTAAGGGAACAGCTGAACCGCACTTATCATTCCAAACGAGTGCGAACTGCTTAGCACAATGGACTCGCATTCGAGAGGATGACGGTTCAAACTCGCTTCTGGCCATCCTGATTTAGATTTTCCGTGATTCCCCTAAATCGCTTAAGGCAAATGCCAGAATGGTTCCTTCGAAAGGTCACGGCCGCTTTCTTTCTCCATCCTTCCCTAAACCGAGCTTGTGCTCCGTCTCTAATGGCCTCGTTGTCGGAGGGACGTTAAACACTGAAGTCCCCCTCCTCCTACTTCTTACCAGTCCAATCGCTGGAGTGGTCGTGGTAGTACATTTAACTGGCCACCAAGATCACCAGACCTTACGCCTTTAGATTTTTGCTTATGGGTGGATGAAGTCTAATGTGTACAAACGAAAGGTAAATAAGCATGATGAACTGCTAGGGCGCATCGTGAACGCTGCTGCCCTCATTGCGGAACATACAGAGGCACTCAAACAAGTAACAACATGTTCAAAGAGTGCACAACCGCTCGGCCACCGAGGCCTGCCACTGTACACAGTACACAATTCTGTACATTGTTTTCATAGCCTTCGCATTTAGCGTTTTCTTAAACGGAATAAGGGAGCACATCCGCAGTAATCAATCATTTCCTCTGCTCATCTTTCATTTGAAACAGAAAAAGTACTGAAGCGACACAGACGCCATTATCAACATCTCACTGAGTTTGAACGAGCGCTGAAGATGGACGTTCCTTCTGCGATATTTCAGAAAGACTTGGCAGGAATGCAGCCACTGTACGTGATTGCTGGCAGCAGTAGTCACGAGAACGTACGTTCGTAAGAAGACCGGACTCTGGTCAGCCAGGTGGCACTACAGAGAAGGAAGGGCGTCGTGTTCGGCGTGTCGCTTTGGCGCATCGTAAGTGCAAACGCAGCAGCAAGTTGAGCAGTAGTTGGCGCCACAGTTACACAACGAACTGTTACAAATCGGTTACTTCAAGAACAGCTTCGAGCCAGATGACCTGTAGCGTTCATTCACGAACTGTTGTTCATGAAATCGTGAGTGATCGACTAAATTATTGCAAGTTGTGTGCGCGATGGGTGCCCAAGATGCTTACCGAAGAACACAAAATGAACAGAGTCAGTGCCGCTCACGAATTTCTTGACCGTTTTGAGACTGAAGGCGAGGCTTTTCTCAACTCTACAGCGACAGGAGATGAAACTTGGGCTTATCGCAATACTGCAGGGAGCAAACGGCAACAGTCCAGTGAAACCATACTGTTTCTCCTACAGCCAAAAAATTCAAAACTCAGCAAACAGCGAGGAAACTCATGGTATTTTTTGGAAAGAGTTGAAACAATAAATGCTGTAAGGTATTGTGAGACAATGAAGAAACTTCGCATACCAATACAAAACAAACATGGCGGGAGGCTGATAATGGGAGTCTGTCTCCTTCACGAAAATGACCGTCCGCACACCGGTAATGCAACAAAAGAGTTGTTGACTGCGTTTGGTTGGGATGTTTTAAGGCACCCCTCTCACAGCCCCAATCTCGCACCTACTGACTATCAACTGTTCACTAAATTGAAGGAACACCTTCGTGGGAAATACTTTTCCGGGAACGACGAGGTGAAAACCGAAGTGAAGAACTGGCTGAAAAAGGCGGCGGGAGACGTCTATGGCACAGCAATCTAAAAACTCGTCCCACGGATGAAAAAATATATTGAGGTAAATGGCGATTATGTGGAAAAATAATGCGAGACCTTTATTACAATACATGTAAATTTTATTATAATAAATTCAGATTTTGTACTTCAAACAATTCTTGTAACGATACTTTCCGGATTAGCCTTGTATTAACCGAACTTACCAGTAAGAAGCAAAGAAAGGCCCCCAGGTCTCTGAAGTAGCTTCAGCAAGATATTCAGTTATCAGCTTTGTAAAGGTGTTCTTATTGTATTTCAGTGCAAAGCAGGGCGCGCTGAGCTTTTTGGTTGATTTACCCATTAGCTGGCGCTACGTTGGTTTCTTATCCACCTGGTTGCCTAGAAACTAAACTTACGGATAGTCAATTGTTGTGTGTTCGATGTTATACACGATCTTTCACAATTCCTGTTACAGACATCTCTACACTATAGAGGGAACTTAGTAGATAAAATTGTAGTGGGAGACCAAGAGATGAACAAAGTAAGCAAGGATGTAGGTTGCAGTAATTATTCGGAAATGAAGAGACTTGCACAGGACAGAGTAGCGTGGAGAGCTGCATCAAACCATTTTTCGGACGGAAGACCACAACAACAACAAATATTGTATTTTGTAACAATTCTTGTAGCGCCTAGCCTATATTTACAATGAAGAGAGAACTGGAATGGAGTAAGAAATGGTCGTGGGTATTGTTCTGCATATGTGGTGCATAGCAGGCATACTTGATCAAATTCGTAAAATGTGATGCAAACTGACTATGCAAAAATAATGAAGTTTAGCAGTATTGTTCTGCTAATAAACCTGAAATGACAAAGAGCTGTCGGCAATTATACTGCCTGACAATTTTTTAAAGAATGCTTTACACTGTTGAATTTTTTTTATTGAGAGGCTGAATCTCACTATTAGCTCTGTGAGGAGTCCGCATTATGTTCCGTCGTCCTCCTAAAGACAAAGGTGTCTTTATGTGCAGGCCAAGAGTCCAACAAAAGCAATTGATTATTTACTGCATCTGGTAAGAAGACGTTTCGAATGTAACACTGAAAATTATTCTCTCAAATTTTCCCAGATTTTATTACGTAGATTACGAGACTTTTGCTGTTAAAACGTCATTTTCCTTCATTTTTTGTCTTCATTTGCCTTGAATATCCTGAAGTCACAAATAAAGTTGCGGAAACAGATTTTGAAGAGGACGTCCTTCGTCACATAGAAGAGAACCCGACGTCGAGTTCTCGAAACATTGACTATGCAGATGGGCTTCTGTATAGCACACACACGTCAGACCTCATTGTGTCTGCTGTGTGGGTACAGTGAAACGAGAGATTTGAAGGTGATGCGGTCTTCAGACTTATTTTATATCCATACAGTACATTGCCAGACATCGGTCCCTTATCAAATTCAAAAAAATGGTTCAAATGGCTCTGAGCACTATGGGCCTTAACATCTGAGGTCATCAGTCCCCTAGAAGCTAGAACTACTTAAACCTAACTAACCTAAGGACATCACACACATCCATGCCCGAGGAAGGATTCGAACCTGCGACCGTAGCGGTCACGTAGTTCCAGACTGAAGCGCCTAGAACAGATTGGCCACACTGGCCGGCCCCTTCCCAAATCTTTATCAAGTAAGTCCGCTCCACAATCCCAAGAAATCTGTAATAGGAATTATGAAACACCTTCAAAATTGCTGGCACCCTTAGGTGATCCCTGTTTGTTTAGCAATGCATAATATGATTATGAATGATAACACACACAACACTGATGTAATATTTCACAGAATTTATTATTTGTTTCACAGACCGGTTTTCAGCTGTATTGCCATCGTCAAGTACGAAGGTAAGTACGTGGCGCGGTGAAATTTTGTTGGATCAAAGATTTTAAAATAGTGCATCTACAGTGTATCTCCATTTCTGGAGATGAAAAATTTTAGTGGTAGGATTATGAGTAATAAGAGGGATTATTTCAGAGCAAATTCGATGTAAGATTATTTAACTAAGATAAAATATGTGACACAGTAACTGATGAATTGCAGTTAATGTGTCATATTTTATCTCATTAAAAAAACTTACATTGCATTTATGCTGAAATAATGGCTCTTATTTTGTTTTTAATTCTATCACTAACATTTTTCATCTCTAGAAAAGGGGATACTCTGTAGATGCATCAATTTAAAGTTTTTAATCCAAGAAAATTTCACTGCTCCTCGTACTTAGCGTTGTACCCGATGATACAGTCGAAAACCAGTTTGTGAAAGAATTAATAAATATTGTAGATTATTACTCCAGTGTTATGTGTCTTTTCATTCATAATGTATAAGAAAGCGACGGAACAGTCAATCAATGAATAATATGAGTTTCTTTACGTTTAAGAGAGGAGTGTTTTGCTGTAAAACAGTTATAAACATGTTCTACTGCTTTCTGGATTGTGGACGGTACTGGATATTGTTGGGCTCTTTGTTAGTATACTCATGCCATTTGCAAACATAATCATTTTTTAAAAGTTGCTCGATTTCTTTGCCAAATAATTTATATGTAGTTTAACAAAACGAAAAATACAAACTTTGAATGTTTGTAGCGGTGTGTTGGGGAACAGATTGAGAATTGGAAATGTCATCCAAAAGTATACACCGCATCGAAGTCTTAGGGGCAAACGTTTACATCTAGACCATCTCTTTGGCTTCAAACATGAGTCTGTACGCTCAAGCGTTGTTGAGATAGACGTGGGCATACTCGACGACATCTAACCTAATGATTCTTGTTAAGTCCATTGCCAGGATTTCCAAATCCCGTACATCGACGTATGACATCACGTTTGAAGGCGTGGTATAGCAGCAGGAGTTGATCTCTTTGACTTCGACATTGTGCACCGTCCATTGATACTGTTCTGGACACTGGTTCCTATCCTAAATTTGTTTCCCAAGACACCCTCTACTGCACAGTCACTACATGACTGGGACTACCGTTCTGTTACAACCCGTTTATCTGAATTATGTGAGACAGATTATATCCCTCTGGAAAGTGAAATACTTAAGTCATTGTACTAAATGATCAAAGAATGAATAATTATTATTACATATTTGTAAGTAACAAACATTAAGCAAAGATGTCACTGCAAGTCCCGTGGCTGATTGTCTTTGTAGGAAGAAAGATAGCTAGCGAAGTAAGAGAGTGAGAGGGAGGGAGAGAGAGAGAGAGAGAGAGAGAGAGAGAGAGAGAGAGAGAACCGACATGGGATAACTACAATAGATGAGGTATTGAAAAGTTGATATACGAACAGTGAAGCTGTATGTTATGTGTTAAAGACGGATTACAACACCAAGAGCAGAAATAAACAGCCCATTTGAAATTATAAGTGGTGCTGTGCTGTTTCGGAAACTACTGGGTGGTGTAGCTACTCACAGAAGTCGACTGTGAGCTGTAATCATCGTATGGCAGCGAAACTTGGTAGATATTCCAAGGCATTAATCTGGAAACGATTTAAGTAAGAAAAAAATTAGTTCCAAATTTGGCCACCAGGTGCAAATCTGGCGCTGTACATCATCTTGTCAACGTTTCCAGTGCTCATATTGAAAAAATGGTGCAAGCGGCGGTTAATAATAACATCAGCATTATGTCTTTACCTTCTCTGACCACGTAGTATTCCTAATCCATTACACATGGAAACATTTCTATACGCGTTTCTTGTTTTCACAGCTCCGGATTTCCATCTGATGGAGAAAACTGGAACTTTTTTGCCAGCGTAAATCCGCATTAACGCATTAGAACATATACCAAGATTCGCTGCCGTACGGTTATTACAACCCACACTGGATCTCTGTTACTAGCTGTGCTTTAATTATAGCCACTCGGTAGAACAACAAACAACCATTTCAATACGCCCTCTGTTACTAGCTGCGCTTTAATTATAGCCACTCGGTAGAACAACAAACAACCATTTCAATACGCATATGTTTTTCGTCCTTGCATATGGAGCTGAGACGGCCAGCACAGCGATGTAATCGTCGAGGAACAGCTATATTTAGGTGGTGCAAGCGGTATGCAGTCACTCTGGACATGGGAGGACCAATGCCTGCGATCTAATTGTTATCGTCCATTGTATTAAGTGCACTTTGACGTGAATACTCACTGTAAGCAGCTGTCTGCCCCAGAGTGGCATTATTATACTCAGACTAAAATAGAGCAATACTAAATTCTGTTTTGTCTTTGCATCAAACGGTGTCAATGTTTTGTACACATAGTTTTGTAGACAGCAGTTCTGTGGTTGTTCTCAGAATAATTTAGACTGATTGTTTGGTTCTTTCGCACTATGCCATTTTACCTTATATTTTCATGTTGTGTAATTTTTCGTAGTGAGCTGTTTTGGTTGTTTATCGGTACCTTTGGTGTTGTATGCAATTATCACGTTTACGTATGAATGTATATATGTTGTGAAGTCAACTCTTCTGGGGTGAGATTATAAATTGGGCAGATGACAGAAACGTGTCATCTACAGCAGTCATTTTATTACTATTATTAGTCTGGATAAGGTTGCAAGGCACACTTCTAATACTGAAAATTTGTTACAGTCCGCATAGTTATCCAAGGTACAGATACAACCTTGAGGATGGCTGCTGTCTGCCAGTTGCCGTCGTGGACGACATAGAAAGGCATGTTGTAAGAACACCACAAGTCTGAAGCGTCCTGCATTAGATGCATGAGAGAAACAGCTGCACTTGGAATACTCAAGTGCGCCAACTTCTTCTGGATTTGAATCAGCTCTCTTTCAGTGCTAAAGTCTATTAACGAAATAAAACAGCTTATATTAATAAACGTGTGTCGGCGAAATTCAGGTTACACTCATTTCCTTTGTACTCACCGGGATAGTAAGAAAACAAGATAAAAACACATCCTGAAGCGAAATGTTCTTTTAAACTACCAATCAGGATAGCAGACTCATCATCTTCCTTCAAAGTACAAGGTGCTTCGCCATAATTTGCTGAATATCCATCTTCAGTTAGTTTACAAGTATGGCAGTTTGTTATTATATGAAGACAGCACAGTAAAACAAGCAACGAGTATTTGTTCATGTTATTTTCATCTACCGTCTTTTACAGAACCTGAAATCCAAAATTAAGTAAATGCAGATGCAGGAAAAGGACAAAATAATCAGAAAATTATTATTATTGGATCATTTGTCTCAATGAGTAGGGGATGTACATTTAAGTTACATAAATTAACAATTAATGGAAACGACAACGTCTACAGCAAGTATCACAAACATGTAAATCTCTTTTTTCAGACTTCTATTCCATCGACTGAAGGAATAGACGTCTGCAGAAATCAGTACGGTGTAACTTCCTGGCAGATTATAACTATATATTATTTTGAATTTATAACATGATTACAGTTCTAGAGTTACAAAGTGGGGACTCGAACCGGGACCTTTGCCTTTTGGCGGGAAAGTGCTCTACCATCTCAGCTGCCCAAGCACGACTCACGACCCGGCCTCACAGCATTAGTTCGGTCAGTACCTCATCCCCTACCTTTAAAACTTCACAGAAGTTTTCTTGCAAAACTTGCAGGTCTAGCACTCCTAGAAAAAGGATATTGCGGTAACGTAGCTTGAGGGATCGTTTCCAGAATGAATTTACCACTCCGCAGCAGAGTGAGCGCTGATATGAAACTTCCTGGCAGATTAAAACTGTGTGACGGACCGGGACTCGAACCAAGATTGGTCGTGAGTCGTGTTGTTGTAGATGAGTCGGTAGAGTACTTGTCCACGGAGGCACTGGTCCTGGGTTCGAGTCCCATCCGGTGCGCAGTTTTCATCTGCCAGGAAGGTTCATATCAACGCACACACCGCTGCACAGTGGAAAATTCATTCTGGATCATCGGAGTATGCCAGTTATACTACTTTATCTACTGTGCAAGTAAACTATGTATGTTGTTAACGTCAGGCGTTTATGGAGCTGTTCGAGGTGTCAGAACAGGTTTTCCAAAAAGTCATATCATTCGAAAGAGTGAGCAATTTCCGTATTTTCAATGTTCATATTCCATTATATGCCAAGATACACTGTGTGATCAAAAGTATCCGGCCACCCCCAAAAACATACGTTTTTCATACTAGGTGCACTGTGCTGCCACCTACTACCGGGTACTCCATATCAGTGACCTCAGTAGTCATTATACATCGTGAGAGAGCAAAATGGGGAGCTCCGCGGAACTCGCGGTCTTCGAGCTTGGTCAGGTGATTGGGTGTCACTTGTGTCATACGTCTGTACGCGAGACTTCCACATTCCTAAACATCCCTAGGTCCACTATTTCCGATGCGATAGTGAATTAGAAAAGTGAAGGGACACGTACAGCACAAATGCCTACAGGCCGACCTCGTCTGTTGACTGATAGAAATCACCGACAGTTGAAGAGGGTCGTAATGTGTAATGGGCGGACACCTATCTAGACCATCACACAGGAATTCCGAACTGCATCAAGATCCACTCACTGCAAGTACTATGACAGTTAGGTGGGAGGTGAAAAAAATTGGATTTCATAGTCGAGTGGCTGCTCACAAGCAACACATCACGCCGGTAAATGCCAAACGACGCCTCTCTCGGTGTAAGGAGCATAAACATTGGTCGATAGAACAGTGGAAAAACGAGTTAAGACCCGAATAACGGTACACAATGTGGCGATCCGACGGCAGGGAGTGGGTATGGCGAATGCCCGGTGAACTTCATCTGTCAGCTTGTGTAGTGCCAACAGTAAAATTCGGAGGCGGTGGTGTTATGGTCTGGTCGTGTTTTTCACGGAGGTGGCTTGTACCCATTGTTGTTTTGCGTGGCAGTATCACAGCACAGCCTACATCGATGTTTTAAGCACCTTCTTGCTTCCCATTGTTGAAGAGCAATTCGGGCATAGTGATTGCATCTTTCAACACGATCGAGATAGCGCCTGTTCACAATGCACGGTCTGTGGCGAAATGGTTACATGACAACAACACCCTATAATGGACTGGCCTGCACAGAGTCCTGACCTGAATCCTATAAAACACCTTTGGAATGTTTAGAACGCCGAATTCGTGCCAAGTCTCACCGACCGACATCGATACCTCTCCTCATTGCAGCACTCCTTGAAGAATGGGCTGCCATTCCCCAAGAAACCCTCCAGCACCTGATTGAACGTATGCCTTCGAGAGTAGAAGCTGTCATCAAGGCTAAGGGTAGTACAACACCATACTGAATTCCAGCATTACCGATGGAGTTCGCCACGAACTTGTAAGTCATTTTCAAGCAGGTGTCCGGACACTTTTGATCACACAGTGTATTCTACATCAATATAGACTGTACAGTCACATTAAGTGACCACCAGTTAAAAGCCGGATAACCACATTTTACAGCACGAACTGCCACGAAAATGTAGGAAGAGAATCAGTGAGGTTCTGGAAGGCACCAGCATGGATGTGGAGCCACGCTGATTCTAGTACCATGGCCAGGTGTGGTAGGTTTCTCAGTTGAGGATCTGTAGAGCATATAGTCCGATCGAAGTGGTCCCACAGTTTCTCGACTGGGTTTAAATCCAGGGAGTTTAGTTCAGTAAACTCACTCCAGTGCTCCTTGAACCATGCACGCGCACTGCACACTGACACATTGTATTGTGCTGATGGTAGATGCCATCATGCCAAGGAATATCAAACTGCATGTAGAGGTGGCCAAGGTCTCCGTGATAGAGCCTTACATGTATTGATCCATTGTGCTTTCCAGAAGCCAGGAAAACATTCCCTAGACCATAACGCTCCAGCCTGGACCTTTCTGACGATTGTTGCACGGTGTTTTCTTTCGGTCATTTCACGCCATGCACGCCAATGGCCACTGTTTGATGGAGCATAAAACGTGATTTATATGAAAAGGCCACCTATCGCCACTCGGTGGACATTCAGCTGCGGTAATGGCGCGCGAATTTCAACCTTCGTCGCTGATGAAAGCAGTCAGCATGGGTACATGAACCTGGAGCCTGCTGCGGAGGCCCATGTGATGCAGCATTCGATGAACAGTCGTTGAGGAGACACTGTTGGAAGCCCCTTGGTTCATCTGGGTGGTCAGCTGCACGACAGTTGCACGTCTACTCACCCATACACATTTCTGCAGCCGTCGTTCACCACTGTCACTTACAGCCCACGGTGTACCTTAGTTGTCTCGGCGCTAGTTTTGGATAGTACCATTTTTCCATGCATGGTATACTGTTACAAAAGCCAATGGTCAAGCGCTTTTGGGCGTCAGTTATATCGCTCCATTTACGCATTACGTCCCCCCCCCCCCCCCCCAAGCTTTATGCACCCTCCACTGTCAGCGCTGCCACCTGCTGTCTGTAAGTGGTTATAGTATGTTGACGATGAACATTGCCTTGTATCGATATGAAAAGACCGTGTATATGACCCTACTCTGTAAGCAATACAACAATCCACGGCAGAGTATACTTCATAGCTTTATGAGCCACTGATGTCCTATTTCACTCACATAAGGAATGAAAAAAAATTGTTGCACACTTCTTGTATAAGGTCACGGTACACACACTACACGATCAAAAGTATCTGTACACCCCGAAAAACATACGTTTCTCATATTAGGTGTATTGTGCTGCCACCTACTGCCAGGTACTCCATATCAGCGACCTCAGTAGTCATTAGACATCGTGAGAGAGCAGAATGGGGCGCTCTGCTGAACTTATGGACTTAGAACATGGCCAGGTGATTGGGTGTCACTTGTGTCATACGTCTGTAAGTGAGATTTCCACACTCCTAAACATCTCTAGGTCCACTGTTTCCGATGTGAAAGTGAAGTGGAAACGTGCAGGGACACATACAGCACAAAAGCGCACAGGCCGACCTCGTGTGTTGACTGACAGAGACTGCCGACAATCGAAGAGGGCCGTAATGTGTAATAGGCGGACATTTATACAGACCATCACACAGGAATTCCTAACTACATCAGGATCCACTGCAAGTACTATGACAGTTAGGCGGGAGGTGACAAAATTTGGCCTTCATGGTCGAGCGGCTGCTCATATGCCACACATCATGCTGGTAAAGGCCAAACGAAGCCTCGCTTGGTGTAAGAAGCGTAAACATTGGACGATTCTACAGTGTAGAACGTTGTGTGGAGTGACGAATCACGGTACGCAATGTGGCGATCCGATGGCAGCCTGTGGGTATGGCGAATGCCCAGAGAACGTCATCTGCCAGTGTGTGTAGTGCCAACAGTAAAATTCTGAGGCGGTGATCTTACGGTATGGTCGTGTTTTTCGTGGAGTGTGTAACCTGCCCCTCACTTATCGACCTTAATGACAGTGAAAAATTAAATCGCGTGCACCTAATGGAAATTTGGGAAAAGCAATCGTCACCGAAGTTAATCTGTTGGTAAAGAGGGAGGAAAGGGTTACATCTAAATGAAATAAAAAATCCAAATCAAACTGGTGGAAATTAATTTTGAAAAGGGGTAAAGTTAATAAAGAAAGTAAATGTGTGGCCGTTACGTTAACAATTAACTAGCGGTAATAGATATTTGAGGCTTGGGGGAAATTACGGTCGCCAGTCCTATGGACAATTACTATAGTAACTGAAAAAGAAAGGTTATTACACATATAATTAGCACTAGAAGCGTGGCATCTGAAGGTTGACACATGTAGTGTGAAAACTGAAAGTTTGTCAGAAGTAATAAATTTCGCTACACTCTGACTTAATTTAGCAAAAGAATTAATAAAACCGGAAAATTGAAAGTTAATTTAGTGACTGAAATTAATTGTGAGCTTTGTTTCTGAAGCACTACGAAATTCAATAAAATAAGGTTAGTCTTGGGCTACCTCAACAACCATTTCAAAAGCTACTTGAATCTACGCAATTTAGAAATAAGAGATTTAACTTTGGACTTGAATTTAATGATTCTGAACAATTAACAATAGTAAAATTTAGTACGTACCAAGCTGAGCTGTAGTCACAGATAAGCTAAAATATGGTAACAAAACTCGCACTCATAATTTGTGCTTGTGTAATCTAAATATTGTAGCCAGCTATGAATACTTCAACTGAACTTTGAAATTAAAGCAGTGAAATGGAATAATATTACTTTAATGCTGGCGTTTGAATTTCAACGACACTCGGGTACATTCCGGAAAAGGAAGGGACCCTGCTTGGTAATGCAATTGGGACAATGAGCAACAAATGTTAATGCTAAGTTGCTGTAATTATAGTTACGAAAATGGAACAGTTTGAAAAGCTGAGGTCTGCCATACAGTTCTAAAACTTTACGTGCTTCCAGTCTTCCTTGTTGGTTGATTGAAGGTTTGAAGTCGTCGGTCGAGGAGGTGGCGACAGTCACTCGTTGTCCCGTCGCTGTTGCAGAAGCTGGATGTTGGCGCGCCTTCTTCTCGACACGGTCTCCAGCCGAAACGGGCTCTTGATGTGTGCCAGCTAATGCTTCCCGTCCGCGACACCGTGTCAGAAACTATCATAGCAAGTCGAGTGCAATCACATGCTGCCAAACCCCGAAAGCGCGGTAACTCGCGGGAGCGTCACACCACACACCTGCTCCACTGCCCAACTCCAGCCCGACTCTGCTCTGCTCGCACTCCACGTGGCAGAGTTAACACTACCAAAGATCCTAAACACTTTGCTTCTCCACACGACCTATCGATGTAGTCGTTCGATAGCATAGTTTTCCCTAGGCCAGACCCAGCGTAAAAATACAAATAATATTTACAAAACAAACCAATTATACATCGACAAAAATGCATAAATATATATATATATATATATATATATATATATATATATATACATATATATATATATATATAAATAGTAAAACAATTACAATATATAAAGACACAGAAATGTCATATCTTCAGGTAAAAAAATAAAGAAAAAATCTATAGTACAATAGATGGAAATAGAAGGATATGCATTTCCGGCGTTACACGTGCCCCACATTGTCTGAGGATGTTCGTGTAACGTAAACAGACTCAGAAAATGTCCCAAACAGGAAAAAAACAGCGGAAATGCATATGCTCAAAACATCAAGAAAATTTAGCATTAGGCTAATTAACCATAAACCAATTTTTAGACCATAATAATTGAGTGGGGGCACTCCTAATCTTATTCCACTCTGTCATCTTGCACAAAATAAAACAGGTCGACAACATATTAAAATTCATAGAAAACATAGAAAATGGTTTAGCTATTCTAAAATCATCAAAATTCCTAACAGTATCAAGAAATCGAATTCTATTTACAAAATTAACCAGAGTACATGGTCATAAAAAACAGGTATATCAAAATACGCAAATTAATAATTAATTGCATAGAATACACATTTTACATAACCTTATCATAATTAATATTCTCGTCATGAGAGTCCACTTAACGCTAAACAAGAAAATAATATGCAGCAGATCGACAAAAACATAAATATTGACAACAGAATTCTTTCACATAGGCTGTCCGGGAAGAAAAACAACTCCGCCTTCAGTACCCGCAAGTACAAAGAATGCCGACAGGGGCACAAGAGCCGACAGCGGCTCCGCCTCGCCAGTATTGTTGCGCCTGCCTGTGCGGCACGCTTGATCTCACTCGCCTGTGTAACGGCATTTCCAGAACGTCCGTTTCACTGAATTCTTTCGGAAAAACTCACTCCCGAGTAATCTCAAGGAGTCCATTAATACTATCACAGTGGATAACTCAACACTGTCCATCATCACACGCATGTACTAGCCTGAAACTTAAAACAGCGTCTAAGTACATCGGCAATGACTAGTAAATCACATATTTATGAAATCTCACAGCTAGTTACAAAATCATATTTACATTCCTTAATCTACTGTGACTCAGCTAAAAACTTAAACTAGCAGCTTGGATTTTTCAATTGATTAATAATCACTCTCTCTTAAATCATTTAGTAAAATTTATTACTTACTAATTACAACTTCTTTAATGTCCTCTTGGTCAGGCAAAAGCATGGCAATCTAGCAAATCGTTAAATATTACACTCTATATTTACATACTGTACAAATTACCCATTCTGTGGTATTAATCAAGCCTAGGTTGGTACAATTTCAAGTCTACAATGTTCCGTATACCTAATAGTTTTCCAGAGCTTGAATACCCTAAGCAATAAGCATTTTTGTGAGGTATACCAATGACTTTATATGGTCCATTATAAACAAACTTAAAGTTAGAGATTTCATTGTCTATCTCGCTCGATTTCTCATGAGCTTTTAGAAGTACTAAGTCTCCGATTGCAAACTTAGCGAAACGCGCTTTAGCGTCATGACGACGTATGGGAGCGTCGGCTTTTAGCTTCATTACTTCTCGCAAACGATCTTTTTTCACACCAATACTAATATCAATCCGTGGAGGGAATTTGATTATCTCTTCCACTAAACTTTTACTTCTGCCATCCAACAGGATTTCCTCTGGAGAAAATCCCGTAGATTCATGTCTCAAGGTGTTCATAATTCTCTCAAATACTGCTACATATTTGCCCCACGCCCTATGGTTGTGATGGCAATAGGTACGGCAAAGTCGGCCTAGCTCGCGCATATACCTCTCAGCGGGATTCCCAGCCGGACAATAAGC
The DNA here is from genome assembly GCF_021461385.2 of Schistocerca piceifrons. Lineage (NCBI taxonomy): Eukaryota > Metazoa > Arthropoda > Insecta > Orthoptera > Acrididae > Schistocerca > Schistocerca piceifrons. The sequence goes on along the minus strand of NC_060139.1, from coordinate 307,481,817 downwards.
TGAAATATGGATCACCTCGACCCCATTACTTTCCATGCCTTCATTCCACAACTTAGAAGTAAATTGTGCCCCATTGTCTGATAGAATCACCTTGGGCTTACCAATATGAACAAAATAATCGTTCACAAGCTTGCTATAGACCGCTTTGGCTGTAGCTTTCCTAATCGGGTATAGTTTGATGAACTTGGAAAAAGCTCCTAACACTACTAAAATACTAAAATGTAGGCAAAGTTTCCTGATGACTTGGGCAAAGGACCGTACAAGTCCACGCACAGTAATTCAAAGGTGTCGTTAGGCCTTTGCATAGGACCACGACTCGTACAGTTGGTAACCTTCACCTTCTGACATAAATCGCAAGTTTTCACTCTGTCAGTAACGTGTTTTAACATGTTGTTAAAATGCACTACTTCACTCAGCTTTTCCGTACATTTCTTTGGTCCACAGTGACCATACGCCAAATGGTAGTAGCCTATTATTTCCGTGACGTATTTGGTGGGCCAGCATACCCGCCAAATATTACTATCTTCATCCTTACGTATGCACAAGATATGATCGTATATCTTGTAATACTTCCTTAATTTCTCTCCTTCTGGACTCCTTTCGTCATATCGGGTTTTCACCATATTTAAACAACCATCCTCGATCTGATGACGACGTAGAATCTTACAGATGTTCACTATTAATTTGCATCCCTCAACTTCTTTAAAATAGTATAATTTGACCACTCCATCTGACTCATCTTTCAGTACATCTTGATTAGACTCGGGTAACCGCGACAGCGCATCCGCTACGCAATTGTCGGTCCCTTTTACGTAACAGATGTCATAGTTAAATTGCTGCAAATACAGCGTCCACCTAGGCAGTCTTTCGTGAAGTAGTTTACAACCCTTCAGATAAGTGAGCACCTTATGGTCCGTATGAATAATCGCCTTACGGTCCCATAGGTAACCCTTGAACTTCTTGAATCCCCACACGATAGCGAGACACTCTTTCTCAGAAATCGTGTAGTTTCGCTCACTTTTTGATGAAGTTCGACTCGCGAACGCTATCGTCCGGTGTTCCTTATCCTCTCATTTACCAACTTCTTGGAACAGTTCTACCCCCGCCCCGTAATTCGACGAATCCGTTCCCAGATGGAAGGGTAGCGATAAATCAGGATGAAATAGTATGTTAGATCTTAACAACTCGTCTTTTAATCTCTCGAAAGCGGCCCGACACCCGTCAGTCCACACAAACGGAAAATTTTTGCGTAAGAGGTTATTCAAATTTTCATCATTAAACACTTGTCCTTTTACAAATTTACGGTAAAATCCTGTGAGCCCTAGAAAACTTTTTAACTGTTTCCTAGACTTGGGTGGAGGACAATTCCTTATTGCCTCTAGTTTCTCTGGGTCCTTCGTCATACCAGCAGTGGTAATTACATGCCCTATAAATTTCAGTTCCTGTTTCGCAAATTCGCATTTCTTTAGCTTTAGAGCCATTCCGCCACGGCGAAATGCTCTAAAAACCTCATCTAACAGGTCACAATGGTCATGCCAAGTGGCATTGGCCAACAATAGGTCGTCAACATACACAGTTAATCTTGAACTCAAAGCTGGTCCTAGCACTTTATCTAGGGCCCTGGTGAATACGGACACAGATATATTAAGTCCAAACGGCAGTACTCTATACTGATAACACCTGCCCCCAAACAAGAAGGCGGTGTATGGCCTAGATTCTTCTTCGAGTTCTATTTGCCAGTAACTAGCCGTCAGATCGAGGCTAGTCATGAACTTAACGTCATGAAAACGTTGCAAAATCTCCTTCATACTCTCTGGTGTGTCTGTTTCGCGTTGAACGACACTAATCAACGTGCGTGCCTCAATCACAATACGCACACTACCATCCCGTTTTGCTACAATGACCAAACCGTTATTGTATGGACTCTTACTTCTTTCAATCACTCCCCATTCGATCATCTTATCTATCTCCCTTTGCACTGCTTCCTTATTGGACAGCGGTATAGCATACGGTCTCACGAAGAATGGTTTGTGCGGAATTACACGCAACTTGCATTTATATCCTTCCACATGTGCCGGTTTGTCTGAAAACACACACTTATTCCTCATTATCACTTCATACAGGCCTCGTCTTTGTTCGTGTGTTACGTTTGACACACCGTCTACAATACTTTCCAATTCACTTTCTACACTATTGTCAGTGCCGAGATTCCTCACATTACAGTAGTTCAAATTCATACCTACGTCAATACCATCCGGCCAGTTAACAATGTGTATAGGTTGGTATGGCCTATGCACACCGTCTCCTGCCTCGTCAAAACTGGCTACTATTGTTTTATCTTGTGACGTACATGTCAAAGTTTTGCTTTCGCAATTAATCACTGCACGGTACTTTAATAGCCAATCTAACCCGATAATTACTTCCGTAGTTAAGTCTGTCACGACGACAAACTCTTGTTCAAATCGTGCCCCACATATCTCGAAGTTGACAAAAATCTGTTTTGTGACCGGTTTACTGGCCTTCCCAGTAGCACCGATAATTTTCACTCCTGTTCCTGGCATAACTACGATGCCAGGTCTGTCTTTCAGTATCTCAAATATTTTCCCAGATACAGCACTCAATTCTGCACCGGTGTCAATCAACACGTTTAGTTGTAGGTCGTGCATATTAACAGACACTACTATCTGTCTACACTTGTCCTCGACTGTTTCTTTATTTTCCCACAGTAAATCCTCGTCTATACCCAGGTCATTCCGGAAAAAAACATCCGGCTTTGATCGTAATTCCGGCTTATCTGGCGGCTTTTTCAGCCTCTGTTCACATACAGTTTTAATTTCAACACGTTTGTCCTGAGGCTTAGTCTGTAGCTTCGCCTCCAATACCGAAACCTTTTTCTGTAACTCGTCAACTAGTGAGTGATGCTTTGCTATCAATTCACTAATTGTCACCTTCGTTGATTCCTCTTTGGTCAGATTGATCTCATCTGCCAATCTACCTGGAGGAATGTGCCCAGTAGTATCTGCAATTACTTCCTCTGGATCTGCGCAACCCACACTGCTACCGTCTGACCGTATGTCAGCTCTAACCTCATACACGCTGTAATCTACGTGCTTCTCTACCAATTGTGTCCGGCTATCACTAAAATTCTCGTAATCTTTCTCCTCAATACTTTCGCAATGTTTAAACTGGAGTCTTGCGTCGGATGGGTCGGCCACTTCTAACACTATAGCTTTCGGTAAAGTCTGCCGGTCAGGGCCAGAACTTTCCGTTACTACTTCAACATCCAACTCTTGCGGTATGAAACACGACGAATCTTGCTCGTGCTCCCCATTAACATCAACTATTTCTGGTAAAGTCTGCCGATTAGGGCCAGAACTTTCTATCATTTCACAAACACTATCTTCCTGCAGGACGAGACGCCGAAAATCCTGCACGCGCTCCCCATAAACACTTCTCCCATACAGGCCTCTATAATCTCTTAGTTCCTCGTATAAGCGACCGAACTGCCTTAACCAGACCTCATCCCTCTCTGCATCCCCTCGCTCGATGACGGATGTTTTATCCAACATCTGATCTTCTCCCAACACTTGCGAATCATTCTTAAACTCAATCTCCAGTTCCGCTGTGGGTGTTACAGCTACCACTTTATTATCGATTTCCGGAACACTGCTTAAATTGTTCTCACTGACAGTGAATGTATTTTCTGCTGCCGTGTCTACAGCTGATCTACTACTTGTGGGTGCACTCCTTTCTCCCAACACTGGCACACTCTCCCGCCGTTGATTATTCCATACGGAATTTTCATAACGACGACACCTCGGTTTTCTACTGTTATTGGGCCGCCAAAATTTCTCCACGCCGGGCTGGCCCCTCACCGTCGCGGCTAATGGTTTCCCTGTCTCGCCCCAGCAGATACGCTCCCCGGATGCTGCTGAGGCGGCTGATCACACCCTCTGGCGTTATTACTATTCTGCGAAACCCGTATCACGCTAGTATGATACTGGTTTCCGTCATTCCTGTTATTATTTGCATTGTGCCGATTGTCATTACGGCCCGAACCACTATTGTCATTGCTGCCAAGATTGCGGTATGCATTATTCCCATAGTTATCATTGTTGTGGTTGCTGTGGTACCCGTTGTTGTTACCACGGTCTCTACCACTGTCGCGATTATTGCACCAATTGTCCTCGTCCTCAACTCTTTCCAGGAAATCATTGATTGTCCTGTAATTGTTTCCTACGTAACGTTTTGTATCATCTGGAAGCTTCTTGTAGAGTTCCCAGACTATTTCAAATTCCTTGCGGCGATCACGCAAATATTCCAACATGCGGATCCAGCCCTCACAAAACTCCTTCATCGAGCCGCGCGAATTCGCATCGAAAGGCCTCGATACGACAAATTCGCGCCAGACACTTTGTTGTTTTTGTTCTGACCAGTATTCAGCCAGAAACAAATTTTTAAACTCGTCAAAGTTCATGATGTTGAGGTTTAAGCCCCAACACTTGGCAACACCGGCCAACACATCAATAACCGCATTAATTTTTCTCTCATTAATCCATGATCTGGGTAAAACTCTTTCCCAATTTTTAATGAAATCCGTCGCGTGTATACCGCCTTTTTTCAAGGGGTCGAACCGCTCCTCTTTCGTCTACAATTCCGAACTACGTGCACAGATTGGCACATAGCTCTGTTTTTCGTCAAGTTTCTTTTCTAATTCCGAAACTCTCGTAATTACTTGGCAAGTGGTTGTCGCAAGCGTTTCCACTTCCCTCTTTTTCTCTTCGCAGGTGTTAGCCTGCTTCCTCACTTTGGTATCTACTTCGGATACTAAAGCCTTTAAAGTTTCCCTCCTTCTTTTGATCCTCTTTTTTCACTAATTGAATTTGTTCCGTCACCTTATTCTCCATGATCGGAGCAACTGCTTCTCCTACACTTTTCTCGATTCTGCTAATTTCGGAATAAAAACGAGTATTTATGCTCGCAATTTCCGCCTGAACGCCTATCATTTCCTGTTTAAGATTACCGATTTCGGTATTAATCACAACAATATCTTCTTTGATTTTATCAACTTTTGTGTTAACAACTCCAACATTGTTGTTAACAACATTAATAGCTTTGTTCTGATTGTCTAGCTTCCGTTCAATTTTTTCAGACTGAGCTTCTTGCTTGGCAGACTGAGCTCCTTGCTTGGCACCCTGAGCTTTAATTTCTGCCGATTCACTCTTGATTTCGTTAATCAAAACATTCAATAAATCAGTTAAATTCCCGGAAACTACCGGTTTTACTTCCGTAGCGGCTTCCTCTTTAATTGTCCCCCGGTATTCGTCATCAAGGGGTTCAGTTTTGATTTTCACTTCCGATTCCGAAACATTTTCTAAAAGTTTGGAATTCCATTTCTGCTCTTTGTTGCGTTTCGGCTGTCGCGTCTTTCATGCTAGCCGCCTGCCCCTGAACAATGGGTACCGCGGTGCGCGTTTCCCACTGTTCGACCGATTGTTCCGTATCCGAGTCTACCAAATTTTGGTAATTGTTGCCGTCACTCATTTTAATAATTTTAAATATAAATGCCAAATCTCAAATATAATTAGGATTACTCCCACTACCTATTCTCGCTGACGTAACGGCCTGTTCGTAACCAGTACTTTGTTACGAGATTTGCACAATACAAAATTCGTGTCCAGAACAACCTCAAATCTGAAGATTGTCCTGTCACCAGGTCGCCACGTGTAACCTTCCCCTCACTTATCGACCTTAATGACAGTGAAAAATTAAATCGCGTGCACCTAATGGAAATTTGGGAAAAGCAATCGTCACCGAAGTTAATCTGTCGGTAAAGAGGGAGGAAAGGGTTACATCTAAATGAAATAAAAAATCCAAATCAAACTGGTGGAAATTAATTTTGAAAAGGGGTAAAGTTAATAAAGAAAGTAAATGTGTGGCCGTTACGTTAACAATTAACTAGCGGTAATAGATATTTGAGATTTGGGGGAAATTACGGTCGCCAGTCCTATGGACAATTACTATAGTAACTGAAAAAGAAAGGTTATTACACATATAATTAGCACTAGAAGCGTGGCATCTGAAGGTTGACACATGTAGTGTGAAAACTGAAAGTTTGTCAGAAGTAATAAATTTCGCTACACTCTGACTTAATTTAGCAAAAGAATTAATAAAACCGGAAAATTGAAAGTTAATTTAGTGACTGAAATTAATTGTGAGCTTTGTTTCTGAAGCACTACGAAAGTCAATAAAATAAGGTTAGTCTTGGGCTACCTCAACAACCATTTCAAAAGCTACTTGAATCTACGCAATTTAGAAATAAGAGATTTAACTTTGGACTTGAATTTAATGATTCTGAACAATTAACAATAGTAAAATTTAGTACGTACCAAGCTGAGCTGTAGTCACAGATAAGCTAAAATATGGTAACAAAACTCGCACTCATAATTTGTGCTTGTGTAATCTAAATATTGTAGCCAGCTATGAATACTTCAACTGAACTTTGAAATTAAAGCAGTGAAATGGAATAATATTACTTTAATGCTGGCGTTTGAATTTCAACGACACTCGGGTACATTCCGGAAAAGGAAGGGACCCTGCTTGGTAATGCAATTGGGACAATGAGCAACAAATGTTAATGCTAAGTTGCTGTAATTATAGTTACGAAAATGGAACAGTTTGAAAAGCTGAGGTCTGCCATACAGTTCTAAAACTTTACGTGCTTCCAGTCTTCCTTGTTGGTTGATTGAAGGTTTGAAGTCGTCGGTCGAGGAGGTGGCGACAGTCACTCGTTGTCCCGTCGCTGTTGCAGAAGCTGGATGTTGGGGCGCCTTCTTCTCGACACGGTCTCCAGCCGAAACGGACTCTTGATGTGTGCCAGCTAATGCTTCCCGTCCGCGACACCGTGTCAGAATCTATCATAGCAAGTCGAGTGCAATCACATGCTGCCAAACCCCGAAAACGCGGTAACTCGCGGGAGCGTCACACCATACACCTGCTCCACTGCCCAACTCCAGCCCGACTCTGCTCTGCTCGCACTCCACGCGGCAGAGTTAACACTACCAAAGATCCTAAACACTTTGCTTCTCCACACGACCTATCGATGTAGTCGTTCGATAGCATAGTTTTCCCTAGGCCAGACCCAGAGTAAAAATACAAATAATATTTACAAAACAAACCAATTATACATCGACATAAATGCATATATATATATATATATATATATATATATATATATAAATAGTAAAACAATTACAATATATAAAGACACAGAAATGTCATATCTTCAGGTAAAAAAATAAAAAAAAACCTATAGTACAATAGATGGAAATAGAAGGATACGCATTTCCGGCGTTACAAGTGGGCTTGCACCCCTTGTTGTTTTGCGTGGTACTATCACAGCACAAGCCTACATTGATGTTTTAAGCACCTTCTTGCTTCCCATTGTTGAAGAGCAGTTCGGGGATGGCGATCGCATCTTTCAACATGATCGAGTGTCTGTTCATAATGCACGGCCTGTGGTGGAGTGGTTACACGACAATAACACCCTATAATGGGCTGGTCTGCACAGAGTCCTGACCTGAATCCGTGGGATGTCTTAGAACGCCGACTTCATGCCGGGCCTCACCGACCGACATCGATACCTCTCCTCAGTGCAGCACTCCGTGAAGAATTGGCTGCCATTCCCCAAGAAACCTCCCAGCACCTGATTAAACGTATGCCTGCGAGATTGGAAGCTGTCATCAAGGCTAAGGGTGGGCCAACACCATATTGAATTCCAGCATTACCAATGGAGGGCGCCACGAACTTGTAAGTTATTTTCAGCCAGGCGTCCGGATACTTTTGATCATATAGTGTATGACATAAGGCAACATGAGATGTTGTTGCAGATGTTACATGCTGCACGATCGGCAAGACTGTCGTCATTGGGGAAGGTTTTCTTATGGTAGGAGACAAGGGCACTTGGCATCTTTTGAGTGTCTAGAGCAATTGTGCAAACAGCATCTGAGAGCAAACCGAAACAATAAAAGTGAATATAATTGATCACACAAATGCAGTTATTAACACAGGAGCTAGACATATGCACGTTTTCTTTTGCATGCAAAAAAGAAGAAAAAAATTTTAAGTTAATGTGGGAGCTACCACGCCATCAAGCCTCTGGTAGATGTGCTCTATTGTTTTACGGCATTCGAATGAATAGGCATAAACAGCTTTAAAAACACTTAAAAAGCGTTTATTGAATGCAGTCTGTGTCAAGTCAGAGGAAAATATGCCATCTCTATTCTTGTACACCTATAGAATTGCCGCTATAAGTGGAAGAAAGTCAGTCACAATTTTACTTGGGAGGCAGCCACAAACCTTGTTGCACCTAATCTACCCTTGTGACTGTAGTGAGACACTGCAGTATTGACTCAAACTCCAGTCCAAGTACCCTGTCACCATACAAACCTGTAGGGCTGGACGCCAGATACTCGTCGTATTATGCCGGGCTATGATGCTGTACCTGGAGACACCGGCTGGAGTTTTAGTCGTCAGCACAATAAGGGTACACATCTGAGGAGGTACAGCTGGTCCTGATGCTAGCACACACCTTGCCAGGGTAAGTCTGGACAGGGCATGGTGTCTACCCATTATTTTTGAATCCGTGGTATGGGAGCAAAGAACCTGAATCACCTCCAGTTGTACTGCCAGAGTGCCCAGACGTGGAAATCGTGACTGATTTTAGAGCTCCAAGGCCACATGAAGATCTGCACTTCAAAGCACAAGACAGGCAGTTGTCAGTCTTACTACGAAGTTTAATCATCATGTGTGTCAGATCGATTCATGTGACTTTTCGGTTTTACTGTGAAGGGTAATAATCATGTGTGTCAGATCGATTCGTATGACTTCTTTTGCTACTAAGAAGCTGATAAAAAGAAGCAAAGCAAGCAGAGGAAACGTGGACTCACCAGCGGTGAAAGAGAGACCCAGTCGTCACTGGACAAGGTGATACTGAGTGGTTTTTGGGACTGCCACGGTGCAGTGCTAACAGATGATGCTAGCAAGGGGAAATTCGTCACAGGAGGGTACCAGTGAAATCTCCTGCCAGGATTATGGGACGCTGTTATGGGGGAAGTTCTCCAAGTGGGTGTGTTTGTCCCACAACAGTGCCTTTACTCATTCTGCACAGGACACAGTCACACATCTGCCTCTTTTGGATACCAAATTTTCCCTGAACCTCTTATTCTTCTAACTTTGAACCCAATGACTGCTTCCTCTTTCGTCAGATGAAGAAATCATTGTGTAATAGGCATTTCCAAAATGACTGTGAGGTGATTTCTGAGACTGAAGATTCCTGAACAGTCAACATGCAGGCTTCTACCAAGATCTCATTGTATTCATCTATCGTTGGGATAATTTGTCACATTTTTTCGAAGTGATAATTAAAACTTCATGCCGTATCATCATCCTAGCCTCGCATAGGGCAACAGAATATGGCGTCACCCAGGGCGTGCAATACTTTCCTTCTCACATGACAATATTTCTTAAGCTGAGCTCACAGAGTGCGTCAGCCAATGGAAGTAAGTGTGGAACCAGTGGCGCCACCTGCGACATTTGGTCCCAATATCTGGCACTGCAGTGAGAGCCAATGGCAGTTCATTTCAGAACCTTCAAACAGGATCATTGTCTCGAAGTTCTCATACATATGGATCAAGACTGTGTTTGCTGTCATCCACTATCATCACAGCAGGGCAGCCGTATCCACCTCAGATTGCTGTTTCCCAGCTGTCCATTCCTATCTTTACATGCGCCCTCTGTCTGTTTCCTCAGGCACATGTCACTAGCCATCGGAGGCACTATATTGCCTCCCAACCTGGACTGCAATCCCAAATTCCCAAACAAGCCGTTGCCGCCCTAGGTAAAGTAGCCACACCAGTGGTTAACTGCTGCCACGTTTAACCTTCCAGTTCATCTACATCTACATCTACATGGATACTCTGCATATCACATTTAAGTGCCTGGCAGAGGGTTCATCAAGCCACCTTCACAATGCTCTATTATTCCAATCTCGTATAGCCCGCGGAAAGAATGAACACCTATATCTTTCCGTACGAGCTCTGATTTCCCTTATTTGATCGTGGTGATCGTTCCCCGCTATGTAGGCCGGTGTCAACAAAATATTTTTGTATTCGAAGGAGAAAGTTGTGATTGGAATTTCGTAAGAAAATTCCGTCGCAACGAAAAACGCTTTTCTTTTAATGATGTCCAGCCCAAATCCTACATCATTTCTGTAACACACTCCCCCATATTTCGCGATAATACAAAACGTGCTGCCTTTCTTTGAACTTTTTCGATGTGCTCCGTCAGTCCTATCTGGTAAGGATCCCACACCGCGCAACAGTATTCTAAAAGAGGACGGACATGCTTAGTGTAGGCAGTCCCGTTAGTAGCTCTGTTACATGTTAAGTGTCCTGCCAATAAAACGCAGTCTTTGGTTAGCCCTCCCCACAACATTTTCTGTGTGTTCCTTCCAATTTAAGTTGTTCGTGATTGTAATACCTAGGTATTTAGTTGAATTTACGGTATTTAGATCCGACTGATTTATCGTATAACCGAAGTTTAACGAATTCCTTTTAGCACTCATGTGGATGACCTCACACTTTTCGTTATTTAGGGTCAACTGCCACTTTTTGCACCATTCAGATATTTTTTCTAAATCGTTTTGCAGTTTGTTTTGATCTTCTGATGACTTCATTAGTCAAATGGTTCAAATGGCTCTGAGCACTATGGGACTTAACTTCTGTGGTCATCAGTCCCCTAGAACTTAGAACTACTTAAACCTAACTAACCTAAGGACATCACATACATCCATGCCCAAGGCAGGATTCGAACCTGCGACCGTAGCGGTCATGCGGTTCCAGACTGAAGCGCCTAGAACCGCACGCCACAACGGCCGGCACTTCATTAGTCGATAAACGACAGCGTCATCTGCAAGCAACCAAAGACAGCTGCTCAGATTGTCTCCCAAATCGTTTATATAGATAAGGAACAGCAAAGGGCCTATAACACTACCTTGGGGAACGCCAGAAATCACTTCTGTTTTACTCAATGACTTTCTTTCAATTACTACGATCTGTGACCTTTCTGACAGGAAATCACAAATCCAGTCACATAACTGAGACGATATTCCATAAGCACGCAATTTCACTATGAGCCGCTTGCGTGTAGTACACTGTCAAAAGCCTTCCGGAAGGCCAGAAATATGGAATCGATCTGAAATCCCTTGTCAATAGCACTCAGTTATTCGTAGCCACGTCTCAGGAAGAAGGTTCTGACGTCGTCTGCTTCTTGATCCATTTCTTTTGAACAATGGTCGTTCACTGGAGAAAATCGTGAGTAGATACAATTTGGGGTCACCGCCCCACCCCACCCCAATCTCAAAACCATCGATCACTTAGTACGGAAATTGGATGTAAATGCAATATTTTGTTAGTAAAAATGAAGTACAAGTATTTACTATAAAAAACTGTATATAAAAGACAACTAATAATGAAGTTTAGTACACAAACAGTTTGCTACAACTTGTAATGTCCTTATGGTAATGTCTAAGCTATAATGGTTTGAAATTCCTTTTGTTTTTGAAGCACTTCGAATGGTTTCATGTCTAAAAATTGTTGCCATACTTCTCTGTTACGTTTCGTGTTATGTACTTCTATCTGATGTTCAATATTTAACAGGTCAGCTATTTTTGCAATAAAATATATGTATGGTAATGCTTTATCTTTGTAAAAATAATCAAACACATCAAATAACTCTAAAATACGACCCATTTCATCAGCAGTAAATATCGACACTGTAGGACCATCTTCTATAGTTTTAAACAAATTTTATAAGTGGTTACAAAAATACTCAAATCTATATATTTTGTTGTTACATAGCTTTGGTTTATCAGGATAACAATTGTAACATCTAGTGCCATCGCTACACCACTCATAACAATTTTGACAAAATTCAGGTGCACAATATTCAGATGGATAATGTACATCAGGTATGTCGATCTGAATCGCTTTTTGAAACTGCTCCATTTAGTTATAAATTTTATTTGAGATTTATCGATGTTTTCTGGAGCAATACAGTATAGATCCTGCCTGTGTGGTGCCTCTCACTCGTCTGGCTAGCAGGCGGAAATGCAGTTACAGATAAAGCCGGTTGCCTGCTATTAAACTCCGCCTCCAGTTATCAAGTACCGCCTCTTCCTGCTTTGACCCCACCTCTTCCTGCGGTCAGGCTATCAGAATGCTTCAGGAAGTGTGCTTCAAAGCGTACTACCTCCTTAGATATTCTACCAGCCTGTTACAGTAACTGACTTTTCAAGCTACATTGGCAATTTTAGTACCGATTTTCATTCATAGATGGCACTGTGGAAACCTACATGTGCATTAACACAGGGACATGCATCAATTTACTCGTTAATTACTCTGTTTCTAAGATCATTTGAGTGTTCACACTCACGTTTCCATGTTGTTTGTCTTTCATTGCTTCGAATAAAGTACAATACTTGGAAGGATATCATCTATTTACATCCAAAATAAACTGTTGAAAAGCATGAACAGTATGACCAACTTCATTAGCAGATACCAACTATATACACAAGCTGGAAACAGTACACTCTTGCCCCGGTGGTACCTCAGCGCCGGTGGTGGGGGACGCCCCAGAACTGGGTGCAGCCATCATCGTTTTCATCACATCGCTGCTGTCCGAGGCTCTGCCCCCTCAACTAAAGACGACGGGTGACAGATGCCAGAAGGTAGCTTCCATTAAGACGCTGGAACATCGACCTGGCTGTGGACCTGGACTACGAGTGGAACTTCAAAAAACCCCGGAGGGATGAGTTGAGAAAGAGAGAAACATGGAAAAATCCCTCTGGGGTTTCCTTCAGATGGAGGCGAAGGTTTTACAGTTTTTGACAATGATTTTTTTTATAAGTTGTCTCCTTCTTTTCTGAAAATGTCAAAGCATGACATTAGTACATCAATAAGTGCATCAATTAATTTTCGTATTTTTTCTTTCATTATTTATAGGCACTTAAAAGTTCTCTGTCAGTATTCTGTGTTTTGCATCATAAGTGAGATTTTTCTTTCCATACATGACTATGTAGGCTAGTGTATTATCAGGTATTTTATCATTAAAAGTAGCACATAACTTCATAGTTGTTTTTTGTGTAACTACCGTATTTTTTTCTATGTGCCATATTAATCGCATAAATAGGATAATTTGTTATATAATTATATGGATTAATATCAACATTTCCATCTCCATTTTGTTTTAGACTTTTAAAATCACGAAATGAATCATAAGCTTTCAAATAATCGTATGGTGGATCTAAATTCCACATTTCTTGAGGAAATACTTCATTTCTTCCATTTTTCAGATATAGGTTTAGTAACATAACATGATCGTATAATGATGAAACAAGCAATTGATTATTTTTACGATTAGTTTGAAATACAACAAATATAAAGTAAGGCATATCAAATTCCATTGAGTTATAATAATTTGTGATGTGTAATTCGAATTTTTTCTTACCATTTAATCCAGCTACTTCTACAGTTTGCAATTCATAGAATGATATCAGAATTTTTGGATTTTTCAGTATATTTTCTCGGAGGTCAAGTTCACAATTAGGTTCAAATTTAACCACAGGTACACGAATTTCCATATTCTCAACTATGATTTTACCTTCACTTGGAAGTGTATCTTTAATTTCAACTCCAGCATTATTATAATCAGCCCATCTCAAAATACAATCATTTGCACTTGATGACCATGTGAAACATACAGTAAGATCACCTTCAAACATCATTTCTTCGTAATCTTTAAAAATCCGCCTAACAATTCCAATGGATATAATACTTCATTTTTCTTCTTTCTTAATTTTCCATTGTTAACTATAAGTCCTTCCATACTTATTTTATCAGTAACACATGATGTTAAATGCAACAGAACTGATGATGAAATAAATGGATGTTCAATTCTAGATAAAACATGATTGCCCTTTTTTATGGTTATGGTTATAAAGTTTTGCTACATAGTTATCAATTAGCATCTTATTGGATTTTCCATCATATGTTGGATAATCAGTTCCATCATTTTTAATAATACTAAAATTCATGTACAATTGAGCCATATTAGGATGCAACCATCCATCACCAACATGTATATTAATTTCTATATCCTTATTGGGAATATTTAGGTAATTTTTTGTTTTCCCATTCACTGGGAATGATTGAAATTGGTAGCTTTCAATTTTCTTCATTTATTAAGAATAAAATTCTAGAATGACAGTTACAGTAGCACCACTGAAATCGATTAGATTATCATTTTCATCTGTTATAGTTACCACTAAATCCTGAATTTTATCATGGATTGGAACAAATAAAAGATGATAAGGCTCATAAATTATTGGTGCACCAAATTCAACATTTGGCTTAAATGAAGCGATAATATTTGTTTCACGATGAAAATGATCATTATGCTTTACATACATTCCATCAGCCAGATTAAAATTTACATTTATTAATTCAAAAGGAATAATATTAGGAACATCTTTAGCAACAGTCTTTTCGTTTGCATTAATGGTCTGATTACTAAAACCAAGCATACTTGCAACACTATCTTTTATATCCATATACAATTTTACATCGCTCTCAATTGTAACTCTATTTAAATTTTCATCTGCTTTAATATGGATATTAGGGTCCTTTGTATGAATATATTTTTCCAAACTTTCCAGAGTATATTGCCCAGTTGGAATAATTATTGTTTCATCATCACAGTATAATTTATTATTTTTTATTGTAACATTTGGAGTTAAAAATGTAGTACAAAATCCAACCAATGCTACACTTTTAAAGTTGTCTCTCATAGGAACAGTTAATCGTTTTTTGAGTACTGATGAATTATCACTTAGTTGAATTATTCTACTCATTTATTGCTAATTAAATGAGTCACAAACGAAACTCCTCTAGCTGTCACAAGACAGATTGGGAACCAAAAATAAGAATTCCAGAAAAGAAATAAAAAATAAACATGGCAAATTATTACCTAATTCCATTAGATGTGCAATTATAGGACCAAGTGGCTGTGGAAAATCCACATTAATGATTGATAATTATATTTTAGCTCCAGGATGGTTAAACTGGAATAAAATTAACCATTTGTACATCTATTCTAAAAGTCTAGATCAGCCAAAATATCAAGAATTTATTAAAAAATGTAAAAAAATTGAAGAATCAACAGGTGACTCTTTGACATCATTTATCAGTAGCAATGACGAAATTATACCATTAGATGAATGTCTCGATAATTCAGTTGTAGCATTTGATGACTTTATATTGGAAAATCAAGATGTCGTAAGAGAATATTTTACTACAGGAAGACATAAAGGAATAGATTGTTTTTATCTAGCTCAAACGTATTCAAAAATACCTAAACAATTAGTCAGAGATAATCTCAATTTCTTAAATATATTTAGACAGGACGACACAAATCTGCATCATATTTATAATGAATTTGTTGGTGGTGACTTAAGATATGATGAATTTAGAAATATGTGTAATAATTGTTGGAACAGTGATGGTTTTGGTTTTATAACGATAGACGTGAAACATAAATCAAATGATGGAAAATACAGATCACAAATAAAAAACTTTCTAACAACCAACATGATCAAAAACATCAAACATAAACATAAATGTGAAACATAAACATAAACATCAAACATCAACATAAACATTAAACATAAACATTAACATAAACATTAAACATAAACATAATGTTAAACATACACATGAACGTTTATATGTTCTATAAATGTTTGCATAATACGATCGTCCTAAAGGACTTAGTACACTTCCAGTGTATGATCCAGAAGTTGTTAAACAAGCTAAACGAAATAAAAAGAAACAAGAACAATTAAAAGAAGAATTTAAAAAATGAAAAAAACAGCCACGTACAGAATAAGAAAATTATAAAAAAGAAGATCAACCTGTTATTGATGCTATAGAACAAGTAAAACAAGGACTTGAAGGAATAGGTGATAATGTTCTGAAAGCTATTGAAGAAAATAGAGAAGCCGAAAAACAAATGATTCCGTATCATATACCACAAATCAAACCAAATGATAGCTACAGTGATTTAAATGAGTCCGAAATTGACGATGTATTCAATAAATATGAAGAAGAGAAAAAATTGAAAAAATCGAAAAAAATTAATGTTAGTGAAAGAACGTCAAAATTTATCAATCATAGTGAAGATACAGTCTTTGGATTAAAGCCTGTTGGTATGTTTAAGTATATTGGTAATTTACCAGTAAAATTTGATGGAAATGAATTAATTATTGGTGGAAAGGAATATGAAGGAACAGATGGATTGATGACACTTTTAACTAAAAAACATGTTACTATGGATGATTTGAATGATAAATTTAATTCTGTTGATTTATCAAATTATGCAGATATACCATACGAATCAGATGCACTATATTCCGATAAAAATCCTAATAAAATCAAATCAAGTAAAGGTGTTAAATACAATTTGATACAAGAAATTGTTGATGTTTATTTCCCAAGTTTAAGAAAACCAACTATAGATAGTTCACCTGAAAAAACAGGCAAAGGATTTGTTAAAAAATACACTGTAAAACCAGTTGAATATGTTTGGATGAATGATGTACGTGAATTAATCGATAGATTAGCAGTAACTCATGGTGAAGAATTAGCTGGAAATAAAAATTATCATAATGAAAAAGTTGGCATAACACAGATGTTAACAAACAAATTTAGTGATTTCATCATCAACAATCCAAAAAGAATTCCATACTTGATTCGATTCTTGAACAATTTACCACACATTTTCTGGCAAAGTGAAAAATATGGTAAAGGATTAGTCAACACTTTGATTAACAAACTTCCATTTGAATTGCATCTTCCAGGATATAGATTTTGCGGTCCAGGAACCAAATTAGATGAAAGATTAGCACGTGGTGATGAAGGAATAAATAAATTAGATGAAGCTTGCAAACAACATGACATTGCCTATCGCCATCACAAAGATTTAGAAAAAAGACACGAAGCAGATAAACAACTTCAATTAGCTGCAAAAGAAAGAATGCATGCTTCTGATGCTTCATTTATTGAAAAAGTTGCAGCAACAGCAGTTAGAGGAATAATGTATGGAAAACGAAAATTTGGAATGGGACTTTATCATGATAAGATAGATGGGGCTTATGATGCACTTTAGTTTTCACGTAATTTTTAATCTATATAAATGAATACATTTAGTATTGACTATACTTTACTACCTAGTGGAAAAATTAAACCAAAAGCACTTAAAATTAAAGCCAATAATGGTCAACTAAATAGTGTTGATCAGTTTTTAACTGATGTTCAGAAACGAAAGAAAGAGAAAAAAACTGGTGGTAATTTACTTATTACACTAGGTATTCCAGTTGTGAAAAAGATTATTGAATATCTAACAAAAAAGAAAGAAGGTAAAGGATTAACACAACATGAAGGTGGATTTTTACCACTATTATTAGCAGCAGTACTGGTACACTAGCTGGTGGAACAGCTGCTGTAGCAACTGCAGTTCTGAATAAAAAGAAAAATGATGCTGAATTAGAAGAACAGAAAAGACACAATTTAGAAATGGAAAAGAAAGGTACAGGGTTAAAAAACGTTCCAAAAAGTAGTCGATAAGTATCCAAATGCATTAAGTAACTTTAACATCGAAAAACTTGCAAAACATATAAACATTAAACACTTTAGAGGTGTCTTCATGATTGACGAACTATCAAATAAACCACAAATTGTAGAATGTGGAATAGTTAATCTAGACACATCTGATCATCTTAGTACCCAATGGATTTGTTACTATAAGAATATAGGTAAGAAATTCGTGTTTGATTCATTTGGTGGTAATGTACCTAAACAACTAGTTAAATATTTGGGGATAGATAATTTATACTACAATAATCAAAGAATCCAAAATTTTAATGAAGTAGTATGTGGTCATTTATGTATATTTATGCTAAAACTACTATCAGATGCTTATAAATTCAGTGATATTTTGAATCTAATAAATGGACATTTTTGGAAACAAACTGTGGCCTAAAAATGAGCAAAATAATAGAAAAATAAATAATTTAGTTAAGGAATTTCAAAAAGATTTGATTAAGATTTTTAAAGTTACAAAAACTTATATTAGTTTTAAAGGTAGACGATTAGTAAATATAAAAGATCTAGTGGTTACGATGCAGTTACAAAACAGTACTTAGAGAAAGAATATGTTATGAAACCTGAATACATGTCTATTTTAACACAATTTAATAACTATGTTACTAAAACAGAATTTAATGAAAAAGTACCAGATCTAACAAATTACTTTACAAAAAAGGAGATTGAAAAGGCTTTTTCAGATTATTTCTCAAAGTCAGATTTATCACCATACATAAATAAAATAAATAATCTTGAAAATAAAATCTGTGATAAACAAACAATTCAATTTACTTTTCTGACTGGTAATGAAGTAATAGAACATCAGTTCGAGTACGATGTAAAAATACAGAAAATTATGATATCTGGAGCCAATATAAATGGTGAAGTGTATCCTGTTAACTTTACAGTAAAAATTAATAGATCTAATGATAAGATACAAAATGTATATACTGATCAACTAGATAAAGTACATGAAATGAAATGGAGGGATAAAATGCTGATATCTATGAATCAAACAATTAAAACAGTTCCAGTAGATGTAAAGATATTTTTATTTGGTGAAGTGTTGGATTTATGTGAAGATGACAGTTTAGAACCATAACATTTTCCCACTATATAAATGAATGATCACTTATATTGTTTAAAGTGCAAAAAATTTACAGAAACCCATTATCCTCACAGAGTAACAACAAAAAACGGGCGACAAAGAATTGAAGGTCTTTGCACAGTATGTAAAACTAAAAAGAGTAAACTTGTTAAAAAAATTTTGTAGGTGAAGGAATAAAACCTAATTTTTCTTGAAGAAATAATAAATGAATTACATAAACCTATGAGAAAAAATTACAATAGAAGAAAAGTAGTATCATTTGGGATTGACGATTTATGGTAAGCTGATTTAGTTGAAATGGATTCAGGAAATCTGAAAGGAATATCAAAAATAAATAAAGACTATAAGTATTTATTGACTATAGTTGATGTGTTTTCTAAATATGCTTGGGCTATTCCAGTTAAGGATAAATCAGGTAAAAATGTGGCTGATGCTTTTGAAAAAATATTTACATACAAAACTCTAAAAAATTTACAAACAGATAATGGAAAAGAATTTTATAATAAAGATTTTCAAGAACTAATGAAAGAATATAATATCAATCATTATTCGACATTTAGTGAATTAAAAGCATCTGTTGTAGAAAGATTCAATAGGACATTAAAAGAAAAAATGTGGAAAAAATTTAGCCTTCAAGGCAATTATAAGTGGATAGAAATTGTCTCAAAATTAGTTGATGAATATAATAATACAATACATCGAACTATAAAAATAAAACCAATTGATGTTAATGATAAAAATTATAAACCTAATGTAACTGTTATACATGAAACTAAAACAAAATATTCTATTGGTGATAAAGTTAGAATAAGCAAACTAAAAGGAATATTTGAAAAAGGATATACTGCTAATTGGTCTACAGAATTATTTGAAATTGACGATGTTATATATTCATATCAAATTACATACAAATTGAAAGATATTAAAGGAATTTTTATGAACATGAACTACAGAAAACAAAATATCCAGATGTATATCTTATTGAAAAAGAGTTAAGAAAAAAAGGTGATAAAGTATTTGTAAAATGGTTAGGATTTGATGATTCACATAATAGTTGGGTAAATAAGGATAATGTTATTTTGTGAGTTTATTATGAATTATTGATTTTTCATGTCATTTAAGTTTACACCTAACTACAGTTCTACCACATTCACATGCAACTTTTTCATACATTTTATCCTTATTAATATCATTGTACCTCTTAGTATAATACAAGGCACACTGTTTACATATATTGCGATGATCATCTTTTCGAAATTTATCCGTATGAAATTCATTTATATTTTTTTCATTTTTAGATCGATTACACTTTTTGGTAGTGTCCATTTATATAGTAGAAAAATATTCAAGTTTATGTAATATGCTGTTTAGTACATCTATTAGTTCTGATATTATTGCACAGTCTATTACAAATAACAACAAATCAGTTGTACCTGCTCTTATTACCTTCTTCGTGAATTCATAAAATGTCTCATCTTTGAAAAAATACAATATTCCATTAATGTACCTAAATACTGAAGTTATACCTGCTGGGAATCCTGATAATTGTCTGATTATTATACCACATACTTTATATTTAAAATTACATTCATCCAACTCAGCATAGAAAAATTCATTAAAGAATAAACATGTTCTACCTGAATATGTGTTGACTATACCATTTAATTTGAAATTAATACATAATCCTGTGCTAGATAATGGTTTTGGATATCCTGAAATTAATTTCAATGTATCTAAATTCATCATATAGATGATATTGTCAACAAATATTACAACTTCACCACCAGGTCTTTGAAATATCCCATTTACTTTTTCTAAATCTGGTGGTAAGAAGTTTAACCAATTGTTTATTAATTTCGGTTTCATATTATCACCAATCCATACCCATTTCTGATAAAATGTATATAACATTCCATTTGCGAACAGTAAGTGATCGAAATGTTTAATTTCCCATAATGATTCAGCTGGTTCAATTGGTGTAGATGGTGTAGGTATTTTTACACTTATATTTGGTGTAGTAGTTTGTTGTGATATTTTACCATATACACTTTGAATAGCATCAATATCATCTTGAGATAATTCTAAATTCGATCCATTATAGTATGCATACATTATTGAACCATAATCGTCTGAATGTCGTAAACCTAATGTATGACCAATTTCATGCACTAACACTTCAAATAGATTCGTTTGATATTTTGATGTATTTCCATCAATTTCCAAGTACCACAATTCATCATCATCCATATGTATTTCTACAGGATTATTATTCATATCTGGAAAAAATGCATGTCCTAACACATTACCTTTTCCATCTAAATCTCTTGAACAGTGGGTATTTTTACTAATTTCAAACCTATGTTTTTGTCTTTTATTTGTAATTAAGATATCAGGATTATTGCTATCATGATGAAACTGAATATCAATATATTTTTGCCATAAATTAAATGTTGATTCTGCTACATGTAATACTTTTTTAGTAGCACCTTTATAATGCCACTTGATACGTTTCTTATTCCATTTATACAAACTAGTTCTATAGCTACCAAATTCATCTTTTACACCACATCAAGGCATGTTCATAAAATTTAAAGTATCATCACTTAATTCACCACTTATTTCAAGATTACATGTTAACTGAAATAACATTAATGCTTCTCTAACTGCATCATCACTTACTTTACTATTTTCATTATCTGGAATATCCAAGTAACCATAATCATTTAAATTCTGTATTGCTTTACTCTTATCATCTGCAACTATTATTTTAGTTAATAAAAGCAGTTGACATATCCTCATTTATATACACTTAAAAACTTCTATCTTGATAAATTCGATCTCATCATTGACATATAAATCAATAATATGATTATCAATTGTTGAAATAAATTCCCAACCATTTATTTTATTAGTATATGTATGTACTTATTCTATATAATACTAAAATGTTTATTACTATATATGATACTAAAGTGTTTCTTATTATATTTAATTTGTTTTTATATTTTAATATTTTTTTATTTTTTATTTTATATATTCTTGCATTTTTTATTATTTTGATTATGTATTTATTTTTGATTATATATTTATATCTTTAATATTAGTTCTACACATAGGACATGTATCATGTTCTGTTAGCCATATATCAACACAATCTTCATGAAACACATGATCACATCTAGTTTTCAGCCAATAAACATATCAAACATTCAGTATCATCAGATTTTTCTATTATTACATAAGATGGTATTACGTTTTGTCTGAATGATTCAGATAGATTTTGTTTTTCTAAAATATATTTCCAATGTACTTTATCTTGATATTCCATTATAAATTCTTCAGATAACACTTGTTCACTTGAAATTCTCTAATAAATGATTCAGGTAAACGTTGATGATATGATATTCTATTCCAATTTACTTTGTCTTGAAATTCTCTTATTATATCCTCTGATAATGTTTGATACGCTGATAATTCATCCCAATTTAATTTATCATGAAATGTTCTTATAGCATCATCACATAAATTTTGTTTAATTGATATCCTGTACCAATTTATTTTATCATGAAATGTTTTCATGAAATCTAAGGATAAACCACGATGGCTTGAAATTATAACCCATTTAAAGTAACTAAATGGGTTTTTATTTTTAATGTAATCAACAACCATCTCAGCATATGTTTCATTACTTTGATACAATTTATATAATGCTTTAAAATCCACGACTTTAAACATATGATGAATCAATTCAATTAGTTGTTGTTCTCTATCATTTGGTTCATTCACTTGATTATTATTGTTATTATTATTAATGAGATCTATTAGTTGTTGTTTTTTCATTTTAGAATATCCTTTTAGTCCTAATTGTTTACCTTTAGTTTTTAATTCTTTTAGGTTTAGGTTATCCATTTATGAGATATATTTTTTTAAGAGGAAATAGATATACCCATATTTATTAAAATATAGTAATTGAATATTATTATATGTAATAAGGTAAGTCAAATACTTTATTACTTTGTATATGTATAAGGGATAAGAAATATATATTATTGAATAATTATATCTAAATTATTAAAATATATTAATCGAATAAAAAATACATATCTAAAATTACAAATACTAAAAATTCTTAAAAATTTTTTCCTTAAAAATGCAGTTATCTACAATGAATATTAAACAACTCAAAACATACGCTAAAAATATTGGTATTAAAGGTTATAGTAATTTAAAGAAATCGGAACTAATTAATTTAATTACATTACAAGAATTTCCCTTTCAGGATGAATTGTTTTACCCACCTAGTTCAAGACAAAACCGGCTACCTAATATATGCTACTACTAGAAATTTGATGATGAAATATTTCAAAATAAAGAATCTAAACCACTGAAAGAAATATTTCCATTTTCTACGAATGTATTTGGTAAACAAAGAGATAGAAAAACAGTTGAACATTATCTAGTTAATACAGCATTTAAGAAAAGATTGCAAACCATAAATCTCGTAAATAATATAAATTCAGTTGAGCCTAAACATTTTTTAAATGCAGTGAAACCAAAAATTATGAAAATAGTTAAAGATTATTTAAAACTGCATAATGGTTTGAAAATAAATTTTAATTTGCTTTGTGAGTACAGAATGCATACGAACACTAAACTGCAAAAATTTGGACATCAAACACAAACTTATACTGCAATTACAGCAAAGGATTCAATAAAAAAAATTGAATGTGGGAAGAAAGAAATTTTAACAAAAATGTCTAATTTTCAAGCTAGGGGTTCAGGTTGGACACTAAATAGAATTATTGGTTTACAATTAGGAATTAATAAATATGTTCCATTAAGAGGATCATCTTACATTGAATTACCACAAAAAATAAAACGAAAGCAAGCGTGTATTAATGTAAAAAATAATGATCAAAAATGTTTTCTATGGTCTATAGCTTCCGCATTAAATCCAGTAGATAGACAGAAATGTAAAAATCCAGATAGAACAAGTAATTATAAAAAATTTGTGATACAGCTTGAAGAAAAATTACCTAATATTTCGTTTCCTGTTGAAATTGATAATATTCCAAAAATTGAAAAATGTCTCTGAGCACTATGGGACTTAACATCTATGGTCATCAGTCCAAAAATTGAACCTAAACTGAATATATCTATTAATGTTTACTCATTTGATGAAAAATACCAAGTGTATCCATTAAAAATTACGAAATGTAAGAAGGAAAAACATGTAAATTTATTATATTTTAAAAGTAATGAAAATTCTCATTATTGTTGGATTAAAGATTTATCTCGACTTATTTCAGCCCAAATCTCAAAACATAAAGAAACCAAATTCATCTGTGATATGTGTTTACTTCATTTCAATTCTGAAGATAAATTGAAGAAACATATTCCAGATTGCTTAATAAATAAACCACTCAAAGTAGAACTACCAAAGAAAGGAGATAAAATAACTTTTAAAAATTATCAAAATACTATGAAAGTTCCTTTTGTGATATATGCAGATTTTGAGAGTTTGTTGGAGAAAATTGATACATGTCAACCAAATCCAAATGAATCATACACAATTAAATATCAAAAACATAAACCATGTGGATTTTGCTACTATATAAAGTATGCTCATGGATATTATAAAGATCCAGTTGTATACAGAGGACCAGATGCTAAAAGTAAATTTATTGAAATGATTAAGCAAGAAGTTGAAGAGATAGGTGAAATGTATTCACAAATAGAGTCAATGAAGCCACTAACAAAAGAAGAGGAAGAAGCATATTCTAATGCTGAAATATGTCACATTTGTGAAGGTAGATTAAATGAATTACCTTCTAATTTGATGAACTATAAAGATGATTTAGAAAATAAAATAAAATACTTCAATGATCAATTAGGAGATGAGAATATTACTGATGAAGAGGCAATTGGAAGATATGTAAGATTATTAGAACTTAACAGAACTAAATTAGATGATTTTAATAATAACTTAAAAGATAACATTAAAAAAGTTCGTGATCATGATCATTTAACTGGTTTATTTAGAGGTGCTGCACGTAGCTATTGTAATTTGAATTATCAGTTACCACTGTTTGTTCCAATATATCTCCATAATCTATCAGGATATGATTCACATTTATTTGTAAAAGAACTTGGCTATGATGAAAAAGAAATAGATCTGATTCCAAATAATGAAGAAAAATATATAAGTTTTGGTAAGCAAACAAACATCTTAAAGATGCGATTCTTAGATACATTCAGGTTCATGGCTTTATCATTAGACAAACTTTCATCAAATTTGAAAAAAGATCAAATGAAAAATATCCAAATGTTCTTTCCAGAAGATAAAGAAGATCTAGTTATTAGAAAAGGAGTATATCCTTATGATTACATGGATAGCTGGAATAAATCTGAAGAAACACAACCTCCACAACAAGAACAATTTTACAATAAACTTAATGACTGTGATATAAGTGATGAAGATTATAAACATGCAAAACTAGTTTGGAATAAATTCAACATAAAAAATCTTGGTGAATATAATGATTTATATCTTAAAACAGATGTTCTATTGTTAGCTGATGTATTTGAAAACTTCAGAGAAACCTGTATGAAAGCTTGTGAATTAGATCCAGCATGGTATTATACAGCACCAAGATTATCTTGGGATGCAATGTTAAAAAGACTAAACAACCACTTGAATTATTACATGATTATGATATGATTTTGATGGCTGAAGGAGGTATTAGAGGTGGAATATCACAATGCTAGATATGCTAAAGCAAATAATAAATATATGAAAGATTATGATGAAGAAAAAGGATCAAATTATTTAATGTATCTCGATGCTAATAATCTATATGGTTATGCTATGAGTCAATATTTACCGTATGGTGGATTTAAATGGGATGAACCAAATAATTTTGATTGTGCAAAAATAAGTGAAATATCAGATACTGCTAAAATCGGATATATTTTCGAAGTGGATCTAGAATATCCAAAAGAATTGCATGATTTGCATAAAGATTTACCATTAGCTCCTGAGAATAAAATTGTACCTAACACTAAAGAAAGCAAATTGTTGACTACTCTAAATGACAAGTATAATTATGTAGTTCACTACAGAAATCTCAAACAGTATTTATCTCTGGGAGTGAAAATGATAAAAATACACAGAGTATTAAAATTTAAACAAGCTGATTGGTTGAAGAAATATATAGATTTGAATACTCAAATGAGAATGCAATCAAAGAACGATTTCGAAAAGGATTTTTAAAAACTGATGAATAATTCAGTATTCGGAAAGACCATGGAAAATATAAGAAACAGAGTTGATATAAAGTTAGTATCAGATGGTGAAAAATGTGATAAATTAATAGCTAAACCAAACTTCAAACAAAGAACTATATTTAATGTGAATCTTGTTGCCATTCATATGAATAAGACAAAAATCATATTTAATAAACCAATCTATGTAGGGATGAGTATACTCGATTTATCTAAAGAACTGATGTATGATTTTCACTATAGAGTAATGAAACCAAAATATGGTGAAAATATTGAGTTGTGTTATCAAGATACAGACAGTTATATCTACAATATAAAAACAGATGATTTCTATGAAGACATGAAATCGATGATTGATTACTTTGATACAAGTGAATATCCAACAGATAATATTTACAATATTCCACAAGTAATCAAGAAAGTTGTAGGAAAAATGTAAGATGAATGCAATGGAGAAATAGTGGAAGAATTCTGTGGTTTAAGAGCAAAAATGTATGCTTATAAAGTTGGTGATAAAATAGAAAAAAAATCTAAAGGAGTTAAGAAGTGTATTGTTAAAAATAGAATAAGCTTAGAAGATTATAAAGATTGTTTATTTAACAACAGAGAACAGTACAGAATAATTAATATGATTCGAAGTGAAAAACATGAAATCTATACAGTTGAAATAAGCGAAAAAGCATTGAGTCCTCATGATGACAAAAGATATGTTCTGGAAAATAAAATAGATACTTTACCATACGGACATTACAAGTTGTAGCAAACTGTTTGTGTACTAACCTTCATTATAAGTCGTCTTTTATATACAGTTTTTTATAGTAAATACTTGTACTTCATTTTTACTAACAAAATATTGCATTTACATCCAATTTCCATACTAATTGATAGATGGTTTTGAGATTGGGGTGGGGTGGGGCGGTAACCCCAAATTGTATCTACTATCGTGAAGTGACAGAAGGTCTGATACCGAATTATGTTTGTCAGGAATCCACATACAACAAGACAGATAGTTTATACGATAACCACGATGCGATTCTTGAACAATCTGTTCTGAATAAAGGAAATTCGGATATTATCTAAGAGCACATGCTATCGTACAAGAGCTGTTTCTTAACTCTAGCACTACTGACAGCACCTGTTACGCCACCACGTTGTCTACAATGAGGGAACAAGATCACACATGTAACTTTGAATCAGAACAACAGTGCATTTCGGTATTGCAAGAAGTCATCATCTGTTCCTGTAACAGGCGGCGAAAAACGATCCCTGAAGATGCAATTGACTTTGCACTACTCTTCATGCATCTACTTCAGTCAATTACGTAATGCGATTTTGTATACGTCTCTAGGGTTACACCTCAGTGTTGTCGCAGCTCTGTAGCTGATTACTGTTTTCTCCGGCAGTCATTCGCAATTCGCAATTGAAAGTTAGCAACCGCGCCACTTGCTGCCAGGAATCTTCTTTCGCCGACGCCACAAAAATCAGTTTTTTGAACTACCAGCTTAACTTTGGAGCATTATGTTAGTAAGTCATACTAGATTTTTGTCATATTTTTAGATGCAATTGATATTATTCTCTTTATTGTAGGCTGTGACAATGTCTGTCCTTGACGTTGGCAAATATCTGAAACAAGAAAACTGGACATTTTCAGTTTTTCTCAGTGCAACAAGGGATAAAAGAGAATGGGTAAAATTGTTGCCTCATAAATACGAAGGTTTAGATACTAATGAGAAATAAATAAATATATAAATGATGTGTAACTTTGTAATAGCTCCAAATTCATTGCTGAGCTACTAGTGCATGAGTCATTCTTCATTGATATTCTACTGATGAGTGGATTTTTCAAAAATTCACAAAAATGTGATCGAAGATCACCTAATTAACCCACATGGTGTTCAGAGTCTGTACTGAAAGAATGTTCTTGTTATTTGTCCACAAGCATTCATACGAGAAAACACTCTTTCAGTGAAAGCATTAGTTCCTGGTAAACAAAGAAGAAATTCTAATCTTTTAAGAAAACTGGTATTTTTCTATTATTTTCACTGATATATATTGTTTACTATACACATACTCACCACGCAGACCAAATCGTCTATTATAATTGAAGGAACCATTTCATAAACGAAATTTTCAGTCTTTTGTAAATCCTTCGATTGGGGTGCTCCTGCCTTAACCCATTACTGGCCAAAACTCTATCGCATAATTTTTTGCAAGCTTTTACATTACATTGAGTGATTAATTGAATAAAAAGTTGTTTTGAAAATTTTCAGCTTTTAGAACAAAAACTTCAGACAGTCCCATTTTTGGGACATTGGCCAAATGTGCGACCCAAATTCACAACCTTATTCTCCATGCATAATACTGTAAGAAACAACACAAACAACAAATTAAGAATGTTTTAATATTATTGAATGTCTATTCAGTATGAAATGAAGCAGCCGGCCGCTGTGGTCTAGCGGTTCAGGCGCTCAGTCCGGAACCGCGCGACTGCTACGGTCACAGGTCCGAATTCTGCCTCGGGCATGGATGTGTGTGATGTCCTTAGATTAGTTAGGTTTAAGTAGTTCTAAGTTCAAGGGGACTGATGACCACAGATGTTAAGTCCCATAGTGCTCAGAGCCATTTGAACCATTTTCTTTTTAAAAGAAGCAAAACACTTGTCGTGTACACCAACATTGCACCTATCACAAATTTTTGTTGTTTTTTTCTTGCAGTAAGCACATCTCTTCTGTGTTTTACTTGGCACACTGAAATGATTTCCTGGATCTAGTCGTACATCTGTGCTCACCCGTCCTCCCATCAATTTGCTTCCTTGTGGTCTTCTGCGTTTTAGTACTGATCCTGTTTTTTTTTTTTTTTTTTTTTTTTTGATAGGTAAAACATCACTATTCTCCATCGGACATCCAAAAGTGAGAGGTTCTCATTAAAGTTACCAATTTGGTTTGCACGCCATGTGTTTACTATCATCTGTGTGAATAATGGCCACCGCCATTTGTTTGACCTTATCCTCGTCCTATAAAGTGATATCTGCTTGTCCAGTAGATCTACGCCACCCATATGGGCATTGTATTCTTCAAAGGCATGGGGCACTGTAACAGATATTTCCTTTTTCTTTGCCCGTGAGTATCTTTTAGTAGAACTCAGAGGAGTAATAGTACTGTAATTTGTCGCTACACAAACTGGTTTGTTGTCACTCCATTGCACAACCAGAACTTAGTTCTCTTTGTCAAACATGTAGTCATAGAATCTTCGTTCCTTTTATTTTGCCATTCTTTTCGAGTCAATCAAAGAACATGCATTAGTTTGGATCTCTCTTATTGTTCGTGTAGCTTTCATTTTACTCTTTCCGAGTGTTACCAGTGTGTCAACACTGATGAAAAAGTTGTCAAAGAAAAGCTTATAATTCGGATGCTCTGATTCTGGAATCAAGCCGGTTAGTTCATTTATTACTCTTGCACCTAAAGGCTCCTGTTTGTTGTCAGACTTGCCACAGTATGACGAAAAATTATAAAGAAAGCCATTGGAACTTGTATGACACCAAATTTTATATCCAAATTTGATAGGATTTCCCCTCAGAAACATTTTATCTGAATGTTTGCCATAATAACGTAACATCATTTCATCACTTGAGAGTTCTGAATGAAATACGCCAAATTTACCAAATTCCTTTTTCAGCATTTCAAAGTACAACCTCAGTTTGTACATTCTGTCGCTTCTGTCTATTTTGGAGTTGCCATTGAGGTGAATGAATCGCTTTATTTCCCGAAACCTATTTCTTGACATGGAGTTGAAGACTAAAGGAACATCGACATCAGGAGCCTGTTCCCAGTACATATTCTCATGGGGAGGCTTATGATAAACACTCAGAAGTAGTATGCCAATAAATGATTTTAATTCTTCTTTGGTTAGCAGAAAATTTATTTTGTTGTGTTGGCAAGCATAGATTTCGCATTGTTCAATAATAGCATCCATTAGTTTCTCAGAAAAAAATTCATGAAACACCTGGGGCACTGTCTTATTTGCTAGACATTCTGTAACATAATGTTCGTTGTTCTTCCCTGGTTCACTGGTGTTTGTGTACGTTGGTTGACAATTATACCACTTACATTTATATTTTTTGTAGATAACGTACCACTTTCTGCTCCATCTCCTAACGCTTTCCTTCTTTTGGCTTCTGGAGGTACAACTGTAGCATTAGCTTCATCTTGGCTGGTTATGAGCTCTAAAGTACCGGCTACATCTTGTACAACAGATACATTGTTCAGTATGTATCGTCAATGTCTTCTTCATCTGTTATTACATCTGCATCGGGTGGAATAATCGCCAATTGTACGTCATCATCTTCATCGTCACTTTCTTGACGGTTCTCTAGTTCTGCTAGAATTTCTTCAGGTGTAAGTTCAGGCAGCATGTTTTTATCCTGTTAGAATCGTAAAATTCGAATAGAATATGAAAAAAAGCAGATATAACGAACGTAAAATGGAATTCTTCTCTGTATAATATGTGTATACAAGAATAAGACACATCAACAATAAATGATAGTGTAACATGCTATTGTCCCATTATTGGGATGCATAAAATATATCGATATTGCACTTACTTGAAAAAACCTGAAGTATACTTAATCTTACGTGGACATCCATATTATGTTCATAACAAACACGCCCAGACAACTAAATCACAACTCATTGTCGTCCAGGAACTACCAGCAGACATACAGTGCTACCAAGTCCAAGAACAAAAAATCGCCAAGTTTATAATTGTCCTGACGTGAAGTACTTAGAAAAAAGTTATTTATTTTACATTTACAGGTATTATAGCAGTTGGTTGAACCTACAGGTGCAACAATAATGGGTAAAAGCTCCATTGCTTACGTAGAAATAAGTAAAATATATGCATCCCAAAAAAGGGACAATGGCCAGTAATGGGTTAAGTGTTGCCTAACTATAATCCTGCAAACTCTCAATTAGTTCAAATCACTTATTTGAATATTCAGTTGCAATTTGATAAAACGTATGGACATACTGTTCAAATTTTGCGGTCTCTGATCATAAATTCTCATTTTCCAATTTATCAAGAACTGACCTGACAGCTGATGTTATAAAACTATCTTCACCCTTGGAAACAAAATTAGCTTTCAAATTATTTAACGCAGAAATTTCTTCAAAAACTGTTTCACCCTTTAGCCTACTCTTTGAACTGCAGTGTGGAAAGGTGATGGTTGTTTGTGAAGAAAGTACAGCCAAGCTTCTGATAAAGGATTTTCAAAGAATGATTTGATAACAAATGGATATTTATTTTGAGATTCGAAATATGATATCAGAAGAACAAATGTAGTCAGAAGACGTTCGATTGCAGGGAGTAAACCAAGCCATCTTGTTTTGCTCTAGCCTAAAATTTTTTTGTACTCCAGGTTTATATATTTCTTAAAAATTTTCAACCATTACAGTATATACATTTTACAATCAAAGGGTTCAGTATTAATAGGAAGGCCATTAACTGCCTGCCACCTGGATAGTGCTGCCCATTATATGAGCAAAACACTCAACTCGTAAGTAAATTATGACTTAAATTTCCTTTCAGTTTTGTGAAGACGTTGTTGAAGCCATTTATAGATGCATCTCCAAAAGTGCATTTCGTGTTATCTGCACAAAGAGAGATTTTTTTCTTTTAAGTTATTATTTTTTGGACATTCGCTTAAAAAGTGGCGATGGTTTCTGAAGATTTCAGATGTAGTATCTGAACTTCATTTCTCTCGTTAGGATTAAAGTACCTAACAAGCAACGGAAATATTTTTTCCCCTTGTGGTCTGATGCGTTCGGCATTATCGAAATAAAATTAGCTTTCTGTAATTCAGATTCTAGATGAGAAACGACAAATGGGGTTAAAACGTTTAATATAATTGCATCGGCTTTGCTACGGCTATAACTAAGTTTGGTTCAAAAGTAAACTGGATAAGTTTAACAGTACAGTCCATTGATCTAAAAGGTGGTTGTTGTAGACAGTGTGGTAAGCAAACGCTCCTTCAACAGCTGCTAACTGCATAACTTTATCACCAAAAGTCGCACTTAAAAAAATCAGTACAGTGCTAGAAGAAGCAGCTGCACACACCATTCTTTTATATTTTTCACTCTTTATAAGATTTGGTATATCCGAACCTCTCTCCCCCCCCCCCCCCCCCCCCCCCGCTCCACCTCACGCTCTTATATTGAAAGTAGATGCACCCTCATTGCATCGAACATCTGAGTCAGATTTTTTATTTAATGTCCTTTAGTAGATCACTATTAAAAACACACTTCCTTTTCGGCAGTGGCACATTATTAACTTCAGGTGTTTTAGCACTCTCAGTTTACATAACTTCACTTTTTTTCACAAATGCAGTGCACATCACTGTCTTCTATCAAAGCCATGCTCTAGGACAAGCATCTACAGTTTTCGTTATTGTTGGCAGCATTTACATCAAACACGAATGATAACCTGTCTTTTTTTCTATTCATTGTACTGTCTTCTACCAATGTCACAAATGTAATGAATTTCTCTTGACCCACACCGAACCATTCGCGTTTACAGTTTTCGCTATTGTTGGGAGCATTTATGTCAAACACAAATGATAACGATTTGTTAGTTGATAGCACAGACCAGCACAGTTTAGTAGTCGTTCGCAAGGGTACTTTTCAAACAAGTCTCCACACGTTCAGATGCATTTGTATTGTAAATCCATAATATAAGCAGCGCTTTGCTTTGTCAGTGGTTAGTATGTATAAGTTTTTCATCAAACTGGTTCAAAACAGGACCTTTTGAATTTTTGAGAATTTAGTTAACGGCATTTTATGTCGATAAGTCATAGCTAAAAAAAGGAACGTTTTGGCGTTCTGTTCTACATTTAAAAAAAAAAAAAGACGGGACAAAGGCCCAAAACAAGGGACTGTCCGGGCTAATACTGGACGTCTAGTCACCTTATCCATCCCAAGCAGCGACAGTGGGAATTTTTGGGCCTATCATCACATAAATTGTCGATCCGGGGCCAAGAGTTCGAAAATTCAAGACATTCGACAATAAGCTGGCCGATACAAATAAACCGATGACGAGTTAAAAGACCTTAACGATTATAATTGATAAAAACTTTCGCAGGTCGGTCCTCTGCAGTATCGAGGTATTATGTTTGCGGCACGGACGTTTGGAATAAAACGTGCACTAGCACAACTTGGCCTGCTCGTAAATGTATGATTAGCGGTAAGACGGCGCAGTTCATGCCATCGTCTGTTGTCGGCGGCCTTACATCCTTTTCAGTATATAAGTATGGAAAACATGTGTATAGGAGAGCGTTCAATTATGTTTGTCGCTGGGTATTTAATAAAAACTGAACGAAAGTACCTACATGCCAGTCCTCATTTAGTGAGTCTTAACTAAGGTTATTAAAGTTCTGTTTATTTCAAGTCAATCGAATTTCTCCAGACACAAAAGCAAAAACATCCGGGCTTACCTCCGACATGTATAACAACCGCCCAGGATGCCCTAAAAACTAAGACAATTCTGGGCAAATCCACACGTATGGCAGCCCCAGGAATGTTACAATATCGTTTCGGTACTTTTGAGTTGCATCGCACAAGGCATTTTCCGATTGTGCCGGACAAAACTCAAATTTTTACGGATATTTTTCTTTAACAGTCATGACATAAATGGGATGGAAATAATACGAAAGAAGCTGTATAAAAATTTAGAATTGAAATCAGGTAAGCGACTGAGAAATATTCACAACCTGCGACATTGTCGCAAATAAAACAGTGACCCGTATATGCAATAAGTTTCCTTTACTTTACGTCTATGGTCACAAACTTTTTGTTAATAGATTACCGGTTTCGGTCTATAATGACCATCAACAGATCTGCAGCAAAAATGGGAAAAACATTAATACACTCGCAGATTGTCTACAGCTTAAAAACAATACATAGGCCCTAATGAAAAGTACTACTGACAATGTATGCATGTGTGCGCTTTAAGTATGAAGAGGTATACCTGTTTCATAAAAACAAAGTCCTAATGTACTGCCGCCATAGGGCCATCGTCAAATGCTAAATTCATTTAAACAATCACTGTGCCAAATGCTACAAGTGAAAAAAGGTTTTTCCACATTAAAGCTACTAAAGATCTGTCGCAGATCGACTATGAACCAGAAAAGGGTAAGTAACTTTGCAATTTTATCAACTGAAAGAAATATAAACGTAAACTTTAATCATGTAATTGAACGGTCTGCAATGAAAAAATCCAGAAGATTTTAAATAAATGCGAATTATATACTGAAATGTCTAATATTTCCTGTTTCCCCATTTTGGCGTTCCTGTTTTGGTTCCTATAAACTGTTACATTTCGAAGAATGACTTTAAAGAAAAGATAGTCAGCAGGCTTAGTTTAAAGTTATTTGTTCACTGTCCTCTAATACATTGACTAACCACAATACAGCCCCACTGTGAATGATGTCTGTAAACACAGATTGAGTTGGTTGACGTTCATGAGCAGATGGAAATCGCCCTGACCACTGTCAAACGATTTGCAGCTGTTGCGAATCGGTGTGTTGGAAGAGTTCCCAGGAGTCCTGTACCTGTGGTACCAGTACCAAAGATACCTCAAGTACTATCTCCTCCTATGGTTCCTGTCTCCTCTTCAAGAAGCACAAGATTCGTCGGTTCTCGTCCACTTCTCTGCGAGTGGCGCGTCAAAGATAGAACTATACATTCTGTACAGGGTAGACAGAGAGCATGGAGAACTCAGGGTGTTACACCAATCCCTCTAAACAACGAATTCGAGATTCTTCTTTTTACTCAAACTGAAACTGAACCAGTTTTGGGGAAACCTGCTTTGTCCTTTGTCAAGAGGAGGCAAACACAAAAGAGTAGGGGTCTATTAAATGTCGGCAGTCCAAACGTGTGGCGAATACTGGCACCCCTTACGAAAATGGCAGCAAGGGAGGGGATACATCATCAGGTGCAATAAGTGTGTTTGTCAGGGGCCCAGATTCAACCTGCTGAAGAGGCTATTCCGGCGTCCATTGAGGGAACACGGTGCAACCAACTGCAGATAGTGGCGTGTGGTGAGCATTGGAACAAACTATGCCTGTTATCTGGGCTCCAGCGATTGGAGTAGACGGTTGAGAAGACCAGCCTTGTGCACAGCGTTTCGATGAAGCTCACAATCTGCGGTATTATCCCCAGAACTGATCGTGCCCCCTGGTTCTGAGTCGTGTGGAAGGACTGGACCAGAGACTTCGAAGGTTCTGTGACTTCCTGGACTTGTATCATAGGGTTGAGAACTATACAATCCCCCTAAATGGATCAGGTGTGCACTACACATCAGGGGCTGCTACCCAGGTAGCTGAATGTGTTTGGGGTGCATACAAGGATTTTTTTGGATTAGACGATTCTCCATCCAGTCCAGATAACGACAGCTGTAAGAGACCCAGAAGCATCTGTGTAAGATCCAAAAGAATCCCCTTCACAGTCGATAATATTAAAATCCTAGTAGTTAACTGCGAAGCTTTTGTAACAAAGTGCCAGTATTTGAAGCGCTCCTGAAAGGCGGTCAGCTCATGTAACACAAGATACAGAAAGCTGGTTTAAAGCTGAAATTGATAGCAGTAAGACTTTTGGGGAAAATTTAGGTGTGTATCGAAAGGATAGGCAAATGGGAAGTGGAGATGGTGTATTTATCGCAGTAGACAAGAAACTTGAATCCTCTGAGATAGAAATTGAAGCTGCAGTCGAGACTGTTTGGGCAAGACTCAGGATCAGGGGTGAGCATAAAACGGTAATTTGCTCGTTCTGTCGCTCACCAGACTCATCTCCTGATGGAGCTGAAAAGTTTAGAGAAAAGCTCAGTTCACTTGTACTTAAGTTCCCCAGTCATTGGTGGAGACTTTAATCATCCAACAATCAGTTGCGAAATTCAAAGTTTTGCTAACGATGGGCGTGACAAGGCATCCTGTGAAACGTTACGAAATGCCTTCTCTGGAAACTACCCAGAGCAGTTATATCAAAACCCCACTCATGACGGAAATACACTCCTGGAAATTGAAATAAGAACACCGTGAATTCATTGTCCCAGGAAGGGGAAACTTTATTGACACATTCCTGGGGTCAGATACATCACATGATCACACTGACAGAACCACAGGCACATAGACACAGGTAACAGAGCATGCACAATGTCGGCACTAGTACAGTGTATATCCACCTTTCGCAGCAATGCAGGCTGCTATTCTCCCATGGAGACGATCGTAGAGATGCTGGATGTAGTCCTGTGGAACGGCTTGCCATGCCATTTCCACCTGGCGCCTCAGTTGGACCAGCGTTCCTGCTGGACGTGCAGACCGCGTGAGACGACGCTTCATCCAGTCCCAAACATGCTCAGTGGGGGACAGATCCGGAGATCTTGCTGGCCAGGGTAGTTGTCTTACACCTTCTAGAGCACGTTGAGTGGAACGGGATACATGCGGACGTGCATTGTCCTGTTGGAACAGTAAGTTCCCTTGGCGGTCTAGGAATGGTAGAACGATGGGTTCGATGACGGTTTGGATGTACCGTGCACTATTCAGTGTCCCCTCGACGATCACCAGTGGCGTACGGCCAGTGTAGGAGATCGCTCCCCACACCATGATGCCGGGTGTTGGCCCTGTGTGCCTCGGTCGTATGCAGTCCTGATTGTGGCGCTCACCTGCACGGCGCCAAACACGCATACGACCATCATTGGCACCAAGGCAGAAGCGACTCTCATCGCTGAAGACGACACGTCTCCATTCGTCCCTCCATTCACGCCTGTCGCGACACCACTGGAGGCGGGCTGCACGATGTTGGGGCATGAGCGGAAGACGGCCTAACGGTGTGCGGGACCGTAGCCCAGCTTCATGGAGACGGTTGCGAATGGTCCTCGCCGATACCACAGGAGCAACAGTGTCCCTAATTTGCTGGGAAGTGGCCGTGCGGTCCCCTACGGCACTGCGTAGGATCCTACGGTCTTGGCGTGCATCCGTGCGTCGCTGCGGTCCGGTCCCAGGTCGACGGGCACGTGCACCTTCCGCCGACCACTGGCGACAACATCGATGTACTGTGGAGACCTCACGCCCCACGTGTTGAGCAATTCGGCGGTACGTCCACCCGGCCTCCCGCATGCCCACTATACGCCCTCGCTCAAAGTCCGTCAACTGCACATACGGTTCACGTCCACGCTGTCGCGGCATGCTACCAGTGTTAAAGACTGCGATGGAGCTCCGTATGCCACGGCAAACTGGCTGACACTGACGGCGGCGGTTCACAAATGCTGCGCAGCTAGCGCCATTCGACGGCCAACACCGCGGTTCCTGGTGTGTCCGCTGTGCCGTGCGTGTGATCATTGCTTGTACAGCCCTCTCGCAGTGTCCGGAGCAAGTATGGTGGGTCTCACACACCAGTGTCAATGTGTTCTTTTTTCCATTTCCAGGAGTGTATATTAGGTCTAATGGCAACAAATAGACCTCACATCTTTGAGGGTGACCACGTCGAAATGGTGTCAGTAGCTATTTCACAGTTGTGGCAACAATGAGTACCAAAGTGCAAAGGACAATAAAACAAACAGAAATATATATAAAGCAGTAGTGTCATGTCTCAATGTGGAACTTGAAACTTTCAAAACAGGGCAGGAGGATATAGAGGAAATATGGCTCAAGTTTAAAAGAGTAGTTGACCATGCACTGCATAATCGTAGGGACCTTCCACAGTATACACTCACTGTAAAGAAACGTCTAAAGAAACAGATACTACAGCATAATAAATGTAAAACATAGGACTATAGATAGAGAGAAGCTGAATGAGACACATTTCGCTGTCAAAAGAGCAGTGTGTGAAGCCTTCAGTGACTACCACAGCAGAATATTGCCACCTGACGTTTCATAAAACCCAAAGAAATTTTGGTCACATTTAAAGACAGTTAATGGCACTAAAGTTAGGGTCCAGTCGCTCATGGATGAGACAAGAACTAAACTGAGAGTAACAAAACAAAAACTGAAATTCTGAGCTCTGTTTTCAAATGTTTCTTTACGAAGGAAACCCCAGGAGAATTACCCCAATGTAATTCTCACTGAAAAGGTGTATGAAATAAGTGTTAGTATTAGTGGTGTTGAGCAACAGCTGAAACTGTTACAACCGAACACGGCTCCAGGGCTTAGTGCAATCTCTATCAGATTCTGTACTAAATTTGTGGCTGTGTTAGTACCTCTTCTGGTTACAATTTAACATAGATTCCTCAAACAAAAAACCTTGCCCAGTTGTTGGAAGAAACAATCTGTAAGAAGTATAGCAGAAGTGATCCACAAAACTACCATCCGATAGAACATACTCTGAGCTCAAACATAATGAAGTATCTCGAACAGAATGACTTCCTCCATGTCAACCAGCATGGTTTCTGAAAACATTGATCATGTGAAACCCAACTCACACTTTTCTCACATGACATACCGAAAGCTTTGGATCAAGGCAGTCAGGCAGTGTAATATTTCTAGATTTCCGAAAAGCGTTTTGAGTCACTACGACACCTATGCTTATTGTCAAAATTACGATCATATGAGGTATTAAGCGAAATTTGTGACTGGTCTGAGGATTTTTTGGCACGTAGGAGGCAGCCTGTTATCTTGGATAGAGAGTCATTGTCAGATGTGGAAGTAACTCTCAGTGTACCCCAGGGAAGTGTGTTGGGAACCTTGCTGTTCATGTTGTATATTAATGTCCTTGTGGGCAATATTAATAGTAACCTCAAACTTTTTGCAGATGATGCAGTGATCTATAATGAAGTACTCTCTGAAAGAAGCTGCTTAAATATTCAGTCAACTCTTGATAAGATTTCAAAGTGTTGCAAAAATAGGCAAATTGCTTTAAATGTTCAGAAATCTAAAACTGTACACCCACAAAACGAGAAAACGTAGTATTCTATGACTATAATGTCGATAAGTCACAGTTGGAATCGGCCAACTCAAACAAATATCTCGGTCTAACACTCTCTACGGATATGAAATGAAACAGTCGTGGGAAAAAACGGTTGGTAGACATTGGTTTGTTGGTACAACACCAAGGAAATCCAATCAATTTACAAAGGAGATTGGTTACAAATCACTTGTGTGACTCATTCTAGAATATTGCTCAACTGTGTAGACCCATACCAAATATTATGTGATTAGTATGGTATATTGAATGTATACAGAGAAGGGCATTGTTATGGGTTTGTCTGAACCGTGGGAGAGTGTCACTGAGGTGCTGAAGAAACTGAATCGGCAGGTTCTTGAAGATAGATGTAAGCTATCCCGAGTAAGCCTACTTAAAAACTTCAGGATAAGTTTAAATGATGATTCTAGGAATATACTCATGTTGTTCGCAGTGTCAAAGGCAGATGTTATATTGGTCACAACTTGACCTACCAAACTTGAAGTCAGCTTATTCCGGAATTAACTTCTTATTAGTGAATCATCCTATCGAAGCTTTGGGACGAAAGTTCGTAGGCTTAGCGGCTCGCTTTTTCGGGTTGAATCACATCTGCCTCCCATCGGAAGTTTGAGGATTGAGCTGTGCGGGGGCAGCTGTTCCCCCTCGTCAGCCATATGGTTGGCAGTGGTCCGAATTTTTCTTATTTTTTCCGCCTTTATATTGTCTGAGCTTTCACCTTTTGTTCTACATCTGATGTACACTGCGTATGGTTCCTCCAGTATGGAGTCGAAATCCGTTAAGATGAGTTCCTCACACTTCACTCTCGCAATTCCTCCCTTGGCCACCTCTTGGCATTTAACAGGTTTCAGAGGGACCGGTCATCACCACGAAATACAATACCATCCCACGCAACCAAGTACACAGATGAAACGCCTTGTCCTGCCTGTCACTGTTTCTCATTGCGCCTTCCGATACTGAGGGAGAAGAGCGTTTTGTTTTTGACGCAACTAGATCTGATACGGGAAATGTTTCCAAGTATGCGAGTTGTGTTCAGAAAGTAAGATGACTGTATATCTTCATGAAAAAATATTTTTTTATTCATCAATATTCATATTGTCTCCTCCAAAGTAATCCCCCTCAGATACAATACACTTGTGCCAACGCTTCTTCCAACCCTCGAAGCACTTCTCATAAGCACTTTTTGGAACAGCCTTGAGTTCTTCCAGCGATCCAGCGATGCAGTTTTTATTTCCTTAGTCGTAGAAAATCTTCGTTCTTTCATAGATCTCTTCAGTTTTGGGAATAGAAAAAAATTGCAAGGGACCAAAGCCAGTGAATATGGTGGCTGAGGCATGATTATCGTGTTGTTTTTGGCCAAAAAATCTCTCACAAGCAACGATGAATGAGCAGGTGCGTCGTCGTGATGCAAAAGCCATGAATTGTTTTTCCACAATTCCGGACTTTTTTGCGTTTACTTCTCGGAAACGGCGCATAACGTCAAGGAAACACTCCTTATTGACCTACGACCTTGAGGCAACAATTCATGATGCACTATGCCACGGTAACTGAATAAACAATGAGCAAAACTTTGACATTTGACCAAATTTGGCGTGTTTTTTTCGGTCTTGGCTCTCCGGGGTTTTCCATTGGGACGACTGGGCCTTGGTTTCGACGTCATAGTCATAAACCCATGATTACCCTTTTGAGCAGATCAGAATCATCACTGACGTCATCCAAGAGCTCCTGAGCGATACTCATGCGACGGTTCTTCTGATCAAAACTCAGAAGTTTTGGAACAAATTTCACTGACACATGTCTCAAGCCCGAAACGTCCGAAAACATAGCATGACATGAGTAGACCAGTATGTCAACATCCTCAGCAACTTCTCTTACAGTAATTCGACGATTTTCCAAACCAATTTTCTTCACAGCTTCGACGTTATCATCTGTTGTTGTTGTGCTGGGGCGTCCAGAGGGGGGTTCGTCACTGACACCTTCTCGGCCATCTTGGAAGAGCTTGTACCACTTGTAAACATTTATTTTTTCCTTCCAGCGGACTCACCGTATGCCACTGTCAACATTTCGAGTGTTTTATAGCACTTGATTTCATTTTTCACACAAAATTTGATGCAAATTCTTTGCTCCATTTTTTTTATAATAGATGAACATCGTCAAGCACACTAAAACATCTCTAACCTTTCTATCTGTCAAAAACAAACGAAGCATGCTGCACATTTGAAACTGTGAAAATGTGTTCGGGACATGTATACCGACATAACAAAAAAAAAATTGATGATCGAATGTATGTTGCCCACGCAATTTGAAAAGTCACCTTACTTTTTGAACAGCGCTTGTATGCATCTTACGTCATCCAACTAACCAACCGCAACTCAATCTTGCCATTACAGGTGCCAACCCTCAAAATGGCCCATGTCTGATTCAGCTGCCACACAGTATTTTCACAAGCTACATCGTTTGATGGTACAACAATGTGGTTTTGTGTTTCAATCACTCATCGACGAATCCAGTGCGGTAATAGCCCTTTCAGTAACTGACCAGATTCTCCGCTTGTTACAGAGAGTTTGTGGGGCAGAACACTGATGAAGCACATGGCCAGCCACTATTGTCAGTGATCTCACATCTATGATCTATTGTATTACTGTTTCGCACTTCACTCTATTTTGAACTGTTTCATCTCCTTGTGATAAATGTACATCATTGTTGGAGTTAGGATCTTTATTAAAGATTTCAATGTACAATATGAGTTCAGTTTCAGTAACGAACAACATTAAGAAATTTTCTTCTCCGTGTGTGACTCCTGCCTTTGCAGAAGCATGAAGCACAGGTTAACATGCCTGTACTGCGAGAGAGAGGCTGGTCGTATTCTCCTCACACAGCTCCTCACCATGTGCAATATTTGTGGGAGCTGGGCTTCCCCCCTCCACTCTCCGCAAGCCCCTCTGGCTATTGGCAAAATTACTGCTAGCAAACTGTACCAGATCACACTGTCTGAAATTTTAGATGTCTATCATCTGTGGACGATAATGGAATTATTTTACCCACAGAAGCACAGTTTGATTATGTTTGCACGTAGTCTGCCTAAGTCCCAGCCTATGAAAACGAGGCTGATCCATACTTTCATGTCATGAAGGACATGGGCGCTGAGTACCATTATTGGGACATGCATGACTCGTGTGGTGGACATCAAAGCACCAGTAGGCATGGCCACTCAACACCGAAATCGTGACATACAGAATCAAAAGGTACTTGAGGATAAAGAGCTTCTGCCACTTAGGTAGACACCATCATTCAATCTACAGAAGGATTTGTACCACTCAAAAAGACCTTCACCTGTTAAACTCCGTTCAGCCTTAGTCTCCACGCTCCAAGGAAGACAAATCTGAGCAATCTTTGGATTTCAGTAGAGAACCTGTGCCATTAATACATCTAGACATCAAGATGGCACATGACGCTCGTCGTCCGAAAACTTCCGTACCTAACCTGCCAAGATTAAATTTGGGCCATTTTCAAGCATACTCACCCTGTGATTTTGGTATCACACAAACTGCGTGTACCTAAAAGCCGTGTTAATGTCCTAACCTCTCCGATTTTTTTCACGATCTTCTCACACATAAAATTTGGAAAATTAGTCATTTCCAGACGTAATCTCCAAACAGCTGAACACAGTTTTCTCGGTGTCGACGTCATGGTTCCAATGCCACTTCCATAGAAAAATCGCAAGATGCAACAGTGGAACTACTGGAGAACATATATGATATGGTGTCTGTTCTTTCGGACATGTCAGTGATCTCACATTAGTTAGTCCGAAAGAACAGACACCATATCCATATAAGTATATAGTTCTGGCAACAACGGCCATGACCTTCCTCTTCTGTGCGGATGCACACATATTCCCCGAACTCTTATGGGACTTGGTAAGATTGTCTTCCACGAGTAGTGAGTGTGTTGGGGTGGGACACTACAAATGTAGTGTGTAGTTATACAAGGTGAGAATGTGGGTCTCGCTGGAGGCGTGAGCGAGATGGCCCCTGCAGCCGGCACGGTAGCTCAGCGTGTTCTGTCATACGGCTGCTCGCCCTCTGTAATAAAAAACTGAGTAAAAGAATCAACGATCACCTTGAACGGATGTCTTGTGACGTCCGCCCAGACCAAACGCAACGAACAATACTGAAAAAAAAAGCAGTTGTGCTATCCTCCGTGCCCTCGATGGTTCAGATGGATAGAGCGTCTGCCATGTAAGCAGAAGATCTCGGGTTCGAGTACCGGTCGGGGCACACATTTTCACCTGTTCCCGTTGATATATTTCAACGCCCGTTAGTAGCTGAAGGTATTAATATAATTCTAAATTGAAAGATTACTGAAAGAAATGGTGAGGACAACGAATAAGGATTTGAAATTGGCTTATGGTCCTTGGTTGGCCCTTCTGATAAGCAGTAAAAGTTATTTAATTCAGCAGCTGAGGGGGCTATTCAAAATATCATTTCTGCACTTTTGCACCATGTTATTAAATTTGTAGGAAAACTTAAATTGCATTAATTATGCAGCTGCATGTACACATAATCTGAAAATCGTTACTACTAATAT
Organism: Schistocerca piceifrons; assembly: GCF_021461385.2. Taxonomy (NCBI): domain Eukaryota; kingdom Metazoa; phylum Arthropoda; class Insecta; order Orthoptera; family Acrididae; genus Schistocerca; species Schistocerca piceifrons. The sequence goes on along the minus strand of NC_060139.1, from coordinate 307,438,123 downwards.
AAAATAAATACCATCAGTTGCTCTGTTATATTAAAATAATAAAGTACATATTATTATTATTATTATTATTATTATTATTATGAGAGCTCACACTCCATGTAATTACAATTTTGTTCCATTATACTGTATGTAGTAGTGAGCGTAACTAAAATGGGACAAATTACGCTGAAAGAACCCTTATTTCAAAGTTTTAAATTACATAGTTTTACATCTTTTGACGCATTATACATATTTCACACTATACTGCCGAATTTTACATGTTTTATTACTGCAGAATTATTATACATTTTCCCAAGTCCCACACATTTTCGTTATATAGGAAGTAAGGAAAAAATGTTAAGGTTTATTACTGTGTTTCTCATGCTGTCGTGAATTCTGTTACATTCAAAACTAAATTACACAAGTTCGGTGGAGACAACAATGACTCATTTTAAACGCTTTCCTTTGTTATTCTCAAATGCTTCACAATGTGCAACCGTCAGCTGCATTAAGTTAACTGTGGCACTTGTCGCATCTTCTTCATCATCAAAGCTGTAAACATGGATTTCTATTGACAGAGCTTTAACCACTGATGGTAAAATAGTCGTCTGTCAAACTTATGGTAAACATACAGGAAGTACTATGAAATCAAACAATGTTTATAAAGCAATATACGTATTATAAATAAACAATGGATTTCGTCCGAGAAATAGGTTCTACTTATACAGTTGTGGGACAGCCTACATCATCTAATTGTGAATTTTACAAAGAACTGTGTTTTGCATTGGTTTCTGGGAAAATATCCTGGAACAAACTTCAGCCATGTCAGTTTAAACATTTCTCACAGAAATACTGGAGCCGCAACATTCCCGACAAGTCCACACTCATGAAGAACTACCTGGATTGTTGCTATGTTGACATATTAGAACAAAATCAGGGCTGGCACTAGCAAATCACCTTTATGGATTTCTGCTGATGAGATGAGAAATGCTGTAGACCGTTTCATAAGTAATCTAATTATGGGTAAAATGGGCTTGTGGCTGTATCTAAACTTATTTAATTTATTGTAAATCTTTGGATGCAATAAGCCAGCCAGAGTGGCCGAACGGTTCTAGGCGCTACAGTCTGGAACCGCGCGACCGCTACGGTCGCAGGTTCGAATCCTGTCTAGGGCATGGATGTGTGTGATGTCCTTAGGTCAGTTCGGTTTATGTAGTTCTAAGTTCTAGGGGACTGATGACCTTAGAAGTTAAGTCCCATAGTGCTCAGAGCCATTTGAGCCACTTTTTTGGAGGCAATAAATAGCTCAACAATTGCTAGATTCGGCAGAACATTAGGAATAGTATATTGCTCGTAAGACCTACATGTTAAATTCAGTGAAGTTTAATGAAAATAAGGCTCATGCCACAAACATTACAAAATCTATTATACATCCTGTCAACTTAAATATTATATGTTTCAATGTGTTTATTATTAGGCTATCATATCATTATCACATAACAAGTCACCTCATTGGTTCAATGTTTCTCATTACATCCATAATTTCGAATTCTGTCTTGTCCAATATCATTTGTGCATCTTTAAAAAACTATGAAGTATAATACAATACTAATTTGAACTCTGAAATTCTAAATGATAAGTTGTTCTCCATCGTTTTTTGTTTTCCCAACTACTCTCGTCTCATACACAACCCAGATTTCATGTCTTTGACAACTGGAAACCATTTCTTTTTTATTGTAAAGCCACACACATGAATGTGATAAGAACGTCTCTATTAACAGCAAGTAAGTGAATAAACAAATGTGATGGTTCTCAATCTTAAGCTCACATAACAGGCTCTGCACGCGCACCATGACACCAGTACATCTCAGTTTTCCATCAAAGACACGTAGAGCCTGACACATTCAGAATGTTCGTAGGTCAACACTAGATTTTAAAGAATGTAACAGAAATAATAGGTCGGTGTTGTTGGAAAAGAGTTTTAAATCCTAATTTCTTAATTTTGTTTTGCATAAGTTATCCTACTGGAGACTGCATCCTTACCTTTCTCTAGGTAGTGAATCGACCTACTCCTACAGTCACTGAAGACCTGCAGCTAACGCGGAATCTCAGTTTGGCATTTTCAGAACGTCAGTTACATTAACATCCTTAAAAATGCTAAATACCTAACAACTAGCCGTTGCATTTGCACTCTGATCGAAAAAGCAGAAAATCAGTAATTGAAAGGGCAGCAGTTACTTGCCATCAAATGAGTTTGAATGTAGACTACTTTTTTCACGTACAAGAAACCATCGAGCTTTGTAGATATGCAATTTACTGGCACAGCGGTGTTTCTTATGTCTCGCCTGGTAGCACCAAAAGCACCTGAGGTTGTTCAAGACAGAACTGGCGTGAAGTGTACGTTAGAGAATTACACCAATACGATGAAATTTTACTGAATGCCGCAACACAAAAGCTGCAATTCCCATTTCTCGTCAAAAAATATGTTGACTCAATCGAACGCATTTACCATTGTCGTCTACCTAAACACGGAGGGGAGGGAGAGGTACTTTCAAAAATATCTGTGATAGTTTAACGCTACAAACATCGTCGCTATGGGTCGTTAGGTCTTATTACAGTCGTAAACCCAACACTTTAGCACGGTTCGTTGAAAAATTTGTTGCCTCTGTGTAACAAGCTATAGGCTTTTAAGCATTCTTCTCCAGTCGCTTGAGTAATCAGTCTCAAACGAGACACTCGAGAATTGCCAATAACAACTACATCCTGTGTTTCAAAACAGCAGAAATAAGTGAGCGCGGAAGTGAAAAACGGTAAAAGTCGTTCGGTAAACGATAGGCAACACGACCTGATGTAGTGGCCATTAGATCCTATAATGAATGGGTGGTGGAGCCGACCTCTTGTGACATCAATTTACCACAGATCGCTAAAACAATTGTGGCTGCCACGTGACTGGAAAAAGGCGCAGGTCATTCCAGCCAACAAGAAAGGTGGCTTGACCGACAAGCAGAACTACTTCCCTGACGTTTATTTCCAGCAGAATCATAGAGCATAGGCTGTATTCGCATGTGATAACTTGTGTGGATGCAGAACAAAACATACATAGAAATCAATATCGTTTCCACTAGCACCGATCATGTGAAAACCGGCCTCGTCCGTTCAGACATAGTGTGCAAAACTCAGCTTGCCATTTTCTCGCACATTATTTTGCGAGACATGGATGAAGAGCTACAGACCGATTCCATACTCCTAGGTTTCCGGAAAGCTTTCGAGACAGTGCCTGTTAACGAAGATCCGACTATACGGAATAAGTTTTCAGATGTTAGTGGTTCGAAGCCTTTGTAAGCAACAAAACCGAGTGCGTCATTCGATAGTGCGTGTTCATCGCATACTAAAAATATTGTCAACAGTTTGCCAAGGAAATGTGGTAGGATTGATCTTGTTCTCTGTATAAATAAAAGATCTGACGAACAGGGTGAGCAGCGATCTACGACTTTTTGCTGATGCTATAATGTAGGGGCTATAGGAAGATACAGGATGACTTGGATGGTAGATTGTTACAAATGTGGGAAAACGTAAATTATTGCAGCTGAGTAGGAAAAACGTCGCTGAAATGTTGGAATACGGTGCTACTTTGACACAGACAAGTCGATTAAATGTTTAGGTGTAACGTTTCAAAGTGACGTGTAATGGAATAAGCGCATAAACTCGGTTCCAAGGAAGGCAAATCGTCGATTTCGATTTATTGGGAGAATTATAGAATACTGTAGGTCACCAATAAAAGAGAAAAATAAACAATTCTGAAGCATTCTGAGAGATTTATTACCGGTAGGTTTGATCATCGTACGAGTATTACAGAGATATTCTATCATTCAAGTGGGAATCTGTGGAGAGAAAAACACGTCCTTTTCTCTAAACGCTATTGAAAAAGATTAGAGAACAGCATTTGCGACAGACTGCAGAACAATCCTAGTGTCACCCATATATATCTCGTGTAGATTTCGAAGACAAGATAGCAGAAATCAGGCTTCATACAAAAGCATGGAGACAATCGTTAATCCTTCGCTCCATTTGCGACAGAAACAGGGAGAGAAGTGAGTAGCAGTAGTTAAAGGATTCCTCTGCCATGCACCATATGGTGGCTCGTGATGAACGTATGTAGATGAAGATGTAGGCACTCTTTTTGTCTGCCATATTTCAAAATACTGATGAATAGTTGTTTTATACTTTAACCCATTCAGATTCAGTCGCCGAATGTCACAATGTTATGTCTCCAGCCCAACGTAGACTGGTTCTGCGAAACTGAATGTAGCTTTCGCATGCATGTCACTGCCAAGGAACATTGCTTGATGAAACTTGGACCATACGTAGAAAGAAATGCTACATTACAATACAGAAGGTAACTGGAACAAATACGCAATGAGAAGAACGGAAATGACACTTTTATTCAAAGACAGTCATTGTGATTCATGATGGTCCTCTAGACATTAAAGTAGGCAGATAATAGTTCTTATTAGGGTGTCTGATTACAACGAATGATAGTGCATGCCCTGCAACGTTCTTCCTTGCACCCACAACACTATTAAGTTCATATTGTAGAGCATTCCATTTCTCCTAGAGTGCAGCTGATAACTGCTGTATGGGTGTCAGTGCATCTGAACGTGCTGCAATAGTACTCTGTGACCTTAGTAAGGCATTTGACTGCATATCACATAAGGCCCTGCTCAGAAAGCTACAAACATATGGTATAGGGGGATCTGTCCTACAAACTCTTGAATCCTACCTGATAAACAGACGGCAGATTATCTCCATCCAAGGATCTGATTCTAGTGAGAAGAAGCTACAGCGTGGTGTGCCACAGGGATCTGTAATAGGGCCCCTTCTGTTCCTTATCTTCGTAAATGACACAGGCTACAATGGGCACATCTTGCAGATGATGCAACCTTGTTCTCAAAAGGAGAGAATGTTGAACAGGCAGTCCAACAAGCAGAAGTCTTGTTCAATGAAGCTAAGGCCTGATTTATCATGAGCAAAATGAAAATTAATGAAGAAAAATATCAGAGGATGATATGCAGCCTCAGCAATACTGGAGCACTGGGGTGATACAGCAGATGTTAAACTTCAGGGCTTTCTCATTGATACCAAATTAACCTGGCAACAGCACACCAAACATGTATGTTCCAAACTTTCATGGGTCCTGTACCTCTTGAGGAAACTGAAAAGTATAGTACCAGAACAATATCTTCTAGCTGTGTACTATGAAATATACCACATCCACATCAGTTATGGGCTGTTGTTTTGGGGTCATTCTGCACGCTGCAAGAATGTGCTTTTACTGCAAAAGAAAGCAATGAGGATCATTACATCAAGCAAAAAAAAAAAAAAACAGACCACTGTAAACCAGTTTTCACCTGGTTAGGAGTTCTGACTGCCAGTATGTATTGAACTGCTTCTTCCACATAAAGAGAAACGATGATATTTACAGAAAGAAACATTAAGTTAACAAATACAGCACTCGCAACAAAGACAATATCGACATGCCAAGGTGTTCGATTAGCAAAGACACAAAACAACTTCCCAATGGTGGCCCTAAAATTGTTTAATGCCCTACCTGATCACATTCAGTCTTTACCATGGGAGCAGTTTAAAACTACTATTTTGTGTAAACTAGAAGAGCAATCCTTCTACAATATTGAAGAATTCTTCTCCAGTAACAGCATAGTGTTTACTTGAGCTGCAGCTCAGTTCCATGACTCCAACAGCAACCTTTATATGTAATTTCATTATATACTTGTATCTATTTTATAGTTGTGATATTATTGTAATCTAATTTATAACTTAAATATGCCTTGCGGTATTAAATTACTATCATAGTAGAGTTGTATTCATGTATTTTGATAATGTATCTTGACGTTGTCTGTCCAGCTGTGGCTGGTGAATGACATAGAATTGGTAATAAAGGTAATAATAATAATAAAGGTAATACATCTACATCACTGCAGCGTTTCCCACACGTGCTATATGGGATTCAATTCAGGGAAACTGGCAGGCCAGTCCATTAGTCAAATATCCTGTTCTTCCAAAAACTCCTCCACTTGAGCTGTTCGATGTCTTCGTGCAATGTCATCCATAAAAAGACGCATATGGGGAAGGTGTCCCACAGTGTCATAATAATGTTGACTGGTGAGAGTACCATGTTCAAATATTTGGTAGCAAGTAGCCATGTAACATTATGCTTCCTCATATCATAACATCTGGACCAAAACGAATATGTTCCTGGATTTGTTACGTGTTCCCTCCTCCCGCCGTATGAGGGTACATCCAGCACCATCAGAGGTGATGATAAGTCACAAGATGAAAAAGCTCCAGGGACACACACTAGGTACAGGCATTACACTAATTGTAGTAGGTGACTTGGTTTTGCAAAATAAAAACCTTGTTATTTGTACACAGCCCAGTAAGCTGAGTAGGAAAGATCCGAATATTTTCCTTGTGACGCTGTACAAAATATCGTTATGTTTAGAAGGACAAGATAAACTGTTTATTAACGTCGATCTATTTACAAACTTGGTCTAAGAAACTGTTGACAGTCTGTTGTCTGAGTCGCCAATGTAATTTTCCACTTGATACCATATGTGGTAACAATCTCATGCAAGCTTGCTCAAAATAACACACGTCCACGATAATTAAGTCTTCTGGATTGGCCTGACACAGCCGCAACATTTCCACTGCTACTTCGGTCTTGCAGGCTTTTTGAAGCAGTGTGAGCATTCGTGGAACACAGCAGGTGGGACTTTTTTCATGTTCAAAAGTCATCCAATATGTTGAAAACCGATCCATGAGTGATTTTTGCAGTGTTGTTCCCCCTTTAAACGCAGAAAACGAATTACTCCACTTTACCCAAAGGCTGTGCCATTTTGTTTTGGCTCTTCTAGTGGCATGCTACGTGTGTATGGGGACAAACAGAAAATTAATTATGTAACTTTATTTTTTCGAGGTGATAAACGAAAGTATAGCACTATCCCTCGCATGTCGTCCTTCTGGAGAGGTTTTGGCAAAGGCGAAGGTATATTCTGTCACTACTCAAGGTAACGTGATAAAAGCCACTGTTGTTGATGACGAAACCAGGCCATCAAAATTGCAGCACCGTGAAGGTAGCATGCAACAAGGAAAGGTTCGGCAGCTGGTTTCTCATTCAGAAATAGGACTTGAATGTTGTTTTTTTCTGTGAAGATATAGTTGTTCCTCGTGTAAGAAAGGTTTACTTGTACAGAAATGTGTCGTAACTAGTCAGTGGCAGGATCGAGACTATGGTTTATCGTTACTCAATACTCATACATTGATTAGGATTAGATGACTGTCATGCAGATAGCGAATCGATGGATACTGGAAGCTCATAATGAATTTCTGAACAGCCCCGTGCAACTAGACTCTGAGAGAACAAACATATTAAATACATGGCCTTGCAGGATCATAAAGCCATGTCGCTTATGTTGAGTGAGGAAATGGGCTTGTTGCTGTTAGACAAGTATCAACAAGGACAGTATGACGACCTCTAGAAGACTATTGACTGTCAGCTGGAGGGCATGGCAGCTTCCCATGATATGGCAACAATGAGAGCGCGCTGACTGTTGTGTACCCAATGACGCCACTGGACGGAGGAGTGGCACCATCCTTTCAGGTTAGTCCTTGGTCTGCATTAAGCATCACAATGAATGTATCGATGTTTGGTGGCTCCGAGGAGAATGAACGTTGCCAAGCTGCATTTAGTTGTCGTCATGCAGTCCCAGAACTGGCATGATGATATGGGATACCACTAACTGCACAACACTACTGCCTATGGCCGGCCGAGCGGTTCTAGGCGCTTCAGTCTGGAACCGCGCGACCACTATGGTCCCAGGTTCGAATCCTGCCTCAGGCATGGATATATGTGATGTCCTTAGGTTAGTTAGGTTTAAGTAGTTCTAAGTGACTGATGACCTCAGATGTTAAGTCCCATAGTGCTCAGAGCCATTTCAACTACTACCTATAGTTGATGTAGCCTCTAATTTGGACAGCGGCCATTACAGTCCTGGGGTTTTAAGGCCGATGGTTCTGCCCTTTCTCGACGTCGCAGTGGCATTGCCTTTCTACAAGATCTGTCCTGATCTACCTTGATACAGGATGTGTTCGACTACTGCTCTATTCAGCACGTTCTTCAGGTCTTTCACTCACTGAACACACCCAGTCGTTCGTTACAGAGAGACTGATACACCACCACTCGCCAACCATCAAAACTGACAAACTCTGGCAAACAGTTGAAGCAGCATGGAGTGACATCCTCATATCTGTCATCCAAACTCAATTCATCCCATTACTCACCCAGGTTAGAACCACTGCTGCTGTCAGTGGTAGCAACCCTGTGCACTAAGTAGCTCAGCCTGCGTACCCCAAATCACCTACAAATTTAGTCATCTATTCTTCCTTCTGAGCCACATATGCAAAGCAAGTAAATTTTTTTTTTTTTTTTTTTGTTATCCTTCCTCGTGTTGCAATGTTAATGGAAATCAGAGAATATAAATAAATTAGTGAAATAGTTAAGTATCCCTAAAAGACTGTTCATAGGCAATGAAGTATCTACAGTGAGGTGATATCATTAGAAACCTGCTATAAAATGCAGAGAGACTTGCAGATGATCAGCGCCTGATGCAAAGTTTGGTAGCTGACTCTCAAAATTAATAAATGTAATGTAATGCACGTGAATAGGTGAAAGGATCCAGCACCTTTTGATTGAGAGGTCAGTGTTTAGTCAATGGAACCAGCCACCATCTTCAAGAATCTATAAGCTGCTGTCTCGACTGATTTAAGGTGGAATGATCACGTACACTAAACTGTGGAGAAGGCAAATGACAGACTTACATTTAGTGGAAGAATTCCAAGGAAGTCTAATACGCGGAAAAGAGATAGTTTACAGAATACTTATTAGACCAATTCCTGAGTATAGTTCACTGGTCCTCTATCCTGTCGAAAGTTGGACTGAAGTCAGAGATAAACAAGATTCGAAGAAGAAATGCACTATTCGTCACAGGCTTGTCTAATCAATGTGAGTGACTGATATGCTCAAGAAACAATGACGGGAGACCTTACCATAAAGATGTTCCGTGTTGTGAAGAGACTTTCTCACGAAATCCCAAAATGAGAAACATAGCGTACTGTGATATATCACTTTGCGATTTTATTTTAACTCTGTCATGCTTACACAATAATTAATTGTACATTTTGTTGGGAGTGATAAGTATCCGGTTATTCCGCAGTAGTGACGGGCTCGGGAGAGCTTAGCAGTCTCGTAACGTCGGCAGTCATTTCAGGGCTCTCGTTAGCAGGAAAAGAGCACCTAGATAGAGTTTTCGCGGAAATGGTCCTTTTTCTTGTAGTACTTGTTGAGGGTGCTTAACGATGAAATATGCCTATCTGCTTGCTCTTCAAAGATGAGGCCAATAGCGGATATAGGCATGTTTCGTGACAATGACAGACATTTGTAAATTACAGATTGCAGTAATCAGTCATCCTTTTTAAATTTTTTGACTATTCAATGAACTGTGGGTGAAGCCCGATCAACAGGGACTTACATGCTTTGAGCGAAAATAATAGTGCATTGGGAACGGCTAGCCTCTAGCTGAAATCTAGATCTGCATAAAAAAATAATAAAATAAAATAACAACTCATTGCTGCAATCTATAATTTACAAGTCAATATAACTGTCGTTGAGTGCAACCGCTTTCTGAATGGAAGGTAACCGAATGGCAGACATTGTTCTGTTATTTAAACAAACTGGTCAGTTGCCCTAGTTCCCCATATGTAAACAAATCAATCACTTTGTTTATGTAGGATATAATTAATAGAAAATAACTGTCTTGTAACTGCAATTAATGATCTATAATTTTCATTACAATTACCGTAATTTATAGGCATAATGGTCCCCGAGTAGCGCACTTGTGTCCATGATTACCCAGTTGTTAGTTAATGGTAAAATGCTTTTAGTGCAACCGGATAACCATTATCATAATGACGGTAATTTATGGTCAAAAAAGCATCTCCCCTCCCCTAATGGTACAATGTGCTCATGTTGTTCCCACACCATCCCCTTAGTGTCTTCACCATTCTGAGACTGTCAATCTAAGTCTGTATCTCACTTGAGCAACAGCGCCACCATGAAATAACATCAATTTCCAGCACAGTAACGCACCCCAATGCTACTTACCAATTAAAAAAAAAATACAGTTCAAATGACAATTAAATGGATACCCTATCTGCAAACAGGTGTTGATATACTTCATTGGGTTGAAAATGTGTGCCAAGACCTGGACTCAAACCCAGGATCTCCTGCTTACATGGCAGACGCTCTATCCATCTGAGCCGCCAAGGGCACAGAGGATAGTGCACCTGCAGGGACTTATCCCTTGCACGCTCCCCGTGAGACCCACATTCTCAACATGTCCACATAACTACATTCGTAGTGCGCCTCATAGATGTTTGCTCATCATACTCATTACTCATGGCAGAGTAATCTACCAAGTCCCATAAGAGTTTAGGCATAGCGTGTGCGTTTGCACAAGAAGGTCAATAGCCAGGAAGCCATATTTTAACTATATATGAAGGTAGTATCTGTTCCTGAAAGAATAGTTACCGTTGATGAACACGCAGCTTTCGTTAGAATAAAATGATAATTAAATGGACACCCTAGCTGCAAACAGGCGTTGATATACTTCATTGGGGACATGTTGAAAGCGTGTGCCCCAACTGGGACTCAAACCCGGGATCTCCTGCTTACAAGGCAGACGCTCTATCCATCTGAGCCACCGAGGGCACAGAGGATAGTGGGCCTGCAGGGACTTATCCCTTGCATGCTCCCCATGAGACCACATTCACAACATGACCACACAACTACATCGTACTGATGGGCAAATATCTATTAGGTGCACTACGAATGTAGTTGTGTGGACATGTTGGGAATGTGGGTCTCACAGGGAGCGTGCAAGGGATAAGTCCCTGCAGGTGCACTATCCTCTGTGCCCTCGGTGGCCTAATACTCATGGGCAAACATCTATTAGGTGCAAGACAAATGTAATTGTGTGGACATGTTGGGAATGAGGGTCTCACGGCGAGCGTGCAAGGGATAAGTCCCTGCCGGCCAGAGTGGCCGAGCGGTTCTAGGCGCTACAGTCTGGAACCATGTGACCGCTACGGTCACAGGTTCAAATCCTGCCTCGGGCATGGATGTGTATGATGTCCTTAGGTTAGTTAGGTTTAAGTAGTTCTAAGTTCTAGAGGACTGATGACCTCAGCAGTTACGTCCTATAGTGCTCAGAGCCATTTGAACCATTTTTTTGATAAGTCCCTGCAGGCGCACTATCCTCTGTGCCCTCGGTGGCTTAGATGGATAGAGCATCTGCCATGTAAGTCGGAGATCCCGGGTTCGAGTCCCAATCAGGGCACACATTTTCAACATGTCCCCAATGAAGTATATCAACACCTGTTTGCAGCTAGGGTGTCCATTTAATTATCATTTAATTCTAACGAAAGCTGCATGGTCATCAACGATAACTGTTCTTTCGGGAACATATAGTACCTTCATATATAGTCCAAATATGGCTTCCCGGTTATTGACCTTCTTGTGCGAATGCATACGCTACGCTCAAACTCTTACGGTTGATAAATAATCTGCCACGAGTAATGATTATTATGGGCAAACATCTATTAGGCGCACTACGAATGTAGTTGTGTGGACATGTTGGGAATGTGGGTCTCACGGGGAGTGTGCAAGGGATAAGTCCCTGCAGGCACACTCTCCTCTGTGCCTTGGCGGCTCAGATGGACAGAGCATCTGCCATGTAAGCAGGAGATCCCGGGTTCGAGCCCCGGTCGGGGCACACATTTTCAACATGTCCCCAATGAAGTATCTCAACGCCTGTTTGCAGCTAGGTGTCCATTTAATTATCATTTCATTCTAACAAAAACTGCATGGTCATCAACGTTAACTGTTCTTTCAGGAACAGATACTACCTTCATATATAGTTCAAAAATGTTCAAATGTGTGTGAAATCTTGTGGTACTTAACTGCTAAGGTCAGCAGTGCCTAAGCTTACACACTACTTAACCTAAATTATCCTAACGACAAACACACACACCCATGCGCAAGGGAGGACTCGAACCTCCGCCGGGACCAGCCGCACAGTCCATGACTGCAGCACCTTAGACCACTCGGCTAACATACATAATTAAAAATACAGTTGTAAATATGGAACTAACACAACAGTGCACCAAAATGTGCTCATGATATTCTATTTCAACCTTTATAGTAAGTAACATTCCTGCCCAAGAATATGGGAACTTGCAACTACATTTACATCTACATGATTACTCTGCAATTCACAATTAAGAGCCTGACAGAGTGACCATCAAACCACTTTCAAGCTATTTCTCTACTTTCTACTCTCTAACAGTGTGTGATAAAAACAAACACTTAACTCTTTCTGTGCGCGATCTGATTTCTCTTTTTTTGTTATGATGATCATTTCTCCCTATATAGGTGGACACTAACAAAATATTTTCACACTCTGAGGAGCAAATTTGTGGCTGAAATTTCATGAAAAGATCCTGTTACAAAAAAACGGTTTGGTGTTAATAATTGCCACCCAAATTTGTGTATCGTATTCATGGCACTCTCTCCACTATTTCGTGACAGTGCAAAAAGAGCTGCCCTTCCCTGGTCATTTTTGATGTCCTCCAGACATCATTACTGATGAGGATCCCACAGCCGACAGCAATACTCCAAGAGAGAACAAACATAGTGTAAGCAGTCTCTTTAGTAGACCTGTTGCATTTTCTAAGTGTTATGCCAATAAATCACAGTGTTTGGTTTGCTTCTCCCACAACATTATCTATGTTATCATTCCAATTCAAGTTATTCATAATTGTATCCCTAAGTATATAGTTGATATTACAACCTTCAGATTTGTGTGATATATCGTGTAGCCAAAATTTAGTGGATCCATTGTAATGCCTTATAGTGCTCATGTCAATGACTTCACACTTTTCATTATTTAGAGTTAATTGAGGAGATGGGACCTGGATAAACTGAAAGAACCAGAGGTTGTAAAGAGCTTCAGGGAAAGTATTAGGAAACCATTGACAAGAATGGGGGAAAGAAATACAGTAGAAGAAGAATGGGTAGCTTTGAGAGATGAAATAGAGAAGGTAGCAGAGGATCAAGTAGGTAAAAAGACGAGGGCTACTGGAAATCCTTGGGTAACAGAAGAGATATTGAATTTAAATGATGAAAGGAGAAAATACACTCCTGGAAATGGAAAAAAGAACACATTGACGCCGGTGTGTCAGACCCACCATACTTGCTCCGGACACTGCGAGAGGGCTGTACATGCAATGATCACACGCACGGCACAGCGGACACACCAGGAACCGCGGTGTTGGCCGTCGAATGGCGCTAGCTGCGCAGCATTTGTGCACCGCCGCCGTCAGTGTCAGCCAGTTTGCCGTGGCATACGGAGCTCCATCGCAGTCTTTAACACTGGTAGCATGCCGCGACAGCGTGGACGTGAACCGTATGTGCAGTTGACAGACTCTGTGCGAGGGCGTATAGTGGGCATGCGGGAGGCCAGGTGGACGTACCGCCGAATTGCTCAACACGTGGGGCGTGAGGTCTCCACAGTACATCGATGTTGTCGCCAGTGGTCGGCGGAAGGTGCACGTGCCCGTCGACCTGGGACCGGACCGCAGCGACGCACGGATGCACGCCAAGACCGTAGGATCCTACGCAGTGCCGTAGGGGACCGCACGGCCACTTCCCAGCAAATTAGGGACACTGTTGCTCCTGGGGTATCGGCGAGGACCATTCGCAACTGTCTCCATGAAGCTGGGCTACGGTCACGCACACCGTTAGGCCGTCATCCACTCACGCCCCAACATCGTGCAGCCCGCCTCCAGTGGTGTCGCGACAGGCGTGAATGGAGGGACGAATGGAGACGTGTCGTCTTCAGCGATGAGAGTCGCTTCTGCCTTGGTGCCAATGATGGTCGTATGCGTGTTTGGCGCCGTGCAGGTGAGCGCCACAATCAGGACTGCATACGACCGAGGCACACAGGGCCAACACCCGGCATCATGGTGTGGGGAGCGATCTCCTACACTGGCCGTACACCACTGGTGATCGTCGAGGGGACACTGAATAGTGCACGGTACATCCAAACCGTCATCGAACCCATCGTTCTACCATTCCTAGACCGGCAAGGGAACTTGCTGTTCCAACAGGACAATGCACGTCCGCATGTATCCCGTGCCACCCAACGTGCTCTAGAAGGTGTAAGTCAACTACCCTGGCCAGCAAGATCTCCGGATCTGTCCCCCATTGAGCATGTTTGGGACTGGATGAAGCGTCGTCTCACGCGGTCTGCACGTCCAGCACGAACGCTGGTGCAACTGAGGCGCCAGGTGGAAATGGCATGGCAAGCCGTTCCACAGGACTACATCCAGCATCTCTACGATCGTCTCCATGGGAGAATAGCAGCCTGCATTGGTGCGAAAGGTGGATATACACTGTACTAGTGCCGACATTGTGCATGCTCTGTTGCATCTGTCTATGTGCCTGTGGTTCTGTCAGTGTTATCATGTGATGTATATGACCCCAGGAATGTGTCAATAAAGTTTCCCCTTCCTGGGACAATGAATTCACGGTGTTCTTATTTCAATTTCCAGGAGTGTATAAAAATGCAGTAAATGAAGTAGGCAAAAAGGAATACAAAAGTCTCAAAAATAAGATCGACAGGAAGTGGAAAATGCTAAGCAGGGATGGCTAGTGGATGTGGAGGCACATATCACTAGGGGTAAGATAGATACTGCCTACAGGAAAATTAAAGAGACCTTTGGAGAAAAGAGAAGCACTTGTATGAATATCAAGAGCTCAGATGGAAACCCAGTTGTAAGCAAAGAAGGAAAAGCAGAAAGGTGGAAGGAGTATATAGAGGGTCTATACAAGGGCGATTTCCTTGAGGACAATATTATAGAAATGGAAGAGACTGTAGATAAAGATGAAATAGGAAATATGATACTGCGTGTAGAGTTTGACAGAACACTGAAAGACCTAAGTCGAAACAAGGCCCTGGGAATAGACAACAGTCCATTAGAAATACTGACAGCGTTGGGAGAGGCAGGCCTCACAAAACTCTACCATCTAGTGAGCAAGGTGTACGAGACAGGCAAAATACCCTCAGACTTCAAGAAGAATATAATAATTCCAATCCCAAAGAAAGCAGGTGTTGACAGATATGAAAATTACCAGACTATCAGTTTAATAAGCCACGGCTGCAAAATACTAACACACATTCTTTACAGACGAATGGAAAAACTGGTAGAAGCCAACCTCGGGGAGATCAGTTTGGATTCCTTAGAAATGTTGGAACACATGAGGCAATACTGACCCTACGACTTATATTAGAAAATAGATTAAGGAAAGGCAAACCTACATTTCTAGCATTTGTAGACTTAGAGCAAGCTTTTGACAATGTTGACTGGAATACTCTCTATCAAATTCAGAAGGTGGCAGGGGTAAAATACTGGGTACGAAAGGCTATTTACAATTTGTAGAGAAACCAGATGGCAATTATAAGAGTCGAGGGGCATGAAAGGGAAGCAGTGGTTGGGAAGGGGTTGTAGCCTATCCCTGATGTTATTCATTCTGTATATTGAGGAAGCAGTGAAGGAACCAAAAGAAAAATTTGGAGTAGGAATTAAAATCCATGGAGAAGAAATAAAAACTTTGAGGTTCGCCGATGACATTGTAATTCTGTCAGACACAGCAGAGGACCTGGAAGAGCAGCTGAACAAAATGGACAGTGTCTTGAAAGGGGGATATAAGATGAACATCAACAAAAGCAAAACGAGGATAATGGAATGTAGTCGAATTAAGTCGGGTGATGATGAGGGAATTAGATTAGGAAATGAGACACTTAAAGTAGTAAATGAGTTTTGCTATTTGGGGAGCAAAATAACTGATGATGGTCGAAGTAGAGAGGATATAAAATGTAGACTGGCAATGGCAAGGAAAGTGTTTCTGAAGAAGAAAAATTTGTTAACACCGAGTATAGATTTAAGTGTCAGGAAGTCGTTTCTGATAGTATTTGTATGGAGTGTAGCCTTGTATGGAAGTGAAATGTGGATGATAAATAGTTTAGACAAGAAGAGAATAGAAGCTTTTGAAATGTGGTGTTACAGAAGAATGCTGAAGATTAGATGGGTAGACCACATAACTAATGAGGAGGTATTAAATAGAATTGGAGAGAAGAGGAGTTTGTGGCACAACTTGACAAGCATATTTTGAGACATCAAGGGATCACCAATTTAGTATTGGAGGGAAGCGTGGAGGGTAAAAATCGTAGAGGGAGACCAAGAGAGGAATACACTAAACAGATTCAGAAGGATGTAGGTTGCAGTAGGTACTGGGAGATGAAGAAGCTTGCACAGGATAGAGCAGCATGGAGAGCTGCATCAAACCAGTCTCTGGACTGAAGACCACAACAACAACAATTGCCACTTCACACACCATACATATAATTTGTCTAAACCATTTTGAAATTCATTTTGATAATCTGATGACTTTTCAAGATGGTAAATATCATCTGCAAACAATCTAAGTAGCCTCCTAAATCGTTTATATAGATCAGCAACAGCAGAGGGCCTAATAATACTTCCTTCAGAGTGCCAGACATTACTTCTGTCTTACTTGATGACTTTCCATCAGTTACTATGAACCGTGCCCCTTCTGACAGAAATTATGGATCCAGTCCTCTGGCACAACAGTTTGGTGCAAGTCTTTCTATTGGACGCCACTTCAGTGACTTGCCTGTCCTGAAAACCATTTTATTTTCTCCAAACAGTCACCCAACCAAGTACTTGCCGGGCCCAGCTTCGGTGACTGGGCAGGAACTGGCTTCAACACGATAGCACAGTTCACCAAGAGTAGTGACTGGCGTATTGTGACGAGCCAGTTGCTCGGCTACCATTGACCAGAGATTTTCAATTGGTGAGAGATCTGGAGAATGTGCTGGCCAGGGCAGCAGTTGAACATTTTCTGTATCCAGAAAGGCCCATACAGGATCTGCCACATGCGGTCGTGCATTATCATCCTGAAATGTCGGATTTTGCAGGGATCAAATGAAGGGTAGAGCTACGGGTCGTAACACATCTGAAATGTAACGTCCACTGTTCAAAGTGCCGTCAATGCGAACAAGAGGTGAAACGGATGTGTAACCAATGGCACCCCAAACCATCATGCCGGGTGATACGCCAGCATGGCGAGGACGAATACACGCTTCCAATGTCGATGTCACCAAACACGGATGCGACCATCATGATGATGTAAACAGAACCTGGATTTATATGGGGGGGGGGGGGGAAGTTTTGCCATTCGTGCACCCAGGTTTGTTGTTGAATACACCACTGCAGGCGCTCCTGTCTGTGATGCAGCGTCAAGGGCAACGGCAGCCATGGTCTCCGAGCTGATAGTCCATGTTGCTGCAAATGTTGTCGAACTGTTCGTGCAGATGGTTGTTGTCTTGCAAATGACCCCATCTGTTGACTCAGGGATCAAGATGTAGCTGCACAATCCGTTACAGCCATAGGATAAGATGCCTGTCATCTTGACTGCTAATGATACGAGGCCATTGAGATCCAGCACGGCATTCCGTATTACCCCCCTGAACCCACCGATTTCAAATTCTGCTAACAGTCATTGGATCTCGAACAACGCGAGCAGCAATGTCGCGATACGGTAAACTGCAATCGTGATAGGCTACAATCCGGCCTTTATCCAAGTTGGAAACATGATGGTACGCATTTCTCCTCCTTACATGAGGCATCACAACAATGTTTCACCAAGCAAGGCCGGTCAACTGCTGTTTGTGTATGAGAAATCGGTTGAAAACTTTCCTCATGTCAGCACATTGTAGGTGTCGCCACCGGTGCCAGCCTTGTGTGAATGCTCTGAAAAGCTAATCATTTGCATATCACAGCATCTTCTTCCTGTCAGTTAAATTTCGCGTCTGTAGCACGTCATCTTCGTGGTGTAGCAATTATAATGGCCATTAGTATGTAAAGCTCTCTTCCAGCCCTCGATTCTCTGCAGATGGAGAAGAAGTCATCGGGTAAGAGTTAGTGGTACTGCATAGGAAGTCCACTGAATCAAGAGAATTCTGGAAAGAAGACTGTACAAGAAAATATTTAAGGTAAAAGTATAATGAATAGCATCTAGGTAACAGATCATTTGGAATGTAACACATCTTCTGGGTTCAGTATAGCTACAGAATGGCGTCGTTACTCACAACATGCTGTAGTATTGGATGTACTACATGATGAAAACCTACTTCTGCAACACCTTCAGAAAGTGCAAGATTTGATGGAAAAGGACCACTTTTCTCGAAATCAATATTCATTGTTACTTAACCTAAAGCACTGAAAATTTAGATTTTGAAGGATGGTGCTGTAGACAGACAAGGCATATTTCATCAAAGAAGGGCCATTCAACTCTCAAAACAATTTGGAATTACGAAAATACATTGTATAAGCACCAGTTTGGCATGGGTAGGTATAGTAAGCAAGTGTTTGTTGTGTCCTATCCTACTTCCTCCACATTTAAATGGATGGACTTATTTAGTGTTCTTTGTAAACATTCTTCCATTGTATTTAGAAGATGTTCCTCTGATGGTCCATCAAGTAATGTAGTTCCAACATCGCCACACTTTGCTGTTGGGGTCCATGAGGATTTAGATGCACCGTATCTGTAGAGATGGATTGGCCGAGGTGGTCCAGTTGCCTGGCCAGCTCATTCACCAGATCTTACCTCTTTAAATTTTTGTCTGTGGGGCATGTGAAGAAAACTGTCTTCATGATTCCAGTAGACATGTGAAGATTGATGAAACCATAAAAACCTCTGGAAAACTTGTGGACTCCGTGATGCAGCACTGCAAAGCATGCAAACAAGCTGGAGAATAACACCTTGAGCAGTTTTTGTGAAAAATTAATGTTACTTTACATTCTCAATTATTTTTTTGTTACATTACCAACTTGAGAAAACATCAGATTTATTGCTTTATAATTATCATTATTTTCCCTGTATTTATTACATTTATGGCTGTTGACTAAGTATGAAATTGATTGATTTTTCATAATTATGTTGAAAGAGTTACACATTATTGGAATTTTGTTGGGTGAAATCATAAGCAATTACTAAACACTGTATATGCTGTAACTGAGAGAATAAATGTACATATTTGTGATGAACTTTTCTGTCAACTCTTTCACAAAAACTATTAAAATGTTAATGATTAGGATTTGCTACTTAAACCTCTAAAGTATGACTTCCTTTTCTTGTGGAAGCCACATTTAAATACAAAATTTGAAATTTTTATGAAAATCATTAAAGTGAAAAATCAGAAAATGTTATTCCTTTGGAAGCGGAAAAAAAAAAAAAATCTTAGCTCCCAAACACAACTTCTGCTCACCTAGCTTTAATTTAACACTTTTGAAAAAGGCATATTTTAACTGGTAAAGAGCAGCTGAATGAGTGGCAACTCATGGACCCACAGATTCTTCTGTGTTAACTGCATTTTAGCACATTTAAGTCAGTTTACACTCACTGATTTTCAAGAATAATAGGGCACATTGTTTTGATAGGGAAATTTTAAGAACTCCACCTGTTCCTGAAAATGTGCATTAGAAGTAATCATTTAAAAACACAGATTGCTGTTTCCAGTTACCATGGAATCAAAGATCCACAACTGGTTGAAAGCAAGAACTAATGCAAGTTAACAGTAAGATGTGCTCATTTCTTGACTCACTCTTTCTGTTCCCCTCATCTACAACATAAGCTGATACAATTAGTGTCAGACTGCTTGAATTTATGCACGCGATGACCTGATTGGCTAAATTCAATGCAAAATCACAATTAGCACATTACATCAAACTTTTTCTTAACAACTATTTCTCAGAACAACCTACCCTGCAATACCCATACAAGTTTTTTGGGTTATTTCTGATCACTCCTCTATATGAGATACAGCTCTACAGGGAGATGCCAATAGCCTCGGAAGGCTGCCGATCGTGAGCCATGACACCTTTGGACATTGGTGTTTGTCTCCAATGCTCCGTGTCACTACACCTTCTGTCAAAGTATGCATAATCCTGGTGATAATATTTACCTTAGTATTTTTAGTATGTTTTTAATAATAATTATGTCTGATTCAGGTCTGGACTTTTTCAATTTATACATTTCATGTAGTAGCCCATTCTTCTAGAACAGAATTCTTATTCCTTCTGTGATCCAACTGTTCTGTACAGCATTGCTCCTTACGGTTAATGTTTTCAATAAAAATGCAATCTGAAAGTGATGAGCTTACATATCAATGAAGGTCTGGATTTTTGTCATTGCCTTTACATGTGTTACATTTGATAATTTTTCTTTGTTCGGTAAGTTGTCGCATACGTTACCTTCTCCTGAATATTTTGTCTATATATGCTTCTTAATGAAATGTTATTCCCAATTACCCTTTTTACAGTAATGTGGAGTATCTGAACTAGGCAGCCTCTTAAATATCCTATTAAAATTTTATTGTGTGTCAAGCAGAAAGTAATGTAAAGATATGATCTTGATAAGCATCCTGCATGTACTTGATAGGAATACAATATAGCATACTCACTATAAAAACTGCACATGACATAGGTGTTACAGGATACAAATGTGTAGGTAGGATTACAAAGTAGCCAAATGGAATATATGTCTCTCTGGTGTTTTTACATTGCCTTGTGAATACATATACCTGTCCACAGTGTTAGGGAAATGTAGCTTTGTATTCAATGTATGTTATCTATTTTGCCACATGGTTGTCCTGCCTATGCATTGCATGACTTATTTACATGGAAATTAAGCCACAGCATAAAAAATAAAAAATAAAGCCTGAAGTAGAGATTTAAATCAATATTTTGTAACATTAACTATCTTATCTTTTAAGAACAAATTAGTTCTAACACCAACCCAGTTTGTTCACATTTACAAAAAGACATTTTGTTGCAAAGAAGAAATTAAATTTTAAGTTAAAATATTTATTCAGCACTGGCACTCCAAAAACACAGCTGTAGTTTTCCCAGGGTACCTGTTTCCTGGATTCACTGGACTCATTTTAAAACATATAATATCTCCTGCAACAAAAAGAAAACAAAGAAAATATAATTTCAGTCTCTTTGCCCAAGATAACTAATACAGATTGAATAAAACCTCTTCATCAGTTACAGCTGAATTTTTAATTAAAAAGGATTTGCAACTAGTCTCTAACAGTTTCCAATTTATGCTAAAAGTACAAGCTTTCATACTAAAAGGAAAGACATCAGGACCTGTTACTTGGGAGACTTCAGCAAGCAGCTCGACCATCTTTATTAAAAATATTTTTTCTTTTATTTTTTAATATTAGCACCTTTGGCGTAAGGCATACAAAATAAAGATGAAGAGTAAAGTTTCAGGCAACTCATTACATTAAGGATTGCTGTTACCAATGCAGATAAGAGAAGGGATGGAATCAAGCTACAACCAAAAAACAACTTACATCTCTTGAATACTTCAACATAGACTTCATCCAACTTATTCATCACCATCCACCGAGGGAGAGGGTGGAGAAGTGGGTAACTGGCAGTTGTCAGTAAGGCCATTAGAAAGAGAATGTGTTCCGATAATTTAATTCTGAAATAATTAATTTCTGAATATTGAGAATACGTTTAGCCAGCTGTGAGAGTCATGTGGATAGGATCATCTAATAGTTATAGGAGGACATGAGATGCAGCTGACATCCAATGTTGTTACGAAGCCTAGTTAGAGAGGAGCTATAAAAAGAAGAGAAAGGGCATGGTGCAACCCCTCAGCTGCGGGACACATCAGGCAAGGAGTACCAAGTCACCAGCATTTTTAAACCGATTGCTGGGCTAATACGGACTGGACTAAAGAGGATCAGCTAGTGTGTAGTGGGAGAGGCTGAGAATAGTCTTGGTGGAGGCTGAGTGTAGGTTATAGTGACTTGGCCAGGACTGTTAATGAAACTCAGATCACATTGTTCAGCTGTTCTAGCATTGCAATCCATCCCATTTTGACAGTGCAATGAGGCAAGTTAATATGAGACCTGAGAAGGTACTGTTGACTGCTGACAAGACACACATTTTTGTGGTGACAGCTGGGAGTCCAGCACTTGGGCTATTTTAGTCAAGCCTACATTGAATTGGATTGGGAAAGTTTGGATGATTAAGTTTGTACGTGAGACTACAGTAGGTGGATCTGGGCTCATTCAAGGGCAAGTCTGACTAATAACATGTAGGAAAGCAAGACATTTTTAGTTAGAAGTCAGGTAGGAGGTATTCCTTTAATGGTGAAAGTTAGTTCAGTAGATGGAGAAGACAAGTCAGAAGTTACAGTAAACTTATTTCATCAGAATGTAAGGGAAATTAGAGGTAAAGTGGATGAACTGCTAATACATCTTCTCAAGTCCTAATCATCATCATTTCATCCCCATCGACGCGCAGGTCGCCGAAGTGGCGTCAAATCGAAAGACCTGCACCAGGCGAACGGTCTACCCGACGGGAGGCCCTAGCCACACGACATTTCCATATATTGACATTATTTGTATTTCAGGGCATCCTTAAGGTAGTAAAGAACTACTAAGGTGTTCTTTGGAGGGAGTACATCTTATCAGGATTTACACAATCAGTTTATTACAGAAGGAAAGAGTAGCCATTTATGCTAAATGTAATCAAAACATTGTGTAAGGGCCAAAAATTTCAAGGATGTACAGGACAGTTTGAATTTTCAAGAAAAAAAATGCATTATAGTCATCTCCAGATCTCCTAGCATCAAAGCTTTCTTCTCCAGACTTAAATCTGTGCTAGGTTTGGTTCTGAACAATAACAAAGTTGCTTTTGTGTGGAAACTCCATTATCAACTTTGTGACTGAGTATCCAGAGAGAAGAATGTTAGTGGTTTTATGCGAATCTTACAACCTGGTACACAGCTGCAGCAGCAAGTCGTATACTCCTAGCTCACTCATTTGTTACATAGTTTAATTCTTAGTTTCTTTGCGTGTTTTTGGTACTTGCATTGTTTAATTCATAAATTTCGGGCGTATTATAGTATTTGAGAGTTGTAGCATCGCGTTTTAGTACCTGAATAGTGTAAATTCGCGTAGTCGTTTGTCTTCTGTTTTTGTTTTAAACGGCCAGTGTCGGTTGGTCACAGTCAGTGTGCTCCCTGCCGCGGTTGGATAAGCAGCTGCAGCAGCAAGTCGTATACTCCTAGCTCACTCATTTGTTACATAGTTTAATTCTTAATTTCTTTGCGTGTTTTTGGTACTTGCATTGTTTAATTCATAAATTTCGGGCGTATTATAGTATTTGAGAGTTGTAGCATCGCGTTTTAGTACCTGAATAGTGTAAATTCGCGTAGTCGTTTGTCTTCTGTTTTTGTTTTGAACGGCCAGTGTCGGTTGGTCACAGTCGGTGTGCTCCCTGCCGCCGTTGGATAAGCAGCTGCAGCAGCAAGTCGTATACTCCTAGCTCACTCATTTGTTACATAGTTTAATTCTTAATTTCTTTGCGTGTTTTTGGTATTTGCATTGTTTAATTCATAAATTTTGGGCGTATTACAGTATTTGAGAGTAAATTCGCGTAGTCTCCTTCCGCCGCCGAGCAGTGTCAGCAGTGCGCAAGTAGCAGCATTACTGCATTTACTAGGCAATCTTGTATTTTAATAACCGTTTAAATTCTGTCGATTTGTTTGCACTCTCTGTAGATTAGTTCAGACGTTCTTTGCAAAACAGTTTTTAGCATGGATAGGGACTGCAACTGCTGTGTTCGGATGCAGACTGAGTTGGCATCCCTTCGCTCCCATCTTCAGGCAGTGTTGGCTTCGGTCACACAGCTTGAGGCTGTTGCCAATGGGCATCAATGTGGGGGTCCGGATGGGGGTTTGTCGGGGACAGCCAGCTCGTCCCACGCATCCCCCGATCGGACTACGACTGTGGTTGCCCGGGATACTGCCCGCATTGAGGCTGATCCCTCACCTGTGGTAGAGTGGGAGGTCGTCTCAAGGTGTGGCAGGGGGCGAAAGACATTCCGGAGGGCTGAACGGAAGGCCTCTCCAGTTTGTCTGACGAACCGGTTTCAGGCTCTGTCTCAGGCTGATACTGATCTTCGGCCTGACATGGCTGCTTGTCCTGTTCCAGAGGTTGCCCCTCAGTCTGCAAGATCCGGGCAGTCGCAGAGGGTGGGCTTACTGGTAGTTGGGAGCTCCAACGTCAGGCGCGTAATGGGGCCCCTTAGGGAAATGGCAGCAAGAGAGGGGAAGAAAACCAATGTGCACTCTGTGTGCATACCGGGGGGAGTCATTCCAGATGTGGAAAGGGTCCTTCCGGATGCCATGAAGGGTACAGGGTGCACCCATCTGCAGGTGGTTGCTCATGTCGCCACCAATGATGTGTGTCGTTATGGATCGGAGGAAATCCTCTCTGGCTTCCGGCGGCTATCTGATTTGGTGAAGACTGCCAGTCTCGCTAGCGGGATGAAAGCAGAGCTCACCATCTGCAGCATCGTCGACAGGACTGACTGCGGACCTTTGGTACAGAGCCGAGTGGAGGGTCTGAATCAGAGGCTGAGACGGTTCTGCGACCGTGTGGGCTGCAGATTCCTCGACTTGCGCCATAGGGTGGTGGTGTTTCGGGTTCCGCTGGATAGGTCAGGAGTCCACTACACGCAACAAGCGGCTACATGGGTAGCAGGGGTTGTGTGGCATGGGCTGGGCGGTTTTTTAGGTTAGATGGCCTTGGGCAAGTACAGAAAGGGCAACAGCCTCAACGGGTGCGAGGCAAAGTCAGGACATGCGGGGACCAAGCAGCAATCGGTATTGTAATTGTCAACTGTCGAAGCTGCGTTGGTAAAGTGCCAGAACTTCAAGCGCTGATAGAAAGCACTGAAGCTGAAATCGTTATAGGTACAGAAAGCTGGCTTAAGCCAGAGATAAATTCTGCCGAAATTTTTACAAAGGTACAGACGGTGTTTAGAAAGGATAGATTGCATGCAACCGGTGGTGGAGTGTTCGTCGCTGTTAGTAGTAGTTTATCCTGTAGTGAAGTAGAAGTGGATAGTTCCTGTGAATTATTATGGGTGGAGGTTACACTCAACAACCGAGCTAGGTTAATAATTTGCTCCTTTTACTGACCTCCCGACTCAGCAGCATTAGTGGCAGAACAACTGAGAGAAAATTTGGAATACATTTCACATAAATTTTCTCAGCATGTTATAGTCTTAGGTGGAGATTTCAATTTACCAGATATAGACTGGGACACTCA
This sequence comes from Schistocerca piceifrons, assembly GCF_021461385.2. Taxonomy (NCBI): domain Eukaryota; kingdom Metazoa; phylum Arthropoda; class Insecta; order Orthoptera; family Acrididae; genus Schistocerca; species Schistocerca piceifrons. The sequence goes on along the minus strand of NC_060139.1, from coordinate 307,412,726 downwards.
GATGTTTAGGATGGGTGGTAGGGACAGAGCATCGAGTGACATTATACTGAGTGCACTATCCGAAAATTACCTCGAGCAATTAAACAGAGAACCGACTCGTGGAGATAACATCTTGGACCTACTGATAACAAACAGACCCGAACTTTTCGACTCTTTAAGTGCAGAACAGGGAATCAGTGATCATAAGGCCGTTGCAGCATCCCTGAATATGGAAGTTAATAGGAATATAAAAAAAGGGAGGAAGGTTTATCTGTTTAGCAAGAGTAATAGAAGGCAGATTTCAGACTACCTAACAGATCAAAACGAAAATTTCTGTTCCGACACTGACAATGTTGAGTGTTTATGGAAAAAGTTCAAGGCAATCGTAAAATGCGTTTTAGACAGGTACGTGCTGAGTAAAACTGTGAGGGACGGGAAAAACCCACCGTGGTACAACAACAAAGTTAGGAAACTACTGCGAAAGCAAAGAGAGCTTCACTCCAAGTTTAAACGCAGCCAAAACCTCTCAGACAAACAGAAGCTAAACGATGTCAAAGTTAGCGTAAGGAGGGCTATGCGAGAAGCGTTCAGTGAATTCGAAAGTAAAATTCTATGTACCGACTTGACAGAAAATCCTAGGAAGTTCTGGTCTTACGTTAGATCAGTAAGTGGCTCGAAACAGCATATCCAGACACTCCGGGATGATGATGGCATTGAAATAGAGGATGACACGCGTAAAGCTGAAATACTAAACACCTTTTTCCAAAGCTGTTTCACAGAGGAAGACCGCACTGCAGTTCCTTCTCTAAATCCTCGCACAAACGAAAAAATGGCTGACATCGAAATAAATGTCCAAGGAATAGAAAAGCAACTGGAATCACTCAATAGAGGAAAGGCCACTGGACCTGACGGGATACCAATTCGATTCTACACAGAGTACGCGAAAGAACTTGCCCCCCTTCTAACAGCCGTGTACCGCAAGTCTCTAGAGGAACGGAGGGTTCGAAATGATTGGAAAAGAGCACAGGTAGTCCCAGTCTTCAAGAAGGGTCGTCGAGCAGATGCGCAAAACTATAGACCTATATCTCTGACGTCGATCTGTTGTAGAATTTTAGAACATGTTTTTTGCTCGAGCATCATGTCGTTTTTGGAAACCCAGAATCTACTATGTAGGAATCAACATGGATTCCGGAAAGAGCGATCGTGTGAGACCCAACTCGCTTTATTTGTTCATGAGACCCAGAAAATATTAGATACAGGCTCCCAGGTAGATGCTATTTTTCTTGACTTCCGGAAGGCGTTCGATACAGTTCCGCACTGTCGCCTGATAAACAAAGTAAGAGCCTACGGAATATCAGACCAGCTGTGTGGCTGGATTGAAGAGTTTTTAGCAAACAGAACACAGCATGTTGTTATCAATGGAGAGACGTCTACAGACGTCAGAGTAACCTCTGGCGTGCCACAGGGGAGTGTTATGGGACCATTGCTTTTCACAATATATATAAATGACCTAGTAGATAGTGTCGGAAGTTCCATGCGGCTTTTCGCGGATGATGCTGTAGTATACAAAGAACAGCATTAGAAAATTGTAGCGAAATGCAGGAAGATCTGCAGCGGATAGGCACTTGGTGCAGGGAGTGGCAACTGTCCCTTAACATAGACAAATGTAATGTATTGCGAATACATAGAAAGAAGGATCCTTTATTGTATGATTATATGATAGCGGAACAAACACTGGTAGCAGTTACTTCTGTAAAATATCTGGGAGTATGCGTGCGGAACGATTTGAAGTGGAATGATCATATAAAATTAATTGTTGGTAAGGCGGGTACCAGGTTGAGATTCATTGGGAGAATGCTTAGAAAATGTAGTCCATCAACAAAGGAGGTGGCTTACAAAACACTCGTTCGACCTATACTTGAGTATTGCTCATCAGTGTGGGATCCGTACCAGATCGGTTTGACGGAGGAGATAGAGAAGATCCAAAGAAGAGCGGCGCGTTTTGTCACAGGGTTGTTTGGTAACCGTGATAGCGTTACGGAGATGTTTAATAAACTCAAGTGGCAGACTCTGCAAGAGAGGCGCTCTGCATCGCGGTGTAGATTGCTCGCCAGGTTTCGAGAGGGTGTGTTTCTGGATGAGGTATCGAATATATTGCTTCCCCCTACTTATACCTCCCGAGGAGATCACGAATGTAAAATTAGAGAGATTAGAGCGCGCACGGAGGCTTTCAGACAGTCGTTCTTCCCGCGAACCATATGCGACTGGAACAGGAAAGGGAGGTAATGACAGTGGCATGTAAAGTGCCCTCCGCCACACACCGTTGGGTGGCTTGCAGAGTATAAATGTAGATGTAGATGTAGACAATGTACTTTCCAACCAGAGTTTGGGGAAAGAGGAAAAAAATTATAGAAATATATTCATACTTTGTTCTCTAGTTGTGGGCACAGTATGAAAAACATTAGTAATGGCCTCATGATGCACAGATAGTAATACTGAAAGGAATCCAGGCACAATCATATTCCAAAGTAGTAAACAACACTTAATAGCAATCTCAAAGAGAAAAGCTTAGTATTAGTTGTCTGACTGGACAAAAAGAGGAAGTCTACAGTATCCTAAATGCTACATATTATCGTAAGAGCCTCTCCAGGGGACACCACCTTGACAAAGCACTGTCTGTGCGGGTGGAGAGGCTTGTGTGTCCACGAAAAGCTGAGGGCTATGCCAAAGGTAGAGGACCTACTGCCGGAAAGGCCTCAGCCGATGGATCAGACTATGAGTGCCCCACAACATCCCATCCACTCCTATTCCTACCCTATTCTCTGACACAACACAAGGTGTGATGCGATCCATGCTGAGGGGTGCGTGGCACATGGGAAGATGTGTCGCAAACAGAGCCTCAGGGATACCGGGCGACCTCCCTGAGTAATTAGCCTTACACCGCATGGGGTATTCGTGGTGTGGACCTTCTAGATCCCCAAATCTCATGGGACCAACATGGGTATGACTACAGAAAAAGAAACTGAGGGCCAATACAGACCTCAGATACACACACATTGGGACTGAACCGATGGAAGGCATTTCCACTACTGAATCAGGGTCTGGACCTGATCCAGAAGTGGGAACTGTAACCGAGAAGCTAGACCAGATTAAGATCAAAGGCTTGTCTGAGGCCCAAAGGAGGAAGTTACTTAGGGAACAGAGGAAAAAGGAAGGAAAAGAATGGCTTCCTAAACACAAGTAGAGGGAAGTAAAGGGACTAGAACCCAAGACCCCCAGGAAAAAACTGTCTCAGGTTGAAGGGGACACACAGACCCCCACAACGCAAAGACAGGTAGTAAGCGGATAAGGGATGAATCAGAGGCCCCCCCCTCCCCCTGGATAAGCGAGTCCAGAAAAAACCGAGGCAAGAAATAGGGAAACAGACCTATAGTACTGCAGTCTCGGTTTTAGGATGGCAGTTATCCAGGAAGGTTATCCACTGGTGGCCATCACCTCACAGCAGGAGGAACTAGTACAGATGGCAGATGGTCCTCTTCAAAAAGATTTGGGGGGGGGGGGGGGGGTACCTGGCCCAGGTTCCAACTTCTGGAGGGTCTATCTAGATCGTGGTGCACTCATTTTTGTCTGTGAGGGGGTGCACACAGTAGAACGGCTCAAGGACAAGGTGCCCATGATATCCCCATGGGAAGACGCAAAGCTGCTGGTCAAGATGGCAGCGGAGCTTCTTAAGACCACAAAGGTATCATTATGAGTACCCAAGATCCTTAAGGAAGTCTCTCCTAAGACTCTGTTTGCAAAAATAGGAGCCCAGAACCCAAAAGTCCTGACAGAAGACTGGAAAGTGATTAACCAGAAGGTTGCTCTGGAAGGACGAAACCTGGTGGCAGAGGTTGGTGAAGGCGATGCGGGAGCAGGATCTGAAACTGTTTTTAGGGTTCTTGCAGGTCACCATCAGGGTTCTCAAAGACCTCAAAGATGGCAGTAAGACGGAGCCTGGAAGTGCTGCAGATTATCTGCAGCACAGTAAAGGGGTCTCTGCTGCCCTGAACCGCTGCCTGCGGAGACAGGAAGTGGACGTGGCCCTGATACAAGAACCCTATTTATACAAAGGGGATGTATCGGGCCTCGGAGGCCCTGGAGGTAAGCTAATCTATACTAGGAATCTAAGAAACTCCAGGAGCATCTATGTTAGAAATTGCATTTCTTTCATGCCAATGATGGATTTCTGCTCTAGGGACTTAGCGACCATCAAAATGCAGCAATGTGAGGAAGGTATCACGAGGGAAATTATTTTGGCCTCAGTATACCTTCCTTATGAAGACAGTTCTCCGAAGTCCTGAATAGGGGCAATGAACCTACATTCAGGAATAGCAGAAGGGAAGAAGTAATTGACGTAACATTTGGTTCTATGACGATGGGTAGTTATGTCAAACAATGGCATGTGGTGTTGGAGCCATCCTCATTGGACCACGTGTACATCAAATTCAAGGTTGAAATGGGAATCAGACAGACAATGACTTATAGAAATCCCAGGAAAACAGACTGGGAGACATATAGGAGGCACCTTGACTTAGGCTTATCAGAAATTAAAACCACGATAAGGAAGCCAGTAGAATTTGAGGAAGTAGCAGAGACTGTTACCTCTGCCATAGCGAACTCATATCAGGACAACTGCACAATCACCAGGAAGTGCACAAATAGGAGTGTTCCTTGGTGGAATAACAAATTGGAAACACAAAGAAAACAGGTACAGAGACTGTTTAATATTGTGAGACGTAAAGGACAATGGGCTAAATATCATGAGGCCCTTGTCAGTTACAATCTTGCAATAAGACAAGCAAAGGAGGCAGCCTGGAAGGCATTCTGTGAGGAAGTGGAAGGCACAGCTGCACAAGCCAGACTTCATAAGCTTCTCACTAGAGTACCAACTAATCCAGGAGGTACGATGAGGAAGGAGGATGGGGAATATACAAAGGCAGCACATGAGGCACTGGAATTTCTCCTCAAAACTCACTTTCCTCAATATGCTCTGCTGGATAACACAGACCAGTATGTGACCCCTGAGAACTAACGGTTCTCAGGCACTCGAAGAGAGGACTGGGAATCGGCCAAGGAGTGTGTGAACTTCAACAAAATCCAGTGGGCGGTGGGAACATTCCAACTGTTCAAGTCACCTGGCCCAGATGGAATTTTTCCAGCTCTCCTGCAACAGGATGGAGGAAAGCTTATAATAGTCCTATGCAGGCTATTCAGGGTTAGCTTAGCAGTAGGAATCATTCCCAATGTTTTGAGGGCAGTGAAGGTTGTCTTCATTCCAAAGCCAGGGAGAATTGATCATATCAAGGCCAAGGATATGAGACCAATCAGTCTGTCCTCCTTCATTCTCAAAACATTCGAAAAACTGGTTAATGTATATGTTGGGGAGAGGAGGCTAAGCAGGGTCCCTCTACACCTGAATCAACATGCATACCAACCAGGTAAATCATGTGAGACAGCTCTCCACCAATTCGTTGGGAAGGTGGAAAAAGCACTTCACTTCCAAGAAATAGTCCTCTGCATCTTCCTGGATATCGAGGGGGCCTTTAGTAACACGACCTTTGATTCCATGGTAAGGGCAGCAGAGGTGCATGACCTGGGGACCACTATATGTCGGTGGACCAGAGCCACGCTTAGGGGAAGGGAGGTAGAGGCTACCGTGATGAATGAAAAGATGGTAATTAAGACCACTAGAGGCTACCCACAAGGAGGAGTTTTGTCTCCTCTATTGTGGAATCTAGTGGTGAACGAACTCATTGAGAAACTAAATTCCAGACAATGCTCCTGCCATGGATACGCAGATGACCTTGTCATAGTAATACTTAGCAAATACACTGACACAGTCAGGAATATGGCACAAGGAGGGTTGGACATTGTGCAAAAATGGTGCAGTAAACAGGATCTGAGAGTTAATCCTAAGAAGACTGTTGTAGTGCCATTTACGAAGAGACATATTCAGCATGCAAGTTGGGATCTAAAGCTCTTCGATGAAACTCTACCTGTGAAGGGGAAAGTGAAATATCTAGGGTTCACCGATGGGTAGAAAACAGATCAAGGTGTTGGGGCAGGGTTGTACGGGGTTCAGCCAAGACTGGAGAACAGCATCTCTCTAGGGAAACTGGCCTCTGTATTTCAAGCCGAAATTACTGCAATCAGCCTCTACATCTATTCAGACAGCCCTGAAATCATTGGCAGCTCCCGCAACAAGTTCTAAGATTGTTGCAGATTGCCACAGGGCTCTGGTGGAGCTAGGAGGAAGCAATAGGGTGTACCTTGTGTGGGTCCCTGGCCACTCAAGGATCTGTGGCAATGAACAAGCCGATAGGTTGGGGGCAACAAATCCATTTATTGGACCGGAACTTGTCTTGACAATCATCAAGGCTATGATCAAATTAGGACTATGGAACTGGCTTAGGAAATAGCACGTAGGATATTGGACCAAGGTCCATAAACAAAAACATGGTAAGGTAATGATGGCCAAGCCATGTTTTAAAAGAATAATCGTGGGATTGAACAGGAAAGAGATCAAACTCATGACTGGACTGATGACCAGCCATGGGAACGTCAAAAAACACCTACACACAATGGGTATAATGGAAGAGGGCCCTAAATGTAGGATCTGTGATGAGGGTGAAGAAACTGCATCACACCTGATCTTTGAATGCATGGCATTGGAGAGTAAAAGATACAGAATCTTCAGGACAACTAGACCTGAAAAAATTGTGTCTAACAAAAAACTGGTAGAGGGGCTCCTTGCACTATTTAAGGGCACTGGTTGGCTTTACTAGATATACAGGGAGCGATACCGCACAATAAACCTAGTTTTGGTGTGGACAGTGGCGGGTCAGACCTAAGCTGTTTTAGCTCTCCTGTTAAAATCAATCAATCAAAAGAAAGTGGGTCTGTTATTGGAAGACAGCATATACTGGATTCTCAAGCAGGATCCTACATCAGGACTTAGCAGGAAGAGAGGGGAGGGAGGGTGGCTACTAAAGAACTCTGGCCTTTTTGACAAACTTGTGAAGAACCTAAGGCCAAGAGCACTAGGCCACGCATGTTATATAGTTTTCCTACAACAAACAAAAATGACATACCACCAATTGTTAGTGCTCTCAGCTCTCCAACATACAGCCTGTCAAAGTATTTAATTAAATTATTGGCACTTACAGCCGGCCACTTTAGACACCATATTAAGAACTCAGAAAGGGTTATAAATACCATAAAACTTGTGAGTACACACCCAAGTGAAGTCATGGTCAGCATCAACATGGTCTCCCTTTTTATAAAGGTAATAGTGGAAGATACATTAAAATTACTGGCTACTCATTTCTCCCCTGAAATTTTAAAATTATTTCAATACAACTTGATGACTGTATATTTTTTTGTATGGTGGAAATTATTATGAAATGACTGATGGAACAGCCGTGGCCTTGCCACTGACATCAGCTGTAGATATTTTTCTCATGGAAGATTTCACAGAACAAGTGTTGAACAGAGCCCCATCTGTCCGCCTGTTTGTTCAGGTATGTTGATGATACTGTTTTCAATATGGGCACATGGCAGTGAGGGCTGCATCAGTTCACTGACCATATGAACAGTATACATGCTAAAATAAGATTTACAGCAGAGATGATGAAGGATGGGAAGTTGTCTTTCTTAGGAGTGTTGATTGAATGAAATGCCTATGGATGACTTGGCCATTCTGTGTGTCGAAAACAAACACAAATGGGCATATGTCCCCATGGCCACAGCTTTCATCATCCAGCTCAGATGAGACCTTTGCTGGCCAGTCTAATACACAGAGCCTGGCCTATTTCAGACAATGAGCACCTCAGCTCTGAGATTACTTCTGTAAAATATCTGTGTTCAGTGTTCATAAGGAACGAGTATTCTGTCTGTGATATTACATCAACACTATTGAGGAAACGAAGATGTGATGCCTTTCAACCAAACCAAGAAGACCAACACAAGTGTGGCTTCCATTCGGCGGTGCAATAACTAATAAGATAGGTACAGTCCTCAAATGGCAAGGAACCAGACCAGTTTTCTGGCCACCCTGAAATGTTACAGTCTTTTACAGAGTGTATCAGGAATTTATAACATTTCATGTCAGTGAGGCAGCAGTTATGTGGGAAACTCTATACAGACTGTTGCCAATTGCTGTTTTAGCATCAGCGTCACCTTAAATACAGGAATTTCAAAAAATTTGTGGCAGCTACGCACAGCCTATTAAAGAAACACAAGATCATGTTTGAAAAAATGTGAATCCTTGCTCACTATCAAATTACTGGAGTTTGCAATGAAGGAAGCAGTTGAAATTAAACTGTATGATAACTTTAAAAGAGACGCGGCCTATGAACTTAACAATGCATGAAAATGTACACTTGATAAAGAAAGCATGCAGAGGAAGAATTCTCATAGTTTACTGCCTGATGTAAGTGGTGGGATTGTAAGTGATGCTGGATAGCAAGTGCAAACCTAATCTATGGATGCAGAGGGCGCCATCTCAGCATGCATCATGTCCATGATGTGATCCAACAGATGCCATCCTCTGGACATAAAACTGGGAACCTCATCAGTTTTATGAGTGCAACTTTGCTGATGATGGTGATCATTGAGGCAATCATCGAAAGCTTCAATTTTATCCAAATTCGATATGACAAGTTAACCAAGAACTTTTAATTCAGCAGTTGATTCTGATAACTAATAGCATCAGAATATGATGTAAGAGGAAATGGGAACTGTATAATAATATGAAGGACAGTCAGAACACAGTCACAGAATTTCATTAGTACTGAACAGTACCACCATAGTTTAAAACAATGCATTATGCCAAGATGTAGAAAGCTCTCGGGATAAAATTAAAACTACACAGGGAATTTTGAAAGAGGTTTCAGGGCAGAATGTGGGTGCTTAACATATTGCACGTCTTTTGTATGAGGGTAAAACTATTATTGGTCCACAAAGTCTTGCAAAATATTTAATAATCATTTTCTGCCAATATTTTGCAAGTTAAATCAAACTTTTATGATACTGGTAAATACACAGAACCCTTGAAAGCTGGTGTAAGCAACAGTATACAAGCAAAGATTAACCTGAATCAATTATTAAATTGCTAAAGAGTAAAGATTCCAATGGCTACGATGAAATTTCAATTAGGATTATGACGATCTGTGCACCATATATTAGTTCTACACTCGATCACCCGTGCAATGTGTCTTTCAGGTGTAGTTAGTTTCCTGACAGATTGAAATACTGGTTAGTAGGGCTGACCTACATTACGTAGACAATTCCAGGCAGCTTCCTTGCTACCACTGTTTCAAAGTTTTTGAGAAATCAGTGTATGAGGGGCATTCAGTAAGTAAATCAACACATTTTTTCCTTGGCCAATTTTGGTTGAACAAATGCAGAATTTGCTGTGGGGCATTGTGGAATATTCCCACTTCCACCCTTACAGTTTCTTGAAGTTCTGATAGGCGGCAGTGCTATACATAACCTTCAAAGTGGCATCTGTAACGGAGATGCATTCCAAGCCGAGAGGTATCAGAGCATCACAGATATTCACAGACACTTGCAGAATGTCTATGCAGACCAGGCAGCAAACAAAACCACAACAAGTCATTGAATGAAGCGTCTGTCATCATCACAACAAGTTTGCACAAACCTGTTTGATATCCCACATGCTGGTCAGCCGCACACAGCTGCCGGCTCCACAAAGGTTAGAAAGTATGAACACTCGTCCACCATTTGGGATACTCAAAAGGTATGTGACCACTGGGTTCCTCACCACCAAACAGAAGACCATAAAGACCAATGAAGGGCCATTTGTGTGGAATTGCTTTCAGTTTCAGGGCTGATCGTGACAATTTTTTATCAGAGGCCATCACAGGTAATGAAACGTGGATTTATCACTTTGAACTGGAAACAAAACGGCAATCCTTGGAGTGGAACCACACCACCCTTCCATTGAAGAAAAAGTTCAAAGCCGCATCCTCAGCATGCAAACTCATGGTGAAGGTCTTCTGGAACTCTGAAGGGATTATTCTGTTTGATGTCCTCCGTCACGGTCCAACAAGCAAGTGTACTGTGCTACCCTCAGGAAACTGAAGAAATGACTTCAAACTATTCGTCATCACCAATATGCAAACTAACTTCTGCTTCTCCATGACAATGCAAGGCCTCGCACAAGTCTGCGTACCCGAGAGGAGTTCATAAAACTTCACTGGACTGTTCTTCCTCATCCAACCTACAGCCAAGATCTCGCACCTTCTGACTTCCATCAGTTTGGCCAATGAAGTATGCACTCCATGGGAAGCAGTAAGTGGATAAAGGGGAGGTTACTGATGCAGCAAGACATTGGTTATGACGCTGATCAGTACAGTGGTACCATGCAGACATACAGGTCTTACCACAAAGGTGGCATATGGCTGTCGCATTTAACAGAGATAATGTCGAAGAAGAGGATTTGCAACCAGAAGAGTGAGGAATAATAAGGTGTATTGGAATGCTGAATAAAAGCAATCTGCTTCTGGAGAAAAAATAAATAAATAAATAAATAAATAAAAACAAAATGTTGCACTACTTATTGAATGCCCCTTGTATAAGAGAGTAATGGCACATCTCAGTACACATAATTTGCTGTTGAGACTTGCAGTTTGATTTCAGGAAAGGAGTATCCACAGAAAACACAATTTATTTTTTTGTGTGTGAGGTACTACCACAGATAAACGATAGGTTGAGGACAGAAGGTATTTGCTTTGATTTAACAAAAGCATTTCTTTGTATGAGCCATGCAATATTCTTGAATGAGTTGGCACAATATGGAAATATGGAAAAAGCACAATAATGATTCACTTCGTACCTCGAAACTAGGAATTAGGAGGCTGTACTCCACTGTCAACAAAAGGGAATAGGTGGAATCTGGCTGGGGTCACATACAGTGAGGATGACAAAGAGTCTGTGTGACTCCACTGCGTTTCTTGACATACAGAGCCTGACAAAAAAGTGAAGCTCCCAGAAGGAGAGGATGAAACAAAATGAACCTTCATGGGTTGAAAGGGGTATATGATGTTATCTCAGTGATTGCAAAATCGAGTCAGATTTACAAAAAACTTGGCAGTATGAGCCCACTTACCAGAGTGATGTTGCAATGCCTCTGACATGGATGCGTGCAATGATTCGTTTGCAGAAGGTGTCATAAAGTTGTTTTATCCTGTCCTAAGGCAAGTTGACTAACGACTGTTGTAACTGGCTCCTGACATCCTGGGTAATGGCACTGGAATGAAGTTGATGTCCAAGTTTGTTCTAAACAAGTTCTACTGCGGACAGATCTGGGTACCTTGCAGGCCACAGGCATACCTTAAGGTAGCGCAGACAGTTCATACAGACATGTGTCACAAGTGGCTGAGCATTGTCCTGTTGATATGGCCCACAACACTGCTACAAGAAGGATAACACATGAGAATACTTGTTGTCCATGACGTACCACTGTTCTGTCAGTTCTCTGTAAGTAATTACTAGCCATAACCTGAAGCCATTTCCAGTGGCTCCCCACACCACAATGCAAGGAGTAACACCACTGAGCCTCTCTAAAAACCTGAAAGAATGAGACGTCTAACCAGGCTGCTGGCATAGTCACAGACAATGGTCATACAAAGTAGTGCAGAACCACTATTTATCACTTAACACAATGTGACACCATCCCTATCAGCAATCATGCTTGTTGGTTACAGCACCATTCCAAACACATCCATTAGTGTTATGGAGTTAATGGCAGCCTAGTATAAGATGGTAATTCCCTAATCTGGCTATCACTCATCTCCAGAAAATGGTGCAGCTTGACACAGAATGTTGCAAGGAGTCCATTACTTGTTCTGGGATGGCAGGTAATAATGTGAAGTGGTTATGATGTGCTTGGTATGCAATACACTGATCCTCCATTGCAGTGGTCTCATGTGGGCAACCGTGACAAGTATGTTTGCATTCACATCACCATGCAGTCCAACATCAGTCCACTGTCACTTTTGAATCCCCCATAAATCTTGATACTGCATGATTCAACCAGATGGCCAAATGGAGACCCACAATGAGTTCCCAATCATACTCTGACGAACACAGACAACTCCACCTCACACACATACATCATATCTTTGAGTCATTCACAGTGATCACTCAATGACTGATGCTATTCATGTCGCTTATACGCTGCACCTGGCCTGGTAACAACAATAAACATGAACAGCACTAATGCATTCTGGTGGCCATTATGCCTGTCACAGAAAATAGCGACTCTAACCATTTACATATCTGCTGATGGTGTGAATGTGTGCAAAGTTACACTGACCTCCAATACCATGTCTCCAGGGTACTCTACTTTTTTTTCAGGCAATGTATATAAATAACCTGCCACTAAACATGACAGATGATTCTAATATTTTTCTCTTTGTACGTGACACAAAATATTATTTTAAAATACATGGAATATCGTACTAAGTAGCATCAGCACACAGCTATCAGAGAACAGATTAATGCGTAACTGCGATAATACACACTGTATACGATTTCTGACATGGAATACTTGTAAAATTGAAATTTTATTGTACAAAGATGGTCAAACAAAGAGTGGAGTCAACCATTTTAAATTCTTAAGACTGAGGGTAGTTAGAAAACTATCTTGAAAGTATAAATGTAGTAAGGAAAGTTCTGGCAGAATGTGGTCTCCTTTATTTCTTAGAAGTATCATGTTCATGTTCAAGATCTTCTGCAGAAACTGAATACGGCTATATTCATTACAATAATTATCCCCTCTGTCTCTGACACAGGAACATGAAGGCTCATGCCCCCCCCCCCCCCCCCCCACATCTCCCCTTACTTTCATGCTATTGTGTTATATTTTGGGGCAATTCTCTGCACTCACCAAGAATATTCTTAGCCCACAGAACTGTGGTCAGACTGTTCTCCAATATCAGTATGCAAACTTTGTATAATGTCAGTACGCAAGCTTTGTATAGCCCACGGTTCAGCTGTCTCAGAATTCTAAATCTGCCACCTTTTGACATATGTTCCAAATTGGTATCTTTTGCTGACAATATTGAGTCATCCAAAAGGAACTGGAACATTCCCTAAGAGAATACTAGACAGAAAAATGATGTGCCCTTGGATAATATTTCCCTAAGCATTATAAAGAAAGATGTTCAATTTCCAGCAGATTTACATAGGCATCTAGCAGAACTGAAAAAACTTAGTAATGGACCCTATTTATTCAAATACAAGTTGATACATATTTTCTTGTGGTACACTCCTCTTCCATACATGAGTTCCTTGCTGCAGCTGTAAAGCAATATTTACAGTGAGGTAATAGAGTCACAGTTGCACTGACAACTCTAAGTAAATGTTGCTGCTCTTGGTCATTAAGTGAAGATCATTGGCCACTGCAATATCTGTAGTGAGAGGTAATGCCTCAAATTTGGTATTCCCAGCACACTCTTGACACTGTGGATCTCTGAATACTGAATTCCCTAGTGGTTTCCAAAATGAAATGTCCCATGCATCTAGTTCCAACCACCATTCAGTGTTCATAGTCAATTAATTCCCATTGTAAGGCCATAGTCACGTTGGAAACCTTTTCACACAAATCACACAAGTACAAATGACACTTCCACCAATTCACTGCCCTTTTATACCTTGCATACATGATGCTACCATCATCTGTAAACGTGCGTATCGCTATCCCATGACTTTTGTCACCTTAGTGTCTCTTAAATGTTTTTTGTGTTTAACTAATTCATTAACTTTTTCGTTTATATATTTTCTAATCAACATTCTGGAAACTATGTACTGATTTGTTCCATGAAAAGAAGCTTTAGCTTGCACATCTCATAGACTTTTATAAATAAACACTTTAAAATATAAGTTCTCAGGGTCTGTACGCTCACACTTTTTTTGCTCTTGCTGGTCAGTTACTGTAAATGTAAAATTTCTTCCACCATCATGAATCAAGATGGGAGCTCATCTACACTAAGCTATGGAGGTGGGATTACATGCACATATTTTTCACTGTATATAAAAAATGCTAAGTGTTGCGTTCTTCAATACAAATACCGATTTGATGAACCTCCCCATTCTATTCACATATGGGGTGTGGGAAGAATGTCTAAATGCATCTTTCGTGATTCTCCAGTCCACATTCAACTTGCTAAGAAATCCTAACTAACCATACCTCATGGTGGATCTTGGATCTCCAATTTGAATGTGTTTACAGTACTTTTCAACAAAGAGGAGCTTAAGATATAGTGCAGAGAATGTTCAATTATTCAAGAAGCTCTACACATTGCAATTTCTTGGATATCTAATTTTAAATACCTTTTTTAATAAACTCCTTTAAATTATTAATCACAAGGGGCTGTCCCTGGCGATATATGTTCTCATTCTGAAGCATAACAGCTTCAAAGGAAGTAGTTAACAATCCCCATGTCTCTTCAATGAATGCCACCTTCCCTGAAACAAAGTAAAAGTTAAATTACAGAATCAATCTAAGTATATAATTCAAAACAATTTAAGTACATCAGCCTGAAGAAACAAGATGGTGGTCAACAGAGGCACATATCATTTTGTACAGAAAAACGTAAACACATAGGTTTCACAACATATGTTACCAGCAAAATGTGCAAAAACATTATAAAATGAGATAACATTTCCAATAATAACCCCCCTATGCTGTGCCTTTTCACAAAACACATGAAATCAGATCATGACTGACTTACATTTCTGTCCTTCAAATTGTATGGCAAGTCTTTATCAGTAACAGCTCAGTGATGATATCTGTAGTGATCATGTTGAATGTAAGAATGGAATAATAGTCTAAACCTACACTCAAAATGGAAAAAAGCTGACACAAACCAAATTTTCCATCTACTATTTCTTTTAATGAACTGAACAACAAATTCCCTTGAAAATAAGCTGCTGACAGCATGTCACTGAACACCTTGCCACAGACAGTGCTATAAACTGTGACTACAGTCAATAATACAATAGATTATCAATGTATTATCGACAAGTTTTTTAACAGAAATCATACAATCAACTGAAATTTCACAGGGGCTCATGGAAGACACTGTTTCAAGAATACTAATTCACTAATGGTATACAAAAAATTCTAGATCAAGATGCAGCTAGAAAAAAGAACCGCCTCAACCAACCATAAACACAATTCAAAAAATGAAACAGTCATGCTATTCATGATACAAATATGTTCTGGAGTAAGAATCAGCTAAGAAAAAGAATAACCCTACAAAATCATTGATATGAAACATGAAGTGAAATATACACCCTGCTCATGATGTTAAACACTCCAATTAGCATCTGATAATTTCAGATCTCTTGTAATAAGCCTACAAAACTGATAGACCATATACTGTCAGCAACAGGAACTTTGATTGCAGAAAATTGTGTTCGACATTAGTTGTTTTATCTCCTTAGAGAGGAACAGAAAGGTGTGTCAAAATTTCTGATCCTCTACAATACAAGAGAAAAGAAGTTTCTGGATTTTATTATAGTTCCAAGATAAAAAATTCAGTCTTCTTGACATGAAGGCATTAGAGATGAAGCAACATATCAGTTGGGCAACATTTTGAAAATCTGTTGGAGGATGTTATCTGTAATCAAAGTAGCTTCAAACTGTTTCTACTTATGTTAATAAGTATACTTCTACTATTGTTAATCATCTACTACAAGATATATAACAAATTAGTACAATAATTAGAAACGGGAGCTTTTTTGAAACATCTACTAATAATGTAAGACAATAATCTGATGCCCTCTTAAGTGTAAATATGGCAAATGCCTTTGACAACTAATGCATAATGTTTAAAATCACCACCATCATCCAGAAGGCTTGGATCTTCTGGTGTGTTCCATTTCTTCACACTTGATGAAGAGATGAAACATACTGGTCTGGTATATACTGATCTATAAGCTCCGTGATTCTCATGTTTGCCATATGATCTAGATATTCAATCCATTGTCTCTGGCATTGCTTCATGAGTTCAAAAAATACTGACCTTTTTAATTATGTACTAGCTTGTGTGTGTGTGTGTGTGTTTTCACAAATGTGAGTACACATTTCACAAGTATTTGACCTGTAACTGTAGTATATTTTGTCCTGCAGTTTCATACACATACTGAGGAAAGTTGTAACTCTACCTGAGTAAGAAGTATGCAAAAAGTCATAGACAATGGTTCACCTTTTTAGATATGAACACGGAATGAATTGCGATTGTGTAACATTCTTTGAAGGTTCAGTACTACAACAAGCCTTAATCCTGCTACAGAAACACATAAATGATCCAATAAGGCCTTTGTCAAAAATAGACCACACACACACACACACACACACACACACACACACAAACACACACACACACACAGACTGTGGTCATGTGTGTGTGAGTTCATTCTGTGAAGTTTGGAAGGTAGGAGACAAGGTACTGGTGGAAGTAAAATTGTGAGGACAGGTTGTGAGTCATGCTTGGGTAGCTCAGATGGTAGAGCACTTGCCTGTGAAAGGGAAAGGTCCCGAGTTCGAGTCTTGATCCAGCACACAGTTTTAATCTGCCTGGAACTTTCATATCAGCACACACTCCGCTGCAGAGTGAAAATCTCATTCTGGAAACATCCCCCAAGCTGTGGCTAAGCCACGTCTCTGCAATATCCTTTCTTCCAGGAGCACTAGTTCTGCAAGGTTCGCAGGAGAGCTTCTGTGAAGTTTGGAAAGTAGGCGATGAGGTAATGGCGGAAGTAAAGTTGTGAGGACGGGTTGTGAGTCGTGCATGGGTAGCTCAGATGGTAGAACATATGCCTGCAAAAGGCAAAGGTTCCGAGTTCAAGTCTCAGTCCGGCACACAGTTTTAATCTACCAGGAAGTGTGATATCAGCGCACACTCCACTGCAGAGTGAAAATCTCATTCTGGAAACAATTTGAGATGTCTGGCATCCCCCGTATGACAATTTGGACAGTCCGCCAGAAGGCATGGATGTGGATGACAGCCGCTAGGTGGAGCCCCTATAACATGCAAGTGCTGCTATCACTGCAACAGCGCTGTGCACGAGCCACAGTTGCCAAGCCAGCCTATGAGCACTCATGGTGGCGCAGCGCAGGGGCTCCTAAGTCAGTCACATTCCAACTGTGCTCTTGTATTGTTCATCATACACATAGTTGTTGGTTTCTCATCTCGCTACATCTAGGCTCTTGAGCTGGTTTACTCTTCGCACTTGTACACTGCTGTATGCATTTGTGGCTGTTGTTATTGTTGTCTATAGCTGTCTTTCTGTGGGTTTTGGCAACTCACCATCAACGCCTTCAGCTAGTCGGCTTGTGTTTCCTGATCGTGTCGGATTCCGATTACCAGAACTGCAGCAGCAGCAACAGCTGCTCCTGCAGTAGCAATTGCAACAGCGGTTCCATCAGCAGATGGACCTTTTGCGTCAGGAGATTCAGCTGCTGTCCATGAATAACATGTACAAGGTCCACAATTCACCTGGACTGTAATCACCTCCCAGACAGATTCCCGCCCACCCACATTTCCGCCGCTCAGTCCGCAACCGCGCGACCGCTACGGTTGCAGGTTCGAATCCTGCCTCAGGCATGGATGTGTGTGATGTCCTTAGGTTAGTTAGGTTTAAGTAGTTCTAAGTTCTCGGGGACTGATGACCACAGATGTTAAGTCCCATAGTGCTCAGAGCCATTTGAACCACATTTCCGCCGTTTAACAATATCAAGGAGGATTAGGATACGTATTTGCAGCAGATGAAACAGGACTTCACCAGTTTTCAGGTTTCTGATGATGCTCTCCAACAAATGCTCTTCCTTTCTTGGGCTTCCCCAGACATTTAAGTTGGCTCCCTTCTCAAATCCACTAGCACTGTCTTTCGAGGAATTCACAACAGTTCCAATGCTTCAAGTTCCATCAGTACTACAAGTAAGCAGGCCAGTTTTATTGATGCTGTTAGCGGTGCAGAACTGTTCAAATGCCATAGAAGTGAATTGGGGCCCATTGTCAGTGACGATGGTGCGTGGAAGGGCTTCAGCCACGAGAATCTGCAGAAAGGTACTGAGCCTGGCCGCCCTGGTGGTAGATTTCATTCTGGCCACGTAGGGGTAGTCCATTCTGGCCATGTAGGGGTAGTTTTAATGAGTGTCCACAACAATAAGCCACATCGAGCTGAGGAATAGGCCAGCAAAATCTAGATGAATGTGATCCCTAGGATGAGAGGGAGTACGCAAAGCAGCAAAAAACAAGGATGGAGCGGCCTGATATTCAGCACAGGCAGGACAGCAGTGCACTATAGCCTCCACGTCCTTGTTCAGTCTTGACCAGTAGACATGTCGCCTGGCAAGGGCTTTCATCCAAGACATACCCCAAAGCCTGCGATGAAGGAGTTCCAAGACGTGAGTGCGTAAGGGAGTTGGGATGACAGCACAGTGGGTACCTGCCTCTGCATCAAGCAGGAGCACATTGGTAACAACCAACAAACAATGAGAGAGGTGAGCTCAGGCCTGGAACTCAGGACCAGATGACTTCAAAAAATTAGGGGGCCTCCCATGGAGGACATAGAGTGAGACATGCTGCAAGATAAGGTTGTGGTGCACATCTGCCACTACACAAGTACTGGTAATGGGAAACCCATCCAAGGCGTGCTGTCATAGCACATTGGTGTGAAAAAGAGGAGAGCTCAGTTGGTCAAATGATGGGTCTGGTCCTGAGGGTAAACATGAGAGAGCATCTGCATTTGCATATTACACAGTAGGCTTGTACTTGATGGTATAATTGTAGGAGCTAAGGAAGAGAGCCCAATGCTGGAGCCTCTGGGCCATCCATTCTGGAAGCCGAGAGTGTGGCCCAAAGAGTGCTACGAGTGGTTTATGGTCTGTAATGAGTGTAAACCAGGACCAAAATAGGTACACATGGAATTTATTCACAGCAAAGATGATTGCCAAAGCCTCTTTCTTGATCTGAGAGTAACTGCAATGGGCAGGCATCAGTGTTTTGGATACATAGGCCTTGGGTTGCTCTGTACCATCATCACTATGATGTGCCACCACTGCACCAATGCCATAGGGAGAAGCATCTGCAACCAAAACAAGCAGGCTTAGTGGGGAAAAAGGGTAAGGCAGAATGCAGAATGTAACATGTGCTTCAGCTGTGTGAAGGCCTGTTCACGAGGCCACTGACCACTGGAACAGAACACCTTTCTTCCGCAACTGCTTGAAGGGATACATAATGTGTGGTCCCTGCAGAAGGAACTTAGAATAACAATTCTCTTTCCCCAAAAAGCCTGCAACCCCTGGAGGTTTCGGGGATGTGGGAGAGAATCAATAACAGAAACATTATGGTCAGTGGGCTGAATCCCGTCTTTGATAAGTAAGTGGCTCAGGTAGTACACCTAATCCTAGAAAAACTGGCATTTGTACAGACGGCACTTGAGCCCATATCATGCACAATAGTGAAGAGGGTACATAGGTTATGCAGGTGGTCTTAGTGTGTAGTACCCATGACAAAAGTCATCCAGGTAATTGGCACAAGCTGGGATGAACATGATTAATGGATCCAGTTACCTCTGGAAGATCGCTGGAGCATAAGGTATCTGTAAGTAAGCATTAGCAAGATCTATTTTAGAAAAACATTCACCTCCAATGAGGTTTGAGAGGACGTCCTCTTGACGTGGTATGGGGTAGGTTTCCACCGGAGCTTGGGCATTGATTGTCAACTTAAAATCTCCACAAACCTGGAGGGAACCATTTGGCTTCAAGACTACAGCCAGGGGTGTGGCCCAAGCCCTAGTTTTGACTGTTGCTATGACCCTTGCGTTGTGAAGGCGATTGACTTTGAGGTCAACAGCCACCTGTAAGGAGACTGGAAGAGGAAGTGCATGACATAAACAGAACACCTCATCTGGATGTAAATAAATATGTGCCTCAAAACCGGTGGCGCGCCACAATCCAGACTCAAACAAAGACGCGTACAAAGCACAAAGTTCCTGGAGGGGGACTGTGTCTGAGCTGAACTGAACTTTGTCCATCATGGAGAATCCAGACAACGAGAAAGCATCCAGGCCGAAAATGTTGCAGAGGAATGACTGTTAACAACACACAGCATTAATGGCCGTCTAACCATTTTGTAGGTGGCCGTAGTGGTGAATTGACCTTGAATGGGAATATAGCTGTCATCATATGCAATCAACTTGTGAGAGGGTGGGGCCAATGCTGAGCAACCCATGGGAGCATATACAAGGATATTGTGCAGGGAAACAGTTGCGCCCGTGTCGACTTGGAAATGAACATCCTGACGAGCAATCATGAGATCAATAAAAAACTTGGGGGCGCAAGGATTGCCCTGGGGAATGACGGCCTGAAGCTCATAAGCTCATGCAGCGTCCCATGACTGAAGTTAGGAGTGGGGTTACACTGATCTAATGGCCAATGACAGACAGTTTGGAGTTGTGCACCTTTCCCACAATGGGTGCACCGTGCCTAACAATCATGGCAGTCTGACCATTGATGCCTCACAAAATAATCAGGATAAGGCAGACCAAACTGCTTGTGCTGACATGACTGGACTGGTGCTCAGACATCATTAACAAGTCAGAAATTGTCGAATCAGGACAACGCCATTGGGAAGAAAGCTGCGATCTGCAGGGCGGGCCATAAGACATTCATTTGTTGCCTGCATGATCTCTAAAGAGTGTGCAATTTTCAGCATGTCATCCAAGAAAGGATTGTTGAGCTTGAGGGCTGCAATGCAAACGTCTGGATTGGGAGCTAATTGGACCACTACACCCTGGATCATGGAATCAGCATGTGAGGTTTTGCAAGATGGGTTGGCAAAGATAAATTCACAAGGACGGCTCAGATCTAGCAAATCCAGCACATCAGGCTGGAGATGCTGGAGTTGGCAGTTGTGTGTGTGTGTGTGTGTGTGTGTGTATGTGTGTGCTTGCTTGCTTTTGTGTGTGTGTGTGTCTTTTACAGACAAAGGCTGCAGCAGAAAGCTGTATTTGAGTGTCTTTTAATGTGTTTGTCTGCAACTCGATGTGTCTTCCTTATGGTAAGTAGCAATCTGTCTTTTCCTACGGTGTTGATATTCCTGTCTGGAGTTTCCATTGTCTGATTTTCCATAATGTGGCATGCATTGATGTTATAATAAATAATTCCATAAATAATGAGAAATTTCTCTCATTACACTGTTGAAATGTGACTGAAATTGATAAGAGGTGCCAAAATACATACTGTTATGCATCTAAACTCTCTTTAATGTCCTATTGAAAGGCTCTACACACTACCTTTATCATGTCTGTATATACCATAACTAATAACATAAACAAAGACAAATCGGTTACCATCACCAAAAAATGTCGGTATGCACCGACCTGACTCTTTATTCAAGTGATACTAGCTGAAAACTGGATCTTCTTACTGACAAAAAATGTTCCATCCAACCTTATCAACACCTGATTCCCCTGTCAACTGACAGCCAACTCTGTAGAAATTCCATATGATATATTTAAACTGCATTTATATTTGAATCAGTCTGACATACCAGTCCTGAATTCTCTCACTGACATACATCATACTCTTTTTATCATTGCTTCCATTGGCTTCTATGACAAAGCACTGAATTCACAATTTAACAAATGTATAGTTCTTGAAGACAAACTAATAATACAGATAACAATGGACCATCAAAACTGACCACAGGCAACATCCTTGAAGTGCTACTGGTGTACTGACATTGCAAGCCTACCCTCTATACGAATACCAGCTAGCAACTCTCAAAACAACACATCTGTCATAAAATCGGAGTCCATAATTGGATTGGAAGATTGAAATCTCTTCCCAGTTATACAAAACAATGGGAAGTCTCCCAACAGACTGCGATCAGGAGATCTGAGGCACAGAAGTAATATGCAAAGTGGCGCATTCAGGTGGAGTCAATACTGTGTGACTGCATCCTGTCACAAAGTGAAGAAACCTAAGATGTTGTAATTAACATGTTGCCAATTTCTATACCACAGTGCTCATATTTTCCTGGAATATTAGTCACAGTAAGTAACTTTCCACGATACACTACAGCTGTCTATTGGGCACAAGTTGCTTTACAATGACTTCTGCAATTAGCGAACTCCTTCGAACAGGCCTTAGGCAGCCTGACATAACCAGCCGACTGCCGTGTGATCCTCATATGAATGGCATCATCAGATGTGGACAGGGAGGGACATGGGGTCAGCACACCACTCTCCCTGCTGTTATCAGCTTTTGTGACCTGGAGAACCTTCTAATGGGTCAAGTAGCTCCTCAATTGTCACCACAAGGCTGAGTGCACCCCAGTAGGTCAATAGCACATGATCCCAAACTGTCACCCATCCAAGTGCCAACCACACTCGAAAGTACTTAACTTTGGTGATCTGACAGGAATATGTGTATCCACCACAGCACAGCTGTTGACCCTATGCGATAAATGAAGGTGTAATATAATTTTGAAGTCATGACTGGAATAACAGTGATTTATATCATAATTTAACAAAAAACAATCAGTATAGATCACAAGTGGTGTTTCTTTTTCTGCTAACCAGTTTCAGAGTAGTTTAACCACTGTTCTTCCACATCGATAATTTATATGGAATAATATTACTATAACTAATACACTTTGAAATAATAAGTATTTTAAAATTTGTGATTTATAAAATTCCTGAAATTCCCCAATTTTTCCAGATAAGATGTAATTCACCAAGAACTCCAGGTTTTCTAGAAGAATCACCACCCTGATACTGATTGATTTTTCTGAAAGTGCAATGACTGCTATTACTGGAAATGTATAAAGCCATGGGGCAATGACATGAAAACTACTCTCAGCATTGTTGAGTTATTGATGTAGTATTAATAAAATTACTTAAATTAATCTAACTGATTAAAATTATTTGCTAGACTGGACCTAGGCCTGGACTGTGGGTTGTCATGGGCTGTGCTCTTACCCACTGAGCTCCCCAGGTATGACTCATGACACTTCCACAGCTTTAATTCTGCCAGTACCATTCCCCTACTTTACTAACCTTACACAAGTTCTCTTGCTTACTGTGATGAACTAGCATTTCAGAAATAAACTCACACTCTACATCTTAAATTGGAATGTCATTCATTAAATAGGCACTTAACTCCAACTACTATTTTGGAAAACTTTAGCTAGTATTGCCAATGGCATAAGAAAGGCAAACAATATTTAGAGACCATGTTGTTGTTGTTGTTGTGGTTTTCAGTCCTGAGACTGGTTTGATGCAGGTCTCCATGCTACTCTATCCTGTGCAAGCTTCACCATCTCCCAGTACTTATTACAACCTACATCCTTCTGAATCTGCTTAGGGTATTCATGTCTTGGTCTCCCTCTACAATTTTTAACCTCCATGCTGCCCTCCAATGCTAAATTTGTGATCCCTTGATGCCTCAGAACATGTCCTACCAACCGGTCCCTTCTTCTTGTCAAGCTGTGCCACAAACTCCGCTTCTCCCCAATTCACTTCAATACCTCCTCATTAGTTATGTGATCTACCCATCTAATCTTCAGCATTCTTCTGTAGCACCACATTTCGAAACCTTCTATTCTCTTCTTGTCCAAACTATTTATCGTCCATGTTTCACTTCCATACATGGCTACGCTCCATACGAATACTTTCAGAAACGACTTCCTGACACTTAAATCTTTACTCGATGTTAACAAATTTCTCTTCTTCAGAAATCCTTTCCTTGCCATTGCCAGTCTACATTTTATATCCTCTCTACTTCGACCATCATCAGTTATTTTGCTCCCCAAATAGCAAAACCCCTTTACTACTTTAAGTGTCTCATTTCCTAATCTAATTCCTTCAGCATCAGCCGACTTAATTCAACTGCATTCCATTATACTTGTTTTGCTTTTTTTGATGTTCATCCTTTCAAGACACTGTCCATTCCGTTCAACTGCTCTTCCAAGTCCTTTGCTGTCTCTGACAGAATTACAATGTCATTGGCAAACCTCAAAGTTTTTATTTCTTCTCTATGGATTTTAATACCTACTGTGAATATCTCTTTTGTTTCCTTTACTGCTTGCTCAATATACAGATTGAATAACATCGAGGAGAGGCTACAACCCTGCTTCACTCCCTTCCCAACCTCTGCTTCCCTTTCATGCCCCTCGACTCTTATAACTGCCATCTGGTTTCTGTACAAATTGTAAATAGCCTTTCGCTCCCTGATTTTACCCTTGCCCCCTTTAGAATTTGAAAGAGAGTATTCCAGTCAACATTGTCAAAAGCTTTCTCTAAGACTACAAATGCTAGAAACGTAGGTTTGCCTTTCCTTAATCTTTCTTCTAAGATAAGTCGTAAAGTCATTATTGCCTCACGTGTTCCAATATTTCTTCAGAATACAAACTGATCTTCCCCAAGGTTGGCTTCTACCAGTTTTTTCATTCATCTGTAAAGAATTCACGTTAGTATTTTGCAGCTGTGACTTATTAAACTGATAGTTCGGTAATTTTCACATCTGTCAACACCTGCTTTCTTTGGGATTGGAATTATTATATTCTTCTTGAAGTCTGAGGGTATTTCGCCTGTCTAATACATCTTGCTCATCAGTTGGTAGAGTTTTGTCAGGACTGGCTCTCCCAAGGCCTTCAGTAGTTCTAATGGAATGTTGTCCTCTCCCGGGGCCTTGTTTCGACTCAGGTCTTTCAGTGCTCTGTCAAACTCTTCACGCAGTATCGTATCTCCCATTTCATCTTCATCTACATCCTCTTCCATTTCCATAATATTGTCCTCAAGTACATCGCCCTTGTATAGACCCTCTATATACTCCTTCCACCTTTCTGCTTTCCCTTCTTTGCTTAGGACTGGGTTTCCACCTGAGCTCCTGATATTCATACAAGTGGTTCTCTTTTCTCCAAAGGTCTCTTTAATTTTCCTGAAGGCAGTATCTATCTTATCCCTAGTGATATATGCCTCTACATTCTTACATTTGTCCTCTAGCCATCCCTGCTTATCCATTTTGCACTTCCTGTCGATCTCATTTTTGAGACGTTTGTATTCGTTTTTGCCTGCTTCATTTACTGCATTTTTTATATTTTCTCCTTTCATCAATTAAATTCAATATTTCTTCTATTACCCAAGGATTTCTACTAGTCCTTGTCTTTTTACCTACTTGATCCTCTGCTGCCTTCACTACTTCATCCCTCAAAGCTACCCATTCTTCTTCTACTGCATTTCTTTCCCCCATTCGTGATAATTGTTCCCTTATGCTCTCCCTGAAACTCTGTACAACCTCTGGTTCAGTCAGTTTATCCAGGTCCCATCTCCTTACATTCCCACATTTTTGCAGTTTCTTCAGTTTTAATCTACAGGTCATAACCAATAGATTGTGGTCAGAGTCCACATCTGCCACTGGAAATGTCTTACAATTTAAAACCTGGTTCCTAAATCTCTGTCTTACCATTATATAATCTATCTGATACCTTTTAGTATCTCCAGGGTTCTTCCATGTATACAACCTTCTATCATGATTCTTAAACCAAGTGTTAGCTATGATTAAGTTGTACTCTGTGCAAAATTCTGACAGGGGGCTTCCTCTTTCATTTCTTACCCCCAATCCATATTCACCAACTACGTTTCCTTCTCTCCCTTTTCCTACTACTGAATTCCAGTCACCCATGACTATTAAATTTTTGTCTCCCTTCACTACCTGAATAATTTCTTTTATCTCATCATACATTTCATCAATTTCTTCATCATCTGCAGAGCTAGTTGGCTTATAAACTTGTACTACTGTAGTAGGTGTGGGCTTCGTATCTATCTTGGCCACAATAATGCGTTCACTATGCTGTTTGTAGTAGCTTACCTGCACGCCTATTTTTTTTCTTCATTATTAAACCTACTCCTGCATTACCCCTATTTGATTTTGTATTTATAACCCTGTATTCACCTGACCAAAAGTCTTGTTCCTCCTGCCACCTAACTTCACTAATTCCCACTATATCTAACTTTAACCTAACATATAACATTTAGAGACCATGATAGCAAACAGTAATAGACAGTCTACCCCTGGTATTGTTAACATGTATGGGTCTGTTAGGAGCACCTGGCATAATGTAAGTGCCTGTGAGCATCCTTCACAAATGGGAGAAATTATCAGGAACTTGAGGGTACCAACTGGCCGAAACGAGTTAACAAGCTATGGGTAATGAAAGGGGAAAGGGCTGTGCCACAAGAGAAAGTTGTAGTGCCAATAGAACACTTATAACTTTTGTAGCCTGGCATTTACCTGTAAATGTCAAGTGGTTCAAAACACAATTACATTTGACATTTATTCTGATGTTCAGTGCAAAACTCCCTGCCAATGGCAGGGTGCACCTAACCTCTCACACCAACAGAAATATCAATCAAATTTAGACATTTGAGACACAATCTTGAAAGAAAAGGTATTTTATTTTTATGCAGCACACTGGGACAAGTATGACGCAAGCCACCACTCACCAATGCCCCATGAGAACTCGTGTGCTGTTGTCTAGATGATACTCATTTAAATACTTCCACAAGTTCAGATGAGGCACTGGAGAGTGGTGGCTTGAATTATGCGCATCCCACTCTGCTGTCAACCATAATAACATACCTTTTCTTTCAGTATTCTATCTCTTCTATCTAAATTTGATGTCAATTTTCCTGTTGGTGTGGGAGGTTAGCTGCAGAAAGTTGTACTTAGTGATTCAACAAATATAGTGCCAGAACATAATTCTGACCATGGAGAAATCACATACGGGGTTCCCCAATGCTCAATCTTAGGCCCACTATTGTTCCTCACTTATGTAAGCAATCCAATGTATAATACACAACAAGCAGAATTAGTTCTTTTTGCAGATGACACTAGTATTGTAATCAATCCAAGTATACATACAGAAACAGAAGAAATGGTAAACAATGTTCTTAAATGTACCATTGACTGACTTTGTGTGAATGGTCTCATCATCAATTTTAAAAAGATACAAGATATGCAGTTCTGCACATCTAGGGGTACTACACCAATGATAAGTGTAACACACGGTGAGGAAATTATAAATATGGTGGAAACTTAAAACTGCTTAGGTATCAATGCTGATAAGAATTTAAATTGTAAAAAATCACATTTTGGAACTCTTAAAAACCTAGTTCAGCTACATTTGCACTTAGAATCATTGTCAAACTTGGGACAGAAAGGAAATCAGTAAGATGACATATTTTCATTCCATAATGTCACATGGAAAAATATTCAGGGGTAGTTCATCTTTAAGAAAGGAAGTCTTCATTGATCAAAAATGTGCTGTTAGTATAATTTGTGGTGTTCAACCATGATAATCATTTGGACATCTGTTTAAGGGAATGAGCATTCTGTCTGCTGCTTCATAGTATAGTATATTTGTCACCTCATGAAGCCTATTGTAACTAATCCACTACAGCTCAAAAGTGACAATGATGTATATAATTACCATACCAGAAGGGAAAATTACGTTCAATACTCAACATTAAGGTTGTCTTCACAAGGGGTGCACAATGCTGCAACTAAAAATTCTGATAATTGACCTAGTAGTATAAAATATCTGTCAGACAGCAAAGTAAAATTTGAAAACAGATCGAAAGAACAGACAGCACATATACAAATACATAATTAAGGCGAGGATGCCCGATGATCTCTCTGCAGGGCAGATGCACACCAGCCTCAAACTCTTATGGGAATCAGCAAAATGTTGTGAGTCATGAGGATAATTGGCAAAGGGCACTATATTAGTAGTATGTGGATAAGTTGAGAATTTAGGTCTGACAGGAGGCATGCTATGGTAGTCCGTGCAGTTGCAATGACCACTGTGCTGGATGGCACAGGGGTCAGCACATCTGCCTAATAAGTAGGAGACCCATGTTTGAATAATGGTCTGGCACAAATTTTCAACTTTTCCCATTGATTTAAATCAATGCCCACTCACAGCCAATGTCCTTGACAACTCCAACTATTTTTAACAAAAACACACCTTATAAATGTTCAGCAATTTACAAATTAATTTGTGATGTGAATGAAAAATGCCTCACTGCACATCATTACAATTTATCATGCATATAACCCATGAATATGAAACTAACAAGTATATTTGCTATTTGTTTTCTTCTGGGAGAATGTGTTCAAGATCAAGCATTTTGTTCTTCTCCACAATGCATTCTGTTTTTATGATTATGACACATAAAGTTCCCAACTGCAAAGTCACTGTTTTACTTCATGTGTTCTACTAACAAGGGGAGGCCGCCAATTGTGAAATTCAGATTCGATTCATACGGCGCATAATAAAAGCTCATGGCCAGAGGTGTAATGTGGCAAAGCACCAAGATGCACTTCTCAGCCGTTGTCGAGAAAAACGACAGTTAAAAGAAATCGTTGCGGTGAAATACTCTCGACGATGAGTAATTTTCTACAGCGTCGTGGCGCAGCGGTAAGTGCTCGGGTTTGTAATCCGAAGGTCGCCGGACCAAATCTCGCGCCATGCAATTTTTTTTTATTATTAGTTTTTTGTAATTCAAATATATATATATATATATATATAAATGAATTGCTTATGCATGTTGGTGAAGGCGGATCGCTCTCCAATTGCACCGCCTCCATTTTTCCGTTTTTTTTTTTTTTTTTTTTTTTTAACAGTGTGTACCAAAGCTCTCCCGTCCGCACTGATTTTCGACAATGTTATAAGTTGCGCTAGGGACCGCATCTACCTTCTTTCGAAGTTCGCAGGCAACTACGCTGTTATGGGGTGGCTCATTTCGGCCCATTCAACATCTGTCATTCAAGTGTAACGAGCGAGTAACGGAGTTTATATTTCATACCTGCCACAGCAACTTTGTGTTCATGGGGTCTCTATTCTAATTCGAACGTTTGACTTACGCTATACGTATTCGTTTCGGAATATCGTTTCTACGTCTTCCGTTAACTATGCGTGGTTAACATTATGAAGACAATTAATAACATTTGTGAAATACAACTTTGTTTGCGGAAAACATAAT
The DNA here is from genome assembly GCF_021461385.2 of Schistocerca piceifrons. Lineage (NCBI taxonomy): Eukaryota > Metazoa > Arthropoda > Insecta > Orthoptera > Acrididae > Schistocerca > Schistocerca piceifrons. Next base: position 307,383,617 of record NC_060139.1, on the reverse strand, counting down.
GATGTTCGAAGTCGCCAGTTTTTCCACGACAAACGACTTTCAACAACTTATTATATGCATAATTGTTGCAACTGATTGCCGGGAATTATATATGAATTATAAAAAACAAATACTAAAAAAAAAAAGGTTGCATAGCGCGAGATTCGATCCGGCGACCTTCGGATTACGAACCAGAGCGCTTACCGCTGCGCCACGACGCTGTAGAGAATTATAAATCGTAGAGAGTATTTCACCTCAACGGTTTCTTTTAACTGTTGATTTTCTCGACAACGGCTGAGAAGTGCATCTTGGTGCTTTGCCACATTACACCTCTGGCCATGAGCTTTTATTATACGCAGTATGAATCGAATCTGAATTTCGCAATTGGCGACCTCCCCTTGTAAGTGACCTTTAGTAATCCTTCAATGAGATCTTTTATCTTCTTATTTAATGTGAGCATGAACTGCCTGACAAGATCTTCTATATCTTCATTGGTGCAGAGACTTTAATGATTTTAATTTTTTATTTATTTATTGGTCATAATTTTGACTCTCAATTGCCCCCCCCCCTCCCCCCCAAACACACAATTTCACAACCATATGTGAATTGTTTTAGATCAAAGAGGTACTAAGTGAACATGCTTCACAAGCTGCGATCACAGTGTAGACACTTTTATTGTTCCAAGACGACAGGTTTCAACAGTCTTATCCTGCCATCATCTGATCTTATGGAGCTTGTGGTAAAATTGCCATGTTACATTACATGTATTCAAAGCATAAAAGGCATTCTCCACATACACATATCTTGTTAAAAATCCTGTAGATAAAATGCACACGGCTGATAAAATTAACAGCATAAGACTGTTGAAACAATAAAATTGTCTACACTGTTTTGTTCATTTTCAACCATACCAATTGCCCCACAACACTGCATCTGTACCTTGCAAAACACACTAAACAATGAAAAAGACAAAAATAGCACACTGACTATTATAGTTAATTTACAAATGAGAAGAAACAGCATGTAGTACCTTTTTGATGATGTGCTGTAAATCGTGTTCTAGCAGGCCACGCATCCCGAGCACTCCACTCAAACTGATAGTGAAATTCTGGAGAATTACGATAAACTGTGACTAGTACTTCATCCCCAGGTTGTACATATTGTGTGATATTTTGGTTAGCTAACATATTATCTCCATGTTCACCATCAGGCCGAAATGCACGATTGAAGACAAATATCTTTTCATGGCCGAACATTTCCTACAAGAATGTAAATTCATAATTGTTTGTTTAGTCAAAATGAAGTAGGTACATCTATATATGTTATTAAATTATGGTAAGTTCCTTGGAGCAGAACGTAAACAAAGTAATAAATTATAATAAACTTTGTCAGAGAGCTCTTCCCAGAAATAAATTATGGTCATATTGAGAGAGTTAAGGAATAATAAACTGCTTCAAGATCCGCAGCACCTCCCAAGAACTTTTTGTGATGAACTGTTTACAAAAAATACATCAAATTTAATAGAGAACAAAATTAAATTAGCTTCAAACAAAAACTGATATCATTGCCTTCTTGACAACTACTCCACAGATGAATTTCTGAATGTGTAATAAAATGCTGTGTGTGTGTGTGTGTGTGTGTGTGTGTGTGTGTGCGCACACGCACATATGCTTGTATTTAAGGAGCAACTTAGAACAATCATGTAAATATTCGACATGTTGCCATGTTTTTCAATGAGAAAGTGTATGGTAATTGTAAAACTGATTTGTTCCACATCGTAAGAGAGGAGTCACAATTATGATCCAAATAACTAAACTGGACTAAACCAAAACACTGAAATTGCAGTTTTCATCTCATCTATAATGGAAGAGCTGTGCAAAAACCAAATTCCAAGCTAAAAATCCTATGGAAAGTGCTGTGATGACACAAACTAAATTTCAAGTTGAAAATCCTACAGAAAATACCTTGAAGTTTTCATCAGATTATAAAATGAAAATACTTCCATGAATGTAGTATTATAAACTGTTATTTCTGTATTCTGGATAATATGGCTATCAACACCACCTGGGGATAAGGCCAAAACACTGAAATGATTAGCTAGAAAGCTCGAGACTTGAAGAAACAAGTATGAAGTTTAACTGCGCAGATGATTGTAGTACTAAATAAGATATATGTCTTGTAAATATGTTGTATTGTATGTTAACCAGGGGCCTAGAAACAATGGAGAGGCTCCGTCCCCGCCACAGTTGCAGTGATCCACAACCCCACGACGACTACTGCAGTCGCCACACCGAACCACTCTTTCAAGGTTATTGTAGGGTTGTTCCCCCCCTCCAGTGAACATCACATCAGACGATGCAACCCCTACATTTGCATGGTAAAGTAATGGTGGTGTATGTGTACGTGGAGAACTTGTTTGCGCAGCAATTGCTGACGTAGTGTAGCTGAGGAGGAATAATGAGAACCAGCCCACATTCACTGAGGCAGATGGAAAACCACCTAAAAACCATCCACAGACTGGCCGGGTCACTGGAGCTCGACACAAGTCTGCCGGGCGGATTCGTGCCGGGAACCAGTCACTCCTTCCCAATCCGGAAAGCTGTGCATTAGAGTGCACAGCTAACCGGGCGGGCCTGTGAATATGTTACTGCAAAATATTTCATTGCAGTTGCCACGTAAGATAGAAAGTGTAAAACTTTCCTCAGAGCAAATTAGCTTGTTGAGCAATACCAAGACAAGATATATGTGAGAAATGATAATCTTGTGTTAATTGCTTCATCCAATTTCATCACACTTGCACAAATTTCTATGAAGTACTGCTGTGTTAAAATTGCCAAGCCTTATTAACACTGTCATGCATGTGTAGTATTTTTCTGCAAGTGCCATAACAAAGCAGAATACATCATATTTTGTTGGTTATTTGACCATAAATGTCTGAATGCTCGGTGCTGGAGATAGGGTAGAATTGTTTCTTACTGATGAAATACAGTTTAAGTCGCAGCTGAATTATAATGGTGGTAATATTGTACAGCAAGCACATTCTGGAACTGAATATGCACCTAGTGCAAATGTCTTCATGATTTAAAGTCTGCAAACACAGCATCATAATGGGGCTGAATTTTAGCACCTAAAACCATTGTAGCACATTTTTTGTTCAGATGCACTAGGAGTGTCATCAGTAACACGAAGGAAGTAGCATCTCAGCTGCTTTTTGACAGTAGCTCACGTAAAAGAAAGGCCATGTCATATTTTATTAATCCTCCTGAGATAAAGATTAAAACTGAACATTCTCATTTCTAGCAAAGCAGTTGTCATCAGCAGTAGTGCATCTTTTCTGACAGTGTCCATATTTTAATGTGTGTATGTAACAACTGGTTGATTCAGGGTGAGCAAGTTATAAAACTCCCATCATTTAGTTCTGAAATAGCTGGTAGCACTGCAGTAGTCAAGTCTCTGAAAAGACAGTAAATGCTTAAAAAAAAAAGGAACTTATTACAATTTGGTAACACATTGACTCTGAAATCTTTGTAGCTCACTGCACTTGTTAAACTTGCTCTCAAAATTTGTAATTCTTCTACAGCCTTTGTTCATAATGAATTTGCTCCCAATAAACTCTCTGAGCACTAGAGATGTACAGCCTTACTGAGCTGATTTGCAAGTGGTGAGATGTCAGTATAAAAACTTTGCTGGAAGGACAAAAGATGAAGAACAGATACCAGGAGGCAATTACACTAAATTCTACCCATATTTTCAGTTTTATGCAAAAATTTTCACAGTGGCTAGGCAAGTGGTCTCAAAAAATGGCACTATGTGGATTGAGCACAGACATATTATGACCCTACACACATAATTGATGCTACCATTGATTGGGGTAATTACTGAACCATACAAAGGTGCAGAGCTACATTCTGCCCGGTAAAGGCAGACTGATAATTTATAAGACAGGTTTGGAAAATATCACCAGATGTATGATGGCATCTATCATGTTTCTGTCAGATATTTGAAACAGAAAATAAATGAAGAGTCTAAAGCCATATTTAATGTGTTTTGAAGTCAGCTGATAGTGGAAACATTCTTATTACAAAATATTTCTTTTTTGGATGAACTAACTGTGGTGTCACCGCCAGACACCACACTTGCTAGGTGGTAGCCTTTAAATCGGCCGCGGTCCGTTAGTATACGTCGGACCCGCGTGTCGCCACTATCACTGATTGCAGACCGAGCGCCGCCACACGGCAGGTCTAGAGAGACTTCCTAGCACTCGCCCCAGTTGTACAGCCGACTTTGCTAGTGATGGTTCACTGACAAATTACGCTCTCAATTGCCGAGACGATAGCATAGCCTTCAGCTACGTCATTTGCTACGATCTAGCAAGGCGCCATTATCATTTGCTATTTATCTTGTGATGCATGTACCGTCAGACTGATGTTCACCAATTATGGATTAAAGTTAAGTATTCCAGAAGCTATGTACTATTTTTGCTACTATAAAGACCTTGTCCTGTTCCAGACCTCACGCCATCCTGCGTGAGCTTAAACGCATGCCCTTCGGCCTCCCGTCCTAGTGGATTGGCTGTCTTGCCAGTCCACAAAACTAACTACAGTGGTTGAACAAACTGTTAACTATCTTCAAGATTTAAATGTGGAAGTGTAAGACCACGATTTTGAGATTCTGGATGAACATGAGGTCCACTGCTTCATTATATTAGAGGTTACTGTTCATATAATTATAGAAAAATAATTGTGATTAATGCAAAGTTTTCCTCATGACAGGAAGTAATTTGATAAACACATTTATACTTACACCTGATATTTGTGGTTTACGTTATCTGTCTACTGATGTTAGATGTGTAGTTACACTTATACTGTTGTAAGATATTCACTTACTGAAAAAGAACTTTATTTTCGTAGCAAAAGAATCCAAGAAACATTCTGCTATAACAGAGCCTACTGTTGGTTAACGAAGGATCTCCATTTTGATGTCAACAAGCATAAACACATATCTGTGAACTTTGTGGATTTCTGTTGCATACAGCATGACAATGAAGTAATATCCACATAGTTTACACTAGTATGTGAACATACACATTTATCTTTGAAAACCATGTATGTTTGTATACAGATCTGCTTTCTTCCTTATAGTGGGCCCAGTAATTTCTTCAAGGATCTACATTTTATCATAGCCTGCAAATTCTTTATAATATGGATCTATCTGACAATAGAGCTTTATTCCAGTCCAGCAATTTCAACAGTTTTTTAATGCAATAGGCAATGAGAACTTTTTCACTCGTTTTTGTAGTGGCACTATAATGAATGTGGGGCAATACTCTTAGATTTTCTTTCATAAATGAACATCTGAAAATGGGTTCAACATTTCTGCTTTTGCTTTGCTGTCTTTAATTACAATTCTCATGATATTCACAAGTGTCTGTTAATATTTTGTTAAAGTAGTTGTTTAAGGCATCATGCACTGTCTTCTGATCAGCCAAACCCGTTTCTTGTAGCATCTCTCTACCTATGGCCCTAACTTTGTTTTACACCTATCATGCACTAGTCTCTGTTTCTTTTCACAGTGACCATATGCTACACAGAATCCCTTCCATCATGAACTGTTCTACAAGATACATATCTGTCCAGTCTATGATCTACTGTTTTTTCTGTACTTGAGACATGGTTCTTCTACATGCACCTGTTTAGAGATGGACTTTTAAAGTTTCTCATAAAATGTGACACAACTGCTTGTTTATCTAGTTTCTTGAATATATAAATCTTTCTACCGATTTCAGTTGCCCTTTATACTTTGGTAATCATAGTTGCTACAACAACCTCACAGTCACCTGACACCAGCTGCAATGTGAAGATCCTGAAAGACGAAAGGTATATTTGTTGACATTAGATGCACTATATTTCCATCGAGGCAGGCTTCCAAACTGTCTGTGCTAGGTGGTTTTCAGAGAAGGCAATGAGTATTTTCCCAACGATCAACTATAATTCTTCACTATGTTCATCAGTATGTGTGTAGATTCTCTACAAAACAACAAAGAGGGCAATGTTCAGCACACCACAAGGTAGAACAGTGATCTCTTGTACAGATTTACAAACTACACTCCAAATGTGATAATTGGAAGATGGTTCTCTGAGAAAAGTTGAAGTGGGAGTTCGCCACAGAAACTTTAGGATGTTGTTATCATGAGATTGCTGTAAGTATTTTTGACGTAGAAGAATATACCTTTGAAGTACTGTATGCAAATGAAAGTCTCTAAATTGTCACTTCCAGATGAGTCAGGTTGTCAAGGGGTGAGAGATTCTCCCTGAAACCACTTATGATACATGAACGGAGATGGCACCTACCAATATTGTGTGAGAGACAGATCAAACTGTGAAAATACCCTCAACAGACACAGCTACACCACCTTTAGCTCTTTCCTCAACCATGTCACTCTTTCTACAATGACTGTATGCACTGATCAGTGCATTTCATTTCACTTCTTGCATGAAGGCAGTTAATGGAGAGACACTGTTCCTCTCTTCTTTTTGCTGAGAAGCTTTGCCATTTTGTGAAAATACTGTATTGTCTTTGGATGATGTTTGCTTGCACGAGACTTCAGTCCTTTTCCTTTTACAACCACATTTGCATGTACACATCTTTATTCACGTTCATACTACCATCAAATGAGACAGTCTGTACTGGAGCCAGCATTTTTGTCGAGAGACGCATAAGAAAAGACTGCTAGTGTAAAAGCCTCCGAACTATCATCAATCTGCATATGACTGCTGCTTTATAATCTTCCAACTTCTTTACATTCCATTACTCCTCACTGTAAATTTGCCTTTCTATACGCCCATTGTTTACCAGAGCAGCTTGCACGAAATGGAGGTGATGTATATTATCTTCCGTCTTCATGTGCATCTGCAAACCATTAACCACACATAGGGTGATACAACCAAGTGTTGGCACATACAGTAATGTGGATGATTAGGATTGGCCAGCCAAACCTTAAACAGAGAAATCCTGCTATTATATATTCTAGCAAATTACTGGTAAATTGAAAGACACTATGAATGCAATATTTTTTTCCAGCTCACCATTCATAATTACGTTGTTACTGTTCACCCTCTGTGGATGTTCATTCTGCCACTCTCCTTTCAGCTCACTTACACCAGCTGCCACTAAATCTTAGCAACTGAGGGTGATGCATCTCTCACTTCACACAGTATTCTACAGCTGCTTTGACGACGAGCTAGTATTCTACAGCTGCTTTGATGACGAGCTGAGTGGCTTGAAAACTGACATTGGTTCTATGAGGCAGATATCGACCCAAAGCTTTTTACAGATTTCAATGTTCGGGCTATTCGCTTATGTGCCATCTTGATACACGAGGTGCTACCCAGAAGTTTCCAGAGTTCATCAAAAATAAAACTGCACTTTACCTGGATCTTATTTATCATCATCACCTTCAAAGTAGTATCCTTGGGGGTGTATACACTGCTCCCAGGGGTTTTTCCGTGGACTGAAAGCCCCTTGGAACAAATTTTTTGTGAGCCTGTTTCATATCACTTTGAACCTCCTCAACTGCGTGAAATATTTTCCTTTTTAATAGAGTTTCATTCTGAGGAATTCAAAAAGTCACTCTGCCAGGTCAGGTGAATATCGCAGATTAGAAACAGTTGTCATTCTGTTTTTCACCAGAAACTCCCAGATGATCAATGCGGTGTTGTATGACCTCGCATTATTATGATGAAGGAACCAATTGCCTTTGCACCACTTTTCTCAGACAGAATCCTCTGACGTATCCCATAAGACAGCCACACAACATCGCATCGCATACATCCTGGACGGCAGTGACATTTTCAGGTGTAATGCCAGTTAATGGACATCCTAATTGAAAATCATAGTCTGCCATCTGGAAAAGATTTCAAACATTCGTAAATCTGACTGTGACCAAAGGCGTCTTCCCAAAATGCTTCCTTCAACATGACATGTGTTAGGTGACAGCTTTTCTGAGTCTGAAACAAAGTTCATGCATACACATTGTTCCCAGACACCCATCATCATCAATTGCACATGACGTGCAACACATGAGACTGAGGAAATGCACATAAAAACTAAATACAATCACCTGGAACAAAGCCACCTGAGCCAATAACTATCAAAGGATATGCACAGAGGTGATAAAAGTCATGGGATAGCAATGTGCACATACATGCAAGATATAAAAGGGCAGTACATGGTTGTCTGTCATTTGTACTGTGGCGGTCTGTCATTTGTACTCAGCTGATTCATGTGAAAAGGTTTCTGACGTGATTATGGCCACATGAAGGAAATTATAGCTCGTGCCATATAACATGGTGCTTCTGTGCATAGAGGCAGAGCAGTCAAGGGATGAGAACTGTGCATGCACAGCAGCAGAGAGTGAGCAAACAAAGTCCACGTTGCTAAACTGCGGACAATGGTCAGACTCATTTCCCTACAGTATATTGTATTATATGTTCAAATCTATGAGGGGAATAGTAAATATTAATACCAATTTCGATCAGTCATCATGAGAGAAATATTAATTCACGTCTTTACGACGTTGCATTCACTGCTCCACAGATTTATTCTGTGTGTAGTCGGGAGGCGAGAACAGCTGATACAGCTTTGTGAAGAAACGACAATTGTCTAATGACAAGAACATTGTAACTGCTTGTAATAATTATCATTTATTGTGATTTGAACTGTATTATGAATAAAAATTTAATAAACAACAAAATTAACTTCAAGCACAAACCAAAATCATTATATTTGCTTGACAACTGCTTCTACTCAATAGGATTTTTAAAAATGTGTGTAAGGTGTGTATGTTGATGTGTTTGACTGTAGTTAAGTGTAATCAATGCGCATAAAAAAGACTTAGTGATAGAAAAGAGTACCATAAAAATGGTCAGTAAGTTGTCATATTTTTCACTGTTAATGGGCGTTATGAGTGTAAACTAATTCGTTTGACATCCCAGTTAGGGACCACATTTATAATCCACTGAACAAGCGAACAACTAACCGTCAACTGCAAATAACTCCAGAGAATCTCACCGATAACATCGAAATCCACCGATATCTCGACAAGTAACAGTTATTGTCATTTCAGGGCCTTATCCAGTACGTGCCTTGAAAATGACAGGGGTTTACATGTGGAAACATTGGACTTCTGACAAATTTATCTAGCTGCATTCTCGTGTGCTGTTAGAGCATACGACATGGTGAGAGAAGCTTAACTTCTCCTTGAGCAATGTGTTGAACATTATAGTCTACATAATTCAAAGGATACAAAGCCCTACTCAGAAAGGCTACGAAATTCTCTTATTATGTATGCAACTGATATGTTGACAATGCTGACATGTTTCAGATAGATTATATAATGGTAAGACAGAGATTTAGGAACCAGGTTTTAAATTGTAAGACATTTCCAGGGGCAGATGTGGATTCTGACCACAATCTATTGGTTATGAACCGTAGATTATAAATGAAGAAACTACAAAAAGGTGGCAATTTAAGGAGATGGGACCTGGATAAACTGACTAAACCAGAGGTTGTACAGAATTTCAGGGAGAGCGTAAGGGAACAATTGACAAGGAGGGGGGAAAGAAATACAGTAGAAGAAGAATGGGTAGCTTTGAGGGATGAAGTAGTGAAGGCAGCAGAGGATCAAGTAGGTAAAAAGACGAGGGCTAGCAGAAATCCTTGGGTAACAGAAGAAATATTGAATTTAAAGGAATTGAAAGGAGAAAATATAAAAATGCAGTAAATGAAGCAGGCAAAAACGAATACAAACGTATCAAAAATGAGATCAACAGGAAGTGCAAAATGGATAAGCAGGGATGGCTAGAGGACAAATGTAAGGATGTAGAGGCTTATCTCACTACGGGTAAGATAGATACTGCCTACAGGAAAATTAAAGAGACCTTTGGAGAAAAGAGAACCACTTGTATGAATATCAAGAGCTCAGGTGGAAACCCAGTCCTAAACAAAGAAGGAAAAGCAGAAAGGTGGAAGGAGTATATAGAGGGTCTATACAAGGGCGATGTATTTGAGGACAATATTATGGAAATGGAAGAGGATGTAGATGAAAATGAATTGGGAGATATGATACTGCGTGAAGAGTTTGACAGAGCACTGAAAGACCTGAGTGGAAACAATGCCCCGGGAGTCGACAACATTCCATTAGAACTACTGAAGGCCTTGGGAGAGCCAGTCCTGACAAAACTCTACCAACTGATGAGCAAGATGTATGAGACAGGCGAAATACCCTCAGACTTCAAGAAGAATATAATAATTCCAATCCCAAAGAAAGCAGGTGTTGACAGATGTGAAAATTACCGAACTATCAGTTTAATAAGTCACGGCTGCAAAATACTAACGCGAATTCTTTACAGACGAATGGAAAAACTAGTAGAAGCCGACCTCGGGGAAGATCAGTTTGGAATCCGTAGAAATGTTGGAACACGTGAGGCAATAATGACCCTACAACTTATCTTAGAAGCTAGATTAAGGAAAGGCAAACCTACGTTTCTAGCATTTGTAGACTTAGAGGAAGCTTTTGACAATGTTGACTGGAATACTCTCTTTCAAATTCTGAAGGTGGCAGGGGTAAAATACAGGGAGCAATAAGCTGTTTACAATTTGTACAGAAACCAGATGGCAGTTATAAGAGTTGAGGGACATGAAGGGAAGCAGTGGTTGGGAAGGGAGTGAGACAGGGTTGTAGCCTCTCCCCGATGTTATTCAATCTCTATATTGAGCAAGCAGTGAAGGAAACAAAAAAAGATATTCGGAGTAGGTATTAAAATCCATGGAGAAGAAATAAAAACTTTGAGGTTTGCCAATGACATTGTAATTCTGTCAGAGACAGCAAAGGACTTGGAAGAGCAGTTGAATGGAATGGACAGTGTCTTGAAGGAGGGTATAAGATGAACGTCAAAAAAAGCAAAACAAGGATAATGGAATGTAGTCGAATTAAGTCGGGTGATGCTGAAGGAATTAGATTAGGAAATGAGACACTTAAAGTAGTAAAGGAGTTTTGCTATTTGGGGAGTAAAATAACTGATGATGGTCGAAGTAGAGAGGATATAAAATGTAGACTGGCAATGGCAAGGAAAGCATTTCTGAAGAAGAGAAATTTGTTAACATCGAGTAAAGATTTAAGTGTCAGGCAGTTGTTTTTGAAAGTATTTGTATGGAGTGTAGCCATGTATGGATATGAAACATGGACGATAAATAGTTTGGACAAGAAGAGAATAGAAGGTTTCGAAATGTGGTGCTACAGAAGAATGCTGAAGATTAGATGGGTAGATCGCATAACTAATGAGGAAGTACTGAATAGTATTGGGGAGAAGAGAAGCTTGTGGCACAACTTGACCAGAAGAAGGGATCGGTTGTTAGGACATGTTCTGAGGCATCAAGGGATCACCAATTTAGTACTGGAGGGCAGTGTGGAGGGTAAAAATCGTAGAGGGAGACCAAGAGATGAATACACTAAGCAGATTCAGAAGGATGTAGGTTGCAGTAGGTACTGGGAGATGAAGAAGCTTGCACAGGATAGAGTAGCATGGAGGGCTGCATCAAACCAGTCTCAGGACTGAAGACCACAACAACAACAACATGTTGACAAACACATTTCTTAACCCATGAGTCTTTAAAACTAAGAAATGTTATTACTTTGTTCCAAAATCTACATCACAATGCCACTGTCACTTCTATTTGAATGTGTTTCTGAACAATCTGATTGTAAATTTACGATGGTAGGTTCAAGGCTTATATTCATCATCACTTCCCTGTAAAATTATTCTGTCTGCAGCTTTTCAGCATGCCGCACAGACTGTGCCCATGCTACAGGTGGAATGTGGCCTATTGCCTTATGCACCAGCGATTCAGTGAATGTTACCTTGAATGTTTTTTTTTCCTCCCACATAGCCTTATCCTTTGCCCTGATTAATTCAATGGGGCTAAACTGACAATGACACACGGGTAAATGCAAAACTGTGTGACCCCCTTCACATGCAAAGGAAGTCAAGTATGTTCTGTCACGTGACTTAATTAATGAACTGCAGGGGATTGGCATGTGTCTGGTTTATACTGTGCTAATATTTTTATTTTTAAGCCACGAAAAAATCCACTTTTCTAATGTTTATACTTGGTGTTTTCTCTGCAACAGTTGAATTATAACCAGCAATGACCGACTTTGAAGCAAGGTATGACAAGAATTGTGAATCACGTCGCAAAACTGACAGCATTCATTTCTGAATGGCAGTCACTGCTTTTTTTCTTACACATAAACAAGTTTACTTTCAGAAACAAAACCAGAAGAAGAGTCAGCATGCAGAATAATTATCTGAGAACCTATTCCTACGAAACATTTAAAACCGCCAGAACCATCACTCATTTTCCAGCAGATCTTCCTGGAATGATTCTAATTGACCCATGTTTCATCAAGGTATACATTGTTGAACTAACTTCTTCTCTTCTATCGTGAATCTTTATGAGATGTAGTTCATGCTGCACCTATACCACTTCTTTCAACTAAAAACTCTCTTCTTAACGTATCAGGAGCCAACATCTTTTAAAATTCTTTACATTGATGAAGTGCTTACCATTGAAGTTATTTTCTCCTGCATAACTGTAACACGTTTTTGTAATGTCGGGCATTCACCATTCATTTGGAGCACTTTAAAACATCGTTGTTAAAACCATCCATTTCTGTTACAGGTTCCTTGCGATTTTGATGCTTTTCAGGCAACACGAAACCAACTTTTTCTACTGTTCCTACAGCTCCCACACTTTCATTTACAATTCTCTTTACGTTCTCTTGCAAGCACCACATGGTTCTGGAGTCCGTTCTTGTGTTTTCAAATGTCAACAACAGGATTCAAGTTCACATTTGAAAAAGCTATAAATGCAGAAAATAATCCACCTTGCCTGCCTGTGAAGCACTTCACATTTTTTGCCATCACCTGCTTTTTTTAAGCACTTATTACAGATACACATTCACACCTATACTGCTACAAGGAAAAAAGATACAGAAAAACTGACAGTTGAATGAATAATTCGGTAATTCGGTTGTCACGAAGTAAGGCAACAGTGCAGCATGTAGGAGCGAGGTTCTCATTATCTAGCTGTAAGTCACTGCTAGCCACTCGTAAAGAGAATGAATATTATTGGCTGCCAGTGGCTAGTGGAGGAGGATACACAGAATGGCTGAAAACTGGGCTGCCTTCCAACGTGACGTAGACTTTAACAAACTTTGAATGCAGAATGGTAGTTGGAGCTAGATGCATGGGTCATTCCAGTTCAGAAATCATTAGGGAATTCAATATTCAGAGATCCACAATGTCAAAGAGTGTGCTGAAAATACCAAATTACAGGCATTACTTCTCACTACGGACAACGTAGTGGGTGGTGGCCTTCACATAATGGCCAAGAGCAGTGGTGTTTGTGTAGATTTGTCAGTGCTAACAGATGAGGAACACTGCATGAAATATCAACAGAAATCAATGTGAGATGTATGATCAATGTATCCATTAGGATAGTGAGGCAAAATCTGACGTTAATGGGCTATGGCAGCAGATGACCGACACAAGTAATTCTGCTAATAGCATGACATCACCTGCAGCACCTCTTCTGGACTCATGACCATTTATCAGTTGGATCCTAGACAACTGGAAAAGCTGTGGCCTGTTCAGATGAGTCTGATTTCAGTTGGTAAGAGCTGATGGTAGGGTTTGAGTGTGGCACAGCCCCCATAAAAGCTGTGGACCCAAGTTGTCAACAAGGCACAAGGCATTTTGCAAGCTGGAGGTGGCTCCATAATGGTGTGGGCTGTGTTTACATGGAATGGACTGGGTCCTCTGGTCCAAATGAACCAACCATTGACTGGAAATGATTGTGTTCAGATGCTTGAAGACCATCTGCAGCCATTCATGGGCTTCAAACAATGGAAAATCTTGGATGGAATGTAACAATATTATGAAAAGGTAAGTTGACATCTAGTGGAAATCGGGTTTTCTGCCGGATATCAGCGTCTTCCAAACACGATATTTCGACGTCATTACTTGACGTCTTCATCAGGTGTTCCCTGAGACTGGCTGCTGGCTGGACCAGGTTGCATATTTATGCCTGCCCGGTGCCTAGTGTTCTGTTTGTCGTTCCCTAGTCGGTCCGCGCCCGCGAGTCGCGCTATCCTGCCACTCTAGGTGTTCCCTATACCGTCCGCGGCCACTCTGGCCGCCTCCCAACTGCGGTCGTGGCCTCCTGGTGTTGCCTTCTCGGTCCGGGCCCATGAGTGGCGCTCCCCTGCCACTCTGGACATTCCCTATTCCGGATAGCGCGACTCGCGGGCGCGGACCGACTAGGGAACGGCAAAGAGAACACCAAGCACCGGCAAAGAGAACACCAAGCACCAGGCAGGCATAAATATGCGACCCGGTCCAGCATGCAGCCAGTCTCAGGGAACACCTGATGAAGATGTCAAGTAATGACATCAAAATATCGTGTTTGGAAGACGCTGATATCCGGCAGAAAACCCAATTTCCACGAGATGTCATCAAATCGCCGGGAAAGTCTAAGAAATTACATCAAAAGGTAAGTTGCTACTCACCATATAGCGGAGATGCTGTGTCGCAGATAAGCGCAACAGAAAGACTGTCACAAATAAAGTTTTGGCCATTAAGGCCTTTGTCAACAATAGAACACACACACACAAATTGTTGTATAATTCGATTTGAATGATAAAAGGATGTAAGGCTACACAGTCATATCAAAATACAACTGTGGCAGACGACACCAATGTCATATAATCCTTGCTGCTGTTTATCATCATGCTACTCAGACATGATGGCACCACAACTGGTGGGTCAAGATAGTCCACTGTTCTTTCATGAGCTGGCCGTGGAGAATGTATTCTGCACATTGTCAAGGAAGCACACATCAATGTAGAATGTGATTCATCTCATAGGACCACATGAAGGGTATTCAACCACCAATTTGTTAGTCTGTCTTCAATCTTGTTTACAGATGTGGTAGTGTTGGGAAATATGATATAGCAAATTACCACAACCAACATTTGTGAGTGGATGAAAATTGAAATTGTAATATTTGAACACCAGCAGCAAGTTAAAATTAATGCATAAGCAGGAAATGTGCCTGACACTCCTGTAGTTCTCTCAGAAGTTTTTAAGGGTGTTGTCAATAATATCTCTATTCACAACTCTCTTCCACACTTTTAAAGTGATGTGCAACAGCAAATAAGAGGAAGTGTGTGGTTTATGCATGATGTGACTCCAGAAAATTTTGCAGTTGTATCTGTATCTCTGCATTTGTAACTAAAGGTGTTACGTAACTCATGATCTGTAAGTTCTGTGTAAATAAAGCTGTTATGCTGAGGTGAATTTATATCACTTTCTAATTGCTACCACACATTTTCTGGTGCTGAAATCAGAGAACAGCACAGACAGGAATTTGGAATCTCAGCATTTATAGAAAGCAATAAGTGCATTCATGCTCTGCAGGCACTTCATTTGCTATGTGGTGATGGTTTCTGTACTGGAACTACCTCGTCAAGTTGTCCTCATCTTGAGTACTGCAATTACTTTGAGAATAATGTTAGGTTCTCTTTCCAAGACACAATTAAGTGAGGATAGCCCTTTTCATGCAGAGATCCATCAAATACAACTAGCCACTTAATGCTTCCAAGTCTCTTTTTATCACTATTTGATGGGACAAATAGAAGTGTCAACCAAGTTTTGGGGAAAGCCAGTTCAATGTATTCATTTCATATGTAATTTGACTTCTGTGCGTCCTAAGCAGCACGGAGGAAGCTGTTCTTCTCCAGATGCTTCTGAAAAATGATGAAGTGCTTCCCAGCTTTACATATGTTATTTGGAATAACATTTGCCACTTCTTGTGGGAAACAGTCTACCCTTCAGGGAATCTTGATAGAACAGGTGGTGTGATATTCCTCGGGAGTGCTGAAACCTTCATACTCATTGATTGTTGCTGATTGCTGCACATTCCTATTGTCTCTAAATCTCAAAAGCTTCGCACTGTGTTGTTAAAAGAATGAATGAAAGGCAGGTTGATTAGGTTAATGATGGCATGATTTATAGAAACGCTTGGGCAGCTTCCACTAAGGATCCAGCCAAATTTCGAAGGCAGTAAAGCTGGTAATGGGGAATCACATATTGGAGAGTGTCTTTAACAGTTTTGCAGTACTGGTATGCTCTAGTTACAAGTTTAGTGGAGAGATCATTGTATCCTTCTGTGGGATCAGTCAATTGTGAATTGCAAATTTGTTGCGTTTTTAACTACTCAGGTACTGACAGAAATCTCAAAAATGAATGAGATCTCTCAAAGGTGGTAACTGTAATGTGAGCACAATTGCTCGAGCTATCAGGTGGACCAGCTGACACGAGTTCAGTGTGGCAAATGAATACTCAAGGCATAGGATGAAAGTGGACGAATCATGACAACTTTCAGTTTCAAACTGTTGATCAGTAATCTTCTGATGAAGCTAGACTGGCTGCCACCATCTAAAACACACTTGTGAAACCTGGTAAATGGACACAGCCTGTCTGAAGGTAAATGATCCTAAACATCTGGTATTCACATTTCTAACTGAACTGTGCTTGGCAGGAGTATCTCACGAAGTAGAATATTCTGCATTGCAGCAGAGTGACTTGTGGTGACCTTTATTGCATGAGACAAATGCTCTTCCTTTCTTCATTCTGTTTCTTACAGTGTGCCCCTGTTTAGAAGTTCATCCCAATCTACTAAACCAAGTAACAAAGTTATCTTGAAACAAACTTTTCCTTATTAGGAATACTCAGGTCACTAAGCACAGGGGACATAAAAAGTGCCGGTTGCTTTTAACAGGCTTCTTTTGGTAGTTATTGTCTGAGATATTTTACTGAAAGTTTCATCCTGACCCACACAACTTGTACCACATTGCATTCTACTGATTTCCCACAATGCGTAAAGTTCTTGTGATGGGTCACCCTTCCAATTTCCATACTTAAATCAGTTGCACATCAAACTGGCTCCTCCCAAAGTTCAGCAGACACTTTTTATTTGCCCCATCAAACAACGATGAGGTACATGGAAGCATCAAGCAACAAGTTATATTTGACACATCTTCTCATGAAAATGGCTTTCCCTCTCTTAATGATGTCTTGTACAGGGGCTCTAACCTTCTTCCTGAAGTAACAGCAGTAAGCGTACATTTTCATATATAAAACTTCACTGTTGTCACAGATGTTACCAAGGCCTCTTTGCAGTTTGTTCTTCATCCAGATGACAGAGACCAGATGAGGTTTTTCTTGTACAGAGACCATCACCACAGAGCAAATGAGGCAATCAGTGACAGAAGAAGAACTATTTACTGATTCAAATGCCAAAAAGCACCTATAGTTGGATCCTAAAATCTTGAGGCAGTCATGAAATACTTTCTTTTGGGCTTAAATGTAGTCTGTTTACTATCAACTGATTTCTCTCATGAGTCAATTCCAGTTGCCTATGTTAAAAACTGGTGACAAGCTCTAAGCAACTGTTCAGAATATGGAAATCAGATGGAAGATGTCGTGTTGATCAGTATGAAGGCACTGGTAAAATATCACAGGCAATAACCACCAAAAGAAGCTTGCTACAAGTAATTACTAGTTTTTGTGGCCTCCTGGCTCAGTGGCCCCAGTATTCATGATGGTGAAAATTTTACTTCAATATGCTTGGCTATTTGGCCAAGGTGGGATGAACACCTTTTTAGCATCTTGCCATTCACTGGTGCACTTGGATGTCAGCCCTTCCAAGTCTATCACACATTTATATACAAAGATAAATCAGAACCTCTGAAGATGGAAAAACCTGCACCCATGTTTTATTTGGTGTTCCTAAGCTAGTATACGATGTGGTGTATGTCAGGTGCATTGTAAATAGCGACTTTCATGTCAAACTGACGAATAGTGTAAGCAGACTGTCACCTATGAGGAGGGTTACATTACCATGACTGGCACTGCTGGCAACATTAATGGGGATGAGGCTTCTACGTTATTACTGTAACGCTTCCAAGAAAGACAAAAGTGTGGTCCACTTTTTGGGCTAGCTCCACGGTGACCCTTGCTTGGTTAAAGGGTAGTCCAAATAACATAGAAAACTTTTGTATAGCAAAGAAACACAGAGATTCATAAGTACACATCACTATCCCAGTGTAGATACTGTCTAGGTAAAGACAATCCTATGAATCAACTGTCAACAGGAAAAATGCATAAAACCTTACATACAATGGACATGTGGTGGCATGGGCTGCCTCAGCTTTCATAACAGCCCAGTTGCTGGCCAAATAAATATTGCAAGTATATCACACCTGTTTCTTAACCAAAAACTAATGAATCACACCCAGATCCCCATATCCTCTTGACAAAGACACCCCAGCCACTGATGGATACTCAAAGATTTAGTTTCTATTGCAAACTGTTGCAAGTCACTGCCTACAATCTCCATCTGAAAAAGAAACTTATTGACAAGGTGCATTTGCACGGCAAATTTACAGTGGAAGAAATGGTAGCAGTTTTACATTATTGGATCAAAGATTTCTTTTCCCCTGGAAATCAAGGCTTTGAAGGAAAACAATCTCTTATTCAATGGATCAAAAATAAAGTCTCAATTCTTTTTTGGATGAGGACCGGTTGCATCAAATGGTCATCTGCATTAAGCCAAATTAATCATTGAAGAATGACATACACTTATGCTGGACAGAAACAATCCTACATACTCACATCCATTTGCGAGGTTCGCTCAAATGAAACCTGGTCAGTGCGTCCACCTTTGCCTTACACATAAGGTGGCACCTCTCAACTGCTGGTATGATGGCGCCATCTATTGGTAGAGAGACTGACGCATGCACACCATTTGATGTTACATAGCACCAGTGTGGCTTCATGCCGAAGAGAAGGTGATCACACAACGTATCGTCCACTACCGAACACGCAGGTGAGAATGTAGGAACAACGAGGAGTGATTCAATTTTTGGCAGCGGAGGGAGTAGGAGGCTATGAAATGTATCAACGGATGAAGGCTGTGTACGGTGAGTACAGCCTTAGTCGTTCAAGTGTTGTGGAATGGCGCAACCGATTCCTTGAGGGGCGCGAGTCACTGGAAGACGATGCTCATCCTAGACAGGCTCATCGTGTCATCACACTGGAAATGGTTGCAGAAGTGAATGCCTTAATCTTGGGCAACCGCAAAATCACCATGGACCCAAAGAGATAATGGAACTATGGGTGGCACTCTCTGCTAGTAATATGTACCACTAGCCAGGCGGGAATGGTGGTAGGAGAGAATTGTTAATTCAATCAAAAGATGTCTCTGAAAAGTATTTGCCATTCCAGCATGGTTTAGGAACAATTATAGACTGTGCTCATGTATACTGAAGCCTCCCTCAACTCAAGGTCAATGGCCCATAGTGGAGAAGTAGTGCTCTCACCAGCACACTTCCTCACAGGAGAGAATTATGTCATTGCCATGAGGACCTGAGCCAACAAATATAACAGACTTGACAAGATAATTCAGGCTCATTCATAAAGTAGTAGGAGATTTCTGGAAGCACGGGGGCAAAAAGTATCCCACATCCTTGAGCAATGTCCACTAAGTCAAACACCTGAAGGGAAGATAGATGAGGACTCATGTCAGTTACGTCAACCTTCTGCAAGAAGTAGTTCTCCCACAGCACTGGTGGTAGAAGGCTGAAGTGTCAGACTGAAAGAAGGCAAAGACAGAGTACCCCACATTGCCATCCTTTTCACCGCTGATACCTCATCAGGCTTGTCCAGCTGGTCATACTCATATAGGGAGACCGGAGTGGAGAGATCATGGGGGATCCTAAATGTCGTCTTTGCATTTGTATCTATACCTCTCCAGACATTATGTCACTTCGATAGTCTGTAAGTTCTGTGTAAATAAATTATGTGATGACTGATGTTAGATCATGTCCTAATATCTCCTACACAGCCTTTATGTTCCCATGACTTCAAACCCTAATGAGTTCACATGAACAAACTGCATTACGCTGCCAACATTTCTAATGCAGAGAGACCTTTCACTACTGTGTCAGAGAAGCCTGCGAAACCACCTGACACCGTACAAGAAATATGAAAGTGTTGGATACTACATCGTCTGATGCATACACACATATGTAGAACCAAGGGGAGGACATTTTGAACATTTTTTATGATTTTCTGAGTTGGGAGCTCTGATAATGTTCTTTCATTATTAACTAATGAAGGATATTTGGACATACGTATTTATTCATCTTTTGTTTTTGTGGGAGTAATCTGCCCCCAAAGACGTAAAATGTATTTCTCATACACCCTGTGTAATATTCAAATACAGTTATTTGATCCACAGAGAAAAACAAAGGGAAGGAATGGAGGGAGATCAAATAAGAGAATAAAATGGAAGACACAGAAATCTAAAACATAGCATGTAAAGAGTACTCAGTGTGAAGTAGAACATCAAAATACGATGGAACTGATATCTTTATACCAGAAAACTCAGTTCAGTTTACTTTGCTACTGTTTTAACCTGCACAAAAATGCTAGCATAGTTCCCTAATTTCTCCCTCTTTTGTGTTAAAGACCGATTTTATGTAGTAAAGCTGTAATTCCATAAAGTAAGTGCAAAAAATCAATTCACTTATTAAACAGGAGAAGTGATTATTCTTTGTAAAGTTGTATACTTCAGCTAACTTATTAACACTCATACACTCTAGTAGATTTACAAAGACTGACCCAAAAGTAACCAGAATTTCTTTCTTGCATGTGTTCTTTAGTTGTTTTGCCTGAACACTATTTTATTTATTTATGTGATCAGTTGGTTAACTGTCATCCCGGTGAAAGTGTCAGGTCACAGTTTTTGTTCCCGTAAATAGTTTCATGTGTTTGTTGATTCTTTATTAAACTCTTCCACATCCTGAAAACACTTTCCTTTTACCCCTCCCGTCATTCTATTATACAGTAAAAAGTCACAGGTGCTGTATCCAGTAGAGTGGGTGCAAATCACAGTTATTTTCAGAATGAGATTTTCACTCTGCAGCGGAGTGTGCGCTGATATAAAACTTCCCGGCAGATTAAAACTGTGTCCCGCACTGAGACTCGAACTCAGGACCTTTGCCTTTCGCAGGCAAGTGCTCTAAAGTTTGGAAGGTAGGAGACAAGGTACTGGTGGACGTAAAGCTGTGAGGACGGGGCGTGAGTCGTGCTTGGTAGCTCAGTTGGTAGAGCACTTGCCCACGCGAAAGGCAAAGGTCCTGAGTTCGAGTCTTGGTTCAGCACACAGTTTTAATCTGCCAGGAAGTTTCATATCAGCACCAAGCCATGTCTCCGCAATATCCTTTCTTTCAGGAGTGCTAGTCCTGCAAGGCTCGCAGGAGGGCTTCTGTAAAGTTTGGAAGGTAGGAGATGAGGTACTGGCGGAAGTAAAGCTGTGAGGACAGAGCATGAGTCGTGCTTGGGTAGCTCAGTTGGCAGAGCACTTGCCCGCGAAAGGCAGAGGTCCCTAGTGCCAGTCTTGGTCCGGCTCACAGTTTTAATCTGAAAGGAAGTTTCACAGTTATTTTCTTTTTGGGAAAAACTTACCCAACACTCAGTGCTGTGAGATGAACAGCACAGTTACATAGGAGAAGTCCATCCTATGGTCACAATAATACAGGATGATTTTCCAGTGTTTGATGTGTGGCTTGTGGCGAGGTTATCAGTGCCCGTACCAATTCACAACCTTTGCTCAGTCCAATCTTTGCCACTTTCATGAATGATGATGAAATGATGAGGACAACACAAACACCCAGTCATCTCGAGGCAGGTGAAAATGCCTGACCCCGCTGGGAATCGAACCCAGGCGCTCGAGAAGTGAGACGCGACCGTGAGACCAAGAGCTGCAGATTCCAGTGTTTGACTCAGTTATTTTAATACCTGAAATTAGTAATGTTAGCTATAGTACCTAGGGGCATAATTAATAGAAGAAGACCATCCCCTTCACGACAGGGGGCTGTGTTGCACGTGTGTGTGTGTGTGTGTGTGTGGACGGGGACTTTGACCTAATGTTGGTCCCCTTTTGTTTTGCTTTCTCCATCATGGAAATTAAGGGCTCTTCATTGCCTTCATTGTTGCTTGGTTTTTGCAACAGCATGGCTTATTGCCTGTACTGGTTTTCGACCAAAACTGGTTATCAGAATGTTGTTTTGTCATGTCTTCAACTATGCAACTGCAAAACTGCTAAACAAGTGAAACAGCCCTTCTGAAACAAAACAAATGAACCTGACTGATGCTTCCACGCAGACAACAAGTAGTCGGTTGATTTAAAACATTGTGTAGCAGAGAAACTTAGCAAGAGAACCCATCATTATAGCCCCTCCACCCACAAGAGAGGAATTCTAATTACTTTTGTATTACCCTATGCATGCCCATGTTTTAAAATTTTTCTCTGAATGCGAGCACCAAATAGTAAGCAGTCATCTGTATTAGCTTATATATTTTATTTTATTTTGGAGAAAAGAGAATCAGCTTTAGGAACATAAAGAGCTCAGATGGAAAACAAGTACCAGGCTGAAAGATGGAGGGAATATACAGAGACAGGGGAAATGAACTTGAAGGCAATATTGTAGAAAGGGAAGAGGAAGTAGATGAAGATGAGATGGGAGATATTATTCTGTGAGAAGAATTTGACAGTGCACTGAAAGACTTAAACTGAAACAATGTCACTGGAATTGACGACATTCTGTCAGAATTATCAGTATTCTTGGGAGAGTCAGCTATGGCAAAAAATTCCACCTGGTGTGCATAATAGCAAAGACGGGCTAAATAGCCTCAGACTTCAAGAAGAATTTCAAAAAAGCACAGGTGCTGACAGATGAGAATGCTACCAAACTACCAGTTTAATAAGTCATGAGTGCAAAATACTAGCACAAATTATTTACAAAAGGATGGAGAAACACAGAAGCCAACCTTAGGGAAGATTACTTTGGGTTCTGGAGAAATGTAGGAACATGTGGGGCAATACTGAACCTGCGAATTGTCCTGGAAGACATATTGAGAAAAGGCAAACCTACATTTACGGCTTCTGTGGATTTGGAGAAAGCTTCTGACAGCGCTAACAGGAGTGCACTCTTTGAAATCTGAAGGTAGCAGAGGTAAAATACAGAGGGATGAAAGGCTATTTACAAGCTGTACAGAGACCAGGAGGCAGTTACAAGAGTCATGGGGAATGAAAGGGAAGGAAGTGAGACAGAGCTGTTGCTTATGCCCTATGTTATTTAATCTGTACACTAAGCTAGCAGTAAAGAAAGCTACAGAAAATTTCTGCAAAAAAATTAAAGTTGAGGAAGAAGAATTAAAAATATAGAGGTTTGCTGATGACATTGTAATTCTCTCAGAGATAGTAAAGGACCTGGAAGAGCAGCTAAATGGAAAGGACAGTATCTTGAAACTAGGGTAGAATATGAACATCAACAAATGCAAAACAAGGGTAATGGAATGTAGTAAATTTTAGTCAAGTGATGCTGAAGAAATTAGATTAAGAAATACTACACTAAAAGTAGTAGTGTGTTTTGCTCTTTGGGCAGTAAAGTAACTGATGATAGCCAAAGTAGAGAGGATATAAAATGTAGACCGACAATGGCAAGAAAAGTGTTTCTAGAGAAAAGAAATTTGTAACATCGAATATACGTTTAAGTGTTAAGAAGTCTTTTCTGGAAGTATTTGGAGTGTAGTGCCATATGCAAGTGAAATAAAAACGATAAACAGTTCTGAAAAGAAGAGAAGAGAAGCTTTTGAAATGTGGTGCTATAGAAAAATGCTGAATATTAGATGAGTTATCATCATCATCATCATTTAAGGCTGATTATGCCTTTCAGCGTTCAGTCTGGAGCATAGCCCCCTTATAACATTCCTCCATGATCCCCTATTCAGTGCTAACATTGGTGTCTCTTCTGATATTAAACCTATTACTTCAAAATCATTCTTAAGCGAATCCAGGTACCTTCTCCTTGGTCTGCCCTGACTCCTCCTACCCTCTACTGCTGAACCTATGAGTCTCTTGGGTAACCTTGCTTCTCCCATGCGTGTAACATGATCCCACCATCTAAGCCTGTTTGCCATGACTGCTACATCTGTAGAGTTCTTCCCAGTTTTTCTTTAATTTCCTCATTGTGGACACCCTCCTGCCATTGTTCCCATCTACTAGTACCTGCAATCATCCTAGCTACTTTTATGTCCGTAACCTCAACCTTGTTGATAAGGAAACCTGAATCCACCCAGCTTTCGCTCCCATACAACAAAGTTGGTTGGAAGATTGAACGGTGCACAGATAACTTAGTCTTGGTACTGACTTCCTTCTTGCAGAAGAGAGTATATCGTAGCTGAGCACTCACTGCATTAGCTTTGCTACACCTCACTTCCAGTTCTTTCACTATGTTGCCATCCTGTGAGAATATGCATCCTAAGTACTTGAAACCGTCCACCTGCTCTAACTTTGTTCCTCCTATTTGGCACTCAATCACTCAATCCGTTCATATTTCTTTCCCATTGACATTACTTTCGTTTTGGAGATGCTAATCTTCATACCACAGTCCTTACATTTCTGATCTAGCTCTGAAATATTACTTTGCAAACTTTCAATCGAATCTCCCATCACAACTAAGTCATCCGCATATGCAAGACTGCTTATTTTGTGTTCACATATCTTGATCTCACCCAGCTAGTCTATTGTTTTCAACATATGATCCATAAATAATATGAACAGTGGAGACAGGTTGCAGCCTTGTCTTACCCCTGAAACTACTCTGAACCATGAACTCAATTTACCGTCAACTCTAACTGCTGCCTGACTATCCATGTAAAGACCTTTAATTGCTTGCAAAAGTTTGCCTCCTATTCCATAATCTCGTAGAACAGACAATAACTTCCTCCTAGGAACCTGGTCATATGCCTTTTCTAGATCTATAAAGCATAGATACAATTCCCTGTTCCACTCATAACACTTCTCCATTATTTGCTGTAAGCTAAAGATTTGGTCTTGACAACCTCTAAGAGGCCTAAACTCACTCTGATTTTCATCCAATTTGTCCTCAACTAATACTCGCACTTTCCTTTCAACAATACCTGAGAAGATTTTACCCACAACGCTGATTAAAGAGATACCTCTGTAGTTGTCACAATCTTTTCTGTTTCCATGTTTAAAGATTGGTGTGATTACTGCTTTTGTTCAGTCTGATGGAACCTGTCCCGACTCCCAGGCCATTTCAATTATCCTGTGTAGCCATTTAAGACCTGACATTCCACTGTATTTGATGAGTTCTGACTTAATTTCATCCACTCCAGCTGCTTTATTGCACTGCAATCTATTGACCATTTTCTCCACTTCCTCAAATGAGATCCTATTTCCATCATCATTCCTATCCCATTCTACTTCGAAATCTGAAACATTGCTGATCGTATTTTCACCTACATTGAGCAACTCTTCTAAATATTCCCTCCATCTGCCCAAGGCATTCACAGGATTCACCAGCAGTTTTCCTGACCTGTCCAAAATACTTGTCATTTCCTTCTCACCTCCCTTTCGAAGACTGTTAATTACACTCCAGAATGGTTTTCCAGCAGCTTGACCCATAGTCTCCAACCTGTTTCCAAAGTCTTCCCAAGATTTCTTCTTGGATGCTGCAGTTATCTGTTTGGCTTTGTTTCTTTCTTCAACATAACTTTCTCTGTCTACCTGAGTTCTAGTACGTAGCCATTTTTGATACGCCTTCTTTTTCCTTTTACAGGCTGCCTTGACCGTGTCATTCCACCAAGCTGTTTGCTTAATCCTACTTTTACACACTACCGTTCCAAGACATTCTTTAGCCACTTCTAGTACTGTGTCCCTGTACCTTGTCCATTCCTTTTCCAATGACTGTAACTGACTACATTCAACTAACTGGTACCTTTCTGAGATCGCTGTTATGTACTTGTGCCTGATTTCCTTATCCTGAAGTTTCTCAACTCTTATCCTCCTACATATGGACCCGACCTCCTGCACTTTCGGCCTCACAATCCCAATTTCACTGCAGATTAAATAATGGTCAGTGTCATCAAAGAATCCCCTGAATACAAGTGTATCCCTCACAGCCTTCCTGAATTCCTGATCTGTTATTATATAGTCAATGACAGATCTGGTTCCCCTGCCTTCCCAAGTATACCGGTGAATGTTCTTATGTTTAAAAAAGGAGTTTGTGATTACTAGGCCCATACTGGCACAGAAATCCAAGAGTTGTTTCCCGTTCCTGTTGGCCTCCATATCCTCTCCAAATTTACCCATAACCTTTTCATACCCTTCTGTTCGATTTCAAATCCTGGCATTAAAATCACCCCATGAGCCGAACACTGTCCTTGTCCTTTACTCTAACAACTACATCACTGAGTGCCTCATAAAAACTATCCATCTTATCTTGATTCACAATGCGAATATACTGACACAATCCTAATTTTCTTGCTAGACACTGTCAAATCTATCCACATCAGCCGCTCATTTACATACCTTACTGCAACTACGCTGGGTTCCATTTCTTTCCTGATGTAAAGCCCTACACCCCATTGTGCTATTCCTGCTTTGACTCCTGACAAGTAGACCTTGTATTCTCCCACTTCCTCTTCTTTCTCACACCTTACCCGAATGTCACTAACAGCTAAAACGTCCAGCCCCATCTTACTTGCAGCCTCTGCTAGCTCTACCTTCTTCCCAGAGTAGCCCCCATTGATATTAATGGCTCCCCATCTCATTACCATTTGTTTGCCAAGTCGTATCTTAGGAGTCCCTGGTTTGTCAGTTAGAGGTGGGACTCCGTCACCTCCAAAGGTCTGAGGCATTTTGCTCTGATTGTTGCCAGCATCATATTTAAAGTACCAGGGAAGCAGGTTGCTAGCCTTGCTTGCCCTGAGTCCCATTGAGTTTTACCCCTAACGGTTGAGGGACTAACCGGTGGATTTGGTAGTCTTTGTCGTATGAGCACAAAGGTGACCACGACTCAGAATATGTCCGAGATGCCCAGCCTTATTCCAAAGTAGCTGGTATCCCGACTGTCGGGACCACTTACTTGGCCACTCATACGTTGCCCGTGGTTCATGAACTAGGACATGACTACAGGAACCCACACCATGAATTAACATTAGATGAGTGGATCTTATAATTAATGAGGAGGTGCTGAACATAATTGCGAAGAAACGAAATTCGTGGCACAATGTGACTAAAAGAGATCGGCTGATACAACACATTACCAGACATTGAGGGATCACCTATTCAGTATTTGAGGGAAGTGGGGAGAGGGGGTAAAAATTGTATAGGGAGACCAACAGATGAACATAGTGAGCAAATTCAGAAGGATGAAGCTTGCAGCAGTTATTCAGAGATGGCGAGGCTTGCACGGGATAAAATAACACGGAAAGTTGCATCAAACTATACTTGGGACTGAAGACCACAACAACAACAGCCTATTCATAATTTGTTCTTCATCTTGAAGTTCAGTAGTGATGTGTCTTCCCAGTCATTGTTTATAAGATGACTTTTCTGTAATAGTAGTAACATATGTAAAACTCAGCACAAACAAATGAAATGTAATAACACTGCTTCCAATTAAATTTGTTCTAAGATTATGTAGTTATTATACCCAAACAGAAATCTGGCTTTGATGGGCAATGCAGGAACCATCAGGCTGAATAACAGGGTGGCCAGTTTAATTATACAGAAGTCTTTCAACTCTTAATGAATTACTGGAAAATTGCTGTTTATATGAGTATAGTGTTATATTCTTAAGTGATACTAAAACTTTAATATGACTAATGCAAGATCCCGATCTTGGCAACAGTATGTCAGAGTTTTTGTAGTGAGTCTGCTGAGGTCATAGACGAGTCCTGTGTAACTCGCATTTAAGGTAGCTGCTGCCAGATTGTTCATATTATCTTATACAAAGCCAGCATTAAGGTTCAAAAGGCTGGTCTGTATAAGGTCTATAACTGCAGTCAATCTATAGGTGAAAAGCAGAATATGCAACCAAGCACTCCTATTTTCAGAGGAACAACAGAAATTTTCTCAGTCCCTGATACAAAATTTTGTTTCTACATCAAACATTTTTATGCATTACCTTCACAATATTACAGAGCAAGAATTCACAAGAAATAGCTTATAGGCTATTACTCTCCAAGAGATTAAATGGTTTTATCTGCTGGTATACCTCAACAACAAATGCGAATGGTGGTCGCATTTCGACAACAGTTGTTCTGTAAACTGGGCCTTCACGCAATTGTCGGGGACTGTTAACAGGCAGCGGAATGAGCCGCCTGGAATTAAATCTTCGTTGTCTTCTACCCTGCCACACTCCTTTAACAACAACTGTGAAAAGGCTGGGAGAATCCGACTCCAAGGGTCGTGTTACACATGCGTCAAAATATACGTCTTGTCCTATGCGTAGAAAATCTTGCAGACTTAATGATCTGCTGTAACTGGGAAGTTCAAACAAGTTTCTTGTGAACCTGACATCCAGTAACACACCAAACATGTTAGTCTCCATCACAGCTTCATTTTCTGATATGTAGCTCTTAATTTTGGCAGCATGGCTTTTAATTGTAGTTGTAAGATACTGACGGCCTCCTCTATTTGTCATTAGAGTGTACTCTCTTGGCTGGGCATATGCTCTGTTGTGATAAGTAAATGACTGACTCAATGAAACTGATGATGACTGTTGATGTATCATCGGTTTCACTTTAGCAATTTGCCCTTTGTTCTCTAGCGTGTATCTTGTTCCGGAGGTTCGACCAAGTATTTGTGTTTCACTTTTTCGCACTGACATATTTTCTTGTTCAGCAAAAGTTACTCTCTTGGTAGCTGTGGTGTTAATCTTCAAGTCTGTTTTACTCATAACGGACTCTTCTTCGATCAATTCAACATTTGCAGCCCGGTAACAGGCTCCTTGAAATGGAGCACTTAATAATTGAATATTTAGCTTGACACATTTTCCAACAGTCAGCAGTTGTGCAAGAGGTAAACTGCTATTAGTGATTAATGCATTCTTATAGCAAAGAGCTTTTTCAGTTTTACCAGATAATTCAAAGGAAATCATAGCATACCAACAACAGACACTTTCAACAAAACCAGTTACTTCTGAAGTAGATTCTTCCTTTGCTGAACATTCATTCTTGAGCTCAGAATGTTCTTTATTATCTGTAATCTTTTCAGTATCAGTAGCCTTTTCTATTGCATTTAATGACTTAGATGGGAGAATACCTGTAGAATCACAGTTTTTGTCTTTGATTTTAGGAGTATTTTTTGAATCATATGCATTTACTGTTTTTTCATCCACATCCTGGGGCAGATGACTTGAAGCACTATGACTCTGACTATGTTTCCTTACTTTGCTTGTTGTTTTAGATGCTTTATAAATAGATTTTCGAAGGAACCCTTTATAAGAAAACTCTTTTAGCTGCATAAGTTCTTCAGCAAATGAAAGGCCTCTCTTCGCTTCAGACGCTTCCCAGTAAAAACATTTGGACAGTGGATTTCCAAACGGCACTTTCCTCACCTGTAACAGAATTAGATAACATACTTATAATACACTAAGATGAAGAAGAATAGGAGAAAGTGTAATGTTAAGATGATGGCTTAAAAATAGTCTTTAGTTGGACTCTAATGAAAGGAGATGGATGAGCTACTTTATTCACATCTTGAGAGATGCAGGATCTGTTTTAACATAATTCCAACAGCCAGGTTTATAAAAACATAACACACAAGTCTATTAAAAGAATATCTAGATCTAATTCACTACCTCCTCTTCCATACTAAAATGTCACTTCCATACATGTATAGCATATCTGCAGTAATGAACAGTCTCTTGTACAACGAGTTGAAGGTCTCACCCAGCCATTCACAGATAAGTGTCACTCTAAAACCTAGTCCACAAAGAAATCTCTATTCCAACCACATCCAGCAATAAGCCACATAAATAAGTAACCTTTTCTTTACACAATACAATTATGGACTGAAACTGCTGTGCCACATTATTCTCCAGGGCTTAAATTGCCTTCCACAATTAACTGAAATTTGGTCCTCTACCAAAATCCCCTCGTCCCCACACACACACACACACACACACACACACACACACACACACACACACACACACACATCTTTGCCTGTTGCAAAGCTAAGCCAGAATGTTGAACTTGGTATGAAATTCACTCCTGGGAATTTAATCACATAAACAATTTAGAAAAGAACAATTCCTTTAAACTTTGGACACATTGTTTTGATGTCACTAACATTCATGCAATTATCCTCCTTATCCTCCTTCAGTCCAAAAAGTTGCAAGACTGTTCTACACAGTGTCTCTCAACTTTGAGTAGAATGCACAGAACACTCACTGAACCATGTAAAACTGTCTGAAAAGTACTTCTTTGGGATGTTGTTCAACTTGGGTCACATTGGCTTGACTGTCAGTTATGCCATTAAAATGTTGACCCTTCATGTGAAATTTTGCACTCAGTCATTTTGTGGAAGGTTTGTACTGATAACACAAAGTCTCATAACCTGTGATGATTTTTTTCCAGAAAGGAATTGTCTACATTTTGCGTTTCAGTCAAACCGCAACAGGCATCTCCACGTTGATCTTTTCACTCGAGACTCAAGGTGTGTTGGACAAACCACGCACACACTTCTCTCTTCTTCAAAACATTCAGGAGAATTTTTTGAACACTTGAAATGTTGATCGATTGCGATCTGTGACACAAAAATGTTGAAAAATTACTATAATCTTGTGTCCACTACTTATCGCCACCTGTTCACAACTGACCAGTGAAATGCACATCTGTTTTGATAGTTGTTACTTCCAGCTGTCACTACAGGTAAAACAACCTTGACAAAATTGTGTAGGTCCTACTATCTCTCGAAATATAAAAGAGCTCACAACTGAAAGGAAATAAATCAGTGGTAATATCAGAACTTCAGCAGAAAGCAAGCAATGATGGCAGACCAAATAAAAGTTGAAAAAACAACAACATCTAATTAGTCAAACTGAGGTTCTTTCTTCAGATGATACAGATAGAATAATACAGTGGAATTTCACTCTCTTTAAAGAGGCAAAAATTAAATGGTCTGTCAAGCAGAGACTGTAATACGCAAGTCATGAAACGCATCTTATGTTTCAAGTACAATTACTGGCTACATGAAAAGTGTACGTAAATACATCTAAAATTCATAAGTGATTATTTTATGTGGCGAAATGCCCCAAACTTGCAACATGTTACCATAAGTATCACAGCTTCCAAAATCGAAGTTATTATGTGACTTCAGAATGACATAAAGGCTTCAAAAAATGAAATACTCTACAATAGAAAAAAAGGAAGATTAATAAGAGAAAAAAAGCTTTGACAATGCATATCCACAAAAAGAAGAAAAAAAAACACATCCAGCATTTCGGATGTTGTGCAAAACTTAACAAGCCACAAATATGCCAATGAATATAAATGGAAGCTGGTGAGATAGAGTAACAGGAAAAATACTTCTGCAACTATGTAAAGCAATGAAAACTAATTTCTATGAATAGACGATTTGCTGTTGGAAGATGTAATTGTCCCAAACTTCGAAGCAGGTGTGTGACCTAGAATTAGAGTGCAGTAATTAAACAAATATTTTGAAAAGACTGAAAATGCAAAATAAGCTACTGCAGGGGCTGAGTCTGAACTCATACACAAATACAGATGAACCTTTATTCATACACATAAATTCAATAAAAAACAGCAACGAATAAATCATAAATGCCACAAAAACCTGATTCATTCCACCAGAAGTGGTAACATGGGATCTAGGTTCATAAACAGCGGCATTATAAAAGGGAGGTCAGAGATTGATAAATGAATCTGCAATATAAATTGTCCAGTCAAAGAACAATATGATAGACATGGAGCAGTATTCAAAGACCCAAACAAATTTCTAAGTGAAAACTGCCAAAGAATGGATGGTTTGCATCTAAAGAGACTAGGATCTGTAGCGTTTGCAAAATCATCACAAACAAGTAAAACTAATACATCCCAATGGGAGTGAAAAATCAGATGTGTTAGGTGAAAAAGACAAAACATATAAGCCATATGTGTTACTTACAGTAAAAACTCAAGTATTTGAAAGTATCTGATAGTACTGATCTTATAAAAACAACTGTAGCTCTAAGCCAAGAAGTAACATCAGGAAAAAGTTTGCAAGACCCAAAGCAAAGTACTGGCATGTGCTCATCTAAGTGATCCTCAAAAAATGATGTTGTTCCATTAGAATGTCCTTTCTCTCTGTAGTAAATTCATAAATTAGACATAACACTTTTATATGAAATAATAAATCCTTCTACCATGTGTCTAAATGAACACTGGTTCAGGAAGGACAGGGATACACTAGGAAATTGATGCAAAATCAGTGTACTCAAATAATGATGAATGAATTAACTGAATACAGAAACACTTATTTTATGGTTGTACAATAACAGACTACTATTAAAAATGAGACAAACAGCACACATGCAATTTAGTGCTTTCAAAAATCACCCTATCGATATGGACCACACTGATAAGTCATAAAAGCAATAGATCAAGTCAAAGAAATAAAATTTCTTGTAGCTTGGGTAGACAGTAACTAATAAAGGAATATTCACAGAAAAAAGCTGCTCAAAAGATTGAGCCATTTGTCCTGGGCTTTCCAAATCCTTGGCCAGTCTTGTGATATTGCAACACCAAAACAATTTATTTCATAAGTACACTGCGAGGCTCCAATTAATTCATAAATTATTTCTTCGTGGTCTGTATCTTCGAGAAGTCTATGAACCCCAGATTCGTTTGTAATTATTCTTATGTCTGTATAAGAGTTCAACTTCTGCTAAAATCAGGACTCACCAACTCTTGATTTATGGGAAAGCTTTAACTATGCCTTTTTGTTGGACTAATTGCACAGATACACATTTGAAATGGACAGACATGGTGATAGAATTTGAAAGAGAAATGAGTTGCCACAGTCAATTACAAAGGATCCTCAATGGAAATAGTAGGAGAGTGAATAGAAGTGACTCGAATGGCTGCAGGGTGATTTCGGTGCACAGATGCTGAGTAGTGATGTGAATAATTTGCTAATGAGAAAGACTGAGAAACAGAAATAGACAAGGGAAAATGTACACTCCTACAGTACACGGTAGGGATTTATAACAATGAAAATAATCAGTTACTGACAACATAATGCAAATGGATAGACAAAAAAATCTATTCACCATGCAGTGGCAGGGGAACACACACACACAAAAGGGTTTAACTTTTATAACCTTTCGGAGCCCATGGCTGCTTCTTCTGGCAGAAGAGTTGAAGGGGAAGGAAGAGGGATGAAGGAAAAGGACTGGAGAGGTTTAGGGAATTGGGGGAGTTCAGCAAAGCCACCCAGAGCCCTGGGTCAGGGGAGACTTACCTGACAGGATGAGAAGGAAGTCAACAAAAATTTACTCTAGAGGGGAATGAACAATACTTTGCGTATCTCAAATTTGATCTACTCGTAACACTTTAATTTTGTTATTGTGACATGTTTTCTACAGTAGGTTTGTAAAAATTCACCTTAACAACAACAAAACATTAGCATTAAATGTGGTCACTGCAGCTAACCACCACTTCATTACGGTAGACAAGTTTGACTGTTGCTGGTTTAACTTTGATATAACTTTCTTTTAATTTTTGTTGTATCTCCTGAAACAGTTCTTGCCTGCTCTCAGGCACAAACGTACTTTCCACACTGAAGAAATCCACATAGTTCGGACCGGTATTTTTCTTAACTGCAAATTACACATCTTCTATAGGAGAACTGCTTCATTTCAGTCTACTTGTGCATAATGAATGCATTTGCTACACAACAGTCTACAGAGTGAAACAACAATCTCAGCCACCATTTCCTACTTTTTCTGCGTGCAACTTAGTCTGACATGAGTTGATCAAAATTACCTACATAGTTCACAATGGAATTGTAATCTTTCAACACAAGGCAACACGTGATATTCGTTATTATTCCATCTTTCATCCTGTGACTTACTGTGGACACACCTGATGGTGTGTACACTTAGAAATCACGTTGATTACCCTGTTATCTTTTCATCTATATAGAACCACTACAGCATTGCTAATTCTGTGATTGAATTCCCCTCTCTCAAGTTTCTTTCTCTCCCTGACTTTTGGTATGTTTTCCCTCTGGGATTTATTGTTCCATAAGTATGCAGACCATTGAACTTTAGGTTCTTGAACAGATTATATGATGTAAAATAATTGTCCATGAAAATAATATGATTCTTTCCATGAAAGTCACTGGTTAAATTTAGAACCATTTCTGATCCTAACCCTACTACTGGAAACAGTGAAACTGTTCCTGAATAAATATCAAACTTCAAGTTGTATAATGATTCATCACATTACATCCACACTTTGTACCATCTCTTTATAGGTTTCTCACTCATGTAATGTTTGACAGATGACCTGCGTTTTAATTTAACCATTTCTACATCAACAGCAAGATTCTGATGTGGTGTATAGCAATCTTGGAATTTCCAGTTCAAATGATCTCTAAACAGACATTGTTTGTATATCCTGACTGTTTCTGCCAGGAGCCATAGAACTATCACTGAGGTGCAAGTTACTCTGTAACCAACTATATTTTAACACTTGTTTCTTGGCCCCTGCTTATCATGACCATTGATGGAACAGCAAGCAGCACCGCGTTGTTTTTCATTTGTCTCGCTACTTTCACTATTATCCTCAGAATCACTACTGTTCGACATGCAACTGTAAACAAAACTTGAAGTTGCACAATCTGCAGTGAATGTCGGGTCACTGTCATCACCTTCATCACTGTCAACACTGGTGTCACTAGAAGGAGTTACGTCAAGTAATATTTGGTAACATTCTTCTTTTGTTATTCTTTTTGGGTGAGACATTCTGGATGGAGAAGAACGTATACTGGATGGAGAAGAATAGAGTTGGTTAGTGCCACTGAACACACAGAAATCCACCTGTGAAGTATAGAAAATGCTATATGGAAAAAAAGTAATAATGCTTGTAGATGTATGGAAGGTCAATACATAAATATGAACAACTGTTTACCAAAAATAACCATATAAAGAGGAGTTACAGAGAGAAATGGACAACATTTCCACGAACAATAGTAACAATGTATGAAATATCAGCTTGTGTCGTAAATATGTGGCAGAAGGACTCTACTGTGATTTTCTTGCCATCTGGTGAAACTTTAGTAGACAATTAGTTGGTTAGTTTAGAGAACTAGCACCCCTGAATGATAAACTGAGAAAAATAATGTGGTTAGCCACAGTGACCAGCATCCTTTCAAAGCGTCTACATATGTGGTAGGTTTTACAGAGATGCCCATCCTTCAAAGCATTAACTGACCCAGACTCAGGAAAGGAATGTATAGTGTTCAAGGTTTTGACACTATTCATTGGCAAATAAGAGAAGAGCAATAATAATACTCCAAATAAGCTCAAACATTTTCTAGTATAATTAGTATGTTACAAAACTCCAGAAATTTATTAATTATGGTAGGATGTAGTTACCATTTAGACAAGTCAAAAGATTTTGTGAGATCATAAATATTCTCAAGTTATACAGTATGGAAATATGAGAGGAAAGACAGCCATAGGGAAGAGATAATATGTAGTACCATCACCACTGCATGGCCGTGAAGGAGGAGAATGTATCGAAAGGAAGCCCTAGGAAAGTATGGTGTATGGTTAGACTATTAAATGTGCTAATGTGGGTGTTCATAGGCAACTTTCAAATATTATTTTGTGTTGGGGAGTGAACTAACTGATTACACCTTAAAGTTTGGTTTAAAAGGACTGACGTATCTAAAAAGTAATGATTGGGTGTAAGTTGAAGTGTACATGGAGACAGCAACACTTGGGAGAGAGGCTGTCCATGGTACTGAAAATCTTTGAACCTGTTATCCTTGCATGAAAAATACTAAAAGTGTGGATAGTGGTGTGGAGTATAAATGTAGATAGTAATGATCCTGGTAACTAATAAGCACACAGGACAAAAAGAACTATATGTTTCTAACTGCTGCACTGATGTTTTACCTGGTTCATTTGGCAGTGCTAGAAAATAGTAAAACTGCTTGTGGTTACACACGATTTTGTATATGCTTCCTACAGACTTTCGATCAGTCTAGAAAGAAAAAACGAAAAGCACAATGGCAGCAGCACAATTTATAGAGCATAATCTAGATAAATAATGTTATTTTCACATTGACTTATTATAGGTGGAACCTGTTTAATAGTCAAACACTTGTTCATTAATAATGGGGGAGGGAGGTGTGGGAATAAGAGACTTCCTAGATGTTTTGAAGCCAAAGTTTATGGAGGTAAATCATTTCACTGATTGAGGGTGAAACCTGTACCAATTCTGGATATAAATGAACAAGCTTTACTAGCAGAAAATCCGTTTTTTTAGCCAAAACTTAAAAATTTTAATTATAATGTATGAGGATTTATTAAGGAGCAAGCATTGTTTAGTATATTTTATTTTAATTGTCTGAGGTATTTTGCATGAGCTCCTTGTTGTCCCAAGAACGTTAAATCTGTACTTGGCATCAAGACGCGCAGCATAATCTCCACATATATAGGGAGTGAGTGACCTTCATTGCGTAACGCACAGATAAAGGACTTACATAAGAAAAAATTAGTCGACATTATTCAGCAGTAAAAATAGTTTTCTAAAATTATAATAATGATGTAAATATCGATGTTTAAATATCTGTTTTTTTCTTCAGAAGTTCGGAGTTTGTTAAAAATGAGCTGTACCTAGTTGATTAACCTCGCATCAGATTTTGTAATTAAAGATATAATAAAAGCCTTTCCTAAACCAGAGCTGATGAATCCTGGTTATGGTAGAAGTTGAATTTTTCTGCAGATAGAACAATAATACTCAACAGGTCAGGGGTTCGCAGACTTCTCAGGGTTGAAGATCAGCAATGAGGTAATTTGTAAATTAACTGAACCCTCACAATATTCAACTACCTCTTATGGCATCCCATTCTAGGGATCAGTACATAGTCACATCTTTGTGATCCAGAGGACACTCAGAAATGTAATGCACCAAATGTCTCCTCGAATGTCCACTAATCCAATATTCAGTGAGTTAAAAATATTAACTGTTCACTGTATTTATGTATTAGAGATTGTGACTTCTTAGTAAGAACCTGCATTTGTTCAGCACCAATAAGTCTGCTCACAATTGGGTTCCAGTGCAAACATACATCTTATGAGCCCAAGACTGATACGGAACCTAGCTGGGGTAAGAAATATGGGTAATGTGCTCTACGATAAATTATGCTTATCATTTCATGTAAACAGTAATGTGCTGAAGAATAAAATTAAAGTCATTTTGCTTACATACTCTTTTCATTTGGCTGATGAATATCTAAAGGCTAGTTCGTATTAACTCTACTTGAAGCTTTATCATACTTATAGTTAGTATTACAATTTGTATTACTTTGAATGCTACAGCATATAAGTCTGACATGTAAGTTAAATCATGTTTGACGAGCTGTGCTACATAATTTTATTAGAAAAGCTTATTACTGTACATTATTGTACTTCTATGTGATATTTTTGTATTTCTGTGTGCATGCCTTGTCTTATATCTTTTGCACACTGTACAACGTAAGATTTTTGGGACCAAAATAAATAAAAAATTATGAATTAGCAGACTAAACTTGCAGACAGCAATTTCTGTCTGGTGAAAACCCCATCTTCATTAAAAAGTGGAGCAGTTTCCAAGCTATAAGAAAAACTCAAGTTATTAATCAGAGAAAAATAATGTGAAATACTGACATTCACAAAACTGTTGTATACTTATGAGCTCTCCTGATGGAGACATAAAAAAACCTCCTTCAAAGCCTATAAAATACATTACTGCAAAATGCAAATAACTAGCAAACTGTAGTCATTTGTGGTAATTTCAAAATTAACTTTAGCAAATCACAAAGTACAGTAATGTGCTGAGGAATAAAATTAAGGTCATTTTACTTACATTTTCTTTTTATCTGACTGATGAATATCTAAAGGCTGAAAATGACTTACAAGTTCGTGGCATCCTTCATTGGTAATGCTGGAATTCAATATGGTGTTAGCCCAGGATAACTACATCGCTTGACTATCGCTTATATATGGTGTTAGCCCAGGATAACTACATCGCTTGACTATCGCTTGACTAGAGTGACCATCATGTTCTCCGGACATGAACCCTATCTAACATGCCTGGGATAGACTGAATAGGGCTGTTAATGGATGACCTGACCTACCAACCACTCTGAGGGATATACGTTGAATCGCCATTGAAGAGTGGGGCAATCTGTACCAACAGTGCCTTGATGAACTTGTGGATAGTATGCCACGACGAATACAGGCAGATTGCACCTCTAATACCCAGTAGCTCATCCTCTTGCAGTGATGGTCTCACTGTATGGTTGTACAACATGCAATGTGTTGTTCTCATGAGCAATAAAAAGGGCGGAAATGATGTTTATGTTGATCTTTATTCCAATTTTTCTGTACAGGTCCCAGAATTCTTGTAACCGAGATGATGCAAAACTTTTTTTGATGTGTGTATTTTCCACTTAAAACTAGAAAGTTCAAAAGGCTTTAGAGAAATAGCTGAATCACTTGTAATACAAGAAAGATCATATGCTCAGAAATAATGTCTCCTTAGCATTTAGAAAACAGTTAATACAATGCCTTAATTTGACAGGTAATTCAGATAGTATTAAATAGTGTTCAGGAAAGTAATAAAAGTGTCAAAATGCTGGAAAGTGAAAGACTCATACTAAATCGATCTAATAAAGTAAAAGCTTTATGAAATACTATAAAAGAGAAACATGAAATAATAACAGTAATTATATACAGATGATTGAAAATTCCCAAGTTATCACCAACTCCACAGATGTAGCTGCACAGAGCTGAAAAGCTTGTTGAGCAAAATATCACTTATAAAAATTACACACACCTGAAGCCACAAACAGAACAGGATATATGCCAACAGATGTAAATCCAAACACTCTGCAGGAAAATTTACCAGATTTAGTTATAAAAATGTGCAGCCATAATTCCTGAACCGTTAACTTATAAATCTGTCCTCTGCTGGCATCCTCATAGACTGCTTAAAAATCAACAAAGTGAAACCACTTCATGAAAAAAGAAGCTGTAGAGGGGTGACAAACTAAAGACCAGTTTCATTACTATCAATGTTTTCCAAAATATTTGAAATCCTTCTTTATAAAAGACTGTCAGATTTATTAAATAATTACAAAATACTGATAGAATCCTAATATGGATTTACAAGAAACCACTCAATGAAACAACAGTATTTTCTTTCATGTACAAGGTGCTCCAAGCAATAGCAGGGTTGGCAGAAGTTTCCCCAAGTGAAATTCCCTGATTCCCAGGCAAGTTAAGGTAGTGAAGGTGTACAGCACATAAAGGCTTTGAAGGGCACTGAGGTAGAGTGAGCAGATGACACATTTGAAAATCATCTGTTATCGGATGTACTCCGTGGCCCAATACAGGGTGAAGGGTTATGCTGTAAGTACTGAGCAGTGTGCCAGAAGCTGATACCAAAAAATGTCAGTGCCAATGACAAAGGCACACCCGACACCACCGTCAGTCTGAGAGCCATCAGTGTACACGAAGGTACTGTCATGAAACTCTGTGCGAAGATCGTGAAACTGAAGGCGATAGAATGAGGCTGGTGTAGAGTTCTCAGGAAGTGAATGAACGCCAAGGTGAACATGAGTCACCGCATGTAGCAAAGATGGTGAAGGGTTCACATTCGCCATGATAGTTGCAGGGAACGTGAAGTTAATTTGCCAGAGCAAGAGCCGAAAGCGAACTACAGTAGGTAACAGAGAAAGAGGAACACGCCCCGTGCTGGTGATAAAAGGAGTCATCGAAGAAGGAGGCACAGGATGGGTGGCCATGCATGGCAGACAAATGGCATGCATACCTGCTGAGGAGAAAGTCACGGCAGTAGGACAGCAGTAGTTCGGCAGCTTCTGCATACAGACTTTCAACCAGGCTAATGTAAAAGGCGCCAGTAGCCAAACAGAGGCCATGATGGTGGATAGTATTGAGACAGCGTAAAAGGAATGGACATGCAGATGCATAAAGTACCCATATTCTATTTTCGAATGGACAAGGGACAGGTACAAAGGAGCAGGGTGGTTCGATCCGCACCCCAGGAAGTACCATTGAGGACACACAGAACACTGAGGGACTGCGTACAATAGGCTGCCACGTAAGACATGTGGGAAGACCAAGAGAGTTTCCTATTGAGCAGGAACCCCAGGAATTTCATAGTTTCAATGACTGGAAGAGCAATAGGTCCACGATGTAAAGACGGTGGGGGAAACCAACTGCGCCACCAGAAATTCATACAAACCATTTTGTTATTGGGAAAAAGATAGCCACTACCAATGTTTCATGAGTATGACAATCGAGACATCACTGAAGACTCTGCTCATTGAGACAGGTCCATGATGCACTGCAATAGACGGCAAAATGATCAACAAAAAGGTAGCCGGAGGTGCACAGCGGGAGACAGGTCATTATAGGATTAATGGTGATAGCGAAGAGGACAATGCTCAGGATGGAACTCTGAGGCACATTGTTTTCCTGGATAAAGATGTCCGACAAGGCAGAACCCATACGTGCCTTGAAAACTCGATTTTAAGGAAATGGAGCATGCAGCTACAGAAGTCCCACGTGTAGAGAGTATGGAGGGTACCAGTCCTATAGCAGGTACCGTAGGCTTTCTCCAAATAAAAAAACAGGCCACAGTCTGGGATTTCTGCAGAGAACCATTCATGACATGGGTGGACAAAGTGGTGATGAGATGGTCAACTACAGAATGGCGCACTCGAAATCCACACTGTGCAGTGGTTATTAAATTATGAGACTCCAGCCAGGCATGAGTCATACATTCCATCACCTTGCAAACACAGCTGGTGAGAGAGATTGAGCAGTAGCTAGAAGGAAGGTGTTTGTCTTTT
This sequence comes from Schistocerca piceifrons, assembly GCF_021461385.2. Lineage (NCBI taxonomy): Eukaryota > Metazoa > Arthropoda > Insecta > Orthoptera > Acrididae > Schistocerca > Schistocerca piceifrons. The sequence goes on along the minus strand of NC_060139.1, from coordinate 307,342,481 downwards.
CCAGGTTCAGGAATGGGTATCACAGTGGCTTCACGCCGGTGTCTGGGAAACATGCCCTTTGCCCAGATGTGGTTGTACGTATTAAGCAGAAAGTGCTTGCCTGCACGACAAAGGTACTGCAACATCTGAATGTGAACAATGTCTGGCACTGGGGCGGAGGATATGGATGAAGTGAGGACATAATCTAGCTCCCTCATAGTAAAGGCTGCACTGTAAGACTCACGATTCTGAGAAGAGGAGGGTATCACCCGAGCCACCTCTGCTTGTTTACAATGAAGTAAGGCAGGGTGACAGTGGGAGGAGCTCGAAATTTCTGCAAAATGGAGGCCCAAGGTGTTGGAGATAGCAATAGGGTCCACGATGACATCTGCTACTGTCAGACTGGAAATTGGAGAATGGATCTTGGTCCTAGAGAGGCATGGGAGAGGAAGAGCGGGTGGAACTGTTAAAAGAACTAGTGAATGACATCCAGCTAGCTTTTTTGTTATTCCAAAGAACGCGACAACACTGTGAACCATCTCTTTGTAATGAATGCAGTTTGCCATTCGTAGGATGGCAGTTAAAAATGCGGAGAGCACATCTCCGCACACAAATTGCGTTGTGGCACTCCTCGGTCCACTAAGGGACCGGGATTGGCGTGGTTATTGAAAGGTCGCTTGGGAGGAGTAAAGCTCCAGTTGGGCTTAGGAAGCCATCATTTGGTGTGAATGGGGGTGGTGTAGGAGTCAGAAAATGGATAGCACATGGGAAATGGTCGCTCGAGTAGGTGTCAGAAAGAACAGACCACTCAAGACGATGGCCAAGATGTGCAGTGGAGAAGGATAGGTCCAAATTTGTATCGATGTGCAAGGAGTCTGAAAGGAACGTGGGTGCTCCTGTGTTAAGGCAGAAAAGGATAAGTTGATTAAGAAAGTCAGCCAAGATAGCACCTCTCAGACAGATTCTGGGAGAACCACAAATGGGATGGTGAGTACTGAAGTCACCAAACAGTAGAAATGGGTGAGGTAGCTGCCCAGTAAGCTGGAGGAAGTAAGCCCTGGTGACATCGAATGACAGAGGAATGTAAATGGTACAAAGGGAAAAGGTCAAGTGAGGAAGGAAAAGGCAAACTGCAACATTCTGAAGATGGATAGTCAGGGAGATGGCTTGACTATGAACATGCCATATGGGCAGCATGACTCCTTCATGAGGTGGAGTGCCACCTTGGGCAGAAGGTCAAAATGGACCAAGAAGAAATGCAAAAGCGGTGATGAGGACACAATTTTGCTTCCTGAAGGCAGAGTACAAGTGGACGCTGTGAGTCTAAAAGCAGCCGTAAAAGCTTTTTGTTGGATGGAAGGCCATGAACATTCCACTGGAGGAGAGTCATGATGGGGAAAAAATTAAGGGGGTGTCATCTCAGCAGCTGCTGATTGCCAGTCTGCAAGGCCTCACTGTTATAGGCCACAGAGACAGGAGGATTCTGCTGCATGAGGTCCACAGAAGTCTCAGCTTTCTTCTGCTGTTGGCTTGCAGACTCCAATGTAGAAAAACAGATGTTGTACTCACAGGCGACATAGAGGCTAGCCAGGTGAAGGTATCATGGGGCAACACTATCGAAGAGGATCTTCAGATCAGCAAAGGAGAAGACCATTTGCCTTTGTTGGACTTCTTCAAGCCTTTCAAATTAGCAGAGGAAGACTCAAGTGTTGGTTGGCTGGAGGGACATAGAAAGTCTCCACGGGTGTATTCCTTGTGTTCTTTCTGGCCTGCCCGTAACTGGTGACTTCGCCCTGTGAGGTGAGAGTCTGATGGCTTGTTCCACAGCTGGACAAGGTGACTACGATGCTGCTATAACACTGGGCTGAATTGGAGGTCACATGTCTATGTGGCCATGTCCTTCATGGAGCGAGATGTAACAAGAACAGTACTATAAGTGCCAGAGAATGGAACGCAGAGTTTGTAACTAGCCAATAACTTGCGAGTGACTGGGTTAAGGAACATTTTCCTTTACCTGTATCTCCTGGACAGCCCACTCTTTGAGATACACAGGACAATCTCGACAGGAGGTGTCATAGTCCCCATTGCAGTTGATACAACAGGAAGAAGGAGGTGGACAATCGCTCTCGTGCGCATCCCTATCACTGGTTACACATTTGGCCAAGTGACGACAAGACATTTGAGTGTGATTGAAACAATGACATTGATAGCAGTGCATTGGGTTCAGAGTGTATGTTCAGACTCTGAGAACCTCATAGCCTGCTCTGATCTCAGACAGAAGCACTTCTCTATCAAAAGCGAGAAAAACAGTGCATGTGGGCACTAAGGAGGCATCTATGTTTTTCATCACATGATATGTTTGGATTTCGGCCTCAGTCAGACCATCGAGCATTGTAGTGTAAATAACACTACAAAAAGCATTTAGAGTTCTATGGGTCTCGACATGAACAGGATAGCCATGGAGAAGCAGAGCAGCAAGCTGTTGCTGTACTTGAGAATCAGAAGTAGTCTCCAAAAGAAAAGTGCAATTCCATAAACGAGAGCAGGAGTTCACAGGACTCGGAATTGCATCAACACCTTTCTGAATAATAAACGGATTTACCATTGCGAAGGACTGACCGTCTTCAGTACGTAAAACTGCTAGGGACCTTGGTGCAGCTGGGGGGGGGGGGGGGGGGGGGGCCTTGAATCATTAGCCTCATTTCGTTTACATTTTGTAGACGTTGATTGTGAAGATGATTGGCTCATTGCAAGAAAATCCCCATGATTGCCAGTGTCTCTAATGGTACACTTCTTTGAACTTGGGGGCCCCTTCACAAGGTGGCGCATATGCAAGGCGGGTGTTCCCCCTTGTGAAGGGGGCCCCCAGTTGGAAGGAATGTGTCATTGGAGACACTGGCAATCATGGGAGATTTTCTCGCAAATGAGCCAATTATCTTCACAATCAACATAATTGTTCACACCTCAGGTCACACCTCCTGAACACCTGACAGAGGGACCAATTGGCAATTTGGGAAGGTAGCAACCCAGGAAATCACCCCTCCCTGGGCCTGGCCTGTACCAGGGGGTACATGCAAACCCTACCTGTCGACCTGGGGCAGGGAATCATGCGTTACCTAGTCACCTGTTAGATGTCAGATGTGTGGGCAGGCCTTCAGGAGCACACAGGGAGGAAGAAGAAAAACGAGGAGCCTCAAATGCCGAAGTGGAGGAAGGGTAGGAGAAGGTGGATGAAGAAAAGGAATGAAAAACAGTGGTGAGACTGCTCTTATGTCAGCTACAGACATAGTAAAACATTCCCAAAAACACACACAACATGTTCCACAAGGGATGGGAAAAAGATTAGAAAGAGGATAGACATGTACCATGGAAGGTAAAAGATGCTGCAAAGGCTGGAGCCCCATGGTAGATATGTCCCCTGTGTCAGCAAAAGGCCCCATGGTAGATTTCTCCCCCCGTGTGAGCAAAAATCTTAAGTACTAACATCATCTTTTGTAATGAACTGTTTTTAGGTGGAGAAAGCAAACCAAATGGTATATGTGTTTCATTAAGACCACTGTTGTTATATTGTTTCAATAAAACGAAACACATTTGTGACAAAAATACGTGTTCCTTGGAGTCGAAAGACAGATTTAAAATACCTTCACTGATCTCACAAATAACTTCTCGAAAGAAGTGTGTTAAGGCAGGGAAGAGTGGTACAAGCCAACACTATAGGTGACTACCAACAAAATGTTGGTTCTACTACGTTTGTTATTGTCAGTTATTAGTCACTGTGTTATGTCTATTATTTTACAGGTATTGTGTGATTTTTCTTTCGAGACATATACGAGTATATAGAGTGCAAACTGCCAGCGACTGCCACAATTATCTTCTTCTATCATTGATACTTTCGAATATATATATTATTTTCCAAGTGCCAAAATGTACTAGAATAAATAAAATGTCTATAAAACGCTGCACTGCACAATGTACTTGTGGTGAGACAGTTGCAATTCCTGAAATCAATCGCCCATGACATCTGGCCTGCTGAGAACAACCACCGTTTTGGGTCCTCGGATAAACCACATTACATCACACACAAACAGACCCATACTGCAGGCAGATCGGTGAGACTAGATCCAATGGGCAGGGTTAGCACATTAGAGGGGAACAATAGGCTTCAGATTGGCAGGCCCAACCTGTTTAAGATATCCACAGAATTGGCCTGCGGTTTCGGTCCATCGTGGAAGTCCGCCCTTGTGGCCAGCTATTCACATGTCACAGACACCAGACCATGCTGATCAATTCATGCAACAGATAACTTGCACAAATACTCTGAGAATCAATACTAATGAGGATAGGTAGCAATTCACCATAAAGATGATTGCTCAGCCACAGACAGGCACTTAGAAAAGCATCACACTCTCACAACTAAATTTTCAGCCATAGCCTTTGTCAGAAAACAAGAGCATACACAAATTCACACAATCACTTAGACACAACTTGTGCATACATGACCGCCATCTCTGGCCGCTGCGTCAACAATCTCTGAGAACCAGCCCCAAACAAACCACTCCTCCCGCCTGCCTGCCTCTTGTCAGCAGCTGCTAGGCTAGTAGCAAGAAGTGGTGGCGGCACTGACTGCAAGCTGAGGGGAGTGGTAGGAAGGAGAGAAGCAGCAAGAATGAGTGAGAACAGGAAGTGGCGCATGTACTCGCCTGTGCCCAGCCAGTTACAACACGACATCTACCTAGACAAAAATGAGATTTTTTCCAGTGTTTTCTTTTTTTCCTTCAAATTTCCCTGATTTCCCCGACAAGTTTGAAATTCCTTGATATTCTCCGATTTCCATAACTTGTGGCAACCCTGAATAGGTACGCAGGACCGTGTTTCGAGCATATTTCCAGATTTATCATGGCTTTTGGTAGCACCAGCATCAATTAGTTACTTAGAAAGACAAAGAATTTGGGTATTGGGGGTGCAACAATGACTCAATCAAATCCTAATTCCATCATAGAAAACAGCCATAAATATAACACATAAAGAAAATAATTTAACCAAGGAAAGGAGAAAATATAAAAATGCAATAAATGAAGCAGGTGAAAGGGAGAACACCTAAAAATGAGATCATTAGGAAGTGCAAAATGGCTAAGCAGGAATGGCAAGAGAACAAATGTAAGAATAAAAATTATAAACAGCCGACCAGTTGCACTGGATAAAGAATTCTTTACCAAGGTTTCAACAAATTTAAATTTGTCTTCTTCAGAAGGTGGCCTAAGGACAATGAACATCATAGCTTACATTAGAAAAGTATGAAACTTAAGTCAAGAATAGATTTTAACATAAATTAGAGAGCTCTTGCATTACAGAAATATGAGAACGATGACTGGTACTTACAATTTTACATTAGTAAGGACCAATGTACCATCGCCATTTTTACAAGTGTCGGCGTAGATCCGTTTGTTAAAATTAAAATATAGCCCTATAAATAGGGTTTGTCACGTAAATATAAATTAGTACATTGATCTTGCAGAGCTCACAACCGACTGAGTGTAATTGGCCAGCGTAGTTACTCTGCGACCAGGGCAGGTGGCGCTCATGGCGCGAACCATGTGCCAATTGGGGTACAAAAGCAACGTGTAAATTATCAGTATTAATAACGTCCTTAGATAAAGTAACAATAAAAAGAAGGAAAGCGTTTAACACTCCCGTTATAACATTATGGCAGCATTGGTACAATTAATGTAGTTATACGCCGAGAGAGTTACGCACAATGGCATATACAGCCAAAATATAAAAATTACACTACCATATTAGTAAAGTCTACAAACGGTATATATGTCAGAACTTTAAAATTGACAATGATGGCCCTTAAGACAGAATTACGAACCCTGGTCCACAATCCAGTTAATACACATTCGCAGGGAACCAACATTTTAGAGCCAGACAAAATCACATAAGGGCCGATGTAGTGGGAGCCATACATCGTGAGAAAACCACATTACATAAAGGGTAGTGAGCTTAAAAATAAAAAATGGAAATGAAGTCCCATGCTTCTTTACAGAGCGTAGGGGAACGATGCGGGAGACCTGCACCGCCTTACTAGGCAGTGCCGTTGCCTTCCTCCAACCGTAATGGGGATGAATGATGATGATGAAGACAACACAACAACACCCAGTCATCTCGAGGCAGGAAAAATCCCTGACCCCGCCGGGATTCGATCCCGGGACCCCATGCTCGGGAAGCGAGAACGCTACCGCGAGACCACGAAGGCGGACGTAGTGAGCTTAAAGCATTGAAAGTGCATCATAGCTTCCTGAGAAAATAGACCACTAAGGTTACCAGCATTAATGTTATACCATAAACAGTACAGGCTTAAAAGCCTTCGACAAATTGTCTACAAGCATGGTTCAACTGGTCGTTCAGTATATTACCGTCCTTGAGCTCTAGATGTTTAAAAATTTGTAACTCTTCCCAAAGATCTAATCTACGCCCTTTGACTTCTCTGTGTAGGATAACAGTGTCTTCTAAGTGTTTAGGCGTATGACCGGCTATCAAGAGGTGTTCAGCAAAAGTAGAGCTGTGTATATTCGCTCCTTTTTTACCTAATAGATGTTCTTTATATCTTGTTTTCACAGCTCTGCCTGTTTGACCAATATAATATGAAGGACAGTTATTACAGGTTAGTTTGTGAACACCTGAAATGGAGAACCAGTCGCTGGCAATCTCTACTGAATGTACAAGATTTCTTTTTAAACTGTTATCTGTAGAGAAGGAGACGTTATAGTTATATTTTTTCCCTAGAAGACGTTTACTCCTATACGATATATTACCCAAGAAAGGAATGGAAATAAAATTTTTTAGCTTCTTTGCTATCAGTGGGGAGGTTGTTGCTCAAAGTCGAACAGTTTTGGGAAGTTTTCTTACTGAACAAGTAATCAATCATATTCTGATTGTACCCATTATTATCCACAATTGCTTTGATGACATTCAACTCCTTTTGTTGATCAGCAGGTGATAAAGGAGTAGTTACCATACAGTGAATGGCAGAATGAAAAAACGCCAGTTTATGAGCTTTTGGATGAGTTGAGTCAGCAGGGATGACATTATCTGAATACGTATTCAGATAATGTCATCCCTGCTGACTCAACTCATCCAAAAGCTCATAAACGCCATCATTGTCAATTTTAAAGTTCTGACATATATACCATTTGTGGGCTTCACTAATATAGTAATGTAATTTTTATATTTTAGCTGTATATGCCACTGTGCGTAACTTTCTCGGCATAAGCGCCACCTGCCTTTTTGATGTGTAACTACATTAATTGTACGAATGCTGCCATACTGTTATAATGGGAGTGTTAAACGCTTTCCTTCTTTTTATTGTTACTTTATCTAAGGACGTTATTAATACTGATAATTTACACGTTGCTTTTGTACGCCAATTGGCACATGGTTCGTGCCATGAGCGCCACCTGCCCTGGTCACAGAGTAACTACGCTGGCCGATTACACTCAGTCGGTTGTGAGCTCTGCAAGATCCATGTACTAATTTATATTTACGTGACAAACCCTATTTCTAGGGCTATATTTTAATTTTGACAAATGGATCTACGCCGACACTTGTAAAAACGGTGATGGTGGAACCGTTGCTGTTGTGCACCTATGTTTAAAATACTGAAATGTAAGAATGTAGAAGCATATATCACTTGGGATAAGATGGATGCTGCCTACAAAAGAGACCTTTGGAGAAAAGAGAACCACCTGTATGGATAACAAGAGCTCAGATGGAAAACCAGTCCTAAACAAAGAAGGGAAAACAGAAAAGTGGAAGGTGTAAACAGAGAGGTCATACAAGAAGAAGAAATAAAAACTTTGAGGTTTTCCCGTGACACCATAATTCTATCAGAGACAGCAAAGGACTTGGAAGAGCAGTTGAACGGAATGGACAGTACCTTGAAAATAGGAGATGAGATGAGCATCAAAAAAAGCAAAATGAGGATAATAGAACGTAGTAAAATTAAATTAGTTGATGCCGAGGGCATTAGAGTAGGAAATGAGACAAAGAGCAGACGAGTTTTGCTATTTGGGCAGCAAAATAACTGATGGTGGTCGAAGTAAAGAGGATATAAAATGTGGAGTGGCAACGGTAAGAAAAACGTTCCTGAAGAAGAAAAATTTGACAACACTGAGGATAGATTTAATGGTCACAAAGTCCTTTCTGAAACTATTTTTATGGAGTGTAGCCACATATAGATTTGAAACATGGATGATAAAACAGCTTAGACAAGAAGGGAATGTGGTGCTACAGAAGAATGCTGGAAATTAGATGGGTAGATCACGTAACTAATGAGGAGGTAGTGGACAGAATTGGGGAGGAGAGGAATTTGTGGTACAACCTGCCTATAAGAAGGGATCAGTTGGTAGGACACATTCTGAGGCATCAAGGGATCACCAATTTAGTTATAGAGGGAAGTGTGGGGGATAAAAATTAAAAATTGTAGAGACAGACGAAGAGATGAATACAGTAAGCAGATGCAGAGGGATGCAGGTTGCAGCAGTTACTTGGAGATGAAGAGGTTTGCAAAGGATGGAGTAGCATGGAGAGCTGCATCAAACCAGTCTCTGGCCTGAAGACCACAAGAATACTAAAGAAAATAATTCTGTAACATCCATAAAACAGATCTATCAGCGTTCAAATATGGTGTCACCAATTATACATATTGGGGCCAATTATATTTTTACTGTTATGTAAACAACTGGAAATAGTGTCGATAAAAATACTGAACGAAAACATCAAAGCCATTACACATTATTTAGTAGATTACTTTGAGGCAACCAACTTATTTGTAAACTTGGAAAAAAGCTGTTGAATGGACAGAACTCCAGCTAATTCCAAATACTGAACCAAATGAACAATTACCAAAACAGAGAATGTAAAAGTTTTGCGCATATAGATACAAAAGAATAGGTTCAAATGGCTCTGAGCACTATGGGACTTAACATCTATAGTCATCAGTCCCCTAGAACTTAGAACTACTTAAACCTAACTAACCTAAGGACATCACACAACACCCAGTCATCACGAGGCACAGAAAATCCCTGACCCCGCCGGGAATCGAACCCGGGAACGGGAAACGAGAAAAGGAATAGGAAGTGAGACATACTTACAGATTTTATAAACAGAAATCTGAGCAAGACATGTTTGATTATAAGAACGCTAATGCAATGCATCTCATATAATAATCTCAGGAGCTATTATTTTGCAAATAGTCACTCAATTCTGAAATACAAGCTGCTATTTTGGGGAAGCAAGCGGAAACCTTCCAGGCTACAGATAAAAATAACACTATTCAACAGTACTTTTGTCACAGACAAGTGTTCTCAGCTAAGTAGTGGTTACTGAATTCGAAAATAAATCCATTTTTGCTTATCAGGCTCTGTTTTTGTGATATAGTACGTCTATGAATAAAATAACTTAAAAATGACTGTCACAAAATAAGCTTTCCGTCTACAAGTCCTCTATTACACACACACACACACACACACACACACACTACCAGTCTCTGGCAGCTGAAGCCAGTTGTGTGTGAGAGATGCATTTGCATTTGGATGTATATGTGTACGTGTATGTGTGTGTGTGTGTGTGTGTGTGTGTGTGTGTGTGTGTCTGTCTGTCTGTGTGTGCATCATCTATTTCTGACAAGGCCTTGTTGGTCCAAAGCTTATTTTGTGACAGTCTTTGGTTGTGCCTACCTGCCACTCATCATCTTTGCTATGTGGTGACTAACAACAATCCTTTTCGTAATATTGTTGATTTTATTTTTTGTAGATGTAATTAACAGTTGGTGAGCAATTGAAATATAAACATGGAATTTGGAGGAAGTAAAGCTGTGAGTTGTGACTTGTGCTTGGGTAGCTCAGTCAGTAAAGCACTTGCCCACAGTAGGAAAGAACCCGAGTTTGAGTCTAGGTCTGACACACGGTTTCAATGCACCAGGAAGTTTCAGTTCCAAACCTGATCCTCAGTTACGACATTCACTGCCAGGATGTGTCACACTCACTTTGCATCACACTGCATTATGTATGTTGCTCAGTTCCAGTTTGTGAAATAAGTTGCTTTACATCCATGAAGGTTTGTGATTTATGTGTTTTTAGAAGAAGAAATGTCTTGTACCTAGATAAATAACGCAAATCGTTACATCTGTGATGAGTTAACTCTGCAATCACAATGACAAAATTCAATTCTCTTGTAAAAAAATGCAATGAATGTTATTTTTGGATGAAAAGTTGGTAACCAAGACAAGAACTGGGTCCCCCACATATGCTGTTTGACATGTGTTACAATCCTGACGGGGTAGTTAAAAGGATCACATCACATGACCTTTTCTCTCTCCATGATTTGGAGGGCACCAACAGATAATGTAACAGACTTATTTGGGAACGACAAAAATGACTGGAATCAGCTCTAAACAATGAAAATTGTGCAATATCCTAGTTTACCATCTGTTTAAAGACCTATAGGTCACACTGAAGAAATGACATTCCAGAGGCAAAGTATCAAAAGAAACCAGGAAGAAAATATTAGGCTATTAGGTACATTTATTACTTTTCTTTACTCTTATGTTGCTCATTTCTTTGATTAATTTGTGTACTGGCACAGATTTTTCTTGTTTCCCTTTTACCGGACACATATAACACCGTAATACATAGACTAACACAAGCATTTACCAAAACCAGTATCACATGGAAACTGAGGCCAATACAGAAATTCTGAATCAGACTGGATTCACGGAAGAATGTTCCACAAACATTGTGTTCTGTTTTTATCAGATTAACGTTAGGAGTAGATCAAAGAATATAACGCAGGCAACAATTTAAAAAATATAAAATTCCACCTCTTCCCTGGAAGTACATATTACAAAATTTAATCATTGTAGAAGAAATATTCTTGTGTCCCCTAACAATGAATCTGTAGATAACTGCTGTAGAACGCAACCAAATTACGAACATTTTCAGCAGGCAAAGCACTATTCCAAAATGGCATACTCCGCTCTAGCATAAAGCTCTGTATTGCAGAAGTCTGTTAGGAAACACTGATGACTCCCAAAGGCACAAGTGCCTTTTAGGATGGACCTGTGCTGCCATTAACACCAGATGAAATTCGACATACAGTATTATTTCTCCAGAATTACTTTATAGTGTGTAGCAATCCTCACAGTCAACATTTTAAGCAACTGGCATGACAGATGAAATAGTAAACTCATGAACCATAAGTGAGTTACACATTGGCTTATATTTTGAATAAAAAGTGAGTTTGTGGAGCCTCCTCTCCCGAAGGGGAAGAGGGGGTGAGACTACAGTGGTTTGCTGGGCTATTATCTTGACACTATTTGATCAGGTCCCATTCATGCACCTCAATCATAGTGGTCAGGGGCTCAATCTTAGTGGTCAGGGGAGTATGGTAAACTGATCCTGGTGCTTTTTGAACCACACATGCACACTGCATTCTGTGTGACAGTTTGCTTGGACCTGCAGGTAGATGCCATTGTGCCAAGGAAAAACAAACTGCATGTAGGGGTGTAAGAGTCTTCAAGAATAGAGGCATACTTGTGTCGATCGAGATTCTAGCAGTAATGTCTCGATGTCTTCATACTTGGCGGTACGAAGTCGTTTAGAATTGTTTCCAGAACCTGGTGCCGCAGCATTAATAATTTTTTCTCGATTCTTAATAGTCATAGATAAAGTAGATTTAGGTATTCCAAACTGCTCTGCAATTGCTGTTTTCTTTGTACCACAGTCCACTTCATCTAGAATCTTAAGCTTTAACTGTACATTTAGAGCTGTCTGTTTCCTCTTTGCCATTTTCGTGTGCTACGTTACCAGTTGTAACTGTAGTTTTTATTCAGTATCCCAGCTCAATACAGCTACGACTAACAGAACACCTGTCAAATTTGGCACTGAGTACGTTCCTAAATGCTGCTGCATACATTATTGAATGTCTTACAATGTACAGCATACGCTGATTGTTCAGGTGATAATCATGGCTACCGACCTACAATACATTAAAAATGAGTCAACAATAAGTATAATTAGCTTTGTAGATACATTTCCTACATTCATTTCGGAAAAAAATTACGCTTTAGGTCGGAAGTTTCTATTACAGTGAAATTTAACTACGCTAGGAACTGAAACAGAGTTCGTAATTCGCCTTAACTGAAATTCGTGTTAACCGATAAAACATACCATAAGAACTAATGTATTCCTGGTGGGACCAATATTTTTATCGTGTTAACCGTGAGTTCGTCTTATGCAAGTTCGCACTATGCATGGTAGCCTACATGGCTGAGCTTAAAAATATTGCATGTCTGTATCTCCATAAATACTAGAGGCAGAGAGTCATCTTGGGGCACAGAGTTTATGTGCCAAATTTGATCCGCTTTGATCAGGGGTCTGGAAGTAGTTCTTGGACATACATACAAATTCTCAGTTTTCTGTATTAAGATCAGCCTTTTCCTTGTGGCTTTGCCTGCGTACGTTTATGTCTCATATAATCTGCAGATCTCATGGTCCATGTCATCCTCTCCTCTCTGCACATCACCTCTCACCTCCTGGCCTTCCTATCTGTCCATCACTCCCATCTCTCAGTTCATTTGGTTCATCCCCTCCTTCTGTCCATCTCCTCTGCTCTATCCTTCTCTGTCCTCCTCCTCTCCCTCCATCTCTGTCTCCACATCCTCTCTTGCCCCCACCCCCCCTTGTGTCCCTATCCAGCTGCTCCTCCCCTCTCTCCCTCCATGTCCTCCTCTATCCACTTCAACCCTTCTGCCCCCCTCCCCCCATGTCATGCCCAGCCAATGTATACCCCCTGCAGAATAGGTCAATAAATGATGCTGGTACTACACCCACAACATATCTCTCATGCAGGGCAGTCTATATGCCAGATGCTTGGAAACCCTTTTTTCCCAAGACATGTAGGCTGCCATGCAAAGCAGGCCAATAAAGCACACTAACACCACTCAACACAACACGTCTTTTGTGCTGGGAAGCCTACATGTTGGGGACTGGAAAATGGTTTAAGGCCTCTGATGTGTAGGCTGCCCTGCAAAGCAGGTTGATAAGGAAGGTTCATACTACTTCCACACAACACATCTGTCATGCTGGGTAAGCTGTATGACAGGGCCTTAAAAACCACACTCTATATCTCCATAAATATTAGAGCTAGAGCCCCCATGTTGGTCTTCAAAGCAAGGAGCAGATCCAAACAAACCACTCCTCACACCTCCCGTCAGCAGGCTAGTGTGGCTGTCACAACTGCAAGCTGAGGGTAGTGGTAGGAAGTGGAGATGAAGTAGGAATAAGGGAGTAGGAAAGCCGTGCACACTCAGCTGCGCCCAGCCAATGACAATGCGTGACATCTCAATAAGCAAACCATTTCATTTACTGAGACAAAAATGAGGTTTCTCCAGTCTCTCTCTCTTTTTCAAATTTTGCTGATATTTCCCTGACAAGTTTGAAATTCCCTGGTTTACAGAACTTGTGCAACCCTTAGAGAGATGGGAGGAGGAAGTGGGAAGTGTGAAAGTGGGAGGCTGATAAGGACAGAGAAAAGGGGGAAGGGGGGAATGACAAAGAGCTGGTTGAGGGGATGGACAGAAGGAGAGGAGAGGATGAGATAGACATAAAGTGTGAGGAGGAGAGGATATACATTGAGAGGGGGAGATGCAGGAGGCAGGTAGAAGGAGTAGAAGGGTAGTGGGTAGGTGGAAAAGGACAAGGCGCAGGAGGATACGAATACAGGCAGGGCAGGAGGATATGGAAAGAGGGAGGGACAGGTGACGTGGTCAGAGAGAGGGGTGGATAAAAAGAGGGGGAGGAGGAGATGGACAGACAGAGTGGGAAGGTGCAGATGGGCACATAAAGTTTGCAGGATGAGGAGCATCGAGAAATGGGAAGGTGGAAGATGTGAACACAGAAAGAGAGAAGGAAGAGATGTTTGCAATGAGAGGAGCACCATTGACAGTTTTATATCACTCTAGCTCTAATATTTTAAGTATATAAATGTGTTATTTAAGCCCCAGCCATATAAATTGCAGTGCATGGCAGATGTGTTGTGTGGGAATAGTATTGACCTGCTTTGCAGGCTAGCCTACACGTCAAGGGCCACTATGTGTATGTGAAAGAGCTCCTCCTAGACCCCTAGACCATAGTGTGCGAAATCTTGTCCCGAGAGGACCAACATAGGGGGTGTATATCACTCTAGCTCTAATATGGAGATACAAATATGCACGTTTTTAAGCCCTGTTACAGAAGATACCCAGCATGACAGATGTGTTGTGTCGACCTGCTTTACAGGGCAGTGTACATGTCAGGGACAAAAAACAGATTTCCATCCCATGATTTGTGGGCTGCCCAATATAGCAGGTGTGTTGCAGTAGCAACTGCTTGCTTAATTGGCCTGTTTTTCAGAGGCTATGATGGATAAATGAGGAGATGGGTGGAGCGACAACAGAGGAGGAGGTCGACAGGGAAGAGGATGAAGGAGGGATTGAACACATGCGAGCAGGAGACGAGAGGTGATGGACAGAGAGAGATGAGATGGACGGTAGAAAGAAAGGGACATGGATAGAGAGTGTGGGAGGAAGACATGGATATGAAGTGTGAGAGGAGGAGAGTGTTGAACGAGGGGGGAACGAGAAGATGAATAGGGTGGGTAGTGGAGGAGGTGGTGTAGGGAGAGAGGGCAGGAGGCAGCGGATAGAAAGTGGGGCAGGAGGAGGTGGATGGAGAGGTTGGGGCAGGTGGGTATGGACACATAGAGAGGGGGGTAGGAGAAAATGGACAGGAATAGATGGGGGAGGAGGAAGAGTAGATGGATAGAAAAGGGGAGGGAGGAGGAGATGGACAGAGATGTGGGGAGGAGGAGACTGGCAGAGAGCTGGAGAGGAGGAAGAGACAGGCGCATTAGGGTGAGAGGAAAGTTTGTCAGACAGAGTGTAAAGAGAAGATGGGTTAGAGCAGAGGGGTGAGTTGGAGTTGGGTGGGGGTGGAAGGGCATTATAGAGAAATGGGGGAGGAAGAGACACAGGTACAGGAAGCAATAAGAAATTCAGAGTAATTAAACTATTCTGTCAGCTGAGATATACTAGCCATAAGCCGTAGCTTGACAGCAGTTTTCAAACACTGATAATTTATATAGAATAATATTCACGTAATTAACACACTTGGATATATTAAGTATTTTAAAACTTGTGATTTATTAAATTCAATAAAATCAAATTCCAGTGACAGTTAAAAACACAGAATTTCCTGAGATTTTATGATATTCCTAAAATTCCCTGAGATTTCTGTGATTTTTCATGGTAAAATGTAATTATAAAAATAGCGAAAAACAGTCTAGACCACAATTGTTATTTTATTTAAAATGATTGGTTTCAGCCTAGTCTTAGGCCATCTTCAGAATAGCACTGTGAAGTACAGAAATCATGCTAATTACAAAAAGAAGTTAGTGACTTACAACAAAGTAATTTATACTTATTAAAATCAAAGCATCGTTACCCATCAGCTGTAGCCGACAATGTCCAGAAAAGTCAGTAGACCTCAGTCACTGAAACTGCTGCTGTTGGCTTGGCAGTATTGCGTTGTGAGGAGGTGTTTGTGCTATATGACATCAATGTCAGCCAATAAGGAACGAATTACATATCATTTGAAGATACAGTTTTTCTAGAAGTGAATAATTATAAAAAAGTAGTGCCTATAGGACAGAACATATTTTTAAAAGCAGTGATTAACTTTACTATGAGTATTTAAAAATTATTTCTCTTATTCCTTGTATACCACGTGGCGGAAATAATGTATTTAACCAGTGGAATATACTCATAGCATCAGCTATTTAATCAATAGAATGTGTGTATAGACTAAAGAAATGGATTTATGTAAAATAATTATCATTTGTTGTGAACAATGCAAAACTTAGTAGAACATCGGCACACTCTTATGGCTTGCTGCCTATGGACATTGCCATGAAGACACCCCAGTAAGATGGCCAGCAAATACCAAAGATGTGTATCATGAACACTTTATGTTATCCTAACGACAAAGTCAATCGCAGTTGTCAAAAATAATGAAGATGCATTTGAAGTGGCACCTGTATAATTTTTGCTATAAATTGGCAGCAAAAAGTTAGTCATACTCATAATGCAGACTTGTTTTACAAAAGAACAATAGTATTTGGAAGCCAATAAATCATTATATGTGATGATCAATGTATAAAATCTTATTATAAAATAACTTCTGGTCACATAATAAAACTGGAATGCTGGCCATATTGTTTAATATAAACAATTTTTTGTTTCTTATGAAAAAATATTTCTGAAATAAATAATATGACTAGCATTCCAGTTTTATTGTACAATAAGATGCTATTTTCTAATCAGATTTTAGACATTGATGTAATTTCACGACAAATAAGTTTATTAGCTTCCAAGCACTATTATTCTTTTGTAAAAAAATTTTGTATTATGAGTATGAATAGCTTTTTGCTGGCAACTTATAGCAAAAATTCTACTGACGCCACTTCGGAAGACGCTATCCTGATTATTTTTGACAGCTGCAATCGACCTCAGTCGTTATGGTAACACACGGAGCCTGTGATATACATCTCTGATGTTTGCTGGCCCTCTTACTACAATGTCTCCAGGGCAATGGCATCTACAGTTAGCAAGTTCATGCCAGAAGAGCGCGCCAACATTCTTCTAAATTTTGTATTATTCACAACACAGTGTAATTACTGTATAATTATCATAAGTGGTAATTTTTTTTACAAAATACACATTCTATTGATTAAATAGATGGTGCAATGGATATATTATACTTGTTAAATAAATTATTTCCACCAGATGGTACCACAAGAAATAATTTTTAAACAATCTTATTACAGCTACTCACTACTTCTAACAATCTGTTCTGTCCTATTGGCACTACTTTTTTATAATTATTCACTTCTAAATAAACTGTATCTTCAAATGATACATAATTTGTGTAAATCGTTCCTTATGGACTGACATTGACGTAACGTAGCACAAACATGCCTGCACAAGGTCTATGTAACATAAATTACTTTATTTTAAGTCACTGACTTCTTTATTTAACTAGCATAATTTCTATCCTTCACAGTGGTATCCTGAAGATGGTGTAAAACTAGGCCAAAACTGATCATTTAAAATAAAATAACCATTGTGATCTAGACTGTTTTTCACTAATTTTATATAGCTTACAAGATTGTTGTTCCCTGTAGGTTACAAAAATGTTTTAAAATGTAATTCCCTGAGAACCGCAGGTTTTCCAGAAGAATCGTCACCCTGGTATGTATATACGTATTGCATGTCTGGAATTTTCTCCAAAATCCCTGGATTGAACTCAACCAAATCTGGCACACAAATAGCAAACTTCACAAATATCAGCACTATGGTGTTTATAACCTCTTAGTTCCAACAGAAGCAGAGATAAGAGCAAACCATGTTTTTCAGCCCCTACCATATAGGGAGGCGTGCTGTGTGGGAAGTGTTGGTCTGCACTATCCTTGCTTTTCAGGGTGGCCAACATGTCATGGGCAAGAAAGGGTTATCAAGTTCCACACTTGTAGGCTGGCCTTCATGACAGACGTCTTTGAGTAGCATTGGCCTGCTTTATAAAACTGTTCAGCAGGGGCTACACAAGCGAATGTGCACTTCTGGGGAAAAGTTGAGACTGGTAGAGGAGGGAATGGAGAGGTGAAGGGGGGGGGGGGGGGGGCAGGAGAAGAAGACAGACAGGGGAGATGACGGACAGAGAAAGTGTGTAGGAGGTGGTGTTCTTGGAGAGGGGGATGGAGAAGATAGATGGAGAGAGGGATAAAGGAGGTGACAGAGAGAGAGAGAGAGAGAGAGAGAGAGAGAGAGAGAGAGAGAGAGAGGAGGTGTACAAAGAGAGGCAGAAGGAGGAGTTTGAAAGAGAGAGGGGAGAGGAGAAGGAGATACAGGAGAGAGGTGGAATGTGTAGAAGGGTAGTGTGCAGATGGAAAATGAAGGGAGGAGGAAGAGAATGACACAGAGGGATGGAAAAGGTTATGGAGAGACAGAGGGGAGAGAAGATAGAGAAAGAGAGAATGGAGCAGGATATGAAAAAAGAAAGGGGGGGGGGGGGGAATAGGAGCAGATAGAGGGGGGAGGAGGTGGCCAAAGAGATTAGGTGGGGGGGGGGGGGGTTGGGAGGAAGGGGTTGGCACAGAAAGATGGAGGAAGTGATTGTTACAGAGTTGGGAAGGAAGAGATGGGCTGACAATGGGGATGAGGAGATATGGGCCGCATAAGAAGCCCTGCACAAGAAGCATGTTATGTGGGAATAGAATCAGCCTCCCTTATTGACCTGCTTTGAATGACAGTCTACACATCACACACAAGAAACAGATACAGAGCTCCCAATGTGTAAGCTGCTTTTCGTGACAGGCGTATTGTTTTTGAGTAGTATGTGCCTGATTTGGCAATCAGCTTTGCTGGGCAACCTGCAAGTCAGGGGCAAAAATACTGTTTTCAAGCCATCGATGCATATGGTGCCGTGCACAACAAACCTATTATACAGATAGTATCAGCCAGCTTTATAAACTTGTTTTATAGGAGCTACCGTAACAACGGGGCATGGCCAGGTGAAGGCTGAGATGGGGATGGGATGGAGGAGGGGATGGACAGAGAGTGGAAGGAGGAGGGGATGGAGAGGGATAAAGGGGGACAGACAGAGAGAGGGGACAGGAGAGGACGGGTAGGAAGAGGGTGCAGGGAGAGCTGGATAGGGAAAGACGTCAGGAACAGATGAATAGGGAGAGGTTTGGGGGAGGAGATGGGTAGCGAGAGAGGATGGAGAAGAAGACTGATAAAGAGAGATAGGACAGAGGAGGAGATGAGTAGGGGGGGGGGGGGGGGGGTAAGAGAGTGGGGACGTGAGTGGATGAACAATGAGATGGGGAAAGAAGGGTAGGACAGAGAGGGAGGGAGGGAGGGATGGATAGGTAGAGGGGGAGAAGGAGATGGATAGGAAGAGCAAGCATTAGGAGTGTACAGAAAGACTGTAGCAGGAGGAGATGCACAGGAGATTGTCAGTAGGAGAAGATGGAAATAGGGATATGGGGCAGGAGGAGATGGACACACAGGAAGAGTGGGAGCAGGAGGAGGTGCACAGAGAAATTGGGATTGAAGAGATGAGCAGACATGTGGTGAGGATACAAAGAACTGGCAGGAGGTGATGAACACACAGGGAGAATGATGACAGAAGGCAGACAGATAGAGTGGGGACAAGAGGATACTGGTGAAGGAGGGATGAGAATGGGAATCCTCATCATAACATTCATCATGAATTTGATCCATGGAACAAGTAACTAACTTACCGCACAATAATGCGTGTTTTTGCCTATTTATGTGCAATACAGTGCAGCACCGCATTTGAAATGTTGACTGTGGCTTTTGGCAAATCTGCTATGAGCAAGACAACAGTTTGCAAGTGGTATAAACATTTCAAAGAGGGTCGCGAATATGTTGGATACGACGACCACCTCGGACAGCCTTGCACATCAATTACTGACAACAAAATGGAAGAAGTAAAGAAAATGGTTCTGGAAAATCACCAAATCACCAACATACAGCTTGTTGATGGTGTCAGCACATACTTTGGCTGATGCCAAGCAACTTCTTTGAATGTTTTGGGCATGAAATGAGTAGGAGCAAAGTTTGTTTTCAAATTGTTGAATTTCAATTAAAAATGACCTCGCGTAGACATCACTCACGAATTTCTGAATGGGTTCGACGATGATCCAGAACTTATAAAAAAGGTTATAACAGGTGATGAGACACGAGTGTACGGGTATGACATCAAAAACAAGACCCAATCATCCCAATGGAAATTGCTTGGCAAGCCAAGATCGAAAAAAAATTAGACAAGTTTGATCACATGTGAAGGTTGTTCTCACTGTTTTCTTTGATTACAATGAGATACTGCACAATGGATTCCTGCCTTATGATGGTATAGACAATAATATGGAATACTACCTGGAAGTTCTGTGCCATTTGTGTGAAGCAATCCAAAAGAAACAGACAATTTCCACCACTAGTCAAAATTGCATACTGGTGAAAATTGCATCATGATAATGCTCCCACTCACACCTCAATGCTTGTTCTTGATTTTTTTGGCAAAAAACAAAATCATTACGTTGCTTCCGCCACAGTTCTTGCCAGAAATGGCCCCCTATGACTTCTTTCTATTCCAGAAACTGAAGAGTTGTTTTGCCACCACTGATGAGAAAAAAACTGAATCGGTAAAGAAGCTCAACACCATAATGAAAAGTGAGTTCGAGAAGTGCTCCCAAGTTTGGAAAAAACCCTGGGACAAGCGTATAATATCTGAGGGGATTACTTCAAAGGGGATAACGTATATGTTGATGAATATATAAAGATTCTTTAAGAAAAAAAAAATTCATTACTCTATCAATCAAAAGACCTGTTCTCAGAAGCTCTAGTTCTTTTGTGGCTAACTCTTCCTAGTAATTTACTTTTATATTCCCAGAATGAGATTTTCACTCTGTAGTGGAGTGTGTGCTGCTGGCAGATTAAAACTTTAGGTGGAGCAAGCCTCGAACTCAGGACCTTTACCATCCATGGGCAAATGCTCTACCAATTGAGCTACCCAAGCACGACTCGTGACCCGTCCCCACAGCTTCACTTTTCTGTTGGCATTTAAAATAGATTCCAGATAGTTCATGTTTATACTGCACATGAAAGCCGATTCCTGCACAGTAAACAACCCACTCCAAACACAAAGTGGTGTCATTTGTGGAAATGATTAAACTAAAGTAGTAGTGTCTACCAACAAGGTCATTTGACTTGAATACAAATGAGGTGCAGAGATCCATAAGGGCCTAAAACACATCATTATTTATCCCACATTTAAGTGAATATCAGAGAAACCAGTGATACAGCTTTACGTGAATTTTCATATGTACAATGTGGGCCTACAGCACAGCTACACCTGACTCACCATAAGATCAACAGCTTTCAGAAGCATGAATAAATGCTACAGTCTCACAAATGACAGTAATGTGCTTTAGGCCCTTATGATTCTCAGCACCTCAAATGGGTTATTGTATGATAAAATCCATAACTTAACCAGTATAACTCATTAGGCTTACTATCAGTACAACTTTAACATATACTGATGCCCAATCTAATTTTACTACAGTATATAGTGAGTGAATTAGCATATCTGGGGAGTGTGCTATCTTCTAACAGGCTTTATAAAGAGCGAATGGGGAAAAATGTCTGCCGCAGTGTGCTACCACCTCTTGGCACTGACGTAAACATGTAGTTGGGTGGCAAGAGCTAGGTGTACACACTGTGAACCATGCACATTGTTTATCAAATCCATATGTATTTTTCCCCATAAGGCAATTACATCATGTGAGTTGTGCATGCACAAATCCTTAAAACAAGCACAATTGAAAGCGTGCTTGCGACCCTGATGCCAAGTTTCAAGGAGTCTAGAGGAGCAGTAGCGCTGCAAATTTAAGTGCCATATCTTTCAGATTGCAGCATCTATGGTAAGTTTAACAGCATTCAAAGAAAAATAATCGATAAATCTGCAAGGTGTCAAAAGTCTGGGTGTTCACGTGCTCTTGTGCTCTTACAAAGCAGCCGCCACTGATCCACAGAATATTGCAGGCTCAATCTCTGGCATGAACTAAACTCTTTCCACACTGCAACTTGAACATGTCACTGGATCACTGGTGCACTAGATGGTCACTGGTGCACTGGATGCCATGCATCATTTGGAAAGAGATAAAATAATGTTTTTCGGAGCATGCTATAGGCACCCAGTCACCTACTGTCCAGTTTCTGTATTGTTTCACCTACTGGAAACATGAAATAGTGAGCAATGGCCTTTTGTAAGGCAACTGCCTAGAATGTGCACAGAATTCAGTTTCCTTTACAACGTTCACTAGAAAATTGGTTGATATGAACCTGCATTCGCTGACAGCACGAATTCCTATGCAGTTTGAAACCGACTGTCACTAACAATGTGGGAAACTAGCCTCTGGTTCCTGTAGGTTGGATCTTTTTATGTCCAATGTTCTCACACTCTCTTACATGGCTGCGAGTCACATTGCACATTTTGTGTTGATACACCAACAAACTGAGCAACATCTTTCACAGCATGGTCATGGGGACATCCAAACACAACAGCTGCTTTTTAACATTCTTATATACTTCCATGCATGCTCATCTCACTGCTGATTCCGTGCAACCAACTGGTACACACAAATGACTCCACTGCCAATTAGTGGTGGAAGGTCATATGACTGCCTGGTAGCAATTCTAAAATGTCTTATAACTCCTAAGTGACAATAGTACTCTTTTACAGGTATGACTAAAATGTACTCCAGTTTTTGTTTTGGTTTTAGGGCGTAAAAAAATGTACTCCAGTGAGCTTAGAAACATCAGTGTTGACAAATATTTCCAGTCACCAGTTATTTGACAAATGACTGTGCCTGAAAATTTTGTCTTATAAGCCAACAAATTGTTTGGTCATGGCTTGAAATGAGTTTCTACCATTTAATATTATTTCTAATCCTCTCTGAGTAGTGTTCAATTACCCAAACAATACGTCTAATTCTGAATGGGGGGTGGGGAATACTCCCCTCTCCCCCATCTGTCTCACTTAATGTTTCTTTAACTTATTTTTCCCTTTCAACCCTCTGTGCAGAATGCTTAACGATACCTATTCTCTCTCACATTTTCTCCATGAAATGGTTTCACGGATTGCACTGGACTGGTGAAGTGTAGTAAAAATGTTTTGTATGTACTAGTAACACCTCTGCAAAGGTACCAGTCTGACAGACTGCAATGGTACAACATTCGGTCATAACAGGGAAAATTTTGGGAAGAGAAGGTCTATAAAATATCACAATTTATATAAAGACCTATCAGTTGATTAAAATTGGGTGAACAGGATCAAGGAAAAAAGGGGGATCCAGTACTTCTGAAACAAATGTTCCTTCTTTGGAAAGTAAAGATTAAGGTGTGAGGGAGAGGATGAGGAATAAAGTGCAAGTTATAGAAAAATATATAAAAATCTTACTACTAGAATTATATAACAACACATATATTTTTAAATCAATGAACAATTCCAGCGAGGGTGTAATTATGTACACAGAGTTACTGGACTGACTGAAACTCCCCCTCCCCCTCCCCCCCTCTCGCTCTCTCTCTCTCTCTCTCTCTCTCTCTCTCTCTCTCTCTCTCTATATATATATATATATATATATATATATATATATATATATATAAAGAAAGATGATGAAACTTACCAAACAAAAGCGCTGGCAGGTCGATAGACACACAAACAAACACAAACATACACACAAAATTTTGTGTGTATGTTTGTGTTTGTTTGTGTGTCTATCGGCCTGCCAGCGCTTTTGTTTGGTAAGTTTCATCATCTTTCTTTTTAGATATATTTTTCCCACGTGGAATGTTTCCCTCTATTTTATATATATATATATATATATATATATATATATATATGTGTGTGTGTGTGTGTGTGTGTGTGTGTGTGTGAGAGAGAGAGAGAGAGAGAGAGAGGGGGGGGGGGGGGAGGGAGAAAGGGAGAGAGACAGATTCTCAAAATTTTTGACACTTTTATCTTTAATCATATGCTTAGAATTTTTTCTAGTTTGGGATAGGTGTTCAGCACATTTGGATTTTTAAGTACTTATATCCATATTGTAAAATACCACAAACTAAAAATGGTTCAGATATATTAAATATATTGGGTATAACGTTCTTAGTGAATATTTCACACTATGTGAAGTTGAAAGCATCAACTAGATATATGAGAAAATGTACAACTATGTTTTACCTTAACTTCAAGAAAGTCTCCCACACTCAGATCACCCAGTTGGTTTGTTATGTCACCAGTCAGGAGGACTGGTATGTCTTGCTTCCTTATCTTTATTGCAAGTAAGGCAGTACTTGGTGCAAGTGCAATTACATGGCTTCCATATAATGCATTTGCTGCCAATGTGTTGAGGGCATCTGAAGTTGCCTCTAACAAATGAGAAATTTCTACTGCTTTTGGCGGGGTATTATCTCCACACCACACACACCACGCAACGAACTTCTTATACCCTGAACAACTGGCAACACACTTCATTTCCATCCCAGCTTGCACACAATCTGCTGAGATTCCAATGAAACTTTCAGCAAGAAATTCTGCTTCTGAATCATCTCCCAGACAGAGCACACCTCTGTTGTCTGTCATCAGAGCCACCACCCGACACATAACACCTAGGTAATGTAGTTTCTTGCAGTCGGTTAAATACTTCATGGCATTTTTCAGGTTCTCACTGGCACAGTGGACTTTCTCAGTTGGACAAGATCTGAAGGTTTCTCTGTTTGCTGATACATCTGTAATTTTTTTCTGAGATGAATCTAAGAAATTATTAAAATTATTTTCATCTCCATGGATTTTATAACCAGAATTTTTGTATGTGGTAAACTCACCCCTTTTAGATTCATCTCCATTACCTGAGTTCTTTTTGCTTTGATCCTGTACTTTGGTTCTGTCTGTACTGTCTTTGTGCTGCAAAACATTATGTGTATTCCTATCACTGATTTCTTTGATCTCAGAATTCACAGGAGAACAATGACTGCTATTAGGTAAAAATTCAGAATTAAATATTGACACATCATTTTCTTCTGGCTCTTCATCAGCCCAGCTGAACTTTTGTGGGACATTTTCATTATTCAAAGACACAGGACCATTTTCTAAATCTCTGAAATCTGAAAACTGCTGATGTTTCTCTGATGAAGACTCCCAAATAGATGTTACAGCAGTGTAATTTTTGAGTTGTTCACTTGCCCAATTTAAATTTACAGGTTTGTTTTCGATATTCATAGGCATAACAACATTTTCAGACACATTGTTACTGGCACAACTACTATTTCCAAGAGTGATACACTGTGTAGTATTTATTTCGAACTGTTCTGTTCCCAAATTATCTTCACCTTCATCATTTTGATTATCCTTAACTTTAGCACAGAAAATTAGTTCATCATCATCTCTGTTCTCACTATCATTAATAAATGAGTTTTGGCATCCTGTTGATAAATCAGCAGCTATGTTGGAGTCAGTTTGCATATTCTGTGAAATCTTATTTAGTTCAATAACCTCAGCTTCTTGAGTGTTTTCTTCATTACTATGGAGCCATTCTGCAACACTGCCATTAATGTATGAATTTTTACAGCCTATCGATAAATCATCAGGTATGCTAGAGTTTGTTTGCATATTCTGTGTAGTCTCATTTGGTTTAATAGTGTCAACTTCCCCAGTATTTTCCTTATTTCCATGTAACCATTCAGCAGCATTATCATTAATAATTGAGTTTTTGCAGAATGTTGGTAAATCGTCAGTTATGCTGGAGTCTATCTGCATATTCTGTGTAATTTCATTTAGTTTAATAATAGCATCTTCTTGAGTGTTTTCTCCTATTCCTTGAGACCATTCTGCAGCAATTTCAATGGCAGTTTTGTTTTTAACATTTACTATTTCCACTGCAGCTTGATAGTCTCTGTACGCCTTTTCCAGAAACATTCCTGCTTTTCTTAATTTACAGTCATCAGACACCATATAAATATTCTCATTTATTTCCATTTTTAATGGGAGCCAAGCACGTTGAGCAAAATAGAATTCTTCTGCATTTTTTGCAGGCCTAACTTGGAAGAAAGCTATATCTGTAAGATCCATATAATCATCAATGCAACTATCCCTACTGAGTGGTTCATCATTTTCTTGTAGACTTAGCTTTTCAACCTCTATGATAACGTACGCTCTCTTTCTTCCAACTGTTGTTAAAAGAAGTGCTGCATTAGGTGGTGAAAGTTCAACTACTATTCCAGTGTAAGTTACTGCTTTGCGCAGTTTGGCTAAAGAACAAGCTTTGGGAACACAAGCACTAAATATGTCAACTGGTGAAGGTTTCGTTCCACTCCAGATACATGTTGCCATAAAAATATCAGTATCATTCTGTAGTCTCCTTGCATTGCAATGTAGTAACATCCTTAATTGCACATAATCTGCTATGTCTCTGTTCTCATCACATTTCTGGTTATTGATATAAAGAAAATGAATACTGAAAATTATGTTAAGACTCAAATTCTCTACTTGAACTGCTAATACTGCATCTTTACTGTTCAATATATGGATCACTCTTCCTGAAACGTCTGTCAACTGATGCCTCAAGTTGTTAGGTGGCAGATGTAGTTCATTTGAAAAGTTTAATGTTGTCTGTTTAAACACAAGACTGAGTGAGATTTTAAGTTGAGGCAAAATACTCTGAATATCCCAGTATGTCGGTGAGGTACTACAGTGAGGTCTCTCACCAACCCATACCTTAGGTGCAAAGTATAGTCGATCAAAAGTAATGTCTTCCATTCTATTCTTGAGTGATGGGAGAAATACAATCCTTTTGGCATCAAGTGACACCATATATGAAGTATATCTCAAATATGACAGAATTTCTGAATATTTTCTTTCATTAGTGCCACAAATATATAAATCTTTCAGGAAAAATAAAGCATATGCACAGGTATGTCCATTAACATATGTCTGAATAAGACCTTCTCTTTCACTAAGCATGAGAACTATTTGTCCCTTGCAATTGTACACCATATCCGAGAAAACTGAACTAACTGATGACTCCATTATATTCAAGGTGTCCAACAGCTTCTCACTAAATGGCCTGAAACAAAAAATGTTGATATATTAAAATATAAATATTTTTAGATAAGGAAATGAGAGAAAATTAAAAAATTATGCTAACTATGAAAAAAAGAGGTAACAACAGAGAAATATAAAGCTATTAACTGTTACAACAGCATGTGTAAGAAAATAAGTCTGTCAAAATAAGTTTTACTTCCTAAGCACACACTTTTGTTCATATTAAACATACAAACAACAGTACTTTCAATATTATGAAAAGGATAGATTGCTACTCACCATATAGCGGGTATGTTGAGTCGCAGATAAGCACAACAAAAAAACTGTCAATAAAGTAAGTTGTCACCTAAATGGCCTTCTTCCGAATTAGGCAGAACACACACACACACACACACACACACACACACACACACATACATACACACACACTCACTGTCTTCAGCTGCCCAGGCCAGACTCAGTCTCGATAACCAAAGACAGTAGTCATGTGTGTGTGAGCTGCGTTTGTGTGTGTGTGTGTGTGTGTGTGTGTGTGTCTGTGTGTGTGTTATGTCCAATTTGGAAGAAGGCGTTTTGGGCAACAGCTTACCAGTTTGCCAATTTTTTTGTTGTGCGTATCTGTGACTCAACATCTTCATTATGCACATAGCAAAACTTGCTTGACAGTATCGATGTTGTGCCTCTCTGTGACTCAACATCTCCACTATATACAAAGTAAAATGTCTTCCCTGTACAGGAATATATGTAAAGGACATACAAATACATTTTGTACACACATGGATGATGAAACGTGGAAGTTTGGGTCTGACCGTGAGTCATGCTTGGATAGTCAAAGTGTAAGGCAACTGCTCACGGTAAGTGGAAAATCTGGATTAAAGTCCCAGTCTGGCACGAATTTTCACTGTTGTCATTCCATTATACAGCTGATCATTGTCCGTACTCGCAACTGTGAATATGCTTAATCTATCTCTGCTATATGGTGATACTTTTCAGAATATTATGTAACTGGATGGATAAAAAATCTATTCACTGTGCAGCAGCAGGAGAACACATAAATAAAAGAAGGTTTTACTTATGCAAGCTTTTGGAGCCAGTGGCTCCTACTTCCAGCAGAAGGGTTGAAGGGGAAGGAAGAGGGGTGAGGGGAAAGGAACTGGAGAGGTTTAGGAAAAGGAGCAGAGTTCGGAAAAGTCACCCAGGTCTCAGGTCACAGGAGACTTACTGGACAGGATGAGAAGGAAAGACTGGTTGTTTGGGACAACACCAGATGAGATTTGAAAATCTGAGAGATTAAAGGTTGAAGACTGGGTAATATGCAAGACAGAGATTATTGTGAAAACATTGTGGTTGAGTTAATAAGAGAGAAAAGCTAAGTGCATTGTATGTAACAGAGGTGGGAAGGGGATGGCGAAAAGTAGACATGTCAGAAAGTGAAAGATGTTGAAAACGAAACAGAGTGAAGAAAGGAGTAATTATCTGAAGAAATTCTGAGACAGAAGAAATTAGCATAAAATAATGCAAGGTTGGTGGTGAGAACCAAGGACATGTTTCAGCACAGAACAGCAAAGTTCCGAGAAACTGGGGAAGAATCCAGATGGCACGAGTGGTGGAACAGGCACACAGGTCACATCTTTTCGTAATATTGTCATTATTTGATCCTTAATTTTCTATTGCTCAGCAGTACTTCATATTGACGGTTGTTGTCATCCTTCCCGTATCAAGCATTCCCTCCCATACTGGCTTGGCATTCAGGGCAAACTCATTCATTCAGCTGCAAATTCTTAATAGCGGTACACCACCTTTGTCACCTCAGCCTTCACTGCACACAATTATCCCACCAGCCTAGTTCAAAAGCAGATTTCTTGGGTCATCAAGTCCAAAAAAACAACTTAGAAGCACTTATTAGTTTCTTGGATTTTTGCACACTAAGAATGTAAAGCTGCACTTGACTTGGGTGCTCAGCACTCTGCCACTATGTTGCACCTTCATTAAAAAGCTATTTTTAGCCTCTTACTTATACAACACACAAATATGTTAGATGTCCATTATAATTATCCGGGCTGTTATGCCGTGGTCGGTTGATGAATTCTGAGGTGATTCCCAACGTTTCGTCTCCGACTGCGGGAGACATCTTCAAGGGGGTCCGTAGCTTGATGGAAGGTCCAACACACACACTGGCTCGCTACTGACTGCCGCTAAATTCCGTGTCCGCGCGCCCCCACACCGCGGCGTGACGTCATGTGTTTTGAAAACGTCAGTGCAATTGGCCGCTGTCTGTCGCCGTCGATCACCGTTGCCATCACCCAGTAGTGGACGAGTGGTACACATCTTCTTTAACACCGGCATCCATATACCGTTTGCTTTGATGCCCTCCTCCTTTCGGTTGAAATTATTTGGGTGTTTAGCGATTTCGATTGCCTCCCTGTAGAGCCTTTCGTAGTATCCGCTCGTGGCCGCTAGTACTTGTGTCTCCTCGAAACGAATATTGTGGTTCCCTGGCTGGAAAGCATGCTCCGCAACAGCTGATCGTTCCGTTTCTCCTCTTCTACAATTTCCCTTGTGCTCTTCCAAACGTTTAGAAACAGTTCTTTTGGTGGTACCCTCATAAACATCACCACAGCTGCATGGGATCCTATACACTCCAGATTTTTCCAATGGTTTGCGAGCGTCCTTGGCAGGCCTAAGGTATTCCTGTATCTTCCTGGTGGAAGGCCTGCCAAGGACGCTCGCAAACCATTGGAAAAATCTTGAGTGTATAGGATCCCATGCAGCTGTAGTGATGTTTATGTAGGTACCACCAAAAGAACTGTTTCTAAACGTTTGGAAGAGCACAAGGGAAATTGTAGAAGAGGAGAAACGGAACGATCAGCTGTTGCGGAGCATGCTTTCCAGCCAGGGAACCACAATACTCATTTCGAGGAGACGCAAGTACTAGCGGCAACGAGCGGATACTACGAAAGGCTCTACAGGGAGGCAATCGAAATCACTAAACACCCAAATAATTTCAACCGAAAGGAGGAGGGCGTCAAATTAAACGGTATATGGATGCCGGTGTTAAAGAAGATGTGTACCACTCGTCCACTACTGGGTGATGGCAACGGCGATCGACGGCGACGGACAGCGGCCAATTGCACTGACGTGACGTCACGCCGCGGCGCGGGGGCACGCGGACACGGAATTTAGCGGCAGTCAGTAGCGAGCCAGTGTGTGTGTTGGACCTTCCATCAAGCTACGGACCCCCTTGAAGATGTCTCCCGCAGTTGGAGACGAAACGTTGGGAATCACCTCGGAATTCATCAACCGACCACAGCATAACAGCCCGGATAATTATAATGGACATGATATTTCCGGCCGTGAAAGTTTACATTTTAGTAAATATGTTAGAACATAAATCTCCACAAACCCAACAAATAATTACAAAGTAATGAATTATACCGTCATGAGATGACAGTATTATAATGACATCATTAGAAAAGCAAGATTTTAAATCTACCAGACTTGTAGTTAAAGTACAAAAGATATAAAAGGGCAATGAACTGGTGGAGCTGTCACTTGTACCCAGGTGCTTTGTGTGATAAGGTTTCCGATGTAATTATGGCCACATGATGGGAATCAACAGACTTTGAACACAAAATGGTAGTTGGAGCTAGATGCACGGGACATTTCATTTTGGAAATTGTTAAGGAATTTACTATTCTGAGATCCACAAAGTCAAGAGTGTGCCGAGAGTACTAAATTTCAGGCATTACCTCTGATCAGAGAGAAAGCAGTGGCCGACGGCCTTCAGTGGTGTTTGCAAAGAGTTATCAGTGCTCACAGACAAGCAATGCTATGTGAAATAACCACAGAAATTAATGTGGGATGTATGATGAACATATCTATTAGGACAGTGTGACGAAACTTGGCGTTGATGGGCTATGGCAGGAGATGACCAATGCAAGTGCCTTTGCTAACAGCACAGCGCCTACAGCACCTCTTCTGGGCTCGTGACCACATTGCTTGGACCCTGGATGACTGGAAAACAATGTCCTGATCAGATGAGTCCTGATTTCAGTTGGTAAGAGTTGACATTAGGATTTGAATGTGATATTGACCCCACAAAGTAGTGATGCGACAACCGACTGTTTTCAACAACTGAGTGGCCAGTCAATTGTTTTTCCAAATGAAACTAGTCTCTGCAGCCATGAATGTTTTCACTCACTCACTGAGTTTAAGTGGTTTAGACAACCGATCAAAACAAGTCTCCATTGGTTGTGGTCCTTATATGAATGTTTCCACTTACTGATGGGATTTGAGTGTTTTCATTATACAAGACAACAACTGACCCAAGTCTCTGTCTACTGCGGCCATTACATGAATGTTTCCACTCACTGCTTGGTTTGAGTGGCTTCATTCAGTATGAGCCAACTGTCAGATACACTTATCTGTTGGTTATGCCAGATACATGAATTTTTCACTTCATCTCTGGGTTTAAATGATATTCCTCCCATACTTTTTCACCCTTTCCCGTGAGAGGCACAGTTGTTAGGGCAGGCACTGTAGTGTTTCAAGAATTTTGGAGGAAATTCTAGAATCACTCGGCCTTCCACCATTTCAACTCCTGATTTTTAGATATGAGTAGGAGAAATGAATCAGCCGACTGCACAGAGTTTGTTTGTATGTGCAGGTCAAAAAGAACAGCCACGAGGAAAATGATGGACATGGTGGCCGAACAGCTGCAGACAAGTACTTGCTCTACAGTCCACAGAGTTTTGTGTACGGGCATTGGACTTATTTTGAGACTAGAGATTCTCAAATTACTCTACATCTTGGTTATGAACAAAGCGATACACATGTAAGCTATTTTGAAGAAGTGTAAATGATTCTAATGTTCGAAGAATGAGTTAGCTTACTGAAGTTATTGTTCATGAATGTTGAAAATATATTGTGATTGAACTGAAAAGTATTCTACGAGTACACAAATTATTTCAACAATAGAAAAGCTTTAGTAAATTCTTTTAACCAGCACCATATCTTCAAAGAAGAAGCTTTTGGGAGATCGACGTAGCGGATTAACAGAGAAGAGGACTGGCTACACACAAGCTAACTAAATTGAGAGACGTGTGAGTCTTGCACCCCAGCACCACACTGTCTCTCAATGTCGTCCAGAGAACATTAGAATGTTGCAACCTATGTGACAGAGCCTGAATAAAACGGTAATTTTGCAACAGAAACGGGAAGAAGATATTATGAGTTGCCGTAGCAACCAGACATAACAAGATACAAGAACTGTTTCTAATAGTTGTATTGAGTCCAATAAACCAGAGGAAGAAAGTTGCGAGTGCAATTCAGTAAAAGACTTGAGAAAGTAATAGCGGGAAGAAAACTGGAGGGGAGACCTCAATTTTTCAACTAGGGAGATTGGGTGTGGAGAGTAAGCAGTTTTCACACTTGTACATCGAGCCAACACCATAACCAGCCACCAACGCCAACTGCACCAGTTGCTGCTCACCAGTGCTGACTATGCATCCGCTTGCAGATGCCGACGCTCAAACCAACATTTGACATCGCTGGCAACATTGCTGTCCACCAGTGCTGATTACACATTCAGTCATCATTGCATCGCTCACCAATGCAGCTAGAACTCTATGCCGGGTGAGAGAAAACCAATAATTATTTTGTAAAGTGGAATGGACTATTGAAGGATGAACTGTTATTATACGCATATGTGATTTTTTCAAATAACAAGAGCTGCGAGTAAAATGAATAGGGATCAAGAACAACAACTAGCAGAACCAGTCACAGCTATCAGGGTGACTAGGGAAAGGCCAGACTTGTCTGAATTAGTAAATTTAATTAAAGCCCAGAATGAAGCTCTAAAAAAGGAGATAGACTCAGTACATTCTAGATTAGATGCTAAGTTAGAAGCACAGAGTGTAACTTCAACTGCTCCAATTGCCTCTTTGAGGAATGAAATAAGTACTACTTCAAGTGAAAAGCTAGAAGCACAGAGTGTAACTTGAACTGCTCAAATTGTCTCTTTGAGGAATGAAATGAGGACTACTTTAAGTGAAAAGCTAGAAGCACAGGGTGAAGCTGTGATTAGATTTAAAGAATGAATTAAGTAATTCCTTAACTGTTCAGATGAATCAAATGTTTACTGACCTTAACCAAAAGCAAGATGAGCAAATTTGGAATTTAGTTAAAAAACTAGAATTTGATATTGAAGATAAACGTAATAATGTAGAATCTGAATTTAGTGGAAAATTAAAATTCTTTGAAAATGTATGTAATGCTAAATTTAATTCCAGAAGACAGGAAATGAAATTCTGAAAGAGAGCACAGATCGATCTATGGAATCAATATCGATTATGTAATTAAAAAGTCCAGGTGTTAGTATAAAAGCTGTTACTTCAAGAGATGTCAGTTCATGAATAAATAATGTAGAACAAAATTTCAAAGAAAAAATAGTCAACTCTGACATTATAAATGTAAGTAGTCTGACGAAACCTTTTGAGCTAATCATAGATCAAGAAATCTACGAGAGTATAATCTCCGGAAGCATTGTGACTGTTGCTTTTTCCAAACCTAATGATACTAACAAGATCATAGATGACTTGGGCGAGGAATTAAAACTCGTCAATGACAAGGTAGAAAAGAGAGTAACTTTACCCGATGTTGTATTATGTAGTAAAGTGGCGATTGTTTTGTTATGGGTAGACTTTCACACAAAATTTAATGAAAAGTACCAGTTTGCATTTGCTCAAGTGAGGTTAATATCAGATCCACGGGATTCGGGTGGAGTCAATATGTCCGCCATGGACGTTAACGTTATGTGTTAACGGGCGGAGTGACAACCGCCGGCTCCCGTGTTGTTTTCGGTGTTCCTTCCAAGATTACTTTTCCTGCACCGAATACCCTTCAAATCTCAAAGTATACTAAGGATTTTTATACTATCCTACGGACCTATTGCTTCTCCATCCTTGTCTTTACTTGACTGACAAGTAATGGCTGCTGCAAATCACTAATATCAAGGCCATACTGCTTCTTGTAATAATAGCAATAAGTGATCGTATCATTATTCGTGGTCTCAAAGGTGTTACGTATGCTTCTGGTCCACGTTATGTAATCAACTGAATAAATTGTGTTGTCATATCAAGTCAGGACTGAAGAATCTATTAGTGGTTTCATTATATGCTCTAAAAGCAGCTGGATTCAGATTTGATATATCCGCAGTTACATCCATAACAATTAGTGCCCGATGTAGATGTAAGTTGACCGCACGCTCTGCTTGTATTAGCGATGGTGTTAAATCCCAACATCAACATAGAGTTAGAAGAAGTTCTTGAGTATTTAAGTTACCCATGAACTCCGCTCTAGTTAGCGATGATCTCGAATCCCAGTATCAGAGTATAGATAGGTCTTAGTTTTGCCTAAGCTATTCTTTGAGAGTTATCAAGAAATATTAGATTAATAGAGGATGTTAGTCTTTATACATAATCTCATCACCAGTTTTTCCATACGAAGCTGTGTGTAGAGGTATTGATGAATGGTGACAGATAATAAGTAACACAAAAAACGAGGAAAGTGGACAGTATCATATGGTGGTACTATTGAGACATAGTGCTGTCGAGGTGACATGAACTGAATAGAGGATTTTATATGTGTATAAAAGTATAGTATAAACTGAATAACTAGACAAATATTTGATTGTAGTGTATAATTTTCTATTTTTATATAATATTTTATACCTTTTGTGTAATTTGGTGTAGATGGGAAGGGTTTGTATCGATTTTGAAAGGGGTGGGTAGTGTAGGTGAAAGTATGACTAACACCACGCACGTATCACACCTTTCAGACAACCCTCACAGACAAGTGTGACTGATTCTTCACCATTTGCCATTCCATAGGGGTTGCTAAGATTTTTTTAGAGGAGCTTCAAAGGTGAAGGTGAGAATGTCCATTCTGTAGGAGGTGTTTAACATCATACCTCCTCCGGCTTCTCACTCAAGTACCAGCGAAGTAGGGATCCTGGGGAACAGGGCTGGGAAGGGTTTCCTGTCTTTGGAGCTATATTCTTTCACTTCTTCGATCTTAGCAACAGTCTACTTTTTCCTTTCTTACCTCTCTATTGAGTATTGATCTATCTTTCCCTTTTTCCATATGCATATACTTATACTGCTGAAGTCCTTTTCAATTTCCATATTTCATTATAACCTTCAACTTATTTCACGCAAGTCGGCTGAAGAATCAGGTTACACAAACACACTTAAGCACACACACAACATTACACGAAGATGCAAACAGTGAAAGTACAGACTGAAATGTTGTAAGAACTTTCAAGTGTTGTAAGGGGAAGGTATGTGCAAATAGAAAAATATGCACACATTGTTGTTTGCGATGATGGTTCTACATCACATATATGTAAGTACTGAAAAATATTTAGTTGGGTAAGAGCTATTATGACTATTGTTCTTATTGGTGATGGTTCTACGCTGCCTATTTTATGTATAGGTAGAGGACTAATCATCATCCTCATCTTGGACAGTTTCCAGCCACTGGCTGGGTCTGTCGGGAACACAAGCCTCTCCATCGTGTTCTGTCTTTCCACCATTCCCCCTCTTCCACCCTCGTCCAGTTCTCTCCTCTTCTCGTCACACATTCCTTCACTCCCGTCACCCATCTATCTCTTGGTCTTCCTCTGGGCCTCTTCCCCTCCAGTTGCAGATCGAACATCCTCTTTGGAATTCTTCCCTCATCCATTCTCTTCATGTGTCCATACCACTGCAGTCTTGATTTTTCTATCCTGCCCTGTACTGGTTCCTCCTTTAGTCTTTCCCTCACATACACATTTCGCAATCTGTCTCGTCTTGTTACACTCAACCTGCTCCTCTGGAACTTCATTTCACTAGCCTGTATTCTACTTTTGTCGCTTTTGTGCATTACCCATGTCTCACTTCCGTATGCCAATATGGGGACAAAGTAGGTTCGGTATATAATTCCCTTGGATTTCTGTGGCACCTCCTTGCTCCAAATAAGCCCCCTAATGCATTTGTAGAACTGCCCTGCTTTTCTGCACCTTTCATTTATTTCCATTGCGTTTCCCCCCTTACTTTCAATCATGCTTCCCAGGTACTTGAAGTTCTCTACCACTTGTAGTTTTTCCCCTCCACAAGTTATATCCACCTTTGGCCTATTCTTCCTCCTTGTTGTGACAATTATTTCACTTTTCTTTGCAGAGAAATGCATTCCATATTGTGCTGCCGTTGCCTCCCATACATCTAACTGCTCTTGCACCTCCTTCTCGCAATTTCCCCATAACATCAGGTCATCGGCAAAAAGCACTGCTTTCATTTTATGATCTCCAATTGCATCTGATACTTGCTGTAGGATTTCATCCATAACAATAATAAACAATAAAGGCGAAAGTGCACTTCCCTGTCGCAGCCCATTTTCCAGCTTGAACCATGCAGTACGTTCCCTCCCCACTTTCACACTAATGAGGACTAATAATGACTCCATATCACATATGTTCATAAGTGCAGAAAAGCTAGGATAATTCTACATCAAGTATGCATCAGGAGGGTATGTAAGTAAAGAAAGAGGACATAAGCCAGAGGAGAAATTATTAAAGAGGGTAAGTCTATTGAATATTGTGACAACATGTAGGATAATGGGACTCCTATAACCCAAGTAAGCATAAAATATATTGAATAACGGATGTAGGCATGATGTATGATGGAAGCGTAGAAGTTGTTGCGTAAAGGAGGACTCTGGGATATGAAGTGAGGTATTAAAGAAGTGAGTATGAAGTGTGAAATAGATTTTAATTTTACCAGATAATATTTAATTATGGTGTCCATAAAGATGTATACTGGGGCAATGAACTATGAAGCCTACTCAGGAAAGGGAAGGAGGGTGCACCCAGCATTTAATGGATGGAAATGGCAGATAGACCCAAGAGAGGCTGACCTATACTGTGCGGACAGGGGCACCAAGAAGGGGATTGACCTGTACCATATATTAAGAAGTTAAAAGGGGCATACCTACCAAAACTGAAGGAAGAAAAGCATTCATAGAGTCAACCCGTAGGTAAGGTATAGGTACGATGCCTAAAAGGAAAAGGGTAGTATCATGACAAAAAGTCACACATTTTGCAGAAATTATTCTGGTAAGTTTGAATTCTCTATTCTACTAGCAGTGTCAGGTTTAAGAGTGTCTGAAAGAACACTTTTATTTGCCCAGAGTTCCTGCAGACTACGACACACTGTAGATAATGAAATGGATAGGTACTAAAGAAAGGAAAAGAAACCAGTACAGAATCGTAGTGTAAAGAGCAACCATAATTAACGGTATGTGACACCTGGAGTTTACGATTGGAAACTGAGATGGAGTCCTAACGAATCCCAAATATTAGGACAACTTATCAGAGTACCATTAAATATTCGAGTTTGATGTCAACTTAGTGTAAGAGTAGAATGAAGGAAAAGTTAGTTAAAGTTTACTCTAAATATGCAACGTATACTGTTGGAATTGTATGTGATATAAGTTTACCTAATGATTTTATAAAATATCGCATGTTCGATTTGGGGGGGGGGGGGGGGGGGATATGTAGTGCTTTGAGAATTTTGGAGGAAATTCTAGAATTACTCAGCCTTCCACCGTTTCAAACACCTGATATTTTAGATATGAGTAGGAGAAATGAATCAGATGACTATGCAGAGTTTATTTGTATGTGCAGGTCAAAAAGAACAGTCACAACGAAAAAGATGGACACGGTGGCCGAACGGCTGCAGACAAGTACTTGCTGTACTGTCCACAGAGTTTCGTGTATGGGCAAAGAAGAACAAGAAAAGTTTATGTAAATTCTGTGCTCTTTAATGTCTGTGATGATTGTAAAAAGACTAGTGGACAGTTGAAAGTAGTTTTCCTAAGGACCTTCATGAATTGGACTCATTTTGAGACTAGAGATGCTCAAATTACTCTATGTCTTGGTTATGATCGAAGTGAGACACATGTAAGCTATTCTGAAGAAGTGTAAATGATTCTAATGTTCGAAGAATGAGTTAGCTTGCCGAATACATTGTTTATAAATGTTGAAAATATATTGTGATTGAACTGAAAAATATTCTACAAGTATATAAATTATTTCAATAATAGAAAAGTAGTTAGTAAATTCCTTTATCCAGCACCATATCTTCGGAGAAGAAGCTTTCAGGAGATCGATGTAGCTGATTAACCAGAGAAGACGATCGGTTACACACAATGGGCAAATTAACTGAATTGAGAGACGTATGAGTCTTGCACCCCAGCACCATACTGTCTCTTGATGTCATCCAGAGAACATTAGATCATGTGGTGCCACTGCCATAGCCTCTTCCTGCTGCTCCCAGGACACGATTAAAGCTGGCATGAGGAGGTGGCGCAGTGGCCAGTGTCTAACATGGAGCGTGTGGGACACTCAGAGGCTAGATTTTTATCATTAATCACTATCACTGCATCATAGATAACATTTTGCTTGCTGTATTTTGTCCATGACAAATTTAGAATTTCAGTGAGTATATTCAAATCAACATCTTCAAAAACTTTTTTTAAATCTACAGATACTGTGAATGTTGGTTTTTCTTTCTCCAACCTATCTACTAAGGTCAACTGTAGGATCAGTACTGCCTCATGTGTTCCTACATTTCTTCTGAACTTAGACTGATCCTCCTACAGATTTTCTATCAGTGGTTTAAGTCTCTTGTAAATAATACATGTTAATAATTTGTGACCATGACTTATACAAATAATAGTTTAGTAATATTTATAAGCAGTGTATGCTTTCTTTGGTATTAGGATTTTTACATTTTTCTTGATGTGTGAGTGCTTTTTGGCTATCTCATATACCATGCATAGCAGAAAAAGTATTTGTTTGGAGCGTGGTGTTATGTGGATGTGAAGCCTGGACAAGAAACAATATAAACAAGAAAAAAGTAAAAGTTTTTGAAATGAGGTGTTAGAGAGGAATGCTGAAGACTAGGTAGGTACATTATATAACCAATTAGTGGAACACTACTACTCCAGACTGATGCTAGAGGTGGACTAAGTTATTCCATTAACTTGGTATGGAATACGATGTGTATTTCATCAGATCCTGTGCTGAGTGACTTTGTGTTATATCCCCAGTCTACTACATATCACACAGCCATTATACAGTTTTTCTCTGGAGATCAGATGAAAACAGTCCATATCAACATACACATGCTGAGCTAGTTTCAACCAAGCCTCCAGCAGCCACCACAATGCCACAGTTGATCACAGGCTCAAGGACTTCATCTCTGTGAGAACATTCCAGTGCTATTGTCAATGTCTGACTTTTCAGCCTTCACCAAGGAGTGTGATTCACGTCCAAAGAAACTGTGTTCTTGAGTTCAGTTCATTAGACTT
The DNA here is from genome assembly GCF_021461385.2 of Schistocerca piceifrons. NCBI lineage: Eukaryota > Metazoa > Arthropoda > Insecta > Orthoptera > Acrididae > Schistocerca > Schistocerca piceifrons. Next base: position 307,303,317 of record NC_060139.1, on the reverse strand, counting down.
GTTCCTTGCTACCTGGGTGGCTGTGCTTGAACAAAAACAGCGCATCTGTAGAAGACAAAATTTAGCATCTTACACGTCTCTTTTATCATCTTCTACACTGTTACTAGTATGACCAACTGGATTCTTAGTTATTACTCATTTTTATTATTTTGAAAAGGCATGAGCAGTTTTATCTGCAGAAAACATCAGCCTTTTTGATAAAATGTTAAAAGATGTAGTGAAGATAATTTATAGTGCAAGTGACATATCTCTGTGACATATTCACGATGAAACGGAGTATGCGAAAAGATTCCCATCTGTTCTTATTGCACTCCTACTAATAACGAAGTATTATTTTCTCAATTTTCATATAAATCTAGTTATTCACAATATATGTATGTAGTACACGCCCAAATATTACTCAGAACGTACACCATACAAACTTCATCATCCAGGTGTTAATTGTCAATATGTTAATCACAGTATATCTAAAAACAAAGAAGATGTGACTTACCAAACGAAAGCACTGGCAGGTTGATAGACACACAAACAAACACAAACATACACACAAAATTCAAGCTTTTGCAACCAACAGCTGCTTCATTAGGAAAGAGGGAAGGAGAGGGAAAGACGAAAGGATGTGGGTTTTAAGGGAGAGGGTAAGGAGTCATTCCAATCCCGGGGGCGGAAAGACTTACCTTAGGGGGAAATGTCTGCTTGTGTCTGTGTCTGTGCGGATGGATATGTGTGTGTATACGAGTGTATACCTGTCCTTTTTTCCCCCTAAGGTAAGTCTTTCCGCTCCCAGGATTGGAATGACTCCTTACCCTCTCCCTTAAAACCCACATCCTTTCGTCTTTCCCTCTCCTTCCCTCTTTCCTGATGAAGCAGCCGTTGGTTGCGAAAGCTAGAATTTTGTGTGTACGTTTGTGTGTCTATCAACCTGCCAGTGCTTTCGTTTGGTAAGTCACATCTTCTTTGTTTTTAGATATATTTTTCCCACGTGGAATGTTTCCTTCTATTATATTCATGTCAATCACAGTAGTATGTTTAGAGTCTCTAAAAGTCATGTTAATGAAGAATAACTAATAACTGAAAATGTTGCTGTAGCATGTTGTAGCAGATTTCAACTGACCTAACCCATAGTTTTGGAGATATTGACATACACCATTAGAAAGCTATAAATCAAGACTTTACTGTAATATGTTTTAATTTTTCAGAAAATAATTAACTTAACAGATAATTAACACTGAATTTTGAGTACACCCAAAATTAGTGTTGCCTATTGCGCCATTATAACCGTTTAATTCCCACACCTGACACTATACTTTTTTGTCCTAAACACATCATTAATCAATAAAACCACTAATTAAGAATTTGTATAATTTATAATTTCAGATATGGCAACAGTACTCAAAATAGGCAATTCCCAGCATAGGTACACAAAATACACTCCTGGAAATTGAAATAAGAACACCGTGAATTCATTGTCCCAGGAAGGGGAAACTTTATTGACACATTCCTGGGGTCAGATACATCACATGATCACACTGACAGAACCACAGGCACATAGACACAGGCAACAGAGCATGCACAATGTCGGCACTAGTACAGTGTATATCCACCTTTCGCACCAATGCAGGCTGCTATTCTCCCATGGAGACGATCGTAGAGATGCTGGATGTAGTCCTGTGGAACGGCTTGCCATGCCATTTCCACCTGGCGCCTCAGTTGGACCAGCGTTCATGCTGGACGTGCAGACCGCGTGAGACGACGCTTCATCCAGTCCCAAACATGCTCAATGGGGGACAGATCCGGAGACCTTGCTGGCCAGGGTAGTTGACTTACACCTTCTAGAGCACGTTGGGTGGCACGGGATACATGCGGACGTGCATTGTCCTGTTGGAACAGCAAGTTCCCTTGCCGATCTAGGAATGGTAGAACGATGGGTTCGATGACGGTTTGGATGTACCGTGCACTATTCAGTGTCCCCTCGACGATCACCAGTGGTGTACGGCCAGTGTAGGAGATCGCTCCCCACACCATGATGCCAGGTGTTGGCCCTGTGTGCCTTGGTCGTATGCAGTCCTGATTGTGGCGCTCACCTGCATGGCGCCAAACATGCATACGACCATCATTGGCACCAAGGCAGAAGCGACTCTCATCGCTGAAGACGACACGTCTCCATTCGTCCCTCCATTCACGCCTGTCGCGACACCACTGGAGGCAGGCTGCACGATGTTGGGGCGTGAGCGGAAGACGGCCTAACGGTGTGCGGGACCGTAGCACAGCTTCATGGAGACAGTTGCGAATGGTCCTCGCCGATACCCCAGGAGCAACAGTGTCCCTAATTTGCTGGGAAGTGGCGGTGCGGTCCCCTACGGCACTGCGTAGGATCCTACGGTCTTGGCGTGCATCCGTGCGTCGCTGCGGTCCGGTCCCAGGTCGACGGGCACGTGCACCTTCCGCCGACCACTGGCAACAAAATCGATGTACTGTGGAGACCTCACGCCCCACGTGTTGAGCAATTCGGCGGTACGTCCACCCGGCCTCCCACATGCCCACTATACGCCCTCGCTCAAAGTCCGTCAACTGCACATACGGTTCACATCCACGCTGTCGCGGCATGCTACCAGTGTTAAAGACTGCGATGGAGCTCCGTATGCCACGGCAAACTGGCTGACACTGACGGCGGCGGTGCACAAATGCTGCGCAGCTAGCGCCATTCGACGGCCAACACCGCGGTTCCTGGTGTGTCCGCTGTGCCGTGCGTGTAATCATTGCTTGTACAGCCCTCTCGCAGTGTCCGGAGCAAGTATGGTGGGTCTGACACACCGGTGTCAATGTGTTCTTTTTTCCATTTCCAGGAGTGTAGTTCTGTAAACTTTTTAACTTTGTCAACTAACATCTCTGTGTAGGTATCCGCAATCATATAATAAAGTTGATGCCTAAAAGGTGGTGTATGTAAATTGCAGGTGGACAGGGAATTGGATTACTGATATCAGTGATATCAGCTTTCCTTTCTCCTCCCCTTCACCTTCAATTTACATATAATGTAACACAGCTGCGGATTCCGTGGTGTGCTTCTGGACATGTCCGAAAGAACAGACACCACGCAGTCTTATAAAAAGTATTAAGTTAACACATCAATGGAGTGTTCATCTGAATCAAGTGCTGCAATGAAATGTAGAAAAGTCTTTCCATTATCTCAGTTGGAATATTTAACTTTCTCGCATCACTTCTCTTGTTATTACATTGTTGTATGAAATAAATGTACAACTTCTTTGGTTGTTGCAAGCACAGACTGTGTTTACAATATTGTAGTCCATAACAGTTTTTGTTTTGTGCCACACTAAATTTTTATGGTCACTAATACTGATCGTGTTCAACTGACTGTATTTTTATAAAAAGTGTATTATAAGATGAGTGTCATGATTAGTCTCTCCACTGAAACTGCCACTGGATGGGTGGCATCACTTTGTTTTAATTAATAAATGTGTGATCAAGTAACACTAAAAAACAATGATGTTGTATCCATTATTGCATAACATTGTTCAATAACCCAACAGTTTTAGGTGCAGAGACTACAAATTTATGTGCTACCAAGAAGAAAAAGATGTTGTTCGAACCACATTAGTAACATTCCAAGAGACAATTGTACTGAGTTATTGAAGCCTAGAAATTTTATACAGTTATTTCTGCATGTGCTGAGAATGACTCTCTAGTGGCAAAGGGTGTACAAACCACAAAAACAGCATAAATTTTAGAGATACAACAAAAATTACAAGCAATATATTGCTGCCGCGTAAAGGCAATATGTTGGATAAAACTTTTAGGGTGTTGTCAGGCCGTTTTTAAGATGAGAACAAATGGAACTATTGGAAAGAAATATAATGCGAATTCTGTAATGCTTTACAAATGCTTAAACACTGCTGTAACATTGAAACGGTATGATCTGCGTAGTATTAAAATATGTATAGTTTGTTAATGTATAGTAGACTGTTCTGGGAGATGCAGGCTTGAACATAAACATTTAAGCATCAAATACAAGCAATAAGGCTATGGACAACAGAGAATCACATTATCACATTTTCAAAGAATTTATAGCACCAGATCGCCATCACTGCTATGTGTGTTGTGAGTTGTTGTTGCGGCTGTGAGATTTAATTATGGCTCTGAGCACTATGGGACTTAACATCCATGGTCATCAGTCCCCTAGAACTTAGAACTACTTAAACCTAACTAACCTAAGGACATCACACAACACCCAGCCTTCACGAGGCAGAGAAAATCCCTGACCCCGCCGGGAATCGAACCCGGGAACCTGGGCGTGGGAAGCGAGAACGCTACCGCACGACCACGAGATGCGGGCAGATTTAATTATGCACCAGCCAGCAACACTGCATGCAGCACCTGCAGTGACAGTTTATTCTTTGACTTTTTGCGTTACATACTTCTTGCACTGTAATGTGTACATAGAGACAGAGCCGGCCGGGGTGGCCGAGCGGTTCTAGGCTCTACAGTCTGGAACGGCGCAACCACTACTGTCGCAGCTTCGAATCCTGCCTTGGGCATGGATGTGTGTTATGTCCTTAGGTTAGTTAGGTTTAAGTAGTTCTAAGTTCAAGGGGACTGATGACCTTAGAAGTTAAGTCCCATAGTGCTCAAAGCCATTTGAACCATAGAGACAGAGTTTCCTAATTACAAGCAAATGCTTAACATTCAGAGATGATTTTACTTTCACATATAACATCTACTATTCTGTTCATTGCTTAGAGCTGTTATGTATTTGAGTGCATTTATTCCAATAAATAAAGTCTCTACATTTCACAAATCACAAGAGTGATATTTCAAGCACAACCACTAGGCTTAAAAATTACACACTACTCAAAGGTTGGACAGCCCTAATTCTAGCTACATAAGACAAGTGGTGATCCTGCCATGATTTACACTGACGAGAGCTAAGCTGCAAACATAATTTGAAAAAATTTCACAAGGTGCAAGATGAACTAGAGGTATCAAGATCAGCTGTACGCTTACCTCCATAATGGCCATATAATCCTGTACTGTGGTTCGCACGAGTTTTTACTACCTCAGCATCACAGCTGATGCAATAAAGTTTGCCCTAGCAGTGAGCTATGTAGATCACTGCTTTGCCACAGAAGTACAAGATGTCATAACTGTGCCACTGGCAACAAATTCTTACAAGAAGCTCAAGATAGAATTAATTCAAAGAATTAGTACCGAACAAGTGTGAAGCATGACACCCATGTCGAGATTATCATGCATTTAATGCCAGAAGAACTGTCCAGACTGCTACCCAGCATCATTGTTGCAGGATTATAATTACACCTTGCATGGTGCAACCATACTCAGTGTACTTGATGGTACCAAAGCCTATACTCAGAACCCACTAGTAGAGGAAGACACACCAATACTAGCGATTATCACTCCAACTAGATTATTTGAGAGTATTTACATAACCTTTGGCTAACAGAATGCTGCTCAGATGTGGCAACAGTTCATTGATTCAGTTCTGGTATGCCTGCCCTCTTGTTTGGCATACCTCAATTATAATCTTATCTTTTCGGACACTGAGGAACAACACTAAAAACATTATATTGAAGTATTCAAGCACTTAAAGTAGTATGGTGCAGTCTTGGATACAGCTCAATATGTGTTCAGGCAATCTGAGGTTACTTTCCTTGGCCAACAGATATCTTCTGCAAGCTCCCTACCATTATCGGAAACAGTTGAAGACATCATGCAGATACCAAAGCTGAACACTGTTAAAGAATTACAATGGCTCCTAGGAGTGTTGGGTTTCTATTGCCACCAACTACCATGCTCGGCAGGACTATAGAAACCAACTGCAGTATTTGCTGGTCCAAAGGCTAGAGGCAATACCCCAGTTCAGTGGACTGATGCTACTTTAAAAGGTCATCGCCGAAAGGTGATTGCCTTAGAGCCTCTCCCCACTATTCACCTTAATGAGCTGTTAAAAAGAATCTTTATCACATAATGATGTGTCTTCTAGTGGCATGAAATATGTCGTGAATTTTAATAAAAAGTAGTCTACAGTCAGTGCAGATTATTTCTTACAAAATGTGGAAGTTTGGCTGTGGTTGCCTGCAATTTAAAATAACATGCCTTCCTACAAGTTGCATTTTGTAGCAAGCCTTCAACAGCCTACACAACTTATGTCACCCTGGGGTCCGTCCAACATTTCACCTGGTGTCGAAGCATTTTGTCTGGTCTGATTAGTTAAGATAAATAAGCAGTGCATACCGTCCTCAAGTTGATAAAATCTCAAATAATTCCAGCCCTGTTAAGAAGACAATCTTAGAATAAGACTTTGAAACCCATCTAACAAACTTTCAAATGCTGTCCTTTATGTGGAGCCAATGGTCTCTTTAACTCAACATGATTGCTAAAACTTCATTCCACTGGTGGGCAAACAAAAATAGTGTATGCATGTGTCTGTGGCACTTTGTTTTATAGGCTAGTTGCACAAATATTATTAAGGCCACAGCAAAGGGGCTTGGAAGAGGACTGGTCCTGAAGACCCCCTTGGCCAGCCTTTATCTGCCTCATGGTGCATTGTATCCAACTTTATAGCAATAAAGCTAATATCTCACAAAAGTTCTCTAAAATGGGAGTCAATAAGTTTGGTCTGCTCATAACTGATCTATGACTGAAGAATTTTTAAATATTTTTGGAGACTGTGCTGCAGGTCTTCAAGATCAATAAGACAAGCTTTAAATTGAATGTGGGCCCCACAAATCTCACTACTTGTTTAAAATCACGAGCAGTGTTTCTCATGTTCAGTTCAGGAGAGAGGGAGAGAGGGAGAGAGAGAGAGAGAGAGAGAGAGAGAGAGAGAGAGAGAGAGAGAGAGAGAAATGTGAATCACTAACAATTAACACTGGAAAAGCCTTCTTACTGTTGACATTATACAGAATTAGCCTAAATGATTCATTGGGTTTCAAAGCATTGTTTACTGACAAGTACATGATGTATAAAGGTGGTTGATGCATGAAAAGATAGGTACACTCACCAAGTTTAAAAAGCCTGCCTTATGGGTTGAATGCACACTAAATGGCAGGCCTGTGACTGCACTCTACAAGATGGTGACGGTGTAGGAGAAGAATTTTTGTGTGTTAAAACATGCAAACTGTTTGTCAGTTATCAGCATTCAGCGTGCATTTGAATACAAATACAGGAAAGTTGTAGCTGGTCAGCAGAGCATTATGTTAACACAGTTTCGTGACTCTGGTGGTCTGTGTAAGGGAAAAAGCATGGAGTGATTGCATGTCTCAGAGGAAATTGTGGAGTGCTTAAGACAGAACTTTGAGAACAGCTCACAAATATCGACTGTTCGTGCAAGCTGTGAGCTGAGCATAATGTGGTCACATCTGCATTTCAAATCTCCATTTTTGCGACTGTTACAGCACCTGACTCCAGAACGTAATGGCCATCAGGTTGCCAGATGTGAGATCTTACACCATGTGATTTCTATCTGTGCAGTAATGTAAAGGATAAAGTTTATGTGCCCTGAATGGCAAAAACGCTGCAAGAACAGCAGAAACGCATCGCTGCTGCTGTGACGAACAATGACAGAAACATACTAGTGATCATGTGGATGGTGTGCCAGGTGATCAAGGGCACACTCTTGAATATTTGTAGAATGTACCAAAAACTTGGTGAGTACATCCATCTTTTCAAGACTCACCTATCTTTGAAACCTGGTGCATCATTGACAATAACCATGTACTATTAATAGTTATGGTCAAGACTATCACACTTAGAAACACTACCTGGAGGAACACTGTTCAAAAATGGTTCAAATGGCTCTGAGCACTATGGGACTTAACATCTGAGGTCATCAGTTCCCTAGAACTTAGAACTACTTAAACCTAACTGACCTAAGGACATCACACACATCCATGCCCGAAGCAGGATTCGAACCTGCAACCACATCAGTCGCAGAGTTTCAGACTGAAGTGCCTAGAGCCGCTCGGCCACCGCGGCCGGCAGGAACGCTGTTCTCTTGTTTGAAGCGGTCAGGGAAGACATCATAAAATTTGTATATAAAATAATGTGTTGAGAGGGAAGGCTGTATAAAAATGGAAATACTTCTTTGGAAAACCTATTCATGGAAGATACTGAGGTATAATATCTTCCAGTAGTATCATAGGTCTTCTCCATGTTGGGAAAAAAAGAAACTAAGAAGCAATGACTGCGGAGGAAACTCTGATGTACAATCGATTTCAGAAGGATCATATTATTAAAGGTAGAATGACACCTCCCGAACCCAGACAGAATAGTGGTAGCCTCTCTGCATTCTGGTATTCTGCAATTCAAAGAGAGCAGCAGTTGTCCATTCACTGCAAGGCATTTCCTATGTAGCTGTTGAGAGAAACACTATGGGATCTACTTGGGCATACAGCACCTTTCCAGGTTTCAAGAGAGGGACTGGAACAGCTTCCTTCTATTTGTGGGGAACTGTCCTGTCAACCAGATAAAATAAAAAAGGGTGATGTGGATTTCTTTACTTCTTCTCATGAGGGACTGTAGCTTTCTATATTGTATCTTATCATCTCCTGGTAACGCATCACATTCTACGAATAATACAAAATGTAGTAGCTCACACATTGAAAAGTGGCAGTTGTATGTTTCATCAAACCCCCCCCCCCCCCCCCCCTCTCCCGGCAGCCTCTCAGTGGCTTTAGAAAACTCAAACCTAATTGGCTGTGGAAGTACGGAAGAATCTAAGCTATCGAAGTATGGAAGATGCTAAGTTACCTATGTGTAGCAATGAACCAAGAAATACCAGTAGCAGTAAACTCTGCGCGTTCCACCGAAACATCAATGGTCTCAGAAGCAAAATGGAGCTTCTAAATCTTGACATTAATGACACTGAATCTGTAAACCATGCACAAGTAATTTGTCTTACAGAACAACATGTGACAAGTGGAACTGAAATGCCTCAAATTGATGGATACTCATTAGCAGCTAGCTGTTGTAGAACTATACCAGAGAAAGGAGGTACTGCAAACTATGTTAAAACTAATGTGAAATATAAATCCTTTGACTTAAATACTTACAGTGCAGATTCTAACTCTGAAGCCTGTAGAATGGAAATTATTACAAATAATAAGTCAGTTATAATTTTGGCAGTTTACAAGGGCCCTGCACGGAAAATATATGTCTTTCTAAACCATATGGAACAACTTTTGAACCAAATATATTCAAAACAAAAGGATTTAATTATCATGGGTGATTTTGAATTAACTTCTTAACCACAAATAACAGCATAAGAGAACTAGAGCACCTGATGGAATCATTTAACCTAATTTCAATAAATAACTTTCCCACTGGAGTAACTAGAAATTCTAAGAGCCTAATTGACAATATATTCCTTGCCAGATAGAGAAGTAGCAGTATTATTGTAATCAATTTCTCAATGGTCCGTCAGATCATGATGGTCAGCAGCTTACAGTAAATGATATCAAACTGTGTGATAAATCAAAATGCTCCTTTAAAACTGTCAGGATCGACTAGGGAATCAGAACTTCCTGTAAAACAAAAAAAAATAATATGAATCCCTAGGGCTATCTAATGATCCCATCAAAAAGGAGGATTATAGGTTGTACTGTACTATTTTCAAAAGGGTAATAAAAAAATCCAAAACTAGTACATACCAACTGAAATTGATAACTCAAATAACAAATCAAAACCATCTGGTAAGTTATAAAATGGGAGCATGGTAAAAAAGTAGAGTGCATGACAGACAAAGAATTAATTCAGGATGGAAATGTAAAAGCTGCTAATATCTTCAATATAAACATTTTTTAACAGCTGCTGAAAAACATTGGCTGTGAAGGCTCAGTGAGTGATGCGATAGCGCTTCTGCATAAAGCTAACAATGCCACAGTTTGTCAGATGCAGATAACCCCCAAAACAATTAGTGAGATCAATAAGACAATCAGAGATATGAAGTCAAAAAACTCCTGTGGGGTTGATAATATTTCAACTAAGATACTTAAACACTGTCATGGGTATATAAATGCAGTCTTGTGTCCCATTTTAATGAATTCTTAAAACAAGGTATTGTTCCACTTAGATTAAAACAAGGTATTGTTCCACTTAGATTAGAATATGCCTGTGTGAAACCACTTTTCAAGAAAGGTGAAAAAACTGATGTAAGAAACTACCGTCCAATATCCCTGCTAACAAGTTTTTCAAATGTACTTCAGAAATAGGTATTCAGGAGAATTGTTAATCACCTGAACAGTCATACCATTCTCAGTCAATGTGTGAACACCATTTTGAAAACGCAAATTTCGGGAAATTTTTTTAAATGGTGTGTATATGTAACAGTTCTAGATATTTTCATAGAGTTTTTTTTATTTGAAAGGTAGCTGCTTTATGTTTACAATGGTATCCTCCCTTTGGACGTATCTGTCAAAGTTCTTTTACTGTTGCCTTTTGAATTTTCTTTATAGTTTACAGAAAATAATTTTTTTTCCTTAAAAAATGCAAATCCAGAAAATTTAGATTTTTTTCTGTTGATTAGTAACATGTAGTACTATATTCTCTGCAAAGGAGAGCTTTCACTCGTGACGTTGGACAGGTTTTATTTTTAAAAAATCATTTTTTTAACTTTCGAGGGTAACATAAGTGTTCACTGAAGTTGTTTCTTATTAATTTCTTTGTTACATTGTTTTCTTCTATTGTCTTTATTGCAGTTATTTCGTATCACTTTCTTTGTTGCAATTATTTCTTTTCACTTTCATTGTTGCCCATATTTCTTACACTTTGTTGTAGTTTCTTGTCAGTTTCTTTGTCGTGGTTGTTCATTGCAGGTTCTGTATTGTAGTTGTTGGATGCTAATTTGTTTACTGAAGAGGCTTCTAAGAAATCTGAGACCATCCAGTGAGTTCTGTGTTTTCATGAGGAATTTGCCAGTTGACACAGTTGCAATGTGTTTAGTGAAAAGGACTGTTTGAAATGTCTTATGACTTCTGCACAACTTCAGTGCAGTAATGTGTTCATTGTATTATAGTAGTTGTATTACACATTTATCACCTTATAAATAAATTTAAAAAAATACTTTTTTTTATTTTAAATTCAGTGCATTAGTATTTGTAAAATGACTCTTTCATATAGTGTTCATTAAAAAATGATGATCATTCCACTTGAGACCTGTGGAATGGTACATTAGCTTATTTGTTTTAGTTGTAAATATTTGTCATGTATTGTTATTTTTCTGACATGTTCTACAACCTGGAGGACCTCCTCCCTATGGATCAATTGGAATGAAAGTAAATCTAATCCAATCTAATCTAATGGGGCCACAGGAGAGTGAAGTGTGCTGACTATTTACATATGAGGTCTGTAAAAGGAGTCTTTGGAAGATCAGATCTGTATTATGGTCATCCTGTAGGAAGCAGCTCAAGTTCAAATAGTGCAGTCATTTTATCTGGAATATAACTGGGACTGTTGTCGCCAGAGTGCCAACAAAAAAGATACTATAGCTGTAACAATTGAAGGTCAAAAAGTTGTGAAAGTGAATAGGTACATGACTCACAGTATTAAAGAAACTTTTGTAATTTACAAGAGCAACTATACAACTCCACATATTGGAAGATCAAAATTTTATGCACTACAACCTAAGTGCGTAGTTCCACACCCACCTACAGATGTCTGTTTATGTGTGTAATGCGCGAATTTTGAACTTTGTGTGGAAAATTTGAAGAACTTACTGGAGCAAGTGTTATATGACACCTTGGTAGGGCATGTGAAGTCCGTAGTAGGCTATGCCATAAAGCGAGAGACTTGGTTGTTTCAAGAATGTGGCGACTGCACTGGAAAGGGAGGACTGCCTTTACAGACACTTGGCCTGGAAGACGTAGCAGATAACGCTGCAGAAATTACATATGCAACATGGGAGCAAAATAAAATGATTACAAAAACTGTTGCCTTTGACAGTTTCACTGATGAACTTAGTAAATGGTCAGTGAAAGCAGTAACACACCAGCATCTGAAGAAATTGCAATAACGACACATTGCAGAAGTGAAAGGGTGTGTTCAGGCTGAAGAATTATGTTTAGTGCTTAACTATGATTTTGCTGAGAACTGGTCTGTAATTCTCCCACAAGAAGTACAAGGGTATCATTGAAGTAATGACAAGGTTTCAATTTTTACAGGAGTGACATATCTTCAAAACAAGACCACAAGTGTTGCAATTCCAGGACATGACTCAGCACATGCTTTGCTAGCAATGTGCAAAATTCTTCAACTGCAAACAGGGGCAGAGAAGATCATCATTATTTCTGATGGTGCTCTTAGTCATTTTAAAAATCGTTACCAGCAGTTTGAATTGAGTAAGTCGCTTGTGCCAACTGACTGGGTATACAGTGCTACTGGTAACAGGAAGGGGCCTTGTGATGGTGTAGGAAGCCTGCTGAAGTGCAATGCTACGCAACATAATCTTTCCAGACCAAATACAGCTGCAATTCAGAATGCTGGGGATTTTACGAGTCGTGTAATCTTTAACACATCCACACCCCTCATTCTTTTGACCAAAGAGGAAATCGAAGAATTCTGTGAGCAGAAAAAAGAAGAATGATCCAAAAAACAACTGCTCCTGTGAAAGGAATTCAGAAGACACATTTTTGGACTCAAAGTGATGGGCGAACTCATATTGCTTGAAGAGCAAGAAAGAAGAAATTTCGTTCGTTCAGCCAACACCTCAGAAACAGCAGGATAATATTCAGATTCCAGAATGAGATTTTCACTCTGCAACAGAGTGTGCGCTGATATGACCCAGTACCTCGTCTCCTACCTTCCAAACTTTACAGAAGCTCTCCTGCGAACCTTGCAGAACTAGCACTCCTGAAAGAAAGGATACTGCAGAGACATGGCTTAGCAACAGCCTGGGGGATGTTTCCAGAATGAGATTTTCACTTTGCAGCGGAGTGTGCGCTGATATGAAACTTCCTGGCAAATTAAAACCTGAGAAGGGGGATGTTTGTGGTGTGTGTGTGTATGACTTTGACTGGTGGATTGCAGAGACTGTAGACAACAGTTATGAGTTAAACGAAATTGTAGAGAACTTTATGCTACCACATGGACCAGCTGCTGGATATAGGTTTCCAGCTGAAGGATAGTGACAATACCATCTGTGCTCACTTCCCATTCACAATGTTTTGAAGATTGTAACTGCTCCAGTTCCTATTGGTTCTACAGGAAGGCATCACTGTATATCAAAGGAAGATACTGAAGCAGTGGAACATATTTTTAGTTCACTGACTGGCTAATTTCAGTACAAAACAGAGAGCACAGAAGTTGTATCAATTGAAACCCTCAAGTCTTTAGGCCTTTCAAATACATTTTTGAACCATTTAAAATGCTTGAAAAATGAGTCTCCTAATCTTTCAAAACTAAAATTATGTTAAATAAGGCTAGGTTTTGATTTTTATGAGCTTGTTATGTGCTAATACAACAGGTTTTATGTATGGAAAAAATTTCTTTTGTTTATAAAACCTGTTCCACACAAAAGTGGAAGCTCTCCTTTTCAGGGAATGTAGAACTATATGGTACTAATCAACAGAAAAAAAAAAATTAAAATTTTATGGATCGGCATTTTTGAAAAAAAAAAAAAAATCATTAAAAAAGTTCAGAATGCCATAGTAAACGAATATTGACAGATAAGTCTCAATGGAGGATTTCTTTGTTATCATAAAGCAGTTACGTTTCAAATAATAAAAACAACAACAAAATATCTAGAACTGTTCCAGAGGTAGAGCATTTTAATTTTTTTTCTAAAATTCACATCTTCAAAATTATATGCGCAGTTGCCTTTGGAGGTCTGTATCTCGTAGCTGAAATTTTTTTTTGATAAAACAAAAAAATACATGTTCCTTACTTAGTCCTTCATTTTAACATATGCTAAATTCAATACCATCAGGGAGTATGAAGGTATGATTTTTTCCTAGCCTGCCTGAACTGATATGGACACTTTCTCACTGATCCACCAGGAAACAGGCTACTTTCATAGTCAAGCTGAAGACTGGAACAGATGCTTCTGTCACATGATAGAACGTGATAGTAATACAAGTCACTCAGACCAAGAGGTCTTTGTGCTATAGAAACTTGGCTGCAAAACATTCAGTTTGCCTTTCTGAGTGCCCATCAAAGTGGCCTTCTTTTGGGCACTGCTCCGTCTGCCAGGTTAATTTACATCAGGTGGCCACTCCTTAATGACTTCCCACTGAGCAGTGAATATAAGGACTGGAGAGTATACTGAGATATTGATTGCAGTGTGTGAATCTACTGGACTATTCAATAAATAAATTTGGTGACACTAACATGGTCATCCTCTGAAGACAGGGAGCCAATTAGCAGAGGTTTTTCCCTTTCTTTCCCCACATCATTCTGCTGAGGCGAGGAGTTTTTAGTGGAGGAGATCAAAAGTATGAAGGACGCCCCAATGCAATGTGGAACAGAACACAAAACGTCATGAGAGACCGAGCTGCAAGTATTAATGAGGCAGGGAGTATTGTTCTGTTAGTAGAGAAGCAGTAACAGCAGAATGGGTCAGTCAGGAGAGCTCAATGACTTAGAACATGGACTAGTAACTGGATGTCATCTGGGTAACAAAAACATCAGGGACACTTCAACCATTCTAAAGCTGCCAAAGTGGCTTGTTGGTGATGTGATTGTGACATGGGAATGTGAAGGAAAAACCATAGCTAAATCTAGCCCAGTGTCAGGCCTCAAGAACTGCTGGACAGGGACCACTGAACATTGCCGAGGAGGGTGGAAAAAACTGCATGGAACCTGGAGTGGGAATCACTCAGAACTTCCAAGAATTACCAGCTGTTTAGCCAGCATAGTGGCCATGCATAGGGAGTTAAATTAATGGGATACATGGAAAAAAACTACATGGAACCTGCAGAAGGAATCACTCAGAACTTCCAAGAATTACCAGCAGTTCAGCCAGCATAGTGACTATGCATAGAGTGTTAAATTAATGGGATACATGGAAAAAACTGCATGGAACCTGCAGATGGAATCACTCAGAACTTCCAAGAATTACCAGCAGTTTAGCTAGCAAAGTGGCTATGCATAGCGAGTTAAATTAATGGGATACAATGGCAAAGCGGCTCCTCATATGCCACAGATTCTATAGTCATTGCTCAGCAATGCTTGAGAAGGTGTAAACAGTGATGCCACTGGACATTGAATTACCAGAAATAACTGATTTGGAGTGATGAATCACACTATACCCTGTGGCAATCTGATGGTAGATTTTGGGTTAAGCAAATGCCTGAGAAACATCACCTGCCATCTTGTGTAGTGCCAATGGTGGATTATGGAGGAGGTGGTATTATGCTATGGGGATCTTCATAGAGGCAGAAAAATATAAACAAAATAGTGACACTCCACATACCCCATACTCTGTCTGTATCAAATATCATATCATTGATACCCTTCCATGGCAGCCAATGAAGGCATTACAACCTTTGACTGTAAATGTAGCTGCAAACTTGAGCCAGTGACTAAATCAACAGATTTACCTGGAACAGAAATAGGGCCTAATAATGGCAGCAGAATGTATTGTTGAGATGAACAATGCATCCTCATGGCAGGGTTTTACTCATAACATTTGTTGTACTGCTGCTCTTCGTGAGTATCGACACATTACAGGAATATAGAGAGGTCTCTTTCCTCAGCACGGTTGAAAAACATGATTCAGAAGTTCAAATTAACTGGTGATTTGAGAATTGCTCCTGGGAGAGGCCAACAGCCAGCTGCACCACAAACTTTTGAAAAAGTTACCATTGCCATGGCTGAGAATGCCGGATGCAATGTGTGACTATCAAGAAGTGCACGAGCTGTGTCACAAAAACTGAACATTCCATGCCCCACCATTTGAAAAGTGCAATGATGTCCATACAAACTTCAGAACATGTTATTCCTGCTCTATGGGGGAGAGGTACTTTGGACTCAGCTCTTTTGATGCATGATGAAACTCCACCTCACACTGCTTGTGAGGTCACTCAGTTGCTCCATAGCACATTTGGAGAAAACCAAATCATTGGCCAACTGATCCAAATTGCATGACTACTAAGATCACCAGATTTGAACTCGTGTGATTTCTGGCTGGTGGGTTACCTGAAGGATAGGGTTTATCAATGGACACTAATACATGTTGGATGCTGAAGATGAATATAATGTGGGAGGTTGTCAACATCCCACCTGAGATGTTTCAGGCAGCAGTAGAGCAATATCTAGTGCAGTTCCAGGCTGTCATGGGTGCAGATGGTTGTCACATTGAGCAATGTTTATAGCTCGGAACATAAACATGGTATGCAAATTACCAAAAGTTATCCTCTCATGTGAAAATTAAAACGTTCATTATTTATCATCTGCATGTCCTTGCAAATGTTTCCATAAAGTTTAATTGTCCTACTGTCCCTCATTCTTCATGGGGACCCTCTCAAGTAGCAGAAGTTCAATTACAACCACAACACTGAGTTGGTTATATATGGTGCAACTTTCAAGCTGATGAAACCTGCTGCAGTTTACTCAAGTAGTTAAGAAACATTAAATATCAGAATTGCAGCTGCAATTTTTCAAGTGCATACTTTAGTCTTTTCATATGAGTTCTGATTTCAGTCATACTTTAAATTTCAAATTCCTGTTGCAGTTTTTTTGTGTCTATGTGCATTACCTAAGTTAATATTTAGGGTACTGAGTAGTACTGAAGTTGGCGCATGTTCTTCCAGCAATTTGGAGTTCCACAGCTTTCTTACTTGTGCACATCTCTGCAGCTTATTAATTGATTTTAATGATCTGAGTTCCTCTAATGCTTTACTGATATATAACAACAATAGTTCATTGAAAGTTCCTTCCACTCTTTTAATAATAATAATAAGTACAATGTTTACCTTTCTATATGATCTGTTACTAGTACCATATACATTGTCTTTGAAGGCTCCTCTGGTGGACTAATTGCTTAAAGTCTCTTGTTTATTGCCAATGAAATGGTTCATTGCCAATGAAATAGTCCATGTATATTTATAGATGTGCTACAAGTAGCTAAGAAACTGAAGCTCCATTCAGACAGAGCCCTGATTGCTTTGGTAAGTCTCATGCAACTGGGATAGGACAGGTGCACCACATACTGTCTGCTAAGGACTGTCTCTCCCAAACAGCCATACACCTCATCAGCATGTAACACATATTTAGGATGAGGGTGTTTTATAGAGGTTTGCACCACCATCGTAATACTACAGTTAAGTTAGAGTTACTGCTCCTTTTGACATACAATATTACACTGCCACATCTCATGGTGGCCCCTGAAGCATATACAAGTTCTAGTTCAGTTCTCACCGACCCCCAGCTCATAAACACCAGGTAACCCATACCCAACTCAGCCTCAGCCAAAAGCTGAGTTCTCTGAGGTGAGGTGCAAACAATTTGCACAACCCAGTTCGGATGCGTGGCTTATCAAATGCCACACATGGTGAGTATTAACCTCTGTTGTTAATTCTGTCAATCTATCAACTGCTTATAACACTGTATGACATGAAGAGCTGCTTCTCAAATATCTTTTCAAGAAATTGGATAACATTCACTAACCACTTGTTAAACCTATTCCAGTGAGAAAAAGGAATGCAGGTGATAGATGATTTGTTCTCAACAACTGATCACTGTGAGCATCTGTCCTTGCACCAATTTCATTCAAATTTTACTAGGCAGATACTCCAGAGTTGCCACACCACAAATCTCACTATACAGTCAGCCTTGCAATTTTGTACTGCATTACAAACTTCAAGGAGAGTGAAAATTAACTTACAATATGCCTAAACAAATTGTATCTCTATTTGTCTATTTCACCATATGGCGTTTCAAACCCAGCTTCAATAAAACAGAAGTGTGTATTCCATATAGTAAACAGATTTTCAACTCAATCTGATAAGACCTAGTTTGGGACAATTGCAGCAATGAAATGCAATGAGGCACCAAAACACCTTGGTTCACTTTAGATTCAGTATAAACGCTTTGTACAAAATTGTACAACACTGGAAAGGAATAGGAGTAGCGAATTTACCTCAACAAAAACTTGCAAGTACCTTTGGGGAAGCAGATACACAAGTGCTTACATGAATTTATTAACTCTCAATTCTCTGCTAAAGAGCACCATTCACGAAATTTATGGTTGAAAAATGCTCATACTGGCCACACTTATGTGCACTTAAATGCTGCCATTTCATGCACTCATTTGGCTTCCAGTGTTATCAAATATTTTCCTAGCACACCTCTGGAAAAAATGATGCTTCTGAATGATTAGTGGAAAATTATGAAGAGCAAAGAAGATATTCTCTTTGAACAGATTCTACCAACGAAGCAACCAAAGCCTGAGCAAGCCATGTTATTGCTTTGAACGTAAGAATGCACACCAGAATGATGAGGAGCAAGATCAAAAAATCAACTTGTATGAAGCACAATTGTTGGGAAATTGAGGATCCAGATGTGCTGGTTCCAGGCTGGAGACATACTGTGCAACATCAACATGCACAATGGAGTGGCAAAGAAAATGACCTGTGTGACTGCAGTGCTATGCTGTGCAACCAAACACCCAAATCATGGTAGACTGCCTGTAAAATAACTCTGAATAGCTAGTATGGACTCCATGCAGATAATGATAAGGCAGTTTCCTGGAACATATCTTATAAACACCTCCTACTGATAATGAATGGCACTCACAATTGTATACAAAATCATTCTGAACACAATTTTGTACTCTGTACAATTGACAGTTGAACACTTCTAATAGCAATGCATACAATAATAATTATTATTATAAAATTTTAGTTTGTTTTAAATATTTAGTTGTGTTTTCCATATTCAACATTACTTCCTTTTCTAAAACGTCCAATGATTAAGCTGTGCAGATAACAGATTTACTGTCTGCATGCACTGTAACTTTCTGATTTATAGTTTGCTGTAAGTTAATTTACTTAAATTCCAAGCAATACTATCCCATGTACAATACCTTTCAAGATATCATGCCTTACTGTTAGAAATTCAAATAACAATCGCAATTCAAACACGAGTAAAAAAAGTCAGCATAATATCAGACATGCTAGGATAATAGCTTTTGAAATTTGGTATCTTATAACCAAGAACATGAAAATTTCATGTAAATGATAAAACAAAATTGGCAGTTATAAAAAACATATTGCAAAACCGGCAGTTTTTATTATATGTAGCTAAATTTAACATTTTTCTCATTCTCGTGGAAAAATCTGAAGGTGGCAATTTACTAATATTGGTAAATGATAGTTTCACAGATGAGCCAAAATATTATGACCACTTGCTTAGCATTTTGGTCCACCTTTTGAATGCATACAGAAGCAATTTTGCATGGCATTGATTCAATAAGTCCTTGGTAAGTTTCCAGATGTATGTGTCATCAGATGTCTCTGCACAGGCATGCATTTTCTGTAAATTATGGGCCAGCAGTTTGTTGGGTCAGAGATAGTGCCTGCTAGCATTCCAGATGTGTTCCCTCAGATACTGACCAGGTGAATTTTATCAACATGATTTCATTATTGTGCTCCTTAAAGCACTATAGCACACTTCTGGACAGATATCCTGCTGCAAGACACCACACCATCTGACAAGATACCAAACATGATGAGATGCAGGTGACCTGCAATAATGCTCATGTGGTCCACAACTGTCATGGTGCCTTTGATTACTATCACAGGTTCCACTGAAGCCTTACAAATGCCCGCACAGAAAAATATTATCCCCCTAACCTCTGTCCGTGAAACAATGCATGTTCCAAGCACTGACATAGTGTAGCAAGAAATGTGATCCACCCTTCTGGACAACACACTTCTATTCATCCATGGCCCAAGCTCAATGATTCCATGCTACTGCAATGATAATAGATTAAGCCATTGGGCCAATATGGAAACACAAATGGATATTCTGATCCAGAGCCCCATGTTCAACAATGAGCACTGAATGGTGTACTCTGAAACACACATGCCCGCACGAGATCATCTAACCTGATTTACCCAGTGGGCAAGCCTCTACCCTCCATGTTCTTGATAAGCTGCAGATGTAAAACATCTTTTCAGCTACTCATGGTTCACCATCCTTCAAACACTTTCCACAAATGCTCATAACAGCAGCATGCAAACAGCCAACCAGCTACACTGTTTCCAAGATTCTCATTCCCAGGCAGCAGGCCGTATCAATCTGCCCTTGTCCAAGTTGCTTATGCCAGTAGATTTCCTCATTTGTGACTAGTATTGTTACTAGAATGATTTTCCATTTGTCTCTGCTCAACTTATATAATTTTCTCATCGAGTCATATGTCCACAACATTGTCAGGTGGCACTCAGTCTTGCAGTGTACAGTGGCCATAATGCTTTGGATCATCACTGTATTTAATATTGAAATTGGATCTTGTCTTCCCTATGTAGTCTAAGTTTCATGCATAGCTTTAAAGTGACAGTTTATTTTCCATGTAAAGAACGGATGCCCTAGATGTGATATCAACTAACTACATTCCACTAACAGCTGTATGTCAATGCCACTGTTATGATACAAGTCAGTAATCATCATGTTGTGAGGAGCCAAATGTTATGTCCTCGATTCCAACGATAAATAGGTGGAAGGTGGCCAAACAATCTGTCACCATAGGTATCAGGATAGGCAAGCAAAAGATTAGCAGACACAAGTGCACTTTAAATAAATATAATTTACTCAACTTATGAGAAAGAACTGCTACACTGTTGACAACTCATGGCAGATGCGGTTAACTATAAGCAGAGGCCTGGCATGAACATACATCCAAATACACTGAATGTTTGCCAGGACAGCTAACTCTCAACACCTCAGTGTAATATTCAGTACCAACTAGCAACACGGAAAGAATCTCAACTAGAAGACTGGTGCCCACATGCCTGCTGCTTATAACACCATCCTGGCAGTCTCCACTGGTCAGCACTTGGGAGGTTGTTCATTGGTGGCAATGTTCGAAGCACTGCTTGCGGTGCCTGCAGAAATCTTTGAGGGTTTGTCTCTGGCAGCATTGACAGGCTAAAATACCACAGTACATTTCCCAACACTTCTGCATAACAAATAATAACAAAAATAGTGCAATTTGGAGAGATTTTTAATGCTGTGCGTCAATTAAAACTGAATATTTCTGTGGTAAGGGAGTATAAATACGAAAACCCTCATCTCTCAGAAGAGAACTTTAAATAGTTCTGAAAATGCTTGCATTTGAAAAACTTTCAATTGTGTTTGAGTGGAGGTTATTTTTTCTTTAATTGATTAGGTTTAGTAGTTTTAACTCAGCTTTTCTTATCAATAATTGAAATAAATGTGATATGTGGTGTCAATAAGCATACGTAACTGATTGTTATTTTTTTCATTTTCAATGTAACACTGAAAAATAAGCTCTCAAAATATAAGGGGAAAAAAACACCACATACACGCAAACTTTTGGCCACAGCCTATGTCTGAACAAGAAAGATACACACCACTCATTTACACAAGCAAGCACTCATCATGCACTCATGACCACCAACTCTGGCAGCTTGGGCCAGAATGCAACTTTCACATGGATTAGGAGCAGCAATCTGGAGAGAGCAGGGAAGGGGAAGTGGCAGCACTGTATGAGCTTGGGGAGAGAGGAGCAGTGCCTAGCGGGGTGTGTAGGGAATAGACTGCCAACAGGTGCAGCATCAGAGGTTGTGGGGAAAATAGCAAAAAAGGAAAGGGGCAGGGAAAGATTGGCAAGTGTATTGGCAGAGAGTCACAAACAAAGAGTGTGGGTTACAAGAATGGCGTAAAAGTAATAGGACAGTGGGGGCAGGGGGCGGGGGGGCTGTTGGGTGGAGGGTATGGGGACAGTATGTTACCGTAGGTTGAGGGTGGGATAATTACGGCAGTGGAGAAAGTGTTGTAAGGCTAAATCCAGTCTGCCCATTTCAGAAAAGCTGGTGGTAGAGGGCAGGATCCAGATGGCTCAGGTAGTGAAGCAGCCATTGAAATTAAGAATGTTATGTACAGCTGCGTGTTGTGCCACTGAGTGGTCTACTTTGCTCTTGGACACAATTTGGCAGTCCTAATGGACAGTTCATTGGTAGTCATAGTAATAAAAAAAGATGTGCAATGATCGCAGCAGAGCTGGCGTAATGACATGGCTGCTTTCACACGTGGCCCAGACCCTGATGGGGTAGGATAAACCTGTGACAGGACTGGAATAGGAAGTGCTGGGTGTATGTACTGAGCAGGTCTTGCAGCTGGGTCTTCCACAGGATATGGTCCTTGTGGAAAGGCATTGGGACTGGGAGTGGCATGGGGATGGACTAGGATGTTGGGAGGGTGAATGGGTGACAGAATAACACTTTAGGAGGGATGGGAAGGATAATGGGTAGGATGCCCCTCACTTCTAGGCATGATGATAGTTACTCAAATCCCTGGCAAAAGATGTGGTTCTGGTAAGGGATGAAGAAGAGGGCACTCCTTTATGGCTGGTTCTTTGGGGTGGAGGGATGATTGGAGGTGTGAGGGGGTTTTGCTTGGGAGATCTGTTTGTGGACTAGATCTAGGGGATAGTGCCTGTCTATGATGGCCTTGGTGAGACCCTCCGCATACTGGGCAAGGGAGATTTTGTCATTGCAGATATGCCGTCTGTGCGTTGCCATCCTGTATGAGAGGAATTTCTTGATGTGAAAGGGATGACTGCTGTGAAAATGTACGAGGGTTAAATGAAAAGTAAGGCCTCCACCTTCATTAATTGGGTTTGGTTGAGAATATTTTAATAAATCAAATGCAGAAATAATCCTTAGAATGTGATCTTTAATTACCAATATTCACTTTTCCACATAATCACCAGCCAATTGGACACATTTCTGCCAATGATGAACAAGTTTTCTGAAGCCATCACAGAAGAAGTCCTCTTAACATCTTCATCAGAAGCATAATGATGTCCCTGAAGATTGTGTTACATTATCAGGAACAGATGGAAGTCAGACGGTGCTAAATCTGGACTGTATGGAGGATACTGTATGATGGTGAGCTTTCATTTCAGGAGTCAGCATCCGGGGTACACATCGTGCACAGATCTTCTGATAGCCAAGCAAAGAAATAATGTGACCCACACATTCTTGTGCAATGCCGACTGTGCTTGACTTTCTCTCTAAGTGATACGACGATCGTCCTGAATCAGTCTGTCAACATTTTGCTTGTGAAACTTGGTGGTTGCTGTCACAGGACGTCCAACTCTCTGTTTGTCATGCAGGTCAGATATTCCCGCTTCAACATCTTTAAACTTACTCGCCCAACGACTTACAGTACTCATGTCAACACTATCATCATAAACTGCTTTCATTCTCTGGAGAATCTCTTTTGGGGTGACAAGAATTCAATGACTGCACATTGCTTAAATCACAGTGACTGACCGTCTGCGCAGGGTTCCACACTTTACACTGTAACAAAACAAACGTTTAATGCTAAGGCTTCCTGCCAACTGGAGCTGTAGAGGGGAGGCTATGGATCAAGCCAGTACCTGCCACATACCAATGCTGCCAACTGTTGAACAGTTATGAAGGTGGAGGCATTACTTTTCAGTCAACCCTCGTTAAGTGCTGTTGGTGGTAGGGAGGGGTTTAATGTGGGCAAAGGTGTGGATTGAGCCATAGGAGAGGAACTGGTCAATGTTTACAAAGATGGCACATGGGGTTGAGGAGGGCCAGGCAAAGCGAATGGGAGAGATGGCGTTGAGGTTGTGAAAGAATGAAGATATGTGTCCTGGCCCTGAGTTCAGATCATGAAGATATCATCAATGAACACGAACCAGACTAGGAGTTGGTATTTTTGGAGGGTAGAGGGGTCTCCTTTGGATGGCCCATAAACAGGTTGCCATAGGAGGGTGCCTTGCAGATGCCCATGGCTGTGCTGCGGATATCTTTGTATACCTTCCCTTCAAAGAAGAAGTAGTTGTAGGTTAGGACAATGTTAGTAAGGTGTATGAGGAAGAGACAGTGGGTTTGGTGTCTCGAGATGGTTGTAAAAGGTATTGCTCAATAGCAGTAAGACCATGGCCATAAGGGATATTGGTGTATAGGGATATGGCTTCAACAGTGACAAGTAGGTATCCGGGAGGTACAGGGATGGGGACGGTGGAGAGCTGGTGAGGGAAATGGTTGGTATCTTTACTGTGGGTGGCTAGATTATGAGCAAATGGCTGGAGATATTAGTCAATGACGGCCGAAATTCTTTCAATGGGGGCACAATATTCAGCCACGGAAGTGTGTCCAGGATTGTTGGATTTTTACATTTTTGGAGCATGTAGAAGGTGGGTGTACAGAGTGCCACCAAGAAACCCCTCCTGTACAGCCTGACCACCTGCAGACAGCATATCGGCAGTGACAAGTACTCCCTAGCCCAGTATGCTGAAGGAATCGACAAGGATTTCATAGACAGGCACTACCCCCAGATCTAGTCGGCAAACAGATATCCCATGCCATTTCCCCTCACACCCCCCTTTCCTCCCTCCACCCCCAAGAACTAGCCACAAAGGAGTGCCCCCTTTGTCACCCAGTACTACCCCGGACAGGAACAACTGAGCTACATCCTTTGCCAGGACTTCAGTCACTTATCATCGTGCCCTCAAATGAGGGACATCCTACCCGAGACCATTCCCACATCTCCTAAAGTGTTATTCTGTTGCTCACCCAATGTCCATAACATCCTAGGCCCTGGATGGACCACTCCCACTCCAAATCACAATCCCCTGCCACAAGGACCATATCCCTGTGGAAGACCCAGGTGCAATACGTGCTCAATCCACCCACCCAGCACTTCCTATTCCAATCCTGTCACAGCTTCCTCCCACCCCACAAGGGTCCGAGCCACCTGTGAAAGCAGCCATGTCATACACCAGCTCTGCTACTATCATTGCACAGATTTTTATATTTGTATGACTACCAAGTAGCTGTCCACTACGATGAACAGCCACTGCCAAACTATGGCCAAGAGCAAAGTAGACAACCTCATGGCACAACATGTTGCTGAAGATAACAGGCTTAATTTCAATGGGGGCTTCACTACCTGAGCCATCTGGATTCTCCCCTCCGCCACCAGCTTTCTGAACTGCGCAGACGGGAGTTAGCCTTACAACACATCTTCCATTGCCGAATTATCCCGCCCTCAACCTACGGTGACATACTGTCCCCACATCCTCCACCCAACAGTTTCCACCCTCTCTGTTCTATGACCTCCTCACCATTCTCGTCTCCCAGCCTCTTTGTTTGCCGCCTTCTGCCAACACGCTCAACTATGTTTCCCCACTTCTTTCCTTTTTTTGCTCCCTTTTTTCCATCGCCCTGCCCCATAACCTCCTGACACTGTGCCTGTTGGCAGTCTAGTCCCTGCACACTCCACCAGACAGCGCTCCTTTCTCCTCCTTGCTATCCCTTTCCCTGCCCCGCCCCATCCAGACTGCTACTTCCATTCCATGTGAAAGTTGTATTCTGGACTGATCTGCTGGAGTTGGTGCATGATGTGAATGGTAAGTGTTTCTGTTTCTCGGTCTGACGAAGGCTGTGCCCAAAATCTTATGTGTAAGTGCCTTTTAATTGGACCTGTCTGCAACTTAACATCTCACCTGTACAGTAAGTAGCAATTTCTTCTAATCCCTACTTATAATTAATAAGTAACTGAATACACATTATTTTTTTTTTTTTCAAAATGAGGCATGAAAATCAGTAATACAAAGATTAAAATAATGGTCGTTATCAAGAATCCAAACATGCCACTAACAGTCATCATTAAAAGGGAAAAAAAAGAATTATCCATATCCAACATCTAGTGAATTATGAATTACCTCAATTTAAAAAATTAAATATCAAGTATATTGGACCAATTATCTCCCTAATATAGAGAAATTACTCATAACCAACACATCGAGAAATATATTACGTTATGAGCAGTACGCAAATAATTGGCAGTTTTCAAGTTTTTATTTACTTACTTATTTATTCCCTACATTTGAGCAGGTGACCTCCAAACTCACTTGTTCATATGTTGTACCTTTTTTTGCTCCTCCCAATGTCTTACTTGGAAGTCAAAATATAAGAGTGATCAGTTTTATGAAGGTGTACACAGTCTATTACGTTCTTCTCAATGAACAAAAAAATCTATAGTCTACAACACAAACAGGAGAAGTCACAACTCTTGATTATCTACATGCCACATGTAAGGTTGCACACTGTGTTTTCATCTCTACAACCACTGTCGGTAATATTCAAAATCTTAGCAAGCAACACTAACATATTCAATGTCATCATTCCACTCCATTTCTGAGTAGAAAGTGTCTGACAAATAACTGGAAAGTGTCTGACAGATTGTAAGTGTGGTGTATTTCTAAGACCACATACATTATTTTAATGAAACTTTGTAGTTTTTTGTGACAAATCTGTTAGCACTCTGCAATAGCTTTATAACAGTGGTTTTCAACCCTGCTGGCTGCAACTGCATTTAAAACAGAATTTTTTATGGTGCCCTAATGTATAATCTGATACAAAGGAAATGAACAACTGATGTATATATGTTATAACTCCAAGTTGAACAAATATATTTCAAGGAAGACGCAATACATGAAAGTCACAGATCAAGTAAACAGAGTAAGAAGTGTGTGCACTTTAACAGTCAAATCATAACTGAGTCTGAGTCTAGCAACCGCTGGCTGGCTGGCCGCTTAGGTGGCGCTGCTGCTGCATGGCTGGCAGACAGCGCCGAATGTAGAGGACGCATGTAACTGCACGCGGCACTTTGAAAGATCGGCGAGTCACAACACTTTCCCCCCTACGAAGTTGTTGCACAGATCTTGATGGAGGTGGCCTGTAGATTGCTAACGTCCTTAGGTGTTGTTTGACTGGCCGTAAAGTCTCGAGGAGGAGGCTTCCCGTACGGACGGAAGTGCCCCCGATGGTAACGGGTCGAGATGACAGGAGACGTGGGGGTCGAATCTGCTGGGGCCCCGTGCACCAATCTGCCCATTGCAGAAAGTCTGGTGGTTATAACAGGAGACATGGGCGACGTGTCCGCATCCGTAGGAGAAGGAGGCGAGTAGAGTTGCTCCGACAGATGATGGTCATCTGGTTCCTGCAGGGGCACGTCTCCTGGTGGCGTCAGTTCTTGTGCTGGCACCGATATGATGGTGAGAGGACTGCGTTGTGAGTAATGAGAGATTCCAGTATACCGAGCATCAGGTAGAGCCGAAGGTGGTGCAGCGGCATCCGGAACAGGCACTGCCGGCACACAAGGCCGAAGCTGGTCCGAATGACGCACTGTAACACCCGTGTCCATCTGGATTTCATACAGGCGTTGGCCACGGTGTCGTAAGATATGGCCAGGAGTCCATTTTGGTCACCTGCCATATCCCCGTACCTGCACAAGGTCGTCAGCGGTGAACCGGCCAAGCGAAGGCACCCGCGGCCGTGAGGTGGAAGGCCGCAGAAGATGAAGTAGCGTGCGGGGCTGTTGGCCATGTAAGAACTCAGCCGGGCTGTGGTCGCCCATGGGGGTGAAACGGTAAGAAGCGAGAAATTGGAGAAGCGCATCATCAGCAGCAGAAGAAGTCAGGAGTTTCCTCATTTGAGCCTTAAATGTGTGGACCAGTCGTTCAGCCTCACCGTTTGACTGTGGATGGAACAGAGGGCCTGTGACATGCATGACGCCGTGACGGGCACAAAAATCTGCAAAATTGGAAGAGGCAGATAGCGGACCATTATCAGTAACAAGAATAGAGGGAAGGCCTTCCAAAGAGAAAATGCGAGCTAGAGCATTTGGTGGTTGCCGCGGTGGTAGGCGACGTGCAACAGACAATGAAAGGAAAGGTAGAGTAGGCATCAATAATGAGAAGCCAATAAGTACCTAAAAAAGGTCCCGCGAAGTCAGCATGAATACGCTCACACAGCTTCTCAGGCGAAGGCCACGGTGACAAAGATGACTTTGGCAGGCAGCGACCATGTGTGCGATTTCAGAGTCAATGCCGGGCCAGTACACATGACGGCACGCCAGAGATTTTGTGCGAGAGACACTCCAGTGCCCTTGGTGAAGGAGGCGCAAGACCGAAGCACGCAAAAACGCAGGTACCACAACACGCAGCGAAGCATTTTCGGTGGAAAGGAGGATTAACACCATCTCTAGCCGTGAGGCGGTAGCACAAAGCGTAGTAGTTCCGCAACAGATCAGAAGTCTTAGCGGATGGACGATCTGGCCAACCCTTCTGAATACAGCATAAAACCCAGGAGAGGGTAGGGTCAAAACCCGTAGCAGCCACCAGCCGGTCCCCGGTGATGGGGAACCCATCCATAGCCCGCTGCTCGGCAACATCCAGGTGGAAACACAAGAGTTCGTCCCTATCGAATGCCAGATCAGGACCCATGGGAAGGCGAGACAGTGCATCAGCATTCGCATGTTGAGCCATCGGCCGGAAATGAATCTCATAATTGAAACAAGACAAGTAAAGAGCCCAATGCTGGAGGTAGTGTGCAGCCTTGTCGGGAAGTGACGTTGGTGAAGGAAACAAGTAGTTTGTGATCTGTAAAAAGATGAAATTTGGATCCATAGAGAAAAACACCAAACTTATGAAGAGCACAAATAATAGCCAGAGCTCCTTTTTCAATTTGAGAATACTTTTGTTGGGCATCCGTGAGCGTTTTGGAGGCATAAGCAATGGGTTGTTCAGAACCATCAGAAAAATGGTGCGCAAGGACTGCACCAACCCCGTATTGAGAGGCGTCCGTGGCAAGAACAAGATGTTGGCCAGGTCGATAAGTAGCCAGGCACGGGGCCTGTTTCAGCATAGTCTTCAATTTCTGGGAAACCGCATCGCATGAAGCAGACCAGTGAAAAGGCATGTTTTTACGCAACAGGTGATGCAACGGCTGAGCCACCGAAGCAGCAGACGGTGAAAACTTGTGATAGTATGCTATTTTTCCTAAAAGGCCCGCAGTTCCTTAACAGATGTAGGGCGAGGAAGGGCATCGATCGCAGCGACAGTTTGCTGAAGCGGATGAATACCATCCCGAGAGAGTTGAAACCCCAAGTACGTGATAGATGCTTGAAAAAATTTTGATTTCTGAAGATTACACTTAAGACTGGTAGTCTGTAAGACATGAAGAAGTGTGTGGAGATTTTGAAGATGTTCGTCAGTGGTGGAGCCAGTGACAACAATGTCGTCCTGGTAATTTATACAGCCAGGGACAGTGAGCAATAATTATTCCAAGAATCGCTGAAAGAGAGCAGGGGCACTGGCAACCCCGAATGGCAATCGATGGTATTGATAGAGGTCGAAAGGCGTGTTAAGGACCAGAAACTGCCAGGAAGCAGTGTCGAGAGGAAGTTCATGATAAGCTTCTGACAGGTCAAGTTTAGAAAAATACTGGCCTCCAGCAAGTTTAGTGAACAATTCTTCAGGTCGAGACATAGGGTAAGTGTCGATAAGGCATTGAGCATTTACAGTGGCTTAGAAATCACCACAGAGACGAATATCACCATTTGGCTTAGCAACGGCGACAGGAGAGGACCACTCACTGGAAGTGGCAGGAAGCAAGACCCCTGACGCAGTGAGACGATCCAGCTCCCATTTGACCTGATCACGAAGGGCCACAGGATTGAGCCGAGCCTGAAAAAATTCAGGCCGAGCAGTGTGTTTGAGCGTGATATGAGCTTCAAAGTCATTTGCATGGCCCAACCCAGGAGAAAAAAGGGATGAAAAGGTCGTCAACAAGGAATCCAATTGCGCATAAGGAATAGCATCAAAGACGAAGTTGACTGTCATCTATGGAGGACCCAAAAACGCAAAAGGCATCGAAACCAAAAAGATTCTCCGCGCCACAAATATGGGAACAGTGCGAACGACAGATTTGTCAGATACCTCAGCATCAAATTGTCCCAAGAGAGAAATCTTCTGTTTATTGTAAGTCCGTAATTGCCCAGTGACAGGTGACAGGATTGGAGAACCCAACTGAAGATACGTCTCAGAATCGATGATAGTGGCAGCAGAACCAGTATCCACCTGCATGCGAACATCTCGACCAAGTATTTGGACAGTGAGGAATAACTTCCCTGAAAGGGAAGAAGTACAATTGACAGACAACACAGAATCAGAATCAGCGTCATGTTCATGAACATCATGTATACGGTCAGATTTGCAAATGGATGACACACGACCCTTTATTTAGCATTTGTGACACACAGCCCAACGTTGTGGACAATCTTCTCGTGAATGTTTCATTAAACACTGCGGGGATGAAGGAAGTTGCCGTGGGTTTTGCTGCAGTTTCTTAGAGGTTTGTTTACGGTTAGGCCGAGGCTGCGCTTGGGAGCATACTGCAGCCACGTTGGCCAGCGGGGACACGCCACACACTTTAACAACATCGCACAAAGCTTGTATTTCCCCGATGTCGCCCCATGCCTCTAGTTGCGCTCCAGTGGAGCGAGAAATTTCAAAAGACTGAGCAATGGATAGGACTTCATCTAGAGTCGGATTTGCCAACTGAAGGGCATGTTGCCTAACTTCTTTGTCGGGTGCTGATCGGATAATAGCATCCCGTACCATGGAATCAGCGTAGGATTCTTTGTGAACTTCAGTAACAAATTGACACTTTCTACTGAGGCCGTGAAGTTCAGCAGCCCAAGCGCGATAGGACTGATTCAGTTGTTTTTGACAATGATAAAAGGCAACACAAGAGGCTACCACATGCGTTTGCTTTTGAAAATAGACAGGCAGAAGTGAGCACATTTCAGCAAAGGACAAAGACGCAGGATCTTTCAAAGGAGCCAATTGTGACAACAACCGATACATTTGAGGTGAAATCCATGAAACGAACAGAGACTTACATGTTTGTTCGTCCGCGACATGAAATGCCAAGAAGTGCTGTCGAAGATGTTTTTCGTAATCAGACCAGTCTTCCGCCATCTCGTCATGAGGAGGTACAGCCAACAACGAGAAACGCCCCGCATTTGATGCCGCAACGAAATCACGAATCACATTTGTGAGAAGCGTTTGCTGTTCTATGAGACCCTGCAATAGTTGCTCTAAAGTAGCCATGGAAACATGTGGGTCAACGATGGAAAAGAAAAATCACTACCTCATCGTCAATTGTTATAACTTCAAGTTGAACAAATATATTTCAAGGAAGACGCAATACATGAAAGCCACAGATCAAGTAAACAGAGTAAGACGTGTGTACACTTTAACAGTCAAATCATAATTGAGTCCGAGTCTAGCGGCAGCTGGCTGGCTGGCCACTTAGGTGGCGCTGCTGCTGCATGGCTGGCAGAGAGCGCCACATGTAGAGGACGCGCGTAACTGCGCGGCGGCACTTTTAAAGATCAGCAAGTCACAACAATATATATGAAACACTTGTTTTAAGTCATAAGTAGTTTATTGAACAGATTAATCATTAATACAATTACAGAACTGATGAACTAGATACTTACTACACAACTTCCAAATATCGGAATAAAACTGGATACAGCTACACCATTTCCTGTTTCGCATTAATTTTCAAACAATATTTACTCTTTATTACATTAAGTTCTGAAAACCAAGCTTCCCAAAAAAATATGAAATTGCTAACTCAATTAATGTTGACTCAGCCTTAGCAATCAGTGGTGCATATTCATCTTTTAGTGATATTGGTATCCAAAGATCACTAAATTAATTTTTATACAATAGTTACACTTCACTACAGAAATTTCTGAAAAACCAAGCTTCACACAAATACGATGTTGCAAACTGAGTTACGGTTCATTGAGCCTTAGCACTTTGTGGGGGATAGTCATCTTTTACTGGTATCAAAAATCATTAAGTTCCACATTATTAAATTTTGTTTTCAATATATCAGTACTGTCACAAATGAAGCAGCTCTTGAATACATATGAATTGATCAACACTATCTCCTTGAAAGTATTTTTTGAGCTACTTCTCTATCAATATCTGTATCTAAATCATAAATCTGAAAACCACTGTGAAGTGCACGACAGAGGTTACTTAGAATTGAGTTACTTGCAAGAGTTTCTTCTTGCTCAAAATGCACAAAGAGTGAGGGAAAATTACTGCTAAAATGCCTTTGTGAATACTGTAATTAATTTAATTTTATCTTTGTGATCCCTACATGAACGAGACATATGGAGGCAGAAATGTATTTCTAGATTTTTCAGTTAATGCTGGTTCTTGAAACTTTGTAAGTAGCCTGATGCAAGAGGGCTCGTTGCTGCAGGCAGCACTACAGCATCCACCAAAGAGGTACTGCCCACCTGTTGGCGACAGACAGTGTTATTGAAGCCAGGGCTGCTTCAACAAATGACATTTCTGGCAGCCACATCTTAACAGATCCAATGTGGTGCATATAAATACTGGATGAGCAGCTAGACTAATCATCAAGTCTAACCAACAAGTAATCCAGTCAAGTGTCCTCACAGGACTGCCAACCAAAGTAGCAATGAAAGGGCCAATGGTTCAAATTAGCGCCTCCTAGCCATCGAGCCACTGAGCATCTGCCTGTGTCAGATACTGGATCGGGGCATACACCCATGACACTCCTGTCACTCGTAGCAGCTGGGGCAAGCAGTCAGCATGTCCTGTACTTGGGCGGCTGTGCCAGTCTGCCACATAGTTACTGATGCAGCTCAGCAGCGTGGATAAGAACGTCTGCATCGCAAGGTTGGTCTGTCATCATGATGAGCAGAGTGCTGCCGCAGTACCTTCACAATAAAACTTACCTGTCCAAGATTGTGGGGTCTTGGTCACCATCTAGTGCCATTCAGATGTGGTTACTAATACAAACATTCTGCTGTCATCGAGAGGCTTTTGACTCACCATAACCCACCATCTTTCACCAGACAACACTCACACTCATTAAAAGTGATGTCAGAAGTACTGCTGGTGACTGCAATGTGCTTTTATGTCCATAGCAACAATGAGCAATAATGGCAGCAGTGTTGGAAAATTATAAGGAAGTACAGAGTTCAAGTACTCATATTGGCCTGTATGTTTATTTCCTCCTCATTTCTTCAAACTAGGAGATATTTTTACTTTGTACTTTTGGTAGTAATTGACAGTAATTAAAATGGCATCAGATGAAAATGTTTCAGCTCAGGAAACAATTCAACACTTGTTGCATTGGGTCGCTCATGTGTGAGCCAATAATTTAAACTGCATACAGAACTTGAAAGTCTACAGAGGATGAGAAGGAAACAGTTCTCTTAATTTGTCCCCACCTGCCCTAGATACCAGTACTGCCTCATTGGTAAATCCTTTTTCAGCCAGGTGAGAGGGTGATATTTTAGTGTCTATAAATAATGTACTGATGGCTGCAAAATGCAGAGAGTGGAATGATGAGCAATTACTAAGTATGATTCGGTTAAAATTTACTGCAGATATTAGGGCATATGTAACGTGCCACAAGATGTCAAGACTTTTCAGAATCTAAGGAGGAGTTGGGGAAACAGTATAGGAGGATAAATACCTCTAGGTTTCATTGCAAGCAGCTTAATGACACAGCACAAAGACACAGAGAGTCTGCAGAGAGTTTTGCTGGTCGAATTAGAAAACTGAACATTAATACTTATGAATTAATGGATGATGATAACATCAAGATGGCCATTCTGCATGAGGCAAAGCAGAGAGCACTAGATACATTCTTAGGAGGTTTGCCAGGCAAAATTATGTGCAAAGTATAAGTGGTGAAATAAATGCAGTGACGCAGGGAACCTCAGTGTGTGGACAGGGGGGTTAGGCAAGCTGAGCACTCACAACAGGAATGCCTGTACACAGCTTGCCGCAAGCACAGTGAAGATGGTCGCAGGTTATAGCTCACACCCCAGCATTCAATAAAAAGGAAACTATGCAGCCCCAGTACAGTGTTCCCTTTAAAGGTGAGCATAGGATACCTGTGTGATGACTTAGTGACCAAATACTGTTTATTTGGGCCCACCTCATTGTATTGGTGTAGGTGGGGGAAGTAGACATTCACTTGGTTCGGCATGGATGAACTTCTTTGTGGGTATGCAGGATTTTGGGCTCACATGGAAGTACTTCTCATGCTGGTAAAAGCTATGATGTCATAATTGCACTGGATTTCCTGAGTAAACATCACTCCAAAAATACTGAAGCATATAGGTAAGCTTGTCTGGGTAGATGCAGGAGCAGATCTGCCATTTAATACCTTGCATATAGTTGAATCCTTGGCAGAAAATGAGGAAATGGACAAAGCACAGGGCTTTGTACACCATAATTTGCTGTATGTGCAAGAGGTGGATGAAAGCCAGGTAGTGCTCATCAGTGTAGACAATTTTGGAGCAGTGGAAATAAAGCTATCATAAGGTGCACCGATAGGCAGCCTGGAAAGGTTGGATATTTATTTCAGTACAGTATTCTAAGTCATAATGTGGGGAAAGTGTCACAATTCCAAATAAATGATAGGGAAGTACTGGAAACATTGTTAGTGGAATACACAACATTATTAAACCCTCCTGGGCCATTGCCAGTTATGCCAATAACACAGCATACTATCCCCATTGGAAATGGACCGCTGGTGTACAACACACCACAGCAGGCTCCACATCACTTCTAACTGGTGATTGAGGAATTTATAAACCAACAACTCCATGGCCGAATAATAGAAGTAAATGCCAGCCTGTGGGAGGCACCATTAGTGATTGTACCAAAAAAGAGCTCACATGACAGTAGAGCGTATAGATTATATGGCTGTTAATATTTGAATCAGCGTACCATTAGAGATATGTACCCAATGCTAAACACCACTGGAACTTTGGATACCCAGTGGCAGTGCTGCTATTTTACAGCCATGGATTTGCAAAATGGATACAATCTGTTGGATTGAGATAGTGCTAGAGTACAGACCTAAGATCACATATACAGTTTCATCTGGTCATTATCAGCAGGACTGAATGCCATTTGGGTTCAAAATGCACCAGTGACATTCCAACAGCTGTTGTACAGGGGTCTAAAACCAAAACAGTAAACTTAGGTGGTACAACAGTGTTTTCTGAAGACATTCACGAACACGTACGATTGTGGGAAAACTAACACTTTGTTTAGAAAGGTGACATTTTATATGGAAATAAGTTTGCTATTTTGGCCATGTTGTCCATCAGTATAGTGTGGGATCAGATCCATGGCTTGTACATGCCATGTGGGAATTCCCTATTCCTACAATGGCAGAAAGAGCTTCAATCCTCTTTAGATTTGGCTAATTATCATAGTAAGTTTGAGCCAAGTTTGCATAATTAGCAGGGCCTCTTACACATCTATACTCTACACACCACCATGAAATTCACAGCAGAGAACTGTCTCATTACACAAGTTATTATGGTTTCTTCATGATCCCTATGAGAGAGATATATAGGGGGTTGTCATATATTACTAGAGTCATCATTTACAGCCAATTCTGAAACTTCGTTAGTAGACTTTCTGGTGATAGTTTACGTCTATCTGAAAAAGTCTTCCAGTTCAGTTGCTTCAGTATCTCTGTGACACTCTCTCACAGATCAAACAAAGCTATGACCATTCGTACAGTCCTTCTCTGTATACGTTCAATACCCCCTGTTAATCCTATTTGGTACACACCCCACAGGTTTGAGCAATATTCTAGAACAGTCACACAAGTGATTTGTAAGCAATCACCTTTGTAGATTGATTGCACTTCCCCAGTATTCTACCAAAAAACAAAAGTTTATCACCTGCTTTACTCACGATTGAGCCTATGTGATCATTTCATATTCCTACAAAATGCAGCACCCAGGTACTTGTATGAACTGGCCGATTCCAACACCGACTATTAATATTACAGTCATAGGATACTACATTTTTCATTTTGTGATGTGCTCAATTTTACATTTCTGAACATTTAAAGCAAGTTACCTATCCTTGCGCCACTTTGAAATCATAAGAAGATGAACACCAAGGGTCCCAACACACTTTCCTGGACCACACCTGAAGTTGCTTTTACATCTGTGATGACTCTCCATCCATCATAACATGTTGTGTACTCCCTACCAAAAAGTCATAAATCCAGCAACAAATTTCACTTGATACCCCATATGATCATGATTTTGACAATGAGCAAAGGTGTGGTACTGAATCAAATGCTTTTCAGAAATCAAGAATTACCCTCATCTTCCTGATTGCCTTCATCCAAAGCTTTCTGTATGTCCTGTGGAAAAAGTGTGAGTTGGGTTTCACATGATCAATGTTTTTGGAATAAATGCTGCTTGGCATGCAGGAAATCATTTTGTTTAAGATATCTCATTATGTTTAAACTCAGAATACATTCCAAGTTTCTACAACAAATTGATGTCAAGGATATTGGACAGTAGTTCTGTGGATCACTTCTACCACCCTTCTTATAGATGGGTGTGACCTGTGCATTGTGTTAAAGGAGGGAACAAAGTTTCAATGAACTCACAATTTCCAAGCAAGTGTTTGTGCATTTAAAAGACCTAGTAACGTCTTATCCTGTCCTCACCTTCCAGGATATCAAAATCACTTCATACCATCTTGCAAGGGTGGTAACCATGCATTACAGTGCATGTTAAGCCAGGATATAGACAGGGTAGATCCACAATTACAAAGGAGATGCTCAGCCTGATTTATGATGTTACATACATCCACTGCTACCTTTATGGTAGGCATGCAGCATTTAAATCGCTGATGAGCCTTTCAAATCCGACTAGCACTTAACCTGGTGGGCTTTAAGGCTTAATGCATTTGATGTAGTAGATCACCCTGGGAAAATAAGTGGCAATGCCAGTGGATTAAATTGCACAGTATGCATGATGGAACATTTCAGTATATCTGCTGATGAGTGATGTAAGACTCAGGCACCTGATCAACGTTGTCAGCAGTTTGTGATGCAAGTCTAGCTCTGTGCTGAGGATGGAGTATTGTACAAACAAACCATCTGCAGAGATAGTGGCAGGGGATCAATATGTCTTAACTACAACTCATCAGTTGTCACATTGTTTGGCTATGATTGCTGGGTCAAACCATCAGGAAAAAATGGCAGTTGAGGCAACGGTGAACCACTGGATTTTAAAATTTGGGACACCAGAAAACATAACTGATCAAGGTACCAGTTTCATGTTGGAGTTAAGGACATGTGCATTATATCCACAAGTGAATGGGCAAACAAAACAGTTCAAGGACCCATAGCAAAAATGTTATTATCTGAATTGTCGCCATAGTGAGTGGGACAGTCAACTACCATATGTTGTATAATAATAATACTGTATGGCACAATGGCCTGGTGCAAGTCTTTCAATTGGAGGCCACTAAGACAACTTACAGTGGATGACGTATCTGTAGTGATGGGAACTCCCTTGCCCAGTATGCTGAAGGTCTCACGAGGGCCTTTAGAGATAGGAGATAGGCACTAGCCTAGCCCCCCCTCGCTCAAAAAAACAACCCCTTGTCTGGAAATAGATTTTATTTTCTTGTGACATATGCTCAAACAAACCTAATCCTCCCACACTCAAACATACAACACACTTAATCCTCCCTCCTCCCCCAAGGACCAGCTGCAAAGGAGCACACTCCTTATCACACAATATCATCCTGGACTAAAGCAAATGAAGCATGTCCCTCACCAGGACTTCAACTATTTATCATCATGCCCAGACATAAGGGAATCCTAACAAAAATCCTTCCCACAACTCCTAATGTGGTATTCTGATGCCCACCAAACCTACATAATATCCTTGCACATCCCCATGCCACTCTCACTCACAACCCCTTGCCACAGGTGTCATACCGTGTGGAAGACCCACGTGCAAGAACTGCCCGACTCACCCACCCATCACATCTATTCCAGTCCCAACACAGGTTTAGCCTATCCTACCAACAGCAGGGCCACTCTTGTGCAATCACTGCACAGCTTCTTATTTTGTTATGATAGCCAACGAGCTGACCACCAGAATGAATAGGCACCACTAAACTGTCGCCAAGAACAAAGCTGACCACCCACTGACACAACATGCAGCTGAGCACAACATGTTTCATAACGTGGGCCACATGGATTCTTCCCTCCATGACTGGCTTTCCTGAACTATGCAGATGGGATTATCTTTGCAACACATCCTTCCTTCACATCCCTTAGCCCTCCTCCCTCAAGCTCTGTTAACCTATTGTCCCCACATTCTCTACCCAAGAGTTTCCCTTCTCTGCTGTGTCAATGCATCCCAATCCACACCACCTTCATTGTGCACTGCAACCCCACCGCTCAAGTACCCATGTTATCACGTGCATAGTCCATCCTACCATCCCTCCCTCCTGCCACCTCTCCCTCTCACAGTCCTGACCAGCAAACCTGCTGCCTCCCTTCAAGCCACTAGCTACCCACCCCAATCCCTCTTCCTGCCCCTCTCACCCCTGCCACCCCACCCAACACAACCTCCACCCCACTGCCCTTTGTATTTTAGTAACCATTTTCGTTACAACCTACTTGTTGTCACTTGTAATTTTCGGTACAGACATCTTCAAAGAGATCAGATCAATTTGCTGCCATTTGGTGCAACATATTTACATCATTAGCAGATCTGCTAACTATTTATTCCAACTGTTTTCTGAGAAAGAATTTAACATTATTTTGCAGGATGTCTTGTTATGCACGACCCTTACAGAACTGTAACTGGTCTACTTGATTGCTGAACGATCTTACTCTCCTCCCATAATGACAATATGTCTGGGAAAGAAGACCGGAGCTTAAGTCCCATTGACAGTATAGTCACAAGAGATGGAGCACAACCTTGGATCAGGAAAGGCTGAAGAAGAAAATCAGACAGGCCCTTTTCAAAGAAAACATCTAAGCATTTGCCAGGAGCAATTTAGGAAAGCCTAAATCTGGATGGATGGACAGGGATTTGAACTGTCATCCTCCCAAATGCAAGCCCCGTGCCACCTCGCTCAGTATATTAAGATATTTTTAACTATGAATTGGTAACAGAAAAGTGTGTTGAGGGTTTCCTTAGAGTTTTTGATTACATTTGGTGTAAGTCTGGTGTCGATAGCAGAAACCAATTATGAGTTTGTGCTCACATTCGATAATGAGTCTTGCCCATTCAACTTTGCATACAGCTTCAACTTCTATCTCTATATGATAAGCTGTAACAGATCATCTTCAAATACAGATTTTAGACTGCAAGACAAGTCAATTTCATTGGAGATTACAAACTGGCACAAAAAGAGAAAAACAATCATCAGTACCTCCTTAACTAATTCTTCTTTACCATACTTGTAAGTCTTTATGAAAGTTGAAATCTCAGGTAATTTGAATTGCACATGTTGCTGGATCAGATTCAAGTCATTTCACATTTCAGAGTTATCAGATAGGTAAGCTTGTTTAAACAGTGTTTGATATACTCTTATTTTTCTCCTTCAAGAGAAGTGTACATTCTTGTCACAATTGCAACATACAAGGCAGCATACTACCACAAGAGAGCTACTGTGGCGGCAGTAGTGCAACCAATATTTGTATTAGGATTCCATATCCTCATAAAATTTTTGAGCACCTTGCTCTCACTAGTCTAGTTTTTCTATGGTTTACTATATTCAATGCCCCCCCCCCCTTTTTTTTTACTAAATTCAATGGAGGACTCAAATATTTTGATGGGAGTGTTTTGCAGCAAATGGTGCAATGGGTCCGTATTAAATCTAAGAGATCTGTTCCAAATAAGGTTGTGTAATTTTCTATAACAACTGGACATGGAATCATCACCCTTAGTACAAACTTCCGTGCACTTTGTCCACTTCAAGTTCTTTTACTCAGTATCTTAAACAAGTCTTAAGCCTTTGTACTTGGAGTTAATATTTTTACAGAAGTGGGCTCTACAATGGAACTACCATCTCAGAATCATACCTAACAATCAAGGAAGGGTTAGGGAGTGGTAAATAGAGGTTCAAAGGGAGTCACCACTCGTGAAAGATAGGAATTTAGGAGGCAGAGGCAGTAGGTTGATAGGATAGGAATGTGGCTCTCGGACCTCACAGCTGGTGAGTTCATGCAGTGCACAATGACAATGACAGTGGCACGGGGGAGTGAATTTGGTGGAGGTGACAGGACAGAGTGAGAGAATATTGGGTAGAGGGTGGGGGTGAAATTGGTTAGCAGAGGTCGAGGCCAGGAAGATTACAAGAGCAGAGAACATGTTGCAAGATTAAGTCCCATCTAGGTACTTTAGAAAAGCTAGTGCTGGGGGGAAGGATCCAGTTTGTACCACCACTGTGTGGTCAACACCGTTCTTGGCCACATTTTGGCAGTGGTCATTCATTCAAGTGAAAAGTCGGTTGGTGGCCATGTTCACATAAAATTCTGTTTAGAAATTGCAGGAGAGCAGGTATACAACATGACTGCTTTCAAAGATGTCCGTGCACCTGATGCAACAGGATAAGCCTGTGACAGGATCAAGGGTCAAGAACCCAATCCTCTAATCCTCATAAATCCACAACCTCAACACTTTCCTAATCACTAAAATTGGTTCCCCTCAGCCCAACATGTCACCATTCTGGACACTGACCTCCACCTCTCTTTTGGATACATTCATGCTTATGTCCATGTAAGTCCCACTAACCAACACTGTCTTCATTTTAACAGTTGCTATTAGTTCCACGGCCAAAGATCACTCTCATATTGTCTGGCAACCACTGGACAGGATGTCTGTAGTGGTGAGGATTGCCTCGTCTGAAGGTCTTACAAAAGCCTTCACAGACTGGCACTATCCCCTAAATCCAATATGCAGACAGATTTCCTGCACCATGTCCCCACACACCTCTAATCTTGCCACCTCCCCAAGAACCACTTACAAAGGAGCACTCTCTTCATCACCCAATATCATCCAGGACTAGTTCTTGTGCATCCCTATGCCATTCCCACTCCCAACCACATGCCATAGGGGTCACATCCCTATGAAAGATCCAAGTGGAAGAACTGCTTGACTCAACCACCCACACATCCTACTCCAGTCCTGTCACAGGCTTGGCCTCTCCTATCAGAGGCCGGGCCACCTGTGAAAGCACCCATGTCATATACCACCTCTGCTACAGCATTTTATGCGGGCAAGACCACCAACCAAATTTCCAATTGAATGAATGACCACTTCCTAACAGTGGCCCAGATCAGAATTGACCACCCAATGGCAGAACATGGAGCTGAAGACAACATGCCCATGGCTACTTCACAACCACTGGCCTCTGGATCCTTCTAGTCCCATGGATCCTTCTAGTCCCAGCGTAAGCTTTTCTGTACTACACCAGTTGGAGTTATCCTTGGAGGAGGATGTTAGTGTTTAACGTCCTGTCGACAGCGAGGTCATTAGAGACGGAGCGCAAGCTCAGGATAGGGAAGGAAATCGGCCGTGCCCTTTCAAAGGAACCATCCCGGCATTTGCCTGATACGATTTAGGGAAATCACGGAAAACCTAAATCAGGATGACTGGAGACAGGATTGAACCGTTGTCCTCCCGAATGCGAGTCCAGTGGGCTAACCACTGCACCACCTCGCTCGGTCGGAGTTATCCTTGCAAAACATCCTTTACTTTGTGATCCTCCTGGCCTCAATCCAACACACTGGACCCACACTCTCTACCCATCTCTCCTTCCATCACCCACTACCAATACACACCTGCATGTCATCATGGTGCACCGCATGAACTCACCAGCTTTGGTGCCTGAGAGTCGCATTCCTATTCTGTACACCTATTGCCTCCCAATCTCGCACTCCCATCCCACAGACCAAATGCCTCCCTCCAAGCCACTATCTATGCCTCACCAACCTCATCTTGCTTCCCAAGCCATATCGCACCCCACTAATTCACCCAAGACAACTCCTCACCCCAGTCTACCTGCCAAGTTGCACTGTGTATTCATCTGCCACAATGTAGTTGGACTAGGTGCTTTTGCGTAATGTCCTATAGTTCAAAACAGTATTTGTCCAAAAGCCAGTGACGTTTTCATCCTATTTCAAATGCATGTCAAGGACTCATGGCCTCCATTAGTCAGTGAGTTGTTACCTTCCCTCATAAATTATTTACATATATAAATACAAAACTATCAAAGCCAGGTGGAACATTACTATCAAAGCCAGATGGAACATTGTTTGCATCAACAAGCATTACAGTGCAGTGGCTCATAAACTGTGACTATACGAGGATGTGGAAAACTAGGTGGTCCAATATGATAAGAAATGAGGATGATAGGACAAGTGTTAAAGCATCAGGGGATAACTTCCATGGTTCTAGGTATAACTATAGATGATAAAAACTGTAGAGAGAACAGAAACTGGAATATATCCAATTAACTGAGGATGTGAGGAAGCAGTTGGCTCAGGAGAGGACGTTGTCATGGGAGCCACCAAATCAGTGAGAAAACTGCTGATGAAAAAAAGATTGATCAATTTTTAAGATAAGCTGTGTAAACGTACACATATACACAGCGTTTGAAAAATGTAACTTTTTGTCATCAGGATACAATAGGATTTCTAAAGCCATCTGAGTATGTTTCAGAATTATGAAACAGAAATAAGATGAAAACAATGAAAAACTGTACTTCTTCAGTTATTAAATGTTGCATGAATGTAGGGTGCCCCAGCCAGTAGTTGATCACCACCCAGTAGTTGGTCAGTTTCACTCTAATCTTTAAATTATAAGAGTTGGCAGTACTGACACTTTTAAAAATGTAAGAGCATATAAAGAACATATGTTGGCAAACTTATTTCTTCTATTGTTACAACAATTGGAGGGAACTGATAGCTTTGAGAAAATCTTTCCTTGTGTGCTGTGCTGAGAAGTGGAGTGTCAGGGCGTCTAGACTAATTGTAAGGTAGGTTACAGTGATACAGATATTTATTGACACAAGTACTAAATACTGAAATATGATGAACTGTGTTAACAGATAACTCATTATGAATGATTGATTTTATCATTTACCATAAAGGAAGTGTAAATTATTGCTTCAGTCTTCTTTAAGGGGGGGATATCAACTACTAGAGTGCATGAAAGCATATTTTCCAGTAGTTGGTCATAATGATCAATTACTGGTAATTTTTAGAATGTTCTCTCAAAGAGTTGCTTTTAACCATAGACCAAGTAGGCCTTCCTTTCTTCTGTCCCATACTGATGGAAATGTGAAATTTATATGGCTTCCAGTAGTTGATCGGGGTGATCATCTACTGGTTTACATATGATCAACCAACAAGTATTGAGGCATACAGATAAAATTTTTATCAGTCATTAGTTTCATCCCTCTATTTACAGGATTGAAATCTGCAGACTGAATTAATAAATGGCTCCAAAAGAAGATAAGTCGAAAAAAGAATTTTTTAAGTATTCTGAGGAAGACTTACAATGTGCAGTAGAAGCAGTTCAAGCGGGTTGCAGTAGTATGAGGAAAGCTGCAAAACATTTTGGTATCCCATTTAG
Source organism: Schistocerca piceifrons (assembly GCF_021461385.2). Taxonomy (NCBI): domain Eukaryota; kingdom Metazoa; phylum Arthropoda; class Insecta; order Orthoptera; family Acrididae; genus Schistocerca; species Schistocerca piceifrons. The sequence goes on along the minus strand of NC_060139.1, from coordinate 307,259,784 downwards.
TACGCTAAATAACAAAATTAAAGGAAAAGTACCTATGCAGCGTAAGATGGGACCAAGTTCAGTTTTGACAGAGGCTGAAGAAAATTTATTGGTTAGCTGGATCCATGCCAACGCTAAAAAAGGCTTTCCAATAAAGCGAAGGACGCTGTATGAAACTGTGAGTGACATAGTTTTGGCAGATGGAAGACCTACACCATTCAAAGATGGAAGGCCTGGTGAAAAATGGTTTAAGTCATTCATGAGACGTCACCCTGATGTATCAGAACGGCATGCTGAGAGCATAAATACTGCCAGAGCAGCTGTTACTGAGGAAAATATCAGGCAGTGGTTCAATGAACTTCATCAGCATCTTCAGCAGGGTAATAATTTGGACATTTTAAATGAACCAAAAAGAATTTATAATGCAGATGAAACAGGATTTGAAACATGTCCTAAAACTGGGAAAGTTCTGGGTCCAATTTCTTTTGACAATCTGTATGAAGTCAAAAGTGGCAATGAAAAGGAGGCCATTACTGTAATGGCAAATTTCAATGCTGCTGGAGACACTGTACCCCCAATGGTCGTATTTCCACTTCAGAAAATTTCAAGGGACATATCCGAGAATTTGAACAGTGAATGGGGCATTGGGCGGTCAAAAAAAGGCTGGATGACAGGAGCCCTCTACTTTGAATACATTGCCAACATTTTCCTTCCATGGCTGAAGAAAGAGAGAGTCAAATTTCCTGTTATTTTATTGGTAGATGGGCACAAATCTCATACATCATATAAAGTTGCTAAGTTTTGTGCCGACAATGGGATAATACAATTTGCATTGTATCCAAATGCGACTCATGTGCTTCAACCAGCTGATGTGGCAATATTTCGTCCCCTGAAATCTGGATGGAGAGATGCTGTATATAATTGGAAACACAAAACTGGGAACAAAGTTGTAACAAAAACTGTATTTGGCCCATTGCTTGAGACCATTTTCAATGAAAAGGCTACTCCTGAAACAGTGAAAAATGGTTTCAGGAAGTGTGGTCTTTTCCCTTATGATCCTGATGCAGTGGACTATGCTAGATGTATGTCCAGCAAATCTAGACATTGTGCACCTGCTATAACGTGTGGTAATGCAATAAAACCATCATCATTTGGTGTTGAACATCTTTTGCATTTTGAATCTTTAATGAAGAGAGGTAGAGCAGAAGAATTCCGTGCAGCAGAGAAAAATGGATGGGAAGGTGATCCAGGAGCAGAAGAACTGTTTCAGGTTTGGCGTAAAATTCGTGCTACTTGTAAATCACCTTCAACAAATAAAACTACAGATGCTAACATGCTATCTCTGCATTTGTGTAGTACAGAACAATCCATCCCTACATCAGAAAATCCAGCAGGAGATCCTCAAGTGTGTACTAACAGCAAAATATCTTGTGACTCAAAAGATGAATCATCCACATGTCATAATGAAAAGTCTGGAGATCAAGACTCAGTACAAGATAATGACAGTTCAGGTCCTCCTCAGCCCTCTTCACATCCAGTCAAACCTGAAGCAGACACTCCAAAACGCCATTCATCCCAATCATCTCAGAAAAACAGAATCAGTCCACATTTTGCTAATCATATTACTTGGCCTACTGAATCCCCTATAAAGGCTGGAAGGAAAAGAGAGTACATACCATATGCAACAACATCCAAACAGTGGCTAGACTGGAACAAATCAAAGGAAGAACTAAAAGCCAACACAGAAGCTGCCAAACAAGCTAGAATAGAACAACGTAAAATGGCAAAACAGACAAATGAGAAAAAAAGAAAAGGAAGGAAACTGTTTCCAGAGGCTGAGAAGGAAAAACCACCAAAAAAGAAACCTGTAAGAAAAGACAGTTCAGAGTCAGAATCCACCAGTGATGAATGGAGCCCTCGTGAAGACACATCAGAAAATGAGCCTGACTGTAATAAAAACCTTGCTACCACAGAGAAGAGGCATGACATTGGAAGGCCTACATTCAAAGGAGGAGATTTTGCTTTGATCTTGTTTCCAGGCCAAAAGAATAATAAGTATAAATTTCTGTGCACTGTTCAAAGAGTTACCACAGAAGAGGACATTGAGGTAATGGGTTTGAAAAGCTGCGATGAAAGAAATACACTGTTTAAGACTGATGAAGATGATATAAGCACTGTTCACTCTTCACAGATTTTAGCAATACTTCCAGAATCCTCTATTATCTCTACAGGAGGCAGGCTGCGTTACAAGTTTCAACGTCCTGTTGATATTGGAAAACTGGAATGAAACTGAGCAGACTTGTGTATAGTCTATTGTTGTGTGTAGGCTACTATGTTATATTGTTTTATTTCATTGAAATAAATTGTTCAATATGTTAATCATTCATGTAAGTGTGTTAAAATTAAGTTCCCAGATGTAATTATCAATTTAATGTCAGATGATTTTATTTTTGCATATTGATCAACTACTGGACTATGGGCGATCATTTTGTGGAACTGTATGATCAACTATTGGTAATTTCTGACCACTGTAACTGAAACTCAGAAAATGTAGGGAATAAGCATTTCAAGGTTAATTGTATGTATGTCATTCTTTACAGGAAACTTTTCTCTGTAATATGTGTTGTTACCAACTTACTCCTTCAAGTAGATGTTCTATAAAAAATATAAACATAAACTCAAATTGTTAATCGATCAACTATTGGTGGTATCACCCTATCTTGGAAAATATTGAGCATATCTGCAAACATACAAATAGGGGGCCTTGCACAGATAAATGTATGATTTCTACTGAATGTTGAATGTATCACATTACGCGTGGTTTTTCTTATATAAAAGAGTTCAGAATTGCTTAAATCTCTGTGAAAAACTTTATGGAACAAACTTGGCACTTATTACCTCAAGAACCATCCGCTACAGGGAATAATTCTATTTGAACTTTGAATGTCGTGGTGATATTTCTTCATGACTTTGAGTGGCCCTGATCAGTGAATGCTATGTCAGAACTCAAACTTTTATTACGTTATATCAAGCGAACTAATGAACTACTGGTACTGTACCTGCTCTCAAGGATATAGTTTACATACTTTGTTAAAGAAATGAGCTCGAAAATCACTAAAACTCTTGTAGAGCTACCACATACTCCTAAAAACGAAGTATTGAATACTGATAGGTAGGTATTTTAAAAATACCTACAACATTTGTAGAGATCCATATACCAAATATAAACAGAAATGAAGGCGCTAAGTTGGTGGTGATTCCTACAATTGTACCAGTTAACACAGAATGGCCCTACATAAACTTAAATGGAAAATGTCTTACATAAATTCAATTCAATTATTTTTGTGAGGAAATAATCTTGCAAATAGATCAGAAGATCCTTTGCACTATATTCCACGGGCTATTTGAACAATATGAAAGATGTGGTTAAGTTGCTAACGTTCGTGAGAGAAAAATACCTGAAATCGGAAAGAAGAAGAAAACAAAGTATTATACGATAATTATTGCGGAAAGGTACATGATTCAAAACAAAATAAGCTGGCATTTTAATAATCTGTGTTTTGTTATTAATGGCAATTCAAAGACAATTCTGTATACGCTTCAGGCTTCTATACTTCGGAAATCAAATACCGGTACTCTATTTTCTTCCCAAAAAAGATCCAAAGCTATCTGGCGCAGGTTAAACTTTCCTAACTACGATACCGCACCAGTAAAGAATTATAAATTACACAAAATAATTTTCGTCTCTGCAACATTGCCTTTACATTGTCGTGCGCAGATTAGAAATTCTAAGCCCTGTAATCCTCCTTGTTTATTTAAAATTGGGCGTAGTCAAATAATAATAAATTACTGTAAGTTCTCCTGCTTTTGCGCGGGCATTTCAGTACACACACTACTTTTTCACACACTACTTTTTCTGTACTATGGGCCTACCGTTAACGTAAACCAACAAACAAAATACCGATAATCGTAATGATATACAAATTATCATAATTTAAACGTTAATATAATATCTTATGTAAATTCTACGTTTAACTTCACTCACTACTAAAACAATAATTGCCAACAAGAAGAAAATTAGTATCTCCTACGTTAAAGTTCAAACAGAATTCACATATTAAAACTTTTTTTTATTTTTGTTGAGCCTGTGACAGACTAAAAAAAAATGTAACTAAGTTTATAAAATGGTGCACTTCCAAATTACTCAATAGCCTGCATTTCACATGAAAAGTAAACTTTCGGTTACATCATAGAAAACAGACACTGCATTGTAGTAGTAGAAGCGCGGACTACTGCAACAACAACGAATACGACTGTGAAAAATTGGATAATTGTTTATCGAATTAAACCAGCGCCTTAACAATTTCCACACTTCTTTCTGATTGTATTTGGTTCTGTGAGGCACTAGTCGTCTCTATCTCCACTCTGCTACAGAAAATATTTCTGTCCACGGAAATAATCCGCACATAACTAGACCGTGTGTCAAATATTGTTTAAGAAAACAGAACAACACAACTTTCCCACAGATATATGAATAACAATGGCATTTTTTTGTTATCGGAATTAGTACAACGGTACTACACTACAAAGTGTTGTCATTACGTTCTTTCACGCAACTTCTAAAACAGATGCTTGTTTATTTTAGTCAAACTGATTCCGAAGAAAATCACAAATTTACCACTACAAAACTGTCACAACTTCACAATCCATAACGACAAAGAAATCACACACTTGTATTCATGGACTGATAACGTGATTAAATCCAATCATACCGAATTACGTTAAACTTACCGTCGAATATTAGTGTCCTAGCAAGACTCACCGTTACACCAATGTTTATATAGCAAGGCACAACAGGAAGGTACTTTTATGCGTTGACCGGATAGCGGCCTTCTCGTTTCAGTAGTGGATTATATACGCGTCAACAGTAATAACATATTCGAAGTGGCACATACAATCACTGACACGTTCTAAATTAAAAAAACGGCTTACCTATTAGCGAAAGGCAACTTCTCTATATAGGTTACAGAAACTCTAGCACAAAACTACTTCCCGGGAGCTGTCTTCTGCATTGCATTGTTGCAACAGGCAATAATTAAAAAGATACACATTAAACGATAATCATTTATTTTTAGCGTAGGTGATGAGTGCTACCAGATTAGCAATTTCACAGCCAAATTTAGTATGTTTTCACGTGATTTACTACGAAAAAATTCTATTTTAGCAATTTTTCTGATGGGTCAGAGATTGTGTCTTTTGATAAAAAAAAGAACAACTGTTGTCAAGAACGTTTCAGTTTCCACCGCGCCCTCTAGTGCCATTCTCATGCGACATGCTATGTAGTGCTTTGGATAGGGGAATACCGGAAATTCAGGGCCGAAACTTCCATAGTAATCCAAATCGGAGATTATTTATTGATTTAGCATCTAATTAGTGCATGATGATGATGTCAGATTAGTGATTACATTTCACAGTAAAATTTTGATACTGGCCGTGAAATATTGCCGGCTTTATCTTCCAGATTGGAAGCTGATGTCCGAGTTCAAAGAATGGCTTCAACCCACAGAAGCACGTAAGAATTGCAAGTGAAATGTTGTGACTAAATTCTACTCTCTCGTCTTCAAAACATGCCAGAACTTAGGTACCTTTAAAATATCAAAAAATGATTGAGTTCCCGAAATTAAAAAGAAACTTGAACACACAAAAAGGCTGAAAGCGCCCTAGCAAAGTTCAAAAATAGCCAAAGTGCTGGCTTACGACTATACAGAACAAAATGCAGAAAATAATCAAGAGTGCATTGGCACCACCTTTTTATCATGAATTAGTAGAAACATTGGAGAATAGGATTACACTACCAGTATATTAAATGACGAATCAATGAATGTTTCAGTGAGCAAACTTCTGCATATCACCCAGATATTTTAGCAAATTGTTGATGAACATCGTTGCTACCTTTTTGGGATTAGTTTAACTGGAGGGTGGAACAGTCAACAATATAGTGAATGGTTAAATGTCATTGCTTTTCTGGCTAAATCTAAATATTAAAAAGTTAATTAACATTGATAAAGATAAAGCCTCCGTTACTACAGGAACCACTAACAGTGTTCATCAGTTGCTCAAAAATGAAACTAGTGACGGACAGTTAAGATACTGTGTCTGCCATTCTGTGCAATTAGCTATGATGTGTACTTCAGAAGAGACGCTACCCAGCAATACTGATTTTCTAATTTGTGAATCATATTGTAGCCTTCTAAAGCTCTAGTGGTATGCAAAGCACCCAGAACCGAAATCAGGTTGCTGCCACAGTCTACCCACCAGACAACGCCTCCACATGGCATGAGAAGCCATGCACTTCCTCTCCAGTCTCAAAGTGCCGACCACCTAGGAGACCAATAAGTTTCTGCAGTGAGATCGACTGTCACATGACAACAGTCAAACGCTGTTCATTGGCCTACTTTCTGCAAATTTCCAGGTGACACAGCAACATGGCTCCTTCGCTAACTCAGAGCTTGTTTGCAATATTTAAACCTTCAGGTGCAGCCTGTTGTCATCAGCACCGCTGAACCATACTCGGACATACAGTCCATGCCGGTCATCACCATACTTATGGCACACTATATTTGTTTGCTGCCATCTGGCTGCCTGACCCTGGTGCTGTCAGCGCCTGCCACTGTCTCCGTAATACAGGCCAAACCATGAGCTCCGATTACCCCAGCAACAGCCACGACCTGTTGCCGCTCTCCAGCTTGCCATTTTGAGTACATAGCTCATTTATTCATTCTAGGCTCGTCTGTCTTGTCCAGGATACTACCTGGCTCCTCGCTGCCCACTGTCTACTGCCTCCCTGCTGCAGATGCACTGATCTACATTCATGTATGATTGATAATAAAGAGTTTTGGCAATATATTGCCTAACTACATCATCAACACCTCCAGCAGAGAATTCCTGTAGCAACAGCCCATTAACCTGATGTCAGAACAACTGTTGAAAGCTATTATGGTGGAGCAACGGAAAGCAGAAACGAAGAAGGTTCAGCAGCAATGAATCAGCACAAGTTTTCAAGTGTGTGCTAAGTTTTGCTTGAGCCTGTCAGCTTTTTCTTCCTTTCCTTTCTTTTCTGTTTGAGTCTATCGTATGCCTGTGGTAGTAGTAGTAAGCAAAAATGTCTGTCAGTGAGGAAGTGACAGCCAGGTAGGCAATCCAATACTTATATAATGACATTGCTCAACTGCAAGCAGATAACATTGAACTGCGTAAGAAAATAGAGAAGTACAGAAAGAAATAGAGGCTTTGCATAAGGGAACAGAATTTTTAAAAGGTGAAAAAAAGGAACGGTCAACTTCTAATGTGTCTCCACTCACCCTTGCTACCGGTACTACCTTATTGGTGACGCCATTTTTGGGTAACTCTGGGAAAGACGTTTTGTCTTTTTTTATAGGTTATATATGGGTGCAAACTGGGGAACTGGAATAGAAAAGATTTGTTGAATGTGCCTTGTTTAAAATTAGTAGGGGATGCTAGAACACATGTAACATACAATGAGAAGTTGTGTGATGCTCAATCTTTCGCAGCTTTTCAAGAAGGACTAGTAGATTGCTACAGAATAAATAATACTTCTAGTTATTATCGTGAGAGTGTTTCTGAAGAAGAAAAATTTGTTAACATCGAGTATAGATTTAAATGTCAGGAAGTCGTTTCTTAAAGTATTTGTATGGAGTGTAGCCATGTATGGAAGTGAAACGTGGACGATAAATAGTTTAGACAAGAAGAGAATAGAAGCTTTCGAAATGTGGTGCTACAGAAGAATGCTGAAGATTAGATGGGTAGATCACATAACTAATGAGGAGGTATTGAATAGAACTGGGGAGAAGAGGAGCTTGTGGCACAACTTGACTAGAAGAAGGGATCAGTTGGTAGGACATGTTCTGAGACATTGAAGGATCACCAATTTAGTATTGGAGGCAGCGTGGAGGGTAAAAATCGTAGAGGGAGACCAAGAGATGAATACACTAAGCAGATTCAGAAGGATTTAGGCTGCAGTAGGTACTGGGAGATGAAGAAGCTTGCACAGGATAGACTAGCATGGAGAGCTGCATCAAACCAGTCTCAGGACTGAAGACCACAACAACAACAACAACAACAACCATGAAAGTCATTATTAACACATATGAACTGACAGATGAAGAATCATACCAATAAGCCCACTCTACAGGAAGCACAGCAACGGGCGCTTGGTGCGTTTTTAGGGGTCTACAAGCTGAGACCTCACAAGAAGTGTGCATGCAGTTCCAAAAAACATCGGATGAAGCAGTAGCAACTGTGGTGGCTTTGCCTGAAATTGATTCAGTGACTGGACCAAGGGAGAAATGAGTAGTTTCTAACACAGAGATCATATTTTACTAATCGGACTCCTTAGGCCACATTCAGCAGTTTTCTAGAAAGCCACAGCACAGCGTCAAAGGTGCAAACAGGTGGGACATTTCATTAAAAAATGACCACAGACACATAGAAGATGGAATGAGGGTGACACGTACACACCTTCACTGAACAGGATGGGGGTTCTGTGATTAGTGCATAATGCGCCCAGTGAGTTTGAGTATGGGACATCCTGCTGCAAAATCAGTGGCAGACGTTTGTCCATCCAGCTATGTAATGGAAGCTTGTGTAAATTTTTGTTGGATACAGGATCACAGGTATCCATAGCTAGCCAAAGTATATTTGGTGCCATGAATTTGAACCCAACACATTGTAGACCAACTATTGTGAGCGGTAATAGTGTTTGGTTACTTGGCTCAGAATTTTTGGATTTCCGAGTGGGGAGGAGAAACTTCCTGATACGTGTGGAAGTTCTCCCTAGTGTAGACATCAGCTACAATGTTATTCTTGGGCTGGATTTCCTAGTTAAACATTATGCTCGGGACCTTTGCCTTTCGCAGGCAAGTGCTCTACCAACCGAGCTACCCAAGCACGACTCACGTCCCGTCCTCACAGCTTTACTTCCGCCAGTACCTCGTCTCCTACCTTCCAAACTTTACAGAAGCTCTCCTGCGACACAGTCAGTCGTTCAGGTATCTTCTTGTACAGACGTGCTTACCAAAATGTCTCTTAATTTGCACGAAACGCGCCACGCGGAGTTTATGTACGAATTGAAATGTTCATATACAATATCTCCTAAATAAATCACTCACAAAGCTCAAATTTTCTAAAAATACTCAACACTGGAGTAGCTTTTCATCAATAACACGAGAACAGATAAAACGCTCAGATTTCTTCATTTTGGTACAAATTTGATCCGTGCGATTTAACGTAGATGTTTACTGGACGACGGCTTCCGAGCGACTACATCGACTCATAGATCCCAGGCACAAATGCGCAGGAAACGCTGATTTCCTATTGGCTATAATATTAAGCAGCCAATTAGATCATCTCGAGCACTTCTACACTCTAAACATTTCTAATGTCAGCCAATCAGATTACCACACATAATTTAGACTAGATTTCTCGTATTGGCAAAACTAGATAAAATTTAATGAAAACAAAATACGATTCCTTTCCACAAAATAAATTACTAATAAAGTTAATACACAGCGCCCCTTTGCCTGCCTTTTACAAAACAAAGCTCATTCGGACATACGTCACAAATTCCCCTACCGTTTTATATCGCAGAGATACTACGCGACTATATTATTACATAAGTGCATGGTGTCTGCTTCCCGATTTTGATGCGTGATGCAAACCGTTTGCATAGTTATGTCTCTTGTTTGTGGTCATTTACTCTCCTATAAAATACCGTAGCCAAATAAGTATGCGTATTTCACAGATACAACACGACTATATATGTTACACTGATATATGTACTGTCTTTACTGCTATCTATGAATGTGTCTGGATGATAATATACTATCGTCGATTTGTTACATGTCAATATGGACACTGGACCGAAATAAGATCTTAATAATCCTTCTGACATCGAAAACATACACGAACTCCTATCTGACGGATGTGACATGAGTCCTAATGACATTTCGAGTTTCTCAGGTTCCGCACCAAGTCCTTCATGCCTGGTACCAAGCCTACGGCACACAGTGTGTGATATACCGAAAGAAGACTGTGACACGGATGTGGAGGAAATAATCGATGAACGTCAGGACAGTTCCAGAACGGAGCAAAGCGACACGAATGCTTCATCTGGGGGCGAAGAGGACGATGAATTCTATGTTTGCCATAAAAAGAAGGGCAAGAAAGTAATCGACTCCATTTCCTGGAAAGAAACTCGTTATCGATCGTCGAAAAGGGGGATACATAACCTACTTAGGAAAATTCCGTGCCCGATCGGTAGAGCTCGGGATATTGACACAATTTTAGACATGTGGGCAATATGTTGGACATCATTTATATATAGCTGGACTCTACAAAGTTGAGAAACTAAACCTCGAGGATTTATGGGCTAGCGACGGATTCGGGATTGAGATTTTCCGACTCACCATGACTCTTGTGCGGTTCTGTTTCTTACTTCATGTTCTGAGGTTTCACTACAGAGAAACAAGAGAACAGCTAAAAGCTCTAGATCGTCTTTCCCCTGTTCGGGACATATTTCGTAAGGCTGTACTGAACTGCCAACAATGTTGTTGTGTAGGAGAAGATGTTACAATAGACGAAAAGTTAGAGGCACTCAGAGGCAAGTGTAATTTCATCCCGTATATACCGTCCAAGCCCGCAAAATATGGGTTGAAGATACCAGCTGCAGTAGACTCGGGTGTATACTATACATGGAACATGGAAATTTATGCAGGAAGGCAACCCTACGGTCCTTTCCAGGTTAGCAACTAACCTGTAGACGTGGTTGAACGTCTGATTACTCCTCTGGCCAACTCTGGCCGAAATATCACTGCTGACAACTGGTTTAGCGACACCACTCTTCTCCACAACTTGGCCACGAAATACAATCTGTTCTGTTCTACGTGAGTACACTCAAAAAGAACAAATGGCAAATCCCCAATGAACCGAAAGAGATAAAAAGGAGAGAACCTTTTCTGGTATGTTTGCATTTCGCAAAGAGGGCACTATGGTATCGTATATGCCTCAAAATAAAAATAACAAGAAAAACGTCATTGTGATTTCCAGCATGCATATGGATGGAGCGATGGACGAACCAACCAGGGACAAATGAAACCGGAAGTGACTACCTATTATAATCGCCATAAAATACGGGTGGACGTGGTCGATAAAATGTGTTCTGTGTACAATGTTCAAAGAGGCACAAGACGTTGGCCAACGGTTATTTTTTACGTGATGTTGAATGTTGCTGGCATACACAGCCTGATCATATTTCTAGGAAACGGAATCGAAGTGCTGGCCCGCCCAATCTTCCTCCGTAATGTTGGGCGAGTGAGACTACAAGACTCACTCAGTACAAGTGCAAAGGGTGTGGTCAATATTTATGCCTGCAACACTGTGCAATGTTTTGTCCCAATGGTTGTGACGTTGATGAAGACATCGAAAACAATGGCTGATGATACATCTTCCGTTTTTATTTTACTTTCTCAAAAAGGGACATTATTTTATATTAATTTCCTACCTGTTTGATTAGGTCTACTATATTCTAGATACAAATACTGTATACTGAGTAAAGTTTCTAAATGTTAATACATAAAGGTTCTATTCCTAATTTTCATAAATTAATGTTCTGTTGCTAATATCTAACACATGCATGGTTTGTTCTGCGTTTTGTTTACTTATTCTCTCCAACATCTGGGGTGAACTGAATGTAATGGTGCAACGTTGGTTCTGTATCTCGCAGATACAAAGCGACCTCCAATGTTCCTCCTAGCGACGCGACCAGTGGAGTGTATGTATGCCCTCCATTCAGTCTCTTAGTCTCTCCAAAACACTCGCACAACCAAAGCACGGTGAAATAATAATTTTCCGATGTACACTCATGCTCATAAATTAAGGATAATTGCAGAATGTGGTGCCACACAACGTGTCACTACACAAAACTGGCGCTAATAGCATACGTACATAGGGAACACACACGACACAGATCTGCAAATCCACGGTATTGGTGATAAGTTGAGAAAACCATCCCGAAACACGTGCTACAAAACACTACTCTTTCCTGCGCATATACCACGACATCAATATGGGATATGGTCACCATGCACACATACACAGGCCACACAACGGGTTGGCATACTCTGGATCAGGTGGTCGAGCATCTGCTGGGGTATAGCCTCCCATTCTTGCACCAGTGCCTGTCGGAGCTCCTGAAGTGTCTTAGGGGTTTGAAGACGCACAGTGATACATCAACCGAGAGCATCCCAGATGTGCTCAGTGGAGTTTAGGTCTGGAGAACAGGCAGGTCACTCCAATCGTCTGATATCTTCTGTTTCAAGGTACTCCTCCACAATGGCAGCTCGGTGGGGCCGTGCGTTATCATCCATCAGGAGGAAGGTCGGACCCACTGCACTCCTGAAAAGGCAGACATACTGGTGCAAAATGGCGTCCCAATACACCTGACCTGTTACAGCTCCTCTGTCAAAGACATGCAGGGTGTACATGCACCAATCATAATCCCACCCCACACCATTAAACCACAACCTCCATACAGGTCCCTTTCAAGGACATTAAGGGGTTGGTATCTGGTTCCTGATTCACGCCAGATGAAAACCCAGCGAAAATCACTGTTCAGACTATACCTGGACTCGTCTGTGAACATAACCTGGACTACTGTTCCAATGACCATGTACGCCAGGCTTTACGGGCTCTCCTGTGACCAGGGGTCAGTGGAATGCACCTAGCAGGTCTCCGGGTGAATAAATCGTGTGTGTTTAGTCGTCTGTACACTGTGTGTCTCAAGACAACTGTTCCAGTGGCTGCAGTAAGGTCCCAAGCAAGGCTACCTGCAGTACTCCAGGGTCGTCTGTGGGCACTGATGGTGAGATAACAGTCTTCTTGTGGTGTTGTGCACTGTGGACGTCCCGTACTGCAGCGCCTGGAAACGTTTCCTGTCTGCTGGAATCGTTGCCGTAATCTTGAGATCACACTTTGTGGTACACGGAGGGCCCGTGCTACGACCTGCTGTGTTTGACCAGCCTCCAGTTGGCCTAGTATTCTACCCCTCCTAAAGTCATCAATATGTGTTCTTTGAGCCATTTTCAACACACAGTCACCATTAGCACGTCTGAAAACGTCTGCACACTTACTCAATGCACCATACTCTGACATGCACCAACACACCTCTGCATATGTGGACTGCTGCCAGCGCTACCTTATGACGACCGCAGGTCAAATGCATCGCATGGTCATACCCCGAGGTGATTTAAACCCTTAAACCGCCCACCAGAGCGTTGTTTCACCATGTATCAGCATTATCCTTAATTTATGAGCATGAGTGTGGTTTCATAGCCCGCTTCACGCAAGACGACGCTTCCGCGCATAGAGACAGAGTGTGGAGGGGTTGAGGTTTGTGGATGCGTACGTCGGATAGCGGGCAAACGAAATCCGTGTTGACGAACTATGCTGCTGCAGACAACAGTCATGTTCATTTGCCTTCGGTACACCGTATTATACGTTCGAATCTATGAGGGAATAATACATTTTAAAACCGATTTCGATCATTCGTCTACACGAGAGAAATCTTACTTTTGAGTCTTGAGGTTGTGTCCACTGCTCCTCAGCAACTGTCTGTGTGATGTCGGAGGGCGAGAACAGCTGATACAGCTTTGCGAAGACGTCAAGAACAATTTTTCTCACAAAGACTATTGTCTAACGACAAGATCATCGAAAATAGTTGCAATAATTGCCATCTATTGCGGTTTGGACTGTACTACAAGTAAAAATGTAATGCGTAACAAAATAAACTTCAAACTCAAACCGAAATCATTATATTTGTTTGACAACCGGTTCTACTCCATATTTTTTTAATGTGTATAATGTGCATACATGGGTGTGTTTCACCGTTGTTCAGTGTAAATCACTATGCGTAAAAAATAATTACTGGTAGTAAACATTAGTGCAAAAGACTATCGTGAAAATTGTCAGTATGTTATATTTTTCGATGTCAACTGGCATTATGAGTTTAAACTAACTCGTTCGACATTACAGTGGGAGAACGCATTTATGATCCATTGAAGAAGCTAACAGTTAACCATCTTTTGTGAATAACTCGACGCAATGCTGACCGATAACGTCGAAAACCACCGATATCTCGACAGGTAATCCTCCCTTTAGTTTTAAGGCATTTTCCAACTCGTGCCGTGAAAATGACAGGGGTTTATGTGTCGAAATACTGGAGTTTTTGACGAATTTAGCCAGCCGCATTGTCGCAAGTAACACAACAGGTAGGGAAAAGCTTCAGCTCTCCTCGGGCAATGTGTTAAACATTATGGTCTGAATACTTGATATGTTGACAAAAACGGTTTTAAATCACGAGTCTTAAAACCAAGAAAAGTCATTACTTTGTTTCAAAGTTTGCATCGTACTACCATCTACTAGCTGAGTCCATGTCCAAACCATTTGATTGCAAATAGGATGATAAGTTCAAGGCTTTTATCCATCTTCATCCCACTGTGAAAGTCTTATTTTTGAAACTTTTCAGCGTGACAAACACATGTGCCCACGCTGTAGGGGGATGCTGTGTATTGCTTCAAGCCCAAGCCTTTCAGTGTCTGTTATCTTAATTTTTTTCCCACATAGCTTGTAACCTGTGCGCAAATTAATTCAATCTGATTATAGTGACAGTACATTCTGTCGCGTGACTTTTATAAATTAACGAGCTGCAAGAGTTCAGCACAAGTCTGGCTTTTATTGTCCGGAATATATATACCAGCCACAGCACAACATCCCCTGCCCTGGTGCTCGTACTTGGTTATATCTCTGTAGCAGCTGAATGATAACTGGCACGATAATAATAATGACCTATTTCGAAGCTAGGTATAGCGAGAATCACTTCAGTGAATCACTTCTTGAAAGTGACGGCGTTCATTTCCGAATGGCATTCACTGCTATTTTCTTATATCTAAATAGAAGTTTACTTACAGGAACCAAATCAGAAGAAGAGCCAGCATGCAAGTAAGGGAACTTATTAAAACTGCCAGTACCTTCACTCATTTTCCAGCAGGTATTCATGGAATGATTCTGATTAACTCATGTTTCAACAAGGTAATACACTGTAGACTTACCTCCTCCTCTTGTATCGTGCATCTTTATAACGACGTGGTTCGTGCTGCTTCTATGTCACTTCTTTCTATTAAAAACTCTCTTCTTAAGATGTTTGAAACCAATGTATTCTAAAATTCTTTACATTGACGGAGTGCTACCTTTGAAGCCAATTTGCTCAGGCATAATGGTAACAAGTTTTTGTGATGGGTGTTCCCTTATATACATTTCAAACACGAAGCGCTTTAAAACATCGTATTTGTATTACAGGTTTCTTGCGATTTCGATGATTTTCAGGCGACACGAAAACAAAATTTCCTGTGTTTTCTACAGCTCCGACACTTTCGTTTACTGTTCTCTGTACAGCTCCGACATTTTTGTTTACTATTCTCTGTACAGTTCTCTTGCCAACACGTGCTTTTGCAGTTCGTTCTTGAGCCTTGTAAAAATCAAAGATAGAAATATCGGTTTCAGTTTAAAATTTGAAGAATTTATAAATACGGGACATAAACCTCCTTGACTGCTTATGAAGCATCTACATATACATGATCACTCTGGAATTCACAATTAAGTGCCTGGCAGAGTGTTCATAGAACCACCTTCAATCTATTTCTCTACCGTTTCCCTCTTGAACAGCGTGCAGGAAACACGAACGCTCTTATCTTTCCTTTCGAACTATAATTTCTCTGATTTTATTATGGTGAAGATTCCTCCCTAAGCAGGTGGGCGCCAACAAAGTATTTTCACACACTGAGGAGAAAGCTGGCGACTGAAATTTCATGAGAAAATCCTCCCACAACGGAAAACGCCATTGTTTTGATGATTGCCATCCCAATTCGCGAATCATATCCGTGGCAGCCTCTCCCTTGTTTCGCGAAAATGCAAAATGAGCTGCCCTCCTTTGGACTTTTTCGAGCAATTCTATCTGCTGTGGATCCCACACCTGACAGCAATATTACTCCAGAAGGCGGAAAAGCATAGTGAAAGTAGTCTCTTTAGAGGACCTGTTGCATTTACTAACAATGTTCCACCGACGAATCGAAGTCTTTAGTTTGCTTTCCACACAATATTATCCATGTGATAGCTGCACTTTAAGTTATTTGTAATTGTAATCCCTAAGTGTTTAGTTGAATTTGCAGCCTTTAGAACCGTGTGTTTCATCCTGCAAACCGAATGTAGCGGATTCCTTTTAGTAATCATGCGGATGACTTCAGACTTTTCATTATTTAGAGTCAATTGCCACTTTTCTCACCATAGAAATATCTTCTCTAAGTCGTTTTCTAATTTGTTTTAATCTCTGATGACTTTATAAGATGGTAAATCACAGCATCATCTGCAAAGAGTCTAAGAGGGCTGCTCAGATTGTCTCGTAAATCGTTTATTAGATCAGGGACAGAGGAGCGCCTGAAACACTCCCTTGCAAACGCCAGATATCACTTCTGTTTTACTCGATGATTTTCCGTCGGTTACTACAGACAGTGATCTTTCTGACAGGAAATCACGAAACCAGTCCCACGACTAAGACGATACTCTATAGGCACGCAATTTAATTAAAGTTGCTTGTAAGGAATTTCACGTTCATTGCCGTCACATCACGTTTTCGTTTGTAAGTCACACAAAGACGTTTGCAGATACAAATTCACAGCTATACTGCTGCAAGAAGTTAACATCGACATCTGAATGAATAATTCGGTCGCTCTGTGAATGAAATTGCATTGTCGCATAATGTGGCAAAAGCGCAGCACGTGGGAGAGAGATTTTCGCGGTCCAGTTTGTAACTCGTGGCTAGCCGCTCGGAAAGAGAACGAATCTTATTGGCTACTGGCAGAAATGGTGGGGGAACCGCAGAACGGCTGAAAATCGGACCGCCTGCCAACGTGATGCAAGCTATAGTTATGTCAGAAATCTGTGGCACTGAAACCAAAGAAAATTCCAGAAATTTAGATTATATGAACCTATCCTCTTGCTTGTAGTTTTAATTGATACTATAGATGAACACATTACAATCTCTACTTGGGTCCACAAGGCCAGCACAATTATTATGTGTGTTAGGTAAAAATTTATATCTCCAAAGATAATGAAGTTATTGATTTGAAATTTGAGAATTATGGTGCTTTTATCCAGTATGAAAAAGCCTGATTAATATTTAGTAGTACTTCTTCACATTCACAAGGAGTATGTGTAATGTACTGCGTGCAGCATCTGTCAAGTATACCTCTTACCCGGCCCAGTAGCCTGCGTCAAGTGTGTGAGCATGGTGAAAACGAATATCTCCTCTCCTCCCGGCTCCACGGCAAGCTACGTTCTCAATGTAAGGTGACCATTCGTAATTATTTGCTATGTTACACTCCCCCTAAGAACCAAAAATAACTTTCAAGTGCATTTGAGGTTCATATAGTGGCAAAATTATTACTAGACATAATTTTAACTAATCAAACAAAAACTAATTTCCTACGGATTCTTTACTTCATTTTTGGATGCCAAAAAGCTTATTGAGAAACGAAAATTACAAAACATTTAACTCTATTACAACAGTACTTCACATTTTTATGGCTTGGACTTGGCAGCAATACATTAAAATTAATTACAAAAATTTTTTTAAAAAACATTTGTCCTACAAAATTCCCATTTTTGTTGTAGAAAGAAATTTTCTGAGTAAAAAACTTACTAAATTACTTCACTGTAAACTATAGAAAACTTTTAGAACATTACATAATCTACACAATGTAGAGATGCTATAGAGGGCGATTACAGGAAAACCTCAAGGAGGAGGCGCTAAAGATATCTTGAGTTACCTTTACTTTTCCATAATAAAAAATAATCAAGTCACATGCAAAGTTTAAGAAAGTTTTATTTAAACTGACTATACACATATACAAGACAATGCCATCTTATTATATAAAAAAGTTACACCACAATGGCTGCGACTTTTCTCATAGGTATGTGTTAGCTATCTATGTGCCCAACAGAAATGTATAAAATATGATGATGCAGACTCAAGTGCTACATACTAAAGTACAACTACTTGATAACACGATTCAGTTGAGTCGACTGACAAAAAAAACAACAAACGAATAGCATGCGGGCTGACTGGCGGGTGCGGCGCGGGTGGCAATGTGGCAATGTGGTCGGCCACAGAAAGGGGGGGGGGGGTCGACCTGTGCTCCCCCATATGTATCCTTAGTTAAAAGTTTTAACTTCTCACAAAAAGGGCTATTGTTGGCGTCCTTGTTCTATTTGACAGTAGTATGAGAAGGGGAACCACTTCCTATCTCCATAAAAAAAATTGCTGTGGTGAGCATCTATAAAAATTATATATTTTCAGCGCCTACTTTTCGATGAAATGGCATGGGAACTTCTTTTCACATTTACTCAGTTCCACACCTCAGTAATTGACAATGATCAATGTCCACTCATCTGTCAGGTACAAGTGAGTTTCATATCCGGTTTCCATTCTGGGCGTACCTGCAAAATATAGTATGTCTAAGCCAAAAAGTCATTATTTTTCTCTCTGCAAAGAAGAATGTTATCCTTTACATATTCAGTATGGTAGTTACATTACTCCACTACAGTATTATTCATTATATACATTTCCCCATGAAAATATTTTTCAGTAAAAAGTGAACTAACCTTTACTAATCGAAAATAAATGGTACTCTAACTATTCTTATCTTTACCCAATTTAAATTCCAAAACAGCAATCATTAAAAGGCACTTCGAACTCAAATTCACTCAAGCAAGTTACTGCTTAAAAACAACTCTCTTTACCATGTAAGTTCTTTGCTTATGATCATGAATCTGTACAGTTTTACTCTGAAATACTCGTAAACACGTTTCATAATTTTTAGGAAATCTTTACCTATTAAGGCTAACACCTACTGTTGCATATGCTTTACATAATACATATGAGGAGGATTACCGGGTTGGTTGTACCAATAATCACACCCACTTAGCAATAGTTCATTTGTTAACCTTAACACATACAGGGAGCACAAAGAACTGAAATGAACATGGCAGAACAGTCAAAGATAATGTTTAGAGTCCAAAGATGAATGGATATAGATGTTGGTGTCGATTTCAGGTGGCAGGGAATGGCGGAGGTTGCGTCATGAGCACTGGATGAAGAGAAACACATGACGAACAATGTATAATCGTGCAGTATTATTGAGATGTCGTGGATTATGTCCAGGGGGACAGGCACAAACACCTCGAGCGAGGGCACATTCAAGATGGGGGGCGTGGGAAACCTCGACAGGGCGAGGTAGGCGACCCTGGAGAGGTCAAAGGGACCGGCAAGGGTGTGATCGTAGGTAAGCTCGATGTGGGGAGCATTTGGTCACCCGACGGAGTGCGTGAGACCAGTGTACAGTGCGAGGTTGGAGGAGAGCTCGACGATTGGAGCTGGAAGTCACTCGATCAAGTGTGTGAGACTGGCGTACAGGGCAAGGTCGGAGGAGAGCTCGATGATTGGAGCTGGAAGTCACTCGATCGAGTGTGTAAGTCTGACGTGGAGGGAGTGATCAGAGCCATGACAGTGAGTGGCGTGGTCGTGGCCTGAAGGGGGGTAGAAGAAAGCTCGACATGAGCAGGCTTAAGTCTGTAGAGAGAGACTGTAACAGCTGAATCTTTCAGCTGGATGTCATAGGTGTGTGCTGAGCCCGGAGAACTCGGTACAGGGCAGTATATGGAGGTTGGAGGGGAGCAAGGACAGTGTCATCTCGGAGCATGACATACTCACAATTGTCCAGAGATTTCAGGACGTGAACCTTATGGCGGGAATGGCTGGCAGGCAGAGGATACGGAGGGTGATGAAGTGGCGTCTGACGCGGTCCACGAAAGAAGGTAAGTCAGACTGAGGGAGAGAAGCGGAAGGGCTCACAAGTTCACCAGGGAGAACAATGTTCTGGACATATACGAACTCAGCTATTGTGCCTTTGAGGTCTTCCTTATAGATCGCACAAATGCTGAGTAGCCCAAGGGGAAGGGCCTCCGTCCATAAAGAGTCGTGGCATCGAAGAGCCGCCTTGAAAGTGCGGTGCCAGCACTCAACTAGCCCATTACTATGCGGGTGATATGTTGTGGTACGGAGGCATCGGATGCTGCAAATGTTACAAATCCCATTGAACAGGGCTGACTCAAATTGTCTGTCCTGGTCAGTCGTGATGATAGCTGTACATCCTAAACGCAATACCCATGACTCAACGACAGCTCGAGCAACAGTTTCTGTCCTAATATTGGGGAGGGGGACGGCCTCAACCCAGCGAGTGGTTCGGTTGATAGACGAGAGAACATAACGAAAGCTGTTAGAGGAAGAGATAGGGCAGACAATGTCAATATGAATACGCTGGAAACGCCCAGGAGGGATCGAAAAGGCGCCGTGGGGGGGGTGAAGCGTGCTTCTGTATTTTGCAGCATTGGCACGCGACGCAGGAGCGTGCCCATTGCTGGCAGTCCTTGTTGACATTTCTCCACCCAAAGCACTCCGCTACGAGGCAGGCGGACGCACGAACACCGGGGTGAGCTAATTATGCAGTGTGTTGAAGACAGCTTGACGGAGTGTGGTTGGGATGAGGGGGCATAACGTGCCCATACTGTAGTCGCACCAGATCTCACCAGAAATGCCAGGGAAGGTGGTGCGGACAAAGTGTAGTGAAGAAATAGAGCCTGAAATCAGGTTTTGTGTTTCCTCGTCCATGGGTTGGAGGTTAGGCAATTCAGAGAGGTCTCACAGTGAATGGACGGCGTTGACTCGTGAAAGGAAATCAGCAACTATATTCCCAGAATGAGATTTTCACTCTGCAGCGGAGTGTGCGCTGATATGAAACTTCCTGGCAGATTAAAACTGTGTGCCCGACCAAGACTCGAACTCGGGACCTTTGCCTTTCGCGGGCAAGTGCTCTACCATCTGAGCTACCGAAGCACGACTCACGCCCAGTACTCACTCACAGCTTTACTTCTGCCAGGATCTCATCTCCTACCTTCCAAACTTTACAGAAGCTCTTCTCAGAAGAGCTTCTGTAAAGTTTGGAAGGTAGGAGACGAGATACTGGCAGAAGTAAAGCTGTGAGTACTGGGCGTGAGTCGTGCTTCGGTAGCTCAGATGGTAGAGCACTTGCCCGCGAAAGGCAAAGGTCCCGAGTTTGAGTCTCGGTCGGGCACACAGTTTTAATCTGCCAGGAAGTTTCAGCAACTATATTGTCAGCACCCTTTATGTGCCTGACATCGGTGGTGAATTGAGATATGAAGTCCATGTATCTGAAGCGGCGAGGAGGTGGGTCAGCTGGTGGGTTTGTAATGGCCGCAGCCAGGGGTTTGTGGTCCGTTAAAACATAGAAAGGGCATCCCTCAATGTCAGTCTTAAAATGCTTAATCGCTTCCTAGACCGCGAGCAACACACTGTCAAACATGGAATATTTCCATTATGTATTGGTGAGCTTGCGTGAGAAGAACTGCAGAGGCGAAGTTTGGCCGTCGATTGTCTGGCTAAGGACAGCGCCGATGGCAGTATCACTCATGTCTGTGGTGATGAAAAGCTGCGCATTGGGACGAGGATGCGCGATGGTGCAGGCCTCAGCAAGAAGATTTTTGAGGGCAGTGATAGAGTCAGTCATAGCAGGGGTCCATGGAACAGGCCGAGATCCAAAGTGTTGGTGCCTGCCAAGGCGTCCATCAGTGGAGCCTGAATCTCCACAGCTCGAGGTAGATGTTGGCGATAATAATTAACCTTCCCCAGAAAGCGCTGGAGCTCTTTGAATGGCGAAGGTCTGGGTAGGTTTAGTATTGTTTGTGCTTTCTCAGGGGGCGGTGAAATGCCATCGGCACCAAGAAAAGTGACAGTGGGTTGATGTAGCTGCAATTTGTCCTGGTTGGTCTCGATGCCTGCTGCCGCGAGAGTGTTCATAACAGTTTGCACATGTCGAATGTTGTCCGTGACGGAGGAGCTGAACACAAGAATGGCATCAAGATATGCAAAGCAGAATTTTAGGTCGAATAGCACTTCGTTGATGAAGCGTTGCCAAGTCTGGGTTGCGTTTTTCAGACCAAAGGGCATGAATCAAAACTGAAATAATCCAATCGGGGTGGTGATTGCTGTCTTCTCGATGTCTTCAGGTGCCATGGTAGGCCCATTTGCGATCAATGACAGAGAACATGGTCGCACCTGTGAGGAAACTGGTAAAGTCGGCAATGTTGGATATGGGGTAGGTGTCCATAGCTGTTCGTGCGTTTAGTTGACGGTAGTCTCCGCACATGTGCCAGGTCCTGTCTTTCTTGGGTGGCATATGTATGGGTGGAGACCGGCTACTGGCAGAGGGTTAAATGACTGGCAGAGGGTTAAATGACGCCAGAGTTTAGTAGTTCAGAAATCTGTTTTTTAAGGTCGGAGAGGCACTCGGGACAAAGTCGACGTGGTTTACTGGAGATGGGGGGATGTGGCGTGAGGCGAAGCTTGTGAACCGTGCCATTGGTGATGACAGAAATGTTGCTGGCGGCACTGGAGGCGGTTTGTTTACAATGTGGGGCAGGTGAGGCGTGGTCGTGGAGCCATCGGCGGATCCGACGGGAGCCGAGGCGACGAAGTGTCCCAGGAGTCAACATGACAAGATGGCCGCCGGCCCGAAGCAGTGGCACTGTGGTTGGGTGAGTTCGGTAGAGCTCGTGAGCCATTAGTGAGTCCATTGTCTGAGGGCGCAGTCTGTGGCAGCACGGTCGCGGGCATAACGCTTGGCACGAGTGCACTGTTTGTGTTGTCAGTGGAGGTCGCATGGCAGTGCACAGGAGCTGAAGTTGCATAGTTTGAGGTGCTGTCCGCGAGGGGAGGGGTAGGAGCTGTCAGTTTGGGAACAGGTGATGCTCGTCGCGCATGCGCACTCGTGTCCGGGTGAGTGTCAAATGCTGTCATGTTAGGGGTGTGTGGCCCTGTGGAACTGTCAGTACACATTATGGCAGACTTGATAGCACAGTTGCGAGGGGTAGTGGGAGGTAAGCACACAGAGGCTCGATTGCTGGGACTACAAGCAGATTCGACACACTTACTGACTTTGCTTTGTCCTTGCTGTAGTGTCTGTAATTCCTTTGCTGCATCGGAGAGCTGGAGCTGAGTTTCATGGAGCCGGAGGGAGAACTCGAAGTTTTCCTTGCATAGACGAGTGACGTTTTCGAGCTCGACAAGGCACTTATGTGTGGTTTCTTGTAATGTCATCGACAGACGAGTATGTACGGATGGGATGAGCCCGGATCGATTTGTCACGGGGGGGGGGGGGGGGGGGGGTTTGTTTGACGGAGCACAGGGGAAGTGAGTGTTGTACGGGTGATGAAACACGGTGTTTCGCACTAGGTCTGGTGAAAGTTTATGGTGTCGCAAGGAGTCTATGCCTAGTATAGGTTCGTTAATTTCGTGCACTAAAAAAGTCCACTCGAGTTTGCAGTTTGCGGAGAGTGAGACGACGTGGGAAGTTGAACCTGAGCATTGTAGTTTAGTTGAATTCACGGCCTGCAGTGAAGTATGATGAGGGCGGATGTTCGACGACGCTAAGGCCATAGGCAACAGCGAAACATCGGCGCCTGTGTCCACTAGGAAAAGGTATCCCGACGAAATGTCTTTAATGTAAAGTCGTCCGCAATTATCCGGTCGTTCCCGGACAGAATGGAGCACTGGGGGGTGCCTGTCATATTGTGCGCAGGAGGCGGCACCCGGACCTACCTGCGATTGGCGTTTGGGAAGTAGCAGGGCGGTCTGCAGTTCTGTGCCGCCTCACCAAACCGTGTGTGGAGGTAACAGTATGGGTAGTGTGGTTGCATTTCCTGCGGAAAGTTCGTTGCCAGTGGCAATGGCCAAGGTTCGGTGGCCGCAGCAGGTTCAGTTGCAGAAGGGGGCGTGACTGTGGGCAGAGCCAGTGACGTCCCAGTTGCTTGTTTACTGCTTCCCGGAGTGAGCGGAACGGTCGGCACAGTACAGCCCCAGCCGCGTCCGGCCGCAGGGCCATGAGCCTGAACCTGAGACTTGTCAGGTAGGCAGTGGCTGGCGAAATAGAGCAGTGATGCATCGTGTAGCTTGTCAGCAATTGTCAGTTTGCTCAACAGGTTCGGGAGACCTCTGAGCCAAAGCTAAGCGGATGTGAGGAGATAGTTTACCTGACCAGATGGCAAGGAGAGCTGTGTCAGAGAGTTGATCGGCGCTGACCACGGCACGTAGCCATCTCCAGAGCTGGGAAGGTTTGTCGTTGCCTAGTTGCTCAACGTGGAGCACTTGCCGTATTGCTGCCTCAGTTGAGTGTGCAAGCCGACATAGAACTGTCTTTTTGGCTAGAGTGAACCGGGTAGATGAGTCGGGGGCAACGACCAGGTCAGCAACCAAGTCCTCCTGGTCGTGCAGGTGGGTGATGAGGCACAGAAACCTGGTTGACTCGTCGAGTTTGTAATGGTCGAACACTTCGTCCACAATTTTGAACCAGGTTGTTGCTCTGTTGGGATTAAACGGCGGCAGCATCGGTGAGCATTGTAGAATGTTCAGAAGAACAGGTTGAGTTGATTTTGTTGGGGCACTGTCTGAATCGAGCTGTTGTTGCTGTAGTATTCCAGGAGAGTGTGCCTCCAGAGGATGTGGCAATGACGGCTGTTCGGGTGGCAGCATGAAGGTGACACGTTGTGGTTGAAGGATATCCGTCACGATGCAGAAGCCGACGTGGGTGAGACACTGTAATGTGTCGATTGCGGTTGTGGAAGCTCAACACGTTTCAGGTCTGTTCAGATTGATGCAACGTGGAAGACCGACGTGGATGAGGCACCGAGATGTGCCGAGAACAGTAGCGGAAGCTCGACTGGAGCCGGCGTGGGGGCGAGAGGTGAGAAAAAGTTCAAAGTTTGAGAATGCGTGTTAGTCCGTGGAAAGCTCGATGTATGATCAGAGCCGGGGCCACCTGTGTTGCAGGGAGGCTGCGGAGGTGCGGGCTGTCCAGAAGCACAGTGTGGGAAATGATGTCGAATGTGGGACGGAACGTGTGATGTTCACTGTCCATAGTCACTCCACTCAAAATGGTGTGCAGATAAGGTGAATGTTGTGGCACAAAACACTGAGGCGTAGCAGTGGACGGAGTTGGAGGTCAGGCACAGATAAGAAGTTATTTTTCCTGTTGCCGGCCGAGGTATCAAAGTAGGAAGTCATGCGCTGATGCTGAACCGAGCAAGGCGCCGGTGTGGTCAGATGTTGAGGAGGTAGACCTGTGAACGAAGTAGTTCCGGCCACGTGGAAGGTACCTGTGTGGTACTGCACGGATTGCAGTGTGGCAAATCATTGTCCTGGCGGTAGTAGGTTGTCCGACAAAGCATGTGCAGAAATCGGCATTGGTCCCGCACTGCAGTTGATAATGGAGGGCACATGTGGCAGGAACAAAGGCGTTTGATAGCCGGAGTCATGCGCACTCCTAACCTCACTTATTGTTGCAGGTTCGAAAACGTCCGGTGAAATCGGCAGAATCATTGAGTGAGAGGCATCGTGTTGCAGTCCTGACGGGTGCACATCGCCCGCAACATGATGCATGTCAATCACAAAATCTGGCGTTAGGTGCTGGGCCAAAGTAATTGTTCAAATGCTGTGTTGATGTAATACACGTGAAAATAACTGTCGCGGAGGTTGTAGACACAGTAAAACGGCGAAAACGAAGGACGTTACAACTCGGGGTCACCAGTGAGAAGGATTACCGGGATGGCTGCGCCAATAATCACACCCATTTAGCAGTAGTTCATTTATTAACCTTAACACATACAAGGACCACAAAGAACTGAACTGAACATGGTGGAACAGCCAAAGATAATACTTAGAGTCCACAGATGAATGCATATCGATGTTGGTATTGATTTCATCGGCGCCACACATACAAATACACAATGAATGAAAGGTTACTGAAAACATTTACAATAACTGTCTCAGTTTGCAGTTGTCATGAGGCACAAAATGTCTGCACCATCATCTCTGTATGAAATCTCTTGGCTTTGTACACTGACAATAACAACAGCACTGTCTCTGTTCTGAAACATTTACGTAAATAGGTAAAAGAACATTTCATCGCACCTACATTTTACATTACCTTATTCTACAAAATTTCCAATTTTCTCCTCATTTATTCTCATCCACTATTTAGTATATTAGTACAGTTTTAGTTAATACTGAAATTTTTTCAAAATTGGTTTATACTTTTATCTTCTGCAAAACACTATGTACACAAAATAGCAAAGAAAGAACAGTTGATAGCAAAAGTTCTGAATGAAGGAGAGGTAGGTTGACAATACGAAAATGAAAAGGAAATAACATAGCCAATAACTCAGGATGCCTGCTGTTCATCAAACACCTGATGTGACTAAGAATGTGCATCTCCTGAGGCCAGTTAGTTATTACTAGCCCTATCATCTTTCTGTATTCTTTTTCCATGTTCATTGTACCCCATGATATCCTCCTTCTTCCTGCACCAATGTATAGGTACATCACATTGCTCACCTGCTGGATATCACTTTCTTCCTGCAAATGGTACTGTTAAGCACTTTCCATCTACAGTAATGACAGCTTTGTTATTCCCAAAATCAACCTTCCCTTTGTATTTTTTCAGAATATGTGCCCCAGCCAACACCTCCAAACTTAACACAAAAGTTATCGGGAAATTTTGGTACAGTTGCTCACCCTGAATCTTCACAGGTAACATAACCTTGTGAGTTACTGCTTTCTTACTTTTGCCTGTTTATTCTGGAAACAGGCATAACTATTTCTTTCTGATTGGCAATAGCATCTACAAAATTTTTTGACACTGCAGAGTAGGCAAGGAACTTCTTCACTAGAAACTACAACTTCTATTATCGCTTGTCCTGATAATTCTTTAACAATTTCAGGATCTGGTTCTTCCAATAAATCCCACATTACCTCTTGACAGTCAAATCCTATACCTTCTGTGAAAATAAAATATAAATTTATGGGGTCTTTTTCCTTTTTAATATTGACAGCTTTAATTAATCTGTGTACTACTGACTAGTCAAAACATTTCTTCAAAAATTCTTCTTCTCTGATCCTCTCAGATTTGGAAACACTTCCTTTTATGTTTCAGAATTCTCAAAATAACCTCCAGCTTCATCTACTTCTGTGGCTGCATCACTATCCAATGAGCTTTCTTCTACTCTACTTACACCTTCTTCGACATCTGAAACAGCTCCATCACTATCAGACAGAATCTCCTCTATTTCACCTAAAACTTTGTCCGCCCCTGGTGGCTGAGTGGTCAGCACAACAGAATGTCAATACTCAGGGCCTGGGTTCGATTCTCGGCTGAGTCGGAGATTTTCTCCGCTCAATGACTGGGTGTTGTGCTATCCTAATCATCATCATTTCGTCTGCATCGACGTGCAAGTTGCCGAAGTGGTGTCAAATCGAAAGACTTGCACCCGGCAAATGGTGTACCTGATGAGAGGCCCTAGTCACATGACCTAAAACTTCATCTACTGGTAAATCCTTCTCCTCTGCTATGTTTGCCCCCTATACAGTGCTTTCTTCCATGTTCCCTGTAGGATCCTCTTTAGTATTGCAGTCCTCAGTGAAACTAATATCCTGCTTCACAATCTCATCAGGTAACGTTCCTCTTGCTAACCTGGTTCCTAGATTCACTATTTGCCTGTCTGCAACTTGACAGGTCTTTACGGTATGTATCTATCTTTCCCCACACTGTTCATATTCCTACCTGGTGCTTCCACTGTTTAATTTTAACCTGACTACTTTATAAATTTTACAAGTGTAAAGCATCTACATAAAATGATTTACATGGAAAGACTTTTTAACAAATTTAAATAATTTATTTCCTATAAAACATTAAACATGTGTTGTTTATTCTTATTTTTAACTAAAAATTATATTTAAATTTTGTTTCAGATAGCATGATATCTGTCTTAATATTTTCTCCTCTTTTCATTGGACGATAAAAAAGTCTGGTTGTGTTGCTAGGGTTAAATTATAGTAGAGTTGTATTTTGAAAGAAGTAGAAAATGGTAAAGTAGCCTTAAGGTAGGATTTTCTTGTAAAAATGTTTAGGGGTATAGAATGAGTTCGGGTTAAACTTTCGCCTGATCAAAAGCTGTTTCATATTTATTTATTTCTTACACCGTGGATCCACTGTGAGAATTTCACATGGATGTAGTGTGTGTCAATTTTTACATTGTCAGTGACAAGTACTTATACACTATGTTTACAAGCAAAGATTAGAAAGTTACGTAAGTACTACAATGATCCATAACGCAATAAGATGAAATGAGAAATCTTAGGCCTACAAATTACAAAGTTTAAAACATAGTAAATTAAATATGAAAAGGTCATATAACCCAGAGAGTTAAATATAAGCAGTTAACACTAAAAGAGTTACATATGTGACAAGAATGTACAGCTTACTGTTCAATTTATACGATAAAACATCTTATTTTATTTTAAGGCAGTTTCTCATTGTGTTTCACAAATTCTTCCAAACTGTAAAAGAAATTGCCTCAGAAGCTCTTTAAATATAGATTTGTTGGCTATTTCACATTTGATTTCTGGGGGAAGAGCATTAAATATCTTTATACCAGAGTACTGTACACCCTTCTGCACAACCTTCAAATTTTTACCTTCAGTGTGTAAAACATGCTTTCTCCTTGTGTTGTATTGATGGTATTCACTGTTACATTAGTATAAATCAGTGTTTTTACTTATGAAACACATAAGTGAATATATGTATTGAAAAGTAGTTGTAAGAATTCCCAGATTCCAGAATAGCCTTCTGCAACTGCATCTAGGGTCTACACCACACATCACTCTTACAACATGCTTCTGAGCAATGAATATTTTCTTTGCAAGAGGTTGATTTCCCCAGAAAATAATTCCATATGCCATCAGAGAATGGAAGTAACCATAGTATGCTGCTTTTTTAATGCTGAAGTTTGCACTGTCAGAGATGATTCGCATTACAAAAACTGAAGAGCTGAGTCTCTTGTAAAGATCTGAAATGTGATGGGACCAGTTTCCTCTACACTGTTTCTATGACCTGTATGGCATATTTAACAGTCATTTCTTCCTCAGTTTTGGCAGTTGGGATGAACTGAATATAATTAGTCTTACTAAGGTTTAGTGAAAGACCATTTGCAGTAAACCAATTCATTAAATCTACAACAATAATATTAACAGACTCTTGAACATTTTCCCATTTATGACCATTAACCATTATGTCCGTG
Source organism: Schistocerca piceifrons (assembly GCF_021461385.2). Taxonomy (NCBI): domain Eukaryota; kingdom Metazoa; phylum Arthropoda; class Insecta; order Orthoptera; family Acrididae; genus Schistocerca; species Schistocerca piceifrons. The sequence goes on along the minus strand of NC_060139.1, from coordinate 307,230,414 downwards.
TCATCTGCAAAGATAGTAAAATTACGCTGTATCATGATAGAATAAGGTAAATCATTTATATATAACAGGAACAGTAAAGGATCAAGAATAGAGCCCTGTGGCACTCCACAATTTATGTCTCTCCATTCTGAGGAAATCATGCCACCACACAAATTTTCTGACTTATATAAGACTACTTTCTGTTTCCTATCTGTCAGGTATGACTGAAGGCAGTTATTTGCTACACCACTTATTCCTAGATGATTTGCCTTCAGTAATAGTATTGGGTGGTTCGCAGTGTCAAAGGCTTTAGATAAATCACAAAATACCCCTGTTGTCACCATTTTTTCATTTATATATTCCAAAACCTTATCTATAAAGGCATATATCACTTCTTCAGTGGACAGACCTTTCCTGAAACCAAACTGATGTTTGCTAAGAATATTGGATTTATGTAGGTGTTCTAAAATTCTACAATACATAAGTTTTTCTAGTACCTTTTAAAACACAGCCAGGAGAGATACTGGTCTGAAATTTATAACATTAGTTTTCTCCCCTTTCTTAAAGAGATGTTTCACGATAGCATACTTTAGTCTACCAGGAACAATTCCTTGTTGCAAAGTGGCATTGAAAATATGATACCATGTACCACTTACAAAAGCACAACATTGTTTTAACAATTTGCTAGAAATATTGTCTACTCCACAGGAGTTCTTGGTTTTCATGGAGGCAATTGTTCTTTCAATTTATGATGCTGTAATAGGTCTAATATGCATTTGAATGATTTTTTTAGGGACAGCATTTTGCAAAAAGGTCAAGGCATCATTCACAGAACCCTTGCAGCCTATTTGCTCAGACACTGACAGGAAGTGTTTATTAAAGATTTCAACTATGATCTAAGGATTTTGTACAAGATTCCATTCGTCTTTGATTTTGAAGCTTTCTACGGGTCTTCTTTTATTTTTCCCTTTCTCCTTGCTAACCATTTGGCAGCCAGTCTTTATTTTATTATTGGAGTAATCAATTTCTTTTACATAATACAGTGTTTTTTATGTCTGTATAACTTTCTTTAGGATTTTACAATACATTTTATAATGGCTGATTGATTCTCTGTCCCTGGGCCCTCTGGTTGCAATATAAAGTTCCCTCTTACATTTACATCCACCCTTTGTGATCCATGGCTTCTTTAAGGATGAGGAAATATTGTTCCTAACAAACTTTTTAGGAAAAGCTTCTTCAAAGTGGGATAGGAAATTATTTATGAATATGTTTAACTTTCTATCAACATCGTCTACTCTGTGCACTGAATTCCAGTCTTCATGCTGCAGCTTATGTTTAAAAATTTCCAGGGCCTCTTTGTTCATAAGTCTGAATGCCTTCCAGGATGTGTCTGTTTTCTCAAGAGGTCTGTAGTCATGTAGAGTTAGGAGCTGTCCTTCATGGTCTGATATTCCATTTAAGATCGTGGTGACAGTGAAGTTCTGGTATAAGCTTATATCTAAAAATATATTGTCTATTAGAAATTGACAGTCAGGTGTGGTCCTAGTAGGAAAGTCAACCACCAATGTAAGATTGTAGAAACTCTGCAAATTCTGGAGCTCTACTTTGTTGTTGCATTCAGTTGCAAAGTTGACATTAAAGTCCCCAAGTAAGATAATGTCATTATTTTTTTTAAAATAAGGTTGATAGTAAACAGTTCTAACTGCATGATAAAGGCTGTGAAATTGGTTCCTGGTGCCCTGTAGACTGTAACCACTATTAATTTTGAACTGTTTAGTGTTGCTTCTACTGCACATACTTCAAACTGTTGGTCAATGCAATCTACATCTATACCAGTAGAGGTGACACTTTGCAAGATGCAGTTAATGAAACTACTTGTCATTTACAATTGTGGTTTGAAGCAAATAGACTACTCATAAATACTCAAAAAACTGTAAGTATGAACTTCCATAGTAGACAAAATCTAACCCCCTTCAATGCAGTTATAGTTATCGGCAAAGATGACATTACGAACAGGCAGGACACCAAATTTCTTGGACTTACCATCAGTAACACACTAAATTGGAAACCACGTATTGAGGCATTGTCACAAAAGCTTAGTAAAACCTGCTATCTATTACGATCATAAAAAGACACAGCCAGTGTAGATACCTTGAAGCTGGTGTACCATGCCCTGTTTGAGTCTGTCTTGAGCTATGGCCTAATCTTCTGGGGAAAGAGCTCTGATTCTCTCACAATTTTCAAGTTACAAAAACAAGTAGTAAGAATAATGAAATGTAAAAAAAGAACTGAACACTGTAAACCACTATTTCAACAGCTAAAAATCCTGCCACTGCCATGCCTCTATATATTGGAACTAGCTTGTTTTACAGTACAGCACTTGGACATCCTCGACAGTAATGCAGACCGCCACACACATGACACCAGAAACAAAACACAGTTACAAATTGTAGCCCACAACACAAAATTATATGTGAATGGGGTTAAATGTATGGGCATTAAAATATACAGTCACCTCCCAACCGACATAAAAACAAGCAAAAACCCAAAAATAATGAGAATTAAATTAAATGAATTGCTACTAAATCACTGTGTCTATTCCGTACATGAATTTTTTGAAACAAAATTTTAATTACTTGCAATAAGCTGTTTATTCAATTGTAGATGTTTCTACTTAGTAAGATAATTTAATTATTGTATCTTATCTATATTCTGTCTGTATCTCATATATGTATTCTGATATGTGAACTGTGTACCACAATATTTTAATTACTTGTAATAAGCTGTATATTCACTTGTAAATATTTCTACTTAGTAAGATAATTTAATTATTGTTTGTTACTCATATTCTGTCTGTATCTCTTACATGTATTCTGCTATTTGCAGTATGCACCACTGTCATCTCTCATCACACACCACCTTTCTTATATTTTGTCTGTATATCCTATATGTATTCTGCTATGTGAGTTATGTGCCACTACTGTCATCTATCGTCATATACCATCTTAACATAATTTTTCAAATTGACTTGTCCTATATCATGATGTGCTTTGTTGTACAAATTGTATGATCTACAGGACCAATAATAAATCAAATCAAATCAAATCTATAGATCTAAAAGTTATTTTTCATGAAACTAGCTACTACACGTTTTCCCATGCTGCCTCTACAGTATTAGGTAGCAACGCTATAGCTGTCTATATGTAACATTTCAATTCCTTCTGTAATATGGTGTTCTGAGAAACATAAGATCTAAGCATTGTTCATAAAGTTTATATCATTTTTGTTAACTTCTAATCAATCTAGTTTGCTTCTTATTCCCCTTATGTTTTGATGAAAAATGGAGAAGTTGTTTGGGTTATTACCTATTTGAGTGGTTTCTTCTTTCTCATGCCTGTGATTAAAAAAATCCTTCAGATGAGGAGGACACACAACTTTACATTAACCTGCTGTTCTCCGTGAGGATGTTGATTTTTCTTCAGGAGATGCTGCCTTCTTTACTGAAGATGATGAAGCTGTTGACTTGCTTGTTGATTTACCTCGAGCTGATGCTTTCCCTTGAAGATGATGAAGCTATTGTCTTGCTTGTAGGTGGGGTTAGGACTGCTGTTACTGTAGGTTCCAGGGATCTTACTGCTGTTGCAGCTGGCCTTTCTGCTGACAATGATATTTTTGATGAACTGCATGTAGGTGGGTGAACAAGTAGTGTTGCTGTAGGTTCAAAGGGTGGAACTGCTGCCTTTTCTTCTTCAATTTCGATTTCTTCTGAAGTACATGTAACCATTGAGTTACTCTGTTTGATGATGAAATTGGATCATCTGAGCATTAGCTACTGAAACTTCTGATGCATTCATTTCCTTCATTTTTGTTATTAAGCTTACTGGCAGAGGGATTACAGCATGACTTCCCACTGTGTTGCAGATAATAGCATTTAACACTTTTTTGAAAATAGCTTCCTTGCCCTGTGTGTTCCTATGCATACCATGCTTTGTAAAGTGACCTCTCTCCATGCTGTTTGCATCAATAAAGGTACCCTGTGGGAAACTGCAACAGATTTTTCATATTCTCCTGTGGACTTTGTTAATTTCTAAGTTAACACACGAGCTACTTATTAAGTCATGCCTATGAGGAGCACTAAGCATGAAAACTTTTATATGTGAGAGTTTTTCCAAAGTTTCTTTGAGTGCACCTGTTGCACGATGGCTTTCATTACGATAAACATCATTTACATCTACATCTACATTTATACTCCGCAAGCCACCCAACAGTGTGTGGCGGAGGGCACTTTACATGCCACTGTCATTACCTCCCTTTCCTGTTCCAGTCGCGTATGGTTCGCGGGAAGAACGACTGTCTGAAAGCCTCCGTGCACGCTCTAATCTCTCTAATTTTACATTCGTGATCTCCTCGGGAGGTATAAGTAGGGGGAAGCAACATATTTGGTACCTCATCCAGAAACGCACCCTCTCGAAACCTGGCGAGCAAGCTACACCGCGATGCAGAGCGCCTCTCTTGCAGAGTCTGCCACTTGAGTTTGTTAAACATCTCCGTAACGCTATCACGGTTACCAAATAGCCCTGTGATGAAACGCACCGCTCTTCTTTGGATCTTCTCCATCTCCTCCGTCAACCCGACCTGGTATGGATCCCACACTGATGAGCAATACTTAAGTATAGGTCGAATGAGTGTTTTGTAAGCCACCTCCTTTGTTGATGGACTACATTTTCTAAGCACTCTCCCAATGAATCTCAACCTGGTACTCGCCTTACCAACAATTAATTTTATATGATCATTCCACTTCAAATCGTTCTGCACACATACTCCCAAATATTTTACAGAAGTAACTGCTACCAGTGTTTGTTCCACTATCATATAATCATATAATAAAGGATCCTTCTTTCTATGTATTCGCAATACATTACATTTTTGCCACTCCCTGCACCAAGTGCCTATCCACTGCAGGTCTTCCTGCATTTCGTTACAATTTTCTAATGCTACAACTTCTCTGTATACTACAGCATCATCCGCGAAAAGCCACATGGAACTTCCGACACTATCTACTAGGTCATTTATATATATTGTGAAAAGCAATGGTCCCATAACACTCCCCTGTGGCACGCCAGAGGTTACTTTAACATCTGTAGACGTCTCTCCATTGATAACAACATGCTGTGTTCTGTTTGCTAAAAACTCTTCAATCCAGCCACACAGCTGGTCTGATATTCCGTAGGCTCTTACTTTGTTTATCAGGCGACAGTCCGGAACTGTATTGAACGCCTTCCGGAAGTCAAGAAAAATAGCATCTACCTGGGAGCCTGTATCTAATATTTTCCGGGTCTCATGAACAAATAAAGCGAGTTGGGTTTCACACGATCGCTGTTTCCGGAATCCATGTTGATTCCTACATAGTAGATTCTGGGTTTCCAAAAACGACATGATACTCGAGCAAAAAACACGTTCTAAAATTCTACAACAGATCGACATCAGAGATATAGGTCTATAGTTTTGCGCATCTGCTCGACGACCCTTCTTGAAGACTGGGACTACCTGTGCTCTTTTCCAATCATTTGGAACCTTCCGTTCCTCTAGAGACTTGCGGTACACGGCTGTTAGAAGGGGGGCAAGTTCTTTTGTGTACTCGGTGTAGAATCGAATTGGTATCCCGTCAGGTCCAGTGGACTTTCCTCTGTTGAGTGATTCCAGTAGCTTTTCTATTCCTTGGACACTTATTTCGATGTCAGCCATTTTTTCGTTTGTGCGAGGATTTAGAGAAGGAACTGCAGCGCGGTCTTCCTCTGTGAAAGAGCTTAGGAAAAAGGTGTTTAGTATTTCAGCTTTATGCGTGTCATCCTCTGTTTCAATGCCATCATCATCCCGGAGTGTCTGGATATGCTGTTTCGAGCCACTTACTGATTTAACGTAAGACCAGAACTTCCTAGGATTTTCTGTCAAGTCGGTACATAGAATTTTACTTTCGAATTCACTGAACGCTTCTCGCATAGCCCTCCTTACGCTAACTTTGACATTGTTTAGCTTCTGTTTGTCTGAGAGGTTTTGACTGCGTTTAAACTTGGAGTGAAGCTCTCTTAGCTTTCGCAGTAGTTTCCTAACTTTGTTGTTGCACCACGGTGGGTTTTTGCCGTCCCTCACAGTTTTACTCGGCACTTACCTGTCTAAAACGCATTTTATGATTGCCTTGAACTTTTTCCATAAACACTCAACGTTGTCAGTGTCGGAACAGAAATTTTCGTTTTGATCTGTTAGGTAGTCTGAAATCTGCCTTCTATTACTCTTGCTAAACGGATAAACCTTCTCCATTTTTTTTATATTCCTATTAATTTCCATATTCAGGGATGCTGCAACGGCCTTATGATCACTGATTCCCTGTTCTGCACATACAGAGTCGAAAAGTTTGGATCTGTTTGTTATCAGTAGGTCCAAGATGTTATCTCCACGAGTCAGTTCTCTGTTTAATTGCTCGAGGTAATTTTCGGATAGTGCACTCAGTATGTCACTCGATGCTCTGTCCCTACATCCTAAACATCTGAGTGTCCCAGTCTATATCTGGTAAATTGAAATCTCCACCTAAGACTATAACATGCTGAGAAAATTTATGTGAAATGTATTCCAAATTTTCTCTCAGTTGTTCTGCCACTAATGCTGCTGAGTCGGGAGGTCGGTAAAAGGAGCCAATTATTAACCTAGCTCGGTTGTTGAGTGTAACCTCCACCCATAATAATTCACAGCAACTATCCACTTCTACTTCACTACAGGATAAACTACTACTAACAGCGACAAACACTCCACCACCAGTTGCATCCAATCTATCCTTTCTAAACACCGTCTGTACCTTTGTAAAAATCTCGACAGAATTTATCTCTGGCTTCAGCCAGCTTTCTGTACCTATAACGATTTCAGTTTCGGTGCTTTCTATCAGCGCTTGAAGCTCCGGTACTTTATCAACGCAGCTTCGACAGTTTACAATTACAATACCAATTGCTGCTTGGTCCCCGCATATCCTGACTTTGCCCCGCACCGGTTGAGGCTGTTGCCCTTTCTGTACTTGCCCAAGGCCATCTAACCTAAAAAACCACCCAGCCCACGCCACACAACCCCTGCTACCCATGTAGCCGCTTGTTGCGTGTAGTGGACTCCTGACCTATCCAGCGGAACCCGAAACCCCACCACCCTATGGCGCAAGTCGAGGCATCTGCAGCCCACACGGTCACAGAACCGTCTCAGCCTCTGATTCAGACTCTCCACTCGGCTCTGTACCAAAGGTCCGCAGTCAGTCCTGTCGACGACGCTGCAGATGGTGGTGAGCTCTGCTTTCATCCCGCTAGCGAGACTGGCAGTCTTCACCAAATCAGATAGCCGCCGGAAGCCAGAGAGGATTTCCTCCAATCCATAGCGACACACATCATTGGTGCCGACATGAGCGACCACCTGCAGATGGGTGCACCCTGTACCCTTCATGGCATCCGGAAGGACCCTTTCCACATCTGGAATGACTCCCCCCAGTATGCACATGGAGTGCACATTGGTTTTCTTCCCCTCTCTTGCTGCCATGTCCCTAAGGGGCCCCATTACGCGCCTGACGTTGGAGCTCCCAACTACCAGTAAGCCCATCCTCTGCGACCGCCCGGATCTTGCAGACTGAGGGGCAACCTCTGGAACAGGACAAGCAGCCATGTCAGGCCGAAGATCAGTATTAGCCTGAGACAGAGCCTGAAACCGGTTCCTCAGACAAACTGGAGAGGCCTTCCGTTCAGCCCTCCGGAATGTCTTTCGCCCCCTGCCACACCTTGAGACGACCTCCCACTCTACCACAGGTGAGGGATCAGCCTCAATACGGGCAGTATCCCAGGCAACCACAGCCGTAGTCTGATCGGGGGATGCGTGGGACGAGCTGGCCGTCCCCGACAAACCCCCATCCGGACCCCCACAGTGATGCCCATTGGCAACAGCCTCAAGCTGTGTGACTGAAGCCAACACTGCCTGAAGCTTGGAGCGAAGGGATGCCAACTCAGCCTGCATCCGAACACAGCAGTTGCAGTCCCTATCCATGCTAAAAACTGTTGTGCAAAGAACGTCTGAACTAATCTACAGAGAGCGCAAACAAATTGACACAAAATTTAAACGGTTATTAAAATACAAGATTGCCTAGTAAATGCAGTAATGCTGCTACTTGCGCACTGCTGACACACTGCTCGGCGGCGGAAGGAGACTACGCGATTTTACACTATTCAGGTACTAAAACGCGATGCTACAACTCTCAAATACTATAATACGCCCGAAATTTATGAATTAAACAATGCAAGTACCAAAAAAAACACAAAGAAATTAAGAATTAAACTATGTAACAAATGAGTGAGCTAGGAGTATACGACTTGCTGCTGCAGCTGCTTATCCAACGGCGGCAGATAGCACACTGACTGTGACCAACCGACACTGGCCGTTCAAAACAAAAACAGAAGACAAACGACTACGCGAATTTACACTATTCAGGTACTAAAATGCGATGCTACAACTCTCAAATACTATAATACGCCCAAAATTTATGAATTAAACACTGCAAGTACCAAAAACACGCAAAGAAATTAAGAATTAAACTATGTAACAAATGAGTGAGCTAGGAGTATACGACTTGCTGCTGCAGCTGCTTATCCAACGGCGGCAGGGAGCACCATATTATGACACTGACAGAGGATCTTTTTGTTAACTGTTCACAGTTTTTCACAATATTGCCAAGAGTAGCACCTGATTTTACAACACTTGTAATTTTGTAATGCGATTGCATAGCTATCATTATACTGGCTACTCCTTTGGCGTGGCTATCTCCTAATATACATATTTCACTTTTATGTGGCACTGAATTGACATTAAAATTCTTCACTGTAGGTTTTGTTTTCTTTTCCTCCAGTATTCCTCAAAGAAAGCCTGTTTAAAACTTTCCATGTTGTCTTACTTGTCTACAGCTAAATTTTCCCAAACACGAGCTTCTCCCATAATATTAAATACCACAAAGCCTATTTTCTGTTTATCCTGCCATGACATAGGCAACACATCCTCAAAATCACTCCAGAACTCTTTGGGATCACAGTTTTACTGGCATAAAATCTCAAAAACTGTCTGTCATTAACATAGGCAATTTCAGATGATTCTGCAACACTATTTATTATTACATGAGCACTACTGTTACTACGAGGGCGGTTCAGAAAGTAACCCCCGATTGGTCACAGTGCGGGTTGTGGGGGGAATAGCGACGCCATCTGTGCGTTCACGCACTCAACAGGTCAGTCGGCATCAAGCCGTGGTCGAGTGAACGTCGTACCTGCGCTAGTTTAGTTTTTGTGGCAGTTTGAAATGTGTGCTGCAATAGAAAACCCCGCCAAATGTGAAGTGCGTGCTGTCATAAGGTTTTTTACAGCCAAAGGATATTCTGCAGCAGCTATTCATCGTGAGCTTTGTGCCGTGTACGGACCAAGAGTTATGAGTGAAGGAGTTGTCCGTGAATGGGTACGTTTATTTAAAAGTGGACGAGAAAACGTTCATGATGAAGAGAGGTAGACCATCATTGGTCGTTCAGACAGTTGATGCAAAAGTTCGTGAAAATCGACATTTCTCAATGTCGGAGTTGTCTACTGGTTTTCCACAGATTTCTAAGACTCTCTTGTACGAGATAGTGACAGCAAGATTGGGTTACCGTAAGTTCTGTGCACGATGGGTGCCCTAAATTCTTACCGACCACCACAAAACTCAAAGAATGGCCTCTGCATTAGACTTTCTGTCACGTCATGAGGACGAAGGAGAACCATTGTTAAACAGAATCGTGACCGGTGACGAAACCTGGATTAAGTACGTGAACCCTGAGACAAAAGAACAATCAAAGATGTGGGCACATTCAAATTCGCCTACCAAACCAAGAAAAGCCTCGCAAGATTTTTCTGCCAGAAAACTGATGGCAACGGTGTTTTGGGATGCCAAAGGGGTGTTGTTGGTTGAATTCATGGAACGTGGTACGACCATTAATCAAGACGTGTACTGTGAAACAATAAAAAAGTTACGACGGGCTATACAGAACAAACGCCGTGGTATGCTGACTTCCGGTATCGTTTTTTTGCACGATAACGCCCGTCCTCACTCTGCTCGCAGAACAACGGCCCTTCTTGAGTCCTTCAAGTGGGACGTTATCAACCATCCATCTTACAGCCCAGACCTGGCGCCAAGTGATTATCACCTCTTCATGCATTTGAAGAAATGGCTCGGGTCACAGTGGTTTGATGACGACGAAGAGCTCAAAGATGCGGTCACAGGCTGGCTCCAGGCACAAGCGGGTGATTTTTATGCAGAAGGAATTTCAAAGCTTGTGAAGAGATACGATAAGTGCCTCAATCGCTATGGAGACTATGTAGAAAAATAGTGCAAAGGTGTAGTTGTAAGATGTATATATTTAAATATTTTTATTTAACTTGGTGTATTTTTTTAAATCAACCGGAGGTTACTTTCTGAATGGCCCTCGTAATTCTCTATTCTACATTGGTTAGCCTAATGTCATGCTCTTGTAGGTTCACATTTACTGCTGCTCTAAATTGGAATAAGTTAGTTTCTAAATCAGTTATTTTTGTACACACTTACCCTCCAAACATTTTACAGTTATCGCTTTCCTCCTTAATTTTAGTAGCCAGAGTTTTATGATCCTCATTACACTGTTTTTCACCATGACCTACTTGGCCTGTACTTTGGTCAAATCAGTACTAGCTGTTTACAATCTTCAGCAACTTGCTTTGTATGAGTAGTCTGTTCACCTTTTACTGTTACAACATCATTCTTGCATTCTTGTTTTACATGGTAAATTTGCCCTCTCATGCTTCCGTGAAGCTGGGCTATTGCCTTTTTTAAAGAATCACTTAAGCCTGAAATTCTGTGACCCTTTTCCTTCTGAATTTCCTCTTTAAAAATTTTCAATTTGTTATCAAACTGTTCTGACTGGTTTATAAACCCCTGATTAATCTGAGAAGCTAATCAACTTATTTTACTGTCCATTTCATTGCCCAGTCCACTTATTTTTGTATTCATATTGCTATTCATTTCAGACCAAAGTTAATTTATTTTAATATTAATACCCCCATCTGTATCATAATGTTTTGGAAGGTAGTCGCAATGCAAACATTCTGCTCACCAGTCCCCAATGCCGGCTCTATTTTCACTTCAGTGACCATAAATAGTACTAATTTAACATTAGGACCAGCTACCTGATTCCTACTTATTTCTTGAACAGGAGTACTTTTATTTTTCTCATCAACTTCAAAATATGATTCACTTTTTATTTCCTTTATGGCTTACCCCATGTTAGATACTGAATTTGGATAATCACTGTTATTAATCTGAGACACATCAAAACTAAAATTTCTTCTTATATTATCATCTGCATGTACTGCATCATTAAAATCTACACCCTTCCTCCTTTCACTTATTACAGGCTTATCACTTTTCTCTATATTCACAAGTTTCTTTCCACACACACACACACACACACACACACACACACGCACACACACACACACACCAAAGGAAGGAAAACACTACTTAGCTTTTTCTCCACATTGCCAACATGTCAAAATGCTACTGTGAGTCCATCCTCCAAAGGCTGTCAACTCCAATCCAGTTTCTGGGACTGCGCGGCACTGTCCATGGCTGCCAACTGCTCCTTGTGCCAATCTGCTACTGACACTGCTCCCAGCTGTTATTGTTGTCATTCCTGAAGTTCTCTGACCTCTCTGCCTGCTCAGTCCAGAACCTCCGCTAATATTGTTCACAGTTCTGCACTGGATTTAAGCCCTCCTCCTATCACTTTGGTTTACAAGTTAATTTGCACACACATTGGTTTTCCTAACATGGGTTTTGCACTGCTGCTTTTGGAATTCATTCAACACTTAACTTTATTTACCTGGCCAATGCACTATATGGGGTGGGGTAGATTGCTCTCTCTTTTTCCTTTAAACAATCTGTCCACCTGCCTGGACTGGTTTCAGGTTGTCTGCCCCTTCACTCTGTGATGGTAGATATTGATTTAGCCAATAAAACAGTGTTGACAAAAAGTCATTTAAACAGCTACCATGAAAAGGCCATGTAACTCCAATCCATGGGCAGCATCTGAAAGTTAGTTATGTTAAATCCAGGCTAGTCATCAAAGATAGGGTGCCTAGGACACCTGTTTTCTCGAATCACTAGACAACATTCAAACAAATTGTATTGATGAGTTTTATTACAGAAGGAAAAGATTACAATATTTAACTTTGTGATTACACAGATGTGTTGCAAGCAAAGGGAAACATATGAAATAAACAAGTTTCTTCAGTATAGACAACGCTATGTAGTACAAGCGAAATGACTAGGCTTGAAGCCACTCTTGAACTGGGCTGCGATCAGTCGAGCGTGATGCTTATGTCCTCTTTGCATTGGGGCCATTGGGTCACGTTGTCATCCTGGAGAGGGCTCGGTCAGCGTGTGATTGGCTGAGAATTTGAGAAATTCCTAAATAGTTTTCTTGGTTTCTTTAAATAAACATTTCCACCTAGACTCTGCAGCAATAAAATAACAAATAAATTAAAGTGGATTACCCAGGGCATAAAAATTTCCTGTGTAAGTAAAAGGCAATTGCAAGAGAACTAAAATACAATAAAGTTTTTGATATCATTAAATATGTTAGACTCTATAAAACCATATTTAAAAGAGCTGTCAGGGCAGCAAAACAACTGGCAAATAACAGACTGATTTTAAATCACAAAAATAAGACAAAGGCTGTGTGGTCAGTCATTAAATCTGAGTTAGGTGTTAAATCCTGTAACCAATAAATTTCAAAAATTGACATTGAAAGAACTACTATTGTAAGTCCAACTCAGATACCAGAGTACTTTAATGAATTCTTTATAAATGTAGCAAAGTCTGATGTAGATGTAACAGATTGTCACAACAAAGTAAAGCCCTTTGGCCTAGGTGAAAACTCTGAAAAAAAATTACAAAATTCTTAAAGGTTTCTGTGGAGGATGTAGATAATGCTAGTCTAGCAGTAAGAAATAAAAAGTCTGCAGGTTGGAATGGAACACCCACCAAAGTTATTAAAGTGGTACACAACAGAACTGCAAACCCACGAGGCTCAAATAATAAATCAGTGTTTTGAAGAGGGCTGTTTCCCAGAGGTACTGAAATATGCTGAAGTCAAACCACTCTTCAAGAGGGGATCAAGAGAGATCACGGGAATTATCGTCCCATCTCGATTCTCCCAGTCCTATCTAAAATATCTGAAAAACTTGCTGTTGCACAAATCCAAAACTTCATTGCAAAATATTCTGCTGTTCTAAACAATCAGTTTGGTTTCCAGCAGGGGAAAAACACCATAGATGCAGTAAACAGTTTCATTGAGAAAATACGTACATCATTAGACAAGAGAAATAAGGCGGCATGAATTTTCTGTGACCTCACAAAGGCGTTTGATTCTGTAAATTGTGCATTGCTTGTTTAGAAACTTGAAAAGTATGGCATTAGCAGCAGTGCCCTACAATGGCTTAAATCCTACTTATCAGACAGAAAGCAAAGAGTTAGCATCTCTTCAAATGGTGCATATTATTTTTCTGACTGGAAAATAATAATAATAATAATAATAATATCTCAGGGTGTTCCAGAAGGCTCCATATTAGGCCCAGTCCTATTTCTCTTCTATGTTAATGACTTACCATTAAGTATCAGTGCCCCATCAGTTCTGTTCACAGATGATACTTCTGTCTTAGGTGAAGATCAGGATTTGGAGAAAATTCCCAAATCTGTGATCAAAACCCTCAGTACCTTAGAAACTTGGTTTCAGCTAAATGGGTTGAATCTAAGCATGTCTAAGACTCACATGGTGCAGTTCAAAACCAAACAGTCAAAATGTGAGCAGATTAAGACTGTACACAACAACCAAGCTACAGAAGAAGTTGACTCAGTCAAATTCTTAGGTTTAAATGTAGATAAAAATTTGAGCTGGCAGGCACACATTGGATATCTAGCAAACAAACTGAGCAGCTTTGCATTTGCAATGCAAATATTATTAACTGCAACTGACATGGACACACAAAAAGTAACATATACAAGCTACTTTGAATCCATTATTAGGTATGGTATTGTTTTTTGGGTAACTCAACAAACATAGTGTGGATACTAAAAATACAGAAAAAAATAATTCAAAATATGTGCACTGGAAATCACAAAGAACCATGTCGACCATTATTTAGAAAACTTAAAATATGAACTCTGCCATCCTTATACATATATGATATTATTATGTTTTTGTACACCAGACATGAATTATTTGACTGAAACCACTTTGTCCATTCACATGATACTAGAAACAAACAAAATTTTATGCTCACCACCCACCACCTCAGACTGTATGCCCAGGGACCTCAACACATGAGAACGAAAATTTGTTTTAAATTATAAGGGAACAAGTTGATGCAGATGAATTTAGGTTCACTTAAACAAAAGCTGTATGAGGTACTGACATTGAGGTGTTATTATTCAGTGGATGAATTCATGCAGGACAAACTGGAAATGTGAGCTGCGTACAATGAGTTACATATTCCAAGAAATATCCTTATAGTGTTATTATTTATTGTAGTGCTATTATTTAACAATGTAAAAATCATTGTAACTGTATTATAAATTTTTGACGTGTCTTCCATATGCAAACCAAAATGATTGCAAATGTACATCATAAGATGAATAAAACACAGTTCACAAAATTCACATGTCATGTACTAGGAAAAGGAAACGATTTAAAATGGTTAGGACCAACAGAGAGGTAGGACTGATTACACACACCACACCACTCAAAGATTAGGCACTAGGCCTGTTCTGACTGAGCATCTGCTGCCTGCAAGGCAGTGTGAGGAGCAATCTATGATTTTGAGACATTTAATCAGTATGTCATCAATCCCTCCAACTGTTATTGCCAGTAGATGAACCCTGATGATGCCACTGCTTCTATATTCAAGCAGCTCGTCATTTGGGCTCAAAAGGGGTGAGTGGACTCATAACAAGGCATCCCTCCTCAGAAAAAATCTGAGAGGGTACTGGGAATCAAACCCATGTCATTCTTCACCAAAGTCAGCAATGCTAACCATTTGACTACAGAGTTGGTCATTGATTACATATTACAAGTCATACAAAAATCAAAAACTCTCTGTACAATGCCTGAAATCAGATACTGAAATTCAATCTCTATGGCCAATAGTTGAAAGAGAAACATGAAAATCAGTCACAAAATATGTCACTGCAGGAAACAGCCATTTACTAAATGATAACAGGCAGGTAGCCCAATGTATTTAAAAATCATTATCTTGAAGTGGGTCAGAAGATTGTCATGAACATTTCAATGGATAAAGTAATAGAATGTAAGCCAGAAGCAATGCCTCATACATACTGGCAAAATACACTCCGCCAAAGACATTAAGAATGTAATTACCTCCATCAAAACAAAACACTCTTACAGAGTTGACAGTATGTCAGCTAAAATACTAAATTCCTCTTCTTCACATACATACATGTATTCAGTCATGTGTGCAACATGTCCCTGTCACAGGGGATATTTTCAGACTGACTGAGATATGCTATGGTCAGACCACTTTACAACAAAGGCACAATGCAGATATGAAGGACTACTAACCAGCCTCCTGCTTACTTCCTCCTTGAAGGTACTGGAAAAAATATGTATGCATGAACTATAACACAAATATTTCAAAAGGGTCTCCCTCCACAGAACGTGTTAATTTTTCAATTCACAAATCAGGTTACACAAAATTTAAATGATGAAATATTGCCAACTGATATTTTCCATGACTTGTTAAAAGCATTTGATTGGGCTGTACATAGTACTCTCCTAGGGAAGCTGAAATATTATGTATCAGAAATCTTGCTAGTAAATGGTTTTCATCCTATCTCAGTGGAAGGATTCTGCTTGTCACTTTAGAAAATCAGAAATTGTATATGGTGAAACAGAATCTTTAGAAAGTGGGAAATAGAATCTTTAGAATGTACCATAGAATGTCTATAGATGTACCACTTCATGTGTTTTTGTTGTATATTAGTGAAGCAGAAATAGTTCACTTTGTTGACATTCCAGGTACTGTAATCAAGCCCAATTATGACCTGAAAATGTAAATAGTATTTCACTGAGAATTAATAATGGTTCTCTGCAAATGGACTGTCACACAATTTAGGTAAAACACAATATACACAAAGAAGTACTGTACAAGACCTCATGACATCATTAAAATAATTTATGAGGATGAATCAATAAATGAAATAGAATATTCGAAATTCTTAAGTGTTTATATTGATAAGTATTTGAACTGGAAGTCATGTATTACAAGTCTTAAATGCATGTTCTTTGCAACTTACATGTTACGTTTACATTTTGGAGTTGAAATTGTAAAAAAGTACACTTACATTTTCTACTTTCATTTACTAGTATCCTATGATATGGTATTCTGGGGTAACTTGTCACTGAGGAAAAGAAATATTTCTTGCATGGCAGTATTTAATAAAGATAATATGTGTTGCCATTCTAGAATGTCTTGAAGACAGCTCTTTAAACAGCTGTACATACTGCCAATAGCCCCTGAATCTATTTATGTATAAGCCACTATTTCCTTATAAATAAAAATAATAAAAAAACTTTGGAAGTCATGTAAAAAGTCAATATGTTAGCATATTTTCCTCTGAATATATGTGCTACAAATTGTAGTGGTCACCCCTTGGGTCAGGATTTTTAGTAGATGTGGATGCTGAGCTGGTAAGGTGGTGGTGTTATTGGTGCAGGAGGCTGATCTCAGGAGCTGGTGTGAGTGGTTGTCATATGGTATAAGTCATAAGTGAAACACTGGTGTCTGGAATCATATTTACTACTTGTGATTTTATGATAGGTATTGGCTTCTCCAGCATGGCAAAAAGCATGTTGATTCACACACTCAAGTGTGACAAGGAATGTAGAGACAGCACTTCGTCAGCTGTGGCCATCAGGTAGGTCAGGACCCAACAGCAACGTCATGCTGGTAGCTGGGACAAGAATCTGCAGGAGCAAACTCATTGTGGCTCACTGGCAGCTAGTGCAACCTGCCTCAGCACTCTTAGAAGATGGACATGTGCTTAAACGTGTGCCATCAGCATATCACAGATGGTGGCTGTCACGAAGGTGGAAGCCCAGGACCCAAATAAGCTACACAGAATACAGCCAGGGAGGCAGCCCACAGGTATCTCACCCAACAGGTTGCAGGCAGTAGTTTACGATTACTTGTTATGGCCTTTCACCAGGGGAAAGTCAAGATTCATTCACATCTTCTTCAATCAAGGCAGTGACCACACAGCAGTGGCAGCTTGCAGCAGCTAACTCCCACTACAGCTGGCTGACTGTGGTGTCGGAGGTGAAGTCTTGTCTTGGCAGCAGGCAGCACATCGTGATTCGTCAACCAAGTTATCCTCTAACTAGTGAGACTATCATTTGTCGAAATCAGAGATGCTGACGGGATGACCACACAGTGAAACTGAGGCTTCTGAAACATTCGTATTTAAGCTGGACAGGATTTCATCGAAGCCAGCAAAGCAGTCGTTTTCCCTCATTATCTGGAGGTGTCAGTGGGCTTCTTCCCACTGTTGTGTATCAATTATTGTTGATTCCCTTTGCCTTCACACTTTCTGTGAGTGCTAGGAAGCTGTGGAGAGGTTGAGTGTTGAGGTTACAAGTTACAGCTGCATATTGCAAGGCTTGCAGAATAATGCAATAGGTGCTATCATACTGCATTGTTTGCACTTCTTGATTATGACCCAGCTCAGTGTGGAAATGAATTGTGAGCAGCATTGTATCTTCTACAACAATGCACTCTTTGCATGCTCCAGATACCAGTTATGACACACGGTACGAGCTGGATCTGATTCTCTGCCATTTGTACCAAATAATAACTTTAAAAAGTTATATGCACATTGTGGAAGTTGGACTTGCTGTTCAACAATTCTGTCTTCTTCAATAAATTCATCTCATATTTTACTGTTATGTTGCCCTAGACAACTTCATTTTACATGTATGGTTTATACTATACTATCCTCATGAGAGTGAGTTACATTATTTGTCCCCACTTAAATCTGGGTTTTACTCCCTAACATGGTCAATATCTTTCTATTCTACTTGTTATAATTTAATTGCAAGTATTGGTACCACTGGTTTCAGTTCATACTTCTTAGCAACGGTGTTAAGCCATTCTATGGGGAACTGGTGCAAAGGTAGGTCTGGAGGATTCGCAGATTTATGCCTCCAATGTAGGTAGAGTGTATAAGTTGATAAAAGAAACATGGCTACGCAAGTCACAGGAACACTTATAGTGACAATCGTCTGATGCAGTTTTTCCCAGAAATGTTGGATGCATTTGAATATCTGTTCTGTAGTAATACACCCCTTTTCTGATGCAATAAGTTCATCTGTTGAGTGTAGGATTTCCATATGTAAAGTGTCATTAAGAAATATTAGATTTTGGATAGGTTTGGTATTCAAATGATTTTCCGGCCAGTAAAACATCGTTGTTGATATACTGATCATGGTCTCACCAGTAACGGTTGTTAGAACCAATAGTTCATCCATGCTACAGCACCCATCAAGCCATTAATAAACATACCGCTGCCCTGAAGTTCCATCCTTTTCCATGCCCCTAGATTTCCCAACTTCACAACAGTTGATGATTAGTCTGTGGCATAAAAACTGAGTAAAACCAGTGGGTACCTACTTTCTAAAAATGTGTTTGAGGTTCCAACCCTTCTGTATGCCATTGTATTGCATCAAGTTTACCTCTTAGTAGCTATGTTGAAGGGAGATGTTATTTATCTTCTGTAGACATCCTTATGTGGTGAGTGACCTTGGCACTGTACATGCCAACTATAAACTGGAGGTGTGTGTCTTAATCTTATGTTGGCTGTTAACATAATGACCCATCACCTTTGAAATTGTTCTATAAATCCATTCCATTTGCCCGTTTGCTTGCTGTTGGAAGGGACTTGTCCATAACTTGTGAATGCAAATTATATGGCACAGGTGTTTCTTAAAATCAGACAAGAAGTTCATATCCTGATCAGCCAGTAAAGTTTCTGGTATACCAAATTAAAAAATCCAGTTATTCACTAATGATGAAGCAACAATAGCATCCTGCTAGTCATTAACAGCTGTCATCGATATAAAACCCAGAAATCTACATCTATACTCTGCAAATCACTGTGAGGTATATGGCGGAGGGTGTGTTCCATTGTACTGGTTATTAGGGTTTCTTCCTGTTCCAATCACGTACAGAATGATGAAACAAACCTGTGACCATTCGTGCTGCCCTTTTCTGTATACATGCAATATCCCCTGTTAGTCTTATTTGGTATGGGTTCCACACACTTGAGCAATATTCCAGAACCATTCATATGAGTGATTTGAAGCAGTCTCCTTGTAGACTGATTGCACTTCCCCAGTATTTTATCAATAAGCTGAAGTGTAACACCTGCTTTACCCTTGACTGAGGCTATGTAATCATTTGATTTCATATCAGTACAATGTGTTGTCATCCAGGTACTTGTAGGAGCTGGTCGATTCCAACTGTGACTCATTGGTAGTATAGGATACTAAATTTTTTTATTTTGTGAAGTGCACAATTTTACATTTCTAAATATTTAAAACAAGTTACCACTCTTTGCAAAACTCTGAAATCTTACCAAGATCTGGCTAAATATTTATGCAGCTTCTTTCAGGCAGTACTTCATTATAGATAACTGCATCATCTGCAAAAAGTCTGAGATTACTATTAATATTACCTGCAATGTCGTTAATATACAACATGAACAGCAAGGATCCCAACACATTTTCCTGGGGCACACCTGAAGTTACTTCTACATCTGATGATGACTCTCCATCCAAGATAAGATGCTGCATCTTCCCTACCAAAAAGTCGTCAACCCAGTAAAAAATTTCCACTTGATAACCCGTATTATGTACTTTTGAAAATAAGCATAGGTGTGGTACTGAGTCAAATGCTTTTTGGAAATTAAGAAGTACTGCATCTACCTGCCTGCCTCAATACAAAGCTTTCAGTATGTCATGTGAGAAAAGTGCGAGTTGGGTTTTTGGAATAAATGCTAGTTGGCATTGAGCAGATCATTCTGTTCAAGATACCTCATTATGCTTGAGCACAGCACATGTTCTAAGATTCTAGAACAAATCGATGTCAGCAATATTGGACTCTATTTTTGTGGATAACTTCTACCATCCTTCTTGTAGACAGGTATGACTTGTGCTTTTTTCCAAGAACTGAGCACAGTTTTTTGTTTGAGGAATCTATGATAGATTATAGTTAGAAGGGGAGCTAACTAAGCTGCAAATTCAGTATATAATTTGACAGGGATTCCATTGGGACCTGGAGCTTTGTTCAATTTTAACGACCACAGCTGTTTCTCAACACCACCGACACTAATACATATTTCACTTTTCAGTGGCACAGGGACAAAATTGGGGCAGTTCTGAGTTTTCTTTTGCAAAGGAAAATTTGAAAATGTAGTTAAGCATTTCAGCTTTTGATTTGCTACCCTCAATTTCAGTTCCTGTCTCATTCACTAGCCACTGGACACTAACTCTGGTGTCACTAACAGCCTTTACATATGACCATAATTTTTTTGGGTTTTGTGAAATGAAAATGAAATTTCATGTGGTGAGGGACTCTCGTCTGGTAGACCAGTCACCTGGTGCAAGTCTTTTTAGATGACACCACTTCGGTGACCTGCATATTGTTGAGGATGATAAGATGAAGATAACACAAACCCAGTCCCTAAGTGGAGAACAAACCCAGTCCCCTTGCCTGGCATTCTGCTGTGCTGACCACTGAGCTATCAAGGTGGACAGTTTCATGAAATATCATTTGACAGCATTCTGCTATGGTAGTCATTGTAGGCATCATGCATTTTTCTCTTAACAGTCAGATGTTTTTCATTCAGCATTTCTCTATCTATAGCACTGCAATTTGCTTTACAACTATTATGCAGGAATCTCTGTTTCTTTAGAAGTTTCTTTACAGTGACTGTGTACCATGGAACTGTTCTACTGGGTATATATCTATCCAGTGCATCATCAACTATTCTTTTAAACTTGAGACATAGTTCCTCTGCATGCTGCTGACCTGTGCTGAAAGTTGAAAGTTTCTCATTGATATATGACACTATTGATTTCTAAAAAGGTTTTGACACCTCTGGCAGTCTTTAAGAAATGAAATTTTTTGTAGTTAACATCAGTTCGTTGAACGTACTGCTCCACATCACATTTTCTCATCTGCCTCCACACTTTTTGGCTACCCTTCTCTCTGTCACTCTTCAACCACCATGACCTGTCGACACACGGTCAGGTGCCTGTTGCATTTCTTCATTGCTCAGCAAAAACGGAACCATTAGGCGCAGTCTACATTTTGCTGACTAGCCTTTATAAGCCCTTGTGCATTATAAACTGCACATGCAACCTGAGTTCCTTACAGTCTGTGTCACTTATCTGCACTCTCTGCCACTCACTCACGCGTTTCACAAACGCCTATAGCACTATGACCTTGGGGCAAAAAAAAAGTGTCCATGTTTGTATGTTTTTCCCAGTGTTATGAATGACTTCATAGACGAACTCACTCAACTTAAGAGAACATCTTGTCAACCTGCCAGAGGGATCATTCAAACCCAGTAGCCATTTCAGTGAAGCTGGTCTGTTACAACTTTGAATTTCTGCCTGTATATATAACATCGAAAGTAAGTGATCCCATAGATCACTGCCACCATTTCCTTCTCAATGGTAGATAAACTGTGTTCCACTCTGTTTAGCTAATTAGATGTGTATGCTTATAACCTCCCTCTTCCTAATCAGCATACTGGATTGCATTATAAATGACCCTGATCGCATTTGCCTAATGAAATTCTGAAGTATGTGAGGCTATTGTTACTGAAGGAAAATAACACCAGTTAGTTGAAGGAAAGTGTTGTACAAAAGAAAACACTGATTAGCTAAAATGGGGATAATTGGACGGTCGCCATCCTGCTAGGGCAATGAATCTCCAGAATCTTAAGAAAGGTAATGGCAAAGAAATTTATGCAAATAACCACTAGTGTGGCAACAGAAGGTTGTCAGGCTTCTCCACAATGCAACAGTTCATGAGAAAATAAATGAATCTGAAAGCACTGTGTTTGCAGTTACTTATTCTGAAATACTAAATTTTGAAAGTAAAGTTAAATGGAGTTACTGATTAAATAAATGCAACTAAAGCTTTGCTATGGAAAAAATTAGTGTCAGTAATCTCAGTGTAACATAACGCAAAATTTAGAGAAGAGCAAACAATTTACTTTTGATTACTGAAAGACTGAACTAAATTCCCTTTAAGCAAATGAGCAGCTAATTTTACTTGTAATATAAGAATAAGTGAAATTGTGCACTCTTAATTAGTGCTGTATCTTTAGTTATTAGTTTTGCCAGTGAAATTTTATGTTACTTTAAATAAATGAAGTTAATACTCAAAATCGCAAATTAGTTAAGCCTCTGTTATGCAATAAAAGAATGAACAGTTACTGATGCAAAAACTTTAGACTGAAACTGGTCATTAGCAAACACACAGAACTGTCAATAAATAGTTGGTCAATTTTCATAATTTTATGACACTTGGTGATTGCCTGGGAAGGAAAGGGACTCCGTTTGGTAATAATGTCAGGACAATGACAACACAGGTGCCCAACAAGTTTAAACTATTACAGGTTATTATTCAAGTTAATGATACTTTGCGAAAGAAATGCCTCTGGGTAATGCCTACATAAGTTTATAATTTTCCACTTAACAGTCTTACGATATAGCTGTATGGATGATGAAGAATGTAGCTGACAACAATGCTGAGCTGTCACTGTTGCTGCTCGTTGAGAACCTCGATCCGTCTCCAGAGCCACAGGTAATTATTGGACAGGCACAAGTCAGAACTGCAGCTTCTCCACCCGTCTGCTACTACTGTGCTCTCAATACTTGCGTGTTAACAACTTTGGTAAGCATATATTGGCACGATCATAGCTGCAAACTGCCTCAGTGGGAGTGCCCAACAAACATTTCTGGACTTTCTCATGACTCAAGCTGTTCTGCTTCCTCTCTGCTTGCAACACGCAGAGACTCTCCAGACCAAAAGATAAACAACAGCAAAGCTACAGCCATTTCATCATTGCTATTGATACGTTTATAAGTTCCCTTGGCTATTACCCAGCAATTTACAATATTTTCATTATAATTACAATCGATTACATACTGTCAGAAATAAATATACTATTACATCAATTATGTATTAAATGTACTTTCTGTAACAAAGCTTACAGATTCAGAATCAGAAGTACAGTACAAGTTATCAATGGATATTAAACGGAGAAAAGTTTTGGATGGTGCAGAAGATATTTTATCTACATTTTCAGTGTTACATGCTACAGGACACTCTTTACCATCTATTTCCTGACAGAGACCGCAATCAAAACCACTATCGCTAGCATTACAGGAAAGGGTGAATTCTTTGTCGAAATTAGAAAACACCAGTACTGGGTCTTTGTTTCATGCTTTTTTCAAAGCCTGAAAGGCACACCATGTTCCAGTGGTCATTCAGATATAGCAACTCTTTTCAGGAAATGATTTAATGTTTTTGACAATTTTTCGGCAATAGTTACAGAGCCACAGAAAAGACTGTAACTGTTTCATTGTTTGAGAGGTTGGAAATTCAGACTACTGACACTAAATGGGGATCATTCCATATACCCTCTTCCCTAGTAATGTGGCCTCTCATTGAAATTTACCATGCATTTTCTAGATTTTAGACCACACAAAACCGCATCTATCAATCTCCGAATGTGGTTGGTGCATTGACACTACCTCCATCAGGTGGTAATTACTCTGCATGCTCATTGTGGAGTAGTATTTGCATTTGCCTATGTCATTGAGCATTTCCTTGATATTTGGTATTGGATAGATGTCAGTGGTGGTTCGAATGTTCAAGTATGTAAAACTAAACTCTGCTTGAACAGGTCACGAAGTCCCAATGGTGCCGACCGGCTACTGTGTCGCCCTCGGCCCACAGACATCACTGGATGCAGATATGGAGGGATATGTGGTCAGTATTCAAGTATCTATAGTTGCAACGAAAACAATCTTTCAGGACCAGGACCATGAGTGACTATCATTGTGTTCTACCAGCTGCCAGTCGATGAATTCTTCCATGAGTTGTTGCAGTTGCACAGGAATACACAATAAGGCTTCCTATAAACCACAGCACTATTTCATGTCAGTAGGCGATGTTGGGTAAGCAGTGTCATGGCTAATGGGCACTGTGCATTAAACAGATTCTTAAACTGTAACAATAGTGCTTCCACAGCTCTCTGATCACTGCCCTCCAGATGACTCATTGTCACATAACGCAGAATCATTGCCAGTATGCTTGTTTGTGTGGTCAGTACATGACATATCTCTATCTTCCTCATGCAAAACATCAAATGTGGTGAGCTTTAAGCCCTGTTGTAGAGTGGCATCATCCACACCAAAATTATCTATGTTAACCAGAACCATACATTCACCATTCATGTTACTTATTTGTGCTATGCTTCTGCATACAAAACAGTGCGTTGTATCCAAACTCTCATTATCTTCAAGTGACTCAAACACACATAACTCTCCTACAGTAAGTGTGTACTCACTGAGACCCAAACTACATTCCCTGTATCAGATGGTATGTTAACAAGGAAACCCACCTTTAGCGCGAGTGTACCCAGTGCAGATAACAACACTACCTTCATTGCGATGATATCATCCAGCAGAAACAAAGTCCTTCCAAGCCCAACTGTATGCTGCAAAATATGAATTTTAGCCTGCTGTCTAATAATGAAATCAAACCCAGAACTGCAGAATACCCTTCACCAGCCAGTGGCAACACCACCATGTGCTCAAAAAAGTCTTAACGCCTGTGCTAAACTTGAACAGTGTTGCTCCAAGTAACTGTAAAGCAGAGACTGTCATCTGTTTCTACCCAAGAGATCTAGTGCAACAACTGATACACACATCCTTGTATCTACTAAAAACCTATATTACTTGGCACCAATAGCAGCACTACATTTTATTGGGAATGATTTCTGATGGCTGATACATTCTCGTTTGTGTTTAATAAATGATTTTGCTGATAGCAATTCTCCCATTTCTTAGGTACTCCTGTGCTCCAATGCTTTATGACCCATTCGTTCCCACTTGTAGTATTCCAACTGATGACAGTGTTGTTAGATGTGTTACTCATGACCACACCTATGGTATTTTATTACTCAGGCACACCCATGGAGGTCACCATGCCCCCTAACTGCTATATTTCTCTCTTCCAGCTGAGTGGAAATTCTTATAGGTGGGACCAAATTAGATGAATCCTCTCTCTTAACCCCACATGACTTTTCAGTGGAAATATCAAGTACAAATACATCAAGAGCCTGGTTCTTGGCTTCTTAGTGTAGCACTGTATTGATTTCCTTGTCCACCATTAGTTCTTATGTCTGGATGTTGATCTTGTGGATCCTATCCAAAAATGATTCAACATACTTGTTATGCTTCTGCGTCAACATATTTAATTTCCCTCTGAAGAAGCAACTGCAGTTTTACTTATGATACCACTGTTGTAACCCTCAGCTAGCTGTTGAATGTCTGTGCATCCTGCAAGGTCTCATGGTAAGTAACATATGCCTTAGCTTCTCCCGTCACCCGCAGTTTGGTCATAAGAAGGCAAATTTCATCAGACCAACAGCTCAACTCAGCTGCAGCTCAGACATCATTGAGAAACATGGTTATGTCCTCTGTTGCCTTGCCAGGAAAAGGTGATCTCACGTCCTCAAGTTTTCCTAGTACTTTTTGCTTCTCAGCGTGCATTACCTCTGCCTGCTCCTTGTAATATTCTAATTCCCCAGCTTCCTATTTAAGGACTGCTTGTAACCTAATGATCTTCTCCATCATGGCAGCAACAGAGTCAGCCAACCTAGTAGTGCACATGTTTCTACCCGGATCTTGTGTATTCTACTACTGCCCAAACAATAAAGAAATAAAAAACACAAAATGCAATCATGTCAGGTTTATACTACAGATTACAAAATACACAAGTTACTCTAGTTCTTACAGCATATCATAGCCCACCTACATTCACTACAATCTCAATCCAAATAACCCCATCATTGGCAAGTGAAACACTCGGCTGGTGCAGCCTTCATGCACATAGCTCATGGCCAGAAAGACTGCAAAACACACAACCTGAAGGTGTTAAATACGACTCATGACAGTTACCCTTAAGAGCAGACAAGTCAGGAGGTTAACATGGTTGTATACAGGTTGCCTTCAGATTAAAATGAACATTCTTACGAGCCACTATGCCCACTGAATGACATAATGAAAATGGCCATGTCGGCTGCACACTGATTGAAGCTGCTGTGATGACGGCGACACCAGAAACTGATTGTAGCAGTGTCCATTGGTGGTCCACTTCTAACCACCAGTTGTAGAGGTCACCCCTTGGGTCAGGACTTTTAGTGAGTGTGAGTGTGGAGGCTGAGTGGGTGAGATGGTGATGTTATTTGTGCAGGAGGCTGAGATCGGGAGCTGGTGTTGGTGGTTGTCATAAGCTCTAAAATGCCAATGAAACAATGTCGTCTGGAAACATATTTATTACTTGTGATTTTACAGTATGGATTGTCATCTCTGGTACGGCAGAAGACATACTGATTTGCACACTAGAGTGTGAGAAGGAATGCAGAAACAGCACTTTGTTAGCTGTAGTCACTGTGCATTTCAGGACCCAGTGGCAATGTCGATCAGGTAGCCAGAAAGAAGTCTGTAGGCACGAACCTGCTTTGGGCCACTGGCAGCTCATGTAGCCCACCCCAGCAGTCTCAAAGATGGATATGCACCAACAGCATATCATGGGGCCTGCACTCAGGTGTCTCGCCCAACATATTGTAGGTTTTGCCCAAAAGTGTCTCACCCAACATATTATAGGCAGTAGTTTGCAGTCACTTGGTATTGTCTAAACCAGGGGAAGGCCCAGATACATTGGTTTCTACTTCAACGATGACAGTGAACAGACAGCAGTGGCGTCTTGCAGTGGATAAGTTCCAATACAACTGGCTGACTGTAGTCTCAGAGGTGAAGTCTTCTCTTGGCAGCAGGCAGCACATCCCAATTCATCAAACAAGTTACCCTGTAACTAGCGAGACTGTCATTTCATTGGAATCAGAAATGCAGACAAGGTGATTACACATTTAGACTGAGGCTTCTGAAATGGTTGTATTTAAGATGGACGTAATGTCATCATAGCCAGCGATGCAGTCATTTGCCCTCATTATCCACAGGTATCAGCAGACTTTTCCCCACAATGGTGTATCAATTATTGCCAGTTTTGCTTGCCTTCACAATTTCTGTCGGTGCTAGGATGACATGTAGTGGCTCAGCTTGGAAGTTACATATTACAGTTGCATACTGCAAGGCTTGCAAATGATGCACTTTGTGCTTTCGTACTGTGTTGTTTGCAGTTCTTGATAATGGTTTGGCTCCCAATGGAAATATATTATGAGCTGCACCCTACCTTCTGGAACATTGCTCTCTTTGATTACTCCAGATACTAGTTGTGATACAGTGTATGAGCCGAACGTGATTCTCTGCTGTCTGTGCCAAGTAATAACTTATAAAAGTTTATGTGCACAACCCAGGAGTTGGCCCTGCTGTGCAACAAATTATAAAACTGATTTTCTCCATAATATTATGAGAATTTACAATATTATGCTCCATGGAATGTGCAAGTAAGTAACATAAATACTTAAAAATAGATAACAGTACTTCTAGCTTTGGCGATTACAGGATAAGCCCAGTTTTTAAGGCATTTGAACATGATGAACAGCTTCCACCCACCATCACCTACTCCGCTGTTAGCAAAACAAGTTTTAAAATTAAAGGTAGTACACTTACAAAACAACTTTTGTCATTTATCAAGTGATGTGTTCATTTTATGGTTTTCTACATGGAGGTGACAACCATCAAATTGGCAAAACATAGGAATGGACTTATACAAATTGTTGATCTTTGAGGTAACTATTATCTAGTTGGAGATAATGCTTTCAGTATGGCTTGAAGGATCAAAGTGCCTGCTATGCTACATTGGCCATTTGGACCCTCCAGTTCAACACAAGTTTTCCATAATTCTGGATACAGGTGTTTGTGCTCCAAAAAATCCTAAACTTGCTGTAATCTTGGATTTGACCCATGTTAGCCTAACACTCCATTTCCGTTCCTCCTCTGGTATCTGTCAGAATACTATCTTATTTTACTTTTATTTATTCTTCACAGTACGTGGCCCTACTTTTAACAGTTTGTCCTTTATCTATTTATTATAGTTTATTTATATTGTTCTTTCCGAGTCACTATATATATATAATAGCCATCTTAACTTAGGAAATCAGCAGTCACAATTTGTGATTAGTATACTTTTCCGAAATAGCCTCCAGTGGCTGCTTCTGTCAATGTATAAGGGTCATTCCACATCCACAAAAGCTCTCTTACATGATAAGACCTATGGGACATGATGTGTGAATGCATAAATGGATAGATGCTTGAATGAAAGAATGGACTTTTTGGTCTGTTCATCATTTCTTAAGTGAAGCTGACACAGCACTTACCAATGTACTACCTTTGGCCTTACAGTCTATCTCACATCTTTTCCTTTTTTCCTTCTTTCTTCTTCATACAAGACATGTCCCTATTGGCCAGGTGTTCTGAGTGATAATACTTTAATTCCCTGCCAATTAATTTTTTCCCCATCAAGTCCGTGTTCAGTCTTGATCTTTCTAAAGGATGAGTCTTCAGAGAAAGATCTCAGTTTACAAATAACATGCACAGAACAAAAGTTAGATAAGCAACAGAAATTACACATTGTATTCCAATTCTTATGTAGGATATACATCCATGACCTGTATTCTGTCCGAACTTATTTACTGCCCACTGTATTCAGATCTAATTATTGTAGTGTGGTGTAATGATAGACATGCATCCCCCTCTCTTTCTTGTGACATTGTAGAAGAGAAATTATTAATTGTGAATCATGTTGCAATGTTTACCCGAGTGTCAGTTTCATGTGGTGTCGCACACCCCTAAAGTTTCAATGACATGGATGGCTCTTGTCATGGTATATATCCAGTGTTTCACAAAAAATGCCGCAATCTTTTTTATAAAGACTCTAGTATGGGTTAACAGAACACACGCCAGTAAGTAAGCAAGTGTTACTAAACTGTGTGTGCTGCCTTATTGCTGTTAATGAGGATATGAGTGTCCAAGGGGTACAAGCGACAAAAAGTTAGTTTTGAGATAATCAACTTTAAACTTGAGGTTGCATAATTGATTCCACAACAAATATAGAAAAATTTATAGCAGATCATTTAAAGATATTGTTTAGTATTTCTATGCTTTATATTACTGTAGCAAATATTTTAGTCAGTTGACAATGATCATTGATAATTTTATGATGGGCTTCGCTTGTACCACTTTGCTTCCAAGCAAGAGTTAGGAAGGTATGAACTCAAAGAAGTATTAAAAGATTTTTCAAATGTTTTACTTTAATGTGGATCATAATATATAATGCACATTAAATACAATAATACTGAATGTTCGAAACAACCCTAGAAAAAAATTTCTTTTCTAATTATAGATAAACTGTAAGTTCCCGATATTTCTCTTTTGGTTCAAAAAATAAATTAAATGAAGTAATAGAATCAATCCTAAAATTCTTCTTGTATTATTACATTCTTAATCTGAATTGCTGTGAAAAATATTGTCATTTTCGTCTTCTGCATAATTGCTCTCTGAGATAGACTGTTCTTCATGATGCGCTGCACATGCTACTGACAAAGACCGATGGTTGTTTCTCTCTCTTATGGTTTTCCTCCGCAAGCTTAGTTGATTCCTTTCCTCTTGCGGACGGACTTCAGCATTGAGTTCTGTGCAAAATCAGTGATGACCAGGAGGCACAAATGACAGAAGGTTCAGTAAATCTTTGTACGTTTTTGCCGTAATTTTTGGCAGAGTTGTTCAGCAAGTTACGACTTCAAGAGTATCTGAACATTTCTTCCAATGGATTTATCTTTATACTGTAGGTGAAGAGTTCAAAATCTTCAAAATATACGTTTACAAGACACTGTCCATGGTTCATCTTTTTTGAAGTGCAGACACTGCATTTTTTAAATTCCTTTTACAGATTTTGCACAGAATGGCTCAACCATGTCCAATGTGATAAAATCCTTATCACCCAAAATGTCTTTATGTATTGGTGATTACATTACTCCAGTCTCGAGGAATGTAAATACCCCTTTGTGAAATTTTTCTAGCACACTCAATTCTTCCAAAGTCTCTGCTACAATCATTAAACAAGTGGCCAAAACGTAGAAACTTACAGACAATGATCTGAATGTGAGTGTTGTTGACTACATAGAGCCAAAATTTCACTATGTATTGACTTTTGTTTTGTCCTCCTGCAGTGTCATTAAATGCAGTGAGATGCATGATGTTTGGTGGCAAACTATTAATAAATGTCAGTGCAACAAGACTTTATCTCTTGAAATCCACGGGAAGCCTAACGTTTTTGCCACACAAACATGATGGCTTTTTCCATTCCCAAATCATGTACACACAAATTGTAAGTTCACAGTTGTTGAGAGTAATAAGCTCATGAACATGTCAGAACTGATGTTAAGAGCATTTTCTGTAAGTCACACGTCAAGACTCTTTAGCAACCAATTTTTTTGCCTCTACCAGTTTTTCCCAAACACTTCTTGCTTTCTGAAGTTCCTTTTGAACAAGAGCATCACCTTTTTCACCAGGTAATCCATGATGAATGCTATTTTGCACCTTATCACACACAGAAACTGTGTCTGTATATAGCCTGTGGGAGATAAGATTAAAGCATTTGTTCAAAATATGGCAGTAAAGGGTTTCCTGTACTGGCTCGGTTTCCTTTCCTTCACAAAATTCCTTATAAAGCTGGTACATACTCTTGAGGTTTAGGTTTCCTGCAAGATATTTCTCATTTGGTGCTTTCTGGTGCGAATAGTGGCTACTGTACTTTGCTCTAATGTGTTGCTTTAGCAGATATACTTTAGCTTGTTTCCAGGGGTTTTATGGCCTCACTTGTCCTTATGTGAAATATTTGTGGTCAAAGTGTTTTTATTTTGTGCCACATCTGTTACTCTCTTGTTAGATGCACCTAGGGTCCTCAAAAACAACTCTGCACACCCTTCTGCCCTGGCTAACAGATTTTCTTTTTATAGCATTTCCTTCCCTTCTACTCGGCTCACTGACAGCAACCAAAGAATTTAAGGAGGAGGTCTGCAGGTCCTAGTTACTAGAACACCAATATTCCTTAAATATTTCCTGTCTTTTTTGTTCACTGTTGTTTGGATTGCACTTGAATTGGCAGTTGTGACTGAACACACTTATCTCCCTTCACGCAACCTTCCATTGCAATCCATATACACTTTGTCTTCACTGAGTTTTCTAGATGATATTACTCTATTCCATAAATAGGTTCTTTATGTTTTTATTCTTCCCAAATGTTTTACTCTCTCAGAAACTGTGTGCTCTCCATTGTTTCACTCACTTTCATCCAACCCCTCATTTTTGCCTGAAAAGAAGAAGCACAGAGCAATACATTAGTCTGGTTAGTTTTAGTTTCTGAGGTAATTAAAGTTGTTTTGATTTTTCACTCTTTGTTAATTGTTGGTAAACGTAAAGCATGTAAAAATTTTCTGGGCAGTTTCATCAAAAGGAATGCGTGAATAGAAGGAAAATGCACTGCAATGCCTGCAGGGAAGGGAAGGTGAGGCGAGATATTTCTGTGCAGTGCTGCCAACTTCATACATCATACCGATAATTCGCTATGGTAGAAATGATGCACAGAAGTAATGCGCTGAATGAAAGCATATTATAGACACATTCACATTCAAAATAATGCACTTCTTTGTCGTAGTAATGAATTTGTAATTAATGATTAAGGCTTTTGTAGCACTTATGACTATTCAGTTCCTTACTATGGTTGGCAGTGGCTGCAAGCAGAACAGAAATGGCACAACGTCTTCTAACTTCTACCGACAAGTATCAATCGGAAGTAGGGAGCAACTCTGACTTGAAAATTTTTACAAACTATAGCTTTCTTTATTTCTTGTTTTGCATCAATTACTGAAAATCACCTTCATCAATAGGGTTTCCCCTGGAGTTAGTATTTACACTATCTATCTCTGATTCATATAAAGCATCATCATCTGTCTGGTCTGTAGCAAAAAACAATCGAAAACCATATCATTCTAGCAAATAATATCAACAGCCTTTAACTTGAATTTTATATGTATATGTATTTTTAAAGTGTATAATTTAAACACAAGACAATAATATTAATGGTATGCTTAATTACTCACCTTCGGAGATGTGTTGCCAAAAACGTCCTCTTCTGGAGATATCATAGTTATTGTTCACTCACATATTTTATGAGCAATTTGGAATAAAAATAATATTAATATTTATTGAACAAAGTAAATGAAGTTGGTTTTATCATTATAAGCACTGAACGAGCAAACTTCACTT
Organism: Schistocerca piceifrons; assembly: GCF_021461385.2. Taxonomy (NCBI): domain Eukaryota; kingdom Metazoa; phylum Arthropoda; class Insecta; order Orthoptera; family Acrididae; genus Schistocerca; species Schistocerca piceifrons. The sequence goes on along the minus strand of NC_060139.1, from coordinate 307,197,701 downwards.
CATAACTCAGTAGCACTGCATTTATACTCTGCCGTCCTTGCCATTTCATATATACCTCTTGGCCTTCAAACAATAAGGATGCTTCTGTAAGCAAGATACACTCCTCTCTCTTGGCCACCATAATTTTACAAATATTAGGTACCATTTCTGCACTTACCTCCTTTTTTCCAAAAATGTCAATTGTACCCCTTGGCTTCTCACCCCGTCATATGACACTATACATTTGACCACACATTGTGGTTACAGACACAACGGTAACCAGCAATTTGAAATATTTTTACCTCATAAGAGTCCTAATGTCGTTAAGTTAGAAGACACTTTATGAATCTTGAGAGAAACAAACATTTTATTTTGATCCTAGCAACCCACCTAAGCTTTGCACATATATCAGTAAATGCCTGCTTGTAAATTATATACGCAAACCTTCCTCTTGAATCATTCTGTCTATTAATGAAATCCATACCAAAATCCCTTCTGTAGTTCCTGACATCAGCTTTCACATACAGATAGAAAACCTTGTGGAGAAACTTGTTTCATCAGAGTTCAGCCAATTTGCACAAAATATTTGTAAATTATGTACAAAAACCTTCATTGTGAATCAGTCTACCTGTAAGTGAAAACTGTATCAAAATCCAAAAATTAGTCTTTATACAGACAGATAAATGCAGCAGGTGAGTTTATAGCATATAGTGAAGCACTCTCATACACAATATTTCTTGCATTTCAGGGTCTACCAAGAGTAATTTCCCTATATTAGAAATTGCCTGGCCTTGCTCAAGGTTAAGGGGGCACAACCCAGACAACGAAAGGGTAATGAAATTCTCTATGACTTCCCCACAGTGCTTTGTGGAAGTCACAAATGCTCCAATGCTATTCATTTCTCACATCATTCCTTATTTTGTTCTTGTATTACTGAAAGCACACTTTAAACAAATCATCATGCCTTTGATTTCTTTCTATCTTGCAGTCTTATTGCCAGAAGGAATTTACTTTGAATCTACAACAAATACATTTGTTGGTCCTGATATTTTTACATCTGAAAAGAATGACTTTTACAAACTTTCTGTTATACGCGTGGATTTGAACCATAATGGCTTATCACAATCATCAGATACACACAAACCTTTCTCAGCATTATTTATTTATTTGTAGAACTTAACAAGTTGTCAATTGTCTACCAATAAGCTGTAATTTCTGTTGTCCAACCAACTTATAATGCCACAAAGGAAACTACAGATATAAGGATTTTTGCTAGGCGTGAAGTGGAAGAACAATAATAAACTGAGACTTCAGCTACTATGCAGTGTATCATATAAAATGTCTTCCACAGTATTGTTCATATGTGTTTCTAATATGGCAATGGGAAATCCTAGGATACAAGTAATGAGAAGAATGAAGACAACATAACACTTATTTTCTGTTTACATAATGGGAAGTCAAAGTTGGAATATCAACAACATTATGAAAAGGCCACAGTGGCCAGAGACAGCAATCTTGCCTGCTTATGTGAATTTGTGTGTGTGTGTGTGTGTGTGTGTGTGTGTGTGTGTGTGTGTGTGTGTGTGTGTGTTTTCTTTAGTGAAGAATACTTTGGCTGGAAGTTCAATGTGTAACAGTTGCTTCTCTGCAACTCAATATGTCATCTTTACAATGAGTAGCAGTATGTCCTTTTCATAATAGTTTTGTTATTTTCTCTTTAATTATTTTCAATTCTAAAACAACTACACACTGTAGAGAGGTAGTGGTGATGACTGGGTGGACACAGAAACAAGAAGATGAACATTGTAGCACATCCCTAATAGTCTTCTTTCATCGACTAATGACACAGAAACAGTAACTTTATGAACATTATTTATTATGAAAGATACAACACTTTCGAATGTTTTGGTAGTAATCAGTGACATTTATTTTCTTGAGCATTTTATCCCATAACATTCTCATGTTTCAGATCATCCTCCTTCACTGTTCATTCCAATAACATTTTATACCATGCAAACATGTAAGATAAAAAAAATCAATAGCAATTTTTATACTGCCTAATAGGCTTTGTATTTAATCAAAATACCACACATTCAAACAGTCTAAGCCTTTAATATTCAATTAAATCTTACAAGAACGGTTTCCAGAAATATAAAGTACAATATTTCACCTAGGAATGCTGATAAACAAATTTATATACATGAACATAATAATCAAAGCTATAAACCATGTACACAAAATGTAGCACATTTTTCTAAATATTTTTGGCAAATGATGGCTTCATAACAAACATACTAAATATTCTTAATTCCAAGATATCATTAACACACAAGAGGGCACGTGAAGACTGCTACAATAGGAACAATAACATTGTAGAGAATGGTTTTAATGTCAAACAAATATTGCTCCACTTTTTTTCCAAGTTTTACTGTGAGGAACAAGTTAGCATGACAATTATAATTGTTTGTTTCTTTTCCTCCTCCTGCTCTTAAATGAAGTAAGTTAAACTGCCTTCAGAGCAAGCCTGCAATGTTAACTCTTTCTTTGGCACATTGACTAGAAGTGTTTAGTAACAGTTCTATAGAAATGTGTGAAAATAAACAACTATAACAAAAAATAATGTACATACAAGGATGGTTTGTCAAATGATGAGTATCACTGTAAAAGTATTTCTTTCTTGGATAATTAACATACAACATGTCATTAACTAGTATTGGACATTACACAACACATAATCTGCAAATGACACATTTCTGAATACCCAACCTAGCTGTAAATTCTGTAAAAACAGAATTACCAACACAGCTATGTACCAAACAACATATTTTTCATCAAACACAACAGAAAAATTTCATAAATTGTTCATTATTCCTCTTTGTAAATTAAAAAAGGAAGGGAAATCTTAATATGCGTGGAACAGGATGAAGACTGTATATGTTTATTTTAAAATTATTTTTCAGATCATAAGTTAAAAGCAGATGTTAGCTGTATATGATGGAAAATATTACCTTATAATTTACCTTCAGGAGGCAGATGGGCACATGTACAAATACATGGCACAACCCTAGCTTTTGGAATGAATGGTTATTTCCTTGGGCAGGAGAGAGGGGTAAGTTGGATAACATAACAAAAGGAGGGCAAATCACAGACCCCAAGATGAGACCTGACTGTTTTGAGGACGAGTGGAGACTCCTGACAGTAAGTAACTGGCCTTTAACTCCGTCTCATAATTTTACGGTTTCCTCGTACGAATGTTCCTTTTGATACCAACTATTACCTCACACAGTTCGAAACAAATAGAAGAATGGCCAAAACACAAATGGTAAAAGCTTTACAGCACCTGCCAGTACCAGTGAAATGTTACTTGTAACAAACACTGTAATGCTGAAACATTACTGCCTTACACTCCTGAGTCAGGAGTACAACATTTTATGCCATATAGTTAACAGCTGATAACAATAACAATCACAATTTTTTAAAAGTTTTTACCAATGTCAAACTGAAACAGAGATATGAAATTCTGGAGTTGTTGCAGCAAAATGTTAAGAGTTCCTGTATTGACAATAAGAAATACATTCATTGACTCTTGGAACAGTATATAAACCTGTAAGCATGGTTTTGAGAAATAAGATGATGCAAACAACTGGCAAACAGACTTATCCTTGAAACACTAGAAATTCAAACGCAAAAGTTTTGTCCCATCAAATGTTCCAAATAAGAGCACAAACAGAACTGTAACCCAAGCACTATCAGAACACCACAACGCCTAACTATATAGAGGAAACATAAAATTTAGAGAAAATTTCTTTTTTAAAATAAAAATGATTCTATACACAATTACCTTTTGGCTCTGAATGTTTGAAACAATGTGTTTCACTGGTCAACTACTCTGTCACATTTCACTATGTCGGACTTCCATCTCTGCTCCCACATCAATAATATCTTTGTGGAACCTTTTTTTGCACCAAACATTTATTTTGAAAAACCCTGCTGCAGGCATTCCTGAAGAGCAGTACAGAGTACAAATACTCTGCAACATGAAGCTACATAAAAAGTAGAATAGCTGTGTAATTTAGTTTGAAATCTTACTAAAAAAAAGTGTGCTCATAGGAACATTTACTATTGTCAAATATCCATTGCACATGTTTGCTTAAAAAGTATAAGTATTTGAAGTCATCAAAGAGAAATGGATAAAATCTAATAATATACCTAGTAACTGAAATAGATGCACACAAATGGTAGAATTCTTATTTGATGACAGATGAATGCAAAACGTAGAAACTAGTTACTTATTTCATAATATCACTGAATTCACATGAACCTAGTGGGTTCACCTCAGTAATACCTCAGAACCACCAGTTTCGAAACATCTGTGATACACCAAAGCAAGTTTGAAACACATAGATAAAAGCTGTGTGCCGACAGGAACTTCAATCCGAACCTTTGCCTTTCATAACCAATGACCTTTCTAGCAGAGCTTTCTGATAACTTGTGACCCACCTTCACAACTTGAGTTGCTGTGGTGCCTCTCTCCTATTTTCCAAACATGACAGCAGTTCACCAGCATATCTGCTCTGGCTGTTCAAGCCCTGTGCATGAGCGTGATACAGAAGCAAGTTTAACAACATAGAACACTCTGCTACAGAGTGAAAAATTCATTTTGGAAAAAAAGAATTTTCCAGAATCAATGTCCTGTCTCTAAATAAATTTATATTGTGGTCCACAGGTGGAAAAAAAAGGAGTACCACAATGCCGACCAGTGAAAAAGTATAAGTTTGTTATTTATTTATTTTTGCATGTAACATCCACTTCAGAGTATTTTTAATAAAACTATTTTAATCAGGAACTGACTTGAATTGGAGAAATATGCCACCATGTATATACATTATTTTGTTTCCAAGAAACTGATTTAATAACACAGGAATCAAATAAGAAAGTGACAATTTACTTCAATGAGATCTTGGAATTTTCAGCACCAGAATATTAATCCTCCATCTATTCAGTCTTAAAGTGTTCATGAATTATGCAATACTGTGTTCAAATCCCAGTTGTTAAGTGTAAAGTATGCATTTTGCTACTTGCAATTACTCTCACTCTATATAAAACTGGGCATTACACATGATTATTTAATTATGAGGGTATTTTCCTTCTTCACAGTAATAATACTTTATTGAAACAAAATCTGATTTTCAAATGAGGGATAGCAAACACATCGTGCTATGATGCTGGAATATTCCAAACATATATCATCTACAGCTCTATTCAATAGTATACTCCAAAATACATGATAAATAATGATTTACATTTATTTACTTATCATTTAAATCTTTACTTTTCTCATTTAGCTACTGACTTTTTTTATAGGTAAGCACTATGCTCTTCATACTGAGTAAAGGTGGTGATAATCCAAAGAAAGGCACTGAATCAGGCCTTTTATACACATAATAAACTATAATGTTGCATCTATATGTTTTAGTTAGCTTCCAACATCATAAATTAAATAAGTACTCCCCCTTTTATCTCTGGGCCTAATAAGCAACAAAATTAAACAGGCATTATATGAGGTCATAAGAATGTAATAGCAACAATTCACTTATAAATACATAAAATATTCTACTAGTAGAATAATAAAATTGTAAAGATACCAAGCTACATCACACAAAGCAAATTTTTTACATGCAACAATACCTTGCCATCTTATATTCTTGTTTCAGAGACTTCTCTTTGGTAATTTCACTTAATTTCACATAACTCTTAATTAAAATTATTCTTTTCAGCTCCCACAATATGCCTTACATCCATTGCAACAACAGACCCCAGTTGCTTTGGCACAGAAATACTGTGTTGCCAAGAATGCATTTGATCAACAGATAACCATAAGGTAACAATCATAATTGTAAACGACACTGTTTTAATGTAATATGACATTTCATGTTTTTAAAATTTCCAAATTAATGTTTCTGACTTTAAATAAAAAAATTTAACAATTACAAAAACATTTTTGATTTCATGGAAAAGATCATGCTAAAAAAAGCCCAAAATAATTTCATTAAGAAATCTTACCATTTTACTATGTAAAAAAAAAACTAGGAACTAAGAAAACATGGGTTGTGAAATGATTCCTCTCGTGAAGGTACGCAGTTCATTTTCTAAAAAAAACAAACATCAATACAAACATTACACCCTGTATCCATCATAGATACAACTGGGAATGGTGAAGAGAAACAGCTGAATTAAATTAAATTCAGCAGCATAACAGGCAATTAAATCAGTATTTATGTGAACTTCATCTAGTAAATGAAAATATAAAAATTAAGTGGAAATAGCTATCACACTGAATGTTCAAATTATGACACAATCGATTATTGCCACATTAGCTAAAATTACAGGTCACATACAGGCTGATGCTGGAAAAAACTTGATTTTTACAATGAAAGAAATAATCTCAGAATTTGAGTGGGAGAACAATGACAAAACACAAGCCAGTGAAGTGTAAATCACTCCAAGCTCAAGACACAAACACAGAAGGTAACCAAAATACACTACACATATTTACTGCATTATTATTTATCTTACTTCAACCTTTATTTTCGGGAAATTGGTTCATGCCAACCATCCCAATGTATGTAAATAGGAAAAGAAACACAACATATCACTGTATGACAAGTTAGACAGAATAATTAACAGCTCATAGCCAATACAATAGTGTTCAAAGGCTGCACAAGATATTTTGAGTGGTATAACTGACAACAAAATATACTGAAAAGTCATTATGCTACTACAAGACTTTTTTTTTTTTTGGAAAAAAATCTCACAACAATAAAATAGGTATACCATCTGACCCAGCAAGATTATCATTACGTACCTCAAAATGCAAAATTGTTACCCACCAATTCAAGTTGCTGCTGTTTTTAGAATCTTATTGATACTTACAGCCTATCAATTTTCCAGACATGGCACATGCCTGTCCATCACTTTAGTACAAATAGCATTTTAAAGTTTCCTAATTTTTTGTAAATTTATCTTTACCTTTCTATAGTCACTTTGTTTGTAGCAAGATGAGGTCAGTAGAATTTTGATTATTAAGTTTTGTGCATATCTTGTACAAGATTAGACAGCCAAGCATGAATCAAATTATATAGGCTGTATAGAATGACTTAAATTATACAGTAATTCTCTTGTTAGGTGCACCAAACTATTGTCTATAAAACTGTCAAAGATATTGCCAATATATATAAAACATGGAGAGCTGCATCAAACCAGTCTCAGGACTGAAGACCACAACAACAACAACATATAAAACCAGAATGGATAGCCCCAATACAACTGAATTTTCAAATAACCTTCACTGTACTTTATTTCATGTACACATTTCTAGGCACTTCATAGCTAAACTTTTGAATAACAATGGACACAGCTGTATAATAAGTGTACTATACCCATATAAGTCTGTAAATAGTTTTTATTTAAAGCAGACAAAACAACACTCAGATTAAATTTCAAGAAATTAGTGCAACGAGAATGTGTTGCATCAATGGATCAGTCAAAAATAAAGAGAAGCTTCTCATGCCTGAAGTGAAGTATGTTGACTTTTCTCTGAGATAGTTGAGAGATAACACTAGGTAAAGAGCACAAAATAAGCCACAAAATTTCTAGAGAAACAGTGTACAATATAAGAGACTGATTCCTGACACTACCACCAAAATCATAACAACAATTTTCCAACAGTATTATCTCCCATGTTATATATTTTAGAGAGGTAAAAAGAAAGGAAAACTGTTTTTGCCTGATGTTATTTTCAAGAAATATGTTATTATTTAGAATTTAAGAAATTTACTTGCCATTTAATTTACAAAGAAAATATTGCTTAATTTGAATACACACAAAACAAAATCATGGATATTTGCAGCTGACTTTCATAGTGCATCACAGACCTTACTTTTCAAAGTGTATTTGAGAGAGGGAGAGAACAGTTTCCACAGACATACAGAAATTAATATTTTACACGTCTGTCTATCAGCTAGTGAAGGTTAAAGTAACAAAAGGCCATGCATCAAATTTGAGAACAGAGTACTATTTCAAAATATCTCTTGTCATGTATCTCTCCTGATTTAATGATTAACAGCTCACCTGTAACATCTATCAAAAATAAGACATTATACACTAAATCTATTAACATTGATACTAAAGAAATATTCCAGAATTTAGATATATGCATTCAAATGTAAGGACATCTGAATCCATTTTCAACTCTGATCATCCTGAATTGCTGAAAATAAGAATAGAAATGTTTACCAGCAATTGCCCCAAAACTACTAATTTTAATAGGTTTGGCACCTCAAGTAAGAGAATCACTGTTTACTTTTTTTTTTTTTTTTTTTTTTTTTTTTTACGTACTACAAAGCCTGCTCTTATTCTGATTAGCTCAGAAGCCTGTAGTCTCTGAACACAGTTTGAACAGGGATATCATTTTCCACTTACAGGTTACAGGTACAGCACTGTACCTAAATTCTCCCTCACTTCATTTTCAATATCTGAAATGCAATAGTAACTGCTATTACAGAAATAATGACACTATTTTTTTTTTTCAATCCCACTATAAAGGCATTCTCATAGATACCTATGTTATTTTACATTAGTGAAGACAGCAGTATTAAGCACTCTAATGAAGAAAATGCATCCCTCATAAAACTTGTAGATACTTTAAAAACTAATTAACTGTAATACCACCTTCACAGTGTTATGGAAATGACTACTCCAATAGAGAGCTACAGATTTCCAGTTGCCAAATCTTGTGCAGTAAATAAATATTACCATTACTATTACTTCAAAATACTGTAGAAAAAATGTATTCCATCACAGGATATGTTTCCATTGTGTTTAAACACTTGTGGTGCAAAAATACTAGCAAAAATGTCATAAAATGTTTCCAAGTTGAACAGTCATCTCATTATTGACACCACCTACCCTTGTCTTTAAGACACTACAGCACTGATAACCACAACGGCTAACATGGTATGAATAAAAATCTATTCACAATCTTAATCTGCACCTGCTGCATCACCAGGTTTTTGACTCCTTGAGGTAGACTGAGAGCCTTTCCTCTGGTGCGAACTGGAACTGTAAGAGAAAAATTTCTTATTACATCACAGGAAGTGATCTCAAAACAAAAGACTGCAAGCAACTGTTTTTAAATGAAGAGCTTACACAATATCCACATAACAGTTAGAAGTATTCCTCACTGGCCAACGTAACTTCTATCTAGCCTGACACAATATATTTTGACAAAGTCTCCTGGCTCTTTTTTATTTCAGTTCAAGTACTGAACCAATGACAGCTAAAATTTGAAAGCTGTGTGTAATTCATGGGTTGTGCAGTAATCACAACTCCCACTAAATTCTAGAAGTCTATGTCAGGGCCAGCAGCAGTCATGGCTGTATTTCTTCACTGGTCACAGATTGGCAACATGTCAGTTTTGCATAGCCAATTTTTTGTTTTTGTTTTTAAATGAGTATGTCACAAACTATGAGGTTGTGGTTAGGTTGGGACATAACAGCATAGCTTGCATTTAATTTTATTAATTAAATTTATGATCTTCATTGTCATAAATATTTGACATTTTTTCCATGTACATCACGAATTATGAGGTGGTTAGGTTGGAATATGACAGTTTGGTTGTGAGTTGGCAAAGCCACAGAATGTGAAAGCTAAAATACCTGGTTGTGGTGACAGACTGACCTACTGCTTACTCCATGGCCTAGTTTTGTTTCTAATATAACTGTTTTACTCACAAAGATTAAATTAATAATCTCCATTGTCAATCATTTTTCTTCCGATTTTGTCACAAATTACAAGGTTGTATCTCGGTCAAAAATAATAGCGCACATTAAATTAAATTAATAACACTGACTGTCAAAATTTGTGATCATTTCATTGGAATGTTTAAAGATTTCAGAGGTTGTGATGTACTGATGTGAGAATGTGACAATGTTCCTTCAAAACATGTCGACTGTCTGTTGCTCCCTCATTGATTGCATTAGAACCAGCAAATGATACACCTTCCCATCATATCTCACATTGAACGCTGACAACACTGCACCATGAAACATGTTAGTGGGCCACTGTCTCTGATCTAGACTTTTACTCACAACTCCTCCTAATAGGGAAAACCTTTCAATAAGTGTAAGGGATTTTCGGAGCTAGTTCCTGGCAGCAAGAATGAAGAAATGTATTCTGTAACACACATAAAAGTTGTACAGGTGATTCTGAACCACTGCCTTCCACCTATACTGTGCCTTGGATATCATCTCATCATGTCAGTGGAAGCCCAAAACTCTTACCTTTCTTCATATATCATGACAACTTAAAATTTGTGCCAAACTTGACTCCAATCTCAGATCCCCTGCTTGTCACGAGCAACTGTCTTCTACAATTAGGCCATCCAAGCACACATCTAGGGGCCAATTCAAGCTTTCAATGTCACTGATGTTTCCCTCCCATTATACAACTACTGCCAGAGCTTCTCCCAAATGTAAAGTGGGAAAGCAGCACTGTAGGTAGGATTTGACAGAGCGGCTGGGCTGTGTCATAGTCCAGGTGATGTTATATAAAAGAAAACATTCAGTTGCTTTCAATCAATTCACTAAAACAGCCACTGCAATATTATTTATCTGCCAATACCCTATAATAAGATGCTGAACAGCTGACATGCACATAAAGGAGACTGAATTGCTAATCTCCTGAACAGCAATGTTTGATTCCACAGTATTCTGACTCAAATATCCCATAACCTCTGTCCCACTCCCACATCTTCTATTGTCCTCATGTTACTACCTCCTCCTCCCTCCTTCTCCTTGTTTCTCCCCCCCCCCCCCCCCCCCCCGCCACCTCGTCTGGTGTATACAATGAGTGGCTACTTTTACTCATTCCATTGGTTTTATTCTACCTAGGTACTTCCAGTATTGGATTATTGTACCAGATGAGTAATTCAGTTCCCTCAATGTCAAAAAGGAGGTTGCATTAGCGAACTGGTTTTTTGGTTTCTAAGGAGACATATTTAAATATGTCTGCTTGTGTCTGTATATGTGTGAATGGATATGTGTGTGTGTGCGCCAGTGTATACCCATCCTTTTTTCCCCTAAGGTAAGTCTTTCCGCTCCTGGGATTGGAATGACTCCTTACCCTCTCCCTTAAAACCCACATCCTTTCGTCTTTCCCTCTCCTTCCCTCTTTCCTGATGAGGCAACAGTTTGTTGCGAAAGCTTGAATTTTGTGTGTATGTTTGTGTTTGTTTGTGTGTCTGTCGACCTGCCAGCACTTTCATTTGGTAAGTCACATCATCTTTGTTTTTAGATATATTTTTCCTACGTGGAATGTTTCCCTCTATTATAACTATATATATAATAGGGAAACATTCCACGGGCTTTCACAAATGTCTGCTTGTGTCTGTGTATGTGCGGATGGATATATATCTGTGTGTGTGTGTGTGTGTGTGTGTGTGTGTGTGTGTGTGTGTGTGGGCGCGGGCGCGCGCGCGCGCGCGCAGCGCGCGCGCGCGCGCGCGTATACCTGTCCTTTTTTCCCCCTAAGGTAAGTCTTTCTGCTCCGGGATTGGAATGACTCCTTACCCTCTCCCTTAAAACCCACATCCTTCCGTCTTTCCCTCACCTTCCCTCTTTCCTGATGAGACAACAGTTTGTTGCGAAAGCTTGAATTTTGTGTGTATGTATGTGTCTGTGTTTCTATCAACCTGCCAGCGCTTTCGTATGGTTATATATCAGGGCAGATATATATATATATATATATATATATATATATATATATTAGAGGGAAACATTCCACGTAGGAAAAATATATCTAAAAACAAAGATGATGTGACTTACCAAATGAAAGTGCTGGCAGGTCGACAGACACACAAACAAACACAAACATACACACAAAATTCAAGCTTTCGCAACAAACTGTTGCCTCATCAGGAAAGAGGGAAGGAGAGGGAAAGACGAAAGGATGTGGGTTTTAAGGGAGAGGGTAAGGAGTCATTCCAATCCTGGGAGCGGAAAGACTTACCTTAGGGGGAAAAAAGGACGGGTATACACTCGCGCACGCACACACACACACACACACACACACACACACACACACATATATCCATCCACACATATACAGACACAAGCAGACATATTAAAAGACAAAGAGTTTGGGCAGAGATGTCAGTCGAGGCAGAAGTGCAGAGGCAAAGATGTTGTTGAATGACAGGTGAGGTATGAGTGGCGGCAACTTGAAATTAGCGGAGATTGAGGCCTGGTGGATAACGGGAAGAGAGGATATATTGAAGAGCAAGTTCCCATCTCCGGAGTTCGGATAGGTTGGTGTTAGTGGGAAGTATCCAGATAACCCGGACGGTGTAACACTGTGCCAAGATGTGCTGGCCGTGCACCAAGGCATGTTTAGCCACAGGGTGATCCTCATTACCAACAAACACTGTCTGCCTGTGTCCATTCATGCGAATGGACAGTTTGTTGCTGGTCATTCCCCACATAGAATGCGTCACAGTGTAGGCAGGTCAGTTGGTAGATCACTTGGGTGCTTTTACACGTGGCTCTGCCTTTGATCGTGTACACCTTCCGGGTTACAGGACTGGACTAGGTGGTGGTGGGAGGGTGCATGGGACAGGTTTTACACCGGGGGTGGTTACAACGGTAGGAGCCAGAGGGTAGGGAAGGTGGTTTGGGGATTTCATAGAGATGAACTAAGAGGTTACGAAGGTTAGGTGGACGGCGGAAAGACACTCTTGCTGGAGTGGGGAGGATTTCATGAAGGATGGATCTCATTTCAGGGCAGGATTTGAGGAAGTCGTATCCCTGCTGGAGAGCCACATTCAGAATCTGATCCAGTCCCGGAAAGTATCCTGTCACAAGTGGGGCACTTTTGTGGTTCTTCTGTGGGAGGTTCTGGGTTTGAGAGGATGAGGAAGTGGCTCTGGTTATTTGCTTCTGTACCAGGTCGGGAGGGTTGTTGCGGGATGCGAAAGCTGTTGTCAGGTTGTTGGTGTAACGCTTCAGGGATTCCGGACTGGAGCAGATTCGTTTGCCACGAAGACCCAGACTGTAGGGAAGGGACCGTTTAATGTGGAATGGGTGGCAGCTGTCGTAATGGAGGTACTGTTGCTTGTTGGTGGGTTTGATGTGGACGGACGTGTGAAGCTGGCCATTGGACAGGTGGAGGTCAACATCAAGGAAAGTGGCATGGGATTTGGAGTAGGACCAGGTGAATCTGATGGAACCAAAGGAGTTGATGTTGGAGAGGAAATTCTGGAGTTCTTCTTCACTGTGAGTCCAGATCATGAAGATGTCATCAATAAATCTGTACCAAACTTTGGGTTGGCAGGCCTGGGTAACCAAGAAGGCTTCCTCTAAACGACCCATGAATAGGTTGGAGTACAAAGGGGCCATCCTGGTACCCATGGCTGTTCCCTTTAATTGTTGGTATGTCTGGCCTTCAAAGTGAAGAAGTTGTGGGTCAGGATGAAGCTGGCTAAGGTAATGAGGAAAGAGGTTTTAGGTAGGGTGGCAGGTGATCGGCGTGAAAGGAAGTGCTCCATCGCAGCGAGGCCCTGGACGTGCATGATATTTGTGTATAAGGAAGTGGCATCAATGGTTACAAGGATGGTTTCTGGGGGTAACGGATTGGGTAAGGATTCCAGGCGTTCGAGAAAGTGGTTGGTGTCTTTGATGAAGGATGGGAGACTGCACATAATGGGTTGAAGGTGTTGATCTACGTAGGCAGAGATACGTTCTGTGGGGGCTTGGTAACCAGCTACAATGGGGCGGCCAGGATGATTGGGTCTGTGAATTTTAGGAAGAAGGTAGAAGGTAGGGGTGCGGGGTGTCGGTGGGGTCAGGAGGTTGATGGTGTCAGGTGAAAGTTTTTGTAGGGGGCCTAAGGTTCTGAGGATTCCTTGAAGCTCCGCCTGGACATCAGGAATGGGATTACCTTGCCAAACTTTGTATGTGGTGTTGTCTGAAAGCTGACGCAGTCCCTCAGCCACATACTCCCGACGATCAAGTACCACGGTCGTGGAACCCTTGTCCGCCGGAAGAATGACGATTGACCGGTCAGCCTTCAGATCACGGATAGCCTGGGCTTCAGCAGTGGTGATGTTGGGAGTAGGATTAAGGTTTTTTAAGAAGGACTGAGAGGCAAGGCTGGAAGTCAGAAATTCCTGGAAGGTTAGGAGAGGGTGATTTTGAGGAAGAGGAGGTGGGTCCCACTGTGACGGAGGACGGAACTGTTCCAGGCAGGGTTCAATTTGGATAGTGTCTTGGGGAGTTGGATCATTAGGGGTAGGATTAGGATCATTTTTCTTCGTGGCTCGTGGCAAAGTGATACTTCCAGCAGAGAGTACGAGTGTAGGACAGTAAATCTTGGACGAGGGCTGTTTGGTTGAATCTGGGAGTGGGGCTGAAGGGGTTAGGCCTTGGGATAGGACAAAGGTTTCGGATTGGGAGAGAGGTTTGGAGGAAAGGTTAATGGAGGAAAGGTTAACTACTGAATTAGGGTGTTGTGGTGCCAGATTGCGTTGATTGGAATTTTGAGGTTTTGGAGGGAGTGGAGCTGGAAGTGGGAGACTGTGTAGATGGGAGAGACTGGGTTTGTGTGCAATGAGAGGTGGTTGAGGTTTGCTGGAAAGGTTGTGAAGGGTGAGTGAGTTGCCTTTCTGGAGGTGGGAAACCAGGAGATTGGATAGTTTTTTGAGGTGAAGGGTGGCATGCTGTTCTAATTTGCGGTTGGCCTGTAGGAGGATGCTCTGAATAGCCGGTGTGGATGTCGGAGAGGAAAGATTGAGGACTTTTATTAAGGATAGGAGTTGACGGGTGTGTTCATTGGCTGAGTTGATGTGTAGGTGAAGGATTAGGTGGGTGAGGGCAATGGATTGTTCAGTTTGGAACTGATATAGGGACTGATGGAAAGAAGAGTTGCAGCCAGAGGTGGGAACTTTAAGTGTGAGGCCTTTGGGGGTTATGCCAAATGTCAGACAAGCCTGAGAAAATAAAATATGCGAGTGTAATCTGGCTAGGGTGAAGGCATGTTTGCGGAGGGAATGTAAATAAAACTTAATGGGGTCATTGTGGGGGTGCTGTGAGGGTGACATGGTATTAGAAGGTGGAAAGTGTAACATGAGTTTGAAATGAAAATGAAAGATAAAAATATATGGGGAGAGATAAGGGTGAACTAGAAAGTAACTGGAGATCTGGTATGAAAAAAGGCGAAAAAGTGTTGGTTAAGTTGATCCAGTGGTGAACTTGGGTTGGTAGACAGCGATGTGCATGAAGGTTAGGTGGTTGTGTTGCCGCTAAAACACGTTAAAGGACGGAGAAATTCGGGAAAATTTCGAAAAAACGTGTAAATGTATTAAAAGGAGTGGTGTTGTGGTGAAAGATTACAAAAATGGGGCTAACATTGTCTGACGAAGAAATAATGACGTTAAAACCTGTGGGGAGCAGCTAAAAATGATCAGTGATGTGCGAAAAACGGAAGTGGAAATAAAGTGAAAGTTATTAGAACTAGCCGAAATGGTTGTTTAATACGTGAAAGCAGCTGTTATTGAACTAGAAACGGTGGATTTTA
The DNA here is from genome assembly GCF_021461385.2 of Schistocerca piceifrons. NCBI lineage: Eukaryota > Metazoa > Arthropoda > Insecta > Orthoptera > Acrididae > Schistocerca > Schistocerca piceifrons. The sequence goes on along the minus strand of NC_060139.1, from coordinate 307,182,095 downwards.
TAGCAGCGGTAGTGTTGAAAGCGGAAAATAAAAATTTTTTTGGTTATGGTTTGGAAGTGGGTTACGTATTATTAAGTACATATAGGCGGGATAAAATTGTATTACGGTAAAAAGGGGAAAGTGAATACAAAGTGAGACTACTGGTAAAAACAGAAAGAGAAAATAAAGAGAAAATAAGATGACAGGAAAGATTTCGAAATGCAACAGCGACAATAACAAACGTAATTGTTGGGTTCAAATTAATGATAAGGTTATAATAGAGGGAAACATTCCACGTTAGAAAAATATATCTAAAAACAAAGATGATGTGACTTACCAAATGAAAGTGCTGGCAGGTCGACAGACACACAAACAAACACAAACATACACACAAAATTCAAGCTTTCGCAACAAACTGTTGCCTCATCAGGAAAGAGGGAAGGAGAGGGAAAGACTAAAGGATGTGGGTTTTAAGGGAGAGGGTAAGGAGTCATTCCAATCCCGGGAGCGGAAAGACTTACCTTAGGGGGAAAAAAGGACGGGTATACACTCGCACACACACACACACACACACACACACACACACACACATATATCCATCCACACATATACAGACACAAGCAGACATATTTAAAGACAAAGAGTTTGGGCAGAGATGTCAGTCGAGGCAGAAGTGCAGAGGCAAAGATGTTGTTGAATGACAGGTGAGGTATGAGTGGCGGCAACTTGAAATTAGCGGAGGTTGAGGCCTGGTGGATAACGGGAAGAGAGGATATATTGAAGAGCAAGTTCCCATCTCCGGAGTTCGGATAGGTTGGTGTTAGTGGGAAGTATCCAGATAACCCGGACGGTGTAACACTGTGCCAAGATGTGCTGGCCGTGCACCAAGGCATGTTTAGCCACAGGGTGATCCTCATTACCAACAAACACTGTCTGCCTGTGTCTATTCATGCGAATGGACAGTTTGTTGCTGGTCATTCCCACATAGAACGCGTCACAGTGTAGGCAGGTCAGTTGGTAGATCACGTGGGTGCTCATCCCGGCCGCCCCTTTGTAGCTGGTTACCAAGCCCCCACAGAACGTATCTCTGCCTACGTAGATCAACACCTTCAACCCATTACGTGCAGTCTCCCATCCTTCATCAAAGACACCAACCACTTTCTCGAACGCCTGGAATCCTTACCCAATCCGTTACCCCCAGAAACCATCCTTGTAACCATTGATGCCACTTCCTTATACACAAATATCCTGCACGTCCAGGGCCTCACTGCGATGGAGCCCTTCCTTTCATGCCGATCACCTGCCACCCTACCTAAAACCTCTTTCCTCATTACCTTAGCCAGCTTCATCCTGACCCACAACATCTTCACTTTTGAAGGCCAGACATACCAACAATTAAAGGGAACAGCCATGGGTACCAAGATGGCCCCTTCGTACGCCAACCTATTCATGGGTCGCTTAGAGGAAGCCTCCTTGGTTACCCAGGCCTGCCAACCCAAAGTTTGGTACAGATTTATTCATGACATCTTCATGATCTGGACTCACAGTGAAGAAGAACTCCAGAATTTCCTCTCCAACCTCAACTCCTTTGGTTCCATCAGATTCACCTGGTCCTACTCCAAATCCCATGCCACTTTCCTTGACGTTGACCTCCACCTGTCCAATGGCCAGCTTCACACGTCCGTCCACATCAAACCCACCAACAAGCAACAGTACCTCCATTACGACAGCTGCCACCCATTCCACATCAAACGGTCCCTTCCCTACAGCCTAGGTCTTCGTGGCAAACAAATCTGCTCCAGTCCGGAATCCCTGAAGCATTACACCAACAACCTGACAACAGCTTTTGCATCCCGCAACAACCCTCCCGACCTGGTACAGAAGCAAATAACCAGAGCCTCTTCCTCATCCTCTCAAACCCAGAACCTCCCACAGAAGAACCACAAAAGTGCCCCACTTGTGACAGGATACTTTCCGGGACTGGATCAGATTCTGAATGTGGCTCTCCAGCAGGGATACGACTTCCTCAAATCCTGCCCTGAAATGAGATCCATCCTTCATGAAATCCTCCCCACTCCAGCAAGAGTGTCTTTCCGCCGTCCATCTAACCTTCGTAACCTCTTAGTTCATCCCTATGAAATCCCCAAACCACCTTCCCTACCCTCTGGCTTCTACCCTTGTACCCATCCCCGGTGTAAAACCTGTCCCATGCACCCTCCCACCACCACCTACTCCAGTCCTGTAACCCGGAAGGTGTACACGATCAAAGGCAGAGCCACGTGTGAAAGCACCCAAGTGATCTACCACTGCCTACACTGTGACGCATTCTATGTGGGAATGACCAGCAACAAACTGTCCATTCGCATGAATGGACACAGGCAGACAGTGTTTGTTGGTAATGAGGATCACCCTGTGGCTAAACATGCCTTGGTGCACGGCCAGCACATCTTGGCACAGTGTTACACCGTCCGGGTTATCTAGATACTTCCCACTAACACCAACCTATCCGAACTCCGGAGATGGGAACTTGCTCTTCAATATATCCTCTCTTCCCGTTATCCACCAGGCCTCAATCTCCGCTAATTTCAAGTTGCCGCCACTCATACCTCACCTGTCATTCAACAACATCTTTGTCTCTGCACTTCTGCCTCGACTGACATCTCTGCCCAAACTCTTTGTCTTTTAATATGTCTGCTTGTGTCTGTATATGTGTGGATGGATATATATGTGTGTGTGTGTGTGTGTGTGTGTGTGTGTGTGTGTGTGTGTGTGTGCGCGCGCGTGTGTGTGTATACCCATCCTTTTTTCCCCCTAAGGTAAGTCTTTCCGCTCCCGGGATTGGAATGACTCTTTACCCTCTCCCTTAAAACCCACATCCTTTCGTCTTTCCCTCTCCTTCCCTCTTTCCTGATGAGGCAACAGTTTGTTGCGAAAGCTTGAATTTTGTGTGTATGTTTGTGTTTGTTTGTGTGTCTGTCGACCTGCCAGCACTTTCATTTGGTAAGTCACATCATATATATATATATATATATATATATATATATATATATATATATATATATATATATATATATATATACTTTCTGTCTCTTATTTGCAAATGTCTTTTATAACACTTTTTTCTGGCATGCAAAATGGACATTATTAATAATCTCAATATAAGACATTTATCACAATACGAAGAATAGACTACACGCAATAAAACACATTTTCATCCTCATTGGTAGAAGTTACAAAGTAAATGATTACTTACACTAAATTACTGTCCTCGTAAAAAGTATTGTTGTTCCTTTCTGGCAACTATGCACCTTAACAATAACAACGTTTCCCACACCCTAAAGATAGCTGTGAATGTACTCTAAAAACTCAAAGACATAAAAATATTTCTTACTGGTACTGTTAAAAAATATAATCAGTACTTACGTAGTAGGATATTTGGGATCATCAAGCACAACACACAGCTTTTCATCACCCATGAGGAACATTGCTTCCTCGTATGTAGGTGGAGGTGCTTCTGTTGAGGTGCTACCACCATGTGATTCAGTAGTACCCATGAGGGCTTCATATGTTGGTGGCAATGTGACAGTGCTTGGGTTGCGTATTACACAGCCTGATTGTTGACTTCTTGACTGCTGGGCTAACTCCTGTAGTCCCTAGACAGTCCAGTAGAGTTGAAACATCTTAAAATAGCACTATGAGTCAGTAACAACAATATTTTCCACACACCTTTCAAAAAAAAAGTGTTGGTTGTACATTAAATGCCAAAATTGTTAAAACTTTATCGTATACTCACCTATAAACTCAAAATAGCCAAGTAACAATGAAGAATAATATTTGGACCATACTGATACTCCTTGTATTATATATAAAGTTTTGTGATAATCCAACAACTGTTCATTACATTTTTCGTCACTAAGACAAGCATTTGGACCTAACATATCTGCAATTACCTGTTAAGCATGGTTGTTAAGGAAACACAAATTAACTGCCAGTAAAATAAAATAATCACCATAAACTCATTTTGAAAGCTGTGAAAGACCAAGGAATTTTGGTTAGCAGAAACGATATGACTGACATCTTGAGCTTGTGAGATAAAAATGCTTCTCAGCCTAGCACAGTGGCAGTGTCTTTAGTGATCAGCCTGGGAAGCCAAGCACTCGGCCACTGAAGAAATAGCATGTCTATGGAGTAATTTCTCTGCCTGCTGAAGCAGTTGTCTATTAGAAAATTCATTATATTTATGTAAGTTGTATTAATGCACAAAGGGAAGTGACATTGAATTTTTAATTGATATTGCTAGAGTTGGCTTTGTCTGAGGCACACACATTCTGGTCAGAGGTAACGTGATAACCGATTGGTAATGTATGAACACACTGAACTCCCTTCCTTTTAAAGAATATAGTGAGGAACTAGTGAGTTTATTTTATTCTGCTGATATGTAAATTCTTAGATAGTGGGAGGGAAAAAGACATATTAGGTATCGGCCAAAGAGAAAGGAAAAACTTTTGTGTGTGTGTGATGGTACTAAATTGCTAATATTTTTGTTTTATTCTTCTGTTGATTTGAGTTTAGATTTTGAAAGTAAAGGTTAGATAAAAGTATATGAACACTGAGTGACTCACTGCACTTTTTCTTGCAACTTTTCAAAGAATTAATGGCATTCCCTAACCAGATTTAAACAAAAATTTGTGTGTTCCTTAGCAGAATGGAATTCACCTAAAAGGTCCCTCTCAGTATTCTTCTAGCAAGCTTAATCAAATTTTGAAAGAGTTCATCAGTCATAGCAAGTGGGAAGTGGGAGTGTTCCAGTCTCCTGAGAACCAATGACCAGATGTTTTCAATGAGAGATCTGCAGAATGTGTTGGCCTGGACAGTAGTCCAACACCTTCTGTACTGAGATATCAGGATAGCAAAGACATGTGGTCTACTGTTACACTACATATACATCTACACTCTGCAAACCACTGTGAAGCGCATGGCAGAGGGTACTTCCCACTGCGCCTGTCAGAGTTTCTTCCCGTCCCATTCACATGTGGAGTAGGGTAAGAACGATTGTTTGAATGCCTTTGTGCATGCTGTAATTTATCTAACCTTTTTCTCATGATCCTCACACAAGCAAAACACAGGGGGTTCTAGTATCTTCCTAGAGTCATCATTTACAGCCGGTTCTTGAAACTTCATTAGTAGACTTTCTCGGGATAGTTTACATCTATTTTGAAGAGTCTTCCAGTGCAGTTTCCTCAGCATATATGTGACACTCTCCCAAGGGTTAAACAAACCTGTGACCATTTGTGCTGCCCTTCTGTGTACACTTTCAATACCCCCTGCTAGTCCTATTTGGTACGGGTCCCACACGCTTGAGCGATATTCTGCAATGGGTCACACTAGTGCTTTGTATGGCATCTACTTTGTAGACTGATTGCATTTCCCTAGTATTCTAGCTATAAACTGAACTCTGCCACCTGCTTTACCCATGACTGAGCCTATGTGATCATTCCATTTCATATTCTTACAGAGTATTAAATCACAGTATTTTTAAGAGTTGGCTAAATCCAACTGTGACTCACAAACATTATAGTCATAAGATACCACTATTTTTTTTTTTTTTATTGTAAAGTGCACAATTTTACATTTCTGAACATTTAAAGCAAGATGCTAACCTCTGCACCAATTTGAAATCTTACAAAGGTGTGACTGAATATTTATGCAGCTTCTTTCAAACTGTATTTCACTACAGATAACTGCATCATCTGCAAAAAGTCTGAGGTTACTATTAATATTGTCTGCAAGGACATTAATATGTAACATAAACAGGGAGGGTCCCAACCCATTTCCCTAGGGACACCCTAAGTTACTTCTAAATCTGATGACTCTACCAGAAAAACTCAAGCCTATCACAAATTTGCTTGATTCCCAATATGATCATACTTTTGTTGATTAGCATAGATGTGATACTAAGCCAAATGCTTTCTGGAAATCAAGAATTACTGCATCTACCTGACTGTCTTTATCCAAAGCTTTCAGTACAGCATGCAAGAAAAGTGAGAGTTGGATTTCACATGATCAATGTTTTCCGAATCCAAGCTGGTTGTCACGGAGAAGGTCATTCTGTCAGAGAGAGCCCATTATTTTTAAGCTCAGAATATGTTCTACAACAAATCAACGTCAAGGATATTGAACAGCAGTTTTATGGTTCACTTATACTACCCTCCTTGTAAACTGGTGTGTCCTGTGCTTTCTTCCAACTAGTGTTGTTGTTGTTGTTGTGGTGGTGGTGGTGGTGGTGGTGGTGGTGGTGGTGGTGGTGGTGGTTGTTTAAAGGAAGGGGGAAAGGGACCAAACTGCAAGATCATTGGTCCCTTGTTCCCAGTAAAATAATTACACAAGGGAAAGAAGAAAAGAAAGGAGATGTACAGCACAATAACAGGAGAATGGAAGAACCAGAAGAATGGCAGAAGGACAAGCAACGCTACTACTGAGAAAAACAGTAAAAGAAAACCACAGAGAGAAGCAAGAAACAGGTAGAAGGAGTAAAAAAAAAGAGAGCAGATGACTGTGACTGGCCGCCCATGAGAACAAAAAGGAAAAGCCAGCCACTCTGCAACACATTAAAACATCCAGCCTAAAAGCATTAGAGTGGAGAACACAAGGGGACACAGGACAAGTGCAAAAACTTATATAGAATGATAAAACCCACCATCACATAAAAAACATAAAACTAAATTAGCCGATGAGGCGTTGTCAGCTAAAATTAATGACAACAAGTCCGGTAACTGAAGTCTCCTTCACAGGGCAGTCAAAGGAGGACAGCTCACCAAGATATGGGCCACCGTCAGCCGGGAGCTGCACCGACACTGATGTGGGTCATCACAGCGCAGGAGGTAGCCATATGTCATCCAAGCGCATCCAATGCAGAGCCGACAGAGAACCACAGAGCCCCTGCGAGAAGCCCTCATGGAGGTATTCCACACATTCGTAGTCTCCTTAATTGCACGCAGCTTGTTGTGCAAACTGAGGTTATGCCATTCCATCTCCCAAAGGCACAAAACCTTGTGGCATAGTACTGAACGCAGGTCAGTTGCAGAAAAGCCAATCTCCATAAGTGGTTACCGTGTAGCCTGTTTGGCCAGCCAGTCAGTAATTTCGATGTCTGGAATTCCAATGTGACCTGGGGTCCAGACAAACACTACTGAATGACTGGACCGTTCCAGGGCATAGATGGACTCCTGGATGGTCACTACCAAAGGATGACGAGGGTAGCACTGGTCGATAGCTTGTAGGCTGTTCAAGGAGTCACTATACAGAAGAAACGACTCCCCAGGACACGCGAACGGACGTGCTCAAGAGCACAAGATATAGCCACCAGCAGGGCAGTGAAAACACAGCAGCCATTGGGCAAGGAATGCTAAACAATATGTCCTCCATGGACATACGCAAAGCCGATGTGATCATCAGCCATCGAGCCGTCGGTGTAAACCACTTCATGACCTAGATACATGTCAAGAATCGAGAAGAAATGGTAGCGGAGAGCTGCGGGGTTAACTGAGTCCTTAGGGCCACGTGAGAGGTCTAGGCGGAGCAATGGCCTAGGTGTACACCATGGAGGTGTACGTGAATTGACCTCAAGTATAGGTGGTAAAGGCAAGGACTCAAGTTCGGAAAGAAGGGATCAGACACAAACTGCAATTGGAAGCCATGACCTGGACCACTGATGCAGGAGATGAATTGCTGTGGGTGGGAAAAGGAGATGGTAATTCGGATGTGCAGGTGTGAACTACAAACATGTGCAATTTAACTGGCCAGCAGTTGTGCACGCCTAACCTGCAATGGAGGGACTCAGGTCTCAACCAGGACACTCGTCACCAGACTCATCCTTAATGCTCCTGTTGCTAGACGAATGCCACAGTGCTGCACTGGGTCGAGTAAACGCAATGCTGAGGGTGCCGCTGAACCATAAACCAGACTCCCACAGTCAAGGTGGGATTGAACAAGGGCTCTGTAGAGCTGCAGCAGTGTAGAGCGATCTGCACCCCATTTGGTGTTGCTCTGGCAGTGGAGGGCATTGAGATGCTGCCAGCACTTCTGCTTAAGCTGATGAAGGTGAGGAAGCCAAATCAATCAGGTGTCGTAAACCAGTCCTAAGAATTGATATGTTTCCATTACAGTGAGTGGATTATCATTAAGGTAAAGTTTTAGTTCCGGATGAACGGTACAACACTGACAGAAGTGCATTGCACACGACTTTGCAGCTTAAAACTGGAAACCGTGGGCTAGAGCCCATGACTGCGCCTTGTGGATGGCTGCCTGTAGGTGCTACTCAGCAACACCAGTACTGAGCCCTGAGGGACCACATTCTTCTCGATATGGAGAGAACTAGGGGAAGCACCAACTTGGACACGGGAAGTATGAAGCAACAGGAAATTTTGGATAAAAATGGGGAGCGGGACTCAGAGACCCAACTCATATAATGTGGCAAGGATATGATGTTGCCAGGTGGTGTCATATGCTTTTCGTAAAACAAAAAAGACGGCAACCAGGTGTTTGCGTCTGGAAAAGGTTGTTCGGACAGCAGACTTGAGGGACACAAGATTATCAGTGGTAGAGAGACCCTGGTGGAAGCTGCCCTGACATCGATCCAGTATGCCCTGTGACTCCAGGACCCGACCCAACCCAACCGCCGACACGCCATACCTTCCAACAGCTTACACACAACATTGGCGAGGCTAATGGGCCAACAGCTATCCACATGAAGTGGGTTTTTACTGGGTTTGAGCACCAGAATGATGGTGCTCTCCAGCCATTGCGATGGAAAGATGTCATTACACCAGATCCGGTTGAAGATGACTAGGAGATGTCGCTTGTAGTCAGATGAGAGATGTTTAATCATATGACTCATTTGATCTTTGCCCAGACTTGGGAATGTGACGCATGGAACCCAATGGACAAGACTTCTCTCTCCCAACACTCCTGCTTCCATCATTTTATAAGTTGGCAAACACGAGCACAGAGCCGTTTAAAGGCTATGAGGTGCTATAGGGAAGGGTGCCACTTATGCCGCTGTAGAGCTCACTGATGCTCCTTAATTGCCTCAGCAACTTCCAGCGACCACCAAGGGACTGCCTTTCACCGGGGCACCCTAAAGAGTGAGGGATCGTGTTTTCTGCCAAAGAAAGGATTGTTATAGTCACATGCTCAACCATCACATCGATGTTCCCTTGTGGCGGAGATTCAATGGTGACAGCAGAGGTCAAAGTTTCCCAGTCCGCCTTGTTTCAAGCCCATTTGGACAGACATCCATGTGCCTGATGCCGGGGCAGTGACAAGAAGATGGGGAAGTGGTCACTACCACTCGTACTTTCCAGTGGATAGATGGGAGAAGTCCTGGACTGTAAATTGATAAATCAATGGCCAAATAACTACCATGAGCCACACTGAAATGTGTGGTGGTCCCAGTATTTAACAGGCAGAGGTTGAACTGAGACAGGAAAGTTTCAACATCTTAGCCAGTAAGCATGCTGCCACCCCACAAGGTGTTACGGGCATTAAAATCTCCCAAAAGTAGTAAAGGTTTAGGGAGTTGGTCAATCAGTGTAGCTAATACATTCAGGGGTACTGCACCATCTGGAAGAAGATATAAATTGCAGACAGCTATTTTCTGTGTCGTCCTTATTCTGACAGCCACGGCTTCAAGAGGGGTTTGAAGGGGTACAGTTTCACTACAGACTGAGTTTAGGACATAAACGCAAACTCCACCTGACACTCGATTATAGTCACTACAGTTCCTGTAATATGCCTTATAGCCATAGAGGACAGGGGTCTGCATTGCCAGGAACCAGGTTTCCTGGAGGGCAATACAGGAAGCGGGTATAAAGCGTAACTGTTGCCGTAGCTCAGCCAGGTGGTGGAAAGAATCGCCGCAATTACACTAGAGGATGATGTCATTGTGAGACTGGGAACGCATGGAACATACAATGAGGCAGTTGACACCTCAGGGTCACCTGCTGCCACCGACTTATTGCCTGAGCAGTCTATATCCATTGTTTCTGAGGGTCCGGTGAGCTCTAGGTCCTCAGCGGACGCCAGAATCTCCACCTCGTCTGCAGACGCAGAGCTTGTAGGTAGCGGTGGTATGGGAGCCACTGCAATTCCCTTGGTCTTGGGGATCTTCTTTTTGGATTTCTCTCGCTGCTCCTTGGGTTTCTCTGGCTGGGAGGACTTCACTGATTCAGTCTCTGGGACTGAGGATGGGTGTGAAGCCCTATGACCAGCTGCTTTTGGGCTCTTCAGCCACTGGTGGGTGTAATCTTTTCCACCAGCACAAACCTGCGAAGGGAGTGACCCAAGGGACCCCTTTTTGGCGAGAGTACGTGAAGGAGACTTTTGCTTCTCCGGCACATAAGTGGGGACTGATATCCCTGATGGTTTGGGGAGGGAGGGGGGGGGGAGGGGGAGTTGCTCCCGAAGTAGGTGGTGCAGGAGCAACAGGGAGGGAAGTGCCTCCACCATCAAGGGGGGAGGTGTAGTCTGCTGGCTCTGAGAGGTGACGGGGGTTGGCGGAGCTGATGGAGCTAGAACTGTTGTAGTGGCCGCGTAAGACGATGTCATACGTACAGGATGTAGGTGTTCAAATTTCTTCTTAGCCTCAGTGTAGGTCAATCGGTCCAGGGTCTTGTACTCCATGATTTTCCTTTCTTTCTGGAGAATCCTGCAGTCACACAAACAAGGGGAATGATGCTCTCCGGAGCTGACACACATGGGAGGAGGGGCACATGGAGTATTGGGATGTGATGGGCGTCTGCAATCTCGACATGTGATGCTGGAAGTACTGTGGGAAGACATATGGCCGATCTTCCAGCATTTAAAGCACTGCATTGGGGGAGGGATATAGGGATTTACATCACAGTGGTAGACCATCACCTTCGAAGGCCAAGATGAAGGCACTGGTAGCAACCTAATTATCCCTAGGACCTTGGTGGACACGCCGAACAAAACGTACACCTCGCAGCTCTAAATTGGTGTGCAGCTCATCATCAGACTGCAAAAGAAGGTACCTGTGAAATATGATACCCTGGACAATATTCAAGCTCTTATGGGCCATGATGGTTAGCGAAACATCCCCCAGCTAGTCACAAGCCAGTAACGCCCGTGACTGGGCAGAGGATGCTGTTTTGATCAAGACTGACCCAGACCTCATTTTGGACAAGCCCTCCACCTCCCCAAACCCATCCTCTAAATGCTCATACAAGGTACCAGGGCAAATAAGAGCTGCTGCCATCCTTAGCCTGAAGTTTCTCCCATGGTGTGGCCAGGGAGGGGAATAATTTGGGGCTGTATTTCTGTGCATTGAATTGAGCCCGTAACTGCTTAGGGACTGCTGGTGTTTGACCACCAGCAAGAGATGATGCACTACACTACGCTTTATCGTGTGTCACCCACCCTGATGCCACCCACTCCGACCAGGGGTCCTTCCCATGGGTGCCACCCAGCCGCAGCAAAGGCCACCTGGCTGGTTGGCCATTGCCAGGAGTCCTGACGCCCCAAGGTGACGGGCATCTACTCCTCAGCATACGTGGGAAGTTAACGGCACAGGCATCAGCAGAGCGATCCCTGTGTGGTCAGGGGACTACAGCCAACAGGGTACATGGCGGCCCCACCACAATGGACAGGCTACCGTGCTGGATATCAGGGGCAACCGAGCAAACAAGTCCATTATCATCGTCAGCGTAGAAAATGATACTGCACAGTTGATGGAAAAATATGCACCCAGGAGGGTGACCTTGCCCAACAGTTGGAGAATGAGCCAAAGTGCATATCCACATTGATGAAGGATGCAATAGGTCTCAGCGCATGATGGACACAATGCACCACGTAAGGCGCCCTTCCCCAATTAGCTTGCTCTTCGAAAAAATTTGGAAAAACAGAAGTCAAACTCTACAGAGGACCATGACATAAAGGCCGAAACGTGTGAGACTTCTTTTAGTCACCTCTTACGACAGGCAGGAATGCCTTGGGCCTATTCTAACCCCCGGACCTGTAGGGGGATCCAACTAGTGGGCATGGTTTCTTGTTCCAGGAATATACATTACATTATAGTTAGAAGAGGGGCTAACTCAGCTGTATTTCAGTATAGAATCTGATAGGGATTCACTGGAGCCTGGAGGTTTGTTTAATTTTAACAATTTCAGCTGTTTCTCAACACCAATGACACTAACACTTATTTCACTCATCTTTTCAGCGGTACAAGGATTAAATTGGGGCAATTCTCCTGGGTTTTCTTCTGTAAAGGAACACTTGAAAATTTAGTTAAGCATTTCAGCTTTTGCTTTGCTACCCTCAATTTCAGTTCCTGTCTCATTCACAAGTGGCTAGAAACTAGCTTTGGTGCCACTAACAGCCTTTACATACAGCCAGAATTTCTTTGGGATTCATGAGAGATCAATTGACATTATTCTGCTATGGTAATCATTGAAGGCTTCGTATATTGCCCTCTACACAGCCAAAATATGTTTCATTCAGTATCTGTCTATAGCTCTATGTTTTACTTTACACTTATTATGCTGTAGTCTCTGTTTCTTAGAAGTTTCAAGCAGCACAGAGGGTATCTCCAATTATGAACTGTTCAGCTGGGCACATATCAATCCAGAGCATGGCCAACTATTCTTTCAAACTTGTGCCATTGTTCCTCTACATGCCCCTCTCCTGTGCTGAAAGTTTCGTGTTCCTGATTTAGATATGACTCTATTGCTTTTTTATCTAGTTTACTGAACATACATATCTTTCTATTTGTTTTAGTTGTCCTATGCATTTTGGTAATCAGTATTGCCACATCTGTATCGTGATCACTGATATGATGTTCTATGTGCATATCCTGAAAGATGTCACATCTATTTCTTACCAGTAGATCTAATATATTTCCATCAGGAGTGGGGTTACAAACTACCTGTTCTAGGTAGTTTTCTGGTAAGACATTTAGCAATGTTTCACAGTATATCTTCTCATGTCCACCACCAACAAAACTGTAATTTTCCCACTTGACTGTTAGATGATTAAAGTCTCCATTGATGATTACAGTATGACTGGGAAACTTACCTACAAGCAAACTGATGTTGTCTCTTAAGTTTTTTGTTACATCAGGAGGTGAGTCTTGTGGTGACAGAAGGATCCAGTTACCACTATATGCCCACCCTCGATACTGAGTCTTGACTACACAATCTCCCATGCAGCTTCAGTTTTTTTCTTGGTGGGTTTAAGTTCGTCTACTGCAAAAAATACACCACCTCCGTTCCCTATTAGCCTTTTCTTTTGCTATACACTTAAATTTCTCATGATCATAAAAAATGATAATGCCATAGTAAAAGAAAATAAGGCTTTTAGGATGTGACTTATATCACAAGTCGCTAAAAGCTTATTATCTTATACAATTGAGCAGTGAAGAGATGATAATAAATAACACTTGGGATAACCAATTAAGAATAAAGAGATATTAGCAAGTCCTCTCATTTTGGCACCCTCTTTTACCTCATTTATTTGGTGTAAAAAGGAGCAGTCTGTAATTATGCCTCATATCTTTAAAACAGCAATGTTTCTGTAACCAGCTACATAAAGTGCTCTTTGCCTTTCCTGGTGGTCATGATGTGATTCTGATTTAATAAAATTTATATAATAGCAATATCTAATACATCTGAAGTAATGTAATTGGTTGTGAGCTTAACAATGAACTGTGCACGTTTCTATCTACATCTATGCACTATACAATGTGCTGCAGAGGGTACTTTTCAAACCCTTTTTCCCCTTTGCCCGCTCCATGTGAGAAAGTCGTATAGTGATAATGGTTGTGGGTTAAACCTCCATATGAGCTCTAATTTCTCTGACTTTTTTCGCTGTGCTTATTTCATGAAAAGTGTGTAGGAGGACAAAATTTAATAGTTAAATACCCCGTGCTGTTCAGCACCTCTCTTTTAGCATATGTCACTGGAATTTGTTGAGCAGCCCCATAACATTCTCACTTACTAAATAAATCCTTGATGAAACTTACCACTCTTTGTTGGATATTTTGTATCTCTTCTATTAATCTAATCTCAAAGGTACCAGACTGATAAAGCATATGCAAACATTGTTTGAATGTATGTTTTGGAAATCATTTCTTTCGAAGACGAGTCCATAGCCTTAAAAATTTTCCAGTGAATATTATCTTGGCATCTTTTTCCACAATTATTTTTCATGTGGTCGTTACATTTTAAGTTGCTCCACATAGTTACTCCCACCTATTTTATTGTTGGAACTGTTTGCAGTGATTAATCAGCAATATGAACTGCATAGCAAAATTATGCAAGTTTCTGTGGCACGTTTGTCAATTAATATCATAATAACTGTTGTTATCACTCACTATAACAGTCACTCCACTGAATGTGATGGAAAATTGATAAACAGAGAGGTCCAGAAAAAATGTAGACACTCTGACAGTCAATATCTTTGGAACAAAATTACATTGTTGCAATTGTGTGTGGTAGCGTATACCATTAGTTTCTCAGCAGATCTTGGTGTGCATTTTCCAGAGTAGGACAGTTAAGCAATGAATGAAGTAAGAGTGTTGTTTGAGCAACACAAGGCCATACTGAAGTAGTACTGGAATTACAAAAACATGCTGGATACACAACGGCAATTGCTTAATGTGTTCAGAACTCTGCCACCAATATTTATAATAATTTGCCATTGTTGTTGCTGTTGTTGTTGTTGTTGTTGTCTTCAGTTGAGAGGCTGGTTTGATGCAGCTCTCCATGCTACTCTATCCTGTGCAAACTTCTACCTCTCCAAGTAACTACTACAACCTACATCCTTCTGAATCTGCTTAGTGTATTCATCTCTTGATCTTCCTCTATGATTTTTAACGTTGCCCTCCAATACTAAACTCACGATCTCTTGATGCCTCATAACATGTCCTACCACCTGATCCCTTCTTCTAGTCAAGTTGTGCCACAAATTCCTCCTCTCCCCAATTCTATTCAGTACCTCCTCATTAGTTACGTGGTCTATCCATAGAATCTTCAGCATTCTTCTGAAGCATCATATTTCGAAAGCTTCTACTCTCTTCTCGTATAAATTATTTATCGTCCATGTTTCACTTCCACACACGGCTATACTCTATACAAACACTTTCAGAAAAGACTTCCTGACACTTAAATCTATTCAATGTTAACAAATTTCTCTTCTTCAGAAACATTTTCCTTGCCATTGCCAGTCTACATTTTATATCATCCCTACTTCGACCATCATCAGTTATTTTGTTCACCAAATAGCAAAACTCATCTACTAGTTTAAAGTGTCTCATTTCCTAATCTATTTCCTTCAGCATCGCCTGATTTAATTTGACTACATTGCATTATCCTCATTTTGCTTTTGTTGATGTTCATCAAATATCCTCCTTTCAAGACACTGTCCATTCCGTTCAGCTGCTCTTCCAGGTCCTTCGCTGTCTCAGACAGAATTACAATGTCGTTGGCAAACCTCAAAGTTCTTATTTCTTCTCCATGGATTTAAATTCCTACTCCAAATTTCTCTTTTGTTTCCTTAACTACTTGCTCAATATACAGATTGAATAACATCGGAGATAGGCTACAACCCTGTCTCACTCCCTTCCCAACCACTGCTTCCCTTTCAGGTCCCTTGACTCTTATAACTGCCATCTGGTGTCTGTACGAATTGTAAATAGCCTTTTCCTCCCAGTATTTGACCCCTGCCATCTTCAGAATTTGAAAGAGAGCATTCCAGTCAACATTGTCAAAAGCTTTCTCCACGTCTACAAATGCTAGAAACGTAGGTTTGCCTTTCCTTAATATATCCTCTAAGATAAGTCGTAGAGTCAGTATTGCCTCACTGGTTCCAACATTTCTACGGAAAACAAATTGATCTTCCCCCAGGTTGGCTTTTACCAGTTTTTTCATTCGTCTGTAAAGAATTCATGTAAGTATTTTGCCGTTGTGACTTATTAAACTGATAGTTCAGTAATTTTCACATCTGTCAACACCCGCTTTCTTTGGGATTGGAATTATTATATTCTTCTTGAAGTCTGAGGGTATTTTGCCTGTCTCATACACCTTACTCACCAGATGGTAGGGTTTTGCCAGGGCTGGCTCTCTCAAGGCTATCAGTAGTTCTAATGGAATATTGTCTACTCCCAGGGCCTTGTTTCGACTTAGATCATTCAGTGCTCTGTCAAATTCTTCATGCAGTATCATATCTCCCATTCCATCTTCATCTACATCCTCTTCCATTTCCATAATATTGTCCTCAAGAACATCGCCCTGTATAGACCCTCTATATACTCCTTCCACCTTTTTGCTTTCCCTTCTTTGCTTAGAACTGGTTTTCCGTCAGCTCTTGATATTCATCCAAGTGGATCTCTTTTCTCCAAAGGCCTCTCTAATTTTCCTGTAGGCAGTATCTAGCTTACCCCTAGTGATATATGCCTCTACATCCTTACATTTGTCTTCTAGCCATCCCTGCTTAGCCATTTTGCACTTCCTGTCGATCTAATTTTTGAGACTTTTGTATTCCTTTTTGCCTGCTTCATTTAATGCATATTTATAGTTTCCCCTTTCATCAATTACATTCAATATCTCTTCTGTTACCCAAGGATTTCTAATAGCCCTTGTCTTTATACCTACTCAATCCTCTGCTGTCTTCACTATTTCATCTCTCGAAGCTACCCAATCTTCTTCTACTATATTTCTTTCCCCCATTCTTGTTAATCGTTCCCTAAAGCTCTCTCTGAAACTCTCTACAACCTCTGGTTCTTTCAGTTTATCCAGGCCACATCTCTTTAAATTCCTACCTTTTTGCAGTTTCTTCAGTTTCAATCTGCAGTTCATAACCAATAGATTGTGGTCAGAGTCCATATCTGCCCCTGGGAATGTCTTACAATTTAAAACCTGGTTCCTAAATCTCTATCTTACCATTATATAATCTATCTGAAACCTTCCCGTGTTTCCAGGCCTCTTCCATGTATACAACCTTCTTTCAAGATTCTTAAACCAGGTGTTAGCTACGATTATTCTATGCTCCAGGCAGCTTCCTCTTTCATTCCTTAATCCCATTCCATATTCATCTACTGCTTTTCCTTCTCTTCCTTTTCCTACTATCGAATTTCAGTCCCCCATGACTATTAAATTTTCATCTCCCTTCACTGTCTGAATAATTTCTTTTATCTCACCATACATTTCTTCAATCTCTTTGTCAGCTGCGGAGCTAGTTGGTATATAAACTTGTACTACTGTGGTAGTATTTGGGATAAATTTGAAGCCGACATTACTATTCAGGAAGTGCATAGGGAAATGCCTGCCAATCCAAAAACATCAACAGGTCCAGCCAGCTTAGAGTGCTACTGTGTTGCAACATTTTAATAGATCATCTCAAATATCTGTGAAGCAGGGCGCACATGAAAGCAGGGTAAGCTGATCAAGTGTACGACAAATTCTGAAGACTGCAAAGTGGAGAGAGTATATTCCAAGATCACTGCACACTATGAATGATAATGACCTGGATTGAAGGGTGGAGCACTCAGTGTGGTTTGAAGCCATGCTTCACAAGGATGAATGGTTTGCAAGGATGGTTATCCCGTATGACACGGTGCAATTCAAATTGAATGGTACTGTAAACCGCTACAACTGCATTATACTGGGCTACAGAAAATCCTCATGTTCACGTGCACAAACATGTTAATCTACTGGGTGTTAATGCATGGTGTGGACTTTATTCATGTGGTTTGATTGCCTCATTCTTCTCTGAAGGTACCGTAACTGTTGAAGTGTATGTTCATATGCTGCTAACATCGATTTTACCTGTCATCCGAGAGTTGTTTTGAAATGAAAGATTTTACTTACAACAAGATGGTGCTGTCCTCACTACCACAGAGATGTAAGAGCGTACTTGGATGAAAATCTACATGGCAAATGGGTAGGCAAAGAGAAGCTGTTGAGTACCCACCAGTCTCCAGACCTTACACCTCTTGACTATGGGGGACCTTGAAAAAATGAACTTTATCCACAGAAGCCAGCTACACTGAATGAGTTACAAGCAACCACCGAGGTGTCCTGTGGGGCTATCACATCGTAGTTCAGTCAACAGTTCAGCGGCATTGACAATGTTTGGCTGCTAATGGGGGTCACTTTGAACACACACAATAGCCTCATCCCCTTCCCCCCTGCAAGAATTATAACGGTATGTCATTTTGTTTGATTAATATTGACTATCAAAGAGTGTCTACATTCTTATGGATGCCTCTGTACTGATAAACATTATGGTCTGGCCATTTACAGTAAAACTACCACAATTTTGGTGTGGTAATACAATGATAGGGCTTGCTTAATTGGAATGCCAGTTTATTTTGGTACACATCAGTGCCAACAAGACCAAGTATAGTTACAAGGCAAAAGCTGTCAACGGTATAATGGCACTATAAGTACAGGTTATAAAAAGTTATGTGCTTAGAGAAACTACAGTGTATTGAGGAACATGGTGACTGTCCATCCAGCTCAAACGTATGACGACACTTCCTGGCAACGAAAATGAATTATAATACCGTGGAAAACATCTAGATAGCAAGCCTACCAGTGGAAACATATTCTCCAAAGATGGAGTATCCTTAGAAGCACTCAACGCACTAGTTACTGAGCGATCTAAACAAATGGCAGACCCCCAATCATGTCTCCAAGGACAATGTTAAAGTACAAACCAGCTGTGACAGTGGGAGCTATTTTTGTTCCTAGTGTTATATTTTTCAGTGGAACTATTATTTTCGAATTGTGCCTGAATCTTCACAACAAACTTGATAAGAGAATAATTTTACTGTGAGGCAGTTACAAGCAAGCCTAATTTTGAAAAGTCTGCCAACATGAAGGTCAAGGATGGATATCAGATTTTTTCTTACAGCAAATTTCTGTGCAATGAATACTGCACATGGAATTCACAGAAAATTATTCCATATGATATCAATGAATTTAAGTGCACAAAGAAAGCTAATTTTCTAATGCTTTCATCACCAAAATCAGCAATTACGCAATGAGGAAATGTTGCTGAACTCAAGCATTTTGGAATATATATAACACCTAACTTCGAATTCAAGTTCTGGTCAATGTGCACACAAGGATATCTGAAAAATCAGTTTTGCATATTTTCTTTCACCAGTTCTGTACGGTTCAGGAGTAGCTAATGATATAAAGAATTCAATGAATTGTATTTTTTCCTAAGTTAAGTGGTAGATCATTTACCGAGAATCAAACAATAACACTTTTGAATATTCATTTATTGTTCCTGTTGCTGCAGCTCTATTGGGTTTCATTATGATGTTCGCATCAACAGCAATAACACTATTTCCATCTTATAAGCGTAAGATGGAGGTCATTTTATCTATAGCAAGAACAGTAGTGATCCCAGAACTGAACAATTAAATGCATAGCAGTAGTAATTTGTCGCCACTCAAAGACAGCTGCATGATCAATCTAACATGACCTTCCACTTTCTATCAGAAAAATATGAATTGAACCAGTTACTCATTGTACCATGAAATCAATTAACTTTAGATTTCTCCATAAGAATGATGGCATCTTGTAGTGCTTCGATAATTTCTGGGTAAATTCTAGAATCATTCGGCCTTCTACCATCTCGAACACATGATATTTTAAATACAAGTGTGAGAGAGCCTATCTACTGCGAGTCGCCTGTCTGTGTGTGCAGGTCCGAAGTGTGTAATAAGAAGACCGTAGACATGGCGGTTGAATGGCACCGACAAGTGTTTGCCGGTCGCGCCATGGAAGCCGTAGTGAAAGGACAAGGAGTGTTTATGTATTCTGTGCTGTTTTATGACTGACTATTGTAGTGGGAAAAAACAGTTGAAATCTTGTTAATTACTGTTCATTTTGGACATGGAGAGGTTAAGACGTGTGTTCAGATACACAATGAGAATGGATACACAATGAGAATGGACTTGGATTTTAAGCCAACCTTTTCTTACATGTAAATACTCTCTGTTTTTAACCTTTGGAGACATGAAGAGACTTACTTGATAGTGTTTATTTATGTGGCGAATGAGTCTTGTAAAAGTTTGATGTTCAAATATACGTTGAGAAGTTAAGCAAAAGAAACTGCGTACGTCTGTTTATTTTTATATGTAGAAAGAGTCTTGAGAAATTCCTGTTCCTAGCAGATATAATTCGGAGAAGAAGAGAAAAGGAGGATGCAGCAGCAAGCTAACCAGCAAGGAAAGTCGGCTCACCATCTCAAGTCAGTCTGTCATTACAGAAGTGGGATTTTGCACACATACTACGCCACTTTAAGTCGTCCAAAGCATTAGAATTTGTGTAGTGAAATGCCTCAGACTGCTCGCAAAGAAACACTGGCTCGCAAAAAAGCACTAGTGAGTGTATCTTGTCACCATGTACATTCAGATATTTTAATATGAGGTTAGCAAAATTCAAGATGGCATGTTCAGTGGAAAAGCTTTTTTGTGATTCAAATTCTGACTGACTCAGAATCTTATATTTGCAGAGAGGTCCAACCATACCTCAATACTCTAGCTTTTTCAAAACATTTCAGAAGTTAATACAGGTCCCAGGCCTTCTTCCCTTGTATCTGTGTGTAGTACAGTTTTGCATTTTTTATTGTAGATTTTTAAAACTGGACTCAATGAAAGGATAACCTTAAGTGTCTCAAACGTTCATCTCTACTCTTCTTCAAACTTGTATTCCTGATTATTCCTCAGTAAATCACTTGGGGTTTTAGCAATCATACAGTAATTCAGCTGCAACAGATATATATGAAAGCAATATACAAGGCGTCACAAGGGTGATGGTCAATATTCAGGGATATGACAGGCACGATAGTTTGAGCCAAAAAAGCCTAGTAAACATAGGCTCTAAAATGCATGTTTTATAAGCTATGAGCACTTCATCTTTGACACTGTGAAACAAATCTCTTCTACTGCATCCTCTTTGCTTTCCATATTTTGGCAGAAGGTAGTATGGGCCAAAATAAGAAAAAATTGTCTCGTAAATATTGCCTCTAAAACGCACATCTTAAGACCTATGAACATTTGTTCGGTAGAAGAGACCTGTCTTGCATTAGCGAAGATGAATAAGTGCTTATAGCTCTTAAGTTATGCATTTTAGAACCCATTTTACTGGATTTTTTTTTATATTGCTTTGGTCCATACTACCAAAAATAGCTGCTCCACTGGCAGAACTAATGTGCACTTAGTGCAATCGTTTTAGCATCATGATCAGCCTCATCTTAATGTTGCTATTAGGTGTCTTAACATGGAACAGGAGAAGGCACAGACAGCGCAGGGTATGGCTCACATTGGTGCCAGTTGAGTCTATCAATAGATAAGGTTTCACTAGGCATGGCCTGCACCCCAATAGGTGTGGGAAGGGGATGCTGGCAAAGATTATAGGTGATAGTGTAGTGGGCGGTGGTGGGATCACACATGGAAAAATTCCTGTAGTAATTGGTGTTAGTGCTACACCTTTTTTAGACTGAAGTCAGCTGATAGGTATCCCTGCTCAAAGGAAGTCCCTCTAACAAAGGAATCACCTCCAGAGGAGGTCAGGTATCTAAGTAGCGGAGGAATTAGCATATTTCATCAAAATACAAGAGGTATTAAATGTTGACTCAGACATTATTGGTATATGGGTGCACCACTTCAATAATTTGACAATTTGGAGAGTTCCTTTACCAAGGTTCAGATTAGCTGGTTGTTTTTCAAGACCTTTGTGGAGTGGCGGGAGTGGCTATGTACATAAAGAACAGTATTCCATTCGAGTCCATAGATGTATCACAGCATTGCACTGAACAGGTATTTGAACATTGTGCAGGGGCAGTCGAATTTAGTGAAACTAAACTTCTAATTGTTTTTGTTTATAGGTCCACTAACCCTGACTTCAGAGCATTTCTGCTCAAGCTAAAGAGGGTTCTCGGTTCACTTTATAAGAAGTGCCAAAAATTAGTTATATGTGGTGACTTCAATATTAATTTTGTATGTGACTGTGCACAACAAAAAGCATGTTGGATGATCTAAATTTATATGATCTGATGCAGACTGTGTGTTTTACAACCAGGGTGCAGGGGAACAGTAGCACAGTCATAGACAATATTTTTACTCATTCTTCATTACTAGATCGGCATTCTGTTAGTAAAAGGGTGAATGGCCTTTCAGACCATGATGCACAAATTTTAACTCTAAAAGATTTTTATACTCGAACAAATGTTATATGTAATTACAAACTATGTAGAAAAGCTAATCCAATGGCAGTAGAGAGTTTTTTAAACCTCATTAAGGGACAAGAGTGGCAGGATGTTTATAGTGCCAATAACATACATGATAAATATAATGCTTTTAATTAACACATTCCTCGTGCTCTTTAAATGTTGGTTTCATTAGAATGTTCTAAATTGGTAATAGCAGTAAAATGTGCATATATGGCTGACTAGAGGGATAAATATATCCTGTAGAACAAAGCAGGAATTATATCAAAATGTTAGAAGTAGTCACAATCAAGCTGCTATAGTCCACAACAAACAGTATTGTAAGGTGGGTGGTTGGTTTAAAGAGGGGGGAAGAGACAAAACTACTAGGTCATAGGTCCATTGTTCCAAATAAAACAATGCCACAAGGGTAAGAATAAAACAAGCGAGACTGACAATACAAAACGGAGAGAAAGGAAAAACCACAAGAATGATGGAAGGGCAACAAGCACTTAAATGGACAAAAGAGGAGAAGAAAACCACAGAAACACAAGAAGCAGATAGACGAGATTAAAATGACAAAACAGATTATCATGGCTGGCTGACTGTGAGAATAACAAGGAGAAGCCAGCCACTCTGCAACAGATTAAAACCTCCACCCTAAAAGCACTAGAGTGGAGGACACAGAGGGACAAAGGACATGCACTAAACCGTAGGTCAAATGATAGACTCCACCCTCACGAATAAAATGTAAAACTAAATCAGCCGATGAGGGGTTGTCAGATAAAATTAGCGGCAACGAGTCCGGTAACCAAAGATTTTGTTAAAGGACAGTCAAAGTGGGACAGTGCACCAGAATATGAGCCACTGTCAACCAGGTGCCACACCGACACTGAATCAAGTCTTCACGGCACAGGAGGTAGCCACGAGTCGCCCAAGCATGGGCATTGCAGAGCCAGCTGAGAACCACAGAGTCCCTGTGAGAGGCCTGCATGGAGGACTGCCACACATGTGTAGTCTCCTTAATGGCACACAATTGTGCATACCGAGACTACACTATTCCATCTCCCAGAGCCAAAAAACCTAAAGGCATAAAAACAAATGCAGGTCAGTTATTGGAAAGCCGATCTCCATTAGCAGTTTCCGTGTAGCCTGTTTGGCCAGCATGTCTGCAAGTTCGTTGCCTGGGTTTCTGACATGTGCTGCGGTCCACACAAACACCACTGAATGACTGGACCGTTCCAGAGCACAGATGGACTCCACGATGGTTGCTACCAAAGGATGACGAGGGTAGCACTGGTCAATAGCTTGTAGGCTGCTCAAGGAGTCAGTACACAGAAGAAACAACTCCCCAGGGCACGAACGGATATGTTCAAGAGCACAAGATATAGCCACCAGCTTGGCAGTGAAAACAATGCAGCCATTGAGCAAGGAATGCTGTTCAATATGTCCTTCATAGATATACGCAATGCCGACATGACCATCAGCCATCGAAGCATCAGTGTGAACCACTTCATGCCCTTGGTACTTGTCAAAAATTGAGAGGAACTGACAGCGGACAGCCGTGGGGTGAACTGAGTCCTTTGGGCCATGTGAAAGGTCCAGGCAGAACTGCAGCCTAGATGTACACCATGGAGGTGTACGCGAATGGATCTCGAGTATAGGTGGTAAAGGCAAGGACTCCAGTTCAGATAGAAGAGGTCAGACACGAACTGCAATTGTAAGCCCTGACATGGGTCCCTGACGTGGGAGATGAACTGCCGTGGGTGGGAAAATGAGACGATAATTTGGATGCACATGAGAACTATGAATGTGTGCAATGTAACTGATGAGCACTTGCGCATGTCTGACCTGCAATGGAGGGGCTCCAGCCTCCGTCAGGATGCTGGTCACCAGACCCAACCTAACTGCTCCCATTGCTAGTCGAACGCCACGATGGTGCACTGGGTCGAGTAAACGCAACACTGAGGGGGCTGTGAACCATAAACCAGACTCCCATAGTCAAGGCAGGATTGAACAAGGGCTCTGTAGAACTGCAGCAGCATAGAGCTATCTGCACCCCAGTTTGTGTTGCTCAGGCAGCAGAGGACATTGAGGTGGTGCCAGCACTTCTGCTTAAGCTGACGAATGTGAGGAAGCCAAGTCAATCGAGCATCGAAAACCAGTCCTAAAAATCTATAGGTCTTCACTACAGTGAGGGGATCATCAGAAAGGTACAGTTCTGGTTCTGGATGAACGGTACAACACCGAAAGAAGTGCATAACATACGACTTTGCAGCCAAAAACTGGAAGCCGTGGGCTAGAGCCCATGACTGCGCCTTGTGGATGGCTGCCTGTAGGTGCTACCCAGTAACACCAGTACTGGTGGAGCAGTACGAAATGCAGAAGTTGTCTGCATAAAGAGACGGTGAGACAGACGGACCTACAGTTGCCACTAGACCTTTAATGGCCACTAAAAATAGAGATACACTCAATACAGAGCCTTGCAGGACACCATTCTCCTGGATATGGGGAGAACTACAGGAGACACCAACTTGGACATGGAAAGTACGAAGTGACAGGAAATCCTAGAAAAAATCGGGAGCGGACCTCGGAGATCCCACTCGCGTAATGTGGCAAGGATATGATGTCGCCAGGTGGTGTCATACGCTTTTCGTAATTAAACAAAGAGGGCAACAGGGTGTTGGCGTCTGGAAAAGGCTGTTCAGATGGCAGACTTGAGGGACACAAGATTATCTGTGGTAGAACGACCCAGGTGGAAACCACCCTGGCACAGAGCTAGTATGCCACGTGACTCCAGGGGCCAATAGCTATCCACATCAAGCAGGTTTTTGCTGGGTTTGAGCATTTGTATGATGGTGCTCTCCCGCCAGTGCGATGGAAAGATGCCATTGCACCAGATCCGGTTGAACATCACAAAGAGATGTCATTTTTAGTCAGACGGCAGACGAGAGATGTTTAATCATCAGACTGTGGATCTGATCTGGCTCAGGAGATGTGTCGGGGCTATGTGCAAGGGGTGTCGGGGCTATGTGCAAGGGCACTGGGGAGCTCCCACTTAGTAAATGGGGCGTTATAGAGTTCACTGTGGCGTGTAGTGAACGAGAGGACTTTCCCTTCCAACCACTGTTTGAGAGTGCGAACGGCTGGGGGTAATTCACTGATGCAGAGGCTCAAGCATAGTGCTCAGCAAAGCGCTCTCTAATCGTGTTTGCGTCGGTAGATAACACGCCATTTATGTTAACACCAGGAACACCTGTTGGGGTCTGGTACCCAAAAACTCATTTGATCTTTGCCCAGACTTCGGAAGGTGACATATGGCGCCCAATGGTTGAGACTTATCTCTCCCAACACTCCTGTTTCTGTCTTTTAATAAGCTGGCGAACACGGGCGAGGTGCTCCAGGCAAGGGTGCCACTTACGCCGCTGTAGAGCTCGCCAACGCTCCTTAATTGCCTCAGTGACTTCCACTGGGGGCACCCTGAAACAATGAGGGATCGCACTTTTTACCACAGAAACGACCGTTGTAGTTACCTGCTCAACCACCACATCGAGATGTTACCATGTGAGGGAGATTCCGGTGACAGCAGAGATGAAAGCGTCCCAGTCTGCCTGGTTTAAAGCCCATCTGGGCAGGCATCCGTGGGCCTAATGCCGGAGCAGTGACAGGAAGATGGGGAAGTGGTCACTCCCAAACAGGTCATCACGTGCTCGTCAGTGGATAGATGGGAGAAGGCCATGACGGCAAACCGAGAGATCAATGGCCGAATATGTACCATGGTCCACATTGAAATGTGTGGAGGCACCTGTATTTAAGAGGCAGAGGTCGAGTTGTGACAGTAAATTTTCGACATCTCTGCCTCAGCAAGTTAGCACGGTGCCACCCCTCAAGGTGCTATGAGCGTTAAAATCTCCCAAAAGTAGGAAAGGTTTAAGGAGTTGATCAATCAGTGCAGCAAATGCATTCAGGGTTACTGCACCATCTGAAGGAAGATATACGTTGCAGACAAGTATTTCCTGTGCCATCCTTATCCTGACAGCCACAGCTTCAAGAGGGGTTTGAAGGGGCACAGGTTAACTGCATATTGAGTTCAGGACATAGACACAAACTCCACCTGACACTCTATTATAGTCACTACAGTTCTTGTAATATCTCCTATAGCTGCGGAGGGAAGGGGTCCATATTGCCAAGAACCAGGTTCCCTGGAGAGCAATGCAGACAGCAGGTGCAAAGCTTAAGAGCTGCCGTAGCTGTGCCAGGTGGTGGAAAAAACTGCCACAATTCCACTGGAGGATGATGTTATCATCAGGCTGGGAATGCATGAAGCATGCAAGGAGGCAGGTTATGCCTCAGGGTTACCTGATGCCACAGATTGAATATTTGTAGCCATTTCCATGGTGGATGAGGCATCAGTGAGATCCAGGTCTCCAGAAGGTGCTAAGATCTCCACTGCATCTTCAGATGCAGAATTGATAGGGAGTGGTGGTGTTGGGGCCACCAGAGGGTCCTGTTACTTAGCAGACTACTTCTTAGTTTGCTTGCTGTCTCGCTTCTCTTTAGGGGCTTGCTGGGAAGATTTCTCCAAAGCAGCTTCAGGCACAGAGGAAGACTGAAGCTCTTCGTCCAGCAGCTTTTGGCTCCTTGAGCCACTGGCAAGTGTCTGCCGTGGCATTAGTGAAAAACTTGAGAGAGAGGGCTCCAAGGGACCCCCTCCACACAAGAGGAGCCGAAGGAGGCTGTTGCTTCTCCGGGGCAGGGGGGAAGGGACTGGTGTCCACTGCATTTGGGGAGGGGGGGGGGCACTTGCTCATGAAGTAGGTGCTTTGGGTGAAACGGAGGAAGATTTGCCCCCTACCACCAAGGGGGCAGATGTATTCTGGTGGCCCGGAGGGTCCACTGTTCATGGCACAGAGTGAGGAACCACTGGCACTTGGGACAGCAATGATGACATAGCAGTAGTATATGTCGACGTCAACCAAATGGGGTATAATCTTTCAAATTTACGTTTAGCCTCTCTACATGTCGACCGGTCCAGGGTCTTTTACTCCATGATTTTCTGCTCCTTTTGGAGTTCTGAGCAGTCTGGCGAGCAGGGGTAGTGAGGCTCTCCACAGCTGATGCAAGTGGGAGGAGGTGCACAGGGAGTGTCTGGATGCAGTGGATGTCCGCAGTCTTGACATGTGGCGCTGGAAGTGCACCGGGATGACCTGTGCCAGAACTTCCAGCACTTAAAGCACTACATAGGGAGAGGGACGTGTGGTTTAACGTCATAGCAGTAAATCACCTTCACCTCTCCAGGCAGTGAATCACCCTCAAGGGCCAAGATGAAGGCACCAGTAGCAACTCTGTTGTCTCTGGGTCACCTGTAAACGCGTCAGGTGAAATGAACACCCTGCCGTTCTAAATTGGTGTGGAGCTCGTCGTCAGACTGCAAGAGGAGATTGCGATGGAAAATTATCCCCTGGACCATGTTGAGGCTTTTATGGGGAGTGAGGGAAACAGGAATATCACCCTTCTTGTAATAGGCGAGTAAGCTCGGGACTGGGCTGGGGATGCTGTCTGAATCAAGACTGCGCCGTTTCGCATCTTGGACAGCGCTGTCACTTCTCCAAACTTATCCTCAAGGTGCTCAATGAAAAACTGAGGCTTCGTAGGTAGAAAGGGGTCCCCATTAGTTCTGCTACAGACTAAAAACTGAGGTGAATATGGCTCTCTCCATTCTATAGCCCTACATTCCTCCCATGGTATAATGAGGGAGGGAAATGATATAGGATCATAACTGTCGGCACTGTATTCGATCTCGCCCTACTTATAGGCTGCTTATACCGTATGGTCACCAGCAAGAGATGACTTAGTCTGCTTCATTGTGGGTCATCCTTCCTGATGGCACCCACTCCGATCAGGGGCTCTCCCCACGGGTGCCACCCAGCCACACCAATGGCCAACAGGCATGATGGCCATTGCTGGGAGTCCTGATGAACCAGGAAGACAGGGCATACATGAGGAGTTTACAGATCAGGCATCAGCAGTGCAATCCCTGTGTTGTCAGGGGGCTACCACCAAATGGGTACATGACAGCCCTACCACAACAGACTGGCTACCATGCTGGATATTGGGCACAGAGACATCCAATATTGTCATGGGGGCGAAAGACGACAGGAGACAATGGAAGAAGATGACATAACCCAGAAAGTGTCCTCGCTCAAATAGTTGAATCGCAGGTGGCGATGCAAAGCCACAACAAGAGATTCAGGAGATCGAATTTAAGGTCACTATGGATAACTCATGCACCACATAAGGCATTCTTCCCCATATGGCCCGCACTTCTGTAGAATTTTGAATATGGCAGGTCAAACCATAGACTGGGATTTACTCATAGGGCCGAAAAGTGAGAGACTCCTTTTAGTCGCCTCTTACGACAGGCGGGAATGCCTCAGATCTATGCTAACCCCCAGACCTGCAGGGGAGTATTGTAATGTGCTTAAAATGTTATTAGGTAGGCAAAAACTATGTGGTACACAGATAGGATAGCTAATTCACAGGACAATATTAAAACCAATGGTCAGTCGTGAAGGAAGTGTCTGGTCAGCAGCACAAGGTAGACGTCATAAGGTCAGTTCATAGTAAAAATATTTCTGTTACTGATAAGTCAAATATATGTAAAGTATTCAAGAATCACTTTCTGAGCATTGCTGGTGAATTAAATAAAAACTTAGTTTCTACAGGGAATCATATAACTCTCTTGGAAAATTGCCTTTCCAAGACTGATATCTGAAATATTCCTCTGTGATACTGACACAGGGGAGATTGAGTCAATAATTAAATCAAAGAAAACTAAGGACTCTCATGGATATGATGGAGTGCCTAGCAGACTATTACAGTATAGTGCTGCACATGGTAGCCCTGTTCTTAGCCACATTTGTAATTTTTCCTTTAAGTGTGATTAGTTTACCAAACGATTGAAGTACTCAGTAGTAAAGCCGCTTTATAAAAATGGAGAAAGGGTTAATGTAGACAATTTTAGACCCATTTCTGTGCCATCAGTGTTTGCTAAAGTTATTGGAAAGGCTGTGTATGTAAGGGTAATTTATCATTTTACTTCACATAATTTGCTGTCAAATGTGCAGTTTGGTTGTAGAAGTGGTTTGACAACTGAAAATGCTATACTCTTGTTTCTCTGAGAGGTACTGGATGCATTAAACAAAAGGTTTTGAACCCTAGGCATCTTTTTTGATTAAATTAAAGTGTTTGATTGTGTTGATCACAAAATATTGCTCCAGAACTTGAACCATTATGGGATGCGGGGAGTAGCTCACAATTAGTTCAACCCTTACTTTAACAACAGACAGCAACAGGTCATATCCAGTGTTGAGAATGGCTATGATGTGGGGCCTGAGTGGGGTACAATCAAATGGGGGATGCCACTCCTATTCCTTATTTATATAAATGATATGCCCTCTAACATTACAGGTGATTCTAAAATATTTCTGTTTGCTGATGACACTAGCTTGGTAGTAAAGGATGTGTGCAACATTGACACTGTTTCAAATAGTGCAGTTCATGGTTTGCAGAAAATAAACTAACACTAAATCTCAGTAAGATTCAGT
The DNA here is from genome assembly GCF_021461385.2 of Schistocerca piceifrons. Lineage (NCBI taxonomy): Eukaryota > Metazoa > Arthropoda > Insecta > Orthoptera > Acrididae > Schistocerca > Schistocerca piceifrons. Next base: position 307,152,273 of record NC_060139.1, on the reverse strand, counting down.
TTTTACAGTTTCTAACACACAATTCAACAAACCTCGATTTTTTAATTTCACAGAATGGGCATGTGATTAGTGAAACTGAACAGTTACAATTTCTAGGTTTTCAGATAGATAGTAAACTGTCGTGGAAAGCCCACGTTCAGGATCTTGTTCAAAGATTTAATGTGAGATTTAACAGTCCACTGAAACCCATTTAAAACACATATTTTTCAATCCAATTTGAAATAAACAGGAATCAATTATGTAAAAAAACGGGTAGTGGTATGGGAAAACCTATACTTATAAAATTGTTACAATGAAACTGGTTACTAAATTATAATTGTATTGAAGCATATAGGTACTGTAATTGGTAGGAATATTTAGGATTAATGTAATTAGGTGAAATCTGGAACAAATGATCGAGTACAATGGTCAAAGTCATTTCTTTGAAACTGAGATGGATTTGTGTTAAAACAGTATTTAAATTAAAATCTGTGGTATTTAAAGGAAAAACCAACTGAGAGAATCAAAACTGATTAGAAAATTAAAATGTAATTAGCAAAAATGTTATAAATGTTATTAGTGGCACGTAAACATAGTCAGTTCTTTAGGGGTTTTGTCAATAATGAATAAAAGACCTATTTTGCCACATTCAATGGGAGACTTGGAAACATATACATTGGTAGGAACATTTTCCGAACCATATATCTTTTGTACTTAATAAAAATAGTAAAAATATTGTTAATATTTCATATTTTGAGCATTTGTACACTCTTAAAATGTTATATGCTTGAAAATTCATCTATGTATTTGCTCTATTAGCGCTAGTGCAACTGTTGAAATGAGTCATTAATTTTGAGGTAATACCGAGGATTGTTCGGAATTGTATACAAAAGGGGCAGCCACGTAGGCACAAGAAGGTCAGTACTTTATGATTATTCGATGAAGTAAGGTGTACGTCAGTGTCTTATGAGATTTTGTACATGAAGCATGTAATTGCTTACTGCGTACTTTATGTAAATTCATGCAGTAAGCATGTCAGACTTGGCAAATTGTATGAAATATGTAAGAAGACTGATCTGTTATTACACTAGTCTACATAAAATGGTTAAAAACTAGATGATATAATAAAAAGAAGGTCCGAAACATAATGTTCAATTTAGTCATTCTTGGCATAAAGCACCAAGTTACAGTGGACATACAGTAACTCAGTGACTGTTGCAGCAGCGGATCTACAAAAAGGAATGGATGAGTCAACCCCACAATATTATATGAATTTTAATATTTAATTTTCCAGTATTTGGTTTGACAATTCTTTTTGAGATGTACTGAAGTTGCATTATTAGCAAATAGTAGTCTACTTCGCTTATTTTCATTCGTTTATGACATATGGGATTATATTTTGGAGAAAATCTTCCCATTCTCAAAGGACATTTTTGGCTCGGAAATGGGCGGTTCGGGCAATAAGTGGTGTAAAGTTGCGAACCTCTTGTCAACCCCTGTTCACTAGTCTGCACTTTCTGACATTGGCCTCTCAATATCTGTCGTTTCTTGTTAACAATATCATCCTTTGTGCATTTGGATTGCACTTCGTTGACTCTTGTGCAGAAAGGTGTGCAGTATACTGTTGCATCCATTTTGAAGAAGCTACCTCAAGAATAAAAAGAACTTAGCAGTAATCCACATGCTTTTCAAATCAAAACTGAAGAGTTTCCTCATAAGTCGCTCCTACTATTCTGTCAAGGAGTTCCTTGAAAAATTAAGGTGATTCCTGCATTATATTGTTGATTGCATCTACATAAACTTATACTTACTTACTTACTTACTTATTTACTTACTCATTGGTCATACCGGACTCGAGAGTCCATTACCGCAGCAACGTATTTTCGCCATCTGTCCCTGTCTTGGGCTATTTCCTTCCATTCACCTTCAATACCTAGGCTCCTCAAATCAGCCTTCACATTGTCCTCCCATCTATGCCTCGGTCTCCCCACAGGACGTTTTCCTTCTAGGTGCCCTACCAGTACTCTGCGCGCTGCCCTGCCCTCATCCATTTGAGCTACGTGACCCGCCCATCGCAGCCTATGTGATTTAATAATACTGATTATGTCAGGGCTTGAATAGAGTTCGTGAACCTCTTCGTTATGCAGTTTTTGCCACTCTCCGCTAATGTCATCCCTTTTTGGTCTGAAAATTATCCTCAAAATTTTGTTTTCAAATACTCGAAACGGCTTTTCATTTTGCACAGCGAGAGACCAAGTCTCACACCCATACAGCATAACTGGTACAATAACAGTTCTGTATATTCTAATCTTTAAATTCCTAGACAATATCCGTGATGAAAGTAATCTATTCAGTGAGAAGTAGCACGCATTTCCCGCCCGTAATCTCTTCTTCAGTTCAGATTCAATCTCATTTCTCGAAGTGATGTCCACGCCTAGATACTTAAATGTGTTCACTTTTTCAAACTGCATGTCTCCAACTCTTAACATTTCCTGATCTACTGCTGTTGGCATTCTAGTAGTAACCACGTATTTAGTTTTGTCTTCACTTATCCTTAGACCTACATCTTCACTATCCTTGATTAACGCATTTGCATTTGCTGTTACAGATTCTTTCCTATTGCTAATGATGTTTAGATCATCTGCATACCCTAATATCTTAATATTTCCATTTAACTCCACACCCTCTGAATTATCTGTTGCCATCTGTACAATATATTCTAGGACTAAATTAAAAAGTAGTGGACACAGGGCATCTCCCTGCTTAAGTCCGTTCTTTATTACAAATTCTTCCGACTCCAATTTCTCCACACGTACTCTACCTTTTGTGTTTTTCAAACTCGCTTCTATAAGTCTAACATACTTCTTTGGTATTCCAAGTTCCAAAAGAATTCTGTACAATTTTGACTGCTATACAGAATCATATGCTTTTGTAAAATCTATGAAAAGATTATGAACTGGTTTATTGTATTCCCATTTCTTTTCCAAAATTTGACGCAGGGTGAATATTTGGTCTATAGTTGATCTGTTCCTCCGAAAGCCGGCTTGGTAATCCCCCATAATTTCATCTACTTAGCAGAATATTCGAGAAAATTTTGGAACATACTGGTAATAGCGATATCCCTCTAATTGCTACAATCCATTTTGTCACCTTTCTCAAAATTTGGAATCAGAATCGACTCCTGCCACTCTTCAGGTATCATCTCTGAGTTCCATACTTTAGTTATCACTTTGTGAACTACTTCCACCAATTTCTGTCCCCCATTTTAACTAATTCTGCAGTTATGCAATCTGATCCTTGTGCTTTATGGTTTTTCAATTTGTTGATTGCATCTCTTACTTCCTTTAACGTTGGCTCAGGTATCTGGGGTTCTGCTTTATGTATTTCGTACGCCTGCTCATTCCTGCTTCCTGATGTACATTTAATAGATGCTCAAAATACACCCTCCATTTACTTAATATAGCACTGGGGTCTGTCAGTATTTCCCCAGCATCCCCTCAAAGTGCATTTGTCCTAGCCTTGAAGCCCTTCCTATACCCATTTATGTCTAGGTAAAGTTCCTTAATGTTTTTTTTTGTATTACTGTTTGTTTCCATTTTTGTAATTTTATTGTTCAAATAATCCCTCTTCTTAGCCCGTAGCCTACGACCAACTTCCCTTCTGAAGTTCAAGAACTTCTCTCGTTTTCTGTCTCCCATTCTATCGCAATCTAATCACGCTTTTCTCCTTTCCTCTACCAATTTCTTGCATTCCTCATCAAACCATAGTTTCCTCCTGTTCTTCTTAATTGTACCTATTGTGACCTTCGCTGCCTCTTTGATATTATTCCTCACAGTGATCCACTGTTTATTTACATCCTTGTCTTGATCTTCATGTGTCCTGAGAGTATCAAACCTATTTGAAATTTCTATCATGTACCTTCTTCTAAAGTTTTCATCATTTAGCTTGTCAGTGTCGAACCTAAGAAGTTCTGCATTGTGGCACCTTGATGTTGCTCTAGATAGCCGTTGGTGAACTTTGGCAACTACAAGAAAATGATCAGAATCGCAGTCTGCTCCCCTGAAAGTCCTAACATTTTCTATACTAGTGTGCCATCTTCAATCTACAAGAACATCATCAATTTGGTTTCGGGTGTGTCCATCCGGAGAGACCCAAGTTGCTTTATGAATGTCCTTCCTTTTGAAATATGTGCTCTCAACAATCATGTCTTTTGAAACAGCAAAATTAACCACCCTTGTGCCATTATCATTCGAAATGTTATGCAAACTTTCTTTCCCAATTGTAGGCCGGAATGCTTCCTCCTTCCCTATCTCCGCATTAAAATCACCTATGATTAATTTTGTATCATACGAGGAGAACTCGTCTCATAGTTGATATAGTTCTTCATAAAAGCCGTCTTAAACAACCTCTTCAGTGTCCTCAGTTGGTGCGTGTACATTAATTACCACTAGTCTATTCCATCTACCGGACAACACTATAACTGATAGTCGGTCACTAATGAACCTTATATCTCTGATTGCGTGAAGCACTTTTCTCTGTACTGCGAAACCTGTTTCGAAACTGTGAGCTTCCGCACCTCCATAGAAAAATGTATAGTTACCCCTCTTTATGCTACCCTCCACCTGCCACCGAGTTTCTTGAATAGCTATAATGTCTACATCGTATCTGTCTAATTCGTCTAATAATGTCTGGAACGTTCCTGGCCTGTTCAAACTTTTAACATTCCATGTTCCCAAACTGAAAGTACCTTTCGGCCTGAATCTCTTCAAAGTAGGTTCCGCCCGGAGATCCGAATGGGAACCTAGTTTACCTTCGGAATATTTTACTTCAAAGGGACCCATTCCCATTAATGTTGCTGATTCTTGATGAATAGATTTGATAGTAAGAGAAGAAGCAACAGGGATGGTTCATCACGCCATCGCCTGCTCCCCACCGGCTGTCCGCGACTGCTTATTTTTTGTATTCGCAGCTACCCTTCATATCTGAAGGCCATATCCCCTATCCGCAACCTGGGGACGCGCTGTGCCGTGGTGGTCGGGGCCCACGAGACAGACATAAACTTATGGCTTGTCTTTTTTTGGTTTCATAAACATTTTATTTTATCCATTATTACTTTTATGTTGTAATTTCATGTAATGACATGTTCCATGACCTTGGAGATTTGCTCATCAATTTGGTCCTACAGAACTAGACATGTACAATAAAAAATAAATAAAAAACAAAGAGCTTGCAGAAGAAGAGACTTTTTTTCACAGTATCAAAGATGAAGACGTCCTCAAAGCTCTTTAGGTGTGCAGTTTAAGGCTCATGTTTACTACTCTTTATTGCATCGAATGATCATTCCTGTCATGTCCCTGAATACTGACCATTCCTCCGGGGACATTCTATATATACAAGCAAAGAATTAGGATGAGGCACTTCAACAACACTGAAAACTGCAGCACAACACAGATTAGGAATTAATTTTGCAAAATGCCATTTCTTGATGAAAACTGTTGATTTTCTTGGACTTGTTACACAATGTGGACAAATGTGATATGTTCTAAACTCTTCTGAATCAAAAACTATTGCAGCAATATGGAGTTTCCTAGGACTCCTGGGATACTTTAGAATGTTTACCTCATACTGCTTTACATCTGATAAAGCTGGCTGTAGAAATTTAAAAATTTACAACCAAAAGTACATAACTGCACTACACAGAGATTAAAGGAAAGAAGGCCTGGGAGCTGTGTTATTGCAAAAATCTCCTGATGATGACAAATTCCATCTAGTCCCTTACATAAGAAAAACACTGCACGTTCTTCATGTCAGACAATATATAGGGTGTTACAAAAAGGTGCGGCCAAACTTTCAGGAAATATTCCTCACACACAAAGAAAGAAAATATGTTATGTGGACATGTGTCCGTAAACGCTTACTTTCCATGTTAGAGCTCATTTTATTACTTCTTTTCAAATCACATTAATCATGTAATGGAAACACACAGCAACAGAACGTACCAGCATGACTTCAAACACTTTGTTACAGGAAATGTTCAAAATGTCCTCCGTTAGCGAGGATACATGCATCCACCCTCCGTCGCATGGAATCCCTGATGCGCTAATGTAGCCCTGGAGAATGGCGTATTGTATCACAGCCGTCCACAATACGAGCACAAAGAGTCTCTACATTTGGTACCAGGGTTGCGTAGACAAGAGCTTTCAAATGCCCCCATAAATGAAAGTCAAGAGGGTTGAGGTCAGGAGAGCGTGGAGGCCATGGAATTGGTCCACCTCTACCAATCCATCGGTCACCGAATCTGTTGTTGAGAAGTGTACAAACACTTCAACTGAAATGTGCAGGAGCTCCATCGTGCATGAACCACATGTTGTGTCGTACTTGTAAAGGCACATGTTCTAGCAGCACAGGTAGAGTATCCCGTATGAAATCATGATAATGTGCTCCATTGAGTGCAGGTGGAAGAACATGGGGCCCAATCAAGACATCACCAACAATGCCTGCCCAAACATTCACAGAAAATATGTGTTGCGTGCAGATTCTCGTCAGCCCACACATGTTGATTGGGAAAATTTACAATTTGATCACGCTGGAGTGAAGCCTCATCCGTAAAGAGAACATTTGCACTGAAATGAGGATTGACACATTGTTGGATGAACCATTCGCAGAAGTGTACCTGTGGAGGCCAATCAGCTGCTGATAGTGCCTGCACACGCTGTACATGGTACGGAAACAACTGTTTGTCCCGTAGCACTCTCCATACAGTGACGTGGTCAACGTTACCTTGTACAGCAGCAACTTCTCTGACGCTGACATTAGGGTTATCGTCAACTCCACAACGAATTATCTCGTCCATTGCAGGTGTCCTCGTCGTTCTAGGTGTTCCCCAGTCGCGAGTCATAGGCTGGAATGTTCCGTGCTCCCTAAGATGCCGATCAATTGCTTCGAACGTCTTCCTGTTGGGACACCTTCATTCTGGAAATCTGTCTCGATACAAACATACCGCGCCACGGCTATTGCCCCTGCTAATCCATACATCAAATGGGCATCTGACAACTCCGCATTTGAAAACATTGCACTGACTGCAAAACCACGTTTGTGATTAACACTAACCTGTTGATGCTACGTACTGATGTGCTTGATGCTAGTACTGTAGAGCAATGAGTCGCATGTCAACACAAGCACCGAAGTCAACATTACCTTCCTTCAATTGGGCCAACTGGCGGTGAATCGAGGAAGTACAGTACATACTGACGAAACCAAAATGAGCTCTAACATAAAAATTAAGCATTTCCGGACACATGTCCACATAACAGCTTTTCTTTATTTGTGTGTGAGGAATGTTTCCTGAAAGTTTGGCCGTACCTTTTTGTAACACCCTGTATGTCCATCTTACTATACTTTCAGCAGACTAGGTGAAGTAGTGTAAGCGTGTCTGTTGACTTGAAGTGGAGTACTGTAGAGCTCAGTGGGATTTCGTTCTTCATGGAGCTTACAATTACAGTCACAACCACCACTGATGATGCCAAATTAACATGAGATGATGATAAAGCCCTTAATGGAACTGATAAGACGTGATAATACTCCCTTAAGCTCAACTTCCGTGATATATTTCCAAAATGAACAAAAAAGAAAATATCACTAGATGTCCAGGCCATGTTGACAATGGATGTATTGTCCACTAAGAAGCCAATGGCAGACAGTGATGAAGTGAACATGGTGTACCTCTTGGTATGCAGTACTCCATCGTATGTTCACAGGCATGATGGGCATTGCATAATTCTTGTCAGGCTGGATAATCTCAGATAAATTGAGGCTAAATTAACTTGGAGAACACTGACTGCAAGCTTGAAGAATTAGCTGAAGAAGACTTGGAAAATGACAAAAGTTTACATGGGCCACAGCCAAGGAAAGATGTTGACAAAATTGCACTATGAGGAAAAGTGGCATTTTGCCAAAAGATAGATGGAAAAAATGGCTGTGCTTCTTGAAGCGGATGCCAAATTATTCAGTCTTTATGTAACACTTCCAGCAACATTTGTTACCCAGCACTGGGTTCCCACCAGGAACTTGCAACTGATGTACAGAAAACCTTATCACATTCCATATTTCTTTAAACCCATAGTGGAGGTACTGGTAAACCAGTAGTTCTAAGACAGAATTATAGAGGAACGAATGAGTCTGAGGGAAGCACCAACAGTGCTCACACTTAAGAAATGAATATATGGGGACAAGTGTATCATTTCTGGTGTGACTATAGGTAGCTGAATTAATGTATAGTATTTGATGTATCTCCATTACCAAATATTACAGACAGCCTGAACAACATTGGATGATGCAAGTATTTTACTACCAAGGATCAATGTTGCAACATGGCCTTTGGATTAAAAAATGCCCCAGAGTGATTCCATTGTCTGCTAGATAGTGAGTCATGAGGACTCTAAGCTCGGGGATTGTCTGCCTATTTAGGTGACATTATTATTTTCTCTGGGGGAAACTGCCCAACATGTTGCAAAGATTGCACAGCTTGATAGATCAATGAGGATGATAAAGGAAGGTAATATGGGCTCAATAGCCTTACAACTAACAAATCCTTATAATCAGCGAACAAGCAGTAAATTCTTACACGTAATATAGGGTAGAGGCAGTTCAATGACTGTGCCACATGATATTACTTCTAAAATACAATGAACTAAGAGTTATGGTAAAGGAATATGAGGGACCTCTCCACATAAAGGTAGAGCATCAAGAAGCATGCAGGGTAGGGCACCCAGGCTCCCCTGGGACACAAATTGTGATGTAAAATGTGCCCTCACCCCTTGTACATGCACTAGTGTGCGTCATATTAAAAAATGAAAAAGTCATTCAACATAGAATGGGTGATACAGATTGATTTCAAGTATAGGAAGATAGTATGAAGATTGGTCACATGCTGGTCATCCACTAGTCTTCATATTTTTGTAAGATATGGTGTCTGAGAAGCATCCACTCTTAAGCTTCCATAAACAGTGGTGGTAGCAGGTCCCTGTTGAGGCTTCCTTATTTTCCATGACACTTATGAGGCTCCATGTCCAGACATGGTGGCATGTCTATTGTGGAGGTCATATAAAAGTTCATGAATGGGTAAGACTAATTGGATGAATTGGAGAGTAATTATCAATCATCTTACAACTACTGAGGGAATAATTACACAACAGCATATTGTTGGTCGGTTGAGGCTTTAAATGTGTGAGAGTTATCCATATTGCTACTACATCTACAATGTAGATACTGCACATAAAGGGTTGCAAGAGATTAGATTAGATTAGTACTTGTTCCATAGATCATGAATACGAAACTTCATAATGATGTGGAACGTGTCAGGTTAATAAAAGGTGTCTATACAAGATGTTACATTACACAAAATATTACATGACACTCAATTTTTTTTTTGTGAGGGTTGGGAAATTACCCACTTACTATATCCAAAACTTCATCTAATGATTAGGAGTTGCCATTAATAAATTCTTTTAATTTCCTTTTAAATGCTATATGGCTATCTGTCAGGCTTTTGATGCTATTAGGTAAGTGACCAAAGATTTTTGTGGCAGCATAATTTACCCCCTTCTGAGTCAAAGTTAGATTTAACCTTGAGCATTGTTCATACAAATTTTATTCAATAAAAGGTACAGCCAATTGCTCATTGTACTTTTAGTCATCAGTATGTATTGGACTCAACACTGTATGTCCACAGAGGAGCAAATATAACCTACAGTGAATAATAGCGTCTGTGTGGTCCTGGGCGACATTTCTGAGGCATATTCGTACAGTGGGCTGGAGAACACAGAAAAGGAGAAGTTGTGACTGTGAGGTTGGCAGGCGTGTGGTCATGCAGAAATAGAACTATTAATGCATTTTTTCTAGTCCAATCAGAACTGTTCTCAGTGTTTTCAAATGATTCATAAGCTGGCAGATGTCAGGATTCTGGAAAAGTATTTAAGATAACTAGCCTACAACCAGTCTCAAGCACATATGGGGTGAACCCAAAAATAAGGTCTCTATTTTTTTTTTAAATATAGAGAAACATTTATTTACAATAAATTTCATATAGTTTTGAAGATTGAACATTTTTCTATTTTTCCACAAAATCGCCATTTCGATCGCTGCACTTTTGTAAATGCTATAACAGTTTTTGTATGCCCTTATCGTAGCATCCCGACACCATGCTATTGAAGAAGCACTGGACCTCATTTTTCAATTGTCGTCATCACTGAAGTGCCTTCCAGCCAAGAGTTCTTTCAACTTGGGAAACAAGTGGTAGTCATTGTGTGCCAAGTCCAGACTATAATGTGGATCGTTGATGGTGCCCCATTGAAATTGTTGCAGAAGGTTCACAGTTTGATTGGTGATGTGGGGGCGAGCATTGCTGAAGAGAAGGCTTATGCCCTTGGTTTAACACCTGACGATACCTGTTGGCATTTATTGTTGCCCCAGGAAACAAAGTCAACCAACAATATAATCTTTCGATCCGCAAGTTCAGCTGCCATGACTTTACTGGCAGACTGTGTTCTTTTGGATTTTTGCGGCATGAGTGAATCAGAATGGCACCACTCACATGACTGTTGTTTGGTCCCATGTGCAAAGTGGAAATCTCAGGTTTCATCAACTGTGACTACTGAATCTTTTCATCTGCTTAGCATTGAAGAAACTGCCAGAAGTTTCAAGGTGTTGCCATTTGTAATCTACTGTCAGCTTTATTTGGACCCATCTGAAATTTTGACACTTCAGTTGAAAGTCCAGTGAATGGTGCTTCGAGAAACCTCAGGAACAACATTGCAGAGATTTCAGAGCTCATCAGGACTGATCCGCCGATCTCAAAGCACGAGCAACAAGAGTTCCCTTACATTTGGCTGCCAAGCCAAGACTGAAAGCTCCAGTGGATCTGCAGTGGTTTCTGCAGAGAGTGGAGAAACAAGGGAAAAACAGTGTGGCCAACTGCCACACAAACAGTTTTCCTGTGGCCCCAGTACTTTGCACACCTTACTTCTGGGCTTAACCTCATAATTAGTCCAGTGTTCTTGATGGCATACCTTCATTGGTGGAATGCCTGCTTTTGAAAGAAGACTATCAACATGGCTTGTGCAGAAAGCTCCAGTTGCAAGGTGGACTCCATTGTGCTGCATGGAGCCCAGCAGGCCTAAAATGGAAGCTGCTACTGACCCATATGGGACACATCCATTGGCTGATTGAGTTAAAATAAGCGACTTTTAAACTTTTACTTGAAACTGTTGATCTGCTCTCCAAGATATCTTTCCAAGAAAGCTAATGGAATCTGATATTGATATACAAGTTGTCTTGGGCTGCTTTATGCGTAGTAACCATGTCAGTCTGTTTTCAAACTACAGTCTTACAAAGCAAAAGTTGTACAGCATTTCCAGCAGTAGGTTATCCAGATATAATTCTGGATGTGTGTGGGTGGGATACATTCTGCTTAAGGGCATAGCATAGGATTTTGTAGGACAAAAACAGTAACCATGATTTTACACACATACCATGTCTTACACATGGGCAGTTGCAGATGACGATCTGCTGAGTGTTGTGTCATAGAACTACAGAATAAACAGAAGTTATGAACGTACAAGGCCGACGATACATTTGGTCCCACAATAGTGGTAATTGGTAGCTTTTGATTGTAAGAGGTGATCTTCCAATAACCATGATTGTTGCAGTATAACACACAAGGTGAAGAAGAGGAACACCAGTGAGTTCAGCTATATAGCAGGAATATTTATTACAATTACATCGTATTAGTGCTAAAAGAGGGGAGGGGAGTTGGGGCAACAAAAGTGAAAGCCAGTTCGGTTGTATCACTGTTTCTTCCGTAGTTTCCCACAGGACTGGTGTGATATCCATACTATTCTAATATAGGGAACAAGGTCAAATGACACTACAAAATGTGTATTTCATTTATATAATTTTTTTCTTTCTCTTTGATGGATTTTAATTTTTGTTACAATTTGATGGGCCACATAGCTGGATATCAGAATGCCTGGATCTTTCTATGGTGCAGTACTTCTACCCCTTTCTCCCATTAACTGTTATTTGTGTGAGAGTCACTTAAAATACAGGAGGAAGACGTCCCAGGGGGGGGGTTGTTCTCCTCTTCAGCAAGACCAGTGACGCATGAGGGGGGGGGGGGGGTGTTCTCCAGTTGCATCAGCAGGCTGGTATGGGTGGTGTTCATGCGAGGACATAATTTCTGGCTACAATGGTTTCCAAAACAGTATTGGCTAATTTACCAAGTATAACTTTTGGGTCATTCCATGTCAATTCAACCAATTTGAGAAAATGTTCCAGCTGATAGTCTCAGATTTGGCTGAAATTTAGCACACCAATGCTACCAAGTGTGGAACACTCATGTACAAAATTTTAAGTTCCCCTGCCAATTAGTTCCAGAATTATGACTTGTGAAAGAAGGTGGCATGACCCAGAAATAGCAACCCGCATATGGCAATCTATCTTCAGACCCAACTTCAGGTCTTAATAACTTTGGAACTATACCGCAAAGTCCAATGAAATTTTTACAACCCAGTAACATCCACTTAGAGAAGACATTCTATTAATCCAACAACATATTTCTGAGGGAAAATAAAAAAATCCAAAATGTGATTAAAAAATGTAATACGTTAAAAGGTACATATTGTAGGTGCTCTCTATGCCAAATATAATTCACTCAAAAAGGGTATAAATTTTTTTGTGGTAAACTTAATGTGGCCTAAACACACACACAACTCATCTTGCCCATATCAGTCACACAAACAGTAACATACACACGAAAATATAAAAATTTGGAAAATTACCTGAAAAACATGGATTTTCTAAGTGTGGTAGCACAAAAGTGACAAGTGATATCCAAGCCAAATTTCAAACACCGCATAAGTAGACCATAATATAATATGTGGAAAATTTCAACTTGTTATTGCAAGGCATTTGTGTACAATAAAAGTTGACAATTATATTTGGTTACGTTTCTTTAACATGATTTAGCAAGTAATAGTGATGATGCAGACAGCTTGTTTCAGATAAAGCCGCAGCAATTGTTGGGAACCATTAGGCAAAAGAAAGTTAAACAATGGTAGTTTTCAGGGACAGAATGAGTCATTGTTAGGCAGGAACAATAAAGGAAACAAGCAACAATTACAGGTTACTCATGTTTTTAAGATTCTACTTCAGACTGGTCAGTACTGTTGTGGAAAGTCAGTATGGAGGCAGAAGAGTGTACTAGTGGTGCTTTTGTTCAAACAAGTTGCAGTATCTGAATGTCATAAAACAACATTGGAACAAAATGTGGCATTCGCTTTGTACTGTATGATCTGGATGAATCAGACCAAGATTTGTTGCTATGGAGATCCTGGATACACCATGTGGGCACAAGAAGTACAGTTCCAGGAAACTTTAGTGTTTGTTATCATCATATGAAAGTGTTTCTGGATAAGTATTCTTTCCTACAAAGAAGTTGTTTTGATCCATTTCGGATTCATAAGAAGACAGTGAAATGTAGCCTCAGAGAAATTGATATAAAATCAGTGTTGGAAGTGAATCAGTGCATGGGACTTAATATGAAACCAGGACAAAAGTTATGTTCCAGGTGTGTTACACTGCTAAAAAATTAAGAATATTCTGATAATTTACATGACAGTGACGAAGAGTATCAGCCATCTACCACCACAGTGGATCAGCAATTAAATACTTCAGGGACTGCTCTTGGTTTGTCTCCCATGAAGTTGGGAAAAGAGACAGGCCCAGCTATGGTAGAAGAAAACTACAAGAAGCTCAAATGGAATTAAAACACAAAATAGCTGACACGCTAATGGTGGAAGAGGAAGAACTATCTGCTCCAAAGGAACAGAAATCATGCCAGAAATGCTCTGCTTTGGACAAAATTGTGCATAATTTGAAAGAAAAATGTGCCATATCCACACGGCAGAAAAAAGTAGCTATTCTTACCCTTGCACCTTCCAGCTCGTCTATTGACCAAACTGCAAAGGAATTCAATGTTTCTACATATATGGTAAAGCAAGCTAGGAAAATAACAGCAACCCAAGGAGTGCTTCCACAACTGGCTCAGGGTAAGCAATCGAGTTCAGAAATAAAGGCGCTAGTGTCAGAGTTTTATGAAAATAATGACTACAGCCGAATAATTCCTGGAAAAAAAGACTATGCAACGGTGAAAATGGGAAATGTACATGTACAGATGCAAAAAAGACTGTTGCTATGCAACATATCAGAACTATATGCAGAATTCAAGGAAAAGTATCCCAATACCAAAGTAGGTTTATCATCTTTTTTCAATCTTTGGCCAAAATGGGTTGTGCCTGTAAGTGCAAGGGACACACCCAATGTTTGTGTATGTGAGACCCATCAAAATGCTAAGCTGATGTTTGCTGCTATAAAGGATTCTGGTCTGGTCGACCACTACCTCCATGGCCGTTGTCAGGGCTAAAACTGCCTGTTGTAAACTGGCGAGGCTCCCACTTTTTATATGCAAAGGCCGGCTTCTGATTGGTTGGAGTAAGTCATAGCAACAGTGATATGGCACGTAGTGAAGTGGTGCCCTCTACTTCCATAGATGTAGTTTCTATCCAGCATTGCTTGCAGTGCCATCCCTTGAATCAGGAGGTAAAGTGCGGGAAGTTATCCTCTGCAATTTTTCTTTATCCAGTGCACTCTTCCAGGTGTTGCTAAGTGCATAGACGTTGTCTCTGTTAAAGTTATTATCGCTAAGTCTAATTTCGACAGCTTCCCGGATCCGACAAGGACCACCGCAGTCCCGAGATTAACCATTTGATGACTGTTTTCAAGAGGAATAGTTACTCTGCCGGTGAAATTAAATCAGTATTGTCCAAGAAAGTAAGACATGATGCCATCCATAAACAAGAAGAGGACCAACACATAGCGCGGCTTCCATTTTGCAGTGCTACAATAAGCAAGATAGGCAGAGTCCTAAAGAGGCAAGGAATTAAACCAGTTTTCCGACCACCTAGGAAAATTAAGGAAATGTTGAGACCAGTGAAAGATAGTCCTGGCTTAAGGGTGCTGGGAATTTATAGTACTCCTTGTGAATGCGGCAAGAATAACATGGGCCAGTCGGTAAGAACCGTTGCCGACCGTTGCACCGAGCACCAGCGCCACCTGAAATACAGGTATTTGGAAAAATCAGCGGTGGCTGAGCATAGCCTGCTTAACAAGCATAAGATTTTATTTGAAGAAACCAGAGTAAAAGCCCACACATCGAATTACTGGGAGTTGTGTGATCCGGGAAGTGATTGAAATTAGACTTAGCGATAATAACTTTAACAGAGACAACGTCTATGCACTTAGCAACACCTGGAAGAGTGCACTGGATAAAGAAAAATCGCAGAGGATAACTTCCCGCACTTGACCTCCTGATTCAAGGGATGGCGCTGCAAGCAATGCTGGATAGAAACTACATCTATGGAAGCAGAGGGCACCACTTCACTACGTGCCATATCGCCGTTGCTAAGGTGTACTCCAACCAATCAGAAGCTGTCCTTTGCATATAAAAAGTGGGAGCCTCACTAGTTTACGACAGTCAGTTTTAGCCCTGACGACGACCATGGAGGTAGTGGTCGAAAGCTTGGAGTTTTATCCTGAATTGACGTGGCATGTACACCGAGAGATTTTTATTCAAGAAATACGTCACGAAAGGCTTCATAGCCACCTACATTGGGCAAGGAGGCATATCTCACTCGCTTATGAGTCATACAAATAAGTTACGTCAATAAGAGATTCCTATCATATGAGAGACATACTGTCGCTAATGTCATATATGAAACATCAAATGCGTTTTCCTATGGAAGATTTGATGACTTGTTGCCTTGTCATCAAATGCTGTGGTTCCTATTCAAAAGTCACTTTCTTTTGGCTGCTAATAGAGTAGTCATGCAGAATCAGCTGTCGTCATAGGTCCCTCCCATATACCTCACTGTTGCAAGCACATGTTACACCACAACACAGACACATATATGGCACTTGGAAGCTTTGAACAGAGTTCACTCGTTTGACAGTCCAACACTAACTATTTCACCATGGCTCCATTTCTCTTCCTGGCTTCTCTATATTGCGCTTCTTGTTTCTGGACCATTCATCTTGACCTGAACCATTATGTTTCTATTTTGTTTTTTTTTCCCCCCACAGTTCAGTACACCTTCTTACTGTTTTTATGTTTATTCCCTCTACTTGTTCTTAACAACAGATACATTTCTCTTTTCTTTCACAAGATACTTCAATCCCCCTAGTGATCCATGGTTGTTTACATAGTTGTACAATTCCTTTTCTGATTAGCTTATGCAGACAGCTGTTCAAATAATAATATGAATTTATCGTGGAACAGATTAAAGTTTATGTTAGCATTTAGTTCATTATAAATTTCATCTCAGGTCATCCTTGTGAAGTGTGCTGAGACACATTTGTCCTGGAGTCTTTAATTATTCCAACTGATTTCCACTGAGGAGTATCCATACTGTAAGGCCCTATCTTATTTATGCTAACTAACTGTGCATCACAATCAGTGAAAGCATTTGTTACTGTGTAAACAGTTATTTTCTTGCCCTGTGTTTCAACAATGAAAACACTGTCCATTAGGGTTCTATTGCCTTTAACAACCAATGTTGGGAAGTTAATTTAAGAGATCAAATTGTAGGGTGAAAATAAGGTTTCTAGATCATTTTTCTGGTCAGAATACTTTAGAAAATCTATACTGAAGTCCTCAAAGATTATTAACTGTTTGCTGCTGTCTGACAGACAGCGTAGTAAGGAATCAAACAGTTCCAGATTTCCCACTGAGGATGTACATAGAGTTACAATTAAAAGTGAACCATTTTTCAGTATTAATTCTTAAGGGCATGTTCTATGTGCTGATCACTACAAAATCTGCTTGTGTGTATGAGAGCACACAGAGAAAAGTTCTATATATGGCAGGAAAATGACTTCACCTCTTGAATTACCAAAACCACTGACAGGAGGAAACCTATCTTTTATAGACACTTTTGACAGGAGACTGAGGGCCATCTGGAAGCAGATAAATGGTAGCAACATGAACCCTCTCCAATGCCTAAAATCAAGCCTTTGAAGTACCATACTGGGTCAAAGCCGACGCTTGGGATTGGACGCTTCTGTCGACCCAAGGATGGTACTAAACAACCATTATATCACTAAGGGTAAAATGAAGTATTCAACATAATTTCAGATGCCCCGTCAGACACTGAGTTATTGCAAGTCAACATTTAACTACTACTACTACTACTACTACTACTACTACTACTACCACTACCCAACACAACTACCTTTCTTCCTGTGGATTAAGTCCAATCCTTGCAGAGGGGCCCCAGAAAGGCTGTGTTTGTGACCCACAATGCCAGGACCCATAATGGTAACAAACACTGATATGAAGAGTTCCCAAATAAAAGGAGAAGTATCAGGGAAATAGGGTTCCATCAATACCCATACATAAACTTATGTACATACATACACACACATACATACTGTGATCTCTGACTATACTTGGGGAGCTGCATGGTAGCCATGACACCAATAGCTCATGTTGTGAGCCACTGGCATATTATTTTAAGAGTGATTGCATATGTTATGCACCTGGCATCTGTAATGTTTTTGTTTCTGCACTCTAGATTTAATAGCAACTGTGTTCTCTAACAACATGTCATTTAAGTATTCTGGATGGTACTGTAGATGATATTGTGTGCTAGACCTACATTGGTCTAGGGGAGATGATTTGTGTATTGAAGATGCCATTCTGTTTTAGACTTTTTTCAAATGACAGTTGTGGTGATGAGATGGATGTCTAACATAGCCTGAGGTCTGCGTTATGTTGCAAGGTGATAGTTCAGTTGAGAGCTAACAAAGCTAATGACTATGTTATGACAAAAAGATTTTTTTATGAAAACAGTGATCTGTGCCGTAATATAAAATTTTCAGTATGTAGCTACTGCTATGGAATTGTAGTGATGATCAATATGAATTCTTTCACGAAAAGTTGAAAATAGCATTTAATACTGTGTTGTCACCTATCTTGAACACTTGCACATATTAGCTCCCTTGTACTTCACCTCCTCCCTCCTAAGTACGAACTAAGAAACTAACGGTGAGATTGCCAAAGCTTTCATTAATCACAATTCAAAAAAATCAACTCTTCAAAGTCAATAACACTATTTCTAAAATTTTTCTCTCAGATAAATAACCAGGACTGCAGAATTTGTTCATATTAACACATCAGACTTCAGGAACATAAATCGTCGACAGGCTGAAAACTTTATTTTATTACTGGTGCGAATCTGCAAAACCTCAACACACAGAAATAGAACATACCCTTAACAGCGCTCGCTGCCGCAGTAACATCTGGATGACACTTTTTCTTCTGAGATATAAAATACTTTTCACTGCAATCATGAGTCCAGAGCAAATAAAAATTGGCCCGACGAGCCACATGTGACCTAAGTTAGAAAATAGGTACCCGTCGGCGTCACCGAGAGCAAGCACGGTTATTACGGCCCCCATCACAAATAGGACTAAAGAGAGAGCAAAGTAAGAATATGATGTGCAGTCACAGTGCCCAAATGTTGAAGGTTCCGGATACAGCTGATCCATTTGTCTCAGCCTATGCCGCAAATAGGCATTTTCGAGTACTGATGACATGTCCAACGAACGATATAATACACCTCAAACAAATACACTCTGACAGCTGTGAGTGGCAAACGCATAAAATAACGTCAAACTTGACAAATGTTTCAAGGCCATTAATGTTTTGACGACTGTGTTGACATCTTGCGACACTGCAAATTTAAGCAGAGATAACTGCTCGTACACCAGACTTCTTCAGCAGATTACACTCTGGTTAAAGGAGAACTACCACTATAGAACTACCGAGAACGAAATCCTTTAATAGTGCTTGCTCAAAATTCAATGATTTTCATGACTGTGTCAGTAGGCCTAGAAATGTAACAACTCACAGAAAAATGGGTTGATATTTTTAACTGTTTATTGAAATAGTAAACACACCTCGTCAGCCAACAAAATGTCAACATGCGGTTAGAACACAAGAACAAAAAGAGTTTCCATTGTAGTGGAAATTACTGATACCTTACACAAATGTACTTCAAGTATCAGTGGACTGTTAATTAATGGACCCAAATAATACACTAATATTACGCACGTATTACAAAGATCTTCAACTTCTCTTTTTTTCTTATTCCAGGTAATTTAATGCCCAATAATTTTGTGGGCATATGAGGCATCCTAGATTACATTATGCCCATGAAGAACTCGGGTGACGGTATTACGAAATCGCTGATCCCTCTGTGCAACAGTTAACTGTCAACTGAAACTTTCCTCAGTTGTTTAAAGTTCAAATCGCTTTTAACGCATGGGGAAACATAAGTCGTGCACAAATAACAACAATATTGTATGGTTTAAAAAATTTCCCGCAAGAAGTTCTGAGATGCCCTGTATTGACGCCAACCTCTACAGTACGACATGACTTCCATACTTGATGAGTCAGACAAGGAGGAGTGTATACCTTTATAAATGCTCAAATGGCTCTCAGCACTATGGGACTTAACATCTGAGATCATCAGTCCCCTAACTAATAAATGCCTTGGTCTTTGACATCACTCAGCACAAATCACTAAGCAGGGTTGTTAAGTGTAACATAAAGATAATACGAATACCGTAATTTCAAGTCCTGTATGACTTAAGAGATTAAGTGGATGATTCTACATTAAAATATGATAATTTTGGGAGTTACACTTTCTGACAGAGGCACTGTTGCGAAACCAATCAACTTTGCATATATTATTAGATTACTATGAAATGATTACGAAGCACAAGCCCAGCAACTAACTACGCTCACATTAAGATTATTTTGCTGAGTGTCAGCTCGTCTTCCGATACATGCGCCACGCAGGGACCTTGTTTAGCAGTAAGGTTTGTTTTAGCTCAGTGTGTACATTACAATTCGGCTTAATACTTAAGTATTTAACTAACAATGGATTTCTGATAGGTGCTTCATGTAATATATTATTTCTCATTACACGTGGTTATACCGGCAGCTGCTGTGCTATGAGCTATTTAACAATCATTCTCAGATTAGATTAGATTCAGTTTTCGTTCCTTAGACCCAAAAAATGAGATGATTCTAGTGGGTGTGGAACATGTCAGAGAGTATAACATAAAAACATAAAACATTTAAGTATAATACTTACTACCCTGATCATTTGTCCATAAATTGTCGAAATAGGTGAATACAATGTGGTAAACTGGAACAGCTAACATTTACAGAAGTAGCACGTTGTCAGAATGAAACACTGTTACGCACTATTAATACATTTATCATACACAAAATACCTAATCCTGACTGTTGTGACAAAGTGCTATCAAAACTGAAATCTAACAAATATTTTTACTTAAGCTGGCTTAAGAATCTCTGTTAGATATTCATCTATGGAGTAGAAGGAGTTGCCTATCAAAAAGTCTTTCAAACTCTGTTTAAACCGTGCTTTATCTAAAACCATGTTTTTAATGGTTGCTGGTAATTTGTTGATAATTTGTGTTCCTGAATAGTGGACCCCTTTTTGGACCAAGTTAAGTGATTTTAGATCCTAGTACTGATACTACGTATTGAGCTATTGGTTGGGAACAGATGTGTATTACTTGCAACAAATTTCACTGAGAAGCAGTGGTTAGAATTCAAAGTTTGTTCAACAGGTTCTACAGGATTTTCTTGAATTTACACCACAAATGATTCTTATCACACGCTTTTGCACCCTAAAAACTTTTGCTTGGTTTGATGCGTTGCCCCAGAATATGATCTCATATGACATAATAGAATGAAAGAATGCAAGTTTTTTTATATTTATATCTCCTACATCTGACATAATTCTTATGGCAAATACAGACTTGTTTAGGGCCTTAACGAACTGTGTAGTCTGCCCTTCCCAACGGAATTTATTATCGATTTGTAATCCCAGAAATTTAGCACTGTCAACCTCTTCGATCTGCATGTCTGCATATGTTATGCACATGCTGGAAGGAAATCTCTTTCAGATTCTGAACTGCATATAGTGGGTATTATCAAACTTTAATGACAGTGAATTAGCTTTAAGCTACTTATTAATGTAAGTGAAAATTTGATTAGCAGCTATTTCTAAATCTGTACTTGACTTGCTACTTATTGGAATGTTTGTATCATCTGCAAACAAAACAAACGTAGCATCTGGCAATGTAACAGATGAGAGGTCATTAATGTATACAAGCAAAAGCAATGGGCCCAAGTTGGAACCTTGACGAACACCACATGTAATTAATGCCCAGTCAGTTGAAACCTGACTACTTACTGCACAGGTATTTCTCAATGACACCCTTTGTCCACTGTTCGATATGTAACACGCCCTGTCAAACTGCATGTATTTTGTGTGATTTATTAAGCAGGTGTAATGTCAAGTAGTGATGAAGCGATGTGCAGTGTTTCTATGGCAAAGAAAAAAAGGCATGAAGAGGTCAGTTGCCAAAAAGTGAGAAACGTCATCACAGGCTTCAGCAGTATCGCATTGCATGGTAGGAGGATACAGTATTTCGTTCATGGATAACAAAGCATTCTAATAATTGCTACAAGGCAAGATGTAAACATTATAATGATTCTATAGTAGCTACTCTAACTGCATTACAGAACAATGAGCATTCAAAAAAGCACATTGATATAGTGAGTGGTATGACCAGTGGCGGATTGTGAGTAACTATACATTCCCGCTGTCCACAAATTTTTAGATTCAGATAAATTTGAGAGTGTGAAATTAATAGCACCTGCTGTATAACAGTTATGCATACCAATGTATTTACACAACTACAGCCACTGCCAATAATAATATTATGCATAAGTTGCAGAAAACAGGAAGAATTGTTTTGTGGGATTTTTCTTGTTTTGTACATAATAAGTACAGTTTAGGCAAGAACGAAATGATGTTTAAGCTTTCACTAGTCTACATCCCATATTTCATTGTAAGTGGGAGTTTCGTGGATTTTTATTTTTCCAGACAAATGTACAAGATCCCTAACATATGTATTAGTTAATGGATTAACTTCTCATCTGAAAATCTGACATTACTACATTTCACCCAAACAACAACTTATGCTTATTATACCCAGTGTGCAATTTGCAGGGGGGATGGGGGGGATTTCCCCCCTCTGCATCAGACCATCCCCTCCTCTGGCTGTAGTTTATGCATCCCAACCTGGGATGTTTATTTCCCACGCACTGGAGTAAAACTTTAGATATAATTTAAATTTGTGGAGCCGAACACTGAAAGTTTTTAATACAGTCTTACTATTAATACTATTAATATGTTTGCTTATTAATTTTGAAAAAAGTTTTATGGAGTAGTTAAGCATTTCAAAACATTTAGAGCTAAATCATCATTGTCATGTTGTCATTGTTGCTTTCGTTTAAGGTGCGTCATCCGTTTACTTGCGAGCTTGCGAGGGAAGTAGTGTGGCAGTCACACTGCGGCAGTCATACCGCAGAGTTGGGTGAACTGGAGGCTGAAAGTCCCACCCACAGGGTGGTGACCGGCCCGGTACCTGTGCGAACATTTACCGTTAGGCCACCTTTTGGCAACGGTATGGCGCGGACTGACGCGCCTGGGACGAAAGCACACATTATTAAACAATGCACCATCCTCTGCTTCTAGTTCCTATGATACTATTTCGTGGACCTTCTTTAAATACTCTTCTCTTCCACCATCGTTTACTTTTCCTTTGGTTTTCATTTCTGTTGTTAGCTGCATGTGCATGTACCAAGTAGGCCGCCGCTGCGATACTTTATCATCCTTTATACTGCAAGACCAACACACGTGTGTCACAAATTCTGTTGCTTTGGTATAAATTAACCTGCCGCATGCAACGTACGCCGCAAGATGTTGCCTGTTGTAGCATGCATGGAGGTAAGAATAAGGGGAGATGGCACTCCGAATCCCAGCCGTACCACGTTTTGAAGCCATGGGGGCGTGGCTCGCTGTCATGACACTCTGACCAAAACATTGCCAGTGTACTATACCGCTGCGTGTATTACAGTCGCTAATTGCACCATATACGCATGTAACGTCATCAGATTGGTTGTTTGAAAGTTTTTGTTTAAAATAAAATCTCGTAAAGGCGAAATTCCGCGTTTCTTCTGATTAAAAATAGTTTTTAATGTAATATTACGAATAGCTAGCCTTCAATGTAAACGATACAATTTTGTTAATTCAGTAATAAACGTGTATCACAAACTAAATAATAGAAACTGAAAACTAAGTTAGCTATACCCTCCCTCCAAAGCCCCATAAATACATCTTGTTTGTAATACGTACTGGGACATTTCAGTTACGTTACACTACTGGGAAACACTGTTCATTACCGCCAATATTTACTGAAATACGGTACATAGAATGTCAAATCTACACAGTGTCCTGTTTAGCCCTATACTTTACGCCAGTTAATGTAGTGTTAGCTTTCAATTTGGCACATGATGAAGACAAAATGAGTTACTCAACACTTCGATTATCGACGATACGTACGTATTATACAGAAACGTGAACTTGAAAACTAAGAATTTAATTCTTTGAATTGACATACCTTTTGCAAATGTTTTGGGTGTGGGGGGAAAACTTATGGTACAGCATTTTCTCCGAGCCTTACTGTTGAAAGGGAAGTTCGGTCTATGTCCTCTTCTCGGAGATGCTGAGAACATATAATGCTCCATTTAGACGCATGCCAATTCTTCCTCCTCACGGCATTCTCCCACAGAGCTTTCCGACTTTCATTTTTAGGAAATCTAAAATCATACAGGAGAAAAACACGCTATAGTACAAGTACCGATGTAGCACACGTTCATTCACAATGAAGTTGTAAAATCACACTTAACGAGACAACTTACACATGAAATGTTATTCCCTTCGATTTCGCATCACAATCAGAACGATTCGTACATCCGAACACCACACAAGTCACCATAATAGCGCAAAATCCTTCCAAAAGCGAGCGACAAGCCTATGCACACAAGCTTACAGCAGCAATGTTTTGGTCGGATTGAGATGGCTACCCTCGGCTTCACATAGCTTCACAGCTGTGACGTCACGGCGTCTCCCTCTATTCTTACCTCCATGGTAGCATGCTTCAAGACGACGCACGCCACATTTCCGTAGCATGCCACAATGTTGCTAGACGTCGCCCCAGCATAAACGAGGCTTTAGAGCCAGGTCTGTATTGTATGATGGATGTGATGTGTTGCGTACGAAACTAAAACCTGCAATCAGATCCAAACGTCGTGGAAAACTGTGAAGAGGTGTCATCCTGCAGCAAGATAACGCTCGCCAATATTCTGCCAAACGGACAGCCGACGCAATAAAGGAGGATCGAGGTGCTGAAACATCCACCATACAGTACAGACCTGGCTCCAAGTGATTTTCACATGTTTGGACCCTTAACGGAAGCACTACAGGGAAGAAGATTTGAAAGTGATGAAAACGTCATTGCTGCAGCGCAAAATTGGTTACAGATGCAACCGAAAAACGTATTTTCTGATGAAATAAAAAAAAATTGTAAAACGTCGGGAAAACTGCATTGAAGTCCAGGGAGGTTACGTAGAAAAATAACGCATGTTTCAGTTCTCTATCATCAGAATAAGTACAGCTTTTCACAAATGTGCCTTTACTTTTTGAATTCCCGTCGTATACCTGTATGTAGATGATTTTGTAAATAAGCTTTACGTATAATGTACTTTTAAAGATATAACAAGGGATGGCTTTTTTGATAGTGCATACGCGTGAATAGTGAGTTTCGGCATTAACATCTATTTATAAATAATTGTTTAACCATGGATAACGCCACGGTTCAAACTAGTAACATATGTAATTATACTAACCCCCTAAGACATCCCCCCCCCCCCTCACTGGTAAACGCACAAATCGCACACTGATTATACCTTTCTTTGTCAAATGGTCGCTTGAGACTCAGTTATTTGATTTCGTCACTTTCTCAGTCAACGGTTCTGGTCTGGGAGGCTCTAGTTCCTTTGTGACTAAATCTTCCTGGTAATTTTCTTTTCTGTTAGCATTTAAAATAGATTCAACAGAGTTCATGTTAATACTGCATACGACAGCCGATTCCTGCACAGTAAACAAGCAACTCCAAACTGCCATTTGTGGAAATGATTAAATTCAAGTAGTACTGTGTAAAAACAAGGTCACTTCACTAGAATACAAATGAAACGCCGAGAACCATAATGCCCAACAGCACACACCAGTGAGACAGTCTTTCATGAATGTTCATATATGCATTGTGGGCCTACAGCATGTAGTAGTAGTAGTAGCTTTAATCATCCGTAGATCTCTTTCTACAAGGATATAGAACATGTCAAAGTATTTACAAATTTAGATCAATTTAAAATAAGGTAACTTGTATACATAAATATTTACAGACGTCTAATTATAGACAATCATTAGATTTACTCCTGGTATACAATACGTTTTTTACAAATTACTTATGAAATAATGTAATCGCACATTGTTCACTCATATCTCACTATCAGTCACTGCACACACTATACATACATTGTTCCATAACACTTCACTCACTACACACACACACACACACACACACACACACACACACACACATGCTCACTGGTGATCTCTGGGCCATTTTCTGTACCGCAACTTTCCATTTGCTATCCTCTTAAACTGAGTCAGCATTCCTCCATAATGAGTGAGATGTTGAGCTCAGAAAGAGGAAGAGGTGTTAGTATTGTGCCATGCATAGCTCGGGGGTAAGTATTTCTAGAAAGGAAAAAAAGAAGGAAAAAAAGATAAAGTGAAGATGTTATGTGGAATGATTGGTGTTTTATAATCATTATTATTTCTCTTTCCTGTCTCAGACGTTATGTCTGGTTAAAAATGGAAAGTGACACAGACCTTGATCAAGTGTGACTTCCTTTTAACTGTACGGTATATGTTACATTGCATTTAGGAACTCTCCTGTTTTCTTTTGTATATTTGTTGTATTGGGTATGAATATTTCGATTAGCTGTGTTAATTTCTTCTTTTTATTGGTGAGTATGATGTCAGGTTTGCTATGTGGTGTTGTTTTATCTGTTATAATGGTTCTGTTCCAGTATAATTTGTATTCATCATTCTCCAGTACATTTTGTGGTGCATACTTGTATGTGGGAACGTGTTGTTTTATTAGTTTATGTTGTATGGCAAGTTGTTGATCTATTATTTTGGTACATTGTCATGTCTTCTGGGGTATTCTGTATTTGCTGGTATTGTACATCCGCTGTTTCTGTTTGTTGTTTGCAAAGTATGCATTTATCTGTTGTGGTATTGGGATCGTTAATAATATGCTTGCTGTAATATCTGGTGTTTATTGTTTGATCCTGTATTGCAATCATGAATCCTTCTGTCTCACTGTATATATTGCCTTTTCTTAGCCATGTGTTGGATGTGTCTTGATCGATGTGTGGCTGTGTTAGATGATACGGGTGCTTGCCATGCAGTGCTTTCTTTTTGCAATTTACTTTCTTCATATCTGTTGATGTTATGTTATCTAAAGGATTTAGAAGTGGTTATGAAATTGCAATGGTGTAGCCAGTGTATTTATAAGAGTTATTGCTTTGTGTATTTTGCTAGTTTCTGCTCGTTCTATAAAGAATTTTCTTAAATTGTCTACCTGTCCATAATGTAGGTTTTTATGTCGATAAATCCCCTTCCTCCTTCCTTTCTGCTTAATGTGAATCTTTCTGTTGCTGAATCTATGTGATGTATTCTGTATTTGTGGCATTGTGATCGTGTAAGTCTATTGAGTGCTTCTAGGTCTGTGTCACTCCATTTCACTACTCCAAATGAGTAGGTCAATATTGGTATAGCGTAAGTATTTATAGCTTTTGTCTTGTTTCTTGCTGTCAATTCTGTTTTCAGTATTTTTATTAGTCTGTGTATATATTTTTCTTTTAGTTCTTCTTTAATATTTGTATTATCTATTCCTATTTTTTGTCTGTATCCTAGATATTTATAGGCATCTGTTTTTTCCATCACTTCTATGCAGTCGCTGTGATTATTCCATATGTAATCTTCTTGTTTAGTGTGTTTTCCCTTGACTATGCTATTTTTCTTACATTTGTCTGTTCCAAAAGCCATATTCATATCATTGCTGAATACTTCTGTTATCTTTAGTAATTGGTTGAGTTGTTGATTTGTTGCTGCCAGTAGTTTTAGATCATCCATGTATAGCAAATGTGTGATTTTGTGTGGGTATGTTCCAGTAATATTATATCCATAATTTGTATTGTTTAGCATGTTGGATAGTGGATTCAGAGCAAGGCAGAACCAGAAAGGACTTAATGAGTCTCCTTGGTATATTCCACGCTTAATCTTTATTGGCTGTGATGTGATATTATTTGAATTTGTTTGGATATTAAGTGTGATTTTCCAATTTTTCATTACTATGTTTAGGAACTGTATTAATTTAGGATCTACTTTGTATATTTCCAATATCTGTAGTAACCATGAGTGGGGTACACTATCAAAAGCTTTTTGGTAATCAATGTACGTGTAGTGCAGCGACCTTTGTCTAGTTTTAGCTTGATATGTCACCTCTGTATCTATTATCAGTTGCTCTTTACATCCTCGTGCTCCTTTGCAGCAGCCTTTTTGTTCTTCATTTATAATTTTGTTCTGTGTTGTATGTGTCATTAATTTCTGTGTAAGGACTGAAGTTAATATTTTGTATATTGTTGGTAGGCATGTTATGGGGCGATATATTTCTGGATTTGCTGTGTCTGCTTGATCTTTAGGTTTCAGATAAGTTATTCCATGTGTAAGTGTATCAGGGACTGTGTATGGGTCTGCAATGTAATTGTTAAATAATTTAGTTAGATGTGAATGTGTTGAGGTGAACTTCTTTAATCAAAAATGTACTATTTTATCATTTCCCAGGGCTTTCCAATTGTGCGTAGAATTAATTGTTCGGGTGACTTCATGTTACAAAATTATCACTTTAGGCATTTGTGGTACCATCTTGTATGAGTCTGTTTCTGCTTGTATCTACCGTGCGTGTCTGTTATGTTGTACCAGGTTTGACCATATGTTGCTCCAGAAGTTTTCCATGTCTGTTATGTTTGGTGGATTGTCTACTTTAATGTGTGTGTTATCTATTGTCTGGTAAAACTTCTTTTGGTTTGTGTTGAATGTTTGGTTTTGTTTCCTTCTATTTTCACTTTTTTTGTATCTTCTAAGTCGTTTGGCCAATGCTTGTAATTTCTGCTTCTTTTCATCTAATTGCTCTATCGCTTCTTGTTGTGAGATTTTACCTAACCTTTTTCGTTTTTTGTCTGATATTCCATTTCTTATAAATTGTGTTAGCTGTCCAATGTCTTTTCTCAGTTTTTCTATTCTGATCGGTAGCCTGTGTTGCCATGCTGGTTTTGTGGGTTTCTTCTGTGTGTTGGTTGGTTCTGATCTCTGCCTAGTATGTATATTTAGTGTAGTGAGTGCTCCTACATAAACCAGTAGTAATAACTCTTCCATAGTTGTATTTTCATTTATTTTGTTATGTATGATTGTGTTGATAGTTGTTATTGTTGTTTCGACTTGTGGGTTATTTTGTGGTCTATGCAAGAATGGTCTAATGTCTATATTTGGGTCTTTGTATTCTATATATGTCAACTGAAATTTTTCTTCTATATCTAACATGTGTGTCACTTCATGTTCTATTTGTGCTTGTTCTCATGGCTGTCCTAAGATTTCGTTTTCCTCTGATTGTTTAATTGATGCGTGTTGTTCTTTGTTTGTTTGCTCTGGGATGTTTGATTCCATTACTGTAGTTTCTTCTTCTTCTGATTGCACATTATTTTGTTCCAGTATCTGTTGTACTTGTTGTTTGATGCTTTCTAATTCTGACTGGTGTATCCTGTTATTTTTGATTATTACATGAATCTGATCAGCTAGTCGTTGTTCTGTTAAAAATTTTAATTCTGGGTATCTGGTAATAAATGTTGTGTATACTTGTGATCTGTATCCAGTTGTGTTGGTTTCTAAGTTTGTTGTTTGGTAATAACAGAACATGAGGTGTCGATTAACTTCATCGCACCATCTCATCCTCTGCCTTTGTTTTCCTTCTAGAGTGGTTGCAGGAAGCATGTCCTGCAAAACACCTCTATTTGGATTTAAATCATTTTCTGTGTCGTTACCATTGTGGACGGACATAGGGTTCAAGTATCGTCCCCGACCATGACAGCGCTTGTCCGAGGCTTCATGAGTTCTGTCCTGAACCAACTAATCACACTAAAAGGGGCGTTAGCCCTATTAGTGGTTTGTTCTTTTCGTCGCCTTTTACGACTGGCAGAACATACCGAAGGCCTATTCTTTTCCTGAACCTCCACGGGGCTCATTATTATTATTCTTATTAATTATTATTATTATTTATATAACATTTTTTTATTAAACACCGACTCTGTTTTAGCTAAGTAAACCTTCAATGTACAAAATGTATTGCATAGAAACCCTGGCGCACCATCAGACCAACACATGTCAGAAATATGAATAAATGTTACAGTTTCACAGTCGAAGATGATGTGCTTTATGGTTCTCAACGACTCAAATGAATTACTGCATGATAAAATCTAAAACTTAATATAGTATATCTCATTCAGAATCCCACAAACTAGGTCTTTCTATGAGTATAACTATAACATATACTGATGTCTGATCTAATTTAACTATATAATGAGTGAACTGGCATATCTGAGGAGTGTGCTACAGTCTAGCGTGATTTACGCCAGGTGAACAGGGATAACAGTTTGCTGCATTGTGCTACCATCTGATGGCACTGACATAAACTTATAGTTGAGTGGTAAGGGCCATCTGTGCACGCCATGAACCGTACACATTGTATATCAATTCCATAGGTATTAGGCTTGAAAAGCAATTACATCAAGCCATCTGTGCATGAGTAAAAGCTCCTTACAGCGTGCACAACTAAAGGAGGTCTAACGATTTTGATGCCAAGTTTCACGGATTCTAGAGAAGTAGCGGTGTAGTATGATGTGTTAGATTTATCGCTGTGTACTTCAGATTACTGCATCTACATTATGTTGAAAGACATTCAAAGAAAAATAACAAGTAAATCTGCAAAATGTCAAAAGCTAGGGTGTTCAGCCACTTTTGTGTTCTTTCAAAACAGCCGCCATGGGTATCATAGAAAATTAATGCTTAACTTCTGCAAAGTTTCTGTCTAAAGGCGGAACAATGCTCGACAAACAAACAACGGAATCCAAGCTTAATATTGCCGCAGGTCTAGCAGCTAATGGTATCCCTGATCAAATGATCATTTGACACCTACGTTAAAAAGTTTGTTTCCTCTTTCTAAGATACTGGCAGCACAAAATGTCGTTATGAAAAGGAACAAAAGCATGGCTATTATAATAAATGCTATCGCACCTTCTCATAAAAATGATATTATTTCCAAGTTTCAAGAAATAAAATTCTCCACGTTGACAGATGAAAGTACCGATATTGCTACAGTCAATTCTGCTTACGTTGTTGCATGCTGTTATTACAGGATGGAAGGGTAAATATTTAGCAAACTCTTCAATTTGACTGGCATAATGACAAGCCACTTACGCCTTAGTATAACATAATATTCTGTTAGAAAACATCATTGATTTTGTCTTAGATGGCGCAAATGCTATGGTAGGGGAACACAATTCGGTATCCAGTCAACCGAAAGTTTCTTTGTAAAATCATGTTAACAAAATGCATTTGTCATTCAGTTTACTTGTGTGATAGCAATGGTTGCAAGGGACTTCCTAATTGTTAAGAGGAACTTTCAAGAGATGTACATAATTAATTAAAACTAAATTCCAAATGGCAATTTGAGCTAGTTCAGTTTCAACAATATATGCAGCTTAAAGTACATAAAATACTACATCCAGCACAGACTCGTTGGCTTTCATTTCTTTCCATTGTGGAACTACTTTTGGAATAGTGGGATGCACTAATTGTATCTTTTATTGATCAGTAAGCAACACTAAAGGTTAGTAAGCCCAAAGGGATCATAATTTGTTCCGTGATACATTTATTACAGTGTATTTCCAATTTCTAAAGCGTATGTTGCCCGAATTTAATACTATGAATGCTTACTTCCAATTTTCAAAAGTTCTAGTACTAAACTTAAAGAAACAAATGGAAAAAACCTATAATGACATTTTTGTAACCTAAATGAAACAGGATTTTGTTCACAAAGAGTCTCTGTATACAATCATTGTGGATCCTGTAGAGACTGCAATGAGACCATTTTTTTGGACATTAACAGCAGGTATTATTTGTAGATCTTATGGAAGCAATGATGTTGAAGGGTGTTTTGGCTCTGTCTCATAAGTGAATTTATCGAGAAACGCCACAGCTTCTTAATTTGTGGATGTAAAGGAATTCAGATGTGACTTATTATTAATAACCCTCTTCTAGAACATTTATATGTATTATGTCCAAAAGGAGCCTTGTCTCATACAGAGAGAGAAGTTCACCTACTTAACAACACTAGTAGATCTTTTACTGTGTGCTAAGCTATCTGAAATGCAGAAAGTGGAGATGAATGGCGCTCTTTAGCCTTGGATGAGATTTCAGTGGATGTTTCTTCAGAATCTGAAACTGATTTTGGCACAAGCTTTTCATAATAATTATACTATATACGAATTTTTATAAAATAATTTATGTGAAAGGGGAGCTGGAATACCCTACCCTGTCAGTGTTAAATATAGTGACTGGCTTCCCCGTATGTCAGGAACCACTGTAGTCATTGACATGAAACTTTTACAGGACATTAAACTTTATTTTCTGCGTTTATTGAACTACAATAATTGCATTTCAGCCACTGCTTTCGGAAATACATTTTTTAATTATACAGTTAAAAATCTTGTGTACCAAATAATTTTATTATACATGCGCATTATGTTCTTCTTTTAGTTCAATAGACTTAGGATATCACCCTCTTGATCTTTTTACAAGTTTTTTCTTCCTTTCTTCTTTCTGGACTCCTTAGTGGCCAACTGTGCTGCATTCTCTGCTTTATCAATGCAAACCTTGTCCATCCATTCAAGTTCTCTGATTCAGTTTCCTTCAGGATTAATTCCCATATGCTGTAGCACCTTCACCCTACCAATGTTGCCATCATTAAAAGCAATAACAGCATCACTGAACCCCTCCCCCCCCCCCCCACTTCAGAGTCTGCATTCCAACAAAAACATTTTTTGGTAAGCCAGTCCATATAAGATTATTGAACGACTCATTGGGATTTTGAGTCTGACCATTTAGACACTTCTTCAGTAATTCAGGATTTGCCAGGTCTCAGTAAATAGGTTTTATGATATCCATGACTGCTGCTGGGATGGAATGCTTATGGCTGTGTGAACTTTTTGAGTACTGGGCATTGCGGTAATTGCACCATGAATCAGGTCCAGGAGGGCAAAGATGGTGAACTGGTTTTTCATCAGTTGACAGTCTGTGGACGAAGGTAGCCCATACTGCCTGCTTCATCACTATTATTTCTAGTAGCCATTCCACAATACTGCTGTAGTTCATCAATAATTTTGTCTGTCAGCCTGCCTCTTAATGTTTTATCAACAGAAAGTTTCTTGTCTCTCAAACTTTATTTCAGCTTTCTCAACCTGGTGTCCATCGTTTTCTGGACGTGACGAACACATTCTAGTCTTGTGATAATCTTCTCATCCTAAGGCTGAGCAGCTACTACAATGTTATTTGCTTTTGAGTCTCCATCACCTAAGAACTTGGTGTAACACACTCCCCTTTCGTTCACAGATCAACTAAAAATTTCAATAGCTGCAGAGGACTCCATACCACCACTTGTGCCTTTATAATTTCTGTCACAGATATGTCCTTCTTCATTCCATGATTTACACTTATAACAATGTTTGGCTAAAATCTGAAAATTATTACCCTTCCAGTATCCACACTGATCACTGTTGGAACAGAATTCTTCGAACTGCAGCCACACTTCTGCAAAGTGCCATCAAAAGCTACTGATATGTCAGTCATACCATCTTTTATTTCAACAGCTTCGTTTGCAGCTCCCCTCATTGACTCACATTCAACAGATTCCACAGCAGCTCCAATAAATCCTGCATACTTGTCCATTTTACAACGTGGGTGTGGAATATTCATCACAGCACACATTGCGTCTCCTGTAGTGTGTCCTTTGCCAATAGCTCTCAATCCACAAAACCACCTAACATTTACTTCAAAATAGTTATCTCTACACTTATTAGAATTCCAAAGTGAATGAGTATGTTTACAACTGCCACAATTAAAGGTAAGTTTCCTGGCTGCTCCATTTGATACCTCAGTCTTCATGTAAACTAACTGGCCCTCCACATATTTTACAACATACACATTCATCTAACACCCTTGGTAGTGTGTGTAAATCTATCAGAATATGACCTACTGTAGCGGGACTTTGAATTTCGCCGTGGTACACTCGTTCCCTCAGACGTAAATTATACCGTCGCAGCGGTATGAGCGCTCGACGGCAGAGAAAATTCTAAAATTGTAACTCTTTTTTTTCGATCCGTTTCTTTATTGTCTCTCGAGAGCGGAAGCTTAATGCAGACGTGATCTGATTAAGACGAAAAAACTTATTAATGTGTAGACATTGTGGAAGTTGTTATGAAATTCGAAGGATGGAGAGAAGCAACTATAATAAATTGCATTTAATATCAAGACGGTTTTGTATACATTAGAAATTCCTGGACAATGAAACTTATTACAAGATTTCGGAGCAGACTTTTCACGCAGAAATGAAGTAGGAGATTTTTGAAGACCTGGAAGCCACACGAAAGAGACATGTTAACATGGTAAAGGATGAACTCTTATCTACGCCGTTTCCCCCTGTCAGTTACATTTTGTTATTCTCTGTTCTTTTTCAATAATTTTTGTAGTGGAAATTGGTTTAACGTTTGCTCAAAAACGCCACAAGGACCACCCCAACAATAGCTTTTCCGAATCAGGAAGTCCGATAGCTTTTCTGTAATACGAAGTCCGATTTGCATTTCATTCTTTCCCTTTTTCATGGTCATTTACGATTTTAAAACCCCCTTTCTATTCACCATTCCTTCCCACCATTTTCAACATTTTATTTTATTTTATTTTCTTTTTCTTTTTTATTAACCACTACAACTGGCTCCCACGACAGGACGCAATTCTCGGATGTGTCGTTTTTGAGCAAATTTGAAACTTTAATTTGTATTTTTTTCCCAACAGAGAATAACCAAAAATCCTGAAACTTAAATGGTAACTAAAAGACCAACTTTATTGTACCTAAGCAAATGATCATACAACAATATTGTAAAGAATTTTTGTAACTAATTCAATCTGTTTTTCTTTGCATGGCATATATTGATGCAAACCTGTTATTTTGAGACCTTTTGGTGATTATCCGATGGAGATGTATTAAGAAAATCCATATTTTTACGAATACAATTTACGCAGAAGTGATTGGCTAGCCGCTGCAGGACAGAAAATTTAATGGTGAGTCACACAATTATGTTTCATTCAAGCATTCAATAGCCAACTGCAGAATCCATTTTGCCCTTTCCACACATCCTGTAGTCTTCTTCTAGATTTTTCCAAAATTATCTATCTCTATTGTAGTTTGTGGTAATTATAGTATCGTTGTAGCTGCATATGAAGATCGTGAATTTGACTGCCAAACAGGCGTTTGTTACGAAAAATTTTGTTCGCCCTGTTGCTTCTTTGTCAACCATTGTTTGCAATAGAGCAATCATTTACATTGACGAGAAAATATTTCAACCTTAATTTGAGTCAAATCTTTATTAATCAGACTTATATTATTCCCTTGTTGGACTTACAGTTATACATCCTATTACAACAGAATGTGGTAAGGTAGAGATAGTTTCGGCAGATGAGTTAAGTGAAGTAGATTCATCGTTCAACCAACAAGAAAGTCCGCGTTTCCCTCCTTGGACGAGTTCACAGGTCAATGCAATGATTCTGCCTCAAACTCGCAACATTTCTGATAATACACAGATGGCGACTTTAAATGACGAAATGTGGAATGGACGCGAGACTAGACCGTCAGCGCCATTGTTAACATCAATGTCAGAACCGAATATGAGACAAATTCAGCAATGTGGCACAAATCAGACACAGGGGACTGACAAACTGGACCGACTATTAGAGTTATTTGCAGACATGAAACGAGACGTCAGTTAGAAAATTGACGCAAAACTGGACGCACTTGTCAGGACTTTAAACAAAGACTAGATAAAAGCAACGAAAAATTTGACATATTAAACCGTACTATGACCGAAAATTTTGAACGAACGACAAAGCAGATGACAGAATTAAATAACAACACTCAACAGCTCAGCCAGCGATTTGAGACATTGTCTGACCGTGTCACTAAACAGGGAGAAGCTTTGGTTACATTCACACATGAAACAAAAAACAATATCACCCGATGTCAGAATCAGTTAACTCAAATAGTTAATGTGCTGCAGGAAGTGAACAGCTGTGTGGAACAGTTAGCTCAGGCCCACACTTCAGCTAGCTCCACCCAAGAAAAGCTGACTGAAGAAGTGGGAAATATTACCCAACAGCTCACAAAGGTAGTTCTTGAACAAACCCACCTCAAAGAAAAGATAGAAAAATTAGAAGACCGAGCGGACCTCGCGTCACTAAACAACGACACCAACATGGCCGAAAGAATTGTACACGAATGTAAATTGTGTGACGACTATCTGGACAAAAAACTTGAAAGAATTACACAGGACGACACATGTTAAAGACGAGACAAAACACATAGAAGACGAACTGACAAAATTACGAGACAATGTTGTGCCGTGTTTGGCGATTGGTGCAAACGCATCGTCAGGGAACGACAAAACAGCTAAAACCAAGGCTAATGACACAGACAGAACACCTATTGTGGAATCACCTATTTCAAATCAAAATTACAGTGTGCCACTTTCTTTTCCACCAAACGAGCAATATTACAGTACGACACCTAGAGTAGCAAGTGACACAAACCACGTCAATAGAGTTATGCCAACCGGCATGGCCGATGACACGTTTGTAAGACACGGATATTTCCAGACATTTTCCAGTGAGGACAAGCATAAAGTCCACTCTATTGTGTTTATTAGATCATTTGACGGTGTTTTTCCATGTAGTTAGTCAGAAGTCGATAAAATCAGATACGTCACCAATCTCATGAGAGGACGAGCAGCTAAGTGGGGTGCCGCTATGAAACGGCGGTGCCTTACGTTTGAACAGTTCGAACAAGCCTACCTGTACGAATTCTGGTCCGAGAATGAGCAACAGAGTCTAAGGAGAGAAGTGTGCAACCCCGAGACCTATGACCCTAAAAAAGAGACATTAAGACAATACTTTGAGAGGTACCTAGACAAGACGCTGTACTGGTCCAAAGCAGCCGACTTGCCAGCCATAATTGACACTTTAAAGAGCCACTTACCCTTTCCATACCGAGACAGATTAATAGGAGTACCGGAGAATGACATTAAGACTTTCTTAAACTTCTTAGATCAAATGGACGTAGTTTACAGAGGCGATTCACGCCATTCAAATTTTACTCATGTTAGTAACCAAAATCAGCACCCACCCCAAAGGAACCGTAGTGACGGTGGTTGGTGGAACCATTCGTCCGCGCCGCGGCACAATACGATGCCTGTGCGCGAAACATATTCAAATGGAAACGTGTATGATGGTAGGAACAACCGCAGAAATTCGTGGAATAATAATAACAACAATAATTATCACCCATATCAAAATGGTAACGACATGCAAAATGAAAATCACAGACAGTACAACAACAACCGCAATGGGAGACGTGAGAATAATCGGTACAACCCGGACTACTTTGACAGGAACATGCCATCTAACAGACATAATTACCACCAAAACAATAACAATCCCAACAATCACCGACAGAATATGTGAAACACACAAAATTTATGCATGACAAATCATAACCCTCCACGGAATCCGCCGCCGTTCCCCAGTACAGTTATGCACTCCCCGCCACGAAGTAGCAATAACAATTGCGGTGCGCCATCAGCGCAAGACCACATGTGACAGTAACATACAGTAGTTGTCGCGATCGGGTTTTTTAACATATGAGACGATTACAGCTCTCTTTCTAAGACACAGTGGTATCACTCACAAGAAAAACTTATGAGACATGTCCACCCATCGCGATTTCCTCTCAGTATCACAGGTAATCAGCTATTGACGAAGTATTATACTTAGTAGTAGGGTGTGTGTGATAGGTCCGCCTTGAGCATCAGGCAAAGTATATGTTTGTGTTCCGACATATACAAAGGAAATGACTATGTCCATTCGTAAGTAATGTATGGATTTGATGTCTAGTACTGTGATAGCAAAGTAAGAGTATGTCAAGTCATAAGAATGGTACTGATATTTCTATTTCCAGAGCCACAGCTTCGCTGATTGTCGAATGTCGTTCAACTGACACTGCGATCGTAACATTTAGTTGTAAGTACAGGGATAAAATATATATGTGAGCGATTTCTTGGGATGCTCGGCCTGCAGCGTCAGTGATCTGTGCAGTGGTGATTCACGTTTCCCGTTAACAGTAGGAGCTGTGTGAGCAGAGGGGCCTGTTGGAGTGTAGGAATGTAGATGAATTAACGTGTTGTCCTCTAGACTACCGAATAGCGAACTATTACTTAGTAGGTGTTGGATAGATTTCGTGATCGCGTGGAAAGTTGAGATTGAATATGGAGTTGCGTTTGTGCTGGACCGTTATTCCTTCCCATGTAAATTGTTCGGTTGACAGCTTCTGCACATTTCGCGATTTTATTTAGTTGAGAAAAGATCGATTGTGGTGTGTGCATCTAGCATGTGGGAGACACATTTGCCAATTCTCTAGACATGAGAAACACCTTAGTTGACCTTGTAAATTATAAGGATGATTTGGAATCTGTTACAACACCGACATCGGTATTAGCGAGTGGAAATATCAGTTTCCTCTATGTTTTTTTTCGAGTCTCCGTGTAAATGTCTTAGCAGACGTGACAGACTTCCAGTCAGTCAGTAGTTTACAGGATGCCCCACCTAGCTAAAGTTTGGGGTTTGTAGACAAATAATTTCCAGTCTATATTTTGGGAATTACGTTGCACAAGCGATCGGTAGGGTGCTGCCGTGTGCTTGATATCGAGAAGTACTGCGAAAATAGTATGACATTCCAGCAAACTATGCGAAATTAGATATGTTCTTGTAATCCTAGAGTCTGGAGGTGGGTGTAGAAAAGCGAGCAAGCAAACAGGCATGTCTGGACCAGAAACAGTAATGCACTTGTGCTGAGGTGGGAAACGAGACCGAATTTGCAGAATAGTTCTGAGAGTTACTTCGATCCACTGAGGGTGCTCTGGTCATGCATTGGGGGTGGATGCCCACCCAACTTCATGATAAATATCTACTGGTGTGAGTATACATACTGTGCTGTCTGTCACCATGGTATATGTACAAATGACATAAAAGGGCTGATTTTGTATGGCGTAGGATACGAGTTGTAAATTTACTAGATCGAGATGGTAGGCGGTGATACATTGCTGGGTTGGATATTGGTTTCACGCTCTAATATTCAAGCTCCGGTCCTCAGTGGGAAAGTAGTGCAATTGAGTAGGTGTCTTTCTATATTTGATGATATGTAGCGTATGCAGTGATATATTGATGGGTCGCAGGTCGGTTTCACATTCTAATATTCAACCTCCTGTCGTCGGTAGGAGATCAGTGTAATTGAGTAGGAGTCCTTCTGTATTTGACAATATGTAGGGGCACTTTACAGGGTTTAATTGTCGCTGCAATATGGCGATCTGTGTAAAATAGTTTTTACCTCTGAAAGTCTCGTCTGCAGAAATCAGCATCAGTAATTTGGCAGGTAAATTCGATAAGAGCCAATCATAATGTTCGATTCATTCACAAGACATCCTTTGTGCTGGGATATAGGAGTCTCTACATAGTGGTGCGAACGTTTGTGTGTGTTGAAAGCAGGAAGGGTAACACGTGATGGACTGGGTATCACGTTAGGACCGCTAGTAAGAGTGCATTCGATGTTATTATGCGCTATTTTCTTAAACCGGTTCTGTTAGGGTAATAATTTCCTTGCATACAAGGTAAGACATCACGAAAACTCCTACAAAAGCGTACATTATGTATTTCTGTGACACTATGCAATTTACTAGAGTTCGACTTGGTTATTATTTAGATAGCCACATCGCTTCAGTATAACATTGAGAACATTGCTGGATGCACTTGTGATAGTATGTAGCTACATGCGGCAATGCGTTAACCACACGTCACGCATGGTCCGTTAGAATCACTAGGGACAAAGCTTCTTGTGCTATTCTGGAATGAATTTCAGCACTGTCGCTTGGCAATAAGCTCTTCGCCAGAGCGAAGGTAGAGGGAGGGTCCATGCCAGCAGTGGTGAACTCACACATGTGCAGCCCACCTTGGAGTGTTTGTACTTTCCACATAGGTCTTCTTTCTAGTCCAGTCGCGCCATCAATGGCACCTAAGTGATCACGTATTTTGAGAGGAATTTCTCAGGTGTTGAGTATGAAAGGGATTCCACCACTTCATGCATGCAAGATCCGAACAGGCGCCTGTGTGTGGTTTGACAGATGACGGCCGAGTCACTTCTTGTGGCTGTTGGTAGCCTCCTGTGCAGTTTAGTGGACAGGAGATGGTGGGTAGTTTCTGCACGTGTCTGTTGCATTATTTTGTGAGCGGGTCTGTAGACTGTGTTATGAAGTATTTGGACAGTTTACGAGTACTGAGCATGTCTACACATTATTGTGCTGTATTATTTAGGAGCAGTTTGCAGGTCTGCACTGAAATTATTTCGGTAAGTTAGGAGTTGTTTGCATGTCTGCAGAGCGTTATTTAGGATTAGTTTACAGATCTGTGGGCTGTGTGGTGTGACCCCAAGCATGTGTTTTGTATCTGTGTGATAAATATACTATCTCTCAAAATAGTTCCCTAAATAAATTGTTCCAAAATAAATAAAGTACACTCCTTCCTTACTCTGTGCAGCAGCCCAGCGCAGGCTGAGTCATTTTCGCGCCAATATCCCCCTCCAGACCACCATCTTGGATTATGTCACATGAATGAAGACAGCACTCTCTGGTGGCAGTATTATGTACTAGGTCAGTTGGAGTCTAGATCTCATGGTGGAAACACTGCCTGCAAAATAAAAACTTATGTCCAGCTCAGGCAGAGTCACATTCCCACCATTTCCCCCCACCATCTTTGATTACATCACGCAATGGACGACAGCGCTCTCTGGTGGTAGTACTGTGTATTAGGTCCAGGCCTCGTGGTGGACACACTGTTTGCCACCAACTTGGATAACTATACTTGCGTCATCAGCTGACGTCATAGCTGCCATCTTTGATTATGTCACAGAATGGACGACAGCGCCCTCTGGTGGTGGTTCTGTGTACTAGGTCAGTTGGAGTCAAGACCTCATGGCGATCACACTGGATGGTGGTGCTGCCTCTAGTTGTTTAAATAAAGACTGTTGATGTTTAGCAAGCATGTTTGCAGAGTCTTTTAGATGGATTATTATTTTGACAATTTATGGGTTGTTTGGCTCTCTAGACATAAAGGTATTTATGAGTAGTTTGCAGCTCTGTAGGCTGTGCAATGCGTTATTTTGACAGTTTACAATTAGCAAGAGTGTGTGCAGAGCATTATACATGAGTAACTTAGGAGTAGTTTGCAGGTCTGTATGCTGTGAGGCATGTCAGAATGTGTGTTCTGTATCACTGTGATAAATATACTGCATCTCTAAATAAATTGTTCCAACACTCCTTCCTCTCTCCAGCAGCCCAGTGCAGGCTGAGTCCTTTTCCCACCAATCCCTAGGAAGAGGTGGCGGTCGGGTTACTTAGGTTAGTCCAAATGCCCCTTCTTACCCGCCATTTCCTTAGGTTAGTAGAGATAGCCCGAGTGACCTTTCTTTACCGGCAAAACTCAAACTTGGCGCCAGTTCATAGGATGAGGTTGCGGTCAGATGACTTCGATTGGTGGGGGTAGCCCTATTGACCTATTTTCCCACCATTTTCTTAGGTTAGTAGAGGTAACCACAGTGTGTTGCATTGTCCTAATGGAATTTGAACTTCCCACCATTTCTCTGGGGTAGGGGAGGGTGGGGGTTAGGTTAGTGGATGTAGCCCAATTGATCTATCTTCCCGCCAAAATCCGACATCTTGGATGGCGCCATCTTGGATGACGTAATTGGCGCCATCTTGGATAATGGTACTTGGGGTTACACGAACATAGCCCCCCTACTGTGGCTGTCTGTAGTGTTGAAAATGCTTGAACCTCTCATCATTGCATGAAAAATACTGTATCTACAGCATGCTCAGCCAGCCACATTGTGGTGTCTGACGGAGGGTACGTTTTGTACCACTAACTGAGCCCTCCAACCCTCTTCCACTTGCGAATAGCACATGGGAAGAAATTTCTTCTCATTGTCATTACCAGAGACATATGTGAGGGGAAGTAAGGTGTTGCCTGACTCTTCTAGGAAAGTGCACTCTCGAAATTTCAGTAGTAAATCTCTCCGTGATGCACAACATCTCTCTTGTAACGCCTGCCAGGGGAGTCTCTTGAGCATTTCCATAACGCTCTCGCGCCAGCTAAACGATGCTGTGACGAAACGTCCCGCTCTACATAGAATCTTCTCTATCTCTTCTATTAGTCCTACTTGGTAGAGATCCTAGATAGATGAACAATAACCAAGAATCGGTCTAAAAAGCGCCTTATAAGGCACTTCCTTTGTGAATGAGTTACATTTCCTTAAGATCCTTCTCATGAATCTGAGTCTGGCATCTGCTTTTCCCATTATTTGTTTTATGTGGTCATTCCTCTTAAGGCCACTCTGGATAGTTAGTCCTAGATATTTTACGGCAGAAATTGCTTCCACCGTTTTGTCGTCAATAGTGTAGCTGTACAATAACGGATTTTTTCCTAAAGGTGTGGCTAGTGGTGTGAAGTCTAAATGTAGATAGTAAGGATCCTGGTAACAAGG
This sequence comes from Schistocerca piceifrons, assembly GCF_021461385.2. Classification (NCBI taxonomy): domain Eukaryota; kingdom Metazoa; phylum Arthropoda; class Insecta; order Orthoptera; family Acrididae; genus Schistocerca; species Schistocerca piceifrons. The sequence goes on along the minus strand of NC_060139.1, from coordinate 307,110,081 downwards.
AATACCATCGCATTGTGTTCCTGATTACGACTTCTTGTGTGTAACGTACCTTTTGAATTGCATTGTGAATATGTTGCTGGTCTTCAGGTATATTTTTGCATGCATTTACAATAATGTGAGGGGGGCAGAGTAAATGATTCCACATTTATATTTGTTTCGTATAAAACAAAAGTTGGTTTCGTGCATAGTGTTCTGTGGACATTTGTTCCTGGCTACAAATCCGTACGTGAACTGTTCGATTTAAATGTGTTGTCAGTATAGACTGTGGGAAAACCGGAACAGAAGATAATTGAAGTATTTGAGAAGCAGTACTACAGGAGAATATTGAAAATTAGATGGACAGGTAAGATAGGAAATGAGGAGGAAAGGAACATATGGAAGACTGACAAGAAGAAGGGACAGGATGGTAGGGCATCTGTTCGGACACCAGGGAATAATTTATATTGCGCTAGAGGGAGCTGTAGAGGCTAGGTACTGTACAGGAAGACAGATATTGTAATACGTCTAGTAATGTAGATTGCAAGTGCTACTCTGAGCTGATAAAGTTGGCTCAGGTGAGGAATTCATGTTTGGCCGCATCAAACCGGGCAGAAGACCGATTACTAAAAAAAAAAAAATCCTCCCTCGATTTAGCAAGAAGCCGCCCCTGCACAAACAGATTTATGAGTGGCACTAAATTCTCGATAGTTGGTTGCATATACATAGGGAAGAGCGCTGGTCGACCACACATGTCTGCTGAAAATGTCGGGCGCGTCTGAGATGTGTTCACCTGAAGTCCTTAGAAGCCACAAGATGGGCAGATCAGGAACTTAAATGTCCTCAAACAAAGGTTCGGCGTGTTTTGAAACGACGCCTGCATATGAAGATTTACAAGTGGCAGTTAGTACAGCAATTGTATCCTGGCGACCGTAAGAGAAGACGTGAACCTTGCATTTCAATTCACCACCATATGACAGAGGACACTTTTTCCGAACGACTCATCTTTCTGGACGAAACGACGTATCATCCGTCGGGTAAAGTAAACCGCCATAATCTAAGAATTTGGGCCTGATAAAATCCTGGCTTCGTCGCCGAACATGAAAAAGACTCACTGAAACTAAAAATGTTTCAAATGATTTCTGTTACCAAAGTTTATGTACGTTTCCTTTTTTCGGACTTCCTCAAATTCACAAAGATTCCAATGACTTCATTTTTATGCTTAACGGCGCCACGTCTCACTTTCACCATGCAAAGCAGCGTTATCTTAACAGAACTATCCCACAATGTTGTATTAGAAGATGTGGACAACAAGATCTTGTGGATTGCTTTTGGCCTCCCAGGTCACAAGACCTCACATCTTGCGATTTTTTTCTGTGAAGGTACCTTTGGCAGCTACTCTTCAAGAGCTGGGAAATCGAATTTTTGAAGCTGTCGATTCAATAAAGAGAGACCTTTAGATTTGTGTGTGGAATGCAGTGTACTACGTCTTCTATGTTTCTCAAGCAACGAATGGTGCTCATGTTGAGTGTACAATATAATGCCTGTGTGAACATAAAATTTTGAACCCTCCTCTATCCAGTGATATGTGGAATGTGCTTCTGTATTTCATGGTTTGTAATAAACAATTGAAATCTGTTCTTCCTTTTGAATCACCCTGTATACTGCCTCCATTTTTCGTACTTTCTCTCTTTTTGTGGAGAACCATGAACCATGGACCTTGCTGTCAGTGGGGTGGCTTACACACCTCAACGACACAGATAGCCATACCACAGATTCAGCTACACTGAAGGCATGAAAAATATGTGATTCCCGAAGAGGAGCAGCAACCTTTTCAAATAGTTTGCAGGGGCAACATTCTGGATCATTTGACTGGTTTGCCCTTGTAACATCAAACAAAACGGCCCTGCTGTGCTGGTATTGCGACCAGCTGAACGCAAGGGGAAAATGCAGCTCTGTTGTATAGTTAAATAACGATGTAGTCCTCTTGGATAAAATATTCCGGTGGTAAAATAGTCACCCATTCAGATCTCCAAGTGGGGACTACTCACAAAGACGTCGTCCTCAGGAAAAACAAAATGACATTCTATGGACCAGAGAATAGAATGTTAGATCCCTTAATCTGGCAGGTAGGTTAGCAAATTTAAAAAGAGAAATGGATAGGTGGGAATTACTGAAGTTTGGTGGCAGGTAGAACAGGACTTCTCGTCAGGTGAGTACAGAGTTATAAATACAAGATCTAATAGGGGTAATGCAGGAGTGGTTTTAATAACAAATAAGAAAACAGGAACGTAGGTAAGCTAGTGAACGCATTATTGTAGCCAAGATAGACACAAAGCTCACATCTGCCACAATAGTACAAGTTCACATGCCAACTAGGTCTGCAAATGATGAGGAGATTGAAGAAATGTATGATGAGATAGAAGAAATCATTCACATAGTTAAAGGAGACGACAATTTTGTTGTGATGGAGGACTGGAATTCGATAGTAGGAGAAGGAAGAGAAGACAAAATAGTAAGTGAATATGGTCTGTGGGAAAGGAATGAAAGAGGAATCGCCTGATAGAATTTTGCACAGAGCATAATTTAATCATCGCTAACACATGGCTTAAGAATCATGAAAGAAGGTCGTATACATGTAAAAGACCTGGAGACACTGGAAAGTTTCAGATTGATCATATAATGGTTAGGCAGTGATTTAGGAACCCGATTTTAAATTGTAGGATGTTGCCAGGCACAGATGTGGACTCTGACCACAATTCATTGTTTATGAACTGTATATTAAATTTGAAGAAATTGGAAAAAGGTAGGTAATTAAGGAGATGGGACCTGGATAAGTTGAAAGAACTAGAGGTTGTTGAGAGTTTCAGAAGGGGCATTAGACAACAGTTGCCTAGAACAGGGAAGGGATACATTAGAAGACGAATGGGTAGCTTTAATAGATGAAATAGTGAGGGCAGCAGAGGATCAAGTAGGTAAAAAGGGAAGGCCTAGTAGAAATCCTAGGATAGCACAAGATGTATTAATTTTAAATTATGAAAGGAGGAAATTTAAAAATGTAGCAAATGAAGCAGGAGAAAGGGAATACAAATTTAAAAAATGAGGTTGACAGGAAGTGTAAAACTGCTAAACAGGAATGGCTGGAGGACAAATATAAGGACTTAGAAGCATATTTTACTGGTAAAAAATAGATACTGCTTACAGGAAAATTAAAGAAGCCTTTGGGCAAAAGAGAAGCAGCTGTACGAAAATGAAGAGCTCAGATGGTAATCTAGTCCTAGGCAAAGAAGGAAAAGCTGAAAGCTGGAAGGAGTATATAGAGTGTCTACACAAGGGAGATGTAATTTTATTATCTATTATAGAAAGGGATGTGAGTGTAGATGAAGATAAAATGGGAGATATAGTACTGCAAGAAGGATTTGACAAAGCTCTGAAAGTTTTAGCTGAAAACAAGGTCCTGGGGGTAGCAATATTCCATCAGAACTACTGATAGTCTTGGAAGAGTCTCCCATGATAAAACTCTTCCACCTGGTATGCAAGATGTATGAGACAGACGAAACACCCTAACACTTCAAGAAGATTGGAGTAATTCCAATTCCAAAGAAATCAGTTGCTGACAGGTGTGAAAATTGCCGAACTATCATTTTAATTAGTCATGTTGGTGAAATATAAAACACGATTTCTTTACAAAAGAATGGAAAAGCTGGTAGAAGCTGACTTTGGGGAAGATCAGTTTGGATTCCAGAGGAATGTAGGAACACAAGAGTCAGTACTGGCCCTATGACTTACCTTAGAAGATAGGCTAAGGAAACGCAAACCTACATTTATACCATTTGTAGACTTAGAGAAAGCATTTGACAATATTGACTCTCTTCGAAATTCTGAAGGTAACAGGGGTAAAATGCAGGGAGCAAAAGGCTATCTACAACTTGCACAGAATCCATACAGTAGTTATAAGTGTCGAGTAGCATGAAGGGGAGACAGTGGTTGAAAAGGGAGTGAGGTAGAGTTGTAGCTCATCCCTGATGTTACTCAATATGCAGAGTGAACAAGCAGTAAAGGAAACCAAAGAAATATTTGGAGTAGAAATTAAAGTTCAGGGAGAAGAATTAAAACTTTGAGGTTTGCCAGTGACACTGTAATTCTGTCAGAGACAACAAAGGACTCAGAAAAGCAGCTGAACGGAATGGACAGTGTCTTGAAAGAAGAATGTGAGATGAACATCAACAAAAACAAAACAAGGATAATGGAATGTAGTCGAATAACATCAGGTGATTCTAAGGAAATCAAATTAGGAAATTAGACACTTAAAGTAGTAGATGAGTTTTGCTATTTGGACAGAAAAATAACTGATGACGGCTGAAGTGGAGAGGATGTAAAATCTAGACAGACAATGAAAAGAAAAGCATGTTTGAAGAACAAAATTTGTTAACATCGAATATAGATTTAAGTGTTAGAAAGTCTTTTCTGAAGGTGTTTTTCTGGAGTGTAGCCATGTATGGAAGTGCAACATGGACGATAAATTTAAATTAAATAGAATAGAAGCTTTCGAAATGTGGTGCTACAGAAGACTGTTGAAGATGACATGGGTCGATCATGTAACTAATGAGGACGTGCTGAATGGAACTGGGAGACAAGAAATTTATGGCACAACTTGATCAAAAAACGGAGTCTGTTGATAGGAAACATTCTGAGACATCAAGGGATCACCAATTAAGTATTGGAAAGAGGTGTTGGAGGTAAAAATCGTAGAGAGAGACCAAGAGATGATACAAAAAGCAGATTCAGAAAGATGTAGGTTTAGTATTTATTTGTAGATGAAGAGGCTTGCATAGGACAGAGTAGCATGGAGAGCTGCATCAAACTAGTCTTCAGACTGAAGACCACAACAACAACAACAACAACAACAACAATGGAGATTTCCATGTTAGCAGGTTTTGTCATAATTGGTATTCAGTTTTATTACACTGTGCCATGGAATTAGTATACATTTTTGCTTCCAATGGTGTTGGACCTCACAACTAAGTATGCTTTGTAGGTAAATGTCAGAGTATCAGAGTACATAGTTACTGTGCTACTGCATTTAGCAGATTACAGTTATACAAAGTTCGCTAGTAACTCCAATGACGTGCGTGTACTATTTGCTTTTAAATTTTCATTGAAATGGTAGGATGATTGGAGTACATCCATTTACTGTTTAAATATATTATTAGTTGTACCTACTAATAATATGGATAGGTTGTTTTTTTTGTATAGTGGAAAGGAATGTACCAGTAGTGGAAAGGAATGTAATAGTAATACACAAAAAATACACTCCAACATAAAACTTTCATTAGAAACTGCATTATACAAAAGTATCCATCACACAGCATCACTCAGCACATACTGCCAGTCCAAAGCAAAGACACACCACAGGTTCAATTGGGTGCATTGGTCAGTGATGTTATTTGACTCAATGACCCTACAGTGCCTCCCATGAAAGGACCTCTGTCCTTGCACCCCCATGAGACATGACTCCTGTCTTCATTGTGCAATGCCATCCTTTCACCAGGCCATAGCTCTGGGGATGATATGCTGTGCTGCATTGGCAGTATATACCACAGAAGTTGAAGAGAGCTGCAAACAGTGCAGATTCAAATTGGCACCCCTGATCCATGGTGATGGTATTCAGGTAACAAAAACGTGATATCCAAGTCTCTATGAAAGCTCTGGCCAGAGATTCTGCCATGATGTCTGCGACTGGAACAGCTTCCACTCAGTGTGGAACATAATTGATCATAGAGGGAAGGTAGTTTTACATTCTGGCTCCTGTAGAGGTCCCACAAGGTCGAAGTGTACATGACGGAAGTATCTGCATGGTATGTCGAAAATGCCAAAACGTGCCCAACTCGCTCAGTTTGATTCATTGGCAATCGAGGTACATCTGCGTCCATTAATGGCAGTCGCACCTTACTCCTAGCCAAACGAACTGCGCAATGACAAGTAACATTATCGATCGAACTCCTAGATGCATGAGGTTGTGTAGACAGTTCAAGATTGTCTGTCACACTAGTGTGGGTAGGACCAGTGAAATCCTGTGCTATGATTCATCGCGAAGGACGCTGGACTCTCAACCTGGAACTGAGCAGCGTTCGATTTTTGAGGCTGGAGACTATGTCGTCAAACAAGCCCAAAACTGTTGGGTCCCGCTCTTGTTTGTCTGCTGTAGTCGAGAGTGAGGGAGATTGTCTGCGCTCATGAAAAGGTATCAGCGACGATGTTATCTGCCCCTTGTTGGTGGCAGACATCACAAGAGGACTGGACAGTAGGTTGATGTGACAGAATTGTCTTAGCTTGACTGCTATTGATGCATGTCATATGGTGCCTGCCAGCATTTTGTGGTCAGTTGATCATGAGATGGCATCTGTCTATATCTTCTCAAAAGTAGAGTATGGTCTTGTATATGACTAGCAGCTCATGGTCTAATGCTGACCATTTTGTTTGGGGTGCTATTAGTTTCCTGTTGAAAATCTGAGGGGCTGCATGTCACATGACATCTCTTGCCATACGACTGCGCTGATAGCTGAGTCACAGGTGTATGTGATGATAGTAATCTGATCATCTCGTGTAGGGAATGCCAGAGAAACTGCCGTTGCTAGACGTTCTTTGAGCAGTCAAATACCGTTTGCATATCTGTATTCCATATCGGTTTTGGTAGAAATTTAGGGCATGGGGAACCGGGAAATGTCGTGATAGATTCGAGGCAGTGGCAACTGGCGAACGAGTTAGGCACAGTTTTGTATTGGTGTGATATCCACATCGTTAAGGCTGTCCAAGGAATGTAACCTCCTGCTTCCACGATTTCGATTTGTCGTCATTAATGGTCATTCCTCTATCATAGTGGGCAGTGAGAAAAGGTTCGAAGTGTCAGTCGTGACTTTTGGGATCAAGGGAGAAATTAAAAATGTCACCAAGATAAAGGTAAAAGTAACAGAGCTTCCAAAGTACCCTGTCAATAAAACGCTGTCATGTCTGCGCCGCATTTTTCAGTCCATAGGGCGTTACTAGAACCCAAACAAGCCAAAGGGCGTAATTATTGCCATCTTGGCAACAATGTCTGGATGCACGAGGAGTTGATAAAAATTTGCAGCTCCTGTAAGGAAATGTGTGAAATCTTGTATATTTGGCATGGGGTAGATGACATAAATGGTGAGGGATTTAAGAGCTGTGTAGTTCCCACAGAGTCATACAGAACCGTCTTTTTTAGACACTAAATTTATCGGCGATGTCCAAGCACTGTCTGAAGGTCGACCGATGCCTGCTTTCAACATTTCGTCCACTGCTGCCTTAACAGCGTTGTGAAAAACGGGCAAAGCACTGTACTTTGTGCTGAATGGATGAGCTCTTAGTTACCTTGCTGCTGTGCATCATAGCATTCCTGATGCACACTGATAGAGTCTAACTTGTGATGTGTCATGCGAACAACAAGAATGAATTTACTGAAATGGGAGGGGTGAGGCGGAAAGTGCTGTGCTCACTTGAGTTGTTTGTTGGTACAGAGGGTTGTGTGTTGCGATTTCATCAGGTCATGATGAAGGGACATGGCCACCTGATGAGTGCTTGGTCGCTCCATCCAAGGCCACTGAGGCATGTGATAGGTCCAGAGTTGCTCATGTGCTTTGCGAGTACTGTCTGTGCAATGAGTCATTCCCAGAGAGTGGCAGCTGTGTGTCATCATGACGAGATGTTCATGCACTATGGTGATAGCTTGTATTGTTGTGACACACTCATGAAGACCTGAACCACAGTCAGCAGCGATAGCGACGTAGGTTGTGGGTGGACAGAAGCATTGGTTCACTGCTCATGGCAGAGCTGGGGTGAAAAGCCGTGGTAACTGCTGCGTCACATGGTGAAATGGATAGCACCGCCGTTGTCGGGGAGAGATGGAATTAGTGGAGAAAGTCGATTCCTGGTACAGGCTTATTTAAGTCGGTGATGTAGAAGGTCCAAAGGCAGCATAACGCATCTATAAGTTGTACATCATCATTCATAGTGCCATGCATGCGGATACTGGCGTCATTAGTTGCGTGGAACTGCAAAGTGAACACTTCGGAGTGCAGTTCAGACATCTCTCGAGGCACTAATATATGTTTGAGCCCATGCCGATAAGGAAGAATGGGTTCATGGAGTAATTGCAGATATACAGACGTCTTTGGCGGGATGTTGATGCTGTGAAAGAGAGGTGCCTCAATGTTATGGCACAAGCCGGTGCAGCTACTGTGGTCCATGTTTCTCATTAGAGTAAGAGCTCAGCTGCTGGCATACCGCCATTTTGCACATGATACCAATATTGGTGTAGGTGTGACATGGCATAATCAGCTGGTGCAGCATTGTCTGCTGTTGGTGTGTTCCATCCGGTCTGCAAATTGGCACAGTATTGTAACAGGGCTAGTTCTTGGGCAGTGTGTCGTCGACGACATCATCTTTGATGTTATCAATGAGTCATGAAATTACCCCACTCATGATTGAGACAGACCAACTGCCCTATATACAGAATGGTGGGAATCAAATTTTGGTGAGTAATTCAAGTTTTGAGGTAAATTCAAAGAACAGCCCAACTGTGGCAGCGTGGAAGTTGAACTGTGGTCCTAAGTGCGAATTGGTGAGAAATTTAAAATGGTGCATTGTGATGCTGGCTGACTTCGATTACTGGGACGGGGTCTATGCTGTCACAACCCAAGACTTGGAATACTGGGACAGGCTCTGTGACGTCAGAACACAAGATGGACGACCTGGAATACTTGGGCGGGAAATCCAAGATTATGAATAATGAGAAAGGCTGTATGACATAACAAACCAAGTTTAGAAATACTGGCACCATGACATCTGAGACAAGGGATGTTTGCACAGGTCCAGCCATGCTTGCTATCTTACCTGACGTGTTTACCTCAGCTTCCATTCACTTAGAGATGAGTGGCCACTGCTTCTCCTAACTCTAAGTTTAGTTCTTTCCACTTCATATCTCTAATACCACAACAGGATCGAAAGGCTCACACTCAGAGGTGTATAGTTACTTACAGAATTTCTGCATGCTGCTTCTCTTAATTCCAGTTCCTCTAACTCGACCAGGAATAGCACCAGTGACAGTTCTGTTCACAAAACACGCATAGCGTTGATTCAACTACCTCACGAAAAATGGAGGCTATTGCTGCAGCCACACCACTTGTCCTAAGTTTAGCTCCGTATGTCCTATGTTTAAAACATCTGCAGGTAGTAGGATAGTAACAATTCATCTTTGTTTAAACAAACAAATACCAGACTGGGGAGAAGCACCCTTTCTGCAATCACGAAGTTTGTGATCGAGAAATTCACCCAGGGCCACTAAGAGCTGTGCCACCACGCATCACTGTCAAAGGCTAGGGCTGCAGGGCTCGCCTTGTTGCATAAACCATGAGGGGTCCCAAGTTAAAATGACGGAAAACATGAAAACAGTTGTACTTCAACACAAGTGACAGGTAAGGGGTAACAGCAGTGAGAATGAGAGAGGGATACTGGGATTGAGAAGCACTAGAAGTTGCTGCAGCCAAGTCTGCTCAATAGAGAATGAGTGAGGAACACTAGGACAGCTAGTGAGAAACACAAATAATCTATAACCCACACATACATGCATACATACATACACTCTGGATGTAAACTGTCCACAGCTCGTGGTCTAGTGGCTAGCGTTGCTGCCTCCGGATCATGGGCTCGATTCCCGGCCAGGTTGGGGATTTTTCTCTGCCCAGGGACTGGATGTTTGTGTTGTACTCATCGTTTCATCATCATTATCATTCGTGACAGTGGTTAGATTTGGCTGTGTAAAAATTGGGACTTTGTACACCCACTGACGACCGCGCAGTTGAGCGCCTCAAAAACCAAACATCATCATCATCATCTGGATAGAAACTAAAAATCAAGAGACACTCGTTGATCCTCGTGAGACTGGACACTTGTGCGCAGGCTCTGAAGCTGAAAAAAAATGTTCGGTTACTATGGTTGTAAAATTCGCCACAAAAATGAATTGTTTATGCAGTGGACTGTGGCTATTTACTGACAGTAACATAACCAATATTACAAAGCCATCTTTTTTTCCTTTATTGATTTTCGATTCCCCCCTCCACCTGGGAAGGGGTGGGCTGACAGCAGCTTAATACGATGCTCTACAGCCGAGAGAAAAGTTAAAACAAACAATGGTGAAAGACCAAACAATATAAAAAGGCGATAAAAGGGTGACTTTGTTAATAACAGTAAAATGGCGGAAAGTTGCTGAACTTAAAATACAAAAACACAGCATTGACGATGCGGATGAAGGCACACAGGAAGGAGACATGCACAATTAAAAAAAACTGACAGGGAATTCACAACACTGAAAACTTTCTTAAAACAGCACTGTAGAGGCGACATGGCGGCAGATGGGAGGGGGGGGGGGGAGGGGAAGGACCCAGACCGATGAAGGGAAAGAAAAGAAAGGGGGAAGTCGATGGAGGGAAAGGACATAGAAAATAAGGGGCTGGGCAGACACGAGAGGGAGTGGGAAAGGCAGTGGAGTGGAGAGCAAAAGGACTCAGAGGAGAGAAGGGAGGCAGAGAGAGGGTAGATGAGGAAAAAGCGGGATGGAAGGGAGAAGAGGGAGCCTGGGAAAAGGACAGAGGAAGGGAGGGGCAGATGAGGATCAGAGTTGATAGGAGGGATAAATGGAGGGAGAGATGGCATCATTCGGGAGGGGGAGTCGACGGAAGCCACCTTGGGAAAGGAGATGAAGGGTGTAGAGGTGGAGGGTAGAGGGGACACAACTGTGAAGGCGCAGCAGATGTCAGGGGTTGGAGAGGAGAGGAGCAACCAGGGGATGAAGGGGATCAAGGTGGCGGGAGGTGTAGAGGACGCAGATATGTTCGAGGAATAGGAGCAGATGGGGGAAAGGAATCAGGTCATAGAGGATCTACGTGGGGGACGGGAGGCGTTTATGGAAGGCGAGGCGGAGTCCACGGCACTCGAGGATCTGGAGGGACTTATAGAATTTGGAGGGGGGTGAGGATATCCAGGTGGGACTGGCATAACAGAGGATGTGACGAATTAAGGATTTGTAGGTATGAAGGATGGTAGAGGGGTTCAATCCCCATGTCCGGCCAGAGAGGAGTTTGAGGAGTCGGAGGTGTCTGTGGACAGAGCCATCAAACATGGAAACATAAATGCTGAAGCCAACTAGCATCAAAAATTGAGAATGAAACATGCCTATACTTGCAACTCGAATCGAACCCATCAAAAACGCAGTAAATATAAACGATAAGAAAAGACATCTTACGAGAGTAACAGTCAAGACCATATTCATACATCACATTTCAAGATGAAAAACTGAACTGCTGCCAAGAAAAGAGTGCAGTGTACAGCGACACAGTAGAGGTTGATAGCTCCATCTGAAGGGGGGGGGGGAATATGAACACAATAACACGTTATTTCTCCACTGCTCCATATGCAAGTGAAACAGAAAAAGTTGCCGACTTGCAGTCACATAAGTAATTCGCTGCAATGTGTTGTATGCATGGTTACTAGCCATCAAAAATGTATTGAAGCAAGACAGCGTCAGAGCCTTTAACTCTACACACAACACACACCAGGAACCACACATCGTACCTCCTATTTCTAATGAGTTGTAAGATGTATCCAGCTACTTTTCCAGTGTCGCTGATTGACGAGAGAAACACGTGGAATGTCCGATGAGAATAACCTGTTATATATTTAAAGCAGAGACTTCATACTTGGGTCGCTTTTCTAAGGATTGTAACTTAGCAGAAGCAGTGTGAAAGTCTAGAGTTTTGAATAACACGATAATTTCACATGTTCCTTGTATATAATGTTTTTTGCTCTAGATCAGATCATGTGGGGTACTGGAACATGTGATGTATGACAAAATAATCGAAGAGCAGTTATGGTTTGTCTACCATTGAGTGTTTCTCCATAGTGATCCGTATTGCAAAGTTAAAGTCCCACAGGTTCACCACAATTTAACACTTATAAGTTACCTGTCAGAGGCACATATTCCTTCTCCCATTGCTCCATACGCAAATGGAATATAAAAAAGGACTGACCAGCAGTGATATAACATATTTTCCACAATGTGTTGTATGCAGACTTACTACCCACCAAGAATGTATTGGAGGAAGACAGCATAAAAGTCTTTGACACCACATAGAACACACACTAGAAACTGCACATCTCACCTCTCATTTCTTATGAATCATAAGATTAATCATACAGGAAAATATACTATAGTAGTTCATACAGATGTGTAGGTTGCTTTGGTTCAGTTGGTATACTACCATACTAGCATTTCTAGTAGTACATTCAACAGATTGGTACGCTAGACCTCACAGTGAATACAGATTACAATAAGTTCCCAACTAACTGTAGAATTCTCAGCCAGCTGTACCATAGCGACTCACAGACTCTTTTGATGGGTGACAGTATAACTTTTTAACTAACATCGATTTTCGCTGTGGACACGCCTTGGTGTGGTCGAAATTTGATACCAATGTCGATGATACATAACATTCCAACCATCTTTCCTATAAGCAGAATGTTAATTAATGTTCACACTACATTTTTAAGTGAACCCTAACATAATTTTTATATATTTTACATTGTACTTAGGACATCTAAGATCTCCAGTACATTTCTATCCACTACTCACCTGTTGCGTCCAGCAATACCACCCATTAAAAAAGAGGTCGCTGCATGAATGTCTAGCATGTTATTCATATCTGACATGCCAGCATAGTAAATCGCAAAGGAGGGTAACGCTATTTCTATGACATCACCCTGCAGGTTCTAACCCATTTGGTTCTAAGTTTAGAATCCATGATGTCTTCAGTGACACTACAAGGAAAGATGGCTGACCTGGGGTATGAAGAAACTTCAAAATAGTATTTCCAGTTCCCATGAGACTCCGGTCACTTACCCCCACCTCTCAGCATCAGCACAGACCTACTAGCCATGAAGTGAACCCACTACTTGTGCTCTGTAGTCTATAGTGAAAGACTGATCATCATCATCATCATCATGAAGCATCATCAGAGATCTACCAACTACAGATGGAAGAAACTGATTTGCACACTAGATTTTAAGTATTAAAGCATTTCTCTCTAATGTTTATTATTCCTTATATGTATGTGTGTCTGTGCATGTGTATGTATGTATGTGTTTTTTTTATAGTCCTGTTTTGTTTCCTTCTCAGTTCAACAGCTCCCTGATGCACATGATGCAGTGCCTAATACATTTGAGGAGGAGCAGTAAGAGCAGATATCAAGCCAGCATGCCACTCCCAAGACATTGGAGTGGAAATCAAGTGCATCTGAGCAGCAGCAGAAGCAGAAATCAAGTCAGCATGCAGACAAGCCCCCTGATGCAGCACCCAACATGCTGGAGTGGAAATCAAGTCAGCATGCAGAGATACATATCCATCGCTTGCACCACTGAGTCAGCATGCAGCCTGACTCCATGATACAGCGACTGATATATCAGAGTATGACACAGAATTGTTTCCAGACTTCAAGTTACCAACATATCCACCGATCCTCGAGCTGCCACCATTGCATAGTCCACCTGATGCAAAGGAGCAGAAATCAGTTCAGTGTGCAGAATTGTTTCCAGACTCATCGACGACGTTATCGGTGACACACTATGTTCTTGAGCTGGCCCTGTTATACTACTTAATACTAGGTGACAGGCCAATTGACATCAGCTTCACGTGACGTCGGGTGGTGCTGAACTTGTTCTTGAGCTGGCCCTGTTATACTACTTAATACTAGGTGACAGGCCAATTGACATCAGCTTCACGTGAGGTCGGGTGGTGCTGAACTTGTTTGAGGCGTGCTGGTCGACCAGGTTGTGTGGGAATGTGATATGAAACTAATATAATGCGCAATCACTGTGAACTGTAACTGAGGTGGGAGTTGGAAAATGCACAGAGTCCAGAGTGTCCGGACTGTCTTCAGAGTGGAGTCAACCAGAGAACATGATCCGCGATACAACTGAAAAGGAGTCCTCCCAGTGAGCTGCTCATTGTAGATCACGTTCGCATCTGTTGCTTCGGAGTGCAAGCAGTCTGTTGTAGTAACACAGCCTTTGCAGCACTGTACTCATTGTGTCTCGGTGGGGCGAGAATAATGTCACTGATTATGGCTTTTTCTTCAAGATGGAAGACTGATATTACGAACTTTGAATTGTCATTCAATACGCCCATCACGGAAAAAACTAGGCTGTCTTGAAACATAATTTGCTTGACTGGGACGAAAAAGCAAAAATTTCGGTTGAGGTGTAGGCCGGCACTGTCCTGTAAAGTCTGAGAGTGGCTGTAACATAGGAGCTGAATAGTAAGTTATTACCGCGCCAGCGCTGGCATCCACAGAGTAGTCGTAGCATCAAACATGGCGTCGACGTTGCACAACGGTTGTGATTATAAAGTGATTGCATAGAATTACAGCGATTGTGGTACATAAGATGTGGATGATACCATATCCCTTCACACGAACTCAGAACACGAATTATAACTGCAACCTGCTGAAGTAGGTTCCGTCTGCAAGTTTACTAATGACGTTTCCATTGCCGACCATTGTTGTGTCAGTCACCGTGTCCTGTGAATCAATATTTTCATGACAATTCTGTTTAGTTTTCCATACTGTTTATTGCTGAAGGTAATGAGAACACTGAACGGTGGCCTATATTGATTAATTCATAGCAGTGTCTAATGACTGCATTGTCACGGTCAATAAGGTGACTCAAGAAGAAATTTCGTGACTCATGTGGCGTTCACTGCAGTCAGGATAATCAATGTAGGTGGTAGTTTCCTTCATATAGTCGAAAGGAGTGTACCACTAATAAGTGAACATAGATGTTCCAGTATAAACGTTATTTGAGACAGTGCAATACAAAAGCGTCCATCACATAGCATCAATCAGTATGAACTGCCAGTCCAAAGCACAAATGTTCCACGTCTTTACTCGGCTATGTTGGTCAGTGATGTTGTTTGACCCAATGTCACCACAAGCTGCTAACTAGAAGTACACCATTAAGTGCTGAAAGTACAAAAAATGGATGCAAACTAAAGGAAAGTATAATATCAACAATGTACTTACAGTGCATAATAAAGTGTGATATGAATAATATACTTATAGCATATTTAAATTAGTCACTTCACTTGTGGATTCCTAGGCAGACACTGTGCAAAGAAAGCAATCTCTGTAATATACGAAAGAAAAACAAATATGGATTCATTTACTCCACCCAATGTTACCAATGTGTGCCAAAATCAAGCAATTCAAAAAGTGCTTTCCACACGCAAATTTGTAATCTAGAACACAAACCTATAAAATCAGCTTTTGTTTTCAACAAAACCAAAACGAATATGGAAGAATTTAAACCACCCAATAAGAAAATAGGATGATAAAGGTTAGAGAACTGCTAGTGAAATGGTAGTGAACAAAGGTTGTGTTACCGAAAATCCCTATACAAGATTCACTCCCGTGGTATGGGCTATGTGACAGGTCAAAGGTCTCGTCATAGTAGATTTTTTCCATCTTCACCTATTGTTTCAGTAGCTGGATTTACTGTGACATGGGTAAATGTTAGTCGTTTATTATTATGACTGCTACTCATACACACTTGTTTAAAAAATGCTGTAGAAGCAATGACAAGTTTACATATTACAACTGTCAGAAATCTTACCTACATTGATGGTGGACAGCCTCAGCAGTTCAAGCAGCAAAGATACCTCTTAAAGTAATTACTTATTTGTTACGGGTAATATACTGGTGTATGTTTATTTGTGTAAATGGTTGCAACATGATTTAACATATATCTTATGGTTACTTCAACGATAGAGTTATCATGGAGAAGTTGTGCTAGACTGTTGAGTTCGCACTGGGACATTCTCAGTGTAAGTGATTTGCTGACACTTACAGGAAGATGTAGTACAAACAGTCACAACAGAATACTAACAGCAGAGTTTGTTTACTTAAAGATCAGAGAAATTAATGGCTCAAGATACTTGATTTGTGTAGCTTTGCGACTTCTTCCTGTGAAATGCTATCAAGTGCTTTCCACTGTGAATCACTGTGTTGCTAGTGAGGGAGATCTGGCTTTGTGATGGTAATGAGTTGGCTTAAATAATCGCTGGAACTTTGGAATATTTCATAGGGAGGATTGTACTGATACTAGGAACTTATTGTTGATTCAGGATTGTATTTAAAGCCAAATAATAATTTGTATTGTACCATATTTTCTAACTAGTATTCCTATGCAGCAAACACAGGAGAAATTGAGTATTGCTCTGTTCTTATGTATGTGGTTAGCACAGTCTGAGAGAATAAACTGTTTTTCATGTTGATTTGGAGGTTGTGCACATACTAAGAGGATAGTCTGGTACCTAATTGGTACACGGGAGTGGATTGTTACTTAGCACTGAGCATGAGTGACTCATGTTGCCCTGTTTTGGTTTGAACAATCACTAGATAATTTCGGAACTAAACTATTTATTGATCATACAGTGGTGATTGGCTGTAAATTGTCAACATCTTTACTGTAACACTAGATGGTAACCTATTAGAACCATTTATACAGGCATAGCACTTCATTACCATTGCTTTCATTTCCTTAAGTGATGAGTGATCATTCAGTTAGGTACCGACAGTGGGTAATGATTTGCCAACAGCCGAAGAAGCTCAAATGTAGTTTTTTATTGTATAACTTCAGTGCCTCAAGTGGTGGTGGCACATAGGTTTATTGTTTCTATTTTTTGTGAATTTTATAATATTATATTGGGACAATTGCTGGCACTCTCCCTCTGCAGTGGAATTCTTATGTATGAGGAAAAATCTAAATAAAGCTTTGGTGTATTAAAAAAATAAACTTCAAATGTTATTTGAAGTTCATTGAATTTTCCATAAAATAAAGTTAAGTTCCAAAAGAAAAGTAGTACTGAGACTCATGTAAAAGCAAAACTTTCATAATTTCGTGAAAGTAATTCGAATACAAAGATATTATTGGTTTTATATTATTTAAGGAAATGAAATAAACAAAATTCAGAGATGCAATACGTTAGCATTACATCTGTCTTGATGATATTATCTGAGTAAAATTTTATACAAAAAAAAATAATTAAGGAAAAAATATTTACCCCATATACTGAAAGAGACACACGTAGGTGGCGTACAGCGAACTGGAGCCCATTGCTAACACTATATGAAAAAGGAATCTCTTTTTTGTCACATTATGAGGAAAT
The DNA here is from genome assembly GCF_021461385.2 of Schistocerca piceifrons. Taxonomy (NCBI): domain Eukaryota; kingdom Metazoa; phylum Arthropoda; class Insecta; order Orthoptera; family Acrididae; genus Schistocerca; species Schistocerca piceifrons. The sequence goes on along the minus strand of NC_060139.1, from coordinate 307,092,812 downwards.
CAGAAACAAGATTATGAAGTAAAATTGTAGAGAAACTTTGGAACATAAGCAACAAGTAGGATATATAAAGGAAATCTGGGAGCACACGAAAGAGCTAGAACTAACGTTGGGCGATTTGCGAAACAAGACAAAAAATTTAAAGATGCTGAAAGACTTAAAAATACGATTTAAACCAAAAACAGGAAACATCAAATCATAAAAAGCAATTTCAGCATATGCCTTAATGTAGGTTAATTCTTAAAAAGAAGAAAACAGCGACCAGCCACTATTCACACTGCTATTTATTTAGGTAAATAGCGCCGTTACCGGTTTCGAACTGGCAAGTTCATCATCGGACGGCTGTTCACATGATTTTCAAGATACACTTTACATTATCGTCCGTTTCCGATGTTTATTATTCCACTGTGGCGAAGTATTTTTGGTGTGTTGTTGCCGTCGAAAATTCCGCGCGATTTTGTTGCGAAGTTGCAGGATTGTATTTTTCGCATATTCCAAAATATATCCAGCACTTACATAACTTGTATATCACCATATTGTACAAAGCAGCACACACACACACACACACACACACACACACACACACACACACACGCACACTAAAAAGAATTTGCCACATGTGAAGTTATCACAGAGATTGCAGATTTACAAACACAAAAAACCTTAAATTCATTTCCTGCACATTACTGCTTCAGTTCACTTCATTTGTTTATTTCCGTTACAACACTGGCATCCACAGATTAAAGAGCATAGAACATTACTGCAAAACATCACAGCTAACTTCTTGAGGTGTATCATATTGTTCACTTAGCACATATTTCATATAAGGACAAGTATTACAGGTTCATGTAAGTTATTTCCTCACTCCCTCCCTTCCTCTCTCTATCTCTCTTTCTCTCTCTCTCTCTCTCTGTGTGTGTGTGTGTGTGTGTGTGTGTGTGTGTGTGTGTGTGCGCGCGCGTGCTTGCATACGCATTCATCCCTACCCTGCTAAGTGAAATATGTCACGTATACTTTTGATATTCGTACTATATTTATTCATCTGTTTGATTTTTCTCACTTGTTACTTATTCTACCAAGTAATGGGAGCCTGTAAATAGAATGCGCTAAACATATAGGTTAGACTGTTAGCGGTAACAATTAATGAACAAGCAGGATATATCATCGTAATCTGTGACAAATTTGGTGTTTTTCGAGACACTTTTATATGCACTCGCTTACTATTAAGTTATTTTGCAATGCCATCTCAGAAAAATATGTTCAAACAAACCCAGCGAAAGGAATTCCAACAAAATCCAAAGCTAGTTGGAACTGATCCGTGATATGTCGCAAAAAACGAAATGGCCATTCATTTTGCTCTTCAAAGTTAAAAATCCAGTTCATTCTAGGTATGAGTCGCAAATTGTTATGGTGTTTACAAAACGGCTGTACCAAATCCACAGCACCTACGAAGGGAATCTGTCTGTATTAGCGATATAATGACGTTCAAAATTTATAGGACGCTTAAATTGGCTTTTGTAAATCCATTTCTCGGTGCGCACTTCTTGATTGTAAGCCAGTAAGAGCACTGTTTGCTGTCAGGGATCTATGGCCCTGCATAGGAAAGGGAGGTGAATTCCGATAGTAAATCCCTTTATATGTACTAGTCGTCCCCAGGCACTCAACCCAATCAACAAATCCAGTACTCAGGAGTTCATGACTTGGGATTGAAGTTCTCGAATTCTCTGTGCCTGTGAGTTCAGTATTTGTCGTTTTACTATTTCCAGCACCAATGTCCACGTACCGTTATTGTCATAGTACCGTAACTAATTTCTGGCTATGTGATACCGTCAAATGCGTTCAAAAATAGTGAATAATGTCTTTCAAAACTGATCATGGCTTCAAGAAGGTAGACTTCTGAATGTGGGAAGTGTTTGTGCAGAAGAAGGAGCAGGATGGTCTCATTTCAGTGTCTTGCAACTTATGCCACATAGAATTAAAATCGCTTGGATACCCCACATACAAATTCAGTGGAGAAACTGTTCCATTTACGAGGACACAAGCATTCTCAGGAAGGGCAAGATACCTTGGAATTTTTCAAGGAAACAATGCTGGCAATTCGGGGTGAAACAACAACAACAGATGGTCAAGAACTTTTAATAAGCCAGAAGTCTCCGCAGCTGAAACTTAATACAGGCAGTGCCGTTTGAAGCCTTCAAGAAAAGAATGACATTGATTGTGCACTGATGAAAATGACTGCAACAGATTAATGCATGTAGTTGTGGTGAGTTCATACTGTATTTGGAGACAGGTCACTGTTGTGACCAGAGCGGTGTAATGGATTTCCAGTAGTGAGCCAATTGTAGAATGTAGGCGCTTTAGTTTTTATGACTCTTACAAATGAGACAGCTGTGGAAGCAACAGCAGTCTCTGTGGTAAATTGCCATGTTGCCCTACCTATAATAGCTTCTGCACAGACAAGCCTTCAAGGTTAATAATGAATTCTTTTAACTTTTATTTTGTGGTTTATTCTAGAAACAAGTTCTTTATCATTCATATTACACCAACGTATAATCAGTTTGTTCACCACCCTACAACAAATAATTATTGCGATATGTCTTCCTCCTGCAGCTGGTAATTGGGTTTCTCCCAGACGAATTTTTATAAATACTGGTATCCTATAATGTGCCACACAGCCAGTCGCATATCTTCAATTAGCTACTGGCTACTGGTGTTTTGAAAGAAACTTCTCCTTCTTTGAGGTTTGTATTCTACGCTGCTTCATTCTTTTGATCTGTGGTCCTTTCCACATAAAATGATAATTTAGTAGTGTGTTCTCATCTAACTGTCTTCTGCTATCATTGGATGTAAAAAAAAATTACATCAATATTACATTCAACGAATCAATCACCTTTATACAGGAAAATTTAGTGGAATACAGCCGACTTATATTATACGAAACCAATGAAATTTGTTCTATCACTTCACAATTGAAGGCTTATTATTACTTTTCATTTAATGACAAATGCTATAAGCAACTCGACGGCTTGGCTACAAGTAGCTCCTTAGCAGATTTAATTGCTGATGTTTTTGTTAATAATCTTGAATGTATGTAGTTTAATAGTAACAAATAGAATCCCAAAGGACGCTTTTTCTTGTCGATATGCCAATGATATTTTTGTTATCTTCAATGGACCAAGGGAGGAGTTTTAAGAGTTAGTAGAAGACTTCAATACACTGCATCTCAAAATGGAATTTACCTTCAAACTGATGAGTAAATACAACGTACTTAAGTTTTTAGATTGGCAGATGCAACTCAATGGAAGTAGTACACAGCTTGATATTTAATGAAAACCTGCTATGCTTGACATGATGATATATGCTTCCTCTTGTCACCCATTCTGATACAAACTTGCTTTCTTTAAGACTTGATCCACTGTATTTATGAACTGCCATTATCTCCAGCCTCCATAGAGAAAGAGGTTTCTAATCTTGGGTACACTGCCATTCGTAATGGCTGTAACATGCAGATAGTTGACAATTTGCACAGAAACAAAACTACGTCAAAAGAGATCATCCCCCTTACCTCCCCAACCACCACCTCCAAAGTCGTCAGAATCTCCTTCATAGAGTATTATTCGTACAACTTACCTAAATCCTTTCAAAAATACGAATTGCAAAATTGTTATATTCATAATGAAAAGCTGTTCAGATACAAATCTAACGGTTCTGGAGTATACATGATTAACTGCAGTGAATGTGATGCATCATAGTGTCCACGAACATTTATTGAGCAAAAAAGATGAAGTCATAATCGCTCAATATTTCATGAACATTTGAGAGCTAGACGTTACTATACTCTGACTCTAAATAATTTAAGATTATTTCAGTTTGAAAAAAATGGGGAAAAAATTGAGCATACATGAAGAGACAGAAATTTTTCTGCATTCAACTGGTAATAATGGTGTACTTCTGAATGATCAGTTGATCAGGAAGAACCAGAATTTTTGCGACATTATGTTAACTGTTATAAAATCTGTCTACTTTTCACCCAATTTTTTCCCATATTTTGAGCAATATACTATTATTATTCCAACCCTCTGATTACTTTCATTCATATAGTTATTTTGGTTATATTTTATTTAAATCCATTTGTAACCTCTTGAGATCCATTATTGTTTTTATGGGAACATTTGTTTTATTACATTTCTTAATTTTAAAGTTTCTCCTAATTTTCAAGTATTTTGAACTTTTGTCCTGTTTGCTATCATACATTTCCAGTTAAGGTGCTATTCAGTGACTTTTACTTATTGCCTGTAGCCACTTTCTTCTTTAGCCTTACATCTAGTTTAGTTAACTGTTACTGACACTAGAGCCTTCTGTTGTTGCACTGCTATAATATTGGAGACGAGTTTTCCTCTGCACTCTAGCTTAAATGTGGCCTTCTAATAGACTGTCTAGCCACCTGACATGTAGCTTCATGCGATGAGTTTGTGTGTATGCACACGTGCGTGTTTGTGTGTGTGTGTGTGTGTGTGTGTGTGTGTGTGTGTGTGTGTGTGTGTGTGTATGTGTGTGTGTGCATGTGTCTATGCTGCACTTTGGCTGACAGCTCTGATTACTTTAAGGGAACCAGGAAGTGAAAATCTGTTGAAATAACATATTTTTAAATTGTGTTAAATTACACCCCAGTCCTCCTGAATCAGAATATGTACGATTTTTGTATGTTTGGTGCAAATTAATAGGAAGTAAAGAGTATTTTATAAACAATGACATGCCCCCTTCTGTCTGCTAACAACTGAGATGTGTTTATCCCAGCTGCAGCAGATTTTCTCTGTCAGTCTTCATCTATTTGTTCTTTGACCACTGCTTTGCAATTTAGTCAATCTGGTGCTTAGCGAGTAGCGTTTCATTCTTGTTATCACAGTGAGTTGAATTAGTACTTGATCTTAGAAAGTAATCTTATTGTGTTATTAGTTACATTTTATCAGTGTGTATCATGATAAGGGCTGAATAAAGAAATTTAACAGTAGGATAAAGTTAAAAGGTAACAGAGGATCTATCATTCCCTCAGTTCAAAGGGCCCCTAAGTCAAAATGTAAGTATCAGAGAGCTAGTGTAACTGGTGATGAATATAGACACAACCATTCCTTACCAATGTCAATAGCACATGTTATGAAACATATCTATAGCTTAGCTAACAAAAATTTGTTTGCTAAATGCATCCATGCGAGAACTTAAAATTCCAACGAAAGTTTCAATAACTATTTGTGGAAACACTTCTCTAAGGAAGTATTTATTACCCTCAAACCCATAAAAACTGGTGTAATAGATGCAGTGCTGCGTTTCAGTGATGGGTCAGCCAGCAGGCTGAAAGTTTTCAGTGATATGGGCACAGATCATGTGAAGATAATGGATCAGTGATATCACCAATTGTAGTTATATCATCTAAAACTGTACACCTTTGAATGTCGATTGAACTGGAACCGTGTTAAACTATTCTGACAATATGCTGATCGCAGTATTTGTCCAGCAAGAGGATGAGAGTTGTTGGCATAGAGTTCCCAATCACCAGAATTTGCGCCCATGTCCTGGTTTAAATACCAAACCCCTCTGCAGTGTCCAATGAAGTGAGGGCATCTGACAGGGCATCTGACACTGTTGATGGGGGTCTGTCTGTCAGATGGGGACATTAAGGTTGGCAACCCCCTTGGTGCTATTCTCAAGGAGTAGGTGGTTTCATCCTCTCCCTTCTATTATTATCATGCAACACAAACATGACACTACACACACACACACACACACACACACACACACACACACACACACACACACACACACACACACACACACACATGCACATGGAATACATACATGTAGTATTACAAATATTGTAAGGGAGCATGTTGTAAAAAATTAGCAAAAAAAATCTAATTTGTCTTCTCTAAATTCACTGCACTGAGAAATTTTAAGATAACAGAAATCAGGAATACTCTACATTCACATATAGAAGTAATTACCCAAAAACTATAGCATTACAAATGATAAACGATTAGCCCAAATCAGACAGATTATCACAGTAAAAATATTCTTCTAATCAAACTGTACAACTTGTAGCATACTTCTGCTTGCTAATGTAAAGGTGGATAATACACAATGTACAGACTTCACTAGCACAGCACAATAAACTGAAAGCAAATGAAAAGAAACAGAACTGTTTCATTTTTATCCCATTAGTATTGATAGAAATTGTTTGCAATAATAAGGACTGTGTCATAGGTTAATCAGTTTACCAAATTATTATGATAGTAAAAAGAAATAATTCAGTGAACAGAACAAAATTTGGGTCAATTTCAATGTTCGATTCCACATGTCAGGTTTGAGCAATGACGTCATATCTAAGGCAGAGATGCTACATATAGGCAATCTTGGAAAGCAACTGATCATATTTGTAAACAAACAAACATAGCATATGATCAAATTACAATCACAGTTAATGTGATTAATTACTTAGCCACAAATTATTTCGAAAAGAACTGAAGTTAACGAAAATAAACAAGAACAGAAAAAGAGAAGTATATATGTCGAGAAATAAGTTAATATTGTGATTTATGCGAGCAGAAAAGCACACAGAACCTTTAAATTCATTACAGTATAGTATGTGATGAAATCATAATATTGTGAAATAACGTTAATTTTTAACAATAATTATGAAATGTAATGGGACCAGCACAGACGTTACGAAAATTCACAAAAAGTGGGGTATAACAAATATTGGAATCGGTAACTAGAATTAAGCTATATAGGCCAATTTCATGTTACATAATCTAGCTCGTTTTTCCGGCAGGTGTGTGCACTGAAATGTAATAAGATTTATGCATTTGTAATTGCTCTCTGAACTAGTACAAATATTGGAATGGTAACTAGAATTGACCTAATAGGTTAATTCTAGTTAACGATTCCAATTACTCTATGGTTCGTTATTTTGCATGTGTATGCACTAAAGTGTTACAGAATTTCTACATTTGGTATTACTCTCTTCACTACTATGAAAAATAGAAAAATTTTAAAGCTGTATGTACAATATATATTACTTTTTCGAGGTAGCTCTGAGATCAATAAGAAATGTAGAAATCCTATAAAAACATAGTCCACATATCTACTGACCTCCTATATAGGTCAATTCTAGTTACTGATTCCAATCATTCGAGGGTTCATTAATTATATCGTTTTTTCAGCAGGTGTGCGCACTAAAATGTAGGCTAATAGGATTTCTGAACTTGTAATTGCTCTCTGAACCACTGCAAAAAGTTACTAATATTGGAATTGACCTACATAGAAGGGAAATTCTAGGTACCGATTCCAATTTTTGCTATTTCACCACAGTAATTTTAGAAAGCAGTTATTGATGTAGAAATGCTATTATGTTTCAGTGCATACAAATGTTGCAAAAATAGTTTATTTACAGATCACAGAACGGTTGGAATCCGTGATGGGAATTTACCTATATAGGTTAAGTTTAGCTATTGACTCCAATATTCGTTATTTTTTGTGGATTTTCGTTAGTTTTGTACTGGCTTTTCTTTTAGAATTTAGTGTGTCTGTTACTCCATATTTTATGTTACTGTTTCGTGTTTGTTGTCACTCACTTCATTTTTCCGTTTTTCTGTTATTTTTTAGCTTCTCCCCACCCTAAACCCCAGTTTTCCTGTGCTTCTACCATTAGATTCAATAATAGTTAGTTGTGTGTGTGTGTGTGTGTGTGTGTGTGTGTGTGTGTGTGTGTGTGTGTGTGTGTGTGTGTGTGTATGTGTGTGTGTGCATGTGTCTATGCTGCACTTTGGCTGACAGCTCTGATTACTTTAAGGGAACCAGGAAGTGAAAATCTGTTGAAATAACATATTTTTAAATTGTGTTAAATTACACCCCAGTCCTCCTGAATCAGAATATGTACGATTTTTGTATGTTTGGTGCAAATTAATAGGAAGTAAAGAGTATTTTATAAACAATGACATGCCCCCTTCTGTCTGCTAACAACTGAGATGTGTTTATCCCAGCTGCAGCAGATTTTCTCTGTCAATCTTTTATATATAAAAGGAATTTCACACACTATACAAGGAGCTTGAGGAAGAAGAATCTGCGTTTTACATTTTAGAAAGTTAAAGCACAAGTTTTTTCATTTGTTACATCAAATTCCAGTGAGAATTACTGAAAAGCACACAGTGTTACAAGCTGCCATCGTGTCCCATTAAAAATTGCTATGTTTAAGGTTCACTTTCACTGACAATCCAGTGCAGATTATTGTTCAGTAGCAATATCACTATAAATAACTTTCACCTCAATATTTATAGGCTTCCATTATATCTTGTATTTGGTTTTATAATAGTTCAAGAGCCTTATTTTCATTGGGGCTACCTAGTGAAAGCTCATAAGTATTGACCACTTATGCTTGCAAAACTGTTTTACACAATCCAGAGAGCTATGTAACAATAATTAATGTCACCACAAACACATACTTAAACAAGCAACTCGAATACATTTCTTCTTGATGTATACATCACAAAAAAGCATTTTGCCACTGTTTCAGTGTCTGAAGGTTTCAGTCCATTTCTTTATGAAACGCTACAGATGCCTGGAAATGTCAAATAAATTTCACCTACTAATCAGTCTTATTCTACTGACAGCACTTTTTTCACTTCAAGTTGCAGCCATACTGCAATGAATACGAGACCACTATGTATAAAAATCCTCTTTATAAATTTAGTAGAGGGCAAGTGATTTAATATGCTCATGTTGTACAATTCCTAGAGCTGCCTTAATGCTCCAATTAATCTTTCTTTTATTATAAGTTTTAATAAAAGAAGTAATGAAACAAAACAATTTACAACAAATAATGAACAACAAACAATTGATGTCAACCACAACAAAACGAAATATGATGATCTGCACATGGCCATGTATTGCGATTAAATGAGCTTGGTGGTCATGTCATCAACAATAGATGGATGACATCAGCCATTAATACTTTCTTCCCAAGGAGTCTAGAGTGTAGCCTGATGTGATGTGACAGTCAGTATGACAATGTGGATGTTGCCATTGGAAAAGCATTGTAGAATGTTTCGATGGGACATGCTATGACATGCTGAGACAAGTTAGTGTTAATTGGCCTTCATTGTACCAAGGAATTAAAAATTTATCCTGAAATAACCTATTCAATGTATGATGAAAATAAAGCTCGAAATGAGTAAAGGAAAATATAGGGAAAAAAGTCTATATTACTCTGTAGCATTGAAGGTGTGGAAGGTGTGATATCAGGAAGCACGGAATAATGAAGTTGTTTTACAACAGTGTGCAGAAGACTAAATACTGTCTGTCACTGCAAACAGCGACACTGACAGTTCCACTGACCTTGGCTCCAAATTAAGTGGTGTTCTCCCATTGTCTGATTAGTTTGTGGTGTATAGTGTATTTTAGTGAACGCCTTAACTTCCATTAAACTTTGTGTTTCTGAATTTATTTCGATTAATGTCTATTTCCTGTTGTGAGCCAGCTCTCATCATCTCCTGGTGGTAAGTCAGACCGCATTTTAAATATATTTCATTTTGTGTAGACATCGAGACATAATTTCATGTGTGCAATACTTTTCGAGACATGCAGTGATAAGACAGAAACTTTTCTGCATGTGAAAATTACTCCTGTTTCAGAAGTCAATGTAACACTAGCCCTGATTAGAATTAGGAAAATATTTTTAACGTGCTTAGAGGTATCACTGTGAGGGATTGTATATGTTAATTTCAAAAATTTTACATTACAATGAGTGTTCAATAAGTAATGCAACATTTTTTTTTTCTGAAAGCAGGTTGGTTTTTTCTGGATTCCAGTACACAAAATATCATTCCACCTCTTTTGGTTACAAAACCCTATTTTTCAACATAATCTCTGTTCAATGTTAGATTAGATTAGATTAGATTAATACTAGTTCCATGGATCATGAATACGATATTTCGTAATTATGAGGAATGAGTCAAATTTTGCAATACATGACATAATTAAGTTAATTTAACAACATACTTAAGTTAATATAACAACTTTTTTTATTTTTTGTGTCTTTTTTATTTTTATTTTTTTAATTTTTTTTGTTTTTTTCTTTTTTTCTTAATTTATATCTAAAAATTCCTCTATGGAGTAGAAGGAGTTGTCATTCAGAAATTCTTTTAATTTCTTCTTAAATACTTGTTGGTTATCTGTCAGACTTTTGATACTATTTGGTAAGTGACCAAACACTTTAGTGGCAGTATAATTCACCCCTTTCTGTGCCAAAGTTAGATTTAATCTTGAATAGTGAAGATCATCCTTTCTCCTAGTATTGTAGTTATGCACACTGCTATTACTTTTGAATTGGGTTTAGTTGTTAATAACAAATATCATAAGAGAGTATATATACTGAGAAGCTACTGTGAATATCCCTAGATCCTTAAATAAATGTCTGCAGGATGATCCTGGGTGGACTCCAGCTGTTATTCTGATTACACGCGTTCGTGCAATAAATACTTTATTCCTCAGTGATGAATTACCCCAAAATATGATGCCATATGAAAGCAATGAGTGAAAATAGGGGTAGTAAGCTAATTTACTAAGATGTTTATCACCAAAATTTGCAATGACCCTTATTGCATAAGTAGCTGAACTCAAACGTTTCAGCAGATCATCAATGTGTTTCTTCCAATTTAATCTCTCATCAATGGGCACACCTAAAAATTTGGAATATTCTACCTTAGCTTTATGCTTCTGATTAAGGTCTATATTTATTAATGGCATCATACCATTCACTGTACGGAACTGTATGTACTGTGTCTTATCAAAATTCAGTGAGAGTCCATTTACAAGGAACCACTTAGTAATTTTCTGAAAGACAGTATTGACAATTTCATCAGTTAATTCTTGTTTGTCAGGTGTGATTACTATACTTGTATCATCAGCAAAGAGAACTAATTTTGCCTCTTCATGAATATAGAATGGCAAGTCATTAATATATATTAAGAACAACAAAGGACCAAAGACTGACCCTTGTGGAACCCCATTCTTGATAGTTCCCCAGTTTGAGGAATGTGCTGATCTTTGCATGTTATGAGAACTGCTTATTTCAACTTTCTGCACTCTTCCAGTTAGGTACGAATTAAACCATTTGTGCACTGACCCACTCATGCCACAATACTTGAACTTGTCTAACAGAATTTCATGATTTACACAATCAAAAGCCTTTGAGAGATCACAAAAAATTTCCAATGGGTGGTGTTCGGTTATTCAGATCATTCAAAATTTGATTGGTGAAAGCATATATGGCATTTTCTGTCGAAAAACCTTTCTGGAAACCTGCTATTACCCCAGCTAGTTTCCCCTTCCCTTTCCTGTTGATGGGATTACGTCACCTTACTGCGAGGGCCTGTATAGGCACATGTTACCGCTCTACTAGTCGATGTCAGAGCCAACGTGTGGCTGCATCAATGACCTCCACATCTTTTATGTACTGTTTCCTACGGAATGCATCCTTCATTAAGGCAAACAGATAGAAGTCGGAATGTGCGAGATCCGGGCTGTAGTGTGGATGAGGAACAACGGTTCAATGAAGTTTTGTGAGCTCCTTTCGGGTGTGCAGGATTACGTAAGGCCTTGCACTGTCTGGAAAAGGAAAAGTTCATTTGCATTTTTCTGGCGACGATCACCTTCAATGAGAGTGTCTGCGCATTTCAACATTGCGAGAGTCACTGCCGTTTGGGGAACAGGTTTTGCGCGATCTTGCTGCGATGATGACAGACGCCTCGCCCAATGATTCACTGTGCTTTTGGTCACTGCCATGTATCCATAGACATTCTGGAAGCACCTATGAATATCTGCAATGCTCTGGCTTTCCACCAAAAGAAACTCAGTGACAGCTCTGTGCTTAGAACATATTCTGTTACAGACACCATTCTGAAGGCTGCATATAGTGCCGCCACCTATTGGAACTTTATGAAACTGTAGGGGCTGAAGTGGGAATATTTCCTGTTGTCCCACAACAAATTCTGCATTTTTCAATCTAAATTGGCCGAGAAAAACAGTGTCATATTACTAATTGAACCCCCGTCGCATTTTTATAGTAGATAGAGACTTCAGACGTGTTAAATACTGACACATAAAAAACATTGTTTTCAGAAACATATACTATATATGAAGGGCTTATTTCAATAGTGGTACAAGTTCATTTTTATTCATTCTGAGATACAGAATTCTAAAGTTAAAAGAGTGCCGAAAAATTAACTTTAGGACTCTCAGAATGAACAAAAATGGACTTGTACCACTATTGAAATAAGCCCTTCATATAGGAAATGCAATGCAGTACGAAAATTTTAAAAGATTCGTTGCACACATTACATAGCGAGAAATTTTGGTAACCAACAAAAAAAAAGTTTTGCTGTGAGAAAATATTATTTCAGATATGATGTGATAAGCTTAAGGGTATATATGTGGTGTCGGTTATTTTGGATATGATCCAGCAACCACTATTAATTAAGACACAAAGGAATTACATACATTAGTTGCAAATTGGCTTGATTTAAATCAGTGGGGAAAGTTCCATATCTTGCCCGACTGGGCTTCAAATCCAGGTCTCCTGCTTACTGGGCAGATACTCTAATCATTGAGTCATCTGTAAAGTGGGCTGGTCACAACTGCATGGACTACCCTAGCACACCTCCTGTCAGACTCCAGTTATCCACATGCAACTAATTGAGTGCTCCTTGTCTATTATCCTCGCTTCTCGCGGCATTTCGCCGGTTTCCGCAAGAGTTTGACCCTGACCGCATCCACACTGAAGATATCATAGGCCATACTCACCTTAATTATACTTATATATGGTGATTGTTGTTTTCGACATCTCTGAAAGATCATACATCATTTCAGTCCAGCATCCACCATGAATTAAGACACAAAGGGATTACAGAGGTTGCCTGCGAGAGGCACTGATTAAATCAATGGGAAAGTTGGAAATTTGTGCAGTACCGTGGTTCGAACATGGCTCTCCTGCTCACTAGGCAGATGTCTAAAAGAAGACACATCACATATATGTAATTAAGTCATGGATAGCCGATGATCTTTTTAGTGCTAATGCACACCAGGCTCGAGCTCTCACAGGAATCGGCGAAATGCCGCGGGTAACAAGGATAAAGGGCAAGGGGCACCACGTTAGTAGTATGTGGATAACCTGAGAATTTGGGTCTGACGAGAAACGTGCTAGGGTAGTCCATGCAGTTACAATGAGCACTGTGTCCAAATGGCTTAGTGGTCGGCACAGGAGCTCAGTGTGTCCGGACAGAGGGTTAGCCGCTCGCTGTATTAACATAAACTGAGTGACTGGATCAACAAAGAACTTCAATGGGTGTCATGGGACGTCCACCCCGAACAAATGCAACGAACTATAACGAACAAAGCAGAAGTGGTCAGAACATCCACCTAGTAATCAGGAGACCTGGGTTCGAATCCTGGGCCAGCACAAATTTTCAAGTTTCCCCACTGGTTTAAATCAACGCCCACTCGCACCCAATGTCTGTAATTTCTTTGTGTCTTAATTTTGAACATATTTACAAATGGGAAATTTTATGTTTACAAAACAAATTAACGTAAATATTTTCCTAACTAAAATTCAGAACAGATTTTTGACATGCTGAGAAGCACTGAAGAGATCTAAATCGTATGTGAATTTAAGATTTTTTTTACTTGATTTTTCTGGAAGACAGGAGTTTTAAAGCGATTTCCTGTCGCCGCATAGAGCGATGCACATGGCGGCTGCCTGATGACAGTACTACAGTCGTGCTCATAAATTAAGGATAATGCTGATACACGGTGAAACAACGCTCTGGTCGGCGGTTTGTGGGTTTAAATCACCTCGGGGTATGACCATGTGGTGCATTTGACCTGCTGTCGTCGCATGGTGGCGCTGACAGCAGTCCCCATATGTAGAGGTGTGTTGGTGCATGTCAGAGTATGGTACAGCAAGTAAGTGTGCAGACGTTTTCAGGCTTGCTAATGGTGACTGTGTGTTCAAAATGGCCCAAAGAACACGTATTGATGACGTTGTGAGGGTTAGAATACTAGGGCGAAACACAGCAGGTCGTAGCACGGGCCATCTGTGTGCCGCAAAGTGTGATCTCAGGATTATGGCAACGATTCCAGCAGACAGGAAAAGTGTCCAGGCGCTACAGTACGGGACGTCCCACAGTGTACAACACCACAAGAAGACCGACATCTCACCATCAGTGACCGCAGATGGCCACAGATTACTGCAGGTAGCCTTGCTCGGGACCTTGCCGCAGCCACTGGAACAGTTGTCTCCAGACACACAGTCTACAGACGACTGAACAGACATGGTTTATTCGCCTGGAGACCTGCAAGGTGCATTCCACTGACCCTGGTCACAGGAGGGACCTTAAAGTCTGGTTTCAAGAAAACAGTACATAGTCATTGGAACAGTGGTCCAGGTTATGTTCACAGACGAGTCCAGGTATAGTCTGAATAGTGATTCCCGCCGGGTTTTCATCTGGCATGAACCAGGAACCAGATACCAACCCCTTAATGTCCTTGAAAGGAACCTGTATGGAGGTAGTGGTTTGATGGTGTGGGGTGGGATTATGATTGGTGGACATACACCCCACATGTCAGGCGAATGGAGTGGCCTGCCTGTTCTCCAGACCTAAACCCCATCGGGCACGTCTGGGATACTCTCAGTCGATGTATCGCTGCACGTCTTCAAACCCCTACAACACTTCAGGAGCTCTGACAGGCACTGGTGCAAGAATGGGAGGCTATACCCCAGCAGCTACTCGACCTGATCCAGAGTATGCCAACCCGTTGTGTGGCCTGTGGACGTGTGCGTGGTGGTCACACCCCATATTGATGTCAGGGTACATGCGCAGGTCGCAGGAAACAGTGGTGTTTTGTAGCACATGTGTTTTGGGACGGTTTTCTCAACTTATCACCAATACTGTGGACTTACAGATCTGTGTCGTATGTGTTCCCTATGTGCCTATGTTATTAACGCCAGTTTTGTGTAGTGCCACGTTGTGTGGCACCACATTCTGCAGTTATCCTTAATTTATGGAGTGTTGACGCGACAACGACTCAAACTTGCAGGTTAAACCTCAAATGACAACTGGTGTAAATCAGACTGTGGCCTTGCTTGCCAGAAATATTTTGCTATTCATAACGAATATGTCGCAGTTTCCGATGGTATGGTTACGCAGGAACCATGGACCACAGCTTAATTTGCTGCAAGAGGAACGAGCAGCAGTGACATTTGTACTCTTGCTTGTCAAAAATATTTAGCTACGATCGAATCATTAACAACATTTTCGTAAATTCGACGGTGAAGACAAACATCGCACCACATAGCCAGTGATAATTGTTCAAATTAGAGAATACACATTGGGATTACGGCGTCAGACTGTGATTTGTACCATAATTTCCAAGTCTCGGGTTTTACATCTCGCTAAATGATTATTTAAGGAGAGAAATGCTGTTGGTTATTGTTGTTTCAGGCCGAGATGTCCGGGCTAGTACGTAATTCTACGAAGAAACACTATTCCCCAAGACAACTGTTCAATATCGTGACTGCTACAAATTACAAAAAAGTTTTCTGGGAATCTCTAAAATACATGTATGCTCCACGAGCAGAAACCAGCAACACGAGCAGTCACTTATTGAAAATATGGACCAAGTCTTATTTCCCCCTCCTTTTTCTCAAAAGCCACTATTACATTAATTACTTGCTGACAAACCGTTCCCACAATATTTTACAAGTAAATAATTTGCTTTCGTAATGTCTGATGCAGCGTCCCCAGAACACCAAAGATAAAAGTTTATATGACAGACTGCACACAGACTCATCTGAACTGAAACAATCCTACTGGCTCTCGCTACGCTGAAATGCTAATTGTTATTGTTGTTTCGAGGTGGGCTGTCTGGGCTAGTGATTTTTGTCACTGAGATAAAAATGTTTCCAGCACTGCCACATCATGTCATCAAGTTGGAGTGTACTCGCAAAGGAAAGCAGTTACTAAACTTGTATTGAAATCCAAATGTCATTTGTTGATATGGGTTCTGAATAAACGGTTATTATTTGCAAACTCATGACACGTAAAATAAAATATCATGAAGAAGAATAGCGGGTACAGCCATTTTGTGTGACACGCTAAAAAGCGGAAAGTTTTACACATTGTTTAAAAACTTCGACAACATACAAAGAAATTTTTTCAATATTTTCGAATGAGTGTTGAAAGTTTTGATGAATTACTTCGAATTTTACCTACATTAACATACGAAAATACGTATGTGACTCTTTTCCAGCAGAACACAAGTTATTTCAAGCACTTGAAAATATAATTCGATTAATTTCTTCCCATACTTTAATTTTGGTATTCATGTCCGAATAATCCTTGAAATTTTTGTTGAAAAGTTCTTGTCTTTTCTCCACTTTATCTGTAACATTATCATTATGGCTATAGCCCTCGTACACAGTCACACTGTGTGAAGACGTTGATGCCGTGTTTACGTATCACTGTGTCAATAGTCGGAAAGCAAATGGGGAGTGGAAAATCACAGAGAATGACAGCTTCGTCAACCATGCGCTTCTCTCTCTCTCTTCTCAGCGATCACAGGGTCTGTAGACCACGTGCTGCATCTACGATCTGCTTCCACCGCCCTCTATCTCTCGCAGCCTCTCTCCACCCTGCGGAAATTCCTAATGCTGCAATGTCCTTCTCTATGTCATCTTTCCACCTTGTACAAGGTCGGCCCAATGGTCTTGTTGCCTGGAGAGTTCCTTCAAATACTTTCTCAGTGATTCTGTTGTTTTCCATTCTGGCCACATGTCCAGCCCATTGCAGTCTCCTACTTTTTAATTTCTGTATGATAGTGGGTTGCTTCATTAACTGAAAAATTTCATTCTTGTTTCGAATTCTCCATACGCCATTCTCCATCACACGTCCACAGATTTTTCTCATTACTTTTCTTTCGAAAGCATTCAGTTTTTCTCATTCATTCTTTGTAAACGCCCAGCTTTCTGAACCATACAATACTATGGGGCAGATAATAGTGTTGTATGTCTTCATCTTTGTGGTGATTGACAAAGCTTTACTTTTGAGTGGGTTACTTAGTGAGTACAGACATCTTGACCTTGAGGCTATTCTTTCGTTTATTTCCATTGTTATAATATTTTTATTGTTGAAACATGATCCAATATTTTTGAACTGGAGAACTTTCCTGAGTTTAGAATGTTGGTCAATTTGAAAGTAAGGATTTGGGTTTATAAGTCGACCTATTTCCATATATTCGGTTTTGTATTGGCTAATCAAAAGCCCGATTTTGCTGGCACTGCGCCTGGGAGACCGGTACACGTCTTTCAGTTTTTCTTCAGTTTCACTCAGCAACACTATATATCTGCATAAGCCGGGAGTTTTACTTCACTGTGTTCGAATCGGAGACCATTATATAGATGTAAATTAATTTCCCAAACCATTTTCTCTAATGCAAGGTTGAAGAGGACACATGAAAGAGTGTCTCCCTGTCGTAAGCCTGTTTTATTGGAAAGGTGGGGGATATGGATCCTTTGAACTTTACTGCTGCTTGGGAGCCATCCATGCACACTTGTATCTTCCTAATTATTTTACTGGGTATACTAAATTCTCGTAATGTGTTGTAGAAGCTACTTCTGTGGATGCTGTCATAGGCTCGCTGGAAGTCAATAAGGAGACAGTAGGTGTTTTTGTTAAATTCCCAGTATTTCTCAAAGATCTGTCATATAGTAAACAAATTATCAGTTGTGGAACGGTTTGTTCGAAATCCATGTGCTTGCATGTATCAAAACCTAGTGGCTCAGTAAGAGTTTTGTCACAAGCTTGTTCGTGAGCTGCCAGATTAAAGCGTCACCTCGCTGTCACTTTGTAAGTGTCACTTTTGTCAGCGTGACTGTTTCGCTACTCTTCTCCACTCTGTGGATATATATGAAGATGAGCGTATAATATGACGTGAAAGCCAGGCGACACTTTAGTCTGCCAAACCACAAACAAGCCTGTGATAAGACTGTCACTGTGCCGCTCGGCTTTGATAGCCGCGTGAATACCGGTGATAAAATTGTTCCTCTCTGTGCATTCTGTGTCCCCTTTGTTTTGAGACAATCGACAAGGTGACACGCAAACATGGCATCAATATCTGTGCACAGTGTGAGTGCGCATGAGTATGATATCAGTAATGATATTCTTATAGAAGAATAGCAAAAAAAAGACAAGCATTTTTCAACAAAAATATGAAGGATTATTCATATATAAATATGAACATTAAAGGACAGGAAGAAATTAGTTGAATAATATTTTCAAGTGTTTGGGACGACATATGTTCATCTGGGACAGACCATCTCATGTTTGAATTTTTGTGTGTTAATGCAGGTAAAGTGTGAGTAATTCATCAAAATTTTGAACACTCAGTCCCTCAACATATTGAAAAAACATCTTCGGGTATTGTCAAAGTTTATGAAAGATTGATAAAACTTTCCACATATTAACCTGTCACTCCTAATGGTGTGTACACTCTAGTCTTCTTTACAATATTGTCTTGTATGTCTCAAGAGTTTGCAAATAATGATGATCTCTTCAAAATCCATACTGTGAATGACACAAAATTCAAAGAAAGTTTAGTGATTATCATCTTCGTAAATGTAGTTCACTTTAATAACGTGACATGAAAGTGATAGAAACTTTTTTTCTCACGGTCACAAAGATCACCCGTGCTACATCAAGGACAGCACTGGTAGAGTGCAGAAAGATACAAGTTGTGAATTCATTAACTGGGGTTCTAAACTTCAAAAAGTCACAACTAAAATTGCAATTACCAAAAAACAGCATTCATAGAAATCACTGATAACGGAAAGTCACAATTTATCGCATCCCTACAGTACAAAGCGAGAACAGAAAATCGGATCGACGTCGTTTCTCGAGAACAACGAGAACGCTTTGGAGGAGAGAACTGCAAAGTTTGCCCATCATTAACTCGTCGATACTGTCGCATTGTGAGGAAGCGATAATTATGAACTTGAGTGAGAAGTGTTCGAAACGTCAGACCACTATTGATGACACCGAGATTTGTCTACATCTTTACAGACGTAAAGAATATTGCCAAAAACAAGAGAGTTGACATCCTCGCAGCTATATAAATGGAAAACGTTTTGCCATGCTTGAAAGCAACTTGCACATCTGTATAAATAAAAATGTAAATGTTCGCTTGTTCAAAGTTGCGTATCTCCGAAAGTTCTTGACCAATTGTTTTGAAATGTTGACACAAAGTTGTTTTTCTAATACAGGCGTGTTTTTACTACCTATTATTTAACATATAGTACATAATATACAAATACAGTAAGAACTTTCTTGAGTTTTTTTTTCGTAGCAGCACTTCCCTATTATTAAATTTATAAAAAATATTTATTATATACATGAAAAAATAAGTTTATAAAGACACACGTTTATACCAGTGCAACATTGTGTCAAATTTTAAAAGCATTCGTTCAAAAATTTTCGGAGATTTGGGCTTAGGAACATTTACAGTTTCTATACAGTGTGGTCAGAAAATGTCTGAAGTGCTTGTTGTGATGTTGCAGGGCAGGTCATAAAGAGACATAAATGTTAAGAAGGTCGGTACACAGCGCCGTTTCCGAGTTATTTAGCACTGAAGTTAACCAGACAGGTCGTTTCGCGCTCAAAGAGCCTGCGAGGAGTGATGTTGCCAAATGTATGCTGCATACTGTCGGCAGAGGGCTATAAAGCTACTGTAGTATCGGACAGCATGGTCTCAGGATAGAGAACTGAACCTGTGAAACAATAGGTCCTGTGTGTGATGCACAACAGGATCATTTTTATTTAACCAAATGGGAAAAATATCCGAATTTTGTCGTTGCCTAAATGTTTATGAATGAAATTCACGTAAGTAACTGAATTGTACAACTTTTGTTTGACTTACATATAACCCATTGGCATTGATCACAAATGCATACAGTTATTCCAACAGCTACAGTATTTGTAACATTCAATAAATGCTTCTGGTTGTACTTGACAAAGATGTGTGCCATTCTAGACATAATTATGGAAAAGCAATAAACCTCACATGTAGTCTATAGCTGTGCATGTAACAAATACAGGGAAAAATGATTAATATAAAACAACACAAATTATGTTTTGTCAGGTCATTATGTAGCAACATAATTTTCAGGAGCGAAACAGAACACTAAATCTTCACAGCAGTTGCTCAAAGTGTATTCCTCCACCCTGACTGCAGGCATTGCAACGCAGTGTCATGGAGTCCACATGCTTTCCTAATTCAAAAGACTTCCCTGATTTCATCAAAGACCTTCAACTGTGTTTATTAGGGACACATCGACGAGTTTCTTCCCGTGCTCCCACAGATAAAAATTTAACGATGTCAGACCTGGCAAATGGCTGATCAGGGAACTAGTCAAGGACTGCTGATATTTTTAAAAATATCGGGAATCCAATATATTGATATTTAAAAAACGTCATAATCGACCAGCGATATATCAAAAACAGTTATCGATATATAGATAAACTGCTGGGAAAAATATTGACATACCACCCAAAAAAAAAGTTAGTGCAAATTTTGGCTCTCACCTAAGTCTCAGGGGATGATTTCCACAATAGGTGCATTAGTACACTGTTCCACATCCACGCATTAGTTACAGTTTTTGAATTAATATTCACTCAGACATGATTACAGAGAACAAAAATTAGGCGATTATTATAGCAAAATCATTTTTCAAGACACAGTTCAATTAAGTTTCATCATCATTATTTATTGGCCTTGACCTTCTCTTTCACACAATGAAATTAGCACTGGTGAGACAGTTTACAGTTTTACTTTAATAATAATTTGACTCCGAGCCCCCAATAGCAGTAATGTAGGCTGCTATAATCGAGAGTTACTCAATCAATTCGAACAGAACCACAAGTCCCACTGTTCTCTTTGTTGTAACAGTTTTGGTGCGAAATCACACATTGCCACATGTTCACCTATGCCGAAGTATACCTCGTAATTCGTACTCACACAAATAATCGTAGCACTTCCAGTTCACTGAATACATGCTTGCACACTTGCATTATTAAACAACACTCTTTGTCGAAATCAATCGGTGAGAAAAAGTTCTTACTCAAACGACCATATGGGCCTGGGGCTCGCTCGCCATGCACCAGCCAATCGACTGCCGAATGACTGACCCCCTGGCCAAGATGGCTGCTCACTTATATAGGCTCGGATGTCAAGCCCCCCATGGTTATGCAAGTACCAATCTCACCAGTTAAGGTTACAAATTTTGACACATACATCCCTCAAGAGAAATAAGTACACCATCGGAACCACGCTAAAAAGTACATCTTATTTGCTATGTTACATTTATTTCTAGGATTATTCTATCGCCAAAAATCAAGTTTAAATTTTTTGCAAAATTTCGCCACTTGGCGGAAATTTATTTGTTTACATCTGCGCTGCAAAGTTTTAAAACAGAACTGCATATAGCACTGTTTTAGACGTAATCTATAGCGATCTACACATTGCACTGTTCAAAATCTTCATATATATAATAATTAATTAATTATGGGCGATAAATGATAATAATAATTTGCAAACAATGAAAACTATTGTAAGTTAAGTGTATAGTATAACTTAACTAGTTTAAAATACGTGTAATGCCACCCTAAAATATTATATAGTGCCGTTCTTTACGTCATGAATTTTCTATTGAATTTTATAGACTATTTCCCATCAAACTTTGTTTATTGCTTTTTACGAGCTTAATTATTATGAATCTTAATATATGACTACAGCACTCGATCTGCTATGACGAGACGTTTTTAATGAGCGTTCGCTTATCTCTGTAAGTTACATAGTTTTCGCGTAATGCGCGAAAAACCAAACAATGCCCCAAGCTGCGGGCACCGTGGCCGCCCAGCGGCGGAGGCATCCCATCGACCGCTGCAAATCTCACGCGGGCGCGCCATGTGCTTCTGTGAATGGCGCACCATGTCGCCTGCTCGCTCTCCATAAAGCAATCCTTGCATACTAGACATATTCATCTAGCAAAGGGGGTTGTACCGTCACAACACCCCAACTTGCTAGCGCAAGCATGCAGTAAATGCGGTATCAAGTAGCACCAACAAAAAAACCGCAAAAAGAGTGACTGACCAGTCATGTTAAATTAGTCCAAGAATGTTAACAGTTTACTTGGCAATCTAGTCGGCGGTGTCATCACCCTAAACTAAGTAAAATTCCCTATGTATTTTTTCCCAACAAAAGGAAATTTGTAACCTATCTGTAAATAACCCCAATCCAAAAAATATCTATTTCCTTAACTATGATTCTGAATTCGTGTCTTCTACGTGTGCGTGTGTGTGTATAGTACAAAAGGCCTCGCAAAGCGAAACAAACACAAATAAATTTAACAAAATCACATAAATTTTTATCAATTTCTTTAAAAAATTGTTATTTTGTGCAGCATATTATGCACACCACATTGTTTCCAATTTATCTATTCACTTTGGAACATGTATCATTTATCAATTTGTTTCACAAACCCTATCACTTCTCACTGCCTAAAATTTCTCCCAGGGCTGCCCCCAGACTAGATGTAGTGTCACAGCTCCCTACTCTGGCGCTATTTCCTGTCCTCTCACTGGCCAGTTTATGGAGCACTACCAGGGAACACACAAAATCCCCCATGAAAATCTCATATACACGAAAGTTTTCCCCGTTTACTGTAGAATTGTCCAGCCTAGACCCATCATCATGCAATCCAGAGCTAACACAACTAAGACAGAATTTCAGGGCAAACCATCACTAAGAAACAGGCTAGAGCAACAGCTGAGTAGTTATGCCCAACATTCTGTTTAATACTAGATTAGAAATGCCCACGTCATTGAGGCAGTACTGCTTGGCGACAAAGCCTCCTTAATCAAAATGATACTGATAATGTGGCAGGAATCAAACAGACTAAATACTATCTGAGTGTTGTCATGGCTTGACAGCAAAAACTAAAAAAAAACTTTACTTGATTATTACAGACCATGAATTAAATTCCAGGATTTGGCAATGTTTCCTCAAAAAAATGACTTTATCTACTTTTAAAAATCTCTATTAAAAATCACCTATACACTTTGATAAAATTATCCTCCATTCATATCATCTAGCCCAGACTGAGATTACAACCAGCAAAAGTGAACTAACTTTAATTTTACAATCCCCATGTCGTGTTGTTTACCCTAATATTCAGTCCACCAACTTGACCACACGCACCAAAGGAAGCTTGATGTGTCTACACACAGAACCCAGAGCAAAATATGTTCAAGTTAACAATTGCGCCCCCAATTTTCTCAAACAGCATAAAACCTTGTGCTGGACTCTGAACCAAAAATTAAGCAGATTACATATATAAGCCCAACAGTTATTCAGATACCACAGCACATAATGTTAATTCTCCAAAAAATCTTATCGCTAATGTACCTAAGATCTCTTCAAGTATGTGTACGTATAATTCTATCTTAGGTTGCCAATCCCCATACGTTTCTCATACCGGTTGTTTATACAACTGCGGCTCACTTACATTTCTAAGCCCTAGTGGCTTTCCTGATTTTGGGTACTCCAACAGATTTGCATTTGGGTGTGGGCAGCTTGCTACCACAAATGGCCCATGGTACAATTCAACAATTCAAATAGTTTCTTTATTTCTCTGTCAATGTCACTTGACCGTTCCTTCGTCCTCACCAACACAAGGTGATTTACCTTGTACCTAACTGGCTTGTACCGACTATCTAGTCTGCGTTCCCTTTGTGTAGTTACCCTGGCCATTCTTTCTATAACCAGCCTTTGCTGTTACTGCACGGTGATGGGAGATTCCGGAGTAAAATCTACCATTTCACATATCAAGTTTGCTGCCCTGTTGTTCAACATCACCTCACACGGTGGAAACCCAGTAGCACTGTGTTTGACATTGTTCATGACATCTTCAAATGATGCTACATGTTCATCCCATGAAGTATGCTTATGGCTACATAGGTCCCGCACAAGTGACCAAGTTCCCGCATATAGCATTCAGACGGGTTACCTGCTGGGTAGTAGACGGAGGTCTTTATATGTTTCACACTTACTTGTTTCATGTAGTCCTCCCATAACTTTGAAGTAAATTGTGATCCATTATCAGTCAACACTGTCTTTGGCATCCCCAAGTTCTTAAAGTAATTTACTTCCAGTTTCCAAATCATTACTTTGCTGCTGGCCTTCTTCATACCATATAGCTTTACATATTTGGAGAACACATCCACAGCCAGCGTCACATACTTTTCTCCTCCTCTACTGCCTGGTAATGGGCCGAAAATATCAATTGCCAGTAGTTCTCCCACTCCTCGGGGAAGGATGTTTTGAATTTCCCCTTGACCGGCAATGACACTACGTTTGACAACTTAGATGTGTATAGTTTATTAAAGATTGAACATGTTCCTCAGGCCAACACAAACGCCATTCCTCCTTCTACACATCTCTCCTTCTAAACAGTACCCCTTTATAAATATTGTAATATTTCTCCAGTTTTTCGTGCCCCTTTGTACCAAAGTCTGTTTTCACCAGTTTCAAAATTGGGTCAGTATTCTGCACCCGCCTCATGTCTTTACATATTCCCCAAATCTGCTTTACTCCATCCACTCCCTTCATATACATCATCACAAATTTGGCCCTCCTCCCCTCTTCCTCAACTTCTTCCTCACCTTGATTTGGCAAACTCGAGAGAATGTCAGCAACTACATTGTCAGTTCCTTTAATGTACTCAATCTTATATTGGAATTACTGTAGAATGAGCGCCCACTGTGTCAGCCTATTGTTCAACAGCTTGCAATCCTGCAGATAACTTAGAGCCTTCTGATCAGTCATGACAATGGTCTCATGTCCTTGTAAGTACACCCTAAATTTCAGGAAACCCCATACCACTGCTAACAGTTCCTTCTCAGAGATCCCATACCCTCACTCATGCTTAATAGCATTCTGCTAGCAAAACCTATGCTGCGATGCTCAGGCTTCCCACCTACTAGTTGTTGTTGGGACAATTCAACACCTATGCTGTAGTCTGAGCTATCTGTCGCTAGACAGAATGGAAGTGACAGGTCAGGATGATACAATATCTTGCTGTTACACAAACTGCTTTTTATCTTTTCGAAATCCTTATTACATTCCTCATTCCATACCCATGCCACATTCTTTTTCAGTAACCATGAGAGATTTGGTGAATTCAAACTCTTGTCATTTACAAACTTCCTGTAGAAACTAGCCATTCCGAGGAATGACTTAAATTATTTCCAATTCCTGGGTCTAGCACACTCAGCTATTGCTCTGATCTTATCTCCATTGGGTATTATTCCCTCTGAAGACAGTACATGGCCCAAAAAATTTATTTTTGCCTTTACAAAGTCACACTTCTTTAGTTTCCGCTTCATTCATCCCTTTTTGCGAAGTTGTTAACACCTCTCTCAATACCAAATAATGTTCCCTCGAAGTAGCAGTAGCCACAAGAATGTCATCTACATAGATGCTTAGCCTCCTCATCAACTCATCCCCAAGTATATAATTCAGTGCTCCAACAAAGACAGCAACTGATATGCAGAAGCTGAATGGGACTACCCTATATTGGTAAGCTCTACCTTCAAACCGAAAAGCAGTGTATTTCCTGCTATGTTCTACCAAAGGAACTTGCCAGAACCCACCTGTCAGGTCCATACTGGTCATTATCTATACGTTTTTGTAGCTTTGAACTAGTTCGTCCATTTTTCAGGGTGGTCAGTTTCTGGTATTATAATTTTATTTAATATCCTAGCATCTAGAACTAGTCGTACTGACTTGTCCCTCTTTTTGACCACCACTATTGGGTTACAGTACTCACTCCTGCATTTTTCAATCACCCCCCAAGCCTCCATGCATTTTATTTCTGACCTAACAGCATCTTTGTCTGTTATGGCAATAGGATACGGCGTAACTTTAATAGGCTCATGAGGCTTCACCCTCAGTATATATTCAAAATTTACCACTCTCCCAGGTCTCCCTGAAAACACATATTTATTCTCTACCAGTAAATTATACAGTTATTCCCTCTCAGTGTCACCAATACCTTCCTTTTTATCTCCTCCTCAATCCCTACTTCATCCAACATAAATTTACCACTCTCCCAGGTCTCCCTGAGGACACATCTTTATTCTCTACCAGTAAATTATACAGTTCTTCCCTCTCACTGTCACCAATACCCTCCGTCTCATAGACCTTTCTTTTTATCTCCTCCTCAATCCTTACTTCATCCAACATGCACTGGGCCATGTGCAAGCTTGCCACTAAATCATCACCTGTTGCATTTACAAATTTTGCCTCCTTCATACATCACCCAACATTCAATTCAAATACTTGTCCCCCACAGTTAATATTTGCTCCATATTTATTTAAAGAAACTGTACCCTGAACCATATTTATACTTAAATTTTGAATCACCAGGAATGCGTGACTAACAACTCTCCACCAATGTTTACATCTAACACAGCCTCTTTCCTCACTGGCTTGCTGTAATTACCAGTAGCATTTTTTGTTCTAACCCCTGTGACTGGGAATTCTACTATTTTGTCATTCCTGATATAATTGTAGAAACCCTCTGCTGTCCCACTGACTGTACTAGCTGTGTCCACCAAGGCTTCTTCACTGACTTTACTATCTGAACTTTAACTATTGGTTGCACCTTCCTAAAATTTTCCTGCTTGAGCTCTACTTCTGCCATAAGATCCTCCTCTACTTCATTAGCACAGAACTTTTCCATAGTGCATACCTGCCCCCCATTGAATGATTCTATTTCATTATCTCCTTCAAATATTACTTCAAAAGCATCTTTGTGTTCTTTATTTTCTAAGCCCAACCATCCTAATTTTCTGGCAAAACTAAACTTCTCCTTCTCCCATACCTTTGGTCCCAACTTCTGTATATACTTAGAAAAATCCGACCAATCACTTGCATCAAAATCACTTCCACTCTTCCCCATCCAACCAGTATTCCATTCAGCCTCTTCCATACCCCCATACTGCTCATTCTCATCCACTACATAATTATTCACCTTTGCAAACTTCATCTCCCTCGTTACATACTAATTTTCCACAATCTGTAACCCTGTAGCTACTCTCCACAGCACATGCTACCATTTCATTTATAAAATCCCCCCTTAAACCATCAAACTCCTTATCCCCATCAAATATTTCCTTGAGTAAATCATAATATGCCTCATCCTCAACATTTAACTGCTTTAAACTGTTCACGTAATTATATCTCCCTACTGTCCAATTTTCTGGAGTATATTTTTGCAACCAATTTGTCCTTGCTACCCAATCATTTAAGTTCAATTCAGATTCCCCCTTAGTTCTCCACTGTTCATCATTCTTAGTTTGCTGTTTAACCTCATGCATGTAAACACTATCACAATTTGTTTCATCATGTTTCATGGATTCAGACACAGCTTTCCCCGCCAAAACATCACTTGCGTAACCATCCTGCTCATTACAAACACTTTCACCAGACATCTCAGAACCAGCCCCTTCTGCCTGCTCACAGCTAACCTAATAAATTTCACCAGATACACTCTCTGGTACATATTCATTTATCACTACATCAACAATAGGCACTATGGCTGAAAAATCATTAACATCATCTACAAAACCATTAGTTTCATGCACCTTGGCCCTTTCAGAATTAACATTATCATCCACTCTATCTGTTTCCATTACACATACAACCCAACAAATTTCTTACTATTACTTTCACACACACTTTGGTCATCACAACATCCACCTATATCTTCAGCAGTGCCGTAGTCCCTGACCTGTTAATAATGCTTACCAAACCGATATATCTTTCTCAGAATTCACATCCCCAAACTCTTTACAAAAAACATTCTCAGCATTGATTTCTTCCATTCCGGCCTTTAAACACCTAAAATTCTTCCTCTTAAAAGCTCTCCTTTTCCCATGCTCCATGCACCAGCTCCCCAATACATTTTCTTCATTTAAAATAGCCTCCATACCACAAATTCTTTCCTCTCTGCTACTTCTACCATTATTGTCTTACCCCCTTTTAGAATAACCACCCCTAGTCTGATTATAATTATATTGTAACAAATAAGCCCTCAGTCACAAATATTAAGTCAAAATTGACCTGGTTTCGACACTACTATGAGCGTCGTCTTCAGAATTAGACTAACTGTACTAAAACATTAGGTATATAGTACATTAATAAAATTAAAGTTTGTACTGACTCGAAAATTTTTATTAATGTACTATATACCTAATGTTTTAGTACAGTTAGTCTAATTCTGAAGACGACGCTCATAGTAGCGTTGAAACCAGGTTAATTTTGACTTAATATTTGTGACCGAGAGTTTATTTGTTACAATATAATTCTGACACGGTCACTGAACTTTAGCAGCTATGTTCAAAGTTTTATGATTATAATTATTATTGTTCCATCTCTTGGCCCTATTGTTTGCAACCTGTCTTGTCGCAAAGTGGACCCCATTTGAGACTGCTCCTAGTTTAAAGGATGCTGTCCCTGTTGAGTGCTGTTGTTCTGTCCCTCTCTTCCAGGTCCATTTCCCAGCATTGGCCTTGGTTGATTTCTTACATCACTGCCCCTAAAATCCCTTCGACTGTGGCTCTCTTCATTATATCCTCCCCCATTTCCTCTTCAATTTTCATTTATATCTCTGTCTTCATGATGGCTCTTATGATTATTTCCCCAATTCCTATTTCTGTGACCATTTTGATGATTGATACCCCTATTAATATTTCTTCTCTCCCCTAGATCCCTATGGCTATTCTCTGGATTGTTTCCCTTTGAGCCAGCCCTATAGCATATAGCCTGCTCCATCCTCTCAACAAAGTGTAAAAACTTCTCCACAGAATCAGTGAGGGCAATGTATGAGTTCCCATTGTAACACCTCAGGTAGTATCCTCCTTAAAGTAGATATTTCTGTTAACAAACCGAAAGGCTGATCCAGACTGATGTACTAATTTATTCAACTCTTCCTGGCAAAATTCCCCCATTGTTTGTCTGCCTTCCTTGTACACAGGTCCATTCAAAAACTCATTTTGCAACCTACACTGCTTATTATTACTCCAGTATTTGTCTAAAAACATTCATTCGAATATTTAAAATGAAATGAACTGATCCTTAAATTTGTTAACCTATGTCTGAGCTGATCCTCCCAGCATTCTCTTTACAAATTTTACTTTTGCCTCATCTGACATCCCAGGCAGAAAACAGTCCTTGCAATTGGCCAAAAAATCCATGGCATGATATCCGTTTTCACCTGAAAATGGCTTTCCACTAAGTGCCTGCATTATTGGACACCCAACATGTCGTGAAAAATTATACAGTTCTATCTGGGTAATTTTATCATTAACTTTTGAGGTGACAGTTGACATGTCCTTTCTGAGATTATCAGCTGTGCTGTCTAATTTATTTATCAGCACAGCTTTTGTCTCATCATTGCTAGCCACTATTTTCGCATTCACTTCAGCCAAAGATTACCTTGTCGCCTCTTCCCTATCAAAACAAATCTGCCTTCCCGAAACAATTTCACCCCTCAGCTCAGCCTCAATCGCTTCAACCTTGGAACGCCAGCTCTCTTCTATTTTTTTCTAATCTGTTATCTAATTCTGTCAATATCTCTTGTTTCATTGACCCCAATTGACTATTTATTTCGGCCACATTAGTTTTTAATACAGCCAATTCATTTCCCACATCAGTCTTCACAGAACTTAATTCAGAATTTACTGAACTTAAATTAGTTCCAAAATGAGTGTCTAAAGCACTTAATTTATTATCCATATCAGTTTTAAATGAACTTATTTGGCTACTCATATTTTGGAGAAGAGCAATTAATTCTTTAGACATTACAGGGATACCGATTTCCTCCTGCCTCTGAGGACTTTGTGGTTCACTACGACTCCCTGACGACCCGCAATCACTAAGCGATTTTTTAATTTTGTGCCCCATTGCCCTGGCTAGCACAAGAACTGAAAACAAGAGAAACAAAAATTGCGCCTGCTGTGATCATTTGTCTTCCTGGAGGGGCTCCGTCAGTCTCGGCGCTGCTGAAGAGGCTGCGTTGCGGAACATAGTCACGGCCGCTTGTTGCAGGTCCGCTTGTCGCTGAACACCCGGTCGCTGGCAGCCCATCGCCCGGTTGAGAATCGGCCGCGCCCGGACTCTGCTGACGCTGCCTGTAGTTAGGCTGGTCTGACACTCCGCTCGATTCGCGATGCATGGCATCGTCGAACGGCGATAGTAGGCGAGCACGCGATTAACCAAAACACACGTTTCCGCGAATGTTCATGCTTCGCCTAGTTCCACTAGCCTTCACGCGTAGTTGCCTAGCACACTAGTATCCCAGACGAGCCACCAATTGCGATGGGGCGGAAAATAAGTGCGGTTGAAGAGGTCACACGAATGTGCATATACAAATGTTCGTTAAAAATATTAGTGCAAATTTTGGCTCTCATGTAAGTCTCAGGGGATGATTCTCACACTTAGTGCATTAGTACACTGTTCCACACCCGCGCATTAGTTATAGTTTTTGAATTAATATTCACTCAGACATGAGTACAGAGAACAAAAATTAGGCGATTATTACAGCAAAATCATTTTTCACGACACAGTTCAATTAAGTTTTATCATCATTATTTATTGGCCTCATCCTTTTCTTTCACACAATGAAATTAGCACTGGTGAGACGGCTTACAGTTTTACTTTCATAATAATTTGAGTCCAAGTCCCCAATAGCAGTAATGTAGGCTGCTATAATCGAGAGTTACTCAATTATCGCCACATGTTCACTTATGCCGATGTATACCTCGTAATTCGTCCTCATACAAATAATCGTAGCACTTCCAGTTCACCGAACACTTGCACTATTAAACAATACTCTTTGTCGAAATAAATTGGCCTGAAAAAATTCTTACTCAAATGACCACATGGGCCTCCCACAAGTGGGGCTCGCTCGCCAACAGACTGCCAAATGACTGACCCTCTGGCCAAGATGGCTGCACGCTTATGTAAGCTTGGATGTCAGCCTCCCCTGGTTATGCAGGTACCAATGTCACCAGTTAAGGTTACAAATTTTGACACATACATCCTTCAACAGAAATAAGTACACCATCGGAACCACGCTAAAAAGTACATCTTATTCACAATGTTACATTAATTTCTAGGATTAGTCTATCGCCTGCAACTCAAGTTTTAGTTTTTTGCAAAATTTCGCCACTTAGCACAAATTTGTTTGTTTACATCTGTGCTGCAAAGTTTTAACATAGAACTGCATATAGCACTGTTTTTAGACGTAATCTATAGCGATCTACACATTGCGCTGCTCAAAATCTTCATATGTATAATAATTAATTAATTATGGGCGATAAATGTCAATAATAATTTGCAAACAATGAAAACTATTGGAAGTTAAGTGTATAGTATAACTTAACTAGTTTAAAATATGTGTGATGCCACCCAAAATATTATATAGTGCCGTTCTTTACGTCATGAATTTTCTATTGAATTTTATAAACAATTTCCCATCAAACTTTGTTTATTGCTTTTTACGAGCTTAATTATAATGAATCTTAGCATATGACTGCGCCACTCGATCCTCTATGACGAGACGTTTTTAATGATCGCTCGCTCATCTCTGTAAGTTATACATGATTTTCGCGTAATGCGCGAAAAAACAAACAATGCAGCAAGCTGCAGGCCTTTGCTCGCCCAGCGGCGGAGGCATCCCACCGACCGCTGCAAATCTCACACGAGTGCACCATGCTTCGCGCACTCCTCTCCATAAAGCAATCCTCGCATACTAGAACTATTCATCTAGTAATGGGGGTTTGTAGCGTCACAATGCATTAAAAATTGTTTTTTAACGCAACTGGTGTGCTATTTCTTAACATCGGATATCTTGTTATTCCATTCACACAGCCACTCCCCAGTGCAATAAGACTTCATCTTTTGTGGCACATATACTTGCTTCATACAGTCAAAGGGAAAGACTGCATGTTAAGAAAACTCTTAAAGTAGTAAGACTCCTTCACACAGCGAAAGTAAAATTATGTCCTACTACAATTTAAAAAAATCAAATATTTACCGAAAATTGCAGAAAAATGAAATATTGTAATTCCAATGTAGATATATTGATGTCTCTGAAATTAAATTTCCCCCACATTTATCTATATTTATCTGTAAAAATATCAAAATATCGAAATTTTTTCGAACATCTTAAACTGATCACTTCAGCCAATCCATCCTTGCGGACGCAACGCACCTAAATAATCATGTAGCACAGCAGCAAAGTGCGGCGGTGCACCATCGTGTTGGAATCACATTTGTGACAGATTGCCAGAGGAATGTGTTCTAAATACAGCAGAAGAATGTTTTCGTGGAATGTTAAATACGTCTGTCCATTTAAATGGGGAGGAAGTAGGACAGGACCCAACAAAAGGAAATGAACATCTACAATACCTGCTCAAATGTTTGTGCTGAACCTATGCTGACAGAATGTAACACAAGTGTTGTATGGGTTTATGTCTGTCCGAATGTGGCAGTTTCGGGAGTCGAATGGTTCTTCTCTGGTGAAACATGCCTTGTTCGTCCTTAACACCATCCTTTCGAAATGAGAATGAAATGTGAATATTTGTTGCATTGATTTAAGTACCACATGCAATATTGGTTACGGGGGGGAATTGTCCTCATCCACCACATTGTGCATCTTCTGCAGGTGGAACGGAAATAGGTTTTCGTCATGTAGGATGTTTAATACTACAGCAGGTGAAACCTCTGGTGACAAACAAATGGATACATTTTACCCTGTGTAGTTTGCAGGCATACTTTAAGAACATCAGAATAACTTTATGTACTCCCAAAGCATTATCAATGGCCCTCGAGCTGGTATTACAAGTTGCAGCAACCGTATCGAGAATGTTTTCTTCTAACTGAACCTTCTCTACATTTCATTCTTGTCCAGTGTCAACAATGGCTACAGCAATACTTCTGGTCTCCCTTAACTGCCAACCAACCACTAAAAATGTGTTATCACACAGAATAATGTGGTTGGGAAATCTTGCATTGTAGGTGATGTGGGCCTATGGTCCATTCTGAGATGCAGCGTCATCTGCTAAATTCATATCGACGTATTCCTCAAAGGAGTACCGATGATGTTCCATGTTACCACTACATATGTGTCCATGGTTGTTCTGTCGCATCTCTTTCATAAGCAAATGAACTCTTCCAACAAATATCGATTGCATGCATACAATCCTGGCAATGATAGAATACAAGCAGATAAACGTAGGCCGATTAAATTAAAGTCATACGTTGTCATAGTATAGATGGTAGCCCACAGAACTGTTCTACCGTTGGCCTGAGCTCGATGAAAATGCCTGATTGGCTAACTTCAGTGCTAAATAACCCGCAAATGGCCCAATGTATCGATTTTTTTCTTGAGATTCATGTCTCAGCACAACCTGACCTGCAGCATCCCTACAAGCGTTTCAGACATTTTCTGACCACCCTGAGTAAGTACAAACATAGATGTTCATTTCCTCAAAAACTCAAATATCCAGAAGTTTTTCACGGATTACTTTGAAACTTTGACACCAAATTGCATTAGAATACTCATGTGTTTTAAATACCTGCTGGAGTGTCATCTGGTATACATGTAATATATACATACCAAAAGACAAAAGTAATAAAAATGTAAATGTTGGTTTATTCAAAATCATTAATCTCCAAAAGTTGTGGACCAATTGTCTTGAAATTTTGACACAATGTTGAATTGTAATATGAGTGTGGTTTCTAGGTATCTAATGCTTTAATATATGTACATTTTTAATACACATAATATATAAATATAAATATACAATATACTAAGAGATAACATTGTTACTAACAATTACCTCAAATTACTGCAACAAACATTTAGACACAAACAGACTAATATATATATATATATATATATCCTCTTGGGTAAAATATTCCGGAGGTAAAATAGTCCCCCATTCGGATCTCCGGGCGGGGACTACTCAAGAGGACGTCGTTATCAGGTGAAAGAAAACTGATGTTCTACGGATCGGAGCGTGGAATGTCAGATCCCTTAATCGGGCAGGTAGGTTAGAAAATTTAAAAAGGGAAATGGATAGGTTAAAGTTAGATATAGTGGGAATTAGTGAAGTTCGGTGTCAGGAGGAACAAGACTTTTGGTCAGGTGATTACAGGGTTATAAATACAAAATCAAATAGGGGTAATGCAGGAGTAGGTTTAATAATGAATAAAAAAATAGGAGTGCGGGTTAGCTACTACAAACAGCATAGTGAACGCATTTTTGTGGCCAAGATAGACACAAAGCCCATGCCTACTACAGTAGTACAAGTTTATATGCCAGCTAGCTCTGCAGATGATGAAGAAATAGATGAAATGTATGACGAGATAAAAGAAATTATTCAGGTAGTGAAGGGAGACGAAAATTTAATAGTCATGTGTGACTGGAATTCGTCAGTAGGAAAAGGGAGAGAAGGAAACATAGTAGGTGAATATGGATTGGGGGGAAGAAATGAAAGAGGAAGCCGCCTTGTAGAATTTTGCACAGAGCATAACTTAATCATAGCTAACACTTGGTTCAAGAATCATAAAAGAAGGTTGTATACCTGGAAGAATCCTGGAGATACTAGTAGGTATCAGATAGATTATATAATGGTAAGACAGAGATTTAGGAACCAGGTTTTAAATTGTAAGACATTTCCAGGGGCAGATGTGGATTCTGACCACAATCTATTGGTTATGAACTGCAGATTGAAACTGAAGAAACTGCAAAAAGGTGGGAATCTAAGGAGATGGGACCTGGATAAACTGAAAGAACCAGAGGTTGTACAGAGTTTCAGGGAGAGCATAAGGGAACAATTGACAGGAATGGGGGAAAGAAATGCAGTAGAAGAAGAATGGGTAGCTCTGAGAGATGAAGTAGTGAAGGCAGCAGACGATCAAGTAGGTAAAAAGGCGAGGGCTAATAGAAATCCTTGGGTAACAGAAGAAATATTGAATTTAATTGATGAAAGGAGAAAATATAAAAATGCAGTAAATGAAGCAGGCAAAAAGGAATACAGACGTCTCAAAAATGAGATCGACAGGAAGTGCAAAATGGCTAAGCAGGGATGGCTAGAGGACAAATGTAAGGATGTAGAGGCTTGTCTCACTAGGGGTAAGATAGATACTGCCTACAGGAAAATTAGAGAGACCTTTAGAGAGAAGAGAACCACTTGTATGAATATCAAGAGCTCAGATGGAAACCCAGTTCTAAGCAAAGAAGGGAAGGCAGAAAGGTGGAAGGAGTATATAGAGGGTTTATACAAGGGCGATGTACTTGAGGACAATATTATGGAAATGGAAGAGGATGTAGATGAAGACGAAATGGGAGATAAGATACTGCGTGAAGAGTTTGACAGAGCACTGAAAGACCTGAGTCGAAACAAGGCCCCGGGTGTAGACAACATTCCATTAGAACTACTGACGGCCTTGGGAGAGCCAGTCATGACAAAACTCTACCATCTGGTGAGCAAGATGTATGAGACAGGTGAAATACCCTCAGACTTCAAGAAGAATATAATAATTCCAATCCCAAAGAAAGCAGGTGTTGACAGATGTGAAAATTACCGAACTATCAGTTTAATAAGTCACAGCTGCAAAATACTAACGCGAATTCTTTACAGACGAATGGAGAAACTGGTAGAAACTGACCTCGGGGAAGATCAGTTTGGATTCCGTAGAAATGTTGGAACACGTGAGGCAATACTAACCTTACGATTTATCTTAGAAGAAAGATTAAGAAAAGGCAAACATACGTTTCTAGCATTTGTAGACTTAGAGAAAACTTTTGACAATGTTAACTGGAATACTCTCTTTCAAATTCTGAAGGTGGCAGGTATAAAATACAGGGAGCGAAAGGCTATTTACAATTTGTACAGAAATCAGATGGCAGTTATAAGAGTCGAGGGGCATGAAAGGGAAGCAGTGGTTGGGAAAGGAGTGAGACAGGGTTGTAGCCTCTCCCCGATGTTATTCAATCTGTATATTGAGCAAGCAATAAAGGAAACAAAAGAAAAATTTGGAGTAGGTATTAAAATACATGGAGAAGAAATAAAAACTTTGAGGTTCGCCGATGACATTGTAATTCTGTCAGAGACAGCAAAGGACTTGGAAGAGCAGTTGAACAGAATGGACAGTGTCTTGAAAGGAGGATATAAGATGAACATCAACAAAAGCAAAACGAGGATAATGGAATGTAGTCAAATTAAATCGGGTGATGCTGAGGGAATTAGATTAGGAAATGAGACACTTAAAGTAGTAAAGGAGTTTTGCTATTTAGGGAGTAAAATAACTGATGGTGGTCGAAGTAGAGAGGATATAAAATGTAGACTGGCAATGGCAAGGAAATCGTTTCTGAAGAAGAGAAATTTGTTAACATCGAATATAGATTTAAGTGTCAGGAATTCGTTTCTGAAAGTATTTGGATGGAGTGTAGCCATGTATGGAAGTGAAACATGGACGATAACTAGTTTGGACGAGAAGAGAATAGAAGCTTTCGAAATGTGGTGCTACAGAAGAATGCTGAAGATAAGGTGGGTAGATCACGTAACTAATGAGGAGGTATTGAATAGGAATGGGGAGAAGAGAAGTTTGTGGCACAGTTTGACTAGAAGAAGGGATCGGTTGGTAGGACATGTTTTGAGGCATCAAGGGCTCACAGATTTAGCATTGGAGGGCAGCATGGAGGGTAAAAATCGTAGAGGGAAACCAAGAGATGAATACACTAAGCAGATTCAGAAGGATGTAGGTTGCAGTAGGTACTGGGTGATGAAGAAGCTTGCACAGGATAGAGTAGCATGGAGAGCTGCATCAAACCAGTCTCAGGACTGAAGACCACAACAACATATATATATATATATATATATATATATATATATATATATATATATATATATATATATATATATATTAGTAAAATGTTGTGGGCAGACAGATAGGGAAGTTGTATTTATTGTTTATTGGTTCATGAATAGAATACTACTACAGAACCTGAATTTACAATAGCAATAAAACAAGGCTCAAGGTCCGAGAAAAAGGGGAGGAAGAGATAGACAGAGGTGTGTGAGGAAATGGACATAGAAAACCGAAAGGAGGAGATGGCTGGAGAGAGGGGGCAAATGGATATGGAGAGGTAGGGAAGAAGAGGATGGATCGAGAAAGGATGAAGGAGGTGATGGACTTTGAGAGGTGGACAGAAGATACAGGCAGAGATGGAGAGAGAGAGAGAGAGGGGTGAGAAGAAGATGGGTAGAAAGAGGGGAGGAGGAGACAGACAGAGAGATGGGGAAGGAGGAGGTGATGGACAAAGGAAGGGGGAGGGAGAGATGGACAGATAGAGGAGAGAGAAGGAGAGTAGCACCTTTATCCAATTCCCATATATATTAAGAACGATTGCTTTCTCTTTTCTTCCTTTTCCATTTAAGCAGACTGAACATCAACACAGTGTGCCTGGGTACAACTAGTGTAACATACTGCTCTTACCTTGGAGGCAAATATATGCCTTTTGTCCTGTAAGAGAGATACGTTTCGAAAGTTCACAATAAAACATGCTTAAAAAACTACCAGATTTTCAATTCCTAAACGTTTGCATGCAGACTGCGGGAGCAGCCAAGGTACATTGTATAATGCTATAAAAAAGAAAGGAAGAAATATTAGCAAAAGCAATAGAGAATGTAAATTGTTGGTATTTCTTACACAGAGCATAAATATCGTTGGTGTGCCGTGTATCATAGAAGTTAATGAAGTTCTCATGTATTTCAACACAAGCTAACATGCTAGCAAAAAGATCTGTCTGAAAAATAATACTATAGCGCCAATCTGTGTCTGTAAAAGCTGTTCTGTATTAAGTGGTAGTTTCAGAGTGTCCTGCATTCTCTGATAAAACAGAGCAGTTGGCCACTAAACATATCTGCTCCTCTCACTAACTCAAGTGTAATGAGACAGCGAGGTAGTCATGTCAGAGCATGCAAGAATGTGCATGCACAGACATGTGACAGCGATTGAAATCATGGTTTTCAGCATTTTCTGTCCTGGGCAGTTCTCCTGTTCATTAACAAGTATGACACACATATATGTTAACATCTGTTTTTGTTTTAATGCTTATGTCCGGTTTCACAATCAACTCTAGCAGCTATGGGAAATGGCATGACGTAGCTTGTGCCTAATTTTGTGCTATTGAACAATGGCTACACAGACAATGAAAATCTTGTGTAGGACATAGATTGGAGGCGTTTCAGACCACAAATGAAGTAATGACATGACATGAAATTTTTAATTATGGTAAGGAAGATTTTATATCCCAGTTAACGATACATGCAACATATATAGTAAACAATTGAGTTATGTTATGAGACACATATGCAAGTTCACTTTTAGTCATATAACTCAGTTTCTCAATGAATTGTCTTAGCAGACCACAGCTTCATTTTACAGGCAATATGTAATTATATATTCTGAGTCTATATATTTTCCAAATTGGGCGAATTTGTAACTTTCTAATTCTGTTCCATTCTCACGAATAATTCTCAAAATCTTACAATCACGCCCTGATTATATATCATTTTCACTACTCATCAAATTTATTCTCCTGATAACCTCTCTGACTCAGTCCAATACCACCATATAAAGTATTATGCAAATTTGTTTGCGTGGCCATCATCCGCAGAGAGTATAGAATAGAAGTATTATGAGTTCATACCCTGGATAAGTGTCATTTCACACTGGTACAGTGCAGTTCCCATTCTATTGTGAGAATAGAGGAAGTTAGCCTAAGTTTGTAAAACTGGCCCAAAGCTCTATATTGTTCCTGGAATAATATTCAGCCATTAATTTCTTTAGATATGGGATAAGAGAGTGCCAAATCTACTGAATGTTTTGATAATTTGTATTTCAAATCTCTTAGTTTCCCCTCTGCTGAAGCACTTTGTGGACAGGTGCATTGTGCTGAAGAAAGATGTTATAAATTAGCGGTTTGCATCTGGCATTTATGCTCGCTCGTACTGTTCGGTGCATGTAGCTCCATGGAAGTCAGGCAGATGTCAATGAAATCGCATTACACTCACAGAGCAAATGCTTTCGACTTCCCATAGACATGTTCGAGCATTTCATGTTTGAATGGCCCGACCACCCACTCTGGGGCTGGGGAATATCTACTTCGATTGTAGAGCTGTAAAAACATTGGAAGGTATATAAGATTGCGCAACTCATTTTATGAACTTTACTTTTTTTCAAAAGCCTTACGTTTCCCTTGAAAAAAGAAAGCTTCTAATTTTCATTTCATGTGATTTTGTAGTTCCATAACGTTTCCCAATCGATTTCGAAGAAGTAGAGGGTTAAAAGTCATATTTTTTCACACAAAGTAGTTTGAAATTGTAGCTCCTTAATGAACCATTTACCTTTCCAAAATTTGAAACAGTTATTGTGAGATGGCGCTCTTCATCAAGATCATACACTTGATTTGCAAATTGTGTATTGAAAAAAACTCTGAAAGTTTGCAGCTTACTGTTTGGTACGTTTTAGACCATACATTACTGTAAGTAGAATATAGATAAAAGTAAAACAAAGTTTTTGAAGTGGTAGTGACACTGATATCTTTCAACTTTCACACATAAACGCAAGTTACGAAATAGCGTGAATGCTACAATTGCGAACTGACGAGTTCGTATCGCTTTAGCATAGTGTCAACCACTTGGGGAAAGGAAAGAGAACTATTTGTGATCAGTTCTGCCCTTATCGAGCCCTCATGTGATTTCCATCTTCCGTATTGAGAAAAACCGAAATAGACAGAAATTTTTCCCTCAGTGTCGAATCAAATACACTTGAGAACCATATGCTATGAGCTTACAGCAGTCCACAAGTTACATCATAAAAGCAACTAGTTCTTGTCCATTTCTTATCATGTTGCAAAAACAGACACACCCAAGCCATTCCTGCCTCTCCCTTTTTAAATGGATGTTATAGACCGTTCCTTGTAGCTATCTGGTGAGCCATTCGATGTAGGTCACCATGTGTGGAGTCATACAATTTCTTTTCTATGTGAAGTAGGTAAGATACTAGTGGCTTTTGCAGCTCTGCACCTAACAAAATTTTCTTCCAGTTTAATATGAACTTAATTTTCAAGGAGAAACTGCAGCCTTTCTAAAGGCTTCCAATATCGATTGTGGCACAATACATATTTTAGCAGCATTCAGTGTGCGTATGCTTTTATTTCTGACTGCATGAATTGTCTTTGTCATATTTGTGTAGTTCCATTTCGTCCTTTTCCCCGCAGTATATATTTTGGCTTTGTTCTTGGCGCTCTAGAACGAAAAATGACCAGGATAGTCATGTTGAGAAAATCGTGCTAAATCTGGGTAGAGCCCAAATTTAAACAATTTGTAATAGACCAAATTTAGACGATTACTACTGTATAGTTTTTATGTTAACTGCAAAACAACGAATAATGTAATGGTGATGAAAAGTTTCCATTTGAGGACGTTGCTGCAGCGTGTATGCAACTTAGTACGACTCCAAAGACAGTATATAAGCACCAACATGTAAGCAAGAGACCAGCATAGCATTCATGCCTTTCCTACACACGTGCGGGAATCGTGGAAACGTGAAATATCGTGATATTATTACCAAATGCACCCAAACAGGACAAACATGCTGTTGTTCTTTTCTTAGCTGCTGAAAGACAAACACTGGTAGACGTTCATTGCAGAATGAAGAATGTTTATGGGGTAGCATGTTTGTCGAAAACCGCTATTATACAATGGTGTGCCAAATTCAGTGCTGGTCGCACATCTCCATATCACAAACGCGATGAGGGAAAAATTACGATAACTCAAATAGGAGACACGTGAGCACTCGTCCTATAGTCCTCATCTCTCCCACGCGATTATCAGGCATTCGATCCCTTAAAAAAGCTCTTTCAGCAGTAGGCAGCTACAGACTTCTTCATGCGACAGGACACGGGATTTTACCAAATGGGCATCTTCAACCCAGTGCGTTGCTCACGGCTATTTGGCTATTTTGCTAATTGTCATACCGATTCTGGACACAACAGCCTTCAAATGGAAACCTTTTCATCAGCCCCTACAGTAGCTATTAAAACTGAAGGTATCCTAAAAGCTGAGATTCCCTTAACACGTCATATTTTGTAGAAGACTATTTGTATACACATAAAATGTATGAAAAAATAATGAATACATGTGTAGATACATAAGGACAGTCTGGCACAAAGTGTGTCACTGAGGACATTACTGATGAGGAATGAGATCCCCCCCCCCCCTCCATCACCCATTTGAAAAAGATCAAGTGCCCTAAGTTTAAAATGGCGAGAAATTAAATTTTGGAGGGAAATTCAAATTTTGACAGTGTTTTTCCTCGCTCCTGTGTAAGTAGGACTGTTGTCCTAAGTATAAATTGATAAGAAATTAAAAAACGAGATATAGTGCATTGTCATAATGGCTGGCCGGGACTACTGCACTGGGTCTATGACGTCAGATTCCAGGGAGCCAAAATTCATGTAACTTGAAAATAACTCGTAACACATACATAAGAACATTATGCATGGAAAGTGAAAAATCTAGAGACGCACATCCATCCTCCTGGCAATGTACACTTGTGCAGTGGCTCTGAAGCAAAAAAAAAGGTTCAGGTACTATGCTTGAAAAATTCATCACAAAAATTTGTATGTGGAATGGACGGTGGCTATTTCATTGGCAGTAAAATAACCAACATTCACAGAACCGCAAAACAACCGAACTTTTATGTACCAGCCATGTAGCAGCAATTTTTGAGAATGGAACACGCTTTCACCTATTCACAAATTATATCATAGCCATAAAAACGCGGAAAATACATATGACCGGAAATTATGATATGTTCTACGATAATAGTGGTCAATACCATACTTGTACAGGACATTTCAAGACGAAAAACTGAACAACAAGCAACGACAAGGTCTGTCGGCATCAAATGCCTATAACATGTAACCTAGATCCCCAGCACTCTGTATCAGTACAAAGGAAACCGGCACATCCACAAATACACTAAAGTCATATGAATGATGTGGTTTGGTGCAGAGCAGTCAGCCGACCGCTGCCGGCTGCATCGTCCCTTATGCAAGCCTGTAACCTATCCAACCACAGCCAGCCGAATTTTCTGTCATGTCATGGAACTTTTATATCTAGAGGTTACTACGTTACAGTGGGAGATGACGTCTCCATAGGATTTCTAAATGGTGACAGGTGACATCCGTTAGTATATGTCACTGAATTTTCATATCAGTTTTATTGTGAAATCAACGAATAACGAAATGAAATTAATGAAATTTCCACCTAAAGACACTATCTCCACGTGTGGTCGCATGATTTTAAAACGAATATTGTAACGGCGATTCTGAATTTTACGTTGCAAATATCGAATATGGAACCGAAAGCAATGAAATTTGTACCTAAATAAGTGTAAACTCTCTCTCCAGGTGTCACCTTATGCTTGCTACAAAAAGAAAAAGAATGTAGCCACAGTAAGTACAGAATCTACATCATCTCCTGCTGAAATGATGCTTCAAAACAGTGTAATCACATAAATCCTGCAGAAGGACAAGTACAGCACTGCTGTCTGGGTTTCAACCAGAACCCCCCCCCAACCCCCCCCCCAAAAAAAAGCCACAGAAAAGTGAATATTTTTTTATGGCATGCTTCAAGGAACTCCAGTCACAAGCTAACTTAGGATCCAGTGCCACATAATGTGACACAGCATGGAGGATTATAAAAACAGAGTTGGGTACAGATAAAAAGTGTAAAGAAACCACAAGTGCTGTAAGCAATTTTTTGTCAAGGCAGCAAATCCCATTACCACCACACCTACTGGTGAGCATATTTCCAATTCACTGAACACTCCTATTGTAGACCCCATTTCTGACAATAAGTTTCTTCATAATTGAGCAAACACTGCGCCAACTTTCAAGTAAACACATATGCAGGTATGTGACGTGGCTAAATCAATAAAAAACTAGGAATTCTGAGGTCATTTATGTCTTATCAAATGTTGTGGTTAAAACAAATAATCCAGCTCATATCAAACTCAC
This sequence comes from Schistocerca piceifrons, assembly GCF_021461385.2. Classification (NCBI taxonomy): domain Eukaryota; kingdom Metazoa; phylum Arthropoda; class Insecta; order Orthoptera; family Acrididae; genus Schistocerca; species Schistocerca piceifrons. The sequence goes on along the minus strand of NC_060139.1, from coordinate 307,049,494 downwards.
TTTATACACTAATAAACTGGATGTACACTAGTGATCATTTTCCAGAGCCTCTAAAACGAACAGTTGTCATCCCTTTACCTAAAAAGGGCAACAAGTTATGCAGAAATAATTATTATCCAATTTCACGGCTAGCTCTTCTCTCCAAAATAATAGAATACTGCCTACAACTTGATATTTCATAACATTTATCTGAAAACAATATTCAGACTCAGTGTCAACTAAGTCTTAGGTCCAAATTATTAACAGTGAAAGCAGTTGAAGATATTTTTTCTTTAATACAAACCTCATTTGAATCAAACTTATCTGCTGAAGCCATTACAGATGACCTAAGCAGGGCATTTGATTTGTCGAACCATGCAATACTACTGGAGAAATTTTGACATTACGGAGTCAAAGACTTAGACCTCTCCCTCATAAGCTCTTATCTCAGTGACAGCAAATAAAGTGTAGCTTACAAGAAACAAAACTCCCAGTGCGTAGATGTAACTAGAGGTGTTCCTCAGGGTTCTGTGCTTGGCTCTTTATTCTTTATAATATTTGTGAATGATCTTCCCAGTAACATGCCCTGTAAATCAGTACTTTATGCGGATGACACAACATTCATTAGGTCTGGAAAAGACATAAAAAATTGTGACTGGAAAATAAAGTTTACCTCAACCTGTGTAATACATGGTTCAAAGGCAATGAGCTATCCATCAACTATGAAAAGACAGTGAATATCATTTTCAGTTTAGCAAGTAGTGAAACTGAGTGCTCAACTGTTACTTGGTATATACATTGTTTCCAAATTAACTTGTTACAAAAATAGACTACATATGCAAAAAGCTCTTACATGTTACCTTCATATTGACTAAACTACTGACATGTGTAACAACACCTCTGTTACTTAACTCCTACCGTGCCTTCTTTCACTACCATCTGCGGTATGATATCCTATTATGGGGTAATACTCCAGGGGCCAAAAAGCTTTTATCTGGAAAAAAAGGCTATCAGGCCTATTCTTGGAGTTACAAACTCTAAAACTTCCTGCAGACAAGTTTTTAAACACTTTAAAGTATCGACAGTTCCACCACTTTTTATGTACTGTTGTGTACTAAAGATTAAAGAAAATTTAAACAACGACATCTTAAGGCAAGCTGTACCCCAATATAAAACTACGCTAATGAATCAGATAGATACGCCCACTGCTAGGTTACAGAAAACACAGTCTCTTTATGAATATCTGGGCATAAAATTACTTAATACTTGATGTTTACAGGTGTATCATATCTCACTTAATGACTTTAAATTAAAAACTGAGGAATGGTTGAAAGGCAAGACTTCCTATAATATTTCAGAATTTTATAAGTGTTCTAACAATGACTTCAGATACTGAGTTATTTCTAACTGTAAACTATTATGTATTTATCTTAGTATGTCATCAGTTTATTTGATACTTCTGTATATTATTTTCTATGTACTGTACAATTAAGAAATTGTTCTCTAGTGTATATTTTATGTGCCTTCTATCATTGTTAGAGTGTGTACCTGTCAATCAAATAGTTAGAGAAATATGTACAAAGAGCTGACACAACCTCACCAAAACTATAACTGATTTACATTGGATGCAGGACGTCCTACACATACAACAGATAGTTATCGTGCAGTCTTCTGAGTATGAATATGCTGATGACGATTTAATACAGTCCAACAGTCCTTAGCTCCATATTTAGGTTTAGTTCTGACATGGTAGTACTATACATTGCATCATCACATTAAAGGCCAACCCACACTGTCAGTCATGGCACTGTCACATCATGACACCACATGTCAAGGTATACTCACACTGTTCCTCATGCCATGGCATGTCAAATCAATTCTAGTTACATGATCTCAACAAGCATTGCTGTACTCATCTGTTCTATTCACAGGAATCCCTATCTCTGCAAGATGATTTTCAACTGTTTTGATGTACAAAGTGCACATACACAATGTGGTAGTCCACAATTGTATGAAAATGACTTTCATGGGACCCAACTGGTTTACAGGTTGCAGGGATAGCTTGTGTATTAGTAAAGCGAGACAGTAGTAAAAAACAACACGAAGAAACTGCATGGGCCTCAAAACATGTCATTAAGATGTATAGAAGGGGAATTGCATGCATTATACAAGAAGCCTGAGGATGAGGAAACTGCATTTTATATTTTGAAGAGTGGAAGAATCAGTTTTTTCATTTGTTACGTCAAATTTCACCCAGAATTACTAAAATGAACGCAGTGTTGGGATTTGCGATTACAGCGTGTGAAAATTTCGTCAAAGATTAACTTTAGTTATTAGACCAGTGCAAAGTTTTGTACATTAGTCATACCTGCCTCAGTACCTTTCCCTTCATGATATATATGTTTTGTTTAAATATTGTATTTGGCTTTTAGTAATTCAAGTGCCTTATTTGTCGTGGGATTAGCTAGTGAAACCACATAAATATTGACCACTGCTCTTTCCAAAACTGTCTCTCACACAATTCAGAGAGCTGGGTAATAATAAATAAGCCTGCCACAAATACATATTTCAATATACAACTGCAGCATCTGAAGTTTTCAGTGCATTTCTTTATGTAACACTAAAAATGGCTGGCAACATACAAATAAATTCCACCTACTAATCAGTCTGATTCTACTTACAGTACTTATTTCACTTCAAGTCGCTGCCATGTTGCAATCCTTTTCATTGTAAATATTAAATATGGTATTCGTATCTATAAAAATCCACTTTATAAATTTAGTACAGGGCAATTAATTAAGCATGCTCATGTCGAACAGTTTAGACTGCTAGCTCAGTCTGTCCTCATTTATTATAAATTTTAACAAAATAAATAATGGAATGAAACAATTTATAGCAAATAATGAACAACAAACAACTGATATCAACCATGGAAACCATGATGAATCAAAATATCGAGCTATGCCCCTGGTGGTTCATCATGAGGAAATAAGCTTCTAGGTCTCGTGATGTGCAATGGATGGATGACATCAATCATCAAAACTTTCCTCCAGAAAAACCTTGACAGTGCCGTGATGTGATGACACAGCCATTTGAAATATATTGCAGAACATTTTGAATGGAGGGGATATGACGTGACGTGACGGCCAGTGTGAACTGGCCTTTAAGGTGTCCACAATTTTATCACAACCTTGAAACTCCAGCATAGCTCGAAAGTTGCTCCATATGTAAATTGAATAGAAAAAAGAGTCGTCTAGCGGTGATATAAGATATTCCTGACAATGTGTTGTATGCAGGTTTCCGGGATATACATAGTCGTCTTTATTATGTTTGAGGCATAGTAAAAGCAGCATCAAAGTATTTAACGCCACACACACAACACATACACCAGAAACCATACATCACACCTCTCATTTCTGATGAATTGTAAGGGTGCTTATACAGGAAAATGTATTATAACGGTTCATACAGCTAAGTAGGTCACTGTAGCTCAGTTGGTATAGTACTAGCGATTGAAATCGATTTAATAGATGCAAAAAGTAGGTCTCTTGGCGAATTCAGACTGCAGTAGGTTCCTAACGAGCTGTGGGATTCTCTGTCAGCTACAATGCAGCGATCAACACTCTCATTTGATGGTTGAGGGTATTAGTTTTTTAATTAATACCGATTTTCGTTGTAGATATGCCTTGGTGTGATCGAAATTTGAAATCGATATTGACAAAAAGTTAAACTGAAACCATTCCTTTTATATACAAAATGACCAGGCAAGCACTGCATTTTTAAGTGATTCTTCACACAAATTGTCAGTGTTTTATGTTGTACATAGGACATCTAACATTTCGAACTGATTTATATCCAACACTCACCTGTAGCTTCCAGGCTTACTAACGATCAAGCATATTTTGGAGCAGTATGTAGAACTGTTTCCAGACATGCTCTTTGATACATAAACAACTCATTCCCAACTTTGCTTTTTCATTATCTTTAACTTCTACGCCACTAGCATCACATAGCCCAACGATAAATCTGGTGTTACTCACTGCAACGTTAAATGCGTAGTACAAATGGCGTTCAAAAAGTTTTGCTTAGTCGTCCCTAATTTTTTTTTTTTAGTTTTTGCAGGAGAAGAATGAATTTTTTTGTGAACATACTTGGAACATTTAGCTATAAGTTGGTGTATAAAAGTATTTTCTCTTATTTAGAAGTGACCCATAATGGGCCGTGAAGTAGATGTCAGGTTGCGACAACGGTCGGTGATGGAGTTCCTCTTCAAGACCAGCGATGACTCTGCCACATCGATTCACAAGGAGCTGCTCCCTGTTTATGGGGAAGACACAGTGGATCACAACAGTATCCAGCGGTGGTTCCAGAGGTTTAAAGACGGTGATTTCTCTCTGCTGGACAATCCACGATGCAGTAGACCATCGACGGCAGTGAGTGATGTGAATAAAGAGACCACTGATCACATCATCCAAAATGGCTTGGCTCCGTCTGATTTTTACCCTTTTGGTCGTCTGAAGACCGACCTGCATGGTAAAACATTTGATAATGAGAAAGACCTTATATACTGTGTCAAGCGATGGTGTAAAAGTCAAATCTCCAGAATTTTACTAAAGTGCATTTACATCATCGAAAGAACGTTGGGTCAGATGCATCACAGCTGATGGAGGCTACATTGAGAAGGCTCAATGCATAGCTAAATGTTCCAAGTATGTTCACAAAAAATTTCATTCTTCTCCTACGAAAAAAAAAAATTAGAGACGACTGTGCAAAAAACTTTTTGGACGCTCTTTGTATTAGAAATGCCATAACGACAGTTCAGTGTCGTGTTAATTTAAGAAAATCTACGATTTTCTTACATGAAAGTATTGCTACTAGATTGTGACTGATATCAGTTATATCAGAATACAACACAAATAACTGCAATGTCCAGCTCTGAAGTGCTGATAGTATTGATGGATTACACTGTGTAAGAAACCTCCAAGAACAATGGAAATTACATCTACAACGAGAATATCATGCAGTGCACTCATTTTCAGAAACCTGAAACATCAGCAATACCAATTTAGTGTGTGATATCCTTACACATACATATTTTATAGAAGTGGCTAGAGAAATCTCATAGATCCCACCCATCAGAAAACTTCAGACGAAGACTCTGATACGAATTTCTGCCTTTTTATTCACATATGACATTCCAACACAGTAAAACATTGAGCCGAGTCTCGGCATTTCTGTGACATCACCCTATATGTACTAATCTACAGGGTTTAAAGTTTAGAATCCAAGATGGCGATCCATGACGTATTTGGTGGTAATAGAACCCAAGATCGCTGACCTGGGGTATGGCGAAGTCAAAAGTAGTTGTTGCAATTCCCACAGCACTGCGGTCATCTCATCCCCACCACACAACCTCAGTGTCCAGGCTTACTAGCTATCAAGCAGACCCACAATTTGTGCCATTAGATATCTATCACCTCCAAACAGAAAAAAACACTTGATTACAGGTATTAATCCTCGCACCACAGACTGGGATCCTAGGAACCCTTGCATAATTTTTTTTTGTATTGCAAAGAGTGTGTTGGCTAGACTTTATTGAAACAATATATTACATTGGTAACACTGCCTACATGTATGCTATGTTAACTCAAACATTTGCATTGTTGTTTCAGTAGTGTCAAGCTCTAAAGATTGTTGAACATCTGTGGAATCTTGATTAAACCCAGTGTGTGTTCCTTGTAGCTCATCTATGCAGATTGAAAATAATAACTTGGTAAGTACACAATATTGAAATATATATTGTGTGTAACTTATAGCTGTTTCCTTTCAATGTAGCCCTATATTATTTTATTTTATTTTTCAGTGACAATGAGTATTAAAATAAAATGAACTTATGGACAAGTTGGACCAGGAAGACAATTCATTTGAAGGCCTAGATTCGGATGAAGATCCTGATTTTGTCGAAATACAGGAACTATCAGGTATGGAAGAGACTGGAGAAGATGATAATGATAGTCATGGTAATTCTTCCAACTCAAACAGCCTTCTAGGTAAGAATGCCTAGAAGTGGTCTTCAACTACACCACCTAAGAGAGGAAGATATAAATCCAGAAATTTATTTACTTACCTTCCAGGACCAAAGGGTCAACCAAAGGTGTATTTCTAGTCCAAATTAAGTATGGCAGAAGAAATGCTGGACATGATTGTCACTTACACGAACAACAAAATTATTCACGTACATTCTTTAGTAGGAAACCTGGAAGTTACCATAACACTACAAATATTGTACAACTAGGAGCTGCCATTGGACTCTTGTATCTCTGCTGTGTAAACAAGGCCGCTCACACAGATTTAGAAGAACTTTGGTCTCCTAAATTTGGCAATGCCCTGTTTCACGCTACAATGTCACAATGGCGATTTCAGTTTTTCACTAGTTGTCTAAGATTTGATGACAAAGCAATCTGCATGCACATCTGGACTAAATTTATTGATAACTGCAAATCCCTATACACCCATTTAGAATACTGTACAATAGACAATCAGCTAATGGGCTTCTGTGACACATGTCTATTCAGAATATACATGTCTTCAAAGCCAGACAAATATGACATTAAGATTTTGATGTTGAATGATTCCAAGACTTATGACATGCTAAATGCTGTTTCATACATTGGCAAGGTACTAATAAAAAAACGAAGCTGTCCCATCTTATTATGTGAGAAAGTTATCAGAGCCCATTCATGGCACTAATGGGAACCTGACTGTTGACAACTGGTTTTCGTCAGTTCCTCTTTATCAGACAACGATTAAAAACTTTGGTTTGACAATGCTGGGAACTGTAAGAAAAAAATAAACCTCAAATACCACAATCATTTTTACATTTTTAAAATGCTGGAAAAATACAATTTGCCTTTAATATGAATAGGATGCTACTGTCATATATCCCAAAGAAGAATAAATTTGTACTGTTGCTGTCTACCATGCACTACTCAAATGACAACAAAACAACAGGAAAACCTGAAATGATAATTTCATACAATAAAGCAAATGGTGGTACTGATACTTTTGATGGCCTATGAGGGTTTTCTGTGGCATTTTGCATCAAAGTAGCCATGAAGAAAATTTTTGCTTGAACTGGCAAGGAACATAATTGCACCTCACTTAAGGGCTAGACTGAATATACCAACACTGCGAAGGAATGTGATAAGAACTAGATACTGTGGCACCATACAGACCAGAAACTCTAACCATCAAAGTGAGATGTTCTCTATGTTCAAAGAAAAGGGACATAAAAACAAAAATGTGTTGCCAGGATCGTAAAAGGGCGATCTGTGATGAAAATCAAGCCCTAATTGGTACCGAGTGTGCTCACTGACAATACAAATGGTGACTGATATATTAGTTACAGTTTTTCACATGATTCTAACATGTATTAGTTTCATTTGTCTTAAGCATCTTATGCTGTCATCGTAATTTTGTAAACATGCTATACCAAAATATCCTGTAAAAATCAAACAACCCATTATATTATATCACATTATATTACATTACACATTCAAGTTCAGACTCATTTTGAGTTTATACATAAAAAATAAATATAAAAACTCATTTTCAGTATTGTATTGAAGTGTAACATGTATCAGATTTGTAAATACCATATGTTACTCAGTGTAATAACTAAATAAGGTCAAATAAGACATTCTGATGCATTATACACATTCAAATTTGACAAAGCTAAACATAAAGAATTACAAAACATTATTTGTTAATAATACCACACACATTTTATAAATAAAATGTGTTACTGATTGTTTTAATAATATAAACAGATATGCAGGTAACTACATAGATATTTACAGCAGCCCATATACATAAGACAGTCTAATGTATATATTAATGAGCTTGGAACTCATGATATATGAAAACATTTTACTGGGGTTCAGTGGACCCCATTTTGAGGTGCTAGGTAATTCAAACCAAGTAGGTACGCAGTGTGAGGGTTAAACGATTCCTCTCTCTTGGTATTTATTATTTTTTATGTGTATGTGTGTGTTTTTCAAGGTTTTCTTTCATTTCTCCCTCAGTTCAACAGCTCCATGATGTAGACAATGCTGTGCCTGACGCATCTGAGAAGCACAAATAGTACCAGATATCAAGCCAACATGCAGACACACTCCCTGATGCAACCCCCAATACGTTGGAGCGGAAATCAAACTCATTTGATCAGCAGCAAAAGTAGAAAGCAAGTCAGCATGCAGACCAGCCACAAAGTGCTGAATCCGACATGCTCGAGTGGAAATCAAGTCGGCATGCAGAACTGTTCCCAAACTTTGAGTTTCCATAATATCATCCACTAAGCAAGCATGCAGATAACTTCTCTGATGTAGTGCCCAATATACTGGGGCAGGACACAGAATTGTTTCCAGAATTTGAGCTCGCTCTATCGCTGACCACAACTGCATATCACCTTGTATGAAACCAACAACAAACTGAAACTTTTGGAATTTGGACCAATGCTGAGGTAAAACATTTCTAAAAGCTTGCACAAAGAGAGTGGGGTGTGTTTTCTTGGATTCTTGTGAGTAGACTGGGAATTGTCTATGTTTTAGTATACCCTCGTCTATTAAGTCTGACGATAGGCTAGGCATTACGTCTTCAGATTGTGATGCCACCCTACGCATATTCAAAGGTGACAATACTGTCTATGGTGACATCAGCACAAAAGTTTAATTCTTTGCAAACTACTTTCCTTCGTTATCATCATAATCTGACTTTGGCGTAACAATGTTTGAGTGGCTACTGTCTACTACTGCTTTTCTGTATTGATTAGCTGTGAAAGGCGGTTCATTCGAACTATTTGTTTCATTGATAACTTCGAAACGGAGCTTACGTTCTATTGCTTTCATATCACTATCCATTTTAGCTACAATTTTATGTTCTCTTTCGTTTATGATCTCTTCAATTGCATCAGCATAAGTTAATCTTTGTTACATCCTTATTGATACGTTTGTACTCGGTTTTTAAAAAATTGTAATAAAGTCAGAAATCCGTCGTCTTGCGTGAGTTTTTGAACATTTCGCATGTAGACTTCATTTCAGATACCTGTGTTACAGTTGCTGTGACCACTTGAGCTAAACATTCATGTGCACTTTCTAAACTACAGTGCACCAATGCAAGATCCTAAGCCTGATGTGTACTCCTTGATTTTCACACACACTAGAAAGTTTTTTTCTCTAGACGATCGTACATATTAGTAAATTTTGTATCTGATTTATTGGCTGCATCTGTCAACTGTTTGTTCAAGTCAGTATACAAATTTTCGAAGTCTATTAAGTGTTCATGACTTTTTGGTCTAAGGCACTGAGACTTCGATCTAAATTGCTAAGACCACTAGACATGTTTATGATTTTTGTACTCAAGTCTGTGCATAACTCAGTATTCATTTCCATAAATTTCTGTAATTACTGTTCTGTGGTTGGTAACAGTGAATGATGGGTGTCTAATGTGTGTAGTCTGAGTGTGTGTGACTATCTGTTCTTTTCACTCAGCACTAAGCTCGGAAAATTTCTTTGTCTGTTGCATTGTTTCTATCCAAATTATTTTGAAAAGAGACATTTCCCATTGAGGATTGTGAATTAATCTCATCAACTATTAGCCATGTGACATCATTTGGTCTAACGTTCTGTCCATTCATTGCAGTTGCCTTCAGTTTTATATTGTTTTCGACTGTGACACTGTCAACCTGTTGTGACACATCATCATTTTCATTATCTAATACATTAAATTCTGATTCAGTATTTTCGTGATCATTACCGTTAGTATTAATTTTATCATTGTCACTTGATTCCAATTTTACTGAGAATAAAAGATATGCACTGTAATTAAATTAATGAAATATAACAGAAACTCAATTGCTGTGGAAAATTTCACTCATGATATACGTTCATGACAAAATGGCTTCTCCTTGTTGTCTCCATTATGTACATGAAAAATCCACTCTACCATAAATATTGTTGCTTACAAAAAGGTTTTAAGCAGGTAAGGATGAGAATATTGTGACGAAATTGTTTTTGTGTGCTAAGGTCAGTGGAATATCCATGATTCTACCTGTGGTTAACATACTTCTGTTCATGTTCTGTAAAGACCAATTACCTGTCTCTGTTGAAAATTTTCTCTAGTTTCCATGATTTATTTCATTTTTGCTGGTAACATACTCCTTTTCTCATTGTCAAACATGTGGAACAAAGACAGAATACTGTTAGTATTTCAACAATCACTCTTAAAATTACATTATTTTTTACTTAAGGTCGGAAGATAGTGGGATCTGGTCCCTGTTCGGTCGCCAGTGCGCTATATTCTACTTTTACTACTGGCTTGATAATGAATTAGAGTTTTTGAATTGAAAATGTTTTGTGACTTTTAACTGTGAAGTCATAAATGGAAGTTAATAAAATGCGTTTATCGCCAACTGTTGAACAGACATCAACAACATATCTCAAGTAAACTTTCTTGGAAATTTAATAGTAAACTATCTCATTTGTACTTTCTTTTCACTGGGGCTTTAGCTCTTATTTCTGCTGCTGTGATGGTTGTCTTGAATACAGCCACCATAGAAATTGCTAATTGTTGACTGAGTTGTCTGATGAATCTCATACTGCAATGGGGTGAGATGAACTGGTTGTCAAATAAATAGACATTCACTGTATTTTACTTGCCATTATTTAAATTAACCCAAAATCCAATATTATTAACGAAACTGTTAACAGTAGGAGAAGCAATAAAATGTTTGCATCATCTCTTGATCAAGACACCCCACAGCCTCCTCTCTTTCTGCTAAATTAAAAAAAAATTGCAGCCACATCACTCTCATCTAACAGTATCTCTGCTACATTCAAACACTCGCTTTTTTATCTTGCGTATACCTCGTTGAAAACATCTAACAACTGTGATTACAACTTGATGCTCTAAGAAGAGAAACCATTACATACTCCTAAAGTTTGACATTAGCTGCATCCCTTGCAGTAATTAACACATCTCCCTTCTGGTATATAGTATCTATGAAAAATATTTTTCATGAAATTTACTCCATATATGACTGCATATGATGAAGATATTGAAGAAATGTATGATGAGAGAAAAGAAATTATTCAAATAGTTAAGTCAGACGAATATTTCATAGTCATGGGGGGCTGGAATACGATAATAGGAAAAGAAAGCAAAGCAAAAGTAGTAGGTAAATATGGACTGGGAGTAAGGAATGAAAGAGGAAGTCGCCTGGTAGAATCTTGCACAGAGAATAACATAATCATCGCTAATACTTAGTTTAAGAATCATCGAAGAAGACTGTATTCTTGGGAGGGACCTGGAGATACCAGAATGTTTCGGACTGATTATGTAATGGTAAGACAGAGATTTAGGAACCAGGTTTTAAAATGTAAGACATTTCCAGGTGCAGATATGGACTCTGATCACAATTTATTGGTTATGAACTGTAGATTAAAACTGAAGAAACTGCAAAAAGGTAGGAATTTAAGGAAATGAGAACTGGATAAACTGAAAGGTAGAGAGTTTCAGAGGGAGCATTAGGGACCGATTGACAAAAACAGGGAAAAGGAATACAGCAGAAGAAGAATGGGTAACTTTGAGACATGAAATGGTGAAGGCAGGAGAGGAACAAGTAGGCAAAAACACGATGGCCAGTAGAAATCCTTGGGTAATACAAGAAATGTTGAATTTAACTGATGAAAGGAGAAAATATTAAAATGCAGTAAATGAAGCAGGTGAAAAGGAATACAAAGATCTCAAAAATGAGATCGACAGGAAACGCAAAATGGCTAAGCTGGAATGGCTAGAGGACAAATAAAGGACGTAGAAGCATATATCACTAGGGGTAAGATAGATGCCACGTACAGAAAAATTAAAGAGACCTTTGGAGAAAAAAGAATCACCTGTCTGAACATCAAGAGCTCAGAAGGTAAGCCAGTTCTAAGCAAAGAAGGGAAAGCCGAAAGGTGGAAGGGGAATAAGGAGGGTCTATACAAGGGCGATGTACTTGAGGGCAATATTATGGAAATGGAAGAGGATGTAGATGGAGATGAGATGGGAGATATGATGCTGCGTGAAGGATTTGACAGAACACTGAAAAACCTAGGTAGAAAAAAGGCCCTGGGAGTAGATGACATTTCTTTAGAGATTCTGATAGCTTTGAGAGAGCCAGCCATGACCAAACTCTTCCATCTGCTGTGCAAGATGTATGAGGCAGGCCAAATACCTTCAGACTACAAGAAGAATATAACGATCCCAATTCCAAAGAAAGCAGGTGTGAAAATTACCGAATTATCAGTTTAATAAGTCATGGTTGCGAAATAATAAGACGAATTCTTTGGAGACGAATGGAAAGACTGGTAGAAGTCAACCTCGGGGAAGATCAATTCGTATTCCACAGAAAGGCAGGACCACACGAAGCAGAACTGACCCTACGACTTACCTTACAAGCTAGGTTAAGGAAAGGCAAACCTACGTTTCTAGCATTTGTTGACTAAGAGAAATCGATTGACAATGTTGGCTGGAATACTCTCTTTCAAATTTTGATGGTGGCAGGGGTAAAATTTAGGGAACGAAAGGCTATTTATAATTTGTACAGAAAGGCATGAAGGGGAAGCAATGATTGAGAAGGGAGTGAGACAGGGTTGTAGCCTATCCCCAGTGTTATTCAATCTGCTTATTCAAGAAGCAGTAAAAAAACAAAAGAAAAATTTGGAGTAGGAATTAAAATACATGGAGACGAAATAAATCCCTTGAGGTTTGCCAATGACATTGTAATTCTGTCAGAGACAGCAAAGGACTTGGAAGGACAGTTGAACAGAACGGACAGTGTCTTGAACAGAGGGTATAAGATGAATATCAACAAAAGTAAAATGAGGATAATGGAATGTAGTTGAATTAAATCAGGCGATGCTGAGGGAATTAGATTAGGAAACGAGACCTTTAAAGTAGTGGAAGAGTTTTGCTATTTGGGTAGCAAAATAACTAAGGATGGTCAAAGGAGAGAGGATATAAGATGTAGACTGGCTATGGCAAAGAAAGTGTTTCTGAAGAAGAGAAATTTGTTAACATCGATTGTAGATTTAAGTATCAGGAAGTCTATTCTGAAAGTATTTATGTGGAGTGTGGCCATGTATGGATGTGAAACATTGACGATAAACAGTTTCAGCAAGAAGAGAATAGAAGCTTTTGAAATGTGGTGCTACAGAAGAATGCTGAAGATTAGATGGGTATATCACATAACTAATGAGGAGGTATTGAATAGAATTGGGGAGAAGAGGAGTTTGTGGCACAACTTGACTAGAAGAAGGGATCGGTTGGTAGGACATAGTCTGTGGCATCAAGGGATCACCAATTTAGTATTGGAGGGCAGCTTAGAGGGTAAAAATCGTAGAGGGAGACCAAGAGGTGAATACACTAAGCAGATTCAGAGGGATGTAGGTTGCAGTAGGTACTGGGAGATGAAGAAGCTTGCACAGGATAGAGTAGCATGGAGAGCTGCATCAAACCAGTCTCAGGACTGAAGACCACAACAACAACAACAACATGATTTCTACCACATTCACCAAGTACAGGAGACAAAATTTTGGATAGGTTTTCGATATGTCTGTCAAAGCAATTACCTTCACCTGCCACCTGATTCCATAGACCAACATGTGCTGGACAATAGGCAAAATCTCAAGCAACAGATGTGTAAACTGTCTCTGAAGACCTATTCAATATTTTGTCCCATTTACTGTATGACACCCATGGAAGTCATATGGAGTAAATTTCATAGAAAAGCTATTTCACAGATATTATCTCTTGGATCAAAGACATATTAATTACAGGAACGGTTGCAGCTAATATTAAACTTCAGTAGTCTGCAATGGATGCTTTTCCCAAGCCATCAAGTGTGTTGTTATCTGAACAGTATATGACTGTCACAAGTTTATGAAGCCTTTTTGATAAAGCAACAACTGAACTGTGAAGTTCCTCTGATACTATAGATGTGTGAAGTACTAAGGAGCTCTCTCCAGCATACGAGCTACTAAGTTTCATTGTATATGTGTTTGATGAAAAAAAAACACAGTTTAAAACTTGGAAAAGCGAAATATTATGCATGTATATACATATATATGTTTTGATACGATTGGCAATGACAAGGAAAGCGTTTCTGAAGAAGAGAAATTTGTTAACATCGAGTACAGATTTAAGTGTCAGGAAGTCGTTTCTGAAAGTATTTGTATGGAATGTAGCCATGTATGGAAGTGAAATGTGGACAATAAATAGTTTAGACAAGAAGAGAATAGAAGCTTTCGAAATGTGGTGCTACAGAAGAATGCTGAAGATTAGATGGGTATATCACATAACTAATGGGAAGGTACTGAACAGAATTGGGGAGAAGAGGAGTTTGTGGCACAACTTGACTAGAAGAAGGGATCAGTTGGTAGGACATGTTCTGAGGCATCAAGGGATCACCAATTTAGTATTGGAGGGCAGCGTGGAGATTAAAATCGTAGAGGGAGACCAAGAGACCAGTACACTAAGCTGATTCAGAAGGATGTAGGATACAGTAGGTACTGGGAGATGAAGAAGCTTGCACAGGATAGAGTAGCATGGAGAGCTGCATTAAACCAGTCTCAGGACTGAAGACCACAACAACAACAACGTATTTGATACAGTTACACAGTTTCTATAAATCGTTAATGTACATTTGGTTCTTCGTGAAGTATAAGAAGTAAATCATCATCGTTAAAAACAACATTGCCGTTCTCCTTTTTCTACATGAACACTATTTCTCTCTCTGCGAAACTTTCCCAACAGGTGTTTTTTATAGTCTTTAAATTCAATGGGTATTTCACATAATACTACTAGAGCACTAACAGGTTTATAAATGGCATCTGTGAACTCCACTTGTATGGAATTTCCGTTTATAGGAGAAATACTAGCAGACTTAGGTATAGCAAACATACACACAGCTATACATACATTTAACTCCTCATTGTGAACTCCATATTCCAATAGATACTTGACAGTATTATCTAAGAGGGATTTAACATATCTTCAACATAGATTGAGTCTCTCCATGGCAATCCATATTGCGTTGTACAGACCACATAGGCACATTGTGCTGGGTCTTAGGATGTTAACTTCATTGTATCATCCCCAAACATGTTGACGATGCATGTGTTGTTGCTGCCAAACATACTGATTTTTTGAGGGAATGGACTGTTCTCAATTGCCCTGCAATCCTCTATTATCTGAGCTTACTGCACATTTCATCCCACTCAATATCACTGAACTACTTCGTTGTACTCCTTCAGACGTTTTCTATTTCCACCCTATATTTAAAGCCTATGTCAGGTGCTAAACTGAGATTAATACACTTCGATTCATTGGGAGTCAACTGATAAGTAGTGTTCAACAACAGCACTCCTTAGCGAATTAGTTTGGGCTTGATAAATGGTACAGGCGTAGGACACATAGCGAGCTCAATCTCTGGACACAATTCTGTGTCCTGCTCCAATACATTGGACACTACATTAGAGAACTTATCTGCATGCTTGCTTAGCAGAGGATGTAGTGGATACTCAGAGTTTGGAAATAGTTGTGCATGGTGACTTGATTTCCACTCGAGATGTTGGTATCAGCACCATGTGGCTGCTCTCATGCTGACTTGATTTCTGTTTCTGTTCCTGTTCAAATGTACTTGATTTCCACTCAAACGTATTGGGGGTTGCATCAAGGAGTGTGGCTGCATGTTGGCTCGATATCTGCTGCTACTGCTGCTGCTCAAATGTATCGAGCACAGCACTGACTATATCATGGAGCTGAGGGAGATATAAAAGAAAACCATGGAACACATACATACACATAACGAATAATAAACACTGAGAGAGAGGAATGGTTTAATACTTAGAACCAATTTTTTTCTGTCTGGAGGTGGCAGATCTCTAAGGTGGTTCATGATGATCACTGCAGAATATGGGGCACAAGTATTGGGTGCACTTGATGGCTAATAATTATGCTGTCTGAAGATGAGTACTAGGGGTAGATGACTGCAGTGCCATGGGAATTGCAACAACTATTTCAGATTGGACCCATATCACCAGTCAGCCATCCTGGTGTCAGCGATTATCAAAGACGTCATTGACTGCCATCTTGGATTCTAAACTTTGAACTACACAGATTAGTAACTATAGGATGATGTTATAGGAATGCTGTTATCCTGCTCAGTGCTTTACTGTGTTGGAATGTCATATGTGAGAAATATGCTAGAAATTCATAACAGAGACTTCTTCCAAAGTTTTCTGATGGGTAAGATCTGTAAGTTACTCTGGATAAGTCCATAAAATCTGTACATGTAACGATATCACGCACAGGGTTGTGGTGCTGACGTGTCAGGTTTTTGAAACGAAGTGCACTGTATGGTATTCTCAATGTTGATGTATATTTTCACTGCTCCTGATAGTTTTTACACACTGCAGTCTTATCAGCATTTGAGAGTGGAACATTGCAGTTATTTGTGCTGGATTCTGATATAACTTATGTCAGTCATAATCTGATGAAATTCCTATTACAACACATTAAACTATGCAGAGACAAACACCACATTCACAGCTGCACTATGTGATGTTAGTGGTGTAGATGTTTAAGACAGTGGAAAAGAAAAGTCTGGAGTCAATTGTTTGTGTACCATGGAGCGTGTCTGGTAACAATTCTACATGCTGGTCGAAAATATTCTTGATGGTTGGTATGCCTGGACGCTACAGATGAGAGCTGGGTATAAATCAGTATTGACAGTTTGTGTGAGGCATCACTTCAAATGCAGTGCTTGCCCTGTCATTCTGTTTATGGAAAGAATTCTTTGAGTTTAACGTTTTGCCTATATCGATAACAAATTCCGATCACACCAAGGCAATACCTACAACGTAAATCGATGTTATTTAAAAAGTAAAACTCTCATTCAGCAAAAGAGTGTGTGAATCGCTGCAGTACAGCTGACTGAGAACCCTACAGCTCGTCTGGAACCTATTGTAATCTAAATTCTCTATTAGACCTTGTGTTTGAATCCATTGAATCGATTACAATCGCTAGTACTATATCAACTGAGCTATATCAACCCACACAGCTCTATGAACTATTATAGCACGTTTTTCTGTACAAGTTCTCTTACAATTCTTAATAAATGAGAAGTATGATGTATGGTTTCTGCTGTATGTGTTGTGTGTGGGATGTTAAAGATTTTGACACTGTTTCTGCTAGGCCTCAAATCATAGAAATTTTTTCATCTGAGTACTTCACTCGAGAAAGGCGAAAAGTGGTTTCCAGTTCAAAAACTGTATTGCTCATCATAAATATGAATGGGATGTTCAGATTCCAAGTTGTGGTGGCTTCGAATCTGTGGTAGAAATATGGACACCTTAACGTGATAATTCAATAGATAGTATTACTACATGTCAGAACTACACCTACAAGTGCACCTAAGGACTGTAGGATGGTATTAAATCATAATCAGCACATTTCCACCAAAAGACTGCACCTTAAGAAATGTGCTAAATATCTAAGATATACCACCACATCCAATGTAACACACTTATACTATATATGTTTCTATATGTCTTTGTTTGACAGCTATTTGTGTATGTGTGTGTGTGTGTGTGTGTGTGTGTGTGTGTGTGTGTGTGTGTATGTGTGTGTGCATGTGTGTGGGTGAGTGTGTCTGCATATGTGAGTGAGTGAGAGACAAAGAAAGAGAGAGACAGAGAGAGAGAGAGATTGTGGTGATCTAGTGTTCTGTTCACAATATTAGCGTAGCATGCTGTTTAATTTCAGGTGTAAAACGCAGAGAACTGAAAGGTGTGTCAACAGCTCAGCACATAAGAGATGCAGTAAAAATAAACAAGTGAAACTGAGTGAAACATATCAAACTGTTATCATTATGATCATCATAGTTAGAGTTGAGTCGTTCTTTGGCTTTGTGAAGTGCAGGAGAAGTGGATGGAAGACTTAGATTTATTGGAAACATTAACAAGCCATTACATCATTAGTGCCACTATTTGTCAAACAGTATGTGGAACTCTCAGTTTCCTAGTTGTTGTAGTTTTGGATCTGTAACAGAAATGGGAACATCTTCACAGAATAATTCAGTGGATATTATTGCTACATGTTATTCAACATACATTAAACAACTTTCTATATGTGTGTCAGTTGTCACCATTTACAAATCCTTTAGAGATGTCTGATATCATGTGTGCACTATGGAACACATCCTGAGGTGGAAAGTCTTAGATATGAAATTCAGTTGCTTGGTTGCCATCATGTCTCATGCTGACTAACCAAGGATACTGTTACAGGCTCTGTTTCATTTTGGGGCTATTGTGCACTGAGTCTGAATGACTGAAAATATTTGAGTACACCTCTACATGATAATTCAGTGGATATTCATTCTTTTCAATGCAAAATTCAGTGTTGTCAGTACAATATTCGTTGTAGCAAGAATAAGATTACACATGGAGAGTGACTTTACACATATTTATATATAAATGTCATTGATTTTGGAACCATGTTCGATATTTACAATGCAAAATTCGTTGTTGTTGGTAAAATATTAGCTTTAAAAGCATAAGACCACACTTGGAGACACTGACTTTAGGTGGTAATTTAATTGACTTTGATAAATTTTTCGTTGATTTCCCATAAAATTGACGCGAAAATTCGATGACTTGCAGTATGTATATCGCCTGCCGCCATTTAGAAATCCTATGGAGATGTCTGATAAAACACATAGTGGCATGACAGTAAACTCGACTGGTTGTGGTCAGCTAGGTTACATGTTTGCGTCTCAGACTGGCGTTGGGAGTAGAACAACTAAAGATGGGGACCAATTGAACTTTTGAAAATGCATACTGCATATCACAATCTGATCCCACGCTATGCTCTGTAATAGGTTCAAATTCTTGGACTTCTTCTTCAAATGACTGCAGGTTCAGATGGTGCGACAAAAAAAATAGATACTGAAAATTAGTAACAAGGTCAAACCAATGGGTGATAGCTACCACATCGAAATGTTGCGTCTCTCCCACGAGAAGCTGAAAAATGTAACTAGCAGCACAACGATTATTCCAGAATTAAATTTTCACTCTGCAGTGATTATTAACATAAATATATAGACTGGTACAATAATAAAGTATTTGAACATATTTTCGATAGAAGGTAGTTCACCATATTAGAAATTAGTCAGAGCTGTAGAGAACGATGCTTACATGAGCAGATAACAATGGTAGAAGACGGAAGTGACCAGCCAGGCATCTCATAGCTGCCCTCGAAAAAATAAATTATTTGTACAGATAGGATAAATATTAGCATATGGACTCTTTGGTCCTCAATCAAAATATCAATTAAATGTTCATTTGCAGAAGCACATACAAAATTTTAGATGCAAAAAATAGTTTTTAGTGAAGTTGTCTTACAAAGCCACCTGAACGAACTGTGAAACAATTTGTTGTTTTATAGTGAGTAGTCATTCAATTCATAAAAAAATTAATATATACATTTTTACATGCTCAACCAGAACAGTCCCATAAATGAATGATTCATTATTTATCAAGTTCTTGGCACTGACTTGTCCACAAGTACACATCAGTATGACATGGGAGCAACACTATTGTTCTAAGAATAAGAGTAGAGTTAGGAGACTTGTTGATTTCTGCCGCAGTGCAATGCAGCTCGTAAGTCCAGTGGGGGAGTGATAGTCAGACACAAGTTACATGGTGTCATCCCATCTGGGCAGCGACAGGTTGGCTGGTACGATTCCCCTCAGTGTGTCCTGCGGTCTTGTAGCTTCTCACCCCTGTGTCTGCTTGGATACATGCAACAGTGCCAGAGCTCTGGGGAGCATGAAACAGTTGTGTAATGCTACCGGTCTTTCGAAAAGATGCACTGCTATGCTGCATACAGACTTAAAACACATAGATAAATACATATACCATAGACACAGTGTAGGTTTCTTTCTTGCTTAAAAACAAATAATAACGTGAGATCAGAATTTAATAATATATACAATATAAATTACTCATTTTCATTTGATTTTAGTTAATTGGAGAGACTTGGACATTGTCCAGAGCATAAATCCAGTTTGAATTTAGACGAAACTTAAACTATGTTTCTCCTTTCCTTTGTAATAGTATGCTGCTTATATATAAAGGTCAGAAGTGGATAGTTTCAGCTGAATATTATTGTGTCCATATGTTGTTTACTTACATGCATTTTATCGTGTACATCTGAATGCTGAATAATTGCTTTGGACAACCATTCAGCGACAAGCACATTTTACTGTAGACACGCCTGCAGCTTAGTTCAGACATGACTGTTGGACATGACACACAGTGTTTATGTGATGTGAAATTGTCTCAGCGAAGATTAGTGTCACAGACGCGTTTTGAGCTCTGTGCCACGGAATCCATCGTCACCCTTTGGATAGCACACACTCTTGGAGGAAGCAGTTTCAGTTTTGCCATGAGGTACGTGCATTCCTTTGTATCCAGGTGAAATGCTGCTTATTTGTCGTAATGTTTCTTTAGCACACTACCAGTGATCAGGATTATGCGCTATGCAATAATTCTCTATCCCAGTGCATGATTGGTCACTGTTTCATCACTTATACATTACTAGTTTGGCTTCACTATAGCAAAAGTTTATGTACCTCCATACGATGTTTTGTACAATGCTTTTACAATTACAGATTCTCTGTACAAGTCATTTTATCTACTAATTTTTTTTGTTAACCGGTCACATATTTTTACAACTTTCACTTAGCCTGTTATCAGCCTCTAAAACATGCTTTAGAATCTGGATGCAGCATTCATATTTTATGAAGTTAATATTGCATTTACTTCTATGCACATATAAATCAGATTGGAGAAAAGTCTCTACAACACATCCTGCAGTCTTGTCGCTTCTCACCCCTATGTCTGCTTGAATACATGCAACAGTGCCAGAGCTCTGGGAGGCATGAAACAGTTGTGTAATGCTATCGGTCTTTCAAAAAGATGCACTGCTATGATGCATACAGACTTAAAACACATAGATAAATACATATACAATAGACACAGTGTAGGTTTCTTTCTTGCTTAAAAACAAATAATAACCTGAGATCAGAATTTAATAATATATACAATATAAATTACTCATTTTCATTTGATTTTAGTTAACTGGAGAGACTTGGACATTGTCCAGAGCATAAATCCAGTTTGAATTTAGACGAAACTTAAAGTATGTTTCTCCTTTTCTTTGTAATAGTATGAGTGAAAATTAGCAAAGTATCTACTATTAGAAACAATTCAAGTACAAAACAGATGCTCGCCCAAAAGATGCAGGGAAAAAACCTCTAGATACAAGTTTTGCATCAGCAGTACAATGCCTTTCATGTTTCTTCTTCCCCCCCATGAACCATGGACCTTGCCGTTGGTGGGGAGGCTTGCGTGCCTCAGCGATACAGATAGCTGTACCGTAGGTGCAACCACAACGGAGGGGTATCTGTTGAGAGGCCAGACAAACGTGTGGTTCCTGAAGAGGGGCAGCAGCCTTTTCAGTAGTTGCAAGGGCAACAGTCTGGATGATTGACTGATCTGGCCTTGTAACAATAACCAAAACGGCCTTGCTGTGCTGGTACTGCGAACGGCTGAAAGCAAGAGGAAACTATAGCCGTAATTTTTCCCGAGGGCATGCAGCTTTACTGTATGATTACATGATGATGGCGTCCTCTTGGGTAAAATATTCCGGAGGTAAAATAGTCCCCCATTCGGATCTCCGGGCGGGGACTACTCAAGAGGATGTCGTTATCAGGAGAAAGAAAACTGGCGTTCTACGGATCGGAGCATGGAATGTCAGATCCCTTAATCGGGCAGGTAGGCTAGAAAATTTAAAAAGGGAAATGGATAGGTTGAAGTTAGATATAGTGGGAATTAGTGAAGTTCGGTGGCAGGAGGAACAAGACTTCTGATCAGGTGACTACAGGGTTATAAACACAAAATCAAATAGGGGTAATGCAGGAGTAGGTTTAATAATGAATAGGAAAATAGGAATGCGGGTAAGCTACTACAAACAGCATAGTGAACGCATTATTGTGGCCAAGATAGATACGAAGCCCACGCCTACTACAGTAGTACAAGTTTATATGCCAACTAGCTCTGCAGATGATGAAGAAATTGAAGAAATGTATGATGAAATAAAAGAAATTATTCAGATTGTGAAGGGAGACGAAAATTTAATAGTCATGGGTGACTGGAATTCGAGTGTAGGAAAAGGGAGAGAAGGAAACATAGTAGGTGAATATGGATTGGGGGACAGAAATGAAAGAGGAAGCCGCCTGGTCGAATTTTGCACAGAGCACAACATAATCATAACTAACACCTGGTTTAAGAATCATGAAAGAAGGTTGTATACATGGAAGAACCCTGGAGATACTAAAAGGTATCAGATAGATTATATAATGGTAAGACAGAGATTTAGGAACCAGGTTTTAAATTGTAAGACATTTCCAGGGCAGATGTGGACTCTGACCACAATCTATTGGTTATGACCTGTAGATTAAAACTGAAGAAACTGCAAAAAGGTGGGAATTTAAGGAGATGGGACCTGGATAAACTAAAAGAACCAGAGGTTGTACAGAGATTCAGGGAGAGCATAAGGGAGCAATTGACAGGAATGGGGGAAATAAATACAGTAGAAGAAGAATGGGTAGCTTTGAGGGATGAAGTAGTGAAGGCAGCAGAGGATCAAGTAGGTAAAAAGACGAGGGCTAGTAGAAATCCTTGGGTAACAGAAGAAATATTGAATTTAATTGATGAAAGGAGAAAATATAAAAATGCAGTAAGTGAAACAGGCAAAAAGGAATACAAACGTCTCAAAAATGAGATCGACAGGAAGTGCAAAATGGCTAAGCAGGGATGGCTAGAGGACAAATGTAAGGATGTAGAGGCTTGTCTCACTAGGGGTAAGATAGATACCACCTACAGGAAAATTAAAGAGACCTTTGGAGATAATAGAACGACTTGTATGAATATCAAGAGCTCAGATGGAAACCCAGTTCTAAGCAAAGAAGGGAAAGCAGAAAGTTGGAAGGAGTATATAGAGGGTCTATACAAGGGCGATGTACTTGAGGGCAATATTATGGAAATGGAAGAGGATGTAGATGAAGATGAAATGGGAGATATGATACTGCGTGAAGAGTTTGACAGAACACTGAAAGACCTGATTCGAAACAAGGCCCCGGGAGTAGACAATATTCCATTGGAACTACTGACGGCCGTGGGAGAGCCAGTCCTGACAAAACTCTACCATCTGGTGAGCAAGATGTATGAAACAGGCGAAATACCCTCAGACTTCAAGAAGAATATAATAATTCCAATCCCAAAGAAAGCAGGTGTTGACAGATGTGAAAATTACCGAACTATCAGCTTAATAAGTCACAGCTGCAAAATACTAACACGAATTCTTTACAGACGAATGGAAAAACGAGTAGAAGCCAACCTCGGGGAAGATCAGTTTGGATTCCGTAGAAACACTGGAACACGTGAGGCAATACTGACCTTACGACTTATCTTAGAAGAAAGATTAAGGAAAGACAAACCTACGTTTCTAGCATTTGTAGACTTAGGAAAGCTTTTGACAATGTTGACTGGAATACTCTCTTTCAAATTCTAAAGGTGGCAGGGGTAAAATAAGGGAGCGAAAGGCTATTTACAATTTGTACAGAAACCAGATTCCAGTTATAAGAGTCGAGGGACATGAAAGGGAAGCAGTGGTTGGGAAGGGAGTAAGACAGGGTTGTAGCCTCTCCCCGATGTTGTTCAATCTGTATATTGAGCAAGCAGTAAAGGAAACAAAAGAAAAATTCGGAGTAGGTATTAAAATTCATGGAGAAGAAATAAAAACTTTGAGGTTCGCTGATGACATTGTAATTCTGTCAGAGACAGCAAAGGACTTGGAAGAGCAGTTGAATGGAATGGACAGTGTCTTGAAAGGAGGATATAAGATGAACATCAACAAAAGCAAAACAAGGATAATGGAATGTAGTCTAATTAAGTCGGGTGATGCTGAGGGAATTAGATTAGGAAATGAGACACTTAAAGTAGTAAAGGAGTTTTGCTATTTGGGGAGCAAAATAACTGATGATGGTCGAAGTAGAGAGGATATAAAATGTAGGCTGGCAATGGCAAGGAAAGCGTTTCTGAAGAAGAGAAATTTGTTAACATCCAGTATTGATTTAAGTGTCAGGAAGTCATTTCTGAAAGTATTCGTATGGAGTGTAGCCATGTATGGAAGTGAAACATGGACGATAAATAGTTTGAACAAGAAGAGAATAGAAGCTTTCGAAATGTGGTGCTACAGAAGAATGCTGAAGATTAGATGGGTAGATCACATAACTAATGAGGAAGTATTGAATAGGATTGGGGAGAAGAGAAGTTTGTGGCACAACTTGACCAGAAGAAGGGATCGGTTGGTAGGACATGTTCTGAGGCATCAAGGGATCACCAATTTAGTATTGGACGGCAGCGTGGAGGGTAAAAATCGTAGAGGGAGACCAAGAGATGAATACACTAAGCAGATTCAGAAGGATGTATGTTGCAGTAGGTACTGGGAGATGAAAAAGCTTGCACAGGATAGAGTAGCATGGAGAGCTGCATCAAACCAGTCTCAGGACTGAAGACCACAACAACAACAGCAGTATTTTATGTGAGTGTACTACTGATGTTTACTCTGTAAACAGGCATGTTTGCATATGATCGTATTGTGTTCGGATGGTACATGCACACAGAGCAGTGTACCTGTATAAAAAATTTGACAGGACATCATTTTACTATTCACTCAGTTGTATAATTTTGTGACCATCTTTCACTCTTTTCACAAAATAAATATCATAGTATTAAAATACGTTAAACATAGTGGGTATTCAACAATTTGTAAGGCTGAGACGAACCTTTGCTTTCAGAGAAAACACTTAGCATCCTAATAAACACAGAAAAACCATAGATAAAAGTAAGATGGTGCTACTGCACATCTTCTTCAAATTGTGCATGTACATATGCAAATGGATAAATATAATTCCTGCTAATGTGGATCCTGTATCACTGATATATACATGTGTTGCAAATATAATGCTCATTCCTCAACGAATTCAGGACATGTGATGTTTATGTTTTTTAGTCAATTTAGAAATGAATATGACGAATATTCTTGTAGCAACTACTTACCTTTCATAATGTTCATTTACTGATTGTGTGTACATTAAAACTTCTTCAGTTCTTTGCATGGGCACAAACCTTCAATCTTATTAGTCCTAGGATTTGTGAGTAAACAACAACCTGGGTGTGGAATGTGTATGACGATTTTAACGAAACTATTGTTACTTGGAGTGAACAGTGAAATTTTTCTGGAGTGAAAATTTTCAACATCGAAAAGAGATTATTTGGTTTAAACGAAAAAACTTCAAAAATTGGTTGTTGTACTTGTGTTCCATAGACATCAGGAAATGTGTGATTATGGGGATGTTTCTTACTGATCAAATTGGTCTCCACCACTCAAACAATTACTTTGAGGTAAATGAAAATCTTTACTGTTAGAAGAGTTTCCAAAACATTACACATTAGTAATTACTTCTGCAGTGACACTTATATAGTTCAGTTGATTTCTTATATGTATCTTAGTTCAGTGTAACTCGGAGTAATCGGCTTCCTGCTGCTGTGGCTGCTGAAGTAGTCGTTGCCTGGGTCCATTCATCTGCTAACTGGATCAAGTTACGTGAATTCCATGAAATAATCCAGGTACCAAGTCGTTTTATAGTGGTTTATCCACATAACAGGCTACATAGTCACAATACTGTATTACAACAATTAGATTTTTGCACAGACGTGCGACACAGTGGTTGCATCTCAAAAATGTTTCCAACCGACTGTCCTTGAGCCTTGTGCTCCTCCTATTTATATGTTTTTTAACAATCAAGTCAACAAAATTACAGTGCAAATTTATGAAATTAACAATAAAAAGTTTAACATTTTTATGAGTAACTATCCATAAAACATCGCTTATTTTATGCTGAAACTGGAGTATACAATAAAAAAGACTTGTACATAGGATATACGTCATATTATATAAAATACTGAAAGATAACAATGCTAAAACTGAAGAAACTGCAAAAAGATGGGAGTTTAAGGAGATGGGACCTGAATTAATTGAAAGAACCAGAGGTTGTAGAGAGTTTCAGGGAGAGCATTAGGGAACGATTGACAAGAATGGGGGAAAGAAATACAGTAGAAGAAGAATGGGTAGCTTTGAGAGACGAAATAGTAAAAACAGCAGTGGATCAAGTAGGTAAAACGACGAACCCTAATAGAAAACCTTGGGTAACAGAAGGGATATATAACTTAATTGATGAAAGGAGAAAATAAAAAAAATGCAGTAAATTAAGCAGGCAAAAAGGAATACAAACGTCTCAAAAATGAGATCGACAGGAAGTGCAAAATGGCTAAGAAGGGATGGCTACAGGACAAATGTAAGGATGTAGAGGCGTATATCACTAGGGGTGAGATAGATACTGCCTACAGGAAAATTAAAGAGAGCTTTGAAGAAAAGAGAACCACTTGCATGAATATCAATAGCTCAGATGGAAACCCAGTTCTAAGCAAAGAAAGGAAATCAGAAAGGTGGAAGGAGTATATAGAGGGCCTATACAAGGGCGTTGTTCTTGAGGACAAAATTATGGAAATGGAAGAGGAGTTAGATGAAGATGAAATGGGATATGTGATATTGCATGAAGAGTTTGACAGAGCACTGAAAGACCTAACTCAAAACAAGGCCCCAGGAGTAGACAACATTCCATTAGAACTACTGATAGCCTTGAGAGAGCCAGCCCAATTCCAATCCCAAAGAAAGCAGGTGTTGACAGATGTGAAAATTACCGAACTATCTGTTTAATAAGCCACTGCTGCAAAATACTAACACCAATTCTTTACAGACAAATGGAAAAACTGGCAGAAGCCGACCTCGGGGAAGATCAGTTTGGATTCCATAGAAATATTGGAACACGTGAGGCAATACTGACTCTATGACTTATCTTAGGAAATAGATTAAGGAAAGGCAAACCTACGTTTCTAACATTTGTAGACTTGGAGAAATCTTTTGACAATGTTGACTGGAAAACTCTCTTTCAAATCCTGAAGGTGGTAGGGGTAAAATACAGGAAGCGAAAGGCTATTTATAATTTGTACAGAAACCAGATGGCAGTTATTAGAGTCGAGGGTCATGAAATGGAAGCAGTGGTTGGGACAAGGTTGTAGCCTAGCCCCGACGTCATTCAATCTGTATATTGAGCAAGCAGTAACGGAAACAAAAGAAAAATTCGAAGTGGGAATTAAAATCCATGGAGAAGAAACAAAAACTTTGAGTTTCGCCGATGACATTGTAATTCTGTCAGAGACAGCAAAGGACTTGGAAGAGCAGTTGAACGGAATGGACATGGTCTTGAAAGGAGGATATAAGATGAACATCAACAAAAGCAAAACGAGAATAATGGAATGTAGTCGAATTAAGTTGGGTGATGCTAAGGGAATTAGATTAGGAAATGAGTTTTGCTATTTTGGGAGCAAAATAACTCATGATGGTCAAAGTAGAGAGTATATAAAATGTAGACTGGCAATGGCAAGGAAAGAGTTTTGAAAAAGAGAAATTTATTAACATCGAGTATAGATTTAAGTGTCAGGAAGTCGTTTCTAAAAGTACTGTATGGAGTGTAGTCATGTATCGAAGTGAAACGCGGATGATAAATAGTTTATACAAGAAGAGAACAGAAGCTTTCGAAATGCGGTGCTACAGTAGGATGCTGAAGATTAGATAGGTATATCAAGTAACTAATGAGGAGGTATTGAATAGAATTGGGGAGAAGAGAAATTTGTGGCACAGCTTGAGTAGAAGAAGGGATCCCTTGGTAGGACATATTCTGAGGAATCAAGGGATCACCCATTTAGTATTGGAGGGCAGCGTGGAGGGTAAAAATCGTAGAGGGAGTCAAGAGATGAATACACCAAACAGATTCAGTAGGATGTAGATTGCAGTAGGAACTGGGAGATAAAGAAGCTTGCACAGGATAGATTAGCATGGAGAACTGCATCAAACCAGACTCTGGACTGAAGACCACAACAACTACAACAATGCTAACCTAAATTTTCTTAATTATGACTTCATTTGTAAATGCAAAATATTGTGAACATATACCGGACAAGCATGACCTACTAATAAACAAATGGACTAATAAATTTTATGATATTTAGTGTCTTACACGGAATCACTTATTAGATACCGTTGAATTACAGAACTTCCAAGACTGGAATGTAAAACAAAAGGGTTGTTTTATTTCATGATATCTGGTTCTTCATAAAGTTACGCAGACTTGAATTTTGTTTGATGTCCTGATTAAAACATAATTTCCTACGTCACAATTCTGCATGTTTTTGAGATGCTTGTCATTCTGCAGTTTTCTAAAATGTGCTTGACAAGTCAGTGCAATCAAAATGCGTCTTACCTTTCCTTTGTAGGGTTCTGCTTGTCTTATAAATTTTCTAGGAGGGGCGACACACTGGTTTTCTTTGACGTTCAACATCAAGGCTGCAGGAGTGTTTTGTGATCATAAACAGGAAGATGGTTCATTACCTGTTCAAAAATACCAAGATACTGCATCCAACGTGTGTGTGTGTGTAAGGGCTTATGAAATTTTTTAATTCGAGGAACACTCGTTAACACGGATTTGCTTGCGGGTTAAAGTGCGATACTAAAATATTTTGCATGCCATTTTCTCGTAAAAGCTTTCTCCATTTGTACTCAGTGAAGTAAGATGCGTTGCCTGTTAACAATAGACTACAGTATGGCCATTAAATTATGTTACATTCTAGGATTCGCTTGATCTTCTCTCTCCCTTCTGTTCGCTTTGATCAGGGGATCATAGACGTATTGTAGCAAAGTATATCATGGGGCGAAACTACACATTGTAAATATAAGTTTTAATAACACCTGGTTTTCGTTTGAATACTTGTAAATAGTGTAGTAGTAAATCATACAGCTTATCTCATTGTTCCTTTATAGTTGCTGTGCGTTCAGTCACTTTATCATGTATGAGTTTCTTTAAGTCTGATATCGAATTTAACGTTATGGACGTCATGTAAATATAGCTACTCAAACTTGTGGCATTAATGTGCATTTCGTGCAATTGTTTCAGCGTCTTGTTTGGCCTCATCTTAATGCCCCTGTTAGCGCGTTAATATGGGAGTGTTGAGGGCGCTGATGGCAGAGAGCATGGGTCACATTTCAGTGGTGCCAATGGGGTCTATCAGTAGATCGCGTTTCACTAGGCATGGCCTGCACCTGAATAGGTATGGGAAGGGGAGGATGGTAAAGCTTATAGGTGACAGTGTAGTGGGTGGTGGTGGGATCACTCATGGAAAAATTCCTGTAGTAGTTGATGTTAGAGCTGAACCTTTTTTAGGTTGAAGTCAGCTGATAGGTATACCTGTTTAAAGGAAGTTCAAAAATGGTTCAAATGGCTCTGAGCACTATGGGACTCAACTGCTGAGGTCATTAGTCCCCTAGAACTTAGAACTAGTTAAACCTAACTAACCTAAGGACATCACAAACATCTATGCCCGAGGCAGGATTCGAACCTGCGACCGTAGCGGTCTTCCGGTTCCAGACTGCAGCGCCTTTAACCGCACGGCCACTTCGGCCGGCTTTAAAGGAAGTCCCTCTAACTAAGGGCTCACCTTCAGAGGATGTCGTCTTTCCAAATAGAGAAGGAATTAGCATATTTCATCAAAATATAGAAGGTATTAGAGATGAAGTTAGTGAACTGCTTATAGATACTGACTCTGAAATTATAAGTATGTCAGAGCACCACTTAAGTACTTTGACAATTCAGAGGCTTCCTTTACCAAGATACATCTGCTGGATGTTTTTCAAGGAGTTCCTTGTGGAGTAGAGGAGTGGCTATACATGTAAAAAAAAAAAAAAAACAGTATTCCATTTGAGTCCACAGATGTATTACAGCACTGCACTGAACAGTTATTTGAATGTTGTGCAGGGGCAGTTGAATTTTGTGAAACAAAACTTCTAATTGTTGTTGTTTATAGGTCCCCTAACTCTGATTTCAGAGCATTTCTGCTCAAGCTAGAGAGGGTTCTTGATTCACTTTCTAGGAAGTGCCGGAAATTAGTTATATGTGGTAACTTCAATATAAATTTCATATATGATGGTGCAAGAAAAAGGATGTTGGTATAGCTCCTAAATTCATATGATCTGGTGCAGATTGTGTTTTTTCCAACTAGGCTGCAGGAGCACGGTAGTACAGCCACAGACAATATTTTTATTCACTTTTCATTATTAGATGGGCATTCTGTTAGTAAAAGGGTGAATGGCCGGTCAGACCATGATGCACAAATTTTAACACTGAAAGGCTTTTGTAGTCAAACAAGTGTCAAATATAATGACAAACTATGTAGGAAACTTAACCCAACAGCAGTAAAGAGTCTTTTAAATCTTGTCAAGGAACAAGAGTGGCAGGATGTTTATTGTGCTGATGACATAGATGATAAATATATTGCTTTCCTTAACACATTTCGCATTTTCTTTGAGAGTTGCTTTCCATTAGAATGTTCTACACAGGTACTAGCAGTAAAAGGCGCCAGGATGGCTGACTTGAGGGATAAGGATATCATGTAGAACAAAGCAGGAATTACATCAAAATGTTAGAAGTAGTCACAATCAAGCTACTATAGTCCACTACAAACAGTATTGTAAGGTGCTTAAAAACGTTATTAGGAAAGCAAAGAGTATGTGCTATGCAGATAGGATAGCTAATTCACATGACAAAATTAAAACCATATGTTCAGACGTGAAGGAAGTGTCTGGTCAGCAGCACAAGGTAGACAAAAAGTCAGGTCATAGTAAAAATATTTCTGTTACTGATGAGTCAGATATATGTACAGCATTTAAGAATCACTTTCTGAGCATTGCTGGTGAATTAAACAAAAGCTTAGTTTCTACAGGGAATCATATAACTCTCTTGGAAAACGCCTTTCCAAGATTGATATCTGAAATACTTCTCTGTGATACTGACAAGGGAGAGATGGAGTCAATAATTAAATAAAGGAAAACTAAGGACTCTTACGAATATAATGGAGTGCCTAGCAGACTATTACAGGACAGTGCTGCACATATTAGCCCTGCTCTTAGACATATTTGTAATTTTTCCTTTAAGTGTGGTTAGTTTCTTGAACGATTAAAGTACTCAGTAGTAAAGCCACTTTATAAAAAGGGAGAAAGGGAAAATGTAGATAATTTTTGACCTATTTGTATGCCATCAGTGTTTGCAAGAGTTATTGAAAAGGCTGTGTATGTAAGGATAATTGATCATTTTATATAACACGATTTGTTAACAAATGTATAGTTCGGCTTTAGAAGTCTTTTAACAACTGAAAATGTTATATTCTCTTTTCTCTGTGAGGTACTGGATGGGTTAAGCAAAAGGTTTCGATTGATAGGCGTATTTTTTTAACTAAGGCATTTGATTGTGTTGATCACAAAATATTGCTTCAGAAGTTGGACCATTACAGAATACGGGAAGTAGCTCACAATTAGTTCACCTCTCACTTTAACAACAGACAGCAAATGTTCATTATTCATGATGTCGAGAATGGCTGTGATGTGGGGTCTGAGTGGGGTACGGTAAGGGGGGGGGGTGGGTGCTCCATGGATCAGTGTAGTCCTTATTTATACAAATGATATGCCATCTAGTACTACAAGTAACTCTAAAATATTTCTGTTTGCTGATGACACTAGCTTGGTAGTAAAGGATGTTGTGTGCAACATTGGCTCGGTTTCAAATAGTGCACCTCATGACATAACTTCATGG
Organism: Schistocerca piceifrons; assembly: GCF_021461385.2. NCBI lineage: Eukaryota > Metazoa > Arthropoda > Insecta > Orthoptera > Acrididae > Schistocerca > Schistocerca piceifrons. The sequence continues at coordinate 307,017,531 of NC_060139.1, read as the reverse complement.
CTTGTAGAAAATAAACTAATGCTAAATCACAGTAAGGCTCAGCTTTCACAGTTTCTAACACATAATTCAACAAAACCTGACTTCTAATTTCACAGAATGGGCATATGATTAGTGAAACTAAACAGTTCAAATTTCTAGGTGTTCAGATAGATAGTAAACTGACAAGGAAAGCCCACGTTCAGGATCTTGTTCAAAGACTTAATGTTGTAATTATTGCTATTCGAACGGTATCTGAAGTGAGTGATCGTTTGACACGAAAATTAGTCTACTTTGCTTATTTTCATTCACTTATATCTTATGATAATTTTTGGGTAACTCTTCCCATTCTAAAAGGATATTTTTGGCTCAGAAATGGGCGGTTCAGGCAATAAGTGGTGTAAGTTCACGAACCTATTGTCAACACCTGTTCACGAGTCTGGGTATTTTGACATTGCCCTCTCAATATATATATTCCTTACTGCCATTTCCTGTTAACAATATTAGCTTATTCGCTAGAAAAAGCAGCTTTCACTCAGTCAATACTCGGCAGAAATCAAACCTGCATTTGGATCGGACTTACTTAACTCATGTTCAGAAAGGTGTGAAGTACATTACTGCATCCATTTTCAGTAAGTGTGATGTAACTTTTGCATTTCTTACTTTTATGTTTTTGTTTTCTTTAAAGGCAAAGAGAAACGGTGAAGTGGCAGCCCAGCGTAGAGCCTTCGCCTACGTCATGTATCTATGATTTTCAAATGTTAAAAAAACATAAGATGTTTTTTCTGTTCCTAGGTAAGAGGAGGGACTCTCTCTCTGATAATGAACGAAGGTAGATGCACGTTATTTTAGGGCGTGAACAGAGATAGTCATTTTAGTTATGTGAATAAGTGAAAAGTCTGTTTTTTTATGTGCATTGAAGAAAAGAATATAGTATTATTTGCTAACTGAAAGATTGTATCAGTCATTATTCCAAGTAGTACTGTAATTAGATGAACTGAAGCCCACCTGTGTACATCTGAGTATTCACAAAGATCCAATTAACATAATACGGACATGGTCAAGATTTTGTATGTGGATATAGCAATCAGACGTAGTATTATTAAATGGTAAGCGGAGATCTACGACAAGAAAAAGAATATTTCGTTAATGCAGAACTAATATGAACTAATATGAATCCATTTGCAGGTATAGCCCAGCTTATTGTGGTTGTTGGAGTGCCGAAAAATTAATCTCATTAACTCAATATATCCAAACGTTTTTTTAATATTTTTTTTATTATATTATAAAGTGGCGACAAGTGACAGGCACGATACGTAGTGGGCAAAACTGAGAGCACTAGTATCGTTAAGACAATGAATATACATGTTCGTTAATAATTTCTTTATGTTCCATGTACGTTGATGCCATGACAGAGACGATGATGTAACACTGTAAAAACACTAACTGTAAGAAGAAATAATAAATAAATTAGAAGGAAGAAGACAACAATACCAAGAGTGGACAAAAAAGCACAACAGAGGGAGTGCCAGCCACAAGATAACAATAAGGTAGGACCACGCAATGCATGTAGAAAAAGCGTTCCTAGTAGACCTATTAGAAAATCCAAGCACCTATTTCCTAAAATCCACAACCTACAGCTTCACAGGTTAACGGAATTACAATCAAGTAGAGAGAATGACATTTCTTTATTAGCACAAAAAGCATACTGAGTGAACAACAATTGTGACTACAATTAGATATAGCTGTATATGCATTCTGTTGCGCGAGAAATAGCGCGGAAGTAAAATCCAAACAGAGAAAATATTAATTTTGGTAACTGCAGAGGCGTAAGGATTTGTATAACGGATGGACAAAACAATAAGGGAATGTCTTCCAAAATCAGAATGCCAATGTAGTAGCCTTCAATTTGCAAAACGCAGCTATGAGTGGTCTGGAACCGTCAAGCGATGATTATTTGGATGCTGGGCGCGACATGCCATTGTTACATTCGACGCCCGTGAATACGAAAAAAATTCATTACAAGTAACACGTTGATTACAGTAGACGAAATTAATGACACCTCAAGGCAAAGGAATATTTTAAATAAAAGTAGTACGCGTAGTACAGACGCAGATGCTGACAAGCGTAGGCCAGAAGTGACTAGGGAAGATACGCAAGCCTTATTTCGAGCCTTAACAGACATAAATTCAAAGATGGCGAGTTTAGACACAATACAAACAGACATGAATAGTATGAAAGCAGACCTGATTACAGCAAATTCAAAAATGTTGAGTTTAGAAACAATACAAGCAGACATGACCACAGTAATGTATGAAGATGGTGTACGAAAGAACAAAACATGGTTCAAATGGCTCTGAGCACTATGCGACTTAACTTCTGAGGTCATCAGTCGCTTAGAACTTAGAACTACTTAAACCTAACTAACCTAAAGACATCACACACATCCATGCCTGAGGCAGGATTAGAACCTGCGACCGTAGCGGTCGCTCGGTTCCAGACTGTAGTGCCTAGAACCGCACGGCCACTCAGGCCGGCTACGAAAGAACAGATACCATCTTCATATAGTTAAGGCTAACCAGCCATTGACCTTCTTCTTGTGTGCGAATGCACACGCATTGCCTGAACTCTTACGGGACTCGGTAAGATTGTCCAAGTAATGAGTGTAGTGGGCAGGGGCACTACAAATGTAGTGTGTAGACATTAAGTTGGGAATGTGGATCTCATGGGGAGCGTGCAAGGGATAAATCCCTGCAGTCGCACTATCCTCTCTGCCCTCGGTGGCTCAGATTGATAGAGCATCTGCCATGTTAGCAGGAGTTCCCGGGTTCAGTTCCGGTTGGGGCACACATTTTCAACTGTCCCCGTTGACGTATATCAACGCCCGTCGACAGCTTAGGGTCTTGATTTAATTAACATTTCATTGACCACAGTAAAGTCCGAGATCGGGAAGGTAAATACAAACATGACACACATTTCAGACGAGGTAAAAAATTTGTGCACAGAATTCAGTAACCTGGATACGAAGTTCACAGAGCAGATTTCGCAAATCTCCACAGAAGTGGATTGGAAAATTAACGAACAAGTACAAACTTCAGTTCACGATGTGAGTGAGAAATTAAAAGGCATAGTGGAAGAAAAATTTGAAACAGTCACACGCACATATGGACAGGAGCTATCCAGAATCAGAGACACTCAGGATAATTTACAGGTAATGCAAAAGAATACGCAGGTTAACATAGATAATGTACAATCAGAAATAGTGAAGCTGCATTCTTTCTGTGAAGACTTACCAGAAAATGTAGAGAAAAATCACAATGGAGATAGGATTAGTTAAGTTAGAACATAAGAGAATCAACTCAGACATTTGTAACATTACAATACAGTAAAGGGTAATACAAAAGATGAAAACACAACGTTCGCGGTGTGGAAGTCGTAAAGGAAGTGATGCGGGACAAGGAAGAAGAAATTTTAAAACGCGTAGAACATGATATCAAACAGGTAGAACAAAGGTTAAGGGATGAAATAGTTAACAAAGAAACTACGGTAATACCATAGCCAGGGGCGGTAAGCGGAGCTATAAGCAACCGTCCGCCGGTGAGTAACATCAGTGGCGCGGACAACAATGCCCAACCCACGCCGCGCGACCGCATGGCGACGCGCGACGCGAGCAACGGGCAAAACTTTTGTGGACCAGATATGTCATCACCGCGTGTAATTGCCGTTCCGTCTTGCTAGACAGCGTTGTTAGTGGACGAGAGTTCAATAAAACATCAACAGTTTCCTATATTTTCAAATGAAACAAAGCGAACGCACTTGGTAGTGTTTGTCCGAGGCTGTAGGAATGTACTGCCCAGGACTTGGACAGAAGCTCAAAAGATCAAGTATGTGGTAGGACACACAGAAGGTGACGCACTTTTGTGGGCTACCGTGATGTTGGAACTCTGCGAGACATTTCATCAATTTGAGAATGCGTTTTTAGATAAATACTGGTCAACAGCTGTCCAGGAGAGATTAAGGCGAGAGGTATTTCATCCAGTATTATATCATCCAAAATTCGGGGGGCTGAGAACTATTTTGAAACATATCTAAACAAGACCCGCTACTGGAATAATCCAATACCTCATGTCGATGTATCGAAAACCTTAAAGAACAAGTTGCCTGCAAATGTTAGGGAAAAATTTAGTAACCATTCCCGAATATGATCTCGAGTAATTTCTCTCAGCGCTCGACTCAATAGATCTAATTCATGAAGATGGGCAAGCCATGCCTAGTTATCTTAATGGTAATGAACACAACCCAAATGGGAAGAACAACTATGGTAACGGCAATGGCTTTGGAAACTATAATGGTCGTATGCGTATGAATGAATGGCATCCTTATGCACCGCCGCGCCACAACGGAACTCCGTAAAATCGGTTCACCTATCAGCCACAGGGCGACCAAAGGTACGAAAATAAATATCAGCCTCATAGGTACGGCAATGGCCGAGATAGGAGAAATTCGAGAGAAAACTTTGACACTAGGCGACAAGGAAATGCAAACTACCAGGATCGGAATGTGGAACACAGGGATCCGAGAGAGAACCGGCAGCCCGTACAGTCAAACCGAATCAACCGGGACACGAACTGGCAAGCACGCGAACATACGGTGAGCATAGTAGGAGTGACGGCAGAAAATGAAACAATATCTTTACTGCCCCCCAGGAAATAATAATCGAGCGTGACTACAGGAAAAAGGTAATGAACTGTCAGTGTGCCACAGTAATAATATCAGCGACATAAACACTAACACGAGCAGAAATAGAAAGGAGGAAGTAGACACTGAAACAAACTTACACGTACAGCATATCAGTAATCTATTTTTAAGGTATGATAAGGAAGCAGAAATGAAAGAAGATTTGAGAACGCAAGGTAAGTGAAACTATTCAAGCAACAATAAAGGTTAAGGTAGGAAACATAGATGTACCAGTAATTTTGGATACTGGCGCGTCAGCAAGCATGACGTCAACCAGCTTGTTTAAAGAGATATCGCGGGAAGTAAATGTACCCACACTACCCATAGAGAACTGTAAGATCGTAACGGCGATGGGAAGTAAATCTAAAGTTATAAAATTACAGGCCAACATACCCATTAGCATATGTGGTGAAATTTTGCAAAGTACTTTCTTGTTGTTAGACAGACTTATAGTGAACTATATACTTGGTAAGAAAGTGTTCAGAAAATGTTGTAGTTGTTGTGGTCTTCAGTCCTGAGACTGGTTTGATGTAGCTCTCCATGCTACTCTATCCTGTGCAAGCTTCTTCATCTCCCAGTACCTACTGCAACCTACATCCCTCTGAATCTGCTTAGTGTATTCACCTCTTGGTCTCCCTCTACGATTTTTACCCTCTAAGGTGCCCTCCAATACTAAATTGGTGATCTCTTGATGCCTCAGAATATGTCCTACCAACCGATCCCTTCTTCTCGTCAAGTTGTGCCACAAACTCCTCTTCTCCCCAATTCTATTCAATACCTCCTCATTAGTTATGTGATATACCCATCTAATCTTCACCATTCTTCTGTAGTGCCACATTTCGAAAGCTTCTATTCTCCTCTTGTCCAAATTATTTATCGTCCATGTTTCACTTCCATACATGGCTGCACTCCATACAAATACTTTCAGAATTGACTTCGTGCCACTTAAATCTATACTCGATGTTAACAAATTTCTCTTCTTTCGAAACGCTTTCCTTGCCATTGCCAGTCTACATTTCATATCCTCTCTACTTCGACTATCATCAGTTATTTTGCACCCCAAATAGCAAAACTCCTTTACTACTTTAAGTGTCTCTTTTCCTAATCTAATTCCCTCAGCATCACCCGACTTAATTCGACTACAATCCATTATCGTCGTTTTGCTTTTGTTGATGTTCATCTTATGTCCTCCTTTCAAGACACTATCCACTCCGTTCAACCGCTCTTCCAGGTCCTTTGCTGTCTCTGACAGAATTACAATGTCATCGGCGAACCTCAAAGTTTTTATTTCTTCTCCATGGATTTAAATTCCTACTCTGAATTTTTCTTTTGTTTCCTTTACTGCTCGCTCAATATACAGATTGAATAACATCGGGGATAAACTACAACCCTGTCTCACTCCCTTCCCAACCACTGCTTCCATTTCATGGCCCTCGACTCGTATAACTGCCATCTGGTTTCTGTACAAATTGTAAATAGCCTTTCGCTCCCTGTATTTTACCCCTGCCATCTTCAGAATTTGAAATAGAGTATTCCAGTCAACATTGTCAAAAGCTTTCTCTAAGTCTACAAATGCTAGAAACGTAGGTTTGCCTTTCCTTAATCTAGCTTCTAAGATAAGGCATAGAGTCAGTATTGCCTCACGTGTTCCAACATTTCTACGGAATCCAAACCGATCTTCCCCGAGGTCGGCTTCTACCAGTTTTTCCATTCGTCTGTAAAGAATTCGCGTTAGTACTTTGCAGCCGTGACTTATTAAACTGATAGTTCAGTAATTTTCACATCTGTCAACACCCGCTTACTTTGGGATTGGAATTATTATATTCTTCTTGAAGTCTGAGGGTATTTTGCCTGTCTCATACACCTTACTCACCAGATGGTAGGGTTTTGCCAGGGCTGGCTCTCCCAAGGCTGTCAGTAGTTCTAATGGAATATTGTCTACTCCTGGGGCCTTGTTTCGACTTAGATCTTTCAGTGCTCTGTCAAATTCTTCATGCAGTATCATATCTCCCATTCCATCTTCATCTACATCCTCTTCCATTTCCATAATATTGTCCTCAAGAACATCGCCCTGTGTAGACCCTGTATATACTCCTTCCACCTTTTTGCTTTCCCTTCTTTGCTTAGAACTGGTTTTCCGTCAGCTCTTGATATTCATCCAAGTGGATCTCTTTTCTCCAACGGCCTCTCTAATTTTCCTGTAGGCAGTATCTAGCTTACCCCTAGTGATATATGCCTCTACATCCTTACATTTGTCTTCTAGCCATCCCTGCTTAGCCATTTTGCACTTCCTGTCGATCTCATTTTTGAGACGATTGTATTCCTTTTTGCCTGCTTAATTTACTGCATTTTCATATTTTCTCCTTTCATCAATTAAATTCAATATTTCTTCTGGTACCCAAGGACTTCTACTAGCCCTCGACTTTTTACCTACTTGATCCACTGCTGCCTTCACTACTTCATCCCTCAAAGCTACTCATTCTTCTTCTACTGTATTTCTTTCCCCCACTCCTGTCAATTGTTCCCTTATGCTCTCCCTGAAACTCTGTACAACCTCTGGTTTAGTCAGTTTATCCAGGTCCCATCTCCTTAAATTCCCACCTTTTTACATTATATAAACTATCTGAAACCTATCAGTATCTCCAAACTTCTTCCATGTATACAACCCTCTTTTACGATTCTTTAACCAAGTGTTAGCTATGATTAAGTTGTGCTCTGCGCAAAATTCTACCTGGCGGCCTCCTCTCTCATTTCTTACCCCCATTTCATATTCACCTACTACGTTTCCTTCTCTTCCTTTTCCTACTATCGAGTTCCAGTCGCCCATGACTATTAAATTTTCGTCTCCTTTCACTATCTGAACAATTTCTTTTATTTCATCATACATTTCATCAATCTTTTCGTCGTTTGCGAAGCTAGTTGGCATATAAACTTGTACTACTGTGGCAGACGTGGGCTTCGTGTCTATCTTGGCCACAATAATGCGTTCGCTATGATGTTTGTAGTAGCTTAACCGCACTCCTATTTTTTTATTCATTATTAAACCTACTCCTGCATTACCCCTATTTGATTTTGTATTTATACCCCTGTATTCGCCTGACCAAAAGTCTTGTTCCTCCTGCCACCGAACTTCACTAATTCCCACTATATCTAACTTTAACCCATCCATTTCCCTTTTTAAATTTTCTAACCAACCTGCCCGATTAAGAAATCTGATATCCACTTGAGCAGTCCCTCCCCAGAGATCCGAATGGGGGACTATTTTACCTCTGGAATATTTTTCCCAAGAGGACGCCATCGTCATTTAACCATACAGTAAAGCTGCATGCCCTCAGGAAAAATTACAGCTGTAGTTTCCCCTTGCTTTCAGCTGTTTGCAGTACCAGCACAGCAAGGCCGTTTTGGTTAGTGTTACAAGGCCAGATCAGTCAATCATCCAGACTGTTGTCCTGCAACTAGTGAAAAGGCTGCTGCCACTCTTCAGGAACAACATATTTGTCTGGCCTCTCAACGGATATCCCTCCGTTGTGGTTGCACCTACGGCACGGCTATCTATATCGATTAGGCACGCAAGCCTCCCCACCAACGGCAAGGTCTATGGTTCTTGGGGGGGAGAGGGGGGGGGGTTGAGAAAATATGGGTTAAAAATGGACATTGGCAGTGGAGAATTGGACTTAATAAGAACTACAATGACAAATCAGACTAGGCAGATACCTGACATTAATGTTAAACTCACATACCCTCAAATCTTAATGGCAAATGAAGTGGAACTTGATGATGCTGGCGGGGAGATTCTCAATGAGCAAACAGTAGTCAGTATAATAAGTAAATCCACTTGTCTTAACAATGAACAGCGAAGTGAATTGACAAAATTACTCTTTAAATATCATAGCATTTTTCGTAAACAACCCAGTGTTATTAAGGGGAATGCATACAAAATCGAAGTGTACCTGCATGAAACCTATTGTAGAACGTCATATGGCATTCCTTGGGCAAAGAAAGAGGCAGTAAGACAAGAAATAGAGTGGTTGATTAAATGGAAGGCTATTGAAACATCACACTCACCTTACTGCAGTCTGATTCTCACAGTTGGTAAAACTGACGGAACGGTGCGGTTGGTGTTGGACGAGACAGACATAAACAAAATCATCCTTCCTATAAGAACAAGGCCAGAGAATTTAGAAGAGCAGTTACTAAAGTAACATGGCGTTAGGCACTTAACATACCTCGATTTGAAGGCTTCATACTGGCAAATTTTATTACATGAAGAGAGTAGAAAGTATACAGCTTTCATAAATGCCGGGAGGAGCTACTAGTTTAGGGTGCTACCTTTCGGATTAAACGTGAGCGTGGGTGTATTTATTGAAGCATTAGACAGAGTACTTGGACCAGAATTGCTCAGCCAGGTTACACTCTACATTGATGATCTATTAATTGCGACTCAGACATGGAATGAACATATAAGTATTTTGGAAAAGTTTTTTCAAAAATTTTGTGAATACGATGTCACAGTTAACCGTAAAAAGTTTGAATTCAGAAAAGACCAAATAAAAATCTTAGGGCTTATCATTTCACCAGTAGAAATTCTACCTGACCTCAGTAAACTACATGCGATATACGCAGTTACCCAACACCCTACACAAAGAAACAATTAAAAGGTTTTCTGGGACTGGCCTCGTTTTTCAGGAAATTTCTGCCACAACTATTGTTGAACAGTAGTTCACTATTAAACTTAACTGCGTAAAAACCACAGTTTGTTGTGGACTAAAGAATGCGAAAATGATATTCAGCAGATTAAGCAGGGGCTGATTAACGCACCTATCCCTAAACACCCAGATATGAAGTTGGACTTTTGTTTAAGCACCAATGCTTGTTATCAGGGGCTCGGTGCGTGTCTGTTTCAAATAATAACAAAAGATGGTAAAGAAGAAGTCAGTATAATCAGTTTTGTTAGTAGAACCCTCACTGAATGTGAAATATCTTATTCTGTAACTGAGATAGAAGCGTTAGCGGTAGTTTAGGCGTTTCGCAAATTTCAATATTACCTTTGGGGAAAGCATACTAAACTTAACTGTGATCATCAAGCTTTGTCCTTTCTTCTCAGATGTAAGTTGTTACATAAGAGAATAGCGAGGTGGTGCATGTATGTCCAATAGTTTGACTTTGAAATAGTGTACATAAAAGGGGAACAGAATGTTTTGGCAGATGCGCTATCACGGTTACCCCAAGGCCTCACCGATTTCCACGAGTTAGAGGAACAAACATCAGATTTGAAGGTACTTTTAATAAATGATGGAACTTTTAAACCACATTATATCAAAATGTGCAAAAACATGCAACACTTGCAGGAAGAAGATCCGAGATGGAGCAAGGTAATAAAAAATTTAGTCTAGAACACACGAACGTTTAGAACAATATTACATTATACATAATGGCGTCCTTTTTCATAGAGGAGATCGACGAATGGATAAGTGGTGTGTGTGCATACCTCAGGAATATGTGGACAACTTAATTCAACACACGCACTGGGACCAAGGGACCTTGTATCCATTGACGCTGCAGGACCTTCTCTCCGAGTCCGCGGCGGGCTCAAATACATCGTAGACCTGTACGACGTTTTTAGTAAGTATCTTCAGCTATACGTAGCCAAAGCAATTAGGTCTGGTCCATTATAAGACGGATTCTAGAAGACTATGTACCACGCGTTGGGAAACCCCGAGCAGTACTAACTGATAACGCATCAAATTTTACAGGTGACCAATGGAAATCATTTTTGAAATCACAAAACGTAAGTCATATTTTAATATCCAAGTTTCACTCGGAAGCAAGTCCCGTCGGACAGTGCTTTCGTGAATTTAATAGGTTTATCCGGACATATATACCAAAGACTCAAAAGAAATGGATAGAATACCTGGGTCCATTTCAGCATATAGTATGTCTCCTAACGCACACTTCAACAGGGTACACACTGGCCGAACTTATGTTTGAAAAGGTGGAACTAGATGAATGGGCAAAGCCGATACCTAAATTAGGGCTCAAAGACGTAGCCTTAGATGAGAAAGTACGACGAGCGCTAATAACATTGGAAGGGCAAGCTCAAATAAGAAAAGGAATTTACGACAGGAAACTGAAAAACGTGACAGAAATCCAGATTGGACAGGAGGTACTACTAAGAAGTCATCCAAAATCATCGAGGTTAAAAGCATTGAATAAAAAATGGCAATTGTTATATGTTGGTCCATATATAATTTTTGACACGCCACATCCTGGGTGCTACTTGACAGGAAATATAAAAAATGGTAAAATAAAAGGAATGAATCAACATCGACTCAAAGGAAGGCCTCGGCGCTTGTTCGTGACGTCACGTCAGCTAGGCACGGCGAACGCCACGTCTGTTGCAGGCATACTCATAATAGCCGTGTCTCCCTCTCTGACACAGGAAAATGTGAAACTATTGGCGGTAGTTGACCGACACACATTGTTCTGAGAGATTTCTGCATTCAATTAATTGTGCGGTTCATTACACTTCTTAACAAATAGTGTACTCCTGAACTTAAATTTCCACCTGTTTTAAGGATTTACAAACAGAAACAACTTCACGGTCCAGCAACAACAGAATTCGTGCTTCTTTACCTTATTTGTAAATCTCAGGAAGTTACATTTGTACTGGGTTGCTTTTACAAGAAACTGTGGACATATTGGTGCTCTTCTTTAGGTATCTTGGTTGACTATGGGATGAAGAGCACTGAATGTCAGTGAAATATGTTGCGATTGTACACGTCGGGGGAGGGGGTGGGGGACAGAAGAAGAGGCAAAAGAGAGATACTTGTTTTATCAAATAAATTTTTTTTATCTTATAAAGTTTCTCCTTTCAGTTGCAAGCGGGGAATATTTATCTTTTCTAACGTGCATGTTTAAAAAAGTTTAAGCTCAGCAGTATTTTCGATCTATGAAGCTATTTTGGTTCCTGTTTAGAGTTCCTTTCGTTGAAAACGACTGTAATCTAATGACTGGCAACAGTTGGACATTTACACATGTAAATTAGTTCACATTTCCAGTGCCGATGTCAAACGAAAATAAATAAATAAAAGAAACGAGTTCATTGTAAGGGGGTTGGGGTAAGTTTCGATAACAAAATGGATTAAGTAAATATAGTTGCTTGAATGTAAAATTTCCGAAGTTTGCAATGGGGCAAAACATCTTCTCATACTGGTCTACGTTTGTTTCGACAGGATTCAGTAATACAGAACTATGATCTTCTTTTGTAGCTTTACGATAGTAAGGAAATCTTTCATCTAAATAAAACTACAGAATCCAAAACAATACCAAACAGTTTGTCAGAAAATTAGAGATTTATAGTGATAAGCACGCCCAGGCGTTTCTGCCTGCAACAGACCTGGCGTTCGCCGTGCCTAGCTGACGTGACGTCACCAACAAGCGCCTTTGAGTCGGTGTTGAATGAATCCACATAAAGAGTTGCGGAAATTTATTAAATGAAAATTCAATTCTCGTTCTTTCGTTATCTGTTATATGAATAAAACACATGAAGGTAGGAGGTTTGTCGCCCTTTGACAAATAAATGGACTGGCGCTCAGTTCCTCTCCAGCTAGGGGGTACAATACTCATCTTTCCGGTACCCTCTCCCTCTTCTACTATCCTGTCTGGCCAATAAGCAATGTTCAATTTTCTTCTACTACCTAGCATTCAGAGAATGAGATGCAACCTAGTGAATAGAAATTTTCCTTGTATTTTAATATTGTACTTTCTTAAGACTTAAATATCTGTAGAAGCAAAGGAAACCTTATGATATTCCTTAAGGAATCACGGAATATACAACAAGAACTAAAACAACTATAAACAATATTGAACAAGTGAAAACCATTAGATGACGTAGCTATACTACATCAGGCGAAAAAATCTGAATAAGAGTGATGGAAAAGAAAGGAATCCACAGCACATGAGCTTTAAGCGAGAGTCATGAGCGGGGAAGTACTGATATGCGCAGTCGCGCTTAAGGCATAGTGTACATTAACAACCATACACGAAGTGCCTAACAGCTGATCGTAGGAGTAGAGTATGCACAATGCAAAGTTGAGTTCAGTGTCCCCTTTAAGATGCGCAACGACACACTGCGCACCGTGACGGAAACCATTTTAGAATTTAAGCGAACTGGCATCGGCAGCTCACAGCCAACTGGACAAAACAGAAGCGATACGAAATGGCGTACCTATCAGCTGATTACTATGACGTAAATCAGTTACACAAACAAAATGAATAGTGACATTTATTCCCAAGTTGGAGATGATACAATAAAAAACACTAATTTTAAGAGTACATCGTTAGGTTAAGCATACGTAGTTTTAGGAAAAGAAGTGCAACGGCGAAAGTAAACTATAAGAAGTGTATAATACGCTAGACTTGTGAACTTAACATAGGCTATTGAGTGTACATAATTAGAAATAAGTATAAGTGTTCAAAGTATAAGCGAATATACACATGAAATGACCTATTCGACTATACACAACAGGATTAAAACCAGTTTAAAAGAGAAGTAACAACATGTACACTTAAAAGAACGTGATTGTACAGAACTTAAGAACTAAGCGACTTACATACAGTATGTAAGTAAGCGACGATGAGAAAGGTAGTGTGAAATATACACATAGAAAAATGCATGTGGCTGAGACGTAAACTATAAAACAATATATCACATAAGATTTAGCGAGAGCAGCAGTTGTGCACTTATAGAGCTACAATTCTTTCCAGACAACATTAGAAGTAGCGAGCTTGATATACATGGAGAATACATACCCACAAATTTGCTATTACAGAGCTCATTTACGTTAGTTGCTATTAATTACATGGTACCTTATAGGAAAAACATAAGCAGCAAAATAAAACTGGGAACATTAATCGTACAACAAGCAGGAGATAAGATACTAAATACGAAAACCAACCAATACGCACACAACGTAATTACATGAACATAAACAAAATAACTGAGGTAAGTACTGTATGCGTAAAAAGCAGCTGGAAAAATAAATGAATTTAGCTGCTGGATAATACTAGGAAGTAGTGAGAGTGTGAGAGATTTTAGATTCAACTGGAGGTCTTAATTAGTTAATCTACGTTTGTGGTGACATACCATACATGGAGTGAAACTAGGAAGAGAACGAAAGTCTACTAGAGTAATATGAGTTTATTTATTTTTGCGGGAAGAAATAAATAAGGCGGTAGTGCTAGTGTGAGAATCCCACAGGTAAGACATGGGTGATGTTGCTGTTGTGGTCTTTGGTCCAGAGACTGGTTTGATGCAGCTCTGTAAGCTACTCTATTCCGTCCAAGCTTCTTCATCTTCGAATAACTACTGCAACACACATCCTTCTGAATTTGCTCAGTTTATTCACCTCTTGGTCTCCCTCTACGATTTTTACCCTCTACGCTTCCCTCCAATACTAAATTGGTAATCCCTTGATGCCTCAGAACATGTCCTACCAACTGTGATCCATTCTTCTAGTCAAGGTGTGCCACAGATTTCTCTTCTCCCTAATTCTATTCAATACCTCCTCATTAGTTATGTGATCTACCCATCTAATCCTCAGCATTCTTCTGTAGCACCACATTTTGAAAGCTTCTTTTCTCTTCTCATCCAAACTATTTATCGTCCACGTTTCACTTCCATACATGGCTACACTCCATACAAATACTTTGAGAAACGACTTCCAGACACTTAAATCTATACTTGATGTTAACAAATTTCTCCTCTTTAGAAACATGCTCTTGCCATTGTCAGTCTACATTTTTTAACCTCTCTACTTCGACCATCATCAGTTATTTTGCACCCCAAATAGCAAAACTCCTTTACTACTTTAAGCCTCTAATTTCCTAATCTAATTCCCGCAGCGTCACCCGATTTAATTCTACTACGTTCCATTATCCTCATTTTGCTTTTTTATCTTCATCTTATATCCTCCTTTCAAGACCCTGTCCATTCCGTTCACCTGCTCTTCCAGGTCCCTTGCTGTCTCTGACAGAACTACAATGTCATCGGCGAACTTCAGAGTTTTTATTTCTTCTCCATGGATTTTAATTCCTACTCTGAATTTTTCTTATGTTTCCTTTACTGCTTGCTCAATACACAGATTGAATAACATCGGGGATAAACTACAACCCTGTCTCACTCCCTTCCCAACCACTGCTTCCCTTTCATGCCCCTCGACTCGTATAACTGCCATCTGGTTTCTGTACAAATTGTAAATAGCCTTTAGCCGGCCGAAGTGGCCGTGCGGTTAAAGGCGCTGCAGCCTGGAACCGCAAGATCGCTACGGTCGCAGGTTCGAATCCTGCCTCGGGCATGGATGTTTGTGATGTCCTTAGGTTAGTTAGGTTTAACTAGTTCTAAGTTGTAGGGGACTAATGACCTCAGCAGTTGAGTCCCATAGTGCTCAGAGCCACTTGAACCATTTTTAAATAGCCTTTCGCTCTCTGTATGTTACCCCTGCCACCTTTAGAATTTGAAAGATAGTATTCCAATCAACATTCTCAAAAGCTTTCTCTAAGTCTACAAATGCCAGAAACCTAGGTTTGCCTTTCCTTAATCTTTCTTCTAAGATAAGTCGTAGGGTCAGTATTGCCTCACGTGTTCCAATATTTCTATGGAATCCAAACTGATCTTCCCCGAGGTCGGCTTCTATCAGTTTTTCCATTCGTCTGTAAAGAATTCGCGTTAGTATTTTGCAGCTGTGACTTATTAAACAGATAGTTTGGTAATTTTCACATCTGTCAACACCTGCTTTCTTTGGAATTGGAATTACTATATTCTTCTTGAAGTCTGAGGGTATTTCGCCTGTCTCATACATCTTGCACACCAGATGGTAGAGTTTTGTCAGGACTGGCTCTCCCAAGGTCGTCAGTAGTTCTAATGGAATGTTGTCTACTCCCGGGGCCTTGTTTCAACTCAAGTCTTTCAGTGTTCTGTCAAACTCTTCACGCAGTATCATATCTCCCGTTCCATCTTCATCTACATCCTCTTCCATTTCCATAATATTGCCCACAAGTACATCGCCCTTGTAGAGACCCTCTATATACTCCTCCCACCTTTCTGCTTTCCCTTCTTTGCTTAGAACTGGGTTTCCATCTAAGCTCTCGGTATTCATACAAGTGGCTCTTTTTTCTCCAAAGGTTTCTTTAATTTTCCTGTAGGCAGTATGTATCTTGCCCTAGTGATATAAGCCTCTACATCCTTACATTTGTCCTCTAGCCATCCCTGCTTAGCCATTTTGCACTTCCTGTCGATCTCATTTTTGAGACGTTTGTATTCGTTTTTACCTGCTTAATTTACTGCATTTTTTTAATTTTCTTCTTTCATCAATTAAATTCTATATTCCTTCTGTTACCCAAGGTTTTACCTTCTTGATCCACTGCTGCCTTCACTATTTCACCTCTCAGAGCTACCCATTCCTCTTCTACTGTATTTCTTTCCCCCATTCTTGTCAATCGTTCCCTCATGCTCTCCCTGAAGCTCTGTACAACCTCCGTTTCTTTCAGTTTATCCAGGTTCCATCTCCTCAAATTCCCACCTTTTTTCAGTTTCTTCGGTTTTAATCTGCAGTTCATAACCAATAGATTGCAGTCAGAGTACACATCTGCCACTGGAAATGTCTTACAATTTAAAACCTGGTTCCTGAATCTCTGTCTTACCATTATATAATCTATCTGAGACATCCAGTATCTCCAAACTTCTTCCATGTATACAACCCTCTTTTATGATTCTTGAACCAAGTGTTAGCTATGATTTAGTTATGCTCTGTGTAAAATTCTACCTGGCGACTTCCTCTTTCATTTCTTACCCCCATTCCATATTCACCTACTACGTTTCCTTCTCTTCCTTGTCTTACTATCGAGTTCCAGTCGCCCATGACTGTTATTTTATTTCATCATACATTTCATCAATCTTTTCGTCATTTGCGAAGCTAGTTGCCATATAAACTTGTACTACTGTGGCAGGCGTGGGCTTCATGTCTATCTTGGCCACAATAATGCGTTCACTATGCTGTTTGTAGTAGCTTACCCACATTCCTATTTTCCTGTTCATTATTAAACCCACTCCTGCATTACCCCTATTTGATTTTGTATTTATAATAATTTGTATAAGCATGGGCCAAGGAAAGAACAAATTTGAAGTAAAATGTTTAGCCTTTGCGGATGATATGGCATTGATAACTGAAAACCGAACAGACGCAACAGTTATGCTTGATATGTTACACGAGATTGCTGAAAAGACTGGGCTAAAAATATCCTACGAAAAAACCGAGTATATAGAACACAAACATAATACAGAAAAGTTCATGAAAACAAAGTATGGAAAAATTAAAAGAGTTGATAGATTGAAATACCTGGGGGAGTGGATCCAAGCCAATGGACTGGATAACACAACAAATAAAGAAAGAATAAAAAAGTTGGAATTTGCATATAAATTAACACAAAACTACTACAATAAGAAATCAATATCCATACAAGCAAAGATTAAACATTATAATTCAGTTATTAGGACACAAGCAACATATGGATCAGAGTGCTTAACATTGAATAAGAAAGGCGAATTAAGAGAACTAGAAAAAAGAGAGAGAAAAATATTAAGAAAAATTCTAGGTCCTGAGAAAAACAACAGGTGGATTAAAAGGAGAAATGAAGACCTATACAAAAATACAGAAAAGATCACAGATACAATGAGGAAGAGACGGCTAAAATTTTGTGGACATTTAAAAAGAATGGAAGAAACACGGATTACAAAGAAAATTTTTAATTACGTTAGTAAGCTGAAAAACACTGTAGGATGGATAGAAGCAGTAAAGAAAGACGCCAACAAAATAGGTGTTACAGAAGAAATAATACGTGACAGGAATAACTTTAGGCTACTTATAGAAAACGCAAACTATGAAGAAGATGCGCCAAAACCTCGACCCAAGAGAGTGTGGACAGATGAGCAGAGACGAGCAGTTGGCGAGAAAATGAAGAAGTACTGGGAAGAACGGAAGAAAAAGAAACACCATAAGTCTTAAGTTGTACGCGGTCCATAGCTGGCCAAATTCATAATAAAAAAAAAGAAAAAGTGTATTCACCTGACCAGAAGTCTTGCTCCTCTTGTCACCAATCTTCACTAATTCCTAATATATCTAACTTTAACCTATCCATTTCCCTTTTTAAATTTTCTAACCTACCTGCCTGATTAAGGGATCTGACATTCCACGCTCCGATCAATAGAACGCCAGTTTTCTTTCTCCTGATAACAATGTCCTCCTGAGTAGTCCCCGCCCGGAGATCTGAATGGGGGACTATTTTACCTCTGGAATATTTTACCCAAGAGGACGCCATCGTCATTTAACCATACAGTAAAGCTGCATGCCCTCAGGAAAAATTACGGCTGTAGTTTCCCCTTGCTTTCAGCCGTTTTGGTTAGTGTTACAAGGCCAGATCAGTCAATCGTCCAGACTGTTGCCCCTGCAACTAGTGAAAAGGCTGCTGCCCCTCTTCAGGAACCACACGTTTGTCTGGCCTCTCAACAGGTACCTCTCTGTTGTGGTTGCACCTATGGTAAGGCTATCTTTATTGCTGAGGCACGCAAGCCTCCCCACCAACGGCAAGATCCATGGTTCATGGGGGTGTAGATTTATGTGGAAGACTTTTAATGAATAATTATATGGGTATATGACGATGAATATGAAGAGTAATATTACAGGGATACCTAGAAAAGGGCACAAAGACGATGTAAGAAAGAAAACATTACATAGTTTTAAGTCTTAGAAAGAATGATTGTATGAGTGTGAAAAGTGAAGTATGACGATATGTGTACGGTAAGTAATTGTGAAAACAAACATCTCGAAGAAGCAGTGAAGAGTAAAGAAGAAACAGTGAAGTCAATAGTAACAAAGGTACACGGTACATTTAACATACACCACAGCACAGTAGTTTGCTTCACACACATCATAATGTAAATCAACTTAGTATGAAGCATATTTCATTGGCAACTGTTACAGCTAGAGCAACTATAAGGTGAATGTAAATGAAAATATGATATACAATTCGTACGAGGGATGAACACAAAATGCAG
The DNA here is from genome assembly GCF_021461385.2 of Schistocerca piceifrons. Lineage (NCBI taxonomy): Eukaryota > Metazoa > Arthropoda > Insecta > Orthoptera > Acrididae > Schistocerca > Schistocerca piceifrons. The sequence goes on along the minus strand of NC_060139.1, from coordinate 306,998,708 downwards.
TGAAACAATGTTTTCTACATTGAGCTCTTGACACACGGAGAAGCGAAAGAAGTACATTTAGCTTAAGCACATTCTTCTTTAGTCGGAATTAATTATGAGTGGAATTACACATCACAAAAATACAGTAAAATTACCGGTCAGACATTACGAAGGTAAACATGTATACATCGTAGCACCAATAAGGCGGAAATGCAGTTTGAAATATGTGTACATGAATGTGAATTATTACGACGATTAACCAGTAGTGATGAAGTCAGGATTGTCAAGGGATAAAACATCCCCCATACTCGCTGACAAATGAGCACTTGTCAATATTGTACATATTTATCAAATGCCAAGGATAGAAAAAGTACACTAACGGCGCACTACAAGTATCAGTCCTAGAAGTAACTTGATCTCTGAAGCAGGCCCTAGCAAATCCCCTTTTTTCTTTGTAGTGAGTAGTGCTGGAAAGTATTTTCTATGTGTAGCCGTGAAGGTAAAAATGCGCAGGAAGTTGGTCCTGCAAGAAAAAACAAGAAAATGGAAATATTCAGAATAAATGCAAGATTCCTTCTAATTTACTAATTAGTGTGTAAGATGGTGCCTAACACGGAGCCTATATATGAAATGTGAATGTGAATTGAACATTTATTTGTCAACTTTAATACTGTCAATGTCTATGTCTATGTAAAATGTATGTACTATTTTCTACGTGTAGTTGTGTAGGTAAAAGCGCGCAGGAGGTCTGCCCTGCAAGACAAGACAAGAAGATGCAAGTTTTCAGAATAAACGCAAGATTCCTTCTGATTTACATACACTACTGGCCATTAAAATTGCTACACCAAGAAGAAATGTAGATAACTGACATGTGATTACATTTTCATGGAATTTGGGTGCATAGATCCTGAGAAATCAGTAACCAGAACAACCACCTCCGGCCGTAATAATGGCCTTGATACGCCTGGGCATTGAGTCAGAGCTTGGATGGCGTGTACAGGTACAGCTACCCCTGCAGCTTCAACACGATGCTACAGTTCCTCAAGAGTAGTGACTGGCGTATTGTGACAAGCCAGTTGCTCGGCCACCATTGACCAGACATTTTCAATTGGTGAAAGATCTGGAGAATGCGCTGGCCAGGGCAGCAGTCGAACATTTTCTGTATCCAGAAAGGCCCGTACAGAACCTGCAATATGCGGTCGTGCATTATCCTGCTGAAATGTAGGGTTTCGCAGGGATCGAATGATGGGTAGAGCCACGGGTCGTAACACATCTTAAATGTAACGTCCACTGTTCAAAGTGCCGTCAGTTCGAAACTGAGGTAACCGATACCTGTAACCAATGGCACCCCATATCATCATGCCGGGTGATACGCCAGTATGGCGATGACGAATACACGCTACCAATGTGCGTTCACCACGATGTCACCAAACACGGATGCGACCATCATGATGCTGTAAACAGAACCTGGATTCACCCGAAAAAATGACGTTTTGCCAATCGTGCATCGAGGTTCATCGTTGAGTACACCATCGCAGGCACTCCTGTCTGTGATGCAGCGTCAAGGGTAACCGCAACCATGGTCTCCGAGCTGATAGTCCATGCTGCTGCAAACGTCGTCGAATTGTTCGTGCAGATGGTTGTTGTCTTGCAAACGTTCCCATCTGTTGACTCAGGAATCGAGGCATGGCTGCACGATCCGTTACAGCCATGCGGATAAGATGCCTGTCATCTCGATTGCTAGTGATACGAGGCGGTTGGAATCCAGCACGGCGTTCCGTATTACCCTCCTGAACCCACCGATTCCATATTCTGCTAACAGTCATTGGATCTCGACCAACGCGAGCAGCAATGTCGCGATACGATAAGTCGCAATCGCAATAGGCTACAATCCGACCTTTATCAAACTCGGAAACGTACGCATTTCTCCTCCTTGCACGAGGCATCACAACAACGTTTCACCAGGCAACGCCGGTCAACTGTTGGTTGTGTTTGAGTAATCGTTTGGAAATTTTTCATGTCAGCACGTTGTAGGTGTCGCCAGCGGCGCCAACCTTGTGTGAATGCTCTGAAACGCTAATCATTCACAGCATCTTCTTCCTGTCGGTTAAATTTCGCGTCTGTAGCACGTCATCTTCGTGGTGTAGCGATTTTAAAGGCCAGTTGTGTATTAGTGTGTAAGATGATGCATGTCATGGAGCCTATATATGAAATGTGAATGTGAATCGGACATTCATTTGTCAACTTTATTGTCAATGTCTGTGTCTATGTGAAATGAATGTACTATTGTGAATTTTATGTGAAATTGTATTCTCGAAGAAGAACCATTTATGGATGTATGTGAAGTGCAACGCGATGGACGAGTAAAATACTCGCACGTGTGAAGTGATAGAAAAATAGTAAGGCCTGATAATAGTGACAATAAAGGCTGAGCCGTGATAAGAGTAAACGCTACAGTAAAGCGAAGTGATTACAGTGAGTGTGATGCGTGCGCGACGGAGAAATCAGAAGAAATCCGTATAACAACTAGTTAATGTGTGAGGACCGCCGAACTACAATGCACAACGGAAGATAATGCCGAGTTCTGCAGTGTGGCCCTTACCTTCAATGGAAATGGAAATTCCGTGTGGCAAGGGCCTCCCGTACGGTAGACCGTTCGCCTGGTGCAAGTCTTTTGAGTTGACGCCACGTCGGCAACTTGCGTGTCGATGGGGATGAAATGATGATGATACAGACAACACAACACCCAGTCCCTGAGCGGAGAAAATCTCCGAGCCAGCCAGGAACAGAACACGGGCCGGTAGGTATGACATTCCGTCGCGCTGACCACTCGGCTACCAGGGACGGACACCTTCAATTCCACTGGTTGAAAACCTCATCCAGGTGTGAGATGAGGTATTGGTGTTCTTCGGGTTGAGCGTTGGAGTTGAATCTGTTGTATCCAGTCTCCGGACTGGAGGGCATGTACAACACCGACTTCATAAGCCTGGAGCGACATTCTGATGAATGCGCGGGCAGTGCTGCTGCTCACATGGCCCTTGTGTCACTGTGGACGTTGCGTTAAACAATGAGCTGCTGGTGGTAGCGAACAATGAGGTAACATGTGCCGATAGGACACCTCAGAATTGCCAATAAACCGAAAGCAAGTGAGAAAAACAATTTTTAAGACCAGGATGGAAGGACGATTTAAGAATTTTAAAATTTTTCCTCTGTTCACACCATACAGCTTAACAAATGTTAGAATAAATAACAGACTAAGACGTTAGCGCAACATGGACGTGCAATTGTGTAATATAAATATATGTGAATGTATTTATATGTATGAATTGGCAGTAGACAAAGAAATGAAGCTTTGTAGATATAGTTGTAGTAGCATCAGGGTATTAAAACTCCACTGACGTCCACTAAGTGACCAAACTATGAGCCCCAATGTATATAAGGCTACTGTATACTGTCTCTCTAAATAAAGAGACTTATTTCCGACTATACAGTAGGGGGCAATTGTGATGTGCCTTTTGCATTTCTTGCTTTTAAGTTTTCGTTTTCTTTAAAGGCAAGAAGAAAAGGCGAAGCAGTAGCCCAGCGTAGAGCCTGCGCCTATGTCATGTATCTACGATTTTCAAATGTTAAAAAAACATAAGATGTTTTTCCTGTTCCTGGGTAAGAGGAAGGACTCGCTCTCTGCTAATGAATGAAGGTAGACGCACGATATTTTAGAGCTTCATCAAAGATAGCCATTTTAGTTACAGGAATAAGTGAAAAACCAGTATTTTAATGTGCATCAAAGAAAAGAATATAGTATTATTTACTAACTGAAAGACTGTATGAGTCATTATTCCAAGTAGTACTGTAATAAGAAGAACTGAAGGTTACCTGTGTACTTCGGAGTATTGACAAAGATCCGATTAACGCAACATGGACACGGTCAAGATTTTGTAGGTGGATACGGCGATCGGACGTAGTACTTTTAATTGGTGAGCACAAATACACGACAAGAAAAAGAATGTTTCGTTCATGCAGAACTAATATAAACTAATATGAATCCATTTACAGGCGTAGCCCAGCTTATTTTACTTGTCCAAATGCCAAAAAATTAATCTCATTAATTCCATATATCCTGACTTCTTTTCATATTTTTTATTATGTTATATAAGCTACCACTTGTACTCAAAAATCTTAGCAGTAATCCACGCGCTTTCAAATCGAAACTGAAGATTTTCCTCCCAGGTCACTCCTTCTATTCTGTCGAAGAGTTCCTTGAAAAATTAAGCTGATGCTTCTTGTATTGTTGATTGTGTTTACTGAAATTTATGGATTGACTTTTTTCGAGTTCATAAACATTTCATTTTTCACTGTTATTACTTTTATGTTGTAATTTCATGTACTGAGACGTACCATGACCTTGAAGACTTGCTCATCAATTTGGTCCTACGGAACTTCACCTGTAAATAAATAAACCGTTGCTCCAGAACTGTAAATGGTAGCTCTGGAAATGTTTGCCATGACTTAACGTGTGTTTGTTCAGAATTACTTCATCCTTTTCGCCATTGTGTGTCGAGAAACATTTTCCTTCGGAGATGTCGATTATTGTGTCTTTCTCTCTCAGAAAAGCTACCGACTATCAGGTAATTAGTTACTAAATGATCAGTTACTAGGAAACAGGTGTTCCATCACCACATTTCCCAGCTCAATTATCACAAAAATATGCATTCTAGCCCCATGTGACTTAACGTCTACTGCACTCGTGATTCAGCATTTCTGGACAGGAAAATATGGAATGGAGCCTGTTGTTGTTGTTGTTGTTGTTGTTGTGGTCTTCAGTCCTGAGACTGGTTTGATGCAGCTCTCCAAGCTACTCTATACTGTGCAAGCTTCTTCATCTCCCAGTACCTACTGCAGCCTACATCCTTCTGAATCTGCTTAGTGTATTCATCTCTTGGTCTCCCTCTACGATTTTTACCCTCCACGCTGCCCTCCAATACTAAATTGGTGATCCTTCCATGTCTCAGAACATGTCCTACCAACCGATCCCTTCTTCTAGTCAAGTTGTGCCACAAGCTCCTCTTCTCCCCAATTCTATTCAATACCTCCTCATTAGTTATGTGATCTACCCATCTAATCTTCAGCATTCTTCTGTAGCACCACATTTCTAAAGCTTCTATTCTCTTCTTGTCTAAGCTATTTATCGTCCACGTTTCACTCCCATACATGGCTACACTCCATACAAACACTTTCAGAAAGGACTTCCTGACATTTAAATCTATACTCGATGTTAACAAATTTTTCTTCTTCAGAAACGCTTTCCTTGCCATTGCCAGTCTACATTTTATATCCTCTCTATTTCGACCATCATCAGTTATTTTGCTCCCCAAATAGCAAAACTCCTTTACTACTTTAAGTGTCTCATTTCCTAATCTAATTCCCTCATCATCACCCGACTTAATTCGACTACATTCCATTATCCTCGTTTTGCTTTGTTGATGTTCATCTTATATCCTCCTTTCAAGACACTGTCCATTCCGTTCAACTGCTCTTCCAAGCCCTTTGCTGTCTCTGACAGAATTACAATGTCATCGGCGAACCTCAAAGTTTTTATTTCTTCTCCACGGATTTTAATACCTACTCCGAACATTTCTTTTCTTTCCTTTTTTGCTTGCTCAGTATACAGATTGAACAACATCGGGGATAGGCTACAACCCTGTCTCACTCCCTTCCCAACCACTGCTTCCCTTTCGTGTCCCTCGACTCTTATAACTGCCATCTGCCTTCTGTACAAATTGTAAATAGCCTTTCGCTCTCTGTATTTTACCCCTGCCACCTTCAGAATTTGAAAGAGAGTATTCCAATCAGAATAGCCAAAAGCTTTCTCTAAGTCTACAAATGCTAGAAACGTAAGTTTGCCTTTCCTTAATCTTTCTTCTAAGATAAGTCGTAGGGTCAGTATTGCCTCACGTGTTCCAACATTTCTACGGAATCCAAACTGATCTTCCCCGAGGTCAGCTTCTATCAGTTTTTCCATCCGTCTGTAAAGAATTTGCGTTAGTACTTTGCAGCCGTGACTTATTAAACTGATAGTTCGGTAATTTTCACATCTGTCAACACCTGCTTTCTTTGGAATTGGGATTATTATATTCGTCTTGAAGTATGAGGGTATTTCGCCTGTCTCATACATCTTGCTCACCAGATGGTAGAGTTTTGTCAGGACTGGCTCTCCCAAGGCTGTCAGTAGTTCTAATGGAATGTTGTCTACTCCGGGGGCCTTGTTTCGACTCAAGTCTTTCAGTGTTCTGTCAAACTCTTCATGCAATATCATATCTCCCATTTCATCTTCATCTACATCCTCTTCCATTTCCATAATATTGTCCTCAAGTACATCACCCTTGTATAGACCCTCTATATACTCCTTCCACCTTTCTGCTTTCCCTTCTTTGCTTAGAACTGGGTTTCCATCAAAGCTCTTGATGTTCATGCAAGTGGTTCTCCTTTCTCCAAAGGTCTCTTTAATTTTCCTGTAGGCAGTATCTATCTTACCCCTAGTGAGATAAGCCCCTACATCCTTACATTTGCCCTCTAGCCATCCCTGCTTAGCCATTTTGCACTTCCTGTCGATCTCATTTTTGAGACGTTTGTATTCCTTTTTGCCTGCTTAATTTACTGCATTTTTATATTTTCTCCTTTCATCAATTAAATTCAATATTTCTTCTGTTAACCAACGGTTTCTACTAGCCCTGTCTTTTTACCTATTTGATCCTCTGCTGCCTTCACTATTTCATCCCTCAAAGCTACACATTCTTCTTCTACTGTATTTCTTTCCACCATTCCTGTCAGTTGTTCCCTTATGCTCTCCCTGAAATCTGTACAACCTCTGGTTCTTTCAGTTTAACCAGGTCCCATCTCCTTAAATTCCCACCTTTTTGCAGTTTCTTCAGTTTTAATCTACAGTTCATAACCAATAGATTATGGTCAGAGTCCACATCTGCCCCTGGAAATGTCTTACAATGGAGCCTAATCCTCTTATATTCGTACACAAAATTATATGATACAGTATATATTGCTACCTCTGTATCTATAACAAATGTGATCGGTACACCATCCTAATGTGCTGTGGTCTGTATTATTTCATTTTGTGTGCCACAGCATTTCATATTTTCTTTGGTTAACTCATTGTGAAGATCTATGTCTTTGTTGCCCCTCGACAGGAATACAGGATCTGTCTGATTACTATTTTGTTTATTCTGGTTCTTGTTATTAGCTTGTAACAGGTTGTTGCCCACATTATGATCCCAGTCATCATCTGGGGTTTAGGTGAGACCGGATCTAATTTGATGGACCGTCATTTGAAGGTTGACGCTGATTCGCTAGCTTTATTGCGTTAACATGAGGATGCTGTGTTCTCCAGTCACCTTGGACCATACGACTTAGCGTGCTACTTGTGAACTATGCTGGTTGTCACTGTTATCATTATTATTATTGTTACTGCTGTTATTATGGTGGTTACAGTAGTTGTGGTTTCCATCGTCATTTCTGTTCCTATTCCACTAGCTATGTCTGCTATGACTACTATTGCATCCTGCATGGAAACGGCTTGCACTCTTTCTTATTAGGCACATTCGGCCCATAGCTCTGAGGGGGCCAAATTCGTATTTGACAACTGATTAGCCAGTACTATATAGTCAACAAATTAAGTTGGCTGTTGTTTTTTGTTTATAAATGATCTAAAACTTGGGTAAGTTGTCGTGATGCAAGTGGAAGTCTAGCTGATACCGACTTAATTTCTTTCTTTTCTTATAGCCATGTGGACAATGAGCTAGTTCCCATACGACTGCAAGATCAACTAGCAACAAAATTCTTTGAACATCGTTTCAGATCTCTTTGTGTTTGAACAAAACATTGCAGAACATCAAAATATGAGACCATTTCATTATTTGCCCCTACTATACAACATGACACTAGTGGGGAACTGAGTACCAGACATTTTCACATTGCCAAAATTTCGTGCAGTTTGCATGTGACTGAAACTTTCAGGTGTGGGTGCAACTGTGGGTGTGTTACAGTGTCCTGCACTTGTTTTTAGTTACTTTTGCAAATTAGACAACTGTGAAGACAGATTTTGTTGCAAAACAGGCAGATCTTTGTCAAATGTTTGTTTGAACTGTTAAAATTCATGACTGTTCAGGTTTTGAAATCTCATTACTTGCAAAGTATTAATTCACCAATCATTGCAGCACTTGCAGTAACTCTTCACTAATACATTTATCAATGTGCTTATCTTTGTCATCTATACATTTGGAATAACTAATGCTAAACATATATATTTGGACATCGAATTACAACATTGAATCTTTTGCCCATTCAGTAGCGAAATGTGCTATTTGAGATTGAAGTGTATGTTAAGAGTTACAGAGAATGGTATTTTCGCCAATGTGCTTCCTGTATTAGCAGGCACAGTATGACAAACACTACTTTTATTCAGTTGGGATATTTGCCCCATATGCAGGGAAAACATACTAAACTGTGACTGCAAATCAGATACAGTCGATGAAAGCTCTGAACCTTGTGTTGTGATATTATTTGTTGTTTCTTCGAACTTTGAGTCATTTCGTCTGATATAATTGTGGCAGTTTCTTTTTTAAAAATACAATGGTGTCCAAAATTAAAGCAACAAACCGCTATTTCCCCACCTTGTGTCTAATTCATAATATAATAATGCAGCATCAAGAAATGTCCATGCGATCGTGTTCTGCACGGAAGATGGGATTTCGGTCAACGGAAAACCACGCCAACGATGACGTCAGGGCACTGATCAAACAATCGCTGTGTACAAAGTCACAGACGCTGCAGTATGACACAGAGAAAACATCTAACAGACACTCTGTGGTGGAGGGCCATAGGAAGAGTGGAAGCAGGACAGTCGCAAACTTATGTGGTTTGATGACTTAATGTGACTCGTTCTGTTGTATCTCGGATGTGGAGACAGTTGATAGAGACCTAAACTGTATTTCGAACATCATGGTACAGCCGACCACGAGTAAAATCAGAAACAGAAGACCGTTATTTGGCTGTAAGGGCATATTCGCACTACCTTAGTACTGCGCAGCGACTGCCATTTGACCTTGCAGCATCCACTGGAAATGTATTATTGAGGCAAATGGTGTAGAGAAGGCTTCGACAGAGTGACATTTACTATTGGAGATCTGCCGAATGTGAGCCTCTGACACGTCTTCTCTGAAGGGAACATCTACAATGGAGTCAACAACATGCCACTTGAACAGTCGAACAGTGGGCCAATGTTCTTTTCACAGATGCATCCCAAAGTGGTCTGGAGAGTGATTCTCGACGGATTTGCGTCTGAAGGCAATGTGGAACACGATTTCGAGACCCGAACATTGTGGAAAGAGACCGATATCCAGCAGAATTGCTAATGATGTGGGCAGTGATTGTGTTGACCACTCGAACACCTCTTCATGAAAGTGTATAGGTGAATCGGAAAGGTTTAACTGCTGTCAGGTAACGTGACGATGTCTTGGGGCCTCATGTATAACTGTTACGAGGTTCGCACCCACACGTCATACTGATGGACGATAATGCTCGACCTCACAGAGCACAAGTGGTTGATGTTTTCTTGGAAATGGACGATACAGCACACATGGAGCGGCCTGCTCGCTCTCCCTATTTGAATCCCATAGAGCATGTCTAGGATGCCCTAGGGAGATGGGTTGCATCACATCAACATCCACCAACCACTCTTCAAGACTTCCAAGCAGTTCCACGGGAACAATAGGCGTTACTGCCTCAAAATGACATAGATGACGTTGTTCACATCATGCTCCGTCGTTATCAGGCCTCTATTGCTGGCAGATGTGATCAAACACCATAGTGAGCACATTAATAAGTTGTCAGAGTGTGTGTTATTAAGTTTGAACTTTTTCGTTTGCTCTTCTGCATGTTTCAGTTGTTTACTTTCTCTGTGCTTTACAGTTTCTACTTTCCTATCACCTATTTATACTGTTCTGTGACAAAATAAACGCAACGTTGCAGAATTTCGGTTTGCTGCTCTGATTTTGGACACCAGTGTAGTATTTCATCGTTAACGGTAATATTAACTAACATCTTTTGGAACATTTTCTGTACATCAAGTTCATTAGAAACTTGCACAGGCGGAAAAAATAGGTCAGCTAAAGGTCAAACTGTTGCATTCGTGGTCTGTACGTAACTTGTAGTTGATTAAACGTCTGATTGTAATGTGTCACTTTCCGAGTGTGTTGGTTTCTCACACAGCGGCATTAGTTTGGATTAATTTCTATTTCGTTACTTTCTTCTTCTCAAGATATGTTACCAGAATTTGTTTCTGCCATTTTTTGTTCCTTTCCAATTTTGACCATAATTTGGAAGATTAATAAATCGCAATCAAGCTTTTCTTTGAAATAAATAACATTACTTTTTCAAGGAAAATATTAACACTGTTGCAAAAATGACCACGATACAGACTGCATTTACCTCAATACCGAAACGTGCCATTATGTGTGAGATACAACGAGATTGTCCATCTTGGACCAACAAAACTGCATATTGTTACTTCTGTTACTGTTAACTGCATTATACTGTATGAGTGAGTGTTTGTGACTAACTAAGATAGAAAAGTAATGTACTGCTGAGGTACTTAAATAAAAAATCATAAGATCACAGCTTAGCACTCACTACTTCAAACAGTACAACACAATAATGAATTATCTCTTACCTTAAATATCTTCATTCCGCTTCAGCTTCTTAATTTCTCATTTATATATTTCTTTGTCTATTTTATTTCTTAGTTTATTACATTCAGTTTTAGTTTACAATTCGTTTGTATGTCAATTCTACAATGAGGTTACAAAAGTCATGGGATACCTCCTAATATTGTATCATACCTTCTTTTGCTTGGCACATTGCAGCAACTCGATGTGGTACAGACTCAATAAGTCATTAGAAGTTCCCTGCAGAATTATTGAACCATGCTTCCTTTATAGCCGTCCGTAATTGCCGGTACAGGATTCTGTGAACGAACTGACCGCTTGATGGCATTACTGTCAGGCGACGTGGGTGGCCAAATAATTCGCACGAATTGTCCAGAATGTTCTTCAAACGAATCGCGAATTCTTCTGACCCAGTGACATGGCGCATTACCATCCATAAAAATTCTATCACTGTTTAGGAGCCGGCCGGGGTGGCCGAGCGGTTCTAGGCGCTACAGTCAGGAAACGCGTGACCGCTACGGTCGCAGGTTAAATATCCCGCCTCGGGCATGGATGTGTGTGATGTCCTTAGGTTAGTTAGGTTTAAGTAGTTCTAATTTTTTTTAACTGTTTAGGAATATGAAGTCCACAAATGGCTGCAAATGGTTTCCAAGCAGCTGCACATAAACATTTCCTTTCTTAATTTGTATGGCTATGTTGTCCGTAGTTGTTTTACAATTCCTGAGAGTATTTTCGTTCTGTCGTTGCAACTACAAGAAAATGCGTGCTTTTTTCGCCAGATGAGTTTCGCTTTATTGAGGTAAAGCGTCATCTGTGGTGGTGATTTCCGCTTGGTTTCTCGCCAACATCGGGAAATGCCGTGTGGTAGCACATCTTCGGTGTTTTTCTTCATTAGACACTAATACTTCTAGTTTAATTTTTAGTTTCTCTGCAGAACTATGCATCTCTTATGTTTCACATAGTACACTTTTTCGCACACCACTGAAAGAAAGGCATAGTTCTGCAGAGAAACTAAAAATTAGACTTTTTTTGTTTTTAACTCTTTCAGTTGTTTGTCTGCGCCAGGGACGCTTGTTACTATGTTGTCCATACAGTCTGTCTGATGGTCAAACGAAAGTATGTTTGTACAATTCGCCTGCATGAACGATTTCTTGAATGTGAAATTTAAAACTTCTGCTTTCGTTTTGCTATCTTCAACTGCCACACCAGACTGGTCAACTAGTAACTGGCTCGAAGCCTTAGACCGACTTAGCGATTTTACATAGGACCAGAATTTTCTCGAGTTCTCTGGCGGATCTTTTGCTAATGTATGACGGTAGTAGTAGTTGTACGCTTCACGCATAGATCTTTCCACAGACGCACAAATCTCTACTAACTTTTGCTTGTCATCATTTGCGTGCTCTCTTCTGAACTGAGAGATCATCAGCCTCTGATTCCTCAGTATGTTCCGAATCTCGTTAATAAACCATACTTGATCTTTTCCTGCCTTGATCCCCTTACAAGGCATATAATTCTCTAGGCCACGAGTTACAATCTGCTCAAACTTTGCACATAATTCCACTAAGTCCAATTTACTGGAACTAAATGATGTCTCACTGTCTACGTGAGATGCTAACAACACCTTACGCGCTCTTCCAAGCAGAAACACTCTCAACCTTCTTAACTGATTTGTTAACTTTCGTAACCATAATTGCTATAATGACATCATGATTGCTACGCCCAGTTTCTATACTGACATTGTTGATAAGGTCCGACCTACTTGTAACTGCTAGGTCTAAGATATTTCTGTTGGTTGCAGGCTGCCGATCTAGCTTCTCAAGAAAGTTTTCAGAAAATGTATTCCAAAGTACTTCACATCTCAGTCCTTCCGTGCCCATTGCGGCCGGCCGGTGTGGGCGAGCGGTTCTAGGTGCTTCAGTCTGGAACCGTGCGACCGCTACAGTCGCAGGATCGAATCCTCCCTCGGGCATGGATGTGTGTGATGACCTCAGATGTTAAGTCCCATAGTGCTCAGATCCATTTGAACCATTTTTGCCCATTGCAATGAATCTATAGACATCCCAGTCTATATTCAGTAGCCTAAAGTCGCCTCCAACTAGTATTGCATAGTCTGGGTATTTACGACCTACTGACTGTAGACTTTCTTTGAATGATTTTAAAACTGTCACAGTAGAATTGGGTGGGTGATAAAAAACATCCAACAATTAACTTGTTTTCACCTCGACTTGGTTTCACTATCACACTCAACTTCGATCTCAATGGAGACAGTATTTTTGTCATCTACAATGAACACTCCACCGCCTATGGCCTCTATTTTGTCTTTCCGATATATACCCCATGGCTCACTAAATATCTAAGAGCCTTCTACTGTGGATTTCAGCCAGCTCTCGGTCCCGAGAATAATTTGAGCGCGAGAACTTTCCTGGAGGGCAGTTTGTTACGAATAATTCGAAAATTTACTGATAAAATTTTGACAGTCGAACAGTCTTTACTCTGAATACAGTCTGACTTCCCTGCATGCTTATCGACTGGAGAGTGTTGATCAGAAATATCGAAATGGCTCTGAGCACTATGGGACTCAACATCTTTGGTCATCAGTCCCCTAGACTTAGAACTACTTAAACCTTAGGACATCACACACAGCCATGCCCGAGGCAGGATTCGAACCTGCGACCGTAGCAGCAGCGCGGTTCCGGACTGCAGTGCCTAGAACCGCTTAGCCACCGCGGCCGGCTGTTAATCAGAATACCTCAAATTACTGCCTAGCCTAAAAAACCCTCATGTGCAATCCACAGGTACTCTGCTACCCGAGAAGCTGCTTCCTTTGTGTAGTGCACCCTTGACATATCACACGGGCACTCCTACAAATACCCAACTGGTAACGCAGGTCGAGAAACCTGCAGCCAAGAGCGTCACAGTCAACACACTTTGGTTAAGACCCTCCACTTGGCTCCAAACCAATCCTGTCATTGTCGCAGGTGAATTGGTTTCCACCTCCTCTCAGTAAATAAGTACTGAAACAGTGAAGTAATGCATACTATAATTATCCCAGGTTGGTGTTGGGAACAGTGCAATAAAAGAAGTGGACCAATGGAATTTTTGAAAATGCAAATTGAATATCATGATCTGATAACCGCCCTATGCTGTGCAATTAGTCTAAATTCTCAAACTTCTTCCAGTGACTGCAGATTCAGGTTGTACAATAAGAGAAAACAAGACACTGAAAACTAGTAACAAGGGCACGCCAATGGCAGATCCCTGCCACATCGAAAGGTGTCTCTCCCACAAAAAGCTGAAAAATGGAACTAGCAGCACAATGATTATAACATAAAAATGTAGACTGGTATCGTAATAAAGTATTTTAACATATTTTGGGAAAAGTTAGTTCACTATATTACAAATTATTCAGGGCTACAGAGAACAATGCTTACATAATAAGATCGGGATGATGAAAGACAAAAGCGAACAGCCAGGTATCTCCTAGCTGCCCTAAGAAAAACTGAAGGCCACACCCCTACTTATTTCTACAGATAGTATAAGTATTGGCATATGGACTCTTTGGTCCTCAATCAAAACATCAATTACATGTTCTTTTGCATACACAAAATTTTACTCACAAAAATAAATATGTTACCAACCACTATTCTCGTAGAAAATATCATACATTCCCATTATTTCCATTTGCCAAATTTTTTATTGCTATAATTCGACTCGTATATAAGCATTCCCCATTATCAAAAATTGCTGTTGTATGCCTGGCACACATTAGTTCATTTGTTGGACGGCTCTGTGGCGGTTGATTATGTTATTGCCGATGAAACAGGCACCATCGAATCCACATAGAAATTTTTATGATGAATTTTACAAGCACAAAACCTGAACCTAATTTTTTGGCTTCAGAGCCACCATACAAGTGTCCTTTGCCAGGAGAAAGAATGTGCATCTTTAGATTTTTCAATTTCCATGCAATATGTACGTATGGGTTATTTTATATTTACATAACTTTGGCTCCGTCATTTGGGTTAAAGTACAAGTGAACACCCAAGATGCAAACGCAGCTATGTGACCAAAAATCAAAATTTGTGTTAGCGCCGCCATCTTGTACCGTTTTTCACTGGCTATCTAATGCTGTATCGATCAGGCTGCAAAAATTATTCTGACGTTTAAAATGAGGTGCGAAAATCGCACGCAGTGGAAAGGCGGCCATGTCTTCAGTGTACTGGGTTGCAAAACCGATCAAATCCTAATTGGTTGCAAAAGAGGTAAATTGTGTGGGTGCAGAATCATACATGTCGCCCTGCCATACAGCACCCTGCCACTTCATAAGTTTGAATTTTTGAGCAACCTGTGACTAAAATGTTTCGGTTGGCAGTATTGGAGAGAATCGTTGCAGTCTTGAGTAACCTGTGACTAAAATGTTTACGTTGACAGAACTAGGGATAATCTTGTATGTTTTGCTTCTATTGCTCCCTCATAAGAAGGAAAATGCGAGTAGATTTTTTTAATGATGAACTGACCAGCTGGCATGTTTATGCCATTGTTCATTTTACACTCCTGGAAATTGAAATAAGAACACCGTGAATTCATTGTCCCAGGAAGAGGAAACTTTATTGACACATTCCTGGGGCCAGATACATCACATGATCACACTGACAGAACCACAGGCACATAGACACAGACAACAGAGCATGCACAATGTCGGCACTAGTACAGTGTATATCATCCTTTCGCAGCAATGCAGGCTGCTATTCTCCCATGGAGACGATCGTAGAGATGCTGGATGTAGTCCTGTGGAACGGCTTGCCATGCCATTTCCACCTGGCGCCTCAGTTGGACCAGCGTTCGTGCTGGACGTGCAGACCGCGTGAGATGACACTTCATCCAGTCCCAAACATGCTCAATGGGGGACAGATCCGGAGATCTTGCTGGCCAGGGTAGTTGACTTACACCTTCTAGAGCACGTTGGGTGGCACGGGATACATGCGGACGTGCATTGTCCTGTTGGAACAGCAAGTTCCCTTGCCGGTCTAGGAATGGTAGAACGATGGGTTCGATGACTATTCAGTGTCCCCTCGACGATCACCAGTGGTGTACGGCCAGTGTAGGAGATCGCTCCCCACACCATGATGCCGGGTGTTGGCCCTGTGTGCCTCGGTCGTATGCAGTCCTGATTGTGGCGCTCAGCTGCACGGCGCCAAACACGCATACGACCATCATTGGCACCAAGCCAGAAGCGAATCTCATCGCTGAAGACGACACGTCTCCATTCGTCCCTCCATTCACGCCTGTCGCGACACCACTGGAGGCGGGCTGCACGATGTTGGGGCGTGAGCGGAAGACGGCCTAACGGTGTGCGGGACCGTAGCCCAGCTTCATGGAGACGGTTGCGAATGGTCCTCGCCGATACCCCAGGAGCAACAGTGTCCCTAATTTGCTGGGAAGTGGCGGTGCGGTCCCCTACGGCACTGCGTAGGATCCTACGGTCTTGGCGTGCATCCGTGCGTCGCTGCGGTCCGGTCCCAGGTCGACGGGCACGTGCACCTTCCGCCGACCACTGGCGATAACATCGATGTACTGTGGAGACCTCACGCCCCACGTGTTGAGCAATTCGGCAGTACGTCCACCCGGCCTCCCGCATGCCCACTATACGCCCTCGCTCAAAGTCCGTCAACTACACATACGGTTCACGTCCACGCTGTCGCGGCATGCTACCAGTGTTAAAGACTGCGATGGAGCTCCGTATGCCACGGCAAACTGGCTGACACTGACGGCGGTGGTGAACAAATGCTGCGCAGCTAGCGCCATTCGACGGCTAACACCGCGGTTCCTGGTGTGTCCGCTGTGCCGTGCGTGTGATCATGGCTTGTACAGCCCTCTCGCAGTGTCCGGAGCAAGTATGGTGGGTCTGACACACCGGTGTCAATGTCTTCTTTTTTCCATTTCCAGGAGTGTAGAACAACTTTGTGGTCAGTTTTATTGTAGGACAGTCCGTAATGGACGAGGATAATGAAGAGGAAACTTCTACCATTGAAGAAGTCAACGAGCCCAACGAAAATAATGCTGAGCGGCATTAGTGATGACAGGGAAGACACTACGAGAAATTGTAGTTCCAGGAGGAGACGAAGGAATACAGAGCAATGGAAACAAAATGTTGAGAAAAAGAAGTAGTAAGGAAAACCATTTCTTATAGTAATATTCAAATATTTATAAGTTACGTGTTTACTGTTGGAGGAGGTGGAGATTAATGTTTAACGTCCCGACGACAATGAAGTCATTAGACAGAGCACAAGCTCTCACTAGGGAAGAATGGTGAAGGAAAGTGGCCGTACCCTTTCAAAGGAACCATCCAGGCATTTGCCTTAAGTAATTTTGGGAAATCACCGAAAACCTAAATCAGGATGGGTGCATTCAGGTTTGAACCGTCGTCCTCGCAAATGCGAGTCCAGTGTGCTATCTGCAGTGCTACCCCACTCGGTAATATTGTTAGAATTAATGACCTAGCCATATAACTAATCCTGTTCTTAATCTCTTCATTGCTGGGTAACTTCTGCAAATCTAAAATATGATTCTCCCTTCACACACATTACATGGTAACACAGTGTACCTGAAAATATAAACAATGAACTTTTGATTGTTTTGACATACAACTATACTCCATTCACCGAAACGAGATATGGCATGTAAAGGGAGTGTCTCCCGACAGTACGCACTTGGCTGTTTTGACGTTTGACTGCCGGAAGTCACGTGACTGTCCCTTCAGTAAACACTTTGCTGCGAGGACGGTTTTCATGCAGTGCAGTTGCATCAGTATGGAGATCATTGAGTTGCACACGTGAATACTGAAGGAATTAGTTAAGCACGAAGTAATTTCCATCTTATGATTTAGTCCTTCATGTTCAATAAACAGAATAGTGTAAAATTTCCGCACTAGGCCCATACTGATATTTACGTAATTGATATATGTGCGTACAGATTCGCCGAAATATTCTGCCGATTAGTGTCAGGTTTTTTTTCCCTTTCTTTCTGTGGATCTTAGTTGTTATAACGAAATGTGCGTAAAATATGGAAAATAAATGTGGTTAAAAGGTTAACACAAGGCTATACTGCTCATAAGTCTGCTACCTCGGTTTATTTCGCATTCACATGTAGGGGGACCAAACCGGGGAATATGAAGTATTTTTAATATTTTGGACGACGAAAAGCGGCTTTTAAGTAGCCATAGTATAGTTCCAGCCCTGTTGAAAACCTGCATAAGGAATGCTGTATGGTGAAAAAAGATCATGGCTAGACCTGAACAGAGTCATAATTTGTACAACTCTAGAAAACGTCTTTAGCTTCCAGCAAAAAAAAAAAAAAAAAAAAAAAAAGGGGGGTGAAAATCTTGAAAGTGTTTACCCTGATCTTCGATATAATGTAATGGACACTGCTACATGGCCCAAAAATATTGTGATGTATCGTTTTTTTTTATTCCATAGTGTCGCCAATATTCCTGTGAAATAATCTTTTCTGTGACAAACAGAAAGAAGAATTAAGTGTAAACGGGTCACATAGTGCTCAAAATGTTACTCCCATAATGTCTGTATCTTAGAACTAAACTCAATGTGTTATCACTTTTTATAGAAGTGAAGCCAATTTTACTGTGTATGTAAACATTGGTTATCAGCACAAGAAGCAGGGTAGTATAACTGAATTGAATGCCTAAATTCAATAAGTGCATGGTGCAGAACACCTGCTTCCTTCGGTGATGTATCTAAATATACCAACAGAAACTCTAGTGTTAAAGAAATTGATTTAAAAAGCTACTGTGTGGACCTAGATTTTGAGTTGGCTGCTTCAGACTTATTAAATCTTATTATAATAATTGTTGTCTAGTATACCATTCTCCAGATGGCAACTTTGAAAATTTTCTCATCTAAATAGAATCTTGGCTCTGCTATTTTATGCACTTGAAATCAGAAATTGCACTGGGTGTTCATTTCAATGTACACTTTTGCAAGGAGAGTTCTAAGGAGAAAAATTTATGAACTATTTGTAGCATGTCATTTACCAACAAGAGGTGATGCCTGCCTTGACACTGTTATCCCAAATCTAAATACATGGGACTATGAGATGACTTTAGTTGACCCAATGACGTCTGCCAACAGAGCACTAGTCATGGGACTTTATACAAAGAGAACTAATAATCAACCAGCTGTTTCCTAGCATTCTAATTATGTATTCACAAAAAGGATCATTAACAAGGAAACATTAAACTCTTTTCAAACAGCGCTAACTGCAGTAGACTCACAGGTGGGATTACAAGAAATGGCTGTAATTAATGTATTTAAAGAGTTATTTCAGACCATCAAAACCAAATTTGATTATAGCTATCCACAGAAGACCAAAAAATGTCGTAACACAGGCAAACTCTGTGTGTGGTAAAGTACTTTGTCATAACAGACATGACATTTAAGCACTTTTGAGAATTTCAGCCAGTTTTCTTTTACATAGAAACTAAGACTTGCTGTAGCGTGACACTAAATCCTTGATTTTTGTGCTCAAACACAGTAGTAAAATCATGACAAATTCCATTACTTTCTTTGTTGTCTTTTGTTAACTCAAATCCTTTACCAAACACTGATACAGACCAATTATAATGTTTCACTGTGCAATTCAGTTTTATTTACACAATTAGATATCACTGAATTATAGAATACAGTTTGAATGAGCCAAGATGGTGGGACAGCATTATTTTAGTATACCATGATTAACAAAACTCAAAAAATGCACAAGTAAATTTAAATTTTTATTCACCTTCAACTACATGGAATCTCTCTCTCACTCACAAACACACACACACACACACACACACACACAAATTGACATAATGTACAAGACCACCTTTATGTGCATTAACAATATTAGGAAAAGGATAGTTTGCTATTCGCTGTATAGGTGACATGTTGAGTTGCAAACAGGCACAATGTAAAGACTGTTACACATTTAGCTTTTGGCCAAAGACTTCTTCAGAAAAGAAAACACAAAAAGATTTACACACACAAGCACACTACCTGCACACATCTCCACTATCTGCAGTGGGAGATATTGGTCATGTGTGCTTGCTAGTGTTAATCTGTTTGTGTTTTGTTTTCTGGAGAAGGCTTTGGCCAAAAACTAAATGTGTAACATTCTTTACATTGTGCCTGTCTGCAACTCAACATGTCACCTTTACAGTGAGTGGCAAACTATTTTTTTCCTAATATTGTTGATATTCCAACCTGGAGTTTACTTTTTTTTAAACACTTAATCACCCCTCACAAAATCCTTCTCTGCTTTGTGGAAAAAAATCTAGCCTGAGATTCAATCTTGGCATTCACATTTACTGTGTTTTCTTCTGAGAAAGAAAAATCTTTATTAAGATTACCAATGATCTTCTTCAGATCCTTCAATACTTTGGCCTTAGTCTCCTGTCCACACTGTGTTCCTTTGCTGAGTGCAACTATAGTTTCACAGTGAGACATCACATCCTGTTCAAATGTGTCAGCAGATTTTTCTGAATTGCCAGAAAGCAATGCTGACACATATTCATTGTCTGCACTAGAGGGCAAGGAACACTGTTCACTCTCCTGGACAGCACCAGACAATGATTTGGCACATGCATGTATATGCTTACATATGTTAAAATTTAAAATGTTGTCTAAACAGCTGCATTTATATGAATGTACACATACGTTGCAGGTGTTGCACTTAAGTGAACATTTTCTTTCGCATATCAGTTCTGAATTTTTTACAACATACACTTCACAACCAGTGGAAGAAAGCACTTCCCACAACCCTTCACCCCTGCATAAAATCATCCCATTTGTTATAGCTGAGCTATCGTTGTGCCTTGCTTTCACTCTTGACGCCCTAGAGCACTGCTTACGTTTTGAGAGCTTCACTAAGCCCTCATATACTTTGTCTCTCACTAAACATAACAAAGCATTTAATGATTTATCCAGCCTTCTGCACTTTTTCCCTTCTAGATAACTGTATTTAATAACTTTATGTAGGGACTCCAAGTAATTGTTTGTATTAATGCCCAATCGGTGCCTAAAACAATACGCCCACTTTTCCACTCGCTGGCAGTACATCTTAAGAAAGTACCTGCCAAATTCTGCAGTATCCGGATCATTCAATAAGTCTTCCACCACTTTCTCCAGACTACAACTAAAAACATCTATATCCAGTTCAGTCTGAAGTCGCTTTAGTGAACAAAACACTGCTGATTTTTTTCTCACTACCCCCAGAAATTCTCCTTAAATTCTGAGACCAGTTCCGTTGTATATGCCAAGAACATAGCAACTGGTTTGGCACAGGTCCCATTACTGCTGACCATGCATTATAAAATGCTGGTGCATCGTCAGACATAAACACATTGGTCTTTACAGTGCCCACCCTTTCTCTCACACATTTGAAATAAAAAGACAGTAAGCACATGTCTCCCCTATTTGAAAAACAAAATGCAACTGGCATTCCAGCACCATATCTATCAACAACGACAATAGTAAAAAGTTGAAAATCGTATGCAGTCATGCCATGAGTGCCATCCACACATATTTTATCTTCTCCATACTTTAGAAGTTGTTCGGCCTGAAAGTCTGTCATTATAATAAGAATGAAGTCTTCATCTTGAAAATTAGGATCCACTTGTTTTTGCTGCTTGAAATACAGTACTGGGTTGTCACTTTGTCTCTTCATTTCTTCAACCCACAATTTCACACTCACTGCATCATTTTCATGCTTCTTCGTTGCATAACCAATATCAAAATCCCTTTTTATATTATGCAAATCTTTTTTCTCAAGGAGATAGATTCTCTCCACACTTGCAGCGATTGGTGCACTTCGGACATCTTGTAAGGCTCGTCCAACAGGTACACCCTGTGACAGCCGTCCTGAAAAAAGAAAAAAAAGGAAATAAAAATGAAGCACATTGATAGACCCTACGTCTGTTCACACAAATAAATATGATAATTTCATGTTTCATGTACATAAGTGTAACATAATCCATTTTACCTGCCAACTCTGCCCTCTCGTTCCCATGCAGAAATGTTCTTCCAACATCTTGGGTGTGTCCCATATGTTTTGGAAAAAATTTTAAGCAGCATTTGTCCTCTGTTATTGTCACTTGCATGTTGGATGGACAAGTACTGCCTATTTTATTCGTGCCCATACTTTTGACACACCTGGCACCTGTTCCTTTAGAATTGAAATTGAAAGAGCGATGGCAGTGGTAATATCGAACACGTTTTTCTAGTCGCTCCTGCTCCGAACAATTCATTACATAACGAACATGGTTTACTTTTTCGTAAGAAATTTTCCACTCTTCAAAGTCTGAAAAAATGTTAAGACAGTATTTTTAAGTCATATACTTGGGATCAACAAAATTTACTAAAACGTGATTAACACAATAAATATAAAAACAAACCTGCAAGACAACCAAATTCTATCTCCTGGCACTCAAAACTAACGTCATGGTTCTCTTGAATATGTGTTCTCAGTGTGTCATAGGTGAGAAACGAGAGAGAGCACTGTGGGCAAATAATGCGGCATTTCCGACTGTTTTCCACCGACTTCATGCCATGCACAGTTATTTGATGACGTTTTAATGAACTGCATCTCATAAATGCAATTCCGCACTGGGGACACAATTCACTGCCTTTTCCTTTTTTAGACACATGGATATCAAGTTCATGAACTTTCCTCATATGGACGTAGAGGTTCTTTCGCATTTTAAACTCTGAACTGCATTCCTCACACTTATAGAGCGTTTCTTGGGAATCACTCATGTTTGCTAAAACAAACTAAACAATAACAAGAAACAATAACAAAACGTAACAGCAGCAACGAAATAACAAGAAGCAGCAACAAACAACGAAAGCAGTTAAATGGAGCACAAGGCAAACATCAACATGAATGGCGTCTTCGAACAGGATGCCTCGTCACGTGAAACCAACTTCCGGTCAGTAAACGTCAAAACAGCCAAGTGCGTACTGTCGGGAGACACTCCCGGCATGTAAACACCTGAAGACGCATAACCATAGCGCTGCCGCCAAGGGGTGTATAAGGCGGGGGCTACTCGCTCCATATGATCGCTTTCTATCCAGATATAAGTCATCAGTGTGTCTTGTTTTATAACAGTGTTCTTAGAATCTGATTATAAAGTTCATCACCTTTGCAAGACCGGTTTTTGATTATTAACGTTAAGTATCAGTGTTTATAATCACAGTCAGCAGTCACTGTTGCTCTGCCCACCGAATAACTATTCTTTTTTCCCATTCGTAAGATGTACGAGTAAACTTGTTATGTAATCCTACACGAATTCGGGGAGCGAGGTCAATATGTCAGTTTTGAGGCCACCCAGGAAGCGATTAAAGAAGAAATCATTAAATTTTGCAGAAAAACACATGGTTCTTCGTGTGTGTAAGACGGAGTTTTTGTATACCTAGCAGTCAATGACTGATGTTTTGAAAACAATTCGTTCTTCAGTGTATTGTGCGATAGGTGAGTACAAGGCCACACACGGTTCGCAGAAGAAAGAAATCACGACAAAAGCTTTCAGAAAGTGTTGGTGACTTACATAGTAAGACAGTACGAAAGAAAGTACACGAATCTTTTTCGTAAGGAACTGCTAACAATTGTCAATGTGCTTGCTGCCATGAACGAAGATCCAGATTTGGGCAATTTTCGTAGAAATACATTTTATAAATTACTAAAAGAAATAAATTTTAAATATATTCAGCATGAATACAGTAACATAATAACAGGCAGGGATGATATTTTATGGAGGTAGTGTTATCTATGAACCATTAAATTGTTGAGAGATGGAGGAAGACCATTTTCTACTTGGAGGAGAAATGGATGAACGCAGGGTATATCTGAAGTAATGGCTGCATAGATAACGCCATAAATCCTCGAAGCATGCGTTTATATTCGGATTATCCAACGGAAACAAAGGGCCACCATATAAAGGAAAATGCCTGACTATCACACACACTGGGAATGAGGCAGATTTCGTCGACGGCTGTTTGTGGATTTTTGAGTCCAAGAACAGTGGAAACCACTATGATGAGATGGGCGCCGATACATACGAGAAGTGGTTTCAAGGTGTTCTTTTTCAGCTTCAGAAAAACGCAATTATTGTTCTTCACAACGCGCTGTAGCGTTCTCCTCGAAAAGAAGAAGTTCCTAATGCAAATTCCAATAAGCACAAGATATCATAATGGCTAAAATCTAAAAATATCGCGTTTGGAAAAGGTATGTTGAAGAAAGAAATACTGGAAATCGTAAGAAAAAACCCCCAGAGTAGTGCACAATGAATACACATTAGATAAAATGGCTAAGAATGCAGTTGTGGTATTTCGGTTCGGTTGTAGCCCAAGGAAACACACTCATTTCTGTAATACTTGGTATATTTCATACAGACGTCCACATTACAACAAATCATACAGCAAACTGAACAACCATAATGGCGGTGGGCCCTTATGTTACAGAGTCGAAGAATCTGCGATGGCGGAAATATGTCGTTCATACCTGTCAACGCCGCCCCCACCCCCCCCACCCCCGCAATTTGGATCACAGTTTGAGCACAGTGGAAGGCAGCAGTGAGGGAGACGGCAGTGATGTGATGGGGATGTCCATCTCCAGAAGTTGTTGTGGCATGGACCACACTGAGGATGCAGAGGTGTGGGGAGGGACTGTATTCCTCGCATGACTGGCTGGGAGCATTCAGACTGTAACCAGGGGAGCGTGATGTCGACCCCAGGTGGAAGCGGTTGGGAGCCAGTAACCGACTGCCAAACCGGGCCCCAGTTGGGTTAGGCGAGTTGTCTCGCAGCAGGATGAAGATGTGGTTGTCGCTGATGAGGATGGTGACATCCTCCACAAGTTTGGACAGGACATTGGTTTGCAGAACTACTAGTGGCGGTAGGGGGGAGGAGGTGTAGAGAGAGAGAGAGGATGAGAATCCGAGGAATGGCATTGATGGTGACACAAATGCATGTTCGGGTGAGGGCTGTGGCGGCATCTCTGAGGGGTCATAACTTGAGCGTGTGTCCTCCATGCTGGGAGGCTGCATAACATCATCGGGTGTGAAAGACGCTGGGTCAAGGTGTGCTGGTTTCACATGGTGGAGAGAAATATTGAGTGGTGAACCTTTAACCCAGATGTCCGTAGTGTTAGCAGTGCAGTTTATGGCATATGGACCTGAATATGGTGGGGCAGGTGGGGCCCGGATGGTGTCATCACAGAGAAAAACAAACTTGCATGAAAGGAGATCAGAGGGCATGTAGGAGTGGGGGGGAGGGGGGTATGGCTAGATGGGGGCTCAGGGAAACATTTGCAAAATGCATTCAGATCTGGCTTACAAAGTTGGGAAGGGGGGTAGGATTGTCAGGGGAGGTAGCTTGCAACAGATCCCCAAGGAGGACAGGGTTTTCACCACAAACTCACTTGTGCGTCCTCAATATCTGGTTTGTATGACGACTGCAGGCCAAGGAGCATCCACAGGAGGACCTTGATCCAAAGACTGTCATGACACCGCAGTGGTGTCTTGAAAGTGCGATGCCACCATTCTACCAGTCCGTTTGCCTGAGGGTGGTAGGCAGTCATGCGACATTTGTTGATGCAACACAGCTAGCAGAGTTGGGTGAAGAGTGCTGATTCAAACTGCCAGCCCTGGTTGGTGGTGATGGTTGTCGGGTAACCGAAGCAAGAAATCCAGGAAGAAACAAAAGCCTTAGCTATGGTTTCGGCGGTTATGTTGGTGAGAGGTATGGCCTCTACCCACCGAGATAAATGATCGCTGCAATAAAGATCACAACAGAAGTCCTCTGGGGGGGGGGGGGGGGCAGGGGGTCGATAAAGTCCAGGTATACATGGTGAAAGCGGCCAGAGGGGATGTCGAATTTGTGGAGAGATGGAACAGAGTGCCTGGTGACTTCATTGTGCTGGCAGGTGACGCAGTTCTGGGCCCAGGCATGACAATCATGCTTCATGTCTCGCCACACGAATCATTCGGACAAAAGGCGTGTCGATGACATAATTCTGGGGTGTGCTGCTGGAGTTGTACCAGGCTTCCTCTCGGACACCGGTGAATTTTGCTTTGGTGAAACACAGCAAAGTGGAGGTGCTGTAGAGAATTTACTGTGTATCCCTGTCCTGGTTCTGTAGGGACGCAAGGTCGGAAAGGTCGACCACCATTGAGATGGTGCTAATGCGGGAAAGGAAATCTGTAATGATGTTGTTGGCAACTTTGATATGGTCGCTCAGGATGTGGAAAGGTCAGCCCTTGACATCAGGGCATAAGTGTTTCACCACCTCATAAACTGCTAAAAGTTCAATGTCGAAGGCTGAGTATTTTTGTTGGGCACATGAAAGTTTCTTCAAAAAGAACTGAAGTGGCATTTGTGATGATGAAGTTTGGCATATGAGACTGGATGAGCAAGGGTGATGGCTCACGCAAGAGTGTCTTTCAGAGCCTGGAAGGCTGTGCACATTGGTTCTGTCCACGGAACAGGGTAGATCCCTTAAGATGGCTTACTGTCAGGGTATCAGTGCGGGCGGCCTGTGTGTCAGCTGGTGCAGGCAAATGACGATGGTAGTAGTTTATTGTTCCCAGGAACTGATGAAGCTCTTTGTCTGTAGTAGGGAGTTGCATGGATAAGACTGATTGCGCCTTTGATTTAGGGGGGTGTACACCGGCAGCCGAGACTGTGTACCCCAGGAATTGAACAGATTGTTGGCGCACTTGCAGTTTGTCGATGTTGATCTCGACTCCGTTTGATGAGAGAGCGATGTGGTGTTCATGATCTTGCGCGGATTTGCTGAAGATCAGGATGTCGTCGAGATATACGAAACAGAAGTTAAACTGGAGCAAGAGAGATTCAATAAAGCGTTGCCACGTCTGGGCAGCGTTTTTTAACCCGAATGGCATGAAATGGTACAACCCAACAGGCGTGACAATCGCCGTTTTCGGAATGTCGTTGGGTGCGACTGGGATTTGGTGATAACCGCTTTTGCCATCCAGTACAGTGAAAATTGTAGCACCCACAAGAAGGTAAGTGAAGTCGGAAATGTTCGGTATAGGATAATTGTCCATCACAGTTCCAGCATTCAAACATCTTTAATCACTATGCATATGAAAGGAGCTGTCCTGTTTGGGAGTGAGGTGAAAAATTTCCGCCTCAAGACGTTTCTGTATTTGCTGATGAGCCGAGGGTAACTGGAGTGGGTACGGGTGGCGAGCCATGTGGTGAATAGGTGGGACCTCAGACGTGATGTTGTGATGAACAGTTCAGTTCATGACAGCGGAAACCGAATGTTCGATGACTGCGTAGGCGGGACGTGGTGTCAGTTGATTTATTAGGGGCGCATGGCTTGAAAGCAGCGTAGTTATCTATTCGAGAGGGGAATGACAGCGAAAACGTCACATTTTTGTTATGTTTACGCTGGCACAGATGGCAATTTGCGAGTGCCGAGCGTGAGCGGTGCGCGTAGAGGCTGTCTATTGTCTGCAGTGTGCAAGACAGGCGCGTTTGGCGGCGGCGGCACTGCTGGAGATATGGAGCGAGCCACGTGAGGAGGCACGAGATTTGGGGGGTGGGGGAGGTTATGTGTATCAGCAGATATGGCGGGCGCACGTGTGATGGCAGTAGGCGTGGTCGGAGCCTGGCCAGCTGGATTGTCATGAGGCAAGTGAGTGTCAGTTTGTGAAACAGGTGAAAGAGATGTTGAGCGAACACACTTGATGGGGGCGGGAGTAACACTGTGTGGTTGAGACTGGAGTCACACAAGACAGGTATGGTGTTGCTAAACTGTTTGCTGTTCTTGACAGAGCTGTCAGGTGCAGCAGAAGAAGGCTCGGGTGATGGCGCTGCCGAGCAGTGTGAATTGATGCGGGTGGGATGAAGAATGCGGCAAGCTCGTCCTCAATGCATGCAATGCGATATTTCAAAACGGCGTTCTCACAGTGAAGGGTGCATGTCTTGACACTTTCCGCCAGGATGAGATTCACGGTTGTACAAGTCCTGCTCGCGGGAGCCACGCACTGATGCACTAAACATATAACGGCGTTTATACTTGGAGCAGGTGGTGGAGCACAGTCACAAAGGATGTGAGTTAGACGTATGGTGAAACAGAGACCCTCGAACGTCATTTGGAGGCCGGTGGTGGTGGTGTGATAAAAAGTCAATTCCCAGGATCGGTTCCACGATGTCCGCCACATGGAAGATCCAGGGGAGGGAGAGGCCGTTAGAGAGGCAGAGTTGAAGCTCGACAGAGCCACAGGTCTGGAGTGTAGATGAGTTCACAGCTTGCAGGAGTGTGTGTGTGTGTGTGTGTGTGTGTGTGTGAGAGAGAGAGAGAGAGAGAGAGAGAGAGAGGGAGAGGGAGAGGGAGAGGGAGAGGGAGAGGGAGAGGGGAGAGAGAGAGAGAGAGAGAGAGAGAGAGAGAGAGAGAGAGTGACTATGTGTGACCATCGATTTAGGTACGATTGAGATGTCAGCGCCGCTGTCCGCAAGGAAGCTGCAATTTGAAGAATAGTCACTGATGTAAGGGCACCTGTTCGACAGGACAGAGGCATGGGCGGAATGAAGCGTGAATTGGCGATTATCAGATGATTGGCTTTTCGGACGCTTGCACAGGGAACGGCACTTTTTTGTGTCAACGCCAATTACGGTGCGGTACCAACAGTGAGTGTACATTGGGAGACGTTGCAGCCGGTCTTCCACTATGTGTTTGTACACCGAGGTGGTCGGCGCAGACGTGATATGAAGCAGTTGGGCAGGCAGAGAGTGTGCGTGCTGGGTGGTGCAGCAGTATAGGGGGGGGGGGGGGAGGGCAACCGTGGCCTGTGGTGGAGAGCTCTACTGGACCAAGAGTGCCAACCTGTTGCATGAGCTCCTGCTGGTGGCACTGGTGTGTGAGCAAATAAACCCGGTCAGCCATCCACAGACACAAACCGATGGACTTCAGGGCATGGGGGAGGAGATGAACCTGGAGGTCTGTAGGCAGTTTTGATAACCACACCGACCACAGGGTTTCGTGTGGCATGATCTGCTCACTGACCAGGAGGTGTAGCCGGCGCCAAAGCTGGAATGATATGTGGTCACTGAGATGTTCCTCGTACAGTACTCACAGAATAACCTCTTGTGGAGAATGCGAGAAGAGATCGATGACAGTCTGTTTTGTAAAATCGTCATCAGTAGTAGGTTGCAGATCACTTCTGTGTGCCTGTGCAATTGAGTCGTAAGGCACAGGAATTTTGAATTGTCATTGGTAATGCTGTACAGTTCGAACAAGTTCTCCACCAGTGCAAACAATGTTGCTGTGTTGTCCTCGGATAGCGGGGGAAGGGTCAGTAAGTGGCCTGGTGCTCTTGATGAAGGCACAACTAGTTCTGTACCCGAGTCTCTTGTGTCACTCATATGATGTTGATGCTGGGCCAGCACGGTCGAAACAGACAGCACTGCATAGAGTGCAAGTCAGCAGTCTGCTGGAGCGAATGAGAATGAAATAGTGCTCTAGAACTGTCCGATGCAACGTTTGTGGCATGGATATCCAATGTGGAAGGGATGGCCAGTGCCATGTCAAAAGCGAGTGGGTGAACGGCTGCAGCCAAAACCCCTTGCAAGTTTACTGTAAAGTGCACTGAGGAGCTGAACAGTCACTTGGGGGCGAAAACAGGCCTGGAAATGTTCATGATACACGCTGGGCGTTGTCTGCTTTGTAAACCAATAAAGTAGTAAAGTACTCGGACATCGTGGGAGTGCAATCGGTACACGTGGTGTCCTACCAAAGGCAAGGTTTGTCCTACCAAAGGCAAGGTTGCACACTGCGCTGCCGTAATGGTCGCCCGGGTGGCCACTGTCTGATACATAGCTTGTGCATGAAATGGAGAATCCACATCACCATGATGAAATGCAGGAACTTTGCTCTCCTTGTTATCGTTTTCGAAATGCATATGTCGATGCACACTTGCTGGAGAGGTAAGGCCTGAGTCTGCAGTCACATGTTGCACTGTCAGATGGCGAAAGTGTTGAAGAAACTGCAGGAAACGTGTTGTAGAATCCAGGTGGTGGTAAAGCGACGAAATGCCCTGTTGTAGGTGCAGGAGCTTCGGTATCCACGCGCTGAGTGGCAGGATACATGGCCAAGCAGAACGGATGAAAGCGTATACAAAGCCTGTGAGGTAGACGCGAAAATACTTGCACTACGAGGAAACGGCGCGCGAATACTCAATTGGGGTCACCACTGTGGGATTTCGGTTGAAATGTAGCACAAGGAAACACACTCATTTCTGTAATACTCGATGTATTTCATACAGACGTCCACATTACAACAAATCATACAGCGAACTGAACAACCAAGGTGCCGTGGGCCGTTATGTTACAGTGTCAAAGAACTTGTGTTGACGGAGATATGTTGTTTGTACTTGTCGATGCCAAACAGGGAAAGGTGCTTTTCGAATTCGTCTCTATCATTGCGAATTAAACACCATCAAGCTGGTTTGGGACAGAATCAAAGGCTGTGTTGCAACAAAAAACAGTACATATACAATGTTGGAAGTTAAAGAACTTTAGAACAAGCAGAAGAGAGTAACAATGTGTCCTCTATGTGGTGGAAAAGAGTGAAACTCAAATATGGAAATTAGACTGCATTAGAGAAGGGAGAGCAAAGCATTTTGTTATAAACCTATATGAAAGCAATTCAAGTTTTACAGAATGAACCCAGTTTTATTGTTCCTTTAATGCTAGTCTAATTGGTATTGTTACTAAAATCGGCTGTGTCTGAATCTGCTATGCCACTTGTCGATTTTTTTACTCCTCTTTCGTTCCACTGTGCCCAAGTTTGTAATAAAGGGTTTCTCATGAGAGACGCATTCTTCATTGTGACATCAGCCAGGCGCGCTCTACGAATTTTCGACACCCCTGCTTTTGCTGGAACAGGTGGAGGTCAGTCATGTGAGACTGTTTCTGATTCATCCCAGTTCTAGGTGAGCAGACTGTAGTATCTGTTGGGTTTCAAATAATTTTATTTTCGCTTATCTTTAGGTAGCAACTGAAAGAGTTTCTGCAGAGGCCAAGCTGTAAACATCCCGCTGGAAAGCTGAAACCCAAGGAACTCATTATGCAAGACATACAGCAGATCCATTAAATTTTTTTCAGGAAAAAGGAAAAGACTAAACAAAATCTGCCATGGTATGATGAACGATTCCTCACCTGCAACTGGTGAAAGAAGGGAAGGTAACAAACGAACATTGTTGTACAACGATATTGTCAGACACACTGCACAATTCATGCCTATCGAAAGTCACTATTCTAAAGTAAAAGCGTCTCATCGCCAATGTTGAGCAGTGAGTTGAACATAAAAGTATGTGGGAAATTTTCTATGGCAAACATCCCAATCTGGACGTAAAGTATGACTATGACTGGACAGCATTTGCAATATTTTTATATTACCTTTGGAGCACCTTATGTTCACAAATGTTTGTCACTACAAAGTAGCATTTTCTTGGAAAATAAACAACTGAAAAGGAAAAAACTGGAACATTAACTCACAGATCACAAAATTTGAAGCAATGTTTTCAGACACTGATGGAAGACATTGATCTCAGCTCATTTTAAGTTATGACTGCCAAAAGAATTTAGTCCTTGCAAAAGTTCCAGATCAGGCTATCTATTACACAGGTCTGTGGCTAAAAAACTACATAGGATTTTTTAACATTTTCTTATCGATTCGGACCTCCCAAAAACAGGAAAAATATTCAAAAAATTCTATCACATAAGTTTTTATGTATATTGCGGTATTTATGTTCATTAGTAATAAACCCATGTGTTTTTTTAATTTAATAATTATTAAAAATTATATCAATGATAAATTGATAAAATACATTTAAAAAATTTACAATGTTAACTATTCTTTGCAGGTTTTACTGTGAACTCCTTGGCACCAGAAGCAGATGTAAACAATCTTATTGTTCAGTTTTATCGTGTTGCGACAAGTCAAATGACGATTTGTATTTTTCATGAAATGAAGATAAACTCTCAGTAGACATATTGCTATTCAAGTGAACTGTGCTGTTTCTGTCTAGTCATGGCTACAAGAGGTTAGTATTTCTCCAAATCGTTTTTGTTATATCTGTGGTGAATACACTATTAAAAGTCAACGGAGAAACATAACTGATATTGCGAGGAAAGTTTATTTTACTTACTTTGCATTAAAACTTGGTTATCAAGATGAACCATGGGCCCTGCATAATGTGTGTAGAAGATCTTCATTTGTAGTTTAAGGTTAAGAAAAATGCATTTCGATTTGGAATTCCTATGATATGGTGTGCACAGAAAAACCATACCACTTATTGCTACTTCTGTTCAGTTGACGTAAAGGGATTCAATTCAAAAAACAAAAGAAGCATAAGTTATCCTAACCTTGACTCAGCTATAAGTCCAGTGCCCCATAGTTCTGAAATACCTATCCTACAGCCACCTTCCAGTTTGGATGAATGCCTGAGTGAGTTGGAGGACAAACTTACATTAACTCCTCAGGGTGAATCAAACTCAGAATTTTCTTCAGACGAAGGCCTCAACTATTTTCTCAAAGTGAGCTCAATGCTCTAGTAAGAGATTTAGGTTTTCCAAAAGATGCAGCCAAACTGTTAGGTTCCAGATGAAAAAATAAAAACCTTCTATCATCTGGCACCTCATTTTCATGGTACAGACACTGAGAAAAAGAATTTACCCAGTTTTTCTCAAAAGAAGGAAATTTAGATTTTGCAATGATGTGGGACTCACGCATTTCTTTGATATGCAGTACGACTCATCTGTATGGCGCCTTTTCATTGATTCATCCAAAACTAGTCTTAAAGTACTATTATTGCACAATGGAAATAAATTTGCATCGCTTCCGATGGGACATTCTGTGCATATGGACGAAAATTATAATGATTTGGCCATTATCCTGGAAAAAATCAAACATCAGGACCATCAATGGATGGTTTGTGGGAACTTCAAAACACTCATGATGCTTTTGGGTCAGCAGGCAGGCTATACTAAATACCCATGCTTCTTATGCTTGTGGAATACTAGAGCCAGAGAACAGCACTGGACTAAAAGTGATTGGTCACACTGAGAAACAAATTGGGGTAAAAGGAAAAAGAAGCTTGGGTATCGTTCAAGGATGTAGTGCGAAAGTTTTTGGGACTACAAAACCATTGTTCAATGGATGCTAGCAGCATACGGAGCTCAAGGCTGCAAGATGAGCTTGAAGGTCCATTTTTTACACTCCCACATAGACAGTTTTCCTGAAAACCTGGGAGCTTACAGTGAAGAACAGGGGGAGCGGTTTCACCAGGATGTCCATGATATTGAGACACTGTACCAAGGAAGATGGGATGTCACTATGCTTGCTGACTACTATTGGATGCTTAAGCGGGAAACTAAAGATTGAAATCAGAAAAGGACTCAGTGAAGTATCAAGGAAAAGAAGAAAAGTTTCATAAAAAACATGAGTAAGTATAATATTATTACCATGTCTCAAAATGATGTTTCTTTGGTTGTAAAAAATATTGTGTTTGATAATTTTGAATAAACGAGTGCTTTTACCATTTTTTGTGTTTGTGTCATAGAAAACAATTGACATCACTTATGAAATCAGCACATTCTAAAACATATAATTCAGTAAAAATATCTCATGCAGTTGACATAAATTTTTTTTGCAGACCTGTGTTATTCAAGACAGATGTATAATTTCACAGTTCGCCGTGGTTCCTCTACAAGCACTCAGATGAAGGAAAAATGTGACTTATATTTGGGTGGAGAACGAGTTTGCAAAGGGGTCGAACTAGACTGCCTCAGCTTCATGTCCATTTGGATGCTGCCACCAAACTATACACCTTTGTGGATGTATGGGGTGGGGAAAATAAGAATATGACAATGATTGGGGCAATGATGTACTGGTTCCTGTATGAAGCTGCAGTATAAGTAGCAACCAGTGAAACATGGTTCCTGATTGTCAATCATTCGTTATACCACACAAAAAGGTCTATGGAAAGAAAATATTGCAAGATGAGCATAATCGAAAATCCTGCAATCTATGTCAGCATAATGGAGCAATTCGCCACAGTAGTCCCCTTGGTTTCGGGCAGCAAAGTGAGAGACGCTCATGGATCTTTTACTTTCAGCAAAAAAAAAAAAAAACAACAACAACTCACTAAGAAAGCAAGCAGAAAGTAGTGAATTATGCAGACACACCCATTATTCAATTTTGACATTGGAGAGTCGAAATCTCTTTTTAGGAGAGAATAACATTACTAAAAAAAGATGAGTCCCACTGAATAAAGCTCAATCAGCTCCTAGGATTTCACTGGGGAGTGGCATGGTGCAAGGACGAAAATAAAATTCTATACCAAATTTTTTGATCATCAGGAGCATTTTTGTAGTTTCCCCGTAATTTTAACTCAAGTCATGAAGGCTGTGGCTGTGTTGCCATCACAACAGCACACTAATGTTGGGAATTGGAACTTCTACACTTCATTTCACATGAGGTTATTGGATAAGCAGTATGCGTGTGGTGTGTGTCTGCATGGAGCTGTCTGCGGTGTACAGTTGTGCGACTCCAGGGCAAGTTAGATTCATACATTTTATGCAGTATGGCAACAACAATGACTGATGGTTCTGCCCTGACCAACCTTCTGGGAGCAACAGCAGTGCACTTTCACTTGGATCTTAGCAGGGTACCGCAAACAGGGCAGTTGCGGACTTCTTGACCCATTCTCTGATTATGAACTTTTCGACCATGGAATAGGGAGATCGCTTTGGCAAGTTACTTGTTTAAATAAACACCCAAGTGTTCCTGCTACACAGCATACAGTTTGAACCGTAACTGAGGGAAATAGATCAGGGTGACAGCACAGTGATGTGTCCAGAAGACCCTTTCCCTTCCCCTGGTATTTGTTCAATTAAGACACAAGTGCAGAGATCCAAACTTAAGAGAAGCAGTGTACAGTGACCATACACCTCTGCGTGAAATGCTGCTTGGGGAAAAAAAGACTTCAAGTAGGAAATCCTTTGTTCAGCTGACAGGCCTGGACCTGCAGTGCCAGTATTCTAGAACCTGGATTCTGATGTCAGAACCAGTGCCAGTATTCCTGGGCTTGAATTATGACATCATAGGGCGTGCACCAGTATTCTTGGTCAGACATCTCAGATTTTTGAATTTCCCACCAATTTATACTTAAAACAGCCCTACTTTCCCGCCATTTTATACAGATAGGGCAACTGACCTTTGTCAGATGAGGAAATCCCACGACTCATCACAGTGGATACTCTAAGTTGGAAAAAAAAAAAAAAAAATCCCTGATAAATCCAGGTGTGAGAAGGAAGATGGTGTCAAAAGGCCCCTAACAAATTAATGGTGAGCAGGGGAGACGGACAGCACACCACAGTAATGACTTCTTTTCCCAGTGAGCTGTATACCAGCCATTAACAGTGGCTTAGCAACAGCTTTTAAACACCGATGATTTGCATGGAATAGTATTCACATAATTACTAGTTTGAGATATTAAGTATTTTAAAATTTGTTATTTATAAAACTAAATATAATTCAATTTCAATGATAGGTTACAAATGCAGAAATCCATGAGATTTTGTGAATTTCCTCGATTTTCCAAGTAAAAGTAGTTTCCTAATAATTCCAGGTTTTCCTGAAGAATCACCACCATGCTCTTTGACGACGTCAGAGGTGGCACACTTTGTGCCGAAACTGTCCTTACATATCTACTTACATACCTGCAAAAGTTTTAAGATGGCTGAAATAGAGTTTATGTCAGGTACAACTGCTTGCGACAATGACCGGACGTGGCTGTTTCACAGACTGACTGACATGCTCCACGAGGCTTAACTGTTTCCAAATTTTCTTTGCTGCGTAAGTTAGGTACTACTATGCAGAAATATGTGTGTATGGCGTAGCTAAATTGACATGAGTGTAGTTCAGTTAGTGGGAGAATATCAGAAGCAACACCAGCCTACAGACAAACAGAGCTGCTATAATGGCCATGTCAGAGGCGAGCGTACCAAGCTGGGTGGCCTCTGCCCCATAGCTCACCCCACTCCCAGCATTCATACTCGAACAAGCCACGCCGAAGCGCAGCACACTTGAGTGAGCAAAAATCCGCAAACTGGAGGCTATTATAGATTTCCTAACACATGCCCCTTCTCATACACTTTTCCAGCCACTTGGTTTAAACGTTTGTGTATTAATTGCCAGTTATTGTCTCACACTGACAAAGGTAATCAATAAGAAGTTTCGACTTGCAGAAAGCACTTAATTACCACCAGATCACACTGATTTCACCAGTTTTGGTTAAGAGCCACCATCTTTCACTTACTGCTTTGACTGCTGTTTCAGTTTTGTCATGATGTGGAGGAGACATGTCTCATTCACAGTATCTAATCAGTTTAACTTCAAAACACCTGATATTGGCGACACTTTTTTTGCATTTTCTTAGCTGTTACCAGTTATTAAATAGTAACTGTTTGACAAAAATATATCACACAATTTCTTTTAATGTGCCTATGCATCAGCTAGTTCAGTGCCCTTTAATTTCCAATTGTGCAATACCATACTGCAAATTTTCTCATCACTTTCGTCTATGGTTGCTGCTTTTGAACATCTTTCTCATAGATAATCTTCACGAGGATTATGGCATGTCTTAATCCAATTACCTAACTGTTGAAAATAAATGAGTAGACTCCTTGAAGACTTTCACTAACTTTGGATGAATTTCAGTGGTTGATAATTCACTCACAAAAATGTTTATGATAAACAGTGTTCCATTTTAATGAAACACAAGCGATTAATTTAAAAATTCATATAAACAAAATTGAGATAATAGTGAAATTGAGACAATGTACATTATGAACTGTCCTAGGAAAACGTTTCTGAAGCCAAAATAAAGGACGGCCCGTCCCGTCCCCTCCCCTCTTGCACATACTGTCCTAAAGATACATGCCTTAATAACATTATCTTGTAATGAGCAGTTAGTATGTAATTTCTTTGTTGAAATTTCCTGCAGTACAAATGTGGATAACTGCAATGCCCAGGGGAAAAAAACATCTTTTGGAGCAATATGGAAATCTGAGATGTAACATGTATTAAGT
Source organism: Schistocerca piceifrons (assembly GCF_021461385.2). Classification (NCBI taxonomy): domain Eukaryota; kingdom Metazoa; phylum Arthropoda; class Insecta; order Orthoptera; family Acrididae; genus Schistocerca; species Schistocerca piceifrons. Next base: position 306,961,822 of record NC_060139.1, on the reverse strand, counting down.
ATTTCACAACTAACATGCTCAGTGTGACCTTCTCCCTAAAAATTCTAGTACAGAAAGTGACAAACAGGGAGAAAATTTCCATTATAAAATTCTATGTCTTTCACAATGAGACTCACAAATGTGAACATACAGAATGCAAACCACCACTGACGGAAGGGACAGTGCCAGGGAATGCTTGAAAACAGTACATTTCATGTTTATTGTTATCACACCGAAAACTTGTAACCAAGTTATTAATTTGCAGTATTACAGTAAATTACTGTTGCTTTTACACGCAGCATAATTTGGAGAGTTGAATTCACTGTTTTGTGTGTTTGTTCCACAGCATAAAAACTGCCCTCCTCCAAACATGGGTCTCTATTCAAATTATTATCTGCTCGGTTCCTCTACACATCCTGAGACTGTATCGGACAGTAATTATCCCATTCTTTCCCGAAACAATTTCCACTTTTTACACAGAGATCCTTTCAAAGTATTAATATAGAATAGGCACTTGTTTCCTCACAACAGCACTTTTTTAACCCTATAATCTCAGTAATGTGTGCACATTTAGAACATGAAGTAAACCATATCAGACAACTGAACGAAACTTATTGGTTCATGAGCTATTGAATCATTTGATCTTAGAAAAACCCTCACTAGTTTCCATCTTGCACTATCCAGCTATAGCCCTTGATTCAGGGATCTGCATGAACATTTAGTATGAATCAAATTATTTTCGTTTCCTTTCCCTTACCAGCTTAAGGAACCACTACTTCCCAAAACGAGTTTTTGTTGTTGCTTGGTAAACAGACTGCTGCTTAGTCAGCACAATTTGATTTTCCTGTCTATACCTTCTACCATGTTTTTCTGTCTATGCGAAGGCTAATCTCATGAACTACTATAGGGTAGTAAATACATGGTCCACAAGGAACGTTCGTGTAAAGGAATTGCATAAATATCCTGATCTCCTACCCGCTCCGCCAGTCTCCTCCAACTTCTCTTTCCATCATGGCCCCCTCTCACTGACATTAACCCTTGTACTGTTACAGTTAACGAAAAATTGACTGGGAACTGAATGCACTTAAAATAAATGAGTAAATCAGTTGGAGTCATTGGTATATGGGGCACGAGATCTATCTTCTGTTGCTGTATTAGTGTGGGTAGCAGCTTCAATGACAGTGTTTCACATAACTTTAATCTCCAGATGGGTAGGATTACAGTTTTGCACAATACAGATTCCGTAGTAGTACTCTAATCAGAAGGTGATAAACCAATCATACAATTTTCTTTTAAAACTATGATGAACAAAACAAAAAAGCACTTAGTTGAGAGTTCAAAATTTGACTAAAATTATAAATAAGAATGAAGATCTATGGAAGAAATTAAATGGCCTGCTATCATAGTTAAAAACTGAGTGGGAGAAAGAAAACAAAACCACACATTTTCAGAGCAGAGCAATTTCTTTCTCAAAGCTGGTTTTACCAGAAAACCTACTCACTGTTACTTTAAAAAATTGATAGCCTTATGTCTGCATGAATGTTTATTGGTGTATTGTGTAAAAATTGGAAGTAAATCAGTCAAGAACTTTTCCATACACAGCGTACTTATCATTAAAATGTAGCTACTCATGGAGGTCTAGTGTGGGGTCTGTAACTACTGTGTGGCAGTGAAACGTATAGATATGCTAATGTGGAATCAATCCATGCTGGCAAACAGAGTTCTAACTCTGCCCACCACATGCCAATCTTACACTGCATGCAGTTTGTACGACATCCACGCTGTCATTTGACATGGCATAATATACATGAATGGTATGGCTATGAAAGAGACACACTGTGTGCTGTTACTGAAACTATTTTATAGGAATGGCAGCAATTACAGTGCTGCATTGAGAGTATAACATTGCTGAAGGGTCTGAGGAGAGGCCCGATGTCATTAAATGGTTCAAAGATGTTAATGAAATACAAAAGTGCAGATGAGCTTGGTGTGGCACCTGGAAGAGAGAGGAGTCCTATCCCAATGGGAGTTACTGATGAGGTGGTTGTAACTAATCATGCAGCAGATGTCTTGGGTAGTGCTAGTGCTCATGCAGTGTCATGAGTATTGCCCATGTCATGGCCAACAGTATAGAAAGTTTTATGGTATATTTTAAATTGGTACGTATGCAAGATGCAGGGGAAAGTGCAGCAACAGTCTGAATCTGCTCTTCGATTTCTGGTGCGGACTGAAGTTGATGACGTGGCTGGACAATATTCTATGGAGTGATGAGGCACATTTTGTATTGTAGGATGCAGTAAATACACATAACTGCTGAATTTTGGGCACCGTTAAACCACCTGATGTTCACAAAGAGCCACTACACTCACCACACGTCGACTCTGGTGTGGATTCACAAGCACCTTTATTCATGGTCCATTTTTCTTTGAAGAGAACACACCCAGAGGGCCAGTCATCTGCGTGTTATCAAGACAGCCTTCTACAGCCTGTGATTCCTGGTTTGAAAGAGTGGAGATAAGTGGAAAACATCTTTTTCATGCAAGATTGGGCAACACGTCATGTCTCTTGCCCAGTGACAGATCTGCTTAATGCAACCATCCACAAATGCGTTATCTCCAGAGATCACATGTTCTTAGGCTCTGGGAACTCCTGAAAGAACGCGTTTCAGGGACTAATTCATTCTCTATCTGATCTGAAGGCCAGTCAGTACACAGGAACATGATGTTAGTATTCCACCAAACTGCTGCAGGCAAATGCCGATCTTGTCATGTCACACATCCAGCACCCCACTGACATCCCTGATGCTCACACTGAACAAATTGTGTAAGCAGTGGTTAATCATAAGATCAACATTACACCTTTCTCATTTGTTTAACCCTTTCTGGCCACATCCTGTTCGTAATACTTTACATATGGAAATGTCTATATGGTTTTCTTGCATTCACATTAGCAGATTTGCACCTAGTGGCCAAAATTGGAACTAACATTTTTTCCAATGTAAATCAAATATATATAACGAAAAAACTACAAAGAACGAAACTTGTCTAGCTTGGAAGGGGAAACCAAATAGCGCTATGGTTGGCCCGCTAGATAGCGTTGCCATAGGTCAAACGGATATCAACTGCGTTTTTTAAAATAGGAATCCCCATTTTTTATTACATATTCGTGTAATACGTAAAGAAATATGAATGTTTTAGTTGGACCACTTTTCGCTTTGTGATAGATGGCGCTATAATAGTCACAAACATATGGCTCATAATTTTAGACCAACAGTTGGTAACAGATAGGTTTTTTAAATTAAAATACAGAACGGTGGTACATTTGAACATTTTATTTTGGTTGTTCCAATGTGATACCTGTACCTTTGTGAACTTATCACTTCTCAGAACGCATGCTGTTACAGCGTGACTACCTGTAAATACCACATTAATGCAATAAATGCTCAAAATTATGTCTGTCAACCACAATGCATTTGGCAATGTGTGTAACGACATTCCTCTCAACAGCGAGTAGTTCACCTTCCGTAATGTTCGCACATGCATTGACAATGCAATGACGCACGTAGTCGGTGGATCACGATGGCAAATATCCTTCAACTTTCCCCACAGAAGGAAATCCGGGGACATCAGATCCAGTGAACCTGCGGGCCATGGTATGGTGCTTCGAGGACCAATCCATCTGTCATGAAATATGCTATTCAATACCGCTTTAACCGCACGCTATCTATGTGCTGGACATCCATCATGTTGGAAGTATATCGCCATTCTGTCATGCAGTGAAACATCTTTTAGTAACATCGGTAGAACATTATGCAGGAAATCAGCATACATTACACCATTTAGATTGCCACTTGTAAAGTGGGGGCCAATTACCCTTCCTCCCATAATGCCACACCATACATTAACCCACCAAGGTCGCTGATGCTCCACTTGTCGCAGCCATCGTGGATTTTCCGTTGCCCAATAGTGCATATTATGCCAGTTTACGTTACCGCTGTTGGTGAATGACACCTCGTCGCTAAATAGAACGCGTGCAAAAAATCTGTCTACGTCCCGTAATTTCTCTTGTGCCCAGTGGCAGAACTGTACACGACATTCAAAGTCGTCGCCATGCAATTCCTGGTGCATAGAAATATGGTATGGGTGCAGTCGATGTTGATGTACCATTCTCAACACCGACATTTTTGAGATTCCCGATTCTTGCGCAATTTGTCTGCTACTGATGTGCGGATTAGTTGCGACAGCAGCTAAAACACCTACTTGGGCATCATCATTTATTGCAGGTCGTGGTTGAAGTTTCACACGTGGCTGAACACTTCCCGTTTCCAGCAAATGGTCCGGACACTTGGATGATTTCGTCCAGGATACCGAGCAGCATACATAGCACATGCCCGTTGGGCATTTTGATCACAATAGCCATACATCAACAGGATATTGACCTTTTCCGCAATTGGTAAATGGTCCATTTTAACATGGGTACTGTATCACGAAGCAAATACCGTCCGCATTGGTGGAATGTTACGTGATACCACGTACTTGTATGTTTGTGACTATTACAGCACCATCTATCACAAAAGCGAAAAAAGTGGCCCAACTAAAACATTCATATTTCTTTACGTACTACACCAATATGTAATAAAAAATGGGGGTTCCTATTTAAAAAACGCTGTTGATATTCGTTTGACCTATGGCAACACCATTTAGCGGGCCAACCATAGCGCCATCTGGTTCCCCCCTTCAAGCTAGACAAGTTTCGTTCTTTGTAGTTTTTTCGTTTGATGCTTATTTCCTGAGATATTTGGCCCGGTCACCATCAACGGACCACCCTTGACTTCAAAGATGTTTCCTCTACACAAATAGAGTGTGATTCAGCTGCCCCTAACACTGTCATCCTAAGCTACACAATGTTATAGCTGGCCTTCATAAACCATACACAACATTTTCATATTCCATTACTCGTTACACGCGAACTGTTAGTCCCACATATTGCTGGTGGCCACAGTTTGGGTTATTTAAAAAAAATAACATACCAAAGTGACCTTCAGTTGACATTGCAGTGGTTACATTTGCTCAACAAATGCAAACTAATATGAAAATTAAAGCTAAATGTTCTCTGTACAACCCAATACGCACACTACAGATACTGAAGAATGACACTGGGTGGAGTGACATACAGCACATTGTTTCTTGCAACTATGGCTCACCCCGCGTCCCACTATTGTAATAACAACAAAGGAACAATTTGGAAGGAAAACTTGCAGAAAGAAATTATAGGATAGAGTACGCTGGAAAAATATCACAAAGCAGCCTGTTACATTCAGTAAGAAGAAAACTAGTGAATAAGAAATGTCAGAAGACAATGTAAATTGAAAGTTCCAATAAAGACCAAAGAATAATCAGCTGATATATTAGTAAAAATTTGCAGAAAGTAGCTCCGGTAAACTTTTCAAAAGCACCTGATATTCTGACAGGTAGCCTCTGCCAGCAAGAGAGGAACTGCAACCTAATCTGCAGGTGCTCTGCAATATAAACCGACAGCAAGCAAAGCTTTCCACATCCTAACTCCATCCACCAAAAAATCCACTTTATGATGAAAGATACTGTCTGTCTTTACTCAGTGAGAGTCAGGAGGTAGCATGATAGGACATTGCGGTATGCTGGTTTGTACCTCAATGAGCGTTTACACCATCTTGCCCATCATGAAGGGATACTTCGTGTATTAATGCACAGTGTCCAAGCAATCACAGACTAAACAACTGCCTGTTTAACTGACTCACTGAAAGTATACTTTTCACCAGATCAGGTATAATAAGCAACAGACAGTAACTGATTTGGAAATCAGGATGGTGGTGGAACCACCATCGCACTGCCTGCAAAAGGCGATTTGTGTCTACAAAAGGCAGGTGTGTCAGTTCCCTTCCAACTGCAGTTTTGTATACATCAATAATACTATCTCGACCACTGTGTGGAAAATAAGCGTTACACAAGCTTACAGTAATAGTGGCACACTGCCTTGATACTAGCCCTCACATATTATAGGCTGCTGCTCAAAATGACTGGGAGTTGACAAGTTCATCCACCTGCATTCCTGTGAGCTATAAAAATGTGTTTTCAAAGGAATGAGTACTGAGGTGCATTAGCCCTATTTCTTGAAGTGATATCCAATTTCTCAAATGAAATGATATCAAGAAAATTTAATGTTGCTTCCACTGTGAAATGAACAATATGGGTGCAGTAAGAACAACCACAACTGCATGTGGAACAGTAGCAGTATTTTTTCTTCCAATATTTCAGCTGAACAATTTTGCCATCTTCAAAGCTGTTCGATGTCAAATTGAAACCACTTGACACAATGATAGACTGTGGAATATTCTATCTGGCAGAAAAAACTTCAAGATACACAGTAATAGAACAGTTAACAACATTAGGCAGATTGTACCTTTGTCAATTAATATTAAAATCACAAGTGTTACTTACAATATCATCAACAGGTTGAGACATATCAAACACATTTATGTAGAAGATAGTTGGCACCTGCGGATGGAGGCAACATGGCATTGCCAGTGATGGGATTTGACCTGAAGGCAGTGGTGTGTGTGTGTGTGTGTGTGTGCAGGGGAGGGGGGGGGGGGGGCAGCAGTGGGAGTCCCTGAGAATTCTAGCTACGGAGGAGAAGACTGTCATCAGAAGTTTCTGATAAATTAATGGTGAGTGAGGTGGAGAAGAGGGGGAGGGGGGGGGGGGGGCACAAAACACAGCACCATGAACTTTGATGACTCAACAGTAGGTTTTTGACAACCAAGACATAGGAGGTCTAGTTTTGGAGAACAAGGAGGTGGAGTCATCTTTTGAAGGTCTCAGCAGGAAATTCAGATACTGAGAGAATATATATAAATATGACAATAATTTAAAGATGATTTATTTAATGAACAATGGATTTGCATTGTGTAGTATTTCATAATGTCTAACCCAAATTCACTGCTATCAGAGGTTCAGACAAGGAGAAATAATATCACCATCTCATATCCTTTAAATACTGAATTGTGGTTAATGGATGAAGATTGAAAAGGTATGGTTTCTGATCCTCATACCAATCTACAAGCAGACACTCTTATCAACAAAATGTTTATGTAGTGGATATAATGGCACTCTGCCACCTCAATACACACATACCTGCATCACTCAATGAGACACTTCTAAATAAAAGACACACGTAAATAGAAATATAAGTTCTTTTATTTTCAAAAGTAAAAGATCTTTTTGTATAAGAATATTATTGGATATTATATCACGAACAATAGAAAATAAAATCACACTATAACAAACATATAATAGTTCAAATCACACAAATAAGTGCAACATCATGTGGGCTGAATCTTCCAGATAAACTTGAGGTAATTACAAAATACAATGAAATGTGCAACATGATAGGACCACGGAGAAGGAATGCTGATAAAAGGCAAATGACAGGGGGAAAAATAAAAAAAGTTACATACAAAACACAGCCTATTATTAGCTGATGTACAGTGCAAGTTTGTTAAGCTATAATACAGGGATGCACACTCATAAATAACATAAAAAATATTTCATTCCAGGTCAACTACAATCATGGCATTTAAAAAGACATTTGGTGCAACACAATGGATACATTTTGCACAGCCTAGATGACAGAGAACTGCCCAAAAATTGTTCTGATCGCTTCACCTTCCACAGTAACACACTTTTTTTGCATCATAACATCAAATAAAGAACCTCCAATTCATTATGTACTTGGAGTATTTCATTTCAACTGGAACAGCAAATTTCATAGTGAAAAACAAATAATTAAGAATAGTCAAATTTATAGTAGTAGTAGTATTTACTGTACTTGATCCACTTCCCGATATTAAAAATGATGCTTTAACTTTACATAGAAGACTCATGAGATAGATTTGAATTTTTCTGTGCAAAATAAATTAACTATGCTTATAAATTAAATCTAAATATTTAGTATTACGGTAAATAATTTACAAAACGTATTATAATTTATCCCTGACCACAAAGGTTACTCACTGTTTTTTTCTTTAAAAAATAATGGCACAGGTAAGATTAAAAGTTACATTATTAACACTGCAATTGTGTAAAAAATAAATGTTTCAATGCTAACATTTTTTTCCCATCATAACAGCACACATGTAATGTTCCAGAAAAAACATTCAACAATAAGCACAACAACCTCATGTCACATAAATAACAGTACTTTCTGTGAGACTGATATTGTTATCCACAAATCCACAACACTGATGCACAGATTACCCTTTAGAGGGCCAAGGAAATAATAATAATAAAAAATTGCAGTAATTTTACAATGAAGTTCATTGCAATAAAGGGAAATTATGGAGTAATCTCCTTTCTTTTGTACACTGGTAAAATTAAGAATTTCTTTGGTGTTTCCCAGATTAAACAATCACTTCTTTATGAAAGATCTCTCCTTTTAACTGCTAGAAATGGGTAAGACTGGTCGTGCAAAAATAGTGTTTCAGCATGCCAGTGCAACGTTACAGTTACATGATTTGTTACATCTACAGCACTTTGAATATAGTATGATTCACAGAATGCATTAGACAATACAATTTATGTACAGGAATGATACCCATATATGTAACACAGCATCTCACAAGAAAGGGCACTTCTGGTTTTAAGAAAAATCAAAGAGATCCATAAGGCCCCTCATCCACATCCAAACTGAAGTTATAGTCTGCATCAGACAGTGGAGGCTCCAGCGACAGGAAAGGCTCGCAATATGACGAAAATCCCATGTCCAGCATGGTATCTGGTTCTGCAGCTGAGAAAATTATGACATCAGATCACAAAAGCATACCAATCTTGCAACTAAATATTAATCGTCTCTACTACTCCAGTAATTTTATTTCACTGTCATCTGAATGTTAGATTTAACATACATACGTACCCATACATGCAAGCATTACAAGCTTTAACAAAAGACAAGATGCCATGCAGCAGAAAGTAAATGAGCTCCCAAAGCAAGCAGTTGTGTCAGTAACACGGCAGTCTAAGCAATCCCGAACTCAGCTGAATCCCATGGTGCTACGGTAGTAATATACGTAGCATACACAGGCTCCAACTAAGCTCAGGGCACAGAGCAAAGCAAATGGCACCACATGTGTCTATTTATATTTTTCATTAATAGACACAGGCCCTTCTCAGTAGGCACCTTAAAATATCACAAATGCATAACTGTTACAGGACAACACAATAAACAAGTGCATTAACATGCGTCTAAAATCTTTTGCTGGTTTAGTATATTTTATTATTTGGGAGAATAATGCACTTCCATTAGCTCCTTCAGAAACCAGTTCACTATAATGTAAATTTTCAGATATGACATAAGGAATAGGTTCAAAAAATTTGGCAAACTAAGGAAATAGTGTGTTAATTATAGCAGTGGTATGCAAGAACAGTGTTTTTTCTCACGATTCCTGTTTAAATTTCTTGACCATCTGTAAGTCCACCTTGCCCTAGAATCACTTATGAAACCTTTGTCTTCGTCAATGTCACCTTGGTAAGGGCCTGAACGATGGAAAAGTAATCCAATAACAAAAATGTTGTCAAAAGTATTTTCTGTGGTTTTCTAAGAGAGAGACTGACCTTTCTCCTAAAATTCTCTCAACATACCTAAATCTTCCATTTACCTTCACCAATCTTGAATAGAGGTTTGCATCTTTTCATATTTCTGATGAGTGCACTTACATACTGAAATAATCCAATAAGCTCTTACATCAAGAGTGATTTTTTATTTATCAACATTTTGTTATGTTTATCCCCTTTAATGAGATCTAACCTCATCAAATGAAATGGAAACACCCTCAGTCCATCATCATCACCACTACCACCACCACCACGTCAATATCTCGAGTGCTGGCTATTCTACATCCTGTGTTAAAAGAGGGACCTGTTTCCCAATAAAATAGTGTTTCCCAAATTTTGCTATTTAAAGAGAGAAGGCACTACTTCTTGGCAATTATCATGTTTGAGTACAGAATATGCTTCAGGATGCCACAAATAATAGATGTTAGGGATGAGGAGGAAATCAGTGTTTAACATCCCTTTGATAACAAAGTCATTAGAGACTGAGCACAAGCTTCGATTAGGGAAGGATTGGGAAGAAAATGGGTCGTGCCCTTTGAAAGGAACCACCCCGCATTTACCATAAGTGACTTTTGGGAGGGGGATATGGATGGCCGGACGTGGATTTGAACCGTAGTCGCCCTGAATGTGAGTCCAGTATGCTAACCACTGCACCACCTCGGTTCAATGTTAGGGATATAAGACATTTGTACAAGTCTGTCTATGTCAGTTATTTGAGTCTACAAAAGTTCAGTCACGTAAGTTTCCATACTTCAATTAAAATTATCTGATAGCTGACACTTCGCACATTGGAGATGGTTTCCTCCAATCAGAGAACACACACTTTCATGCCCGAACCGCTCACTGTTGCCGAACTGCCGTAACAATTGATCTGTTCACTTCCAATTCCATGTCCGGCATCTTTTCTTGATGTGTTTGGATCCAAATCCTGGGTCTGCCCATTTCATTCCATCACACTTAACCCCCCCCCCCCCCCCCCCAAGAAAAAGATGCTAACAACACACATTTCATGCACGGCCCTAACCAAACACTATTGGATACTTCTGTACAAGACGAGATTCAAAACCACTCCAGAAATCAGGTTACATTAGGTAAACTTCACACAACACTGCAAAAAGCCTAATTTTTAAAGGCTACAACTCATTTCGATTAGGCCACCAGAGACATAAATGTACATAGGATTCTACAGTGTGATGTCATAGCACAGTGGATAGTGTACAAATATGACATGTAAAAGGTCATAGGTTTGAGTCTTGTCAAATGCAACAAAATTTTTTAATTTCTAAACCTAATCAAAAGATTTTGATTACTATTTTCATTCAATTAACCGGTTTAAATGTAATTTTTTTTTATTTGCTCTTATTTTTCTTGCTATTACTCTTTTTCTTTTGTTTGGAATCTATCGCCTATTATCTGCAACCAAATCCCAATGAGGACCGCTTATCAGTTGGTAACTTGGCTGCTGGTGTAACTTATTTCTTTTACCCACTATTAACACTCCATTACGAGGAACAATCTACCTTTTTGACAGACAATCTACATGCTGAAAATTTCCCTATTTGTTAGATTCACTCAACCACCGACTCCTAATGTTATGCTCGGGTATCTAATTTTTTTGAGCGTAAACACTTCAACAATCAATTATTGCATGGGGTGGGATGGAGGGGTTGGGGAAGGGGTCCGAAAGAATGTGTTTAGTTGCATTACACACACTGGCCAGTTTTTGTGTTTATGTGTCTCTTTGAACATGACACTTGTCAATATCTTTGTTAAGCCTCTAATGTGATTTAACATATCTGGACTGAAAATGATGCGATCTGAGACACCATGACAATCGAACCTGAGGTAATGATAGTATGGGGCTTGAGTTGGCAACCTTTTTCCCCCACTCCTTTATAGGAACTACCATCAAGGTTTGTATTGGAGGTAGTGATAACTGAAACATTAAATTACCTTAGTGTATTAAGATTTCACATTCTCAAAGATTTCCCTTTTTTTATTCTTTAATTTCACACCAATGCTAATTTTTATCAAGTTGTAAACTCAATTTAAATCTCTACCTGGACAGTGTCACACAGGGTTTCACCAGATTACTAAAAATGTTGGCAATAGGGTTTACCCGGGCCTTTTCGAAGTAATCATCTTATTTGGTTAATTTTGAAAGGGGGGGTGAGAAAAGAAAGGGGGTGTCTGCTACAGTTGTTCAAAATAGAAATTAAGTTTCTGTTATTTCTTTCCTCGGGCTAGTTTTTGTGAAGAATTATGCCTCCATTCCTTACCATACTATACTGCATTTGCCCACCCATGTATAAGATGATGTTATTCCTCAATTTTATATTAATATACAATCTTTATTTCTCCATTTATAATTTGCAAATTGGGCATGGTAACTAGTACAATCACAATTGGTGTTTGCTCTTCCTACAATATTAAACTGCTCTTACAGTACATAAAGCTTTAAGCTAATAGTACCAATTTGAATCTGTGTTCCAACATTCACTAATATTATCGCTCAATCACAAGAGGTTGTTCTAAAACTCTATTAGCTATTTTTTAATTTTACTCCTGGTAACATAAATCTATGGGTGACAAAGCACAGACTCCTATTAAGATTTATTACATTCACTGAGAATGAATTTCTGAATTAAGATTACTGATAGGACTTGACCACAGTACAGCATATAAACACAAAATATGGCTCTTTACCACACGCAAGCACGACAGTTATAAAACTAATGTAAAGGCAACTTTGAACAATATTTTGTACCAACCATACTTCAATCAAAATCAGCCCCAAACAAACAAATTTTATATACCAACAACATCCAATCTCTTATTGCTTGGCATGGCATAGAAGATAAAAAGGGCCTTGGCATTTGTTTCTTGACTAAGTATTTTTACCTTCCATACACTCAAAATAGGGCATGACCAACACTTTGATTAACCCAACTCTTGTTTTATTAGCTGTACCACCCTCTGAGTTCCCCGTTGTCTTTTTTAACACCTTCATAAGTATTGTCTCTATATTAGACCTTGTTTCCCCTTCTGATTTCATATTTAAGAGGTTTTTCTTGGTATGTTGTCAGTATTGGCGCCTCTATTTTTTTCATCTTTTCTGTTTTAAGAACAAAACTATTAAGTCAATCACACTGATTCATCTCTTCCAAAGGCTTTTTAAGGAATTTTAACAATGTGCATTACAGATCACAACACAAATAAAACATTTATTATACAATTTCTTTGAAATATAGACTGTCCTAACTCTAAGAAGAAAGTTATGAGCAAAACACCGATGTTAAGATTCTTCTACAAACCATGTAAATAATTAAAAGTTTGCAGGCTGGAAAGAGGTATGTACAAAATTCCAATGATAGGTTTTGATCTCGTAGTAACTAGAACTCTGTCTGTGATGTGGTTATGAAGGACAGCACAAAGTCACAGGCAGAGATCTGGCACTACCACATCAGTACAGTAGTTTTCCTCCAGAAAGTGCAGTTAGTGATTATAGTAGGCCATTATTTTAATCCAACATTTGAACACAGTTTCAACAGAGCTTAAATTTGATATATCCATTAACAGTTAGGCACTTGCCTATCAACAAGCAACAATTACTCAATAAATTTTTATTTTCAAGTTTACAATATTTTTCTCAAAAACTGGCTGTATAAAGCAGTATACACACAAATATAACAATGGACACAGGAGTAGGAAGGAAAGAAGGCTGGCAACAGAACGAAAAGCAATGTCATGCAAACCAAGGACTATGGATGTTTAGTGCATTGAGAAAGAACTCAGCTTGGAAAACAAAGCAGTATAGAGAGTAATATCAGATGATGAGGAAGAACTACAATGGTAAAGGGAGAGAGAACATATTATGTTCACACAAAGTAACAATCCGGCATATCATTTACGATGTCAAAATTCAAAGAACCACCTCCATTTAAGAGCTTTACAGCAGCAGCTGCCAAGAGACATTCAATGTCAAATGTTTATCATATGAATGCAATAAATTGGAAATCGAATTATTTCTCCACGGAAACAAAAATTTCGAACTTTAAGAATATAATTTTTTTCATGTCCTGCAAAAAAAAAAAAAAAAAAAAAAAAAAAAAAAAAAAAAAAATATATATATATATATATATATATATATATATATATATGCCCTTAATAGAATTTTACAGTCAAAGTCATTTCTTTGAATTTAGGTAATTAACTCTATTATTAAAAAACAAATGGGATGCACCAAAGAAAAAACAAAACATCCTCCATCATTAACACAATTTTGCCTTCTATTATAAATGTAGATTCAAGTGTACTTGTAACTACATATCACCTCACTGTTTTCTTTCAATGAACAGTCAGAAAGAAGTGGTTATTATTGGAAGATGATAAAGTTAACATCAGCATTCAGCATACTTAAAAAGAATGTACAGATTTAACTATCCTGAAATAAATATGGCAATGCTGTGTATTTCTTATCTGCATTAATATGAACGATACACATAAGCCCAGGGATACATACCAATCTCATTCAATGTACTGTAAACTTAAAGCAGTTCTATGAAGAAAAGTGCACTTAGAGAAGTAACAGCTTTCTTCCTCCAGCTCAACCGTAGTACAGGAAAAAGAAAGAGGAAAACTGCAGTTCTTCAAATGTGTGATATAATTTGCCACAACTACAGTCACCTGCATAAAAATATTTTCCTACAGAAAGACATTGCAACCGACGGTATAAGTGGGACAGCACCAGTAGCAAAATTACAGATTTTAAGATTATGTCCCTGAGAGCAAAAAGCAGTTTTATAACATTAACATACTGAGAGTCACTCAAAACAGACCCTGTGCTGACTTACACTGTTTACAATGAGTAGGACCTGAAAATGTAGCAGCTATTTTTGGAGGAATTTGGATGTTTTTTTCTGGGTGGCCTCTGCAACCAGAGACAGGGGTCGTGTGAGTGAATTGCATTTGCATTAATATGAACACGTGTGTGTGTGTGTGTGTGTGTGTGTGTGTGGTGTGTGTGTGTGTGTAAAAGGCATTTTAGCTGGAAGATTACTTGTTTAGCAACCTTTTATTGTGCCTCTCTGCTACTTAACATCTCCACTATACGGGGAGTAGCAGCCTGTCCTTTTCATAATATTGTCTTTGTGTAAATATGAGAAGTACAAATTTAAAAGGTTGTCATCATGCTATGGACTGAAGATTATGCATTAATGCTTTGAAATAATTTTCTGGTGATGGGGAAGCTTTTATACTTTAATGATTGTTTAGCAAAAACTTCAAGTGTTTTTCCCCCTTTCCAAAATGGTCTTTGTACTTTTACTCCTTCTTGCTCTATTTCTTAACAGATGATTGTTTCTGTTGAGAAGCAGCAACACTTTCACATCAGTTAACTTCGTATCTGATTTACAGTATTTCTGGAGATCATCTCCCCCCCCCCCCCCCCACCCCCAACTCTATAACAGCAAAATCTGCAGAACATACTTCAATCTTTCATGGGCATTCACAGCAATGCGCCCCACGCTAGACAACATTACAGATAGAACTGACATGGCATTTAGTGTAGAAGTAGAATAAAAAATAACTTATTTCCATACAGTCAAAAACATTTCAAGGTTTTGTTTTTCAGTCCACTATACTGTATAGTGTGGACATTATAAACTGGCAGTCAGCCATGGGTGTCAACAAACAACAACGACTGCCAGAGGGGCAAGAAGCAGAGTGGTGAAACAAGCCCCGCATCCCCTCGCAGGGCAGCAGCCTAAACCAGTGGTCTACAATCCCCCGCAGAACTGACACAGGGTTACAGGGATTGCTGATCTTTTCTAATGTCGTCAGGGTCATAACGGAATTTCATGATGGACCAGGATTTCAAAATAAGAAAAGAAAACAATGGAGACAAAACACAAATCATCTGGTAACAGCTACCACGCAAATACTGGCTATGCTGTCAACAAGGTAGCTGAGGCCCATCCTCTACTGGAATTTGACAACCACAATGCACAACACCCGCTGCCTAAAAGAGCCACATTAAAAGTCTACTTTTTTATACCTATATTTGAACTTGAGCTACGGGAGAAACTTACACCTAAAGCACAATGATAAGCCATAGCATTCGTGCACCTTATATTTTGCACATACATTCTTATGCACACGATCCTTTCAAACTGGGCTTAGCCAGATGAATTGCAATACCAGCAACCAAAAATTAGCTACATTTTCGATATTTTTATTTAAAACTATCTCTGAAAAATAGTCCACCTGGATACAGTTCGCAATGAAACAGCAGCTGCTAGATAATTGTGTGTTTTTTGTATTTTGAGATAAAATTTGTATCTATATTAGCATTTATTACAAAATGTGGATTACACAGGCTCTCAACACCGAGTAATATTCTGTCATAATATTGTGTATCTCTCCAGGGATACCAGTACTCTGATGACTTTTTCATGCCGAGTTTTTGGGATAAACTTAACTACAGTCACTTTACGCTATTCACTTCCAAGCATTTACTACGTAATGATATGTTTGCTGAACTCTCTTAGTTTATGGGTGTTCAATTTATCACACACTATTATTATTGTTGTTGTTGTTGTTGTTGTTGTTGTTGTGTTACATCAGCAGTGCTTAGTCTGATTATTTAAGCAATGACAATATAACTCCAGAAATAAAGTGATTGAAGGCATTTTTGTACAAGACACACGAGGTATGTTCGTATCGTGACTGAATACATGTTTACTGTGCATGCACACGCATATACACAAAGAAAAAATACATTCTACAATAAAAATGGTGTAAATTAATTTTTGATTGGTTACCTGTAGGAAGATGTGGATCTGACTGCTTGCCTCCCATAAGAGGACCAAGGCTGCTGGGACCTGGTAATATGTCTTCGTCACATTCCCTTCCTATTGGATCTTCATCCTTAATTACAAAATCTTCTGACAGTTCCAGACTGTCAAGACCAAGACCAAATTCCCCCAGCACTACATGAGGCTACAGGCTCAGGAGTGGGTTGAGGTGCTGGTTCTTCTGGACAAAGGAAAACCTCAATTTCACCATGCTGGCTCTTCATATGCATTGTCAGGCCCTACATGGGAAAAAAAAAAAATGGTAGATGAAAATTATTAGTCATGTAAATACATTAAGTGACTAAAACCTGAAATTTAAGGCATACTAACCTCACTTGCTGATGGTACTTCAAGTTTTGCTTCTGGTGGGGCTTTGATAGCCATCACCGTTTGTTGGCGGTATTCTGCAATGCTCCTTAAATCTTGGTATGTGATGTAAGCGTAACGTTTATTTTCACTCATTTGGCGTAGATTGGCCTCTGTGAAGAAAGTTGTAATGCATGCAGAGAGAAACAAAACATTCTGCACTCTCAAAAGAAATTTGCCTCACTGAGAACATTATCATACAACATACTTTGTTGTTTAACATCACTATATTAATTCTGTAATACCAGCAGGCAATAATTTAGAATATATAATTGTGAGGGTGTTATGCAATATCCTAAACAAACTGTTGTTTCACAATTATTTTTCTGATGGATACTTTACAATTAGTAGAATGAAAGTTGACAAAACTGATATTCTTGTAAAATCGAGGATAGTCTGTTTTTATTGCTACACAAAATATCTAAATGTGGTTTATTAACTGCACAGTTATGCATGCTTGTTAGTAAGAAGAGACTATTTCAAATTGTGGGCATATCAAATACCATATTTACTCGAATCTAAGCCGCACCTAAAAAACGAGACTCGAAATAAAAGGTGGGGATAAAAAAAAAAAAAAAAAAAAAAACAAAAAAAAAAAAAAAAAAAAAAAAAAAAAAAAAAAAAAAAAAAACGAATCTAAGCCGCACCTGAAATTTGCGACTCGAAATTCAAGGGGAGAGAAAAGTTTTAGGAAGCACCTCCATATCGAAACAAAGTTGGTCCATTGTAATATGAGACACAATATACGTCGAATGAATGACGATACAGCGACAGTAGTTTGGTTCGAGTCGTAAGCTTAGCAGTTAAGCCTTACCAGGGTAGCCATTGCTATGCGTCAGATGCTTCGTCCCGTATTTATACGAGTACCCTTCCTTTTTCACGTGCTCCGTATGGTTTGAATCGATTGCTTATTTTGCTTTGATCTGATAAGTGCTGTTTTCTTTGCTATAGGTGTTCACGTCACTCTAAGCTGAAAATGCATTACTGTACTGTTTCATGCATTGTTTGTCGCATTCTGATAGTGCGTGTTTACGGCTTGTTGCCGCTCGCGGCACGGCTTGCTTTTGTGCGCGCCTACCCGCCGCTTACAATTTTTTTTTTGTTTTTTTTTTTTAAAAAAAGGAATCGTCTCATTAGCAAAACAATGGCAAGAGACTGCCATTTGTTGTTACTTACACTGCTGCTTTCTTTGATAAAGATCAACAAGAATCAAATAATAGATTGCGTATGATAGAACATGTTCTGAACAAGAGTTAGGGCGAAAATTTTTCTCCGTTTGAAAATCTTTGCGGCCGCTTCTTTAGTACATCAAATTCTGCACAGAAATTAGTCATCTTAGATTTATAAATCTAGGTCAGTTGCCCGTGCTTCATTTCTGACTGTATCACTATTAGGCATAAGAATAACACATGAATATAAACATGACACACGTTGCTGTTGTCTCACTCTAGTTTCGTAGTTTATTAGACAGACAGGATTTAAATGAGATAGCAGCAAACACGAAAGAATACATGGCAAAGAGAATACTGCATGTGATTCACGTTTCATCAGGTTCCTATTAGCAACCACCTCTTCTCACAGGTAGGAAAAAATTCAGAACGTAGAGTTGGCCATATTGACAAAACATCCTAAACAGGCTTGCTAGTCGGATTTTCGTAGTACATTGAAATTCATCTACATTCAAAGATGAACAATACGGAATTTGTATTTACTTCGTTGGATAATGTAAGAAAAATGCAGTGGTCAAAACCTCGGGGCGTAGAGGAAAAAAAAGAGCTACTCTTCCACCTTCCTTTTTTTTTTTTTAAATTTATTTACTGACGCAGAGGGTTTGGCGCCAGTATTTAATTTGTGCCTACAAAGCAATGCCTGTGTAGCGCTACATATATTCGACAGCAGAAGTTAGTTGTAGTGGCACCTACCAACATTTTTCAGAACTTCCGCATTGCTTTGCACTCGATTCTAAGCTGCAGGCGGTTTTTTGGATTACAAAAGCCGGAAAAAAAGTGCGGCTTGGATTCGAGTAAATACGGTACACTTCTAACAGCAGAAACAGTATCTCAGGGCATCAGCAGTTCCTACACAATTTCCGTTCACACAGTTTCACCACTATTCTTTTTTTATTTACCATGCCCTTCAAAATGATAAGTTGTACTTTGTGGCTTAATTCTATTTTCCTTCTACTGTTCTGGTCGTATGTAAAGTACACCAGTGGCAAAAAACAGTCAATACCGTCACTGCGTGACAGCGATGGAAATGTTACCGATGATGGTGCCACTAAAGCAGAGTTACTAAATACGGTTTTCCGTAATTCCTTCACGAAATAAGACAAAGTAAATATTCCAGAATTCGAAACGAGAACAGCTGTTAGCTTGAGTGACATAAAAGTAGATGTCTCAGGTGTTGTGAAACAACTCAAATCACTTAAGAAAGGCAAGTCTTCCAGTCCAGAGGAAATACCAATCAGGTTCCTTTCAGAGTATGCAGACACAATAGCGTCTTTCTTAGCAATCATATACAACCGCTCACTTAACGAAAGGTCTGTTCCTAAAGACTGGAAAATAGCACAGGTCACACCAATATTCAAGAAAGGAAATAGGAGTAACCCATTAAATTACAGACCAATATCACTGACCTCAATTTGCAGTAGGATTTTGGAGCATGTACTGTACTCTTAACATTATGAATCACTTTGAGAAAATGACTTACTGATACATAACCAACATGGATTCAGAAAATATCATTCTTGTGCAACACACCTAGCTCTTTATTCCCATATAATAACGAGTGCTGTCGATAAGGGATCTCAGATCGATTCTATATTCCTAGATTTCCAGAAGGCTTCTGATACTGTTTCTCACAAGTGACTATTAATCAAATTGAGGCATATGGAGTATCGTCTCAGTTGTGTGACTGGATTCGTGGTTTCCTCTCAGAGAGGTCGCAGTTCGTAGTGATAAGACGGTAAATCATCGAGTAGAACAGAAGTGACATCTGGCATTCCACAATGGTAGTGTCATAGGCCCTCTGCTGTTCCTGATTTATATAAGTGATCTAGGTGATAATCTGAGCAGCCCCCTTAGATTGTTTGCAGATGATGCTGTAATTTACCGTCTAGTAAAATCATCAGAGGATCAATTCCAATCACAAAATGATCTAGAGAGAATTTCTGTATGGTGCAAAAAGTGGCAATTAGCACTAAACAAAGAAAAGTGCAAGATCATCCACATTGGTACTAAAAGAAATCCGATAAATTTTGGGTATACGATAAATCGCACAAATCTAAGCTCTGTCAATTCAACTAAATACCTAGGAATTACAATTACGAGCAACAAGCAACTTAAATTGGACAGACCACACAGATAATATTGTGGGGAAGGTGAAACAAAGACTGCACTTTGTCGGCAGAACACTTAGAAGATGGGTTCACTAAAGAGACAGTCTACATTACACATGTCCATCCTCTGCTGGAATATTGCTGCGCGGTATGGGATCCTTACCAGGTAGGATTGACGGAGGACATCGAAAAAGAGCAAAGACGGGCAGCTCGCTTCTTGTTATCGCACAACAGGGTTGAGAGTGTCCCTGATATGATATGTGAGTTGGGGTGGCAGTCACTGAAACAAAGGCTGTTTTCTTTGCGGCGAGATCTATTTATGAAATTTCAATCACCAACTTTCTCTTCCAAATGCGATAATATTTTGTTGACACTCATCTACGTAGGCGTGATCATCATAATAAAATAAGAGAAATCAGAGCTCAAATGGAAAGATTTTCCCACGTGACATTCGAGAGTGGAATGGTAGAGTAGTAGTATGAAAATGGTTCGATGAACCCTCTGCCAGGCACTTAAGTGTAAATTGCAGAGTAGCCATGTAGATGTTACTATTCCTTATCACTTTTGCATGTATTTTATACTGAAATTTCTTCATACAATTATCTCTGCATTTTCATCCCCCCCCCCCCCCCTCCCCGAGGCTACTACACACTGCCAGAACTTCTTTCTCAAGTGCTTCCTTGAACACTCAATTTTATCTTCCAAGTTGACTGACAAGCCTCTTATAAATACAGTTTTCTACGAATTGCCAATAGTATTGCCCATTTCAGTTGTGTGCAAAGATACCTCTAATGTATCACACTTTCGAATACACACTATTGTCCGCTACCATTACATTCAGACTGGGGCGACAACTGTTTCCAGGACCTGGTTAAGGGATGGGATTGTTGGAAGGAACAGAAAGGACAGAAGGAAAGAGGACCAGCAACAGGATACAGAGAAGAATAAAGACAGGGAGGGAGCTGAAAGGAATGGTATAGAATGTTTTAAGAATATTTCCTTAACTTGAAATGAATACTGCATCAAGCAAACTCTTCACTGGCAACTACAAAAACTAGATACAAAAGTTTCACAATTAGTTTCCAATGTTGCTCACAGGCATGCACTAACAAGCTTGACCTCACCAACAGTGTCAGTATGGAGACAAGGATTGGTGGAGGAGGAGATTAGTCTTTTTAACATCCAGTCAACAAAAAGGTCGTTAGAGACAGAGCACAAGCTCGGATTAAGAATGGATGGAGAAGGAAATTGGCCTTTTTCTTTCAAAGGAACCATCCCAGCATTTGCCTTGAGCAATTTAGGGAAATCGCAGAAAATCAAAATCTGCAGACACGAGTTTGAACTGTCGTAGAAGTTCAGTTTGCTAAACAGTGTGCACAAGTGATCGTGATGTAATGACAATGGTTACTTAAGTTACTACATCCTACTTAGACAATGAATGGACATCATTTAGTTCCAATATTATGGACGTATAGGAATTGTGGGTGAAGTTAAAATTGAAAATCATGCTCTGAAGAAGTATGGCCAGAATAAGTGGATCAAGAACAGAAAAGACCCAACACGGTTTCACAAAAAAATTCAGAAAATGCCAAGGAAGCAGGGATTGTTGCACTCTCGGTTAAAAAATTGACAAAGAAATTTTGACAGACAAAAGCTAATAGAAATTCAATGTCATATCTCTACGAAAGATCTTGCCAACAACAAAAAATTGCAGTTGCACATAAAATAATTAGGTGCGTTGAAGGCTTCTATGCAGTCACTCATTGACTAGTCTGGTATGGCATTAAAGGCGGCAAAAGGAAAGCTGAAGTTTTACATTTTACTTTTAAGAAATCATTAGCACAAGAGGTTCATAAAGACATACTGTTGTCTGACTGACAAATTCCCATATGGAGGAATGGTAATAAGCAATCCTGCCTTAAAGAAGCAAGGGAAAGAGTTGAAAAAATAAGTCATCAGGTTCAGATGGAATTCCAATTCAGTTTTATAGAAAATATTTTACAGTATTGGTCCCTTTACTTAGCTTACACTTATTGTGAATTCTCACCCAGTGAAAAATCCGAACGATTGAAGAAAATCGCTGTTAACTCATGCATATAAAAAGGGCAAAAGAAAGGATCAGCAAAATCACAGACCACAAAAGGGCATCCCCTTGTGACTCGGCACCACCAAGAACTGGAGCGACACTAGGTTGTTGCAGTATTCTTCAATATATTATAAATTTTAATACAATGAATTTCATTGAGACAGAAAAGCTTCTGTCTACACTTCAGCACAGATATAGAAAGCATTGATCACTCTAAACTCTGCTGGCCTTTTGTCACGCGATATACTGTGAACAGGCAGATTCCATATTCCTAGATATCTGGAAAGCATTTGACATGGTGCTCCATTACAGGCCTAACAAAGGCTCAAACACATGGATTAGGATCCCAGATATGCGAGTTGATAAGACTTCATAAATAATATACTGCCCAGTCACATTAATGACACCCCATCTGTCAAAACCCTGAATAACCACCCTTTGCAGCACGGACCACTGCCAGGCAGGCAGGCAGGAAGAGTCAATGTGATTCGGGAAGGTACCGACAGGGATGTGGAGCCATGCTGGTTCCACTGCCGCTGCCAGCTGCGGAAGGTTTCTCGGCTGAGGATCCATGGAACAAACAGCCCGACTGAGGTGATCCCACAGATTCTTGAATGGTTTGACATCCAGGGCATATTGTAAACTTATCCTGGTGCTCTCTGAACCCCATATGTACAGTGCAATCTGTGTGACACATTGCACTGTTCTGCTGATAGATGCAGTAGTGCTGAGGAAAAAAACTGCTTGTAGGGGGGGTTATGGTCCTCAAAACTGCATGTAGGGGTGTGCATGGTGCTCAAGGGTAGGTGGGTTTTCAGATGGGGCTTTCAGAATGAAGAGATCACTCAAATGCCACGAAAACACTTCTTAAGACCATAAGACTCCTTCCTTGTTTGCTTTCAAATATTTCATGCCGTACACACAACAGCCATTGCCGGATCGAGCATGAAACTGGATTCATCTGACAAGGTCACCTGTCCAGTTGTGATATTGGCGTGTAAATTCCAGCCTTCATCGCAGATGAACACTATTTAGCATAGGCGCATGAACAAGGTGCCTGCTGTGGACGTCCATATGCAATAACATACAGTTGTTGAAGAAACACTTGGTTCATCTGGGAGGCCAGTCACTCAGAGTTACAAGTCTATTCGTCTGTACACACATCTGCAGCCGTCATTCACCCCTGTCAGCTATGGCCGACGATCACCAGTGTTGCCTTGGTGTTGATTTTGGATGATCCCAATTTTCCATTCATGGAGCACTTTAAGTCTGCTATAAAGTAAATAGTTTCCAAACTAGCCATTTAGGTAACACTTCCATCCTTGGTCAGAAAGCTAACTATCAAGCTTTTGCATTATAACAAAGAGAGCACTTTTTCCTGTGCCCCCAAACACACTTTATGTACTCTTATGCTAGTGCTGCCATCTGTCACCTATGAGTTGTTACTACATGTTGACATCAAATACAGGCAGTGGTCAAATTAATGTGGCTTGGCTATGCCAAGTCCAGGATGAATACCCTCCCAACCTTGTATAGAAACAGATCTCGCATGCCTTCTCTCTCCAGTTACTTACCAGCTCCACATACTCACCATCCATAAAGGAGCACTCACCTTGTGACTCAGTACCACATTTGTCACTTTGCAACATGAGCTGCACAGCAGTCAGACCACTTCATGAGGGCGGAAAGAGTTGGGGAGGGAGGGGGGGGGGGGGGGGGAACCTTAGTTTTTGTTGAGTGTTATGGCAGCTTCTACCCTGAACCTCTATGCAGTGGTAACGTTGAATTTACGATGGAGGTAACTTTACAAAAATGCTATGCAGCAAAGTTTTGCTCGAAGCTCAACAAGACACTCCTGGAAACTTATGGAACGCTTAAGGAAGCCTTTTGGGTTGGACACATTCCACTTTGCAGTCTAATAGATAGCACAAGATGTTTAGACAAGCTAGAGAGGATGTTGCTAATGAGGCTTGCATAAAACCCCCTGAAATATTGTGAACAGACAAACGTATGATTCATGTACCCCAGTTACTGAATTCAGACCATCGAATGAGTGTTCGCTTGATGTTGGAATTATTGGGACTTGGCAAAAACGATGAGACTGTATCAGAAAAATTGGACAGGCAGAAGATTTGCACAAACATGTGCCCAGAGTTTTGACCAACCATAAAATCTACACCAAATGAAAGTGTGTGCAGAACTCGAGCAATGATATGAAGATGACACCAATTTCTTGGACAATGTGATCACTGGGGATGAGTTATGGATCTTTTAGTATGATTTGGAGTCAAAGATGCAGAGTCCGGAATGGCACACATCACTGTTGCACCAGAAGAAGGCTCGCTTGAGCAAGTCCTGGGTGAAATACCACCTGCCCCACCGCTCTCGATATAAAGGGGGATAGTTACCATTAGTTCATGCCTCCTGGCTAAACTGCCAGTGCTCAATTTAAAAGGAAGTGTTCCACAGACTGAATGACAGGCTCACTCCAAAAGGAGTTCCACACTTAGTGGAAACTGCACCACAGCAATGTGCTGGCCCACACCAGTCTTGTTGTCAGGCCCTACCTGAACCGGATCGGTGTGACGACAATGCTGTAGCCAACCTACAGTCCCGACATGGCCTTGGCAGACATTTTTAATCCCTTGACTGGAAAGTGACCTCAAAGGAAAGCACCTCGGGTGAGTGGACAATGTGCAAGCTACTTCGATGGTTTCCCTGAAGAGCATTCTGAGTGAAGAGTTCAAGAAAGCTTAAGGCGCTTGGAAATAACACTGGCAAAAATTTATTGATGCAAAAGGATAAGACTTCAAAGAATTTTAAGTCATGGAACCTATCCAAACAATAGAAAATAAATAAATAAATTTACAACTCACTGCTTTCCAGACAAATCATGTAGACGTTTCCCATACATTCCCCCTCTCCCCCCACCACCTGGTCACAGGCATCTCCTATCCCATCACAGGCAGGGCTACCTGTGAAAGCAGTTGTGTGGTTTACACATTAAGAAACTAAGCAAAATCAGAGTTGCTTTCTTCGTGGGTATGATGAATAACACGCTGTCTGTTCGCATGAACGGCCACTGACAAGCTGGTCAAGAGAGCTAGACCACCCATTTGCTGAACAAGCTGCCCAACGCAATGTGCTTCACTTCAATGACTGTTTCACATCCTGCACTATCTGGACCCTTCCTACCAACACAACTTTCCTGAAATTCGCAGCTGGGAACCCTCACTGCAAAATATCCTACATTTGCAAAGTCCCCCTAGCAACATCTGCTAGTCCTTGTCCACTTATACATGCTACCCCCCCTCCCCTCCCCCCCCCCCCCCCCCCCAGGCCCATGCTGCCCCCTTACCACCACCACCAACACAGGACTACTGCTCTCATTGGACATAGTTGTGACTCACAAGTAGTAGTCCCCAGTAGTGGAATCTACTTCTTGAAATCATCTATATGGCGATGTCACATATTGCAGCAATTCTGCCTGGTAAGCTCTTCTTTGGGAGTAATCGACGAAGCAGAAAAACCGTGGAATGTTGTGGGATGGTATAAAAAAAAGAATGTTATTTTTACTGACTGTGTAGTGTAATGATATATTGGTTAAGGCACAGTTCTCACATGCAGAAGGTTGCGAGTTTGAATCTCTACTTTTTTATATCTTTATTGAAACGACTTGGATCATTATTGTATCCCACTATAACATTGCTGTTACTCAAGTCTGGTTAAATGGAAAAGAAAAAGAGAAGAGAAAGCATACATTCTTAATGTGTATGAGAATTGTATGTATGCCCTAATCTCCCCCCAAATCCACCAACTGTTTTCCTCTCTCTGCGTCCATCCCCCCCCCCCCCCCCCCCCCACATCCTTGAAACTTGTTTATTGTTATTGCGAATTCAGATCATACTCATTAGTCAGTAAGTCAGACAGAACTCCCATTTTCTGCAAAAACCATCTGCAAGGAAGAAAACAACAGCATATTTTGTTAAAAAAGAATATACATGAGAGAAACAAATTATCCAACAGTTTAAATGCCTAAACTGGCTGTGACGAAGGAAACAAAACTTAAAATTTTTACAGCATAGCACTTTCATTGTCGCAGTTGGTTTTAACAGAATATATAGTCTGTCTGTTTAATAGACTATCATTTAAAATTTAAAGTAAATTGGTTAATAACTAGGACACGGAATTCCGCCTTATGCAAGACACCTTTTTAGTTTTGTTTTACCCAGGTTTCAGCACTTTTTGTGCTATCTTCTGTGGGTTATTTTCTTACTGTAAAATTGTTGTTATATATCAACATTTAGCAAAACATTTGGTACATAATATTTACAATTGTGAATGAATAATTGTAAAATAGTATACCTCATTTGTTCATGGTTGAGATATGTATTAACGACCTGATGCCCTGTGTGTTGTTTATAAGATTATGTCTAAAGTTCTAGTTATAGCTTAATTGGCAAAAGAGTGGATGTATGCAACATGTAAGGTATGTAAACTAATGCATTCATCCACTGCATACACCCTATGATGATATCAAGATCCCGTCCAAAGCGACCACTGAAACAAAACAACAAAGCGATCTTGGCTGTATAAGATTTCCTATTCACCTATGACAGATCGCTCTCTACAAACACATGCAACCTACAAAATGTCTTAAAAGTGGAACCTACTAATGGACAGTGAGCAAGGCATAATGTGAATCCAGCAATAGTACATAAGAAAAGCACAGCACTGAGATGTTGCTAATGTAGCAACAATGAATTGTGCAGCTGCATATATATATATATATATATATATATATATATATATATATATATATAAAAAAAATGGAAGGAAACATTCCACGTGGGAAAAATTATATATAAATACAAAGATGAGGTGACTTACCAAACAAAAACGCTGGCAGGTCGATAGACACACAAACAAACACAAACATACACACAAAATTCAAGCTTTCGCAACAAATTGTTGCCTCATCAGGAAAGAGGGAAGGAGAGGGGAAAGAGGGAAGGAGAGGGAAAACCCACTTCCTTTCGTCTTCCCCTCTCCTTCCCTCTTTCCTGATGAGGCAACAATTTGTTGCGAAAGCTTGAATTTTGTGTGTATGTTTGTGTGTCTATCGACCTGCCAGCGTTTTTGTTTGGTAAGTCACCTCATCTTTGTGTATATATATATATATATATATATATATATATATATATATATATATAAAAACAAAGATGATTTGACTTACCAAATGAAAGTGCTGGCAGGTCGACAGACACATAAACAACCACAAACATACACACAAAATTCAAGCTTTCGCAACAAACTGTTGCCTCATCAGGAAAGAGGGAAGGAGAGGGAAAGACGAAAGGAAGTGGGTTTTAAGGGAGAGGGTAAGGAGTCATTCCAATCCCGGGAGCGGAAAGACTTACCTTAGGGGGAAAAAAGGACGGGTATACAGTCACGCACACACACGCACATATCCATCCACACATATACACACACAAGCAGACATATTTAAAGACTGTGTCTGTATATGTATGGATGGATATGTGTGTGTGTGTGTGTGTGTGTGTGTGTGTGTGTGTGTGTGCGAGTGTATACCCGTCCTTTTTTCCCCCTAAGGTAAGTCTTTCCGCTCCCGGGATTGGAATGACTCCTTACCCTCTCCCTTAAAACCCACTTCCTTTCGTCTTTCCCTCTCCTTCCCTCTTTCCTGATGAGGCAACAGTTTGTTGCGAAAGCTTGAATTTTGTGTGTACATTTGTGGTTGTATGTGTGTCTGTCGACCTGCCAGCACTTTCATTTGGTAAGTCAAATCATCTTTGTTTTTAGATATATATTTCCCACGTGGTATGTTTCCCTCTATTATACACACACACACACACACACACACACACACACACACACACACACACACACAAATGTCTGCTAGTGTCTGTGTATGTGCGGATGGATGTGTGTGTGCGCGCGCGCCCGAGTGTATGCCTGTCCCTTTTTCCCCCTAAGGTAAGTCTTTCCGCTCCCGGGATTGGAATGACTCCTTACCCTCTCCCTTAAAACCCACATCCTTTGGTTTTTCCCTCTCCTTCCCTCTTTCCTGACGAAGCAACCGTTGGTTGCGAAAGCTAGAATTTTGTGTGTGTGTTTGTGTGTCTATCGACGTGCCAGCGCTTTTGTTTGGTAAGTCACATCATCTTTGTTGTTAGATATATTTTTCCCACGTGGAATGTTTCCCTCTAATATATATTTTTGAGTGGAAGTCAGACTATCGCATCATACACGTTCATCCTGCAAAGATCTAAGGTTAAGCACTTGACCACCAAAAACTCTTAACGTCAACTGGCACCTATGCGTAGATAAATCAATTACGTAACAGACACACAGAACTACTCTTGCTATTTTCTCAAAATTGTCGGAGTAGTGCACCTTGCTACTTGCCCATTATGTTGTTTTAATGGCCTACTAAAGGTGAATGAAGTTTGAACCAATGTTCTGATCCAACGTCGTGGCCTCTGCTTGTTAGAGACACAATCCAATGTACTGTGCAGTAAAGCAGATGATGTTTGTCCAATTTCTATAGAGAGAGAGAGACTGATTCCACATATGACTGTACAGATTATTAAGTAACTCTAGGTTATTGGGACACCAATTTTTGATCATTATCTGTATGCATTCACTGTTATATTGCATAAAAACTGATTGACTCTATAGCCATGTTCTTGTGCTTCCCTAGAAATTAATGTGTGTAAGACCTGACAAGAAATCAATGAGACTACACTGAGGGAGATAAAACAATCATCACCAACACCAAATAATAATTAATGTACAGTAATGAAATTCCGCGAATTCAGTTGTCCAGGTAATATATTTGAGTGATTAACATTGGGAGATCACAGGTCAATGTAAGGGCGAGAAAAGTGATTGCAAATGTGAAATGCTGGTTCATTAATAACTGATGTAACCACCAGCATTTTAAATGCAAGCATGCAAACATGCATTCATTGTGTTGTACAGAAGCCAGATGTCAAGTTTGTGGGATGAGGTTCCATGCCTCTTGCACTTAGACATACAGGAACAGTTCATGCTATTTGTGGGTGACACTGGAGTTGTCATCTGGTGATTTCAAATATGTGCTCAACTGGAGACTGATCTGGTGATCGAGCAGGCCAAGGAAACATGTTGGCACACTGTAGAGAATGGCGGGTTACAACAGCAGTATGTGGGTGAGTGTTATATTGTTGGAAAACATCGCCTGTAATGCTGTTCACGAACGGCAGCATAACAGGTCAAATCACTAGGCTGACGTACAATTGTCAGGATGTGTGGGATAACCACAAGAGTGCGCCTGCTGTCATACGAAATCACACCGCAGACCATACCTCCAGAGTGTAGGTCCAGTGTGTCTAGCACACAGAAAGTTTGGTTGCAGGTCCTCAATTGGCCTCCTCCTAGCCAATGCAAGGCCATCACTGGCACCAAAGCAGAACTAGGTTTCATCAGGAAACAACAGACATCCACCCTGCCCTCCAATGAGCTCTCGCTTGATACCAATGAAGTAGCAAATGAAAGTGGTTTGGGGCCAGTGAAGAGCATGCTACGGGGCAACTGGCTTGGAGCTGTACTTGAAGTAACAAATTTGTGAGTTTGTTGTGTTACTGTGGTGCAAGCTGCTGCTCAAATTGTTGCTGCAGATGCAGTACAATGAGCCAGATCCATATGCCATACATGATGGTCTCCCTCTCAGTACTGCCAAGTGGTTGTCTGGAGCCTGGTCTTCTTGCAACCATACATTCTTGTCATCTTGAAGGCATTCTTGACTAACATCAACACACCACATCTAACCTCAAAGATAACACTCATGACCGTTACATAGAGTATTTAATGTACACCTAAATTGCATCCTTGTAGTGGCACTACTAGCACCACTTTTATCCGACTGGCGTGATATCTGAATAGACATCTTCCACATGTAAAAACACACCTACCAACTTCTGTTTTTGTGGCAAAATGCCTCCTTGGTGTTATGATCCCCCCCCAGTCAGTGTATGTTGTACAGCGAGATCAATAAATCTATGCAGTTAATATGCCACAAGTAGTTCCTCAGAAATCTGAGCAGCCTGCCTGCTACGTCTCTCTCTCTCTCTCTCTCTCTCTCTCTCTCTCTCTCTCTCTCTCTCTCTCTCTGGCAATACAAATACCTTTTGTTGACAGTTTCCCTAAATGCAACAGCAACCTTTCTTATTACGTGTAGTGTCTCTCTAACTCTTACCAACTGACTTTGAATATGCAGACATACTGCACCCAAAGTCAACAATTTACTACAGAGACCAAAAGCTTTCAACTATGGAAAACCCAAGATCAAATAATGACAATATTATGAAAAGGACAGACTCATAGGGCTGGTGGCAAAAAGTGTTTCCACTGAACAGACCAGGGCAAGGAGAGAAGGTCTTTACCAAGTCCTGCATAGTTGAATTTGTGAGAGGGGTAAATGGCAAGGCCTCTGGAAAGGGCTGATACTTTTGTGGGGCTAAAGCTTTTTGTGAAAGGGTTCACAAATATGTTTCAGGTCTCTCTAGGTCCTGGACTCTGTGTGGTGGTAGCAGCAGGGAATTTTTGAGGTTTGGGTAAATGTAGCAGCTCTGCAAGGCAGATTTGTCAGCAGTGAGGGGATGTTTGAAAGTGGTTGTAGAGGTGACGGATAGTGGTAGTCCAAGGCAGGAATAGGAAGTGAACACAGTAGTGTGTGTTTTTAAGGCGGCATTGTGCATGCTGCTCTAGCTCCTGGAGGGCATGAGTTTCACTGTGTGATATGGAATCCAGGAATTTGGAATTGTACAGCAGGAGAATTTTACATATGGAGAGGAGGTACTGCAAGGATATTTGGGCCCGATTGACATGGTTTTGTGGGACTATGGTGGTAAGGCTTAAGGACTGGCAGAGTCTGAACAGTTGAAGGTCATTGTGGAAAGAGGGGTTGCAGTCAGAGATGGATAATTCGATGGTAAGGCCATCTGGGGGGATTCCATCAGCCAAACAACAATGCAGGAACAGTATATGGGATTTTGTTCTGGCTAGGGATAAGGAAACTCTTCTGTACTGACCCACATGGAAGGAACAAAGGATTCATGGTGGAGGATAAAAACTCTTAATTAACTTAGAAACACACTCAAAAAAGTTTGCAAAAATACACCAAACGGGAGGGGGGAATCACAAAATGGATGAAGTATGGGGAAACAAGATAACACGTGATGGAGTAGGTCGATAGTGAAAGGCAAAGATTAATTGGAATTGACGTGAAAGCACTAGGGGGGGGGGGGGGGGGGGAGGAAAGGTTGTATTATGGGTTGCAGGTCCATGGGTGGATAAGTGTGAAGAAGGGGGACGGCATTTGTGACTAGATTAGGTGAATTTAGTTTGTCTGAGCTGGAAGAGAGAGGAGAAGTGCAGAGCGGGTAGGGGTTGGTAGGGTGAGATACAAGTCCGTGTGGCACAGAAAATAACATGCACAGATACATGAGAGTGATCAATCTGAAGGTCAAAGATTAATGATATCAGTGGAAGTAATGCAGGACATGAGGTACTCCACCAACAATCAGTGTGGTCCCGTAGCTGCCCATTGTGCACGGCCGAGATGGTTGATACAGTGTGGCTTGTAAGTAGAGCATGCAGTGTGATTTGCAAAGTGACAAATGAAACACAGGAAAGAAGAGAAAGAAAGGTGGACACTGAGTATAGTAATGTGTTAGAAAATAATAACAAAGGAAAACAACTGGGTTATGGGATGGAAGGAAATTCATCATGCGAAAACAAACAATGGAAACCAAGGATGGAATAATGACCACAGATAAGAACAACAACAAGATTGTCAAACAAAGCTTTTGGCCCAAAACTGACCCTCGTCAGAACAGAAAACACACACACACACACACACACACACACACACACACACACACACACAGTCATCATTCTATCCGGGATTTTTCATGGCTTGATTTTTCCCGTCTGTTTTTCTTCCATCCCATAAACCAGTGCTATTTTGTAACATATTATTATACTCAGTGTCTGTCCTCCTATCTCTACTTTCCTGCGTTTCATTTGTCACCTTCCAAATAACGATGCATGCTCTACTTACGAGCCACACTGTATCAACCGTCTCGGCCACACACAACAGACAGCTATGAGACTGCACTGATTGTTGGTGCAGCATCTCATGTCCCACATCACTTCCACGGATACCATTAATCCTAGACCTTGAAATTTATCACACTTCCAGCCCCACTCTCTAGTGTTATTTTCCGCACCCGCCTGTGCCACACTAACTTCTATGTCACCCTAGCAACCCCTTCCCAACCCCTTCTCCTCCTCCTCTCTATTCCAGCTTGCATAAACTAACTTCACCTAATCTAAATACATCTGCTGTCCCCCTTCTTCACACTTATCCACCCACCACATACCTGCAACCCAAATTACAATCTTTTTATTTATTTTTTTCTTTGATCTCAGTTTTCTCATGTCGATTTCACTTTGTTTTTGCCTTTCACTACTGGCCAAATCCCTTAGATTTCATCTTGTTTGCCCATACTTTATATGTTTCATTCTTTTCATGATTTTTTCGTGTTTTGGTGCATATTGTGAAATTTTTTCTGACATATTTCTACTTTATGTACATATTTTTATCATCCACTGAATGAACCCATGCTCATTCCAGCTGTGTCAATACAGTAAAGTTTCCTTATTCCTAGCAACAACTCAGTCCCATATACTGTTCCTGAATTGTCACTTTGTTTATAGACCCCCCCCCCCCCCCAAAAAAAAAAAAAAATTACCCATCTCCAGCTGCAACCAATTCCATCTTCCACAATGACCTCCTTCAGCGACAGGTCTCGACACTACTACTGTGACTGAATACCTCACACACCTTAAATGTCACCCAATCCCTTGCTTTCCGTATTTCAAAAGTTAACCAATATTGCTCCAAGTTGCCATTAAGATCTTTTTAACACAATAAGACAAGCTGTGAGAGTTACAACTTAATTTAGGAATGTATTATGAATGGTTGCCCATCAATGAAACATAATATGTACTGGCAGGTTTTTCTAGCAAAACAATCCACATAGCACAGTTACAAACCACTGCTTCATGTGACAACATATTACCAGTAACATATTTGCTGCCATAAGTAACTGGATAATAGCTTTTGACCCATAGATAACATACAATATAAAAGGTATGGTCACGACCTATGTGCAGTGTTTAAGTAAGTTAAATATCTAAACAAAATTTCAAGGAACAGGAGACCTAATATCTTTGTGCGCTAAGTCAATTCAATATAGTTTGAAGTAACACCAACCTTATTTGTTTCACTGGTGAACATTAGTTTCCAATCACTACTTTCTACTGAGAACGACACAGTCATGGGAATACTCTTCAGAACAAAAAGGAATGCATTGCTGCAGCCATTTATACCTGTGTTCAGTCACAGATACAAGGAGCTGGGAAACATTTATTTAGTGCTAAAATTTCATTAAACACACTTTTCATTGTCATTCACAATGACAATGAAAATCTGAACAGCTGCTGTAAGGTTGCTTACCAATTTTATGCACGATGGACTTTGAGATCTTTTATTGTCAGTAAATAAAACCAATTTTGTTACTACTCTTGCATCTCCCGGATGTATCTGTATGTTCAATACTTTTATTTACCATATTTACTCGAATCTAAGCCGCACTCGGATCTAAGCCGCACCTGAAAAAAGAGACTCGGGGTGGGGGGGTGGAATCCCGAATCTAAGCCGCACGTGAAATTTGAGACTTGAAATTCAAGGGGAGAGAAAAGTTTTAGGCCGCATCTCCAATTTGAAACAAAGTTGGTCCATTGTAATATGAGATACAATTTACATCGAATGAATGACGATACAGCGACAGCAGTTTAGTTCGAGTCGTAAGCTTAGCAGTTAAGCTTTACCAGGTAGCCATTGCTATGCGTCTGGTGCTCCGTTCTACTTATACGGGTACCCTTCCTTTTTCGCGTGCTTCGTCTGGTTTGAATCGCTTGCTTATTTTGCTTTGATCTGATAAGTTCCGTTTTCTTTGTTATAGGTGTTTACGTCACCGTACATTGTCATGCATTGTTTATCGCATTCTGATAGTGCCTGTTTACGGCCTGTTGCCGCTCGCGGCACGGCTTGCTTTTGTGCGCGCTAACACCGCTTACAATAAAAAGAAAGAGAGGAATTGTCTCATTAGCGAAACAATGGCAAAAGGATGTTATTTGTTGTTACTTACACTGCTGCTTTCTTTGATAATGATCAACAAGAACCAAATAATAGACTGCGTATGACAGAACATGTTCTGAACGAGAGTTAGGCGAAAATTTTTCTCCGTTTGAAAATCTTTGCGGCCGCTTCTTTAGTACATCAAATTCTGCACAGAAATTAGTCATCTTAGGTTTATAAATCTAGTCAGTTGCTGTGCTTCATTTCTGACTGTATCACTATTAGGCATAAGAATAATACGAATATAAACATGACACGATATGTATATTCTTCCGCGTTTGCTGTTGTCTCACTCTTAGTTTCATAGTTAATTAGGCAGACAGAATTTAAATGAGATAGCAGCAAACACGAAAGAATACATGGCAAAATGTGTATATTCATATGGTGAAGAGAATACTGCATGTGACTCACATTTCATCAGGTTCCTGCTAGCAACCATCTCTTCTCACACGTAGGAAAAAATTCAGAACGTAGAGTTGGCCATATTGACAAACATCCCAAATAGTCTTGCCAGTCGGATTTTCATAGTACATTGAAATTCTGCTACATTCGATATGAACAATACGGAATTTGTATTTACTTCGTTGGATAATGTATGAAAATGCAGTGGTCGAAACTCGGGGCGCAGAAAAAAAAAAAAGCTCGTCTTCCACCTTTTTTTAAAATTTATTTACTGACGCAGAGGTTTTGGCGCCAGTATTTATCTTTGTGCCTACATAGCATGCCTGTGTAGCGCTACATATATTCGATGGCAGAAGTTAATTGTGGCGGCACCTACCAACATTTTTCAGAACTTCCGCTTGCTTTGCACTCGATTCTAAGCTGCAGGCAGTTTTTTGGATTACAAAAACCGGAAAAAAAAATGCGGCTTAGATTCGAGTAAGTACGGTAGCTTCTGTTATACCATTACTCCTTACTACAATATCATATTTCTTTGGCAAAGTTGCTTTGTCAAATGTATTTGATGTAGTGTTATACGCACCTTTTGTCAAATTTATTTGATCAAATCTACCACCTTAGATTTGATCAGAGAAAGCAACTGTTTTCTGCCAAGTGCATGTGGCTGCCTTGTACAAACACACAGTGAAAACATTACGTGTTTTGTATATGGAGTGGAGAAGCATATTAAAAATTCAAACGACATGTCTCAGAGCTTATTGCGGCACTATAAAAATGGAAACCCGTTTTACACTGTGCGATAAAACAAAATGTTTTTCCTTTTTTTACACAGGGAGATGGAAATCCACTCTTTCTTCAAAGCAAATTAGAATTGTCTGCACTGACATTCATATAAGAAGTCAAATTCAACAAAGATGGAAGGTAAGTTCACTGTCACCATGATATTTATTTGTTCACTGATGATACATCAGTGGCACTGAATATGTATAGGAATTGAGCTTCAGCTAAATGTAATGGAACATCTGCTAACTGTAGTTTAACATACATGCATAAAGAAGAAAGCGCTGCGGGCAGACATGCTAGAGGACTAAATGTTGCAGCCAGGAAAGAGAAATTTGATGGGTACTTGCAAGGCACAGAAGCAAGGGCAAGTCTGAGAGGTGTTTAACAAGAATAAATAGCTGCAAATGTTCAGGAATGTATGAATCATGCCTAATTTTAAATGTATTAAAATTAGTTCGAAATCCGTAAAGAAATTCACAATATTAACTACAATCTGTGTGAAGTTTCAGAAAGCACTTGGTAAGCACATATATATACTCGTAATCAGTTCCTTTTGAACTTAAAACACACCTGGTCACAATTAATTTAAGTTAAAGGATTTACGATGCTACAATTACGACTTGGCTACTATGAAATGTGGGAGAGGGTGCAAGAGGGGGAGGGAGGGGGGAGGAATGAACAATCAATTAGTGCAGGAAGCATTTGAAGCAAAAGATTTAACTACGACTAATGTTGCTGACGAAACTGTCATAAAAACTGAGCAGTTAGCTATGTGTGTGTTAAAGTGCCACTTCCAGGATGGGGAGGTGTACCGCTCCAGAACAAATCAGCGCAACAGATTAATGCCCAGGTTCTGTGTGTAGTGGCAAGTCTGGATGTTTTTTTACACTTTCTCACATCCTGTTACATAAATACTGCGTTGTTACCTAAAAAGTCCCATCTCATTTACACAACCCACAAACATTTAGAAAACTTTCACGTGAGCCAACACTACACACTGACAGTTTCGGTACACACATTCCATTGTGGGATGTAGCAGGGTGGCAACAGGTCAGTACCTGACCACTCCTTTCAATTAACCATGCAAGATTCGTTAATAAATGCCAGCCCTACACCAGTGTGAAACAAGGGCACAAGAGGAGGAGGAGTAAACTGTCCAAATGCCTGGAGATAAAATTCATGGGAGAGGAATGTTAATGGTTTTTCCCACAGCTGACGAGACTGCGACAACTACATCTTAGTTCTGCATGTTGCAGGCACAGCTATTTGCACAACTATTCAGATGACTTTTGACTAATCAATTTTCCAGTAAGATACAAGGTTCACACACTGAAGTATTAATGAGGACATGTCACAGATGTGAATTGGGCAACCTGTGATGGATGACTTGGTTAAAATGTGATAATTTCTTCAGCCTTCTAATCTTATGTGGCGCCCATTTTTAAAGAGGGGACGGAGGAAAGACAGCTTTGGAGATGAAGTGCATGTAACAACGTCACCAGCAACACAGGTGAACTCAAGTACAACTTCAATGCAGTATTTATAATGACTCTTAATTCAGGACAACATGTGAAGATCAAACTACTCCCACAGAGAACTTTTGTGTGTGATGATATATAGAACTGTTTCTCTACAGAATCATATATCAGCAGGATCTGTCATTACTCATCCATTTGTCTGCAAGTGGCATATCAACTTTAGACCTAGGTACCCTGTGCTGTGTGGACAGGGATCAGGGATGACTCAGGGTGTTGTACTGATTCCCCTAGCCAAAAAATTTCAGGTGCTGCCCTTCACTGAAACTGAGCCAGTGGGACTCACTTTACCTGTTTTGGGGAAATCTGTTCTGTCCAGCGTAGGGGGTCTATTAATCATTGTCCGTTCAACTGTATGATGAATGAAAGTACCCCTCTGAGAAATGGCAGCAAGGGACAGGAAAGGACACCAGATGCACACAGTGTGTATGCCTGGGGGCCCCATTCAAAATGCTGAAGAGGCTATTCTGACAGCCACTGAGGGAATAGGGTGCAACCAACTTCAGATTGTGGCACACGCTGGAACAAATGATGCCTGTTGTCTGGACTCCAAGGTAATACTTGGGTCAGCCCAGTGACTGGCAGAGAAAACCAGCCTTATGCATGGAGTTTCAGTGAGGCTCACAATTTGTCATCAGAACTGATCCTGGCCCTTTGGTTCCAAATCAAGAGGAAGAACTGAAACAGAGACTTCGAAGGTTCTGTAACAATTGAGATTGTGATTTCCTGGGCTTGTCCCATAATGTTGCGAACTGTACGCAGCCCCTAAATGGGTCAGGTGTACGACAGCTGGACGAAAGCCAGATGTATCAGTGAAAGATCAAAAGAAAGGCCTTCCACAGGTGAGAGTATTAAAATCCTAGTTGTTAACTGCTCAAGCATTTAAAGCTATGTGCCAGCATTTGAAGCACTGCTGAAAAACAAACTCTCCCAATACTAGAAACAGAAAGCTGGTTGAAACCTGAAATTGATGAATTTTTGAAGAGTATCTGAGTTTTTATTGAAAGGATAGGCAAAAGGGAAATGGAAGTGGGGTATTTGTCACAGTAGAGAAGAAACTCAAATCCACCGAGACAGAAACTGATGCTGCACAAAGATTGTTTGGGAAATGACAGGTGGGCATAAAATAATTGAATCCTATCGCCCACCACTCATCTCCTGATGCAACCAAAAACTTTAGAGACTTAAGTTCACTTGTACATAAGTTGCCCAATCATACTGTAACCATTGGTGGAAACTTTAATCATACAACAATCAATTGGGAAAATAGTTTCGTTAGTGGTGGACATACTAAGACATCGTGAGAAACACTCCAAAACAAATGCCTTCTCTAAAAACTACCTAGAACAGATGGTTAGGAACCCCACTTGTGAAGGAAATACACTGGACCTAATGGCAACAAAGAGACCTGACTTATTTGAGGGTGTCCACATTGAAACTGGTATCAGTGACCATGATGCAGTTGTGGCAACAATGATTACCAATGTACAAAGGACAACTGAAACAAGCAGAAAGACTTCAGTAGACTAGATAAAAAAATCAGCTGTGTCATATCTCAACGAGGAACTTTAAACTATCAGCACAAGGCAAAAGCACATACTGGAACTCTGGCTCAAGTTTAAAAGAATAGACCATGCACTGGATAGGAATGTACCCGCATATACAGTCACTGTAGAGAAGCTTTGAAAGAAACACAGATTACTGCATAAGAAGTGTAAAACAAAGCATAAGGCTATAGACAGACACATGATGAGTGAAACACTTTTGGCTGCCAAAAGAGTAATGCTTAATGCTTCAATAACTATCATAGCAGAATATCATCAAGTGATCTTTCACAGAATCCAAAGACATTGTGGTCATATAAAAAGGGTGTTAACAACACCAAAGCTAGTGTGCAGTCCCTATAGAATGAGACAGGAGCTGAAACTCAGTATAGCAAAGCAAAAGCTCAAATGCTTAACTCTGTTTTCAAATGTTCCTTTACAAAGGAAACCCACGAGAACTACCCCAAATTTAATTCTCGTATCATTGAAAAGATG
This sequence comes from Schistocerca piceifrons, assembly GCF_021461385.2. NCBI lineage: Eukaryota > Metazoa > Arthropoda > Insecta > Orthoptera > Acrididae > Schistocerca > Schistocerca piceifrons. The sequence goes on along the minus strand of NC_060139.1, from coordinate 306,922,526 downwards.
AATGGAGTAAGTATTAATGTCAGTGATGTGGAGAAACAGCCGAGATTATCAAAACTAAACAAAGCTCCAGAGCCTGTTGGAATCCCTACCAGGTTTTATACTGAATTTGCTGCTGAATTGGCCCCTCTTCTAACTATAATCTATCTTAAATCCCTCGAATAAAAAACCGTGCCCAATTTTTGGAAAAAGCACAGGTCACACCCATCTATAAGAAGGGTAGTAGAAGTGATCCACAGAAAATACCACTTGATGTCCTAGATATCGATTTGTTGCAGTACCTTATAATATATTCTCTGCTCTAACATTACAAAGTATCTCAGACAGAATTACTTTCTCAATACCAACCAGCGTAGATTCCAAAAATATCATTTATATGAAACCCAACTACCACTTTTCCATATGAGATACTGAAAGCTTTGGATCAATGCAATGAGGTAGACACACCCAGTACTACAGCTACACTTATTGTCAAAAGTATGACCATATAGGGTATCAAGTGAAATTTGTGACTGGATTGAGGGCTTTTTGGTAGGGAGGACACAGGATGTTATCTTGGATGGGAGTCACCGTCAGATGAAGGGAAATGTTGGGACCCTTGCTGTTCATGCTGTATATCAATGACCTTGCACACAACATTAATAGTAACCTCTGCAGATGATGAAGTCATCTAAAATGAAGTACTGCCTGAAAGAAGCTGCATAAATATTCAGCCAGATCTTAAGATTTCAAAGTGGTGCAAAGACTGGAAACTTGCTTTAAATCATTAAAAATGTAAAATTGTGCACTTCACAGAATAAGAAACAAAACAAATAAACATTGCTTCCTATGACTATAATATCGATGAATTGCTCAACACCTACAAATACCTGGGTAACACTTTGTAGGGATATGAAATGGAATGATCACATAGGCTCAGTTGTGGGTAGACTTCGGTTTATTGGCAAAATACTGGGGAAGTGCAAATCAGTCAACAATCTACAAAGCAGACTGCTTACAAATCACTCATGTGACCAGTTCTAGAATATTGCTGATGTGAGAGACCCCAATACCAAATAGGACTAACACATGCAGAGAACGGCAGCATGAATGGTCACTTTGACACTTAAGAGAGGTTCACAGACATACTGAACTGGAAGACTCCTAAGATAGATGTAAACTATCCTGAGAAAGTCTACTTTAAATGATGATTTTAGGAATATTCTACAACTCCCTTATGTATCTCTCACATAGGGATCTTGAGGGTAAGATTAGAATAATTACTACACACACACACACACACACACACACACACACACACACACACAGAGAGAGAGAGAGAGAGAGAGAGAGAGAGAGAGAGAGAAGAAGAAGAAGAAGAAGAAGAAGAAGATGCCTAATTAAAACGAATGCAAACTCTCAAAGACTGGCGATGTTTTACTGAAGCTTAAAATTTAGCGCAGACATCAATGTGAGATTCCTATAATAGTGTCCACAACAAAACTGTCTTTAAACTTGGCAGGAAATTCAGAGAGATTCTGGTCATACGTAAAGTACACTAGCGGCAAAACAAAATAAATGTCTTCTCTGCGCAATAGCAATGGAAATACTATTGATGACAGTGCTGCCAAAGCAGAGTTACTAAACACAGCCTTCCAAAATTCCTTCACCAAAGACAACAAAGTAAATATTCCAGAATTCGAATCAAGAAAAGCTGGCAACATGAGTAACTTAGTAGTAGGTATCCTCGGAGAAGTGAAGCAACTTATCCGGTCCAGACTGGTATACCAATTAGGTTCATTCAGAATATGCTGATGCAATAGCTCCTTGCTTAACTATATGTACAACCGTTCACTCAGAGAGAGATCTGTACCCAAAAACGGAAAAGTTGCACAGGTCACACCAATATACAAGAGAGGTAGTAAGAGTAATCCTCAAAATTACAGGACCATACCATTAACGTTGATATGCAATAGGATTGTAGAAAATATACTGTGATCAAACACTATGAATTACCTCTAAGAGAATGGTCTATTGACACAGTGAACACAGATGCAGAAAACACTATTCTTGTTAAACAAAACTAGCTCTTCACACACGAAGTGTTGAGTGTTATTGACAAGGGATTTCAAATTGATTCCTTATTTCTGGATTCCCAGAAGGCTTTTGTCACTGTATCACACAAGCAGCTTGTTTTCATGCTTTTGGAATATTGTCCCATTACGTGACTGGATTCATGACTTCCTGTCGGAGATGTCACAGTTAGTAGTAACTGACGGAAAGTCGAGTAAAACAGAACTCATTTCTGGCATTCCCCAAGATAATGTTATAGGACCTCTGCTGTTCCTTATCTATAAAAATGATTTAGGAAAGATATCTGTAAGGTGCAAAAACTGACCCTAAATAACAAAGTGTAGGGTCATCCACATGAGTGATAAAAGGAATCCGTTAAACTTCGGTTACATGATAAATCAGTCAAATCTGAAGGCCATAAATTCAGCTAAATACCTAAGAATTACAATTACGAACAAATTGAATTGGAATAAACACAAAGAAAATGTTGGGGAGAAGGCAAAGTAAAGACTGCATTTTAGTGGCAAGACACTTAGAAAATGTAACAGCTACTAAAGAGACTGCCTACAATACGCTTGTCCATCCTCTTTTACAGTACTGCTGCACGATATGGGTTCCTTACCATATAAAATTAACAAGAGTACATCGTAAAGTTCAAAGAAGGGCAGTATGTTTTGTATTATTGTGAAATAGGGGAGGGAGTGTCACAGATAGGATACAGGATTTGGGATGGACATCATTAAAACAGAAGCGTTTCTTGTTATGGCGGAATCTTCTCACGAAATTTCGATCAGCCACTTTCTCCTCCGAATATGGAAGTATCTGTTGATGCCAACTTAGATAGGGACAAACGATCATCATAATGAAATAAGGAAAAATAGAAAGATATAGGCGTCCCTCCCACCCCAATGCTGTTTGAGATTGGAATAGCAGAATTATTATTAAGGTAGTTCGATGAATCATCTGTCAGGCACTTAAGTGTGATTTGCATCACTCAACAAGCCCTCAAGTCAACTGACGAACAAGTAACATTAGGTGCTGTGTCTTTTGAACAAATTACAGCACAGCAATAGAAGCAGGCTCCAGCATTGATGGTATCACGATGCCAGCTTCTATGTAAACAATGTGCTGTCAGTGCACAACCGCCTGCTTTTATATAGTTTGTATAGCTTCCACCATAGTTTTTGTTTACTACAAATGTCACCAAAACGACATTATTCACCGAGTGACAATCCGTTGCATTGTGGAGTGGCAACTACTGTGAACTCTCCATCACGGTATAGTCAACTACAAGTGGGCTGTCAAACATGTTTCAGTGGCACGGGTAAAAACTGTGGTACTAAAAAGGCAGAAACAAAAATTAAAAAAGCATATAATTACTTTTGTTACGTTTAATATGTAATGATTAAGGTCTTTCATTTATAAAAATAATAGTGTTTCACTGTTTAACTTATTATGTTGACAGTAAGCACTAAATACATACTTCTGCAATTCTTGCATCTTAAGATGATACACTTACCAGCATTTTGTATCAGTGCATCAAGATCATTTTCTTTGGCTTCCAAGTCTTCTATATCACACTGCAGTTTACTTGCAGATGACAGCCCCGAACTGCCAACCATACTGCCACCTCTTCAAAATGAAAAAGAAATTTGCATTAGAAACTTTCACTATACATCTACCATTCATTAACAGGGCTGTCAATAAATTACACTTTCTTCTAATATTTTAATACAATCATGTCGCAGGGAATATACGCCAAATATGGGAATTATTCATATTTTTACATGCCCCATAATCACATCAAAAATTAATTTTCAATGCATACTATGATACAAATAGAGTGATTTTAATACTAAGAAGTCACAAATAGCAATCTAATGAACATCTGCGACAATAATTTGCATATATGGTGGCTCTCCCAGCATGACTGGCAAAAGGAACAGTACATTCTGAGGGTCTCTTTGCATCAGTTCCATTTTGCCACACAATATTATGACATTCATCTTAAACTGGTATTGTGAGAGTGTCAAAATGTGGTTGTTGCCCAGATTCCTGTCGGACTAACGTAACCAAAATGCAGTTTTCAGTCTATATCGGCACCAGAAAGCAGTCAACCATTACAAGAATAAGTAATTTCCACAATCAACTGTGGAAAGATGGTGAAAATATTAACAAACACACCCATTGCCTACAGGAGATAAACCTTTACTGTGCTGCCATCAGGAACAAATATCTGAAGATGCTCGGTCTCAGGATTGTATCTAACAATAAATGAATCATATCTGACATCTGGTTTCTATCTCCATGTAACAAAACTGCCTGGAAGAATAAGGGTACAGATTACTAATATCTAAAGAAAAAGACAAAATCTAAGAACTGTAATATAAATAACTGCCTAAAACCTCTGGTAAGAAAACATCCACAGCTATAAACAGTACTTCACTGGGACTGTGGTTACTGCTTAATTTATTTTCTCACAATCAAACTTCTGCACTACTTCTCCAATATTGATTTTGGTGGAATATAAAATGGGTACAAAATGTACAAATATTACAATGATACAATGCATACTAAAATCAAATTACTTAGCACAACATGGCATAAAAACAGCGACATACAAAGAAAAGCTGTTTTCAGTTGTAATGTGGATGCAACTGCTAGTATATGTTTCACTATCAGAAAGTTGGTTGTTAGTGTTTAACGTCCCGCCGACAACGAGGTCATTAGAGACGGAGCGCAAGCTCGGGTTAGGGAAGGAAATCGGCCGTGCCCTTTCAAAGGAACCATCCCGGCATTTGCCTGAAACGATTTAGGGAAATCACGGAAAACCTAAATCAGGATGGCCGGAGACGGGATTGAACCGTCGTCCTCCCGAATGCGAGTCCAGTGTGCTAACCACTGCGCCACCTCGCTCGGTATTAGAAAGTTGTCTTTTTAAAATTACCGTATTTATCTAAGTACAAGAAGACACTGAATATGAGGCAACCTTTTTATAAGATGATCCTTGGGAAAAATTTAGTTTCAATCTGGCTAATCAATATTACAAATTGTTTTATTGCTCTATACAGTGGAACTTTGATTTTACATTTACCGTTTTCACATTTTTCATGATTCTACACATAAATTTGTAGCCCCCCTGTGAAAAGTCTTAAGATCAACGCTAGGAATTCCCGGTTTTATGTTTCTTCCCAATAAGGTTTAACCCGAGTCTACATTCTTATTCAACATCTCACTTCCGAGTTCATCCCACTTTCTCCCTTTTGACATTCGCTATGACAGAGTGAATTATAAGTGGCACAAAAGACAGAGGGTTTGCAGCGCAGGTGGGAGGAGATGCTGACAATCCACAACTGCCATTGGCAACACAACTTTCCAATGTTTAGCTTCACTGCACAATTATAATCTCCGAGTGCTGACATTTTGTGTAATTTATAGTCTTCGGCAGAACAGTGTATGAGGTCTGTTAAAAAAAAATTCTGGAAGTTTGTCTACAAAGTTTTTCTACACTTACCGTTTACTTATTGTGTGTGGTCTCGTTCAAAATACTCTCATTTACAACTGATACACCACTCCCAAAGCTATTTTCACTTCTGGAAGCAGTCTTACTACCACTCCTTCTGGATCGTGTGAACCACCATCTACGAATTTTGTTTTATCTTTTCTATCATTGCAGATATTCCTCCTTTCAGCAGGGTTTTCTACTTTGGAAATAAGCACAAGATCACAGGAGGCAGGTCTGGAGAGTGCGGAGGATGAGGCAGCACAGTGATTTCATTTTTTGTGCAATAGTCACACACCAACAAGAATGACTGTGCGAGTGCGTTACTGTGACGCAAGAGCCATGAATTGTCTCATCACATTTCTGGCTGTTTCCTTCTCACATTTTCTAGCAAGTGTCACAACATAGGCCAATAGTACCATTGATCAACAGTCTGTCCCTGTGGCACGAAATCATGATGAACCAATCCTTCAAAATAAAAAAAAAACTATCAGCATGGCTTTGACATTTGACCTGACTCGACGAACATTTGTTTGGTCTTAGAGAACCTATCCTGACCCATTGTGAAGACTGAATTTTGGTCTCAACATCATAACCGTAGACCGAAATTTCATCACCAGTTACCAATCTCTTAAGGAAAATCTCATTCTCATTTGCTCGGTCCAAAAGCTCTACACAGATTGCAAGGTGAAGGTCTTTCTGGTCTTGACTCATGGGACAAACTTGGCAACATGATGCATTCCAAGATAGCATGTCAGGATTTCATGACATGAGCCAAACAAAATGTTACATTCTTCGGCAATCTCTTGGACAGTCAGTCTTCAATTGGCGTGCACAATTTTGTTGACATTCCTGACATCAGCTTCATCAGCAGACGGCGAATGGCGTCCTGAACGAGGGTTATTTTTAACTTCTGTCTGGCTTTATAACGTGTGGACCATTCATAACACCAAACCATTGACGCAAAACTATGAATGTTGCAGAATTTTTTGAACAGACCTTGTACATGAGCTGTTCTGCATAAGAAATGTGCTTTTAGCCCTGCACAAGATTCTTTTCACCTCCTCTCTGTGCTTATCACTACTATCACCACCCTGTACCAATCAAACCCACTTCTTTACAGGCCTTAGCCTATGAAACATTTGAGATTCCATAAATACTGGATTATACAGTATTAACAGGCACAGATGCTATAAACCAAAACCGGAGCCAGAATGTCATTCTTCTCCTCTTAAGCAGCAATTTTATTAACATTCTTAAAGTCAACTGAACATAACCAAATTGCAAATCCTTACACAATCAAGAAAGAAACTTCAAAATTTTATGTCATATAATAGATCTATTAAAGGAAAATCTCATATAAAGATGTGAAACAAATACTAACAAAGAGATAGAGGGGCTGGCCAGTACTTACCTCAGCTCAGTACAGCCGATAGATACACAAAACAGAACAGAAAATTTACATTCCTAGCTTTCGGAACTTTGTTCCTTCATCAGGGAGGAGAGAGGGGGAAAAAAGGGGAAGTGAATTCAGTTACAACCCAGGTTATGAAGCAACAGGGAAAGGTAAACAGGGAGGGTAGCAAGGATGGAGGCATGGTTGTCAGAGGGAAGCCAAAGATATTCTACTGTCAAGTAATGTGCCAGCTTCCAACCAAAGAGAATGCATGCAGAAGTAAAGAGGTATATAGTATCAAGATAAACACAACTATGTAGGATGAAAAGATGCGTGAATGTCTAAAGAGGAGAGGGGAAAAAGGACAAGACTGAAGAGTAAATGGGAGTGAGGTTGGTTAACGTAGGTTCAGTCCAGGGGGATGGCGGGATGAAAGGATGTGTTGGAGTGCAAGTTCCCATCTCCGCAGTTACGAGGGACTGGTGTTGGGTGGGAGAAGCCAAATGGCACGTACGTTGTAGATGTCCAATACCCAGTAGCAGAGCATGCCCTCCAGCATAATTCTAGGGACCTAGGAACCTGCTACAACATAGTGCCATTGGCTTCTCCCACCCAACACCAGTCCCTCGGAACTGCGGAGATGCGAACTTGCACTCCAACACATCCTTTCATCCCGCCATCCCCCTGGCCTGAACCTACGTTAACCAACCTCACTCCCATTTACTCTTCAGTCTTGTCCTTTTTCCCTCTCCTCTTTAGCCATTCACGCATCTTTTCATCCTACATAGTTGTGTTTATCTTTATACTATATACCTCTTTACTTCTGCATACATTCTCTTTGGTTTGAAGCTGGCACAGTACTTAACAGTAGAATATCTTTGGCTTCCCTCTGACAATCATGCCTCCATCCTTGCTACCCTCCTTGTTGCTTCATAACCTGGGTTGTGAGTAACTGAATCCACTTTCCCTTCTTCCCTTTCCCCTCCCCCCCCTCTCCTCCCTGATGAAGGAACAAAGTTCCGAAAGCTAGGAATGTAAATTTTCTGTTCTGTTTGTGTATCTATCGGCTGTACTGAGCTGAGGTAAGTACTGGCCAGCCCCTCTATCTCTTTGTTAGTAATAGATCTATTAAGAAAGAAGAGGGTACTGCCACTAGTAATACTGTAGGGTACATGATTAAAAAGAATACCACTTTTGCTAATGATGTACGATGTAATTCAGCCTTTCCCAACACACTATTACCACAAATTAAACCTTAAAAGACGCCGTTTTGAAGGCTCTTTCATGTTCACCTCAAAAATAGCAAAAATTTATAGCCTATATGGTGAAATAAACAGAAAACTGCTGGATTACAGCATCTTGTATGTTTGCTTCCCAGCTGTAGCCAATAGCTGGATAGCATGGTGACGTCATACTAATGCAGTGGCTTCTTGCATAGAGAGTGATAAACAGCAAGCTTAATAGGCGGCTTGTTCCAAAATATGGCTGATGTGATTGAGGTACAGCAAATGGAGTGACCGCAGCTTCCACTTTGATTTAATTTATATCTCCTGCACTCTTCACTACCGTGCGTTAATTTTACTTACAACAGTTCTGCTCGGAGCCTCTAGATAGAATCTGCAACATATTGTGCCTCTACTGACTAAGCCATCATATGCTACTCCATTTGCTCCTTGTGATAACGTTATTAACAGGTCGTGTTCAGTGAACAGTTGTGCAATGGCTTGTTGTCTTTGTTGCAGTCCTCAATGGGGTTTTAATATCTCGTGATGGGAGACAAATTGTTATAAACATAATGGATTGTTGGGCCAGAGAAACACAGGCTAAGTGTTATTTCATATTCGCTGGTATAAATAAGTAACACATGTGAAGCAAAACTTCGGTGCATATACGTCCTTCCATGAAACCTGCTATGTTTACACTGCAACAAGCGAGCAGTTTGAAGTGCAAATGGCACGTGTTGACAGTACAGCAGAACGCTCCAGTTCGACCAGTCAGCACAATGAACAAGAAAAAGTTTACAAGCAATATTCTAGAAGTCACTGCATTCGCATCACCAGTGTGTGCTGCACTGCCACCGGCTACAGAAGGGTCTAAGGCTTCCATTCAGTCCTTTATTGCAGAGTCTAGCGCTGCAGTTGAAGATAGCAAAACGAAAGCTAAAGTTTCACATTTCACGTTCAAGAAATCAATCACACATGACAATTGTCCAAACATGCCATCATTTGACCATCGGACAGACTCCCTTGTGGATAACATAGTAATAAGCATACCTGGAGTAGAGAAACATCTGAAAGAAAATCATCGTGTCCGGACATAATCCCAGTTCAATTTTACAAAGAATACCTATGGCATTGGCACCTAACCTAGCGATGCGAAAATAGCGCAGGTGACTCCAGTATACAAGAAGGACTCGCAAAATTACAGATCAATATCCCTAGCTTCTGTTTGCTGCAGAATCCTTGAACAAATTATCTGTTCAAATACAATAAACTTTCTTGAGACTAAGAAGTTTATGTCCATGAACCAGCATGGTTTTAGAAAGCATCGCTTGTGCGAAACTCAGCTTACTCTTTTCTCAGATACAGTGGGAACCATGGATGAAGGGCAACAGGCAGATTCCATAGTTCTAGACTTTTGTAAAGCATTTGACACGGTGCCCCATTACAGGTGTTAATGAAGGTACAAGCACATGGAAATAATGAAGGTACAAGCACATGGAAAAGGTTCACAGGTATGAGAGTCACTTTAAGACTTTTTAAGTAATAGGACCCAGTATCTCTTGAAATTTTCCTGGCGTATCGAATTTTCCACAAGATTTCGGGATTGCAGCCGGATCTCATCGACTTCTTTCCACGATATTTCGGTTGACAACCTTACAGCCATCTTCAGGCGAGTGTTTGGCACTGGAGATTGCTAGTGCAAGTCGCTCTATTTATACGTAAAAGTGCCGCAGGCGCAAGTTACCGTAGCATGCGCGCCACCTGTCGATTCCAAGGCCCTCTACAATATTACTGCATCTATGGAGCGCAAACGAATGCGTGAAAAAAGTAAAACATGCACGCAGACGTGTCCAAAACAATAAAATGCAAAATTTCAAAACTAAAATTACTTGTCGCTCGACATGTCAGAAGCCATAAAAAGTTTTCTTTTGGTTGAAATTAAAGAAATCAAACGGGTCCCAGGTCTTATTCAATAAAAAGCCGCCATCATGATTAATGAGATTTTCCACTAAACGTATTTCCACGGATTCCTTCACAACTGAATCCCAGAAGGATCTCGATGGGGCCAAGATTTTCGTGGCTGAATAATCCATAGTATGTCCTGTGGAAATACAATGTTCGGCTATGGCCGACTTACTGGGCTGTAAAAGGCGAGTGTGGCGCTCATGTTCAATGCAGCGGTCGTGTACTGTGCGTGTGGTTTGACCAATGTAGGCTGTCCCACACTCGCAAGGTATTTTGTAAATTCCAGCCTTCCGTAATCCCAGATCATCCTTGGCTGAGCCCAGAAGAGCACGAGTCTTTGTAGGTGGCCGGAAGATTGCTTTCACACGATGTTTCTTTAAAATTCTGCCTACTTTCGATGAAATGTTCCCAACGTATGGGAGAAATGCTCTGGACTTAAACACCTCCTTCTCCTCTTGATCTTGTGGGTGGTCACGTGTTTTCCTCCTTAAAGCAGTACTGACCTGAGGTGCAGAATATCCATTATGTTGAAATACCGATTTCAAGTGCTCTAATTCGTCTGCAAGGCTGTCTTTATCAGACACGACATGTGCCCTATGCACCAATGTTCGAAGGACGCCCATAGTTTGTGACGGGTGATGACAGCTTGACGCCTGCAGGTACAGATCCATATGCGTGGGTTTTCTATAGACAGAATGCCCCAATGACCCATCCATCCTGCGTTTAACCATGACGTCCAGAAATGGTAGGCAACCATCCTTTTCAACTTCCATCGTAAACTGAAGGTTTGTGTGGATGGAATTCAGATGATGTAAAAACCGTGAAAGTTCTTCTTCACCGTGAGGCCACACTACAAAGGTATCGTCCACGTACCGCCAGAAGATTGTTGGTTTCAACATTGCCGAATCGAGAGCCCTCTCCTCAAAGTCTTCCATATAAAAGTTTGCTACCAGAGGGGACAGAGGACTGCCCATGCCAACACCGTCAAGTTGCTCAAAATATTCATTATTAAATAGAAAGTAAGTAGAGGACAGGGCATGGTGAAACAGCTCCATTATATCGGCCATAAACTTATTGCCGATAAGTGACAATGAATCCAAAAGAGGGACCCTCGTGAAGAGTGAAACGACATCGAAACTTACTAACAAGTCCGAATCCTTCAGCTGTAGTGTTCTCAGTCTATTGATAAAGTCCGCAGAGTTTCACCATATAATATAAACATGACACGATACATATATTCTTCCGCGTTTGCTGTTGTCTCACTCTAGTTTCGTAGTTTATTGGGCAGACAGGATTTAAATGAGATAGCAGCAAACACAAAAGAATACATGGCAAAATGTTTATATTCTTATTAGTCTTATGGTGAAGAGAATACTGCATGTGATTCACATTTCATCAGGGTCCTACTAGCAACCATCTCTTCTCACAGGTAGGAAAAAATTCAGAACGTAGAGTTGGCCATATTGACAAACATCCCAAACAGTCTTGCCAGTCGGCTTTTCGAAGTACATTGAAATTCTGCTACATTCGATATGAACAATACGGAATTTGTATTTACTTCGTTGGATAAAGTATGAATATGCAGCGGTCGAAACTCGGGGCGGAGAAAAAAAAAGCTCATCTTCCACCTTTTTTTTAAATTTATTTACTGACGCAGAGGTTTTGGCGCCAGTATTTATCTTTGTGCCTACAAAGCATGCCTCTGACGCGCTACATATATTCGACGGCAGGAGTTAGTTGTGGCGGCACCTACCAACATTTTTCAGAACTTCCGCTTGCTTTGCACTCGATTCTAAGCCGCAGGCGGTTTTTCGGATTTAAAAAAATGGAAAAAAAAAAGTGTGGCTTAGATTCGAGTAAATACGGTAGCCCATCCAGTACCTCCACAGAGAAAAGAGAATATAGCATTTTCAGTTGTCAAACGACTTCTAAAGCCGAACTGTACATTTGGTAGCAAATCGTGTGATATAAAATGATCAATTAACCTTACATACACAGCCTTTTCGATAACTTTTGCAAACACTGATGGCATAGAAATGGGTCTAAAATTGTCTACATTATCCCTTTCTCATTTTTTTAAAAAGCGGCTTTACTACTGAGTACTTTAATCGCTCCGGAAACTGACCCTTCCTAAAGGAAAAATTACAAATATGGCTAAATACAGGGCTAACATGTGCAGCACAGTACTTTAATATTCTACTAGACACTCCATCATAACCATGAGAGTCCTTAGTCTTCAGTGATTTGATTATTGTATCAATCTCCCTCTTGTCTGTATCACAGAGGAGTATTTCAGACGTCAATCTCGGAAAGGCATTTGCTATGAAATTTATACGATTTCCTGTAGATACTAAATTTTTATTTTGTTCACCAGCAATGCTCAGAAAATGGTTGTTAAATACTGTACATATATCTGATTTATCAGTAACAGAAATATCATTACTGCAAACTGACTATATCGTCAACCTTGTGCTGCTGACCAGACACTTACTTCACAACTGACCATATGGCTTTAATTTTACCCTGTGAATTAGCTATTCTATTTGCATACCACATACTTTTTGCCTTGCTAATAACGTTTTTAAGCACCTTACAATACTGTTTGTAATGGGCTACTGTAGCTTGATTGTGACTACTTCTAACATTTTGATATAATTCCCGCTTTGTTCTACATGATATCCTTATCCCAGTAGTCAGCCAACCAGGCTGTCCATTACTGCTAGTACCCCGTTTAGAATGTTCTTATGGAAAGCAACTCTCAAGGAGCATGAGAAATGTGTTATGGAAAGCATTGTATTTATCATCTATATTATCGGCACTATAAACATCTTTCCACTCTTGTTCCTTGACAAGTTTTGAAAAACACTCTACTGCTGTTGGATTATCTTTCCTATGTAGTTTGTAATTAAATACATTGGTTTGAGTATAAAAACCTTTTAGTGTTAAAATTTGTGCATCATGGTCAGAAAGGCCATTCACCCTTTTACTAACAGAATGCCCACCTAGTAATGAAGAATGAATAAAAATATTGTTTATGACTGTGCTACTGTTCCCCTGCACCCTAGTTGGAAAAAACCACAGTCTGCATCAGATCATATGAATTTAGGAGATCTACCAACATCCTTTCTCTTGCACAATCGTGTACAAAATTAATATTGAAGTCACCACATATAACTACTTTCTGGTACTTCCTACAAAGTGAATCAAGAACCCTCTCTAGCTTAAGCAAAAATGCTCTGGAAATCGGAGTTAGGGGACCTATAAACAACAGCAATTAGAAGTTTAGTTTCACTAAATTCAACTAATGCTGCACAACTTTCAAATATCTGTTCAGTGCAGTGTCGTGATATGTCTATGGTCTCAAATGAAATACTGTTTTTTTTTTTTTAAGGTACAGAACCACTCCCCCAACCCGCAAGGCACTCCTTGAGAAACAGCCAGCTAATCTGTAGCCTCGTAAAGGAAGCCTCTGAATTATCAAATTATTTAAGTGGTGCTCAGATATACCAATAATTTCAGAGTTAGCATCTATTGGCAGTTCACTAACTTTATCTCTAATGCCTCTTATTTTGATGAAAAATGCTAATTCCTTCTCTACTTGGAAACATTACATCCTCTGGAGGTGAGCCCTTAGTTGGAGGCACTTCCTAAATTCATATGATCTAATGCAAACTGTGTTTTTTCCGACTAGGGTGCAGGGGAACAGTAGTACAGTCATAGACAGTATTTTTATTAATTCTTCATTACTAGATGGGCATTCTGTTAGTAAAAGGATGAATGGCCTTTCAGACCAGGATGCACAAATTTTAACACTAAAAGGCTTTTGTACTCAAACCAATGTCATATATAATTACAAATTATATAGGAAAGTTAATCCAACAACAATAGAGAGTTTTTTAAAACTTGTCAAGGAACAAGAGTGGCAAGATGTTTATAGTGCCGATAATATAGATGATAAATACAATGCTTTCCATAACACATTTCTCTGAGAGCTGTATTTAGCCATATTTGTAATTTTTCCTTTAGGAATGGTCAGTTTCCTGAGCGATTAAAGTACTCAGTAGTGAAGCTGCTTTATAAAAAGGGAGAAAGTGATAATGTAGATAACTTTAGACCCATTTCTATGCCATCAGTGTTTGCAAAAGTTATCGAAAAGGCTGTGTATGTAAGGTTAATTGATCATTTTATATCACACGATTTGCTATCAAATTTACAGTTCGGTTTTAGAAGTCGTTTAACAACTGAAAATGCTATATTCTCTTCTCTCTGCGAGGTACTGGATGGGCTAAACAAAAAGTTTCGAACGCTTGGCGTATTCTTTGATTTAACTAAGATATTTGACTTTGTTGATCTCACAATATTGCTCCAGAAGTTGGACCATTACGGAATAAGGGGAGTAGCTCACAATTGGTTCACCTCTTACTTTAGCAACAGGCAGCAAAAGGTCATTATTCACAATGTTGATAATGGCTGTGATGTGGGATCTGAGTGGGGTACTGCCAAGTGAGGGCGGGGGGTGGGGGGTGCCTCAGGGATCTAGTATTACGGGTAACTCTAAAATATTTCTGTTTGCTGATGACACTAGCTTGGTAGTAAAGGATGTTGTGTGCAACATTTGCTTGGTTTCAAATAGTGCAGTATATGACCTAAGTTCATGGCTTGTAGGAAATAAACTAATGCTATATCACAGTAAGACTCAGTTTTTACAGTTTCTAACACACAATTCAACATAACCTGACATTTTCATTTCACAGAACGGGCATATGATTAGTGAAACTGAACAGTTCAGTTCAAATTTCTAGGTGCTCATATAGATAGTAAGCTGTTGTGGAAAGCCCACATTCAGAATCTTGTTCAAAGACTTAATACTGCCATTTTTACTATTCGAAGGGTATCAAAAGTGAGTGATACTTTGACACTTAAATTAGTCTACTTTGCTCATTTTCATTCACTTATGTCATATGGTATTATGTTTTGGGGTAATTCATCCCATTCTACAAGAATATTTTTGGCTCAGAAACGGGCGGTTCGTGCAATAAGTGGCGTGAGTTCACGAACCTCTTGTCGCCCTCTGTTCACGAGTCTGGGTATTTTGACATTGGCCTCTCAATATGTATATTCCTTATTGTCGTTTCTTGTTACCAAGATTAGTTTATTCCAAAGAATAAGCAGCTTTCACTCGGTTAATACTCGGCAGAAATCAAACCTCCATTTGGATCGGACTTCCTTAACTCTAGTGCAAAAAGGTGTACAGTATAGTGCTGCATCCATTTTCAATAAGCAGCCACTCAAATTGAAAAATCTTAGCAGTAATCCACATGTTTTCAAATCCAAACTGAAGAGTTTCCTCATGGGTCACTCCTTCTATTCTGTCAAGGAGTTCCTTGAAAAATCAAGCTGATTCTTGTTGTACTGTTGATTGCGGTGACTTAAACATACAGCTTGACTTTTTCGGGTTCATAAACATTTTGTTTTCATCTTTTACTACTTTTACGTCGTAATTTCATGTACTGACACGTTCCATGACCTTAGAGATTTGCTCCTCAATCTGGTTCTATGGAACTTGACGTGTAAATCAAATAAAATAAATAATAAATTCTTTTAATTTATTCTTCATGTGATGCCACAATGATCTTTCACTTCTCTGACACCAAATTTTCTGTTTCACAATTGTTTGCAGCCTCTGCTTCACAAATCACCATTAACTTAAAATTAGATTTGATTTGTCTGTGAGAACCAGTTGGGAACTGAACACTGAGATCCACACTTCTCAATTGAGTCATGGCTCTAATTTGCATCTACAATTTACGGTTCTTACAACGCAGACAATACAAGCATACTGAATGAAAACAACAGTGTTCGCTGCTTCCTACAGGTAAATCATCATCAGAAACTGTCCAACTTTAACACTAGCCAACCTTGAAAGTCAATAGCACTGCAGAACAGTTGGCAGCTTTAATGGCCCCACACATGACTGATAGAAATCTTGACATATTGGAAATAAGCCAAATATTTTCGACAAGTACGAGAATAAACATTGTTGCTCCCTGTGAGCTGTGCCACTGGGTTCCTCAGCAACCACAATTAGTGAAGTCATAGTTTTCCTTTCTACAATATTGTTTGCAAATAAATCTTGAGACAGTAACTTCAGTTGTGGGGCTATATATTGTACTTAGTTGCTATATAAACCATAAACACAAATTATTTCAAGTTGTCCTCTGCAACTACAAGAAAACGCCTATTTTGTCACCAAACACATTTCCTTTTATTCAAATAAAACATTATCAGTGATCTGCAATGAAACAATTTTGCTTGCTTTTTAGAACAAAAATAGTTTGTTGTAAAATATACTGATTTCACATAAGGTAGTTTAAGTCTGATTTTCACTCATGCCAGGAAACATCGTCTGCGTGCACATTTATGAGGTACTGGTTTGTTTGGCACAGTTGATTCCAACTTACCTACTCCCCCCCCCCCCCCCCCCCCCAATTTCTTTGTGGTGCTGCATTGGTTTTTTTTTTACTTCAAGAAATACACAGTTTTGCAAAGCAATGTGAGGTTAGGCCAGATGATATCACGTGTCCTGTGATTTTCTGCTAAAGAGGAGGAGCAGGAGGACTGAATTGAGCCAGACAGCTGCCAACTTGTTTCATTGTTTACAAAGCCAACACATGCCATACTTGTTAGCTGACACATCACACCTTTGAACTTAGTTCTTTCAATCTGTGCTCGGAAAATCATATTCAGATTGGTTGTTGCTGCCGCCAGTGTGCCACAGCAAAATGTTTTCACATAGTTGTGTACATAAGCAATTCACCATCTGGCACTGTTGGCAGCTCATTTAAATGACATTGACTACTGCAGGCAAAACCACATTCTGGTCCTCTCATGGGAATCTTCGCTTAGGTGCAGCTGACATCCACATGACTAATGTTAAGTAGTTTTAATCAGAGCGCACTGCAAAATATTTCATATATGACCTGTTTTCCTTTCCTTCATCCTCCTCCTCCTCCCGCCCCTCCTCTTTAGCAGGCAGTACCCACTTATCATACTGGACACAAACTCTAAGAACTTCAATAGGAAAATTACAAATGAATTTTACAAAACAGTAGTTGAGTAGGAGCAAATTTAAGAGAACACTAAGCGTCACTGAAGACTAACTTCTTTCACAATGGAGATCAAAAGACAGAAGAATAATTTTAGAGGAAAGAAAAGGCATTTACCTGAGAAACAGATGACTTCCGTGAATCACCAGAACATACAAGGACAGCTCAAACAAATGACAGTATTAGTAAGTTTACACTCACACACACACACACACACACACACACACACACACACACACACACACACAAATCCACCTTCCCTTTCCTTTTTTTCAATTGGCCTTTTAAAATCATGAACCAGAACATACTGTCCCAAGGATTAGGCAGTGGAAACCTGGTGGCACAACTCATACACTCTGGTGTACAGGAAACATAAAAACCAGTATTGTGTGCATTCAAGCTTCAGTAATTTATTCGTTTTAAAAGGTTTCTAGGAATACTTATGGGGAACTATTGTAATGAATAATATTATGAGAAAGACCAGCTGCTACTCACCATAAAGATGACATGCTGAGATTCAGACACGTACAACAAAAAGACTTTACATATTCAGCTTTTGGCCAATGTCTTTTTCAGAAAGGAACACACACACACACACACACACACACACACACACACACACACACACACACACACACCGCAGTTACATCCTGGACAGAGAGAGTGGCCGTGTGCATGATGTGTATTTTTTCCTTCTAGAAGAATGCTTTGGCTGAAAGGTCAGCATTTAAAACATTTTTCTGTTGCACCTGTCCCCAACTCAATATAATGAATAATCTTAAGAAGAAATAGGTTGTTCAAACAAACCTCCATTGTATGTTGTTTTTTGACTTCTTTTCCAGAATTCCAATGCCTTCAAGCACATTAGTGATGTCATATATCCTCCTCTTCTGGACATCCAAAGATTCTGATGCTTTATTGAGATCAACAACACCATTTGGTGAAGACTGGAGTAAATTTAAGAATTTTTTTGTCAGTAGGCCAAGGGATGTATCATATCGCGTTCGTTCTACATTTTTCCCTGAAAGAGTAGAAATTGCAGTTCTTTCATTTTTAAAGCATCTGATCAATGGCACTTGGTATGCCAGCATTTACATGATCGAACCAAACTACACAGTAAATTAAAAACTTTCAAGTATTAATAAAATACAAAACAGACTTAAAACAACAAAACAAATTTATGATGCTGGATGGAGAAGCAGAAATACAAGACAAATTATGGCTGTGAGCCTGCTGCGGCAGAAGATGTTGAATGCTCAGCTGAAGGTTTAAGATATCTGACAGGTTATATACTACATTCGTGCTACTGAATATGGAAGCGCACTGGGGACATAATCAAGCTTTTAAGCAATTTTCACAAACACTGTGCAACTAATATTCTTGAGCTCTCTTCTCCCTAGTTCTGAATTTGTAAAAGTCAAAAGTTGGAACAACTCGTGCTACTATAGTTCAATTCTTTTATCTTGGCAGTTCGCGCATGCCTGCCCAGACGCAGGAGATTGCTGCGTTGCCAGTTGCACACGACGCACGCGCCAAGGGAAGCAGCGCCATAGTATAGCATAGTTCGCAAACTTACGTTTAGGAGGGAACGCGCAGTTCATGAAGTAAAGCCACCACGGCCGCATTAACCCTTTCGCTGCTACAGAGACGTGCTCCCCGCATTCCGCACTGTGCGCGATTGTGTCACTGCACTGCTTGCCTGTGCTGACACATGGTGTTCCGACTGCTTTGACACTCTCATCATTCGATTCCACAAAAACTATTTGGCCCAAAAATTAGATTTTTACACCTCTTCTTGACTGATACCTTCCCCCATAAATGACTTAATTTTGTTTCGATGTTCAACCCAGTTATTATGCACTATCCAATATAGTAAACCATTGTACGAAATTTTGAAGAGTTTGCAGAGGTAAAAGTCCATAGAGTATACTTTCCATATGGTCGATTTTAGTTGCCACAATGTTGAGAATGAAATGTGGACAATATACCTAAATTTCATATAAAATTTACTGTATAACAATATCTCATTTAATTTAAGTACCACATAGGTGTCGTATGTAATACTGAGAAATATTCCGTCTTTCGCGACTGTAACAAAAGTCTTATTTACACCGAGGACGTTTGGCTTTATTTTAAGCACTTCAATCAATCAAAAGGAAGTAGACAAAATACATTAAACAAAACTGTGGACTTACAAAACCATTAGGACTTGAATATACCGTCTATCAGTGAAGTGCTCTGAGCTATGTCAAATATAATTTTTGTGTGTGGCACACACAAACAGCATTTATTTGCTAAAACACTGATCAGCCGACACAAACGTTGAATATTGTGTTACCGCAGCACAAAACTACAAAAGGTGACTTGGCAATGAAGGAGACAAAATACTGTCCACTGAAGATGCTTCAAAAGAGAGAAACACGTCTTGTCTAAATAAGTTGCTTATTACAGTTGCAGAAGAGGAATAGTGTATGTGCCATACCTTTCACTGATTGAAGTGGTTTAAAATAATGCCAAACACGCCTGGTGTAAATAAAACTTTTATTAGTTGCGAAAGACGGAATATTTCTCAATATTACATACGACACCTATGTGGTACTTAAATTAAATGAGATATTGTTATACAGTAAATTTTATATGAAATTTAGGTATATTGTCCACATTTCATTCTCAACATTGTGGCAACTAAAATCGACCATACGGAAAGTATGCGCTATGGACTTTTACCTCTGCAAACTCTTCAAAATTTCGTGCAATGGTTTACTACATTTAATGCTGCACAATAACTGGGTTGAACATCGAAACAAAATTAAGTCATTTATGGGGGAAGGTATCAGTCAAGAAGATGTGTAAAAATCTAATTTTTGGGCCAAATAGTTTTTGTGAAATCGAATGATAAGTGTGTCAAAGCAGTGGGAACACCATGTGTCTGCACAGGCGAGCAGTGCAGTGATGACAAAATCGTGCACAGCGCAGAATGCGGGGAGCACATGAATGCAGCAGCGAAAGGGTTAATGAAGAGATAGAGCACTAGAAATTTCAAAAAATCGCATTCAAACGAATAAAATTCGTAAAGTAAGACACTTCGATGTTGTTTTTAAATAAAGAAAATATTAAGCACCGCCCAAGGTTTGAACTCATCACCTTTCGCTTACTAACCCAATGCCTTAACTGTTACGCTAACGCAACTCGTCTTACAATGTAACTCCATGAGGGGACTAATAGGTCACGCAAAATACTGAAACACTGTTGGTATGACTATGAATTACTCACACTTCGTCGAAGTACAATAGGAAATAAACAATTACCTCTGTTCTTTATTGCGAAAAAGCAGTTCGTGAGATTGATACAAACACCTTTCCTTGCTATCACCTGAATTATGAGTCTTATTGCTTGTTTGGTTTAATTAATTAACAGAATATGAAGCAATTGGTATAAAGAATGCTTTTTCCAAGTTTTCTATATAAGAAAGCCTGCTATCAAGACATTACTTTTGTTCTATTACTTTATTTATGACTGAATGTTTCTAAAACTGGAGACACTCGTCCGTGCTCTGCTCTGCAGTCGAGATCTGGCAACGTCGTTCTCTGTTCATTGGCTGATAGTTTTGTGACGGCAGATGCGCAGAACGAACCTAAACTCGGCCGCCAACATAAATGACGCGCACTTTAGCTATTTGTCACCTAACACTGTTTGTAGAAGTAACTATACTGTATATAGTGAGGTTTGTAGCTGTATAATTGAATAAAATATTGGGCTGAGCAAAAATAGTTCAGTATTAGTCTGAACAGAAAGACAGTTGGCAACAACAAACAAGCTACGGTAGAGCATCTTCTGAATAATACACGTGAACTACTTTCAATTGTTACAGATGTGGGACCTTTTTTGAAAACAGTACAAACTACATGGGAACTGCTAGTAATAAGTTTGTTAAAAATAAATTAAACAATTTAGAAAGGCATTCACTTTGGTTTGCAGGGAGACGTTATCAAGTGGTGTATGGTATACAGTTTTTCCAAGAGTAACAATTTCTGAAGTGGTCATTTTTCGGGAACTAATAGGAAGCCCAATCATTCTAAATACAATCTTAATGGTCACACACTTTTGGCGCTTCTTTTGGAATATGTCTCTCAACTTTGTTAAACTTTTTATTTACACATATAAACTTTCGGATGAATTAATGAACTAGAAAACCAGACAAAACATTTTAGTAGAAGAAACTGGAAAACTATAACACAGAATATTTTTATTTATTTATTTTCAAAAGCACAAACTACCAACATGTCAATGAAACGTAAAACTTGCATACGTGCTTAAAAAGGAATTTCCCAACATTTACATTTTCCCACAACTTTTTTAAGTCCTCTGAAAAGTATAAAATACAATATCACTGTAGTCGTAAAATATGTATAACACTTATTACAGCATCATCCAAATGCATATGTAACTCCCATCCAAATGTGCCTTACAGTTTGACTCTTAGCTCCTATCAACCACTACCATTAGTGTCACTGCAAAGTGGAAGATTCAGTTTGCTTTCCCTCTTACTAAGTTATATTCTTCATTATGTACCTTTTGGTATTGGACTTCCATATGAGCAAGAACTTGAGCTGGATGCTGTCCTCAAACGAGTTTTGGAGCGAGGAGTCTTGAAACCAGCATCACTTGCTGGTGATGTTTCCAGATTTAAGCGCCGTTTAACATTCTGAAAATAAGATAATCCAGAAAATAAGATAATCCATCATAATGACCTAGATAAACAAACACATAACAAAGAAGTAAAAATTTACAATTACTTACGTATTATTTTTCTGGATCAAAACCCTAGCCTTGAAAAGAAAGAAAAATAGTACATTAGGTCCTGTGGGACCATCAGAGCCAAACTACTCAGTCAAGGTATAAGTTATTACATGTTCCTTATCAAGAGCAATGCGGAAAGAAAAGACTTGCGATATTAAGTCCATTAAGAAACAGTTTATGGCGAAAGAAATCAAGAACTGTAACACACACCTACATAGAATAAATAATGTGTGCAACAAGAAAGCCTTCAGCACATACCTGAAAATACAGGGCTCGTCAGAAATATATAACACTTTTGCTGGAAGCTTACCAAAAATGGAACTTTCAGAGGAGTTCACACCATAGTGCACAGTGGACAAGTGCCTAGTTCCCAATAGTGAAAACCAAAAATTGTTTTGAGTTTGGCAACATTGTTGCTGTCCTTACTCCAAAGACTGATTTGATGCAACTGTACGCATTAGTCTATCCTCACATTCACTATCTCTGTGTAACTACTACAACCTGCTTGTACTTGAACCTGCTTTATGCATTCAATCCTTCGTCTCCCTCTGCTGTATTTACCTGCCATTACCAAACTAACAATTCCTTCATGCTGCAGGAATATTCTTATTAACTGATACCTATTTTTAGTCAAGCTATGCTGTAATTTTTCTCCCCACAGCTGATTTACTACTTCCTCATTAGATACCACATCTACTTATATAATCAGCAGCTTTCTTCTGTAGCACCACATTTGAAAAGCTTCTCTTCTTGTCTGGACTGTTTATCATCCATGTTCCACTTCCATACAAGGTTACACTCCAGACAAATTTTCAGTTTTTCTTCAAATGAGGAGAGAATTACAGGTGGTGACGTCTTTGTCAACATTAAGTTAGTTTTCTATTGTCATATATTGCTATAAACAAACTTCCATGTTCTCGTACAGGAAGAAAAGAGTACGAGTTGCAGTGAGACAAAGAAAACACTATATGGTAGCACACAATTTTGTAATCAGCAATCATTTTTGTACACAAAATTGGGAGCAAATTCCCAGAACTAGTAAGGGACACTCCTAAAAGGAAAGAACAATTTGAGGAGAGCATCAATTCAATCAAGATTTTAACATAAAACTTGGCTATTTTTTCCACAATTTTCTTTCTTCCAAAACCACTAGCCCAGAAAATTACACAGGAGTTGCTGGAAAGTAAGGGGGAGGCGCTAGTGGAATTGAAGCTGGGAAAGAGGACCATGAGTAATGTTTGGGAAGCACGATTATAGCAGTCTCTGTGTGACTCTTCATCTGTCAGTTTCTGTTGTAAGGAAGTTTCACAATAAAAACTCTCCAGTACAGAGTTAAAGATTCTTTCTACAGTAAGGACATTACTTGTAATTTCAAAAACTGAAAATAGCTCTGGAGTACCATTTCAAGCGAATGTTCCCGATGAGTATTCACTACTGAAATCCAGACGTTTCATTCTCATAAATGCTTGCTATGGAACACTCCATTACATCATGCTAATAATTAATGGTGAGAAAGGATATAATAAAAACTGAATATAGTTGGCGAAGTGGCCAGTAGCCATACGTTACTACAACACAAATTAAATTACCTTTTTTCCACTCACTTTCACTCAAACTGTGGCCAATGAGGTGAAATAAGTAACACTTCTGGCTTAGATATGTTACAAGAAACAAACAATTTTACCAGCAAAATTGTGTGTAATATTGAGTTCCACAGCCTTTTCAAATTGAGCAAGCTGAATAACGCTTAACTTCCTTCAACTACTACTGAATAACTGAATCAAATTGACAGGAACTTTCATGTGGCAGGGTGCAAGCATTGGAAAACAGAGCCAAAGGTTTGCATTTTGATTTAGAAACAAATTTAAACTGTAAACAGCTCCACCCAAATCTTAAATTATCTGGGTCTGATATGTTCACATGTTCTTTAATATGGTTATCACCTCAGAAAATGGGTATACCAGCAGCATAATTTGGAGGATGAAAAAGACTGCTATACAACTCTTATTAGTAAGATCAAACATTATGTCGAAACCCAACTAGTGCTGCCACCAAGCAATTTATCACCAATCTCTTAGTAACTGAAGTGCCTCCCACTCTCCACCCCCCCCCCCCCCCCACACACACACACACACACACACACACACACACACACACACACACACACACACACACACACACACAGAGAGAGAGAGAGAGAGAGAGAGAGAGAGAGAGAGAGAAAACCACGACAATAGTTAAATCATCAGCTGCCTGTTTACTGTGCACAAACTCCCTTCAAAATGATGAATGTTTCAAACAAACCTGCATACTAGTGTCTATTCAGACTCAAACTCACCTCACTCCTGGGTGGTGGAACTGCAGGGCACCTTATTATCTGGTTCTGTGGTGTCTGACCATATTCATGATCAAGCAGATGATATGAAGTTGGTGTAACAACTGTCACCTCTTCTGCAGTTGTGATATCAACATAATGCTGCTCACCTGTGTATTGGAAGCAAAGTTATAATGTATCAAAAATTAACAGCACATTAATTTGGAACATGCAAAGTCAGCAAGTAGTAGAACCCCTCCCCCCCCTTTCCCCACACACACCACGACCCACACAAAACCACTACCATCACTCGAAAATAAATAATTTACAGAGATGAGTGTTGTTCAGAGCTTATCATACCCAGTTTAGCTTCTGGTGTGCTGATATTTCGGGTCCCATTATTAGTCAATGCAGCAGGCCTTCTCCCACGAGGCATGCCGCTAGTGGCACACTATCCTGAAAATTCCAGAACAATTTTTATCAATAACAAACTACTGATTTGAGAAGCAAGGTGGCAGGGGACAAAACATATGATACATGAACAATCATTTGAAGTTATAAAATTAGAGCTGACAAGACACTTTTCCATGTAACGAACAATGACCTTTGGTTTCTGTTGACACATTACCACTATCAGAATGTAAGTCATTAATGATGGTTGAAACTTCAGCCTCTAAGTAGACAGTACCAAGGTTGGAGAAGTAAAAGTACAACACTGAATGAAAATTCAGTAACGCAATACAGCCTCTTGGCAAATATATTAATAGCAAGACATTAAAATTGGGAACTGTTTGTGATTATACCCCAGTAGACCAAATTCCTATCTTGGCTGTTGGCAATATGAACTTTGTCGGGAAGCCACCAAATTTAATCAACAGCACAGCACATACATAATCATGCACGTAATACAAGTATAATATAACTTTGCATTCCAAGTGTGAGCTGGTCACAGCAACTGTAACAGATTCCATCTATTGTGGAATTCTCACGCCCTCCACGTAAGAGTGTCAAGTGACACTGTATGTATACATACCAGAGGGGGTGATAGTATTCCTCTCGGGTGTGCAGCCGGATCATAACGTCTTCATGACAATATTTCCAAGGTCCAACTGGCCGCCATCTTCAGGTGCGAGTGCTGGTGCACGATCTCGCCGGAACTGTCTTCCCAGCGCACGCCTATATAGGCCGCAGAAGGCCCACAACGCGTGCGCGAGAAGGTGCCGTTTTGCCAGTGGTGGAAACAGGCGAAATCGAGATATCGCTAACAAAAATTTAAAAATTTTATTCCGACGATCGAAACACAGACCGTTGTTTTTTAATGTCTGATAACACCGGGTCCCAAGTCTTACTTAAAGGATAACCATTGTCTCATTAATAAGATCTTGAGATAAACGAATCTCTATGGATTCTTTTAAAACACAGTCCCAATAGCGAGATGTAGGGGCAACCATTTGTGTCTCGTCATACAGCATTCTGTGTCCCTCGGTGAGACAGTGCTCCGCCACTGCAAATTTCTCAGGTTGGAGCAACCGTGTGTGCCGCTGGTGCTCAACACATCGGGTCCTGAATGGTCAGGATTGTTTGACCAATATAAGCCTTCCCACAGTGGCAAGGGATCTTGTAAACACCTCAAACCCAAGTCATCCTTAACAGAGCCAAGAAGCGCTCTAATCTTGGCTGGAGGACAAAAAATACTTTTGAAATGAACAGATGCTAAATACATACTTTTTATTCAATGACAAATATTTTGAACAGACGGACAGAGTCGCTATGGGGTGCCCATTGTCCCCAATAGTTGCCAATCTTTTTATGGAAGATTTTGAGGACATGGCGCTGAAGACGGCGTCCTTAAAACCAACCTGTTTATGGAGGTACGTTGAAGATGCGTTTATGCTGTGGCCTCATGGGAGAGAAGCTCTTCACCGGCTCCTAGATAATTTTAATTCCCTGCATCAAGTTTACCATAGAGGTGGAAAGTGATGGAAAGCTTCCGTTTCTTGATGTTCTGGTGTACAGAAAGGATGATGGGACACTGGGACACAGTGTTTATCGCAAGCCTATGCACACGGACCTTCACCTGCATACTTCTAGCTGTCATCCATCGTTCCAGCGTATGGGGGTCCTGTGGACGTTGGCGAGAAGAGCTTATGCCATTTCAGATGGAGAAAGCTTGACACAAGAACTGGACCATCTTAAGGTTGTGTTCAAGCAGAATGGCTATACCAATAAACAGATCTGTCGTGTTTTCCAGTTTGGACCTTCACCTGAACCACCAGAAGATACCTGCAAATCGGTGGCTTTTCTGCCTTTTGCTGGGAGCATTTCCTCGAAGATAGGAAGAATTCTGAAAAGATATAATATCAAAAGTATTTTTCGCCCGCCAGCCAAGATTAGAGCACTTCTTGGCTCTGTTAAGGATGACTTGGGTTTGAGGTGTGTACAAGATCCCTTGCCACTGTGGGAAGGCTTATATTGGTCAGACAATCCTGACCATTCAGGACCCGATGTGTTGAGCACCAGCGGCACACACGGTTGCTCCAGCCTGAGAAATTTGCAGTGGCGGAGCACTGTCTCACCGAGGGACACAGAATGCTGTATGACGAGACACAAATGGTTGCCCCTGCATCTCGCTATAGGGACTGTGTTTTAAAAGAATCCATAGAGGTTCGTTTATCTCAAGATCTTATTAATGAGACAATGGTTATCCTTTAAGTAAGACTTGGGACCCTGTGTTATCAGACATTAAAAAACAAGTCTGTGTTTCGATCGTCGGAATAAAATTTTTAAATTTTTGATAGCGATATCTCGATTTCGCCTGTTTCCACCTCTAGCAAAACGGCACCTTCTCGCGCACACACGTTGTGGGCCTTCTGCGGCCTATATAGGCATGCACTGGGAAGACAGTTCCGGCGAGATCGTGCACCAGCACTCTCACCTGAAGATGGCGGCCAGTTGGACCGTGGAAATATTGTGTCATGAAGACGTTATGATCCGGCTGCACAACCGAGAGGAATCTTATCATTTATTACGCCAGGAAAGCCTTCATGGTCACATACCTGAGGGGTATTTAACCATCACTTAATTTCACAAGTACAAAGCCGGTCCATATACAAAATTTTTCAATCATTATTGGCCAATGTGAGAATCTAGATTCTTCTGTAAGCTATGTGTAGGGTACCCTGCAGCAATTTTCAGACATAAATGTAACCTTTGCTATAATTTGGGTTTCTATTTTTTAATACTTTGTGTGATATCTCACCCATTATATGGATAAAATTTCCTTAATCTCCAACAAATCACAAATTAAAAAACAAAAAGGCATCTGGAGTTCAGCACAGCGAATTGTGTAAATCTCTGGATAATGAGGAATATCAATACTTCTTGTCAGCTTTGACCAGTGATGTAGGAAAAGTGTGACAAACATTGTAAACAATGTGGTGACTATTATGTAACATTGGTGGCAATTTTTTCGAACTAAGAGACTATGCTACAGATCACGCTTATTTGCTTTTCCAACCCACAACCAAACCTGTCGTCCTCCAACATAAACTAGAACTCAGGCTAAGCTAGAGATCAATTTGTCATGACAACCAAGCTTTGCACTTCCACATTTGTTGGCTTTGTCAACTAACAACCAAACTGTGGAAATACAAACCAAAAGGTGGTGCCACAACAGTCATTAACATTATGTCACTGATCCAAGTCAACAACTGGTATCAAATATTCTTCTTGAACTGGGCTTAATTTTGACTGCAAGAGCATTCAGGCACTTCCCAGAGACTTTTTAACATAACAGAACAAACCAAAGATTTAAAATATCATGTATTAAATTATGGCATAACTATAATTTGCCACTGCACTGGCACCAGTGAACTTTATGATGTGTGACTAACATGATGCAATGGGCAGTAGCTTCTTCCACCAAGTACGAAATCTAATCTGGAACAAGGAATTCCCTCAAGGAATCAAATAGACCATGTATAAAATTTATCTCCTGCCAATCATGATGTATAGTCTAGAGGTGTGTGTCATAAATAAGAGAGTCAAATACAAGCATGTGAAATGAAGTTCCTTAGGTCAGCTCTACAAAAAACTAGGAGAGACTGTCAGGAATGATTATGCAAGGAGAGACCTGCAGGTGACACTGACTACAAAGGAGAGAATGAGTGCTTTGAGACTGAAGTGGTTCGGTTATGTGAAGTGAATGCACCTGACAAACTCCACACCAATATTCGGAGATGGAGGTACCATGAAGAAGACCAACTGGGCGGCCCAGAAAGAGATGGACAGACCAGGTTAAGGAAGATCTCAAGAGGAGAGGAGAAACATGGGATGTAGTGGAGGGAAAAGCTATATCAGGACAGAAACCAATGGATGCATATCGTTCACAAAGTTTCAACCAGGCCTGCTGGAAGGAAATCATGATGATTTCCGATGCACAGGAATTTTCATTCACTTCAGTAGTAACTGTTAGTAGTTAGTCCTCTGGGTAAGATTTACCTATCTTTGCGTAAGAGTGGCATTTTTACACTTGACAATTTTTTGCCTGAAACAAATCAAATTTATTTGTTAGGACCACTCACAATACGCTGCCTGAAAATACCCTAACAAATATAAACACACCAGGTTTTTTTTCCCTTTAATTCACTTCTCTGCTACACAATTGTACAGGAATTTTATGTCTGGCTTGAATATGGCTTAATATAGGCTGGTAACTCTGGTGAAAATTGAGCTATTGTTGATGATCTGGTACCATGGGAAATTAAATTTTAAGTGATAAAACAAAAAGTTTAGCACAAATTTTTTTGCTGTTTCCTAAACTTACATTCCAGTAAAATAATACGATTAATAATTTAACTTAAAACACAAATAACTGCTTGAGAAAGACTTAGGCAATGCCAAATCAATGTTTAACAGAAACTTTGATTCCTGCAGGTGTGATGAGGCTGTCAATTAACTATCCCCAGTTTTCATGTATGAGAATTATTATCCCACACTACACTGCAATTTCAAAAGATTAAGTGCAATATAAAAATTTTAAATTGCAAGCCAGATACGGTTTTGTAAAACTTATATTTTGTTGGATGGAGCCTCATTTTAAGGCTCAAATTTAGAGAAACATGAGTTAGTATGTAAATTTGTGTTCCAGTCTACAACTGCAAAAAGACATCTTCTGAACTATGTGATTACTGTTACTGTAAAGTAGGCTGTCCACAAAAGTACATCTTTTAAAACTCAGACAATAATGCCAAGCATTTTCAGAAAAAAGCTTGTACACACACACACACACACACACACACACACACACACACACACACACACGAGAGAGAGAGAGAGAGAGAGAGAGAGAGAGAGAGAGAGATATTAAAAGGAAGTAACAATGCAACAAGTAACGTGTAACAAGATCTGACCTGCAATTTTTATGCCAAAAACTCCTCAAGCTCACACTGAAGTCTGTGTTGCAATAATTATAGTCATCACATATCTTCGTTTTCTAACAAATTATTCAAGTTTTATAAACAAATTCTGCAATGTTAATGTACCTAAAAACAAGCTTCCATTACAATATGCTGCCCAATTTTGTTGCTGCACGTTAGAAGATATTTAAGGTATACGTAAAAAAAGACATACTTTCTAAGTTACAAGTATCACAGATGAATACAAAATATAACCATAAACAAGTACACTGAACTATTGCAAGAACAGAAATCTATATGCAACAAAATCGAACACGTGTGGCGTACTGAAGTGCCTGCATAGACTTTCAAGACAAGAATAGCAGTTCAAATGACTCCCAAATAATTGCACACGTCTGTATATAACAACTCTCCAATCAAGAAACTGTGGCACGCGTTTTACTTCACGTCAATATTTTAACATCTAATACGACTGCTTTTTCCCAGAAACATTCAACACGACACGTGGTTCAGTAATTAGCATCTTACAAATATCGTTATTTCTTTCTTTCCACTCGACGCTGATCGTTATTCCAAAATCTAGCATGAAACTAAACGTGTTATCCGAATATCTATCACGAAGATAGACGATGCATCATACTGTCTTAACATTTCACGTTACTTCGTTTCTCGTGCTATATGAACTACCCACTCTACTGAATGTTAACGGTTAACATTTTCAATTTTCGCATTACACACAGGACGCTTCTTTGCTTGAGAAAGGCCGATCATGTTACCAAACTCAAACTTACGAGTTCACTTACGACCCACACTACTTTACCAAAAACTGTAACTCGTTATACTTACTATTAATGAAAAGCAAAAACATCCAGCCACGGCATGAAGTATAACTGCAACTCTTCACTAAAATTTTAAAATGTTACATGATCACAAAAAAAGGATGCAATGATGCCGAGCATTTGAAGGTGTAGTCTTTTGTTTTGTGATTGGCTTGGTTAGCCGCAGTCACCGTGCCATAATTACAAATTTACGTTCATTTACTTTCCTCAATACACTCGATTTAATGCCCACACTAAAACCAACTCAAAAATCATACACGGCACGTGCTTATTAACAAGTAATACGATCAACAGGCTCCAAATTTCCACATATTTCAACCACACAACCTCCCTCACATCCAGCCATCTGCTGCAAACAGCCAGTAGCAACAATGAATGTGGCGCGAACTTGTATTTCCCGCAAATAACGTACATTCGGTCTCGGCCCTGGAATCGGGGCCCAGAACGTAGGTACGATTCACTGTATTAACTTCAGAATCACACGGTTTTGGAGCTCGGAATATCGCATAGACAATATAAGTTAAATCTTAAGTCATATTTTCTAATTTATAAAGACCGAGTACTCAGCAGTAGCACATCTAACACAAAAATTGGTCGTTATGCTCGGTCAAAGTTTTGAAAAGTTGCTCGCCAGGTGACAGCAGCGGAGCAACATGGCGGAACTTTACATGTGGTAGCAGATGATTTAGTCTGATGTTTAAAGGTGCTTTGTGTGTCGTATAATATAAATCAGAATTATTTGCTCGATAAAGAATTAGTATTATTGCATTAATTAATTAAATCCAAGGTGTCAAGTTGAGAAACGATTGATAACGGGAAGAGAGTGCATAGTAAACAATTGTGAATACGGATTTTAGTGCCAGATTGTAAACCATTAGAGGAAATAGAATTTTAAAGTGTATGAGGGTCAACCGCCAGTTCTTCATTATTATATATACAACGGTGCAATATGTGTAATTCCTCGTCAGTATTTTTATCGATTTCTCCATTACGTATGCCCACGCACCCTACTTCTGGCTCTGACTGAAATTCGGGCGCAAAGGACAGTTTTGTTCATGCTGTAAATAGAGTTATTTTCACATACGTATGTAATTATTGAGGCTTACGTGACAATTTCAACGTTGTTACTACTTGCAAATTATGAACGAAGAGTCAATTTTGTCTCAGAATGGTGCCTACGATCAGTTGTGCTGTGTAAAAATTGCACATGTATACATTCGGCAAATTTCTTTAGAAACGATTGAAATGTGATCATTGTTGCAAAGAGCGAAATTTACTGTTGCAACTGCATGCCTTGTTTCATAAGGTAAGCATAGACCAAAGCTCTTATTAGGTCTGCATGAGATTGTCACAAGCCCTGCAATATGTAATGGTAAATATCTCAACACTACCAATGTACAAACCTTTTAACTAACGTATGTTATATACATGGCATGCAAATTAATCCTACAGTGGATATAAATCGCTCGGTGTTTTTCTGTTTTAATGTGGGCAGTAGGTTGCAGATCGACAGCTGTAGACTAGTAGTACATATATTGAACACAGAGTACTCAGGTGTAGATGGTGCAGCAATGCAGTAAATTTTATGAGGTCTTTGTCTCTTTGCTACTGTGTGTGTGCAGTTGTTTTATTTTTTACTATATATTTCTCTTATGCTGCTATGTTATAGCAGTCTATGAGCTATTCCTGGTTGTCCATGGTCAGATATTTGTAATACTTTGACATTTCTAATTCAGCATTTTGTTGGGAGTCATGAAGTAGGACCTACTGGGCACAACTGTGCTAAAGTTAATATTAGGTAGGTGTACTTAGCTTGTAACAATATTATGACAGAATCCATTAAAAATTTTTGTTTTTACAGTGCAGAAAATACAAGCTATGCAAAATAATCACTGTTATGCAAGAAAACTATAAGTTACTTAGGTACCTTTAGCCAGTTATCCTACACTTTATGAAGAATAAACTACTACACTCGTTTCTGTCAACTCCTAAGAGCTATCAGGCAAGTAGCTTTGCTCGAAAATTGTACCATACTGTTTTTAGTGTTTGATAATTAGGAATTTTCTGTTCTATATCTGTTTTAAAATAACTAAGTGGTCATCAGCCATTATTTTTATTTTGCCCTGCTGTCAGCTGGGTAAGTGCCATTACAAATTCAGAGGACCAGTCAGTCCTACATTTATTTGTTACTTTCTACTTGTTCCACATTTGTTAATGAGAAAAATGCCAAGGTGCATAATGGTTTACAGTCCACATTAAATTGTACATCCCCCCCCCCCCCACCACCACCACCACCACCACCACCAAACAGACTGGTTCGCAGCAAAGGCAGGCAAAGGTATGCCGAAGTTAACTTGGGAACAGTTCATCAATTGAGAGCATGAGACTGTATTCACAGTAGGCCTAATGAGATTATTCCCATCCAGTGATTTAGTGGTTCCTGTGTGACGATAAAGAATTGTGATGAAACTTTGAGAAAATGTATGTTCCCAGCAAACATTGTTAAAGATTTAAGATCACATATTATATACTTGCACAAGATAGTCATTTGACATCATAAAGCAACTTTTGTGTGACTTGAGTTTACAGCAACTTTGATATATAATATCTCTGGCAATAATCTTTTTTTAGAAAAGCAAAATTAGGCCATTTTGTACAACATTTTTCACTCTGTTAAGTGACAAAAGGTATATGGCCCTAAGAAAAGGCAAGAAATTGGAGGCATAGTGAAAATGCGCACATATAGCTGATATTGGAATTAAATTTAACCTCTTTTATTGTGTTTTACAATGGCTAGGTACCCAAGTTCTGACAAGTAGGAAATAAACTCGAGTCAGAACACATCCCCCCCGACTCATTGTGACCTCATTTGGCACTCTGCTAGGGACTTCTGCTGGTAATTGTGTTCTTTTTCCATTTTCATGTTAGTTTCATGTTCCATGGATCATTTGCATGAAAGTTGTAATTTTCTGGAACTAGTCATTTTACATTCACTTCACAAATTAATCTGTAAATTTAGCTCCCTGCTGACCACTCACAACGTTTATAAACATACAGACGCGAGTTAGTAGTTCCTACACAGCACCTTTCACGCATTACAACAACAGAAATCCTTTATGGAATAGAAAGATTTGTCAAGGAGTAACTTATTCAGTTTGTTTTCAAATTTTACTTGTCTGTCTGTCAGATATTTTATACCACTGGGTAAGTGGTCAGAAGATTGGGTTGCAGCATTCTGCACCTTTTTTTTGTGCTAAAGCTGACCATAATGTGGAATAATGAATGTCATTTTTTTTCTTTTAGTGTTGTGGTTCTGTGCATCAATATTCCTCTTGAACTGCATTGGAATTTCATGAGGGAATAAATGTACTGTGAAGCAATAGTTACAATGCCTAACTCCTTAAACAGATGTCTGTGAGATGATTGTGGGTGAGCACCATAAATTATTCTTGGAGCACATTTTAAGCTATGGAGACTTTCTTTCTTAGATGAATTACCCCAGAACATTATTACATATGACATTACTGAATGAAAATATGCAAAGAGTGCTAGAACACCTTCCTGTGCCTTAAGTTTTTGAGCATGCTTAACCAGCCTTTCTGACATTCCAAAACATATTACTGTTTCATTGATTGCTGAACTTGTAGGTTAAGTTGTTAAAATTTGCATCTGTTCTTTATAAATCCTACATTTTGCAATTTGTTTTCTGCTTCACACACTGAGGCTTGTCTCTGATGCAAACTGTTAGTTTCAGTGATGAAATACCAATTGATGATAATGGTAAGTTAGTGTGTAGCCCTTCATTTGGTGCCAAGTCTCATCAGACTGGAAATAAGGCTGAGAAAACTGCTTCCAGATACTTATTTACTGCAGTCTTGCAAGCTGGACAAATTTACTGACCTGATGTTACGAATAGGGTGCTTCTTCACCAGAGCACAAACCTTATCTCCTGTTTCTGTATCCGGTATCCAAATTCCTGTCTTTCCATTATGATTGTTTTCGCCAAAGAGATTACAACATTTTTTAGTTAACTTATTTATGTATTTTTGAGCCACTCATGTTGAGTTAGCAATGTAGTTTCGTGGTGCAGACAAACTTGGGATGTATCATCCAGCTTTGATTCAGTGTGTTGGATTAGTAACTCTTGTTGACAGTCATTAACATCCATAAATAATGTCAAAGTAGCTTTTCTTGCATACAAAATTACATAGCACTTTGATGCTCTACCTCCTTGCCCAGTTTAACAGGGAGATAGCTACTCCGGTCTCTGTCCATTTGTACTCAATCAGAGAAGGATTACTTGCAAAACACCAAAGTTGGTTCAGATTGCAATTGGATGAAATTAGTCACTTTGTATAACACTAGAATAAAACTTCTAACAACAAAACTGTAACTAATTCACAATCAAAACAAACAATGGAAAATCCAGGATGGGAAGTAATAATATTATGAGAAGTAAAGTTGCTAGTCTCCATATAGCGGAGATAATGATGAATCACAGATAGGCACAACAAAAAGACTTTCACATTTAAAGCTTTTGGCTAAAGGCCTTCAACACACACACACACACACACACACACACACACACACACACACACACACACACACACACACACACACATTCATGCAAATGCAACTCACACACAACTGCAGTCTCAGGCAACTGAAACCACACTGCGAGCAGTAGCAGCAGTGCTTGATGGGAGTGGCAACTGAGTGGGGGGTGGGGAGGGGGAGGGATAGTATGGTGGGGATGGTGGATAGTGAAGTGCTGTAGGTTAGGCAGAGGGGGGGGGGGCGGTTAGGGGGAGGTAGCAAGAAAGAAGAGAAATAAATTAAAAAATAATAAATAAATAAAACAATTGGGTGTGGTGGTGGAATGACGGCTGTGTAGTGCAGGGATGAGAGAAGGGAAGGGGCTGGATAGGTGAGTACAATGACTAACGAAGGTTGACGCCAGGAGGTTTACAGGAACGTAGGATGTATTGCAGGGAAAGTTCTTACCTGCACCAGTCAGAAAAGCTGGTGTTGTTGGGAAGGATCCGTATGGCACAGGCTGTGAAGCAGTCATTGAAATTAAGGCTATCATGTTTGGCAGCATTTTCAGCAACAGGTTGGTCCAGTTGTTTCTTGGCCACAGTTTGTAGGTGGCCATTTATGCAGACAGACAACTTGTTGGTTGTCATGCCTTCATAGAATGCAGCACAGTGGTTGCAACTTAGCTTGTAACCACATGACTGGTTTCACAGGTAGCCCTGCCTTTGATGGGATAGGTGATGTGTGTGACAGGACTGGAGTGGGGGATTTATGGGAAAGGTCTTGCATCTAGTTTTATTACAGGGGTATGAGCCATGAGGTAAGGGATTGGGAGCAGAGGTTGTGTAAGGATGGACCTTACCCCACCCAGTCTCCACTCCCATCATTCGCTGGTGCTGGTGCTGCTGCTCCCAGTGTGGTTTCAGTTGCCTGAGACTGCAGTTTTGTGTGTGCGTGGGGGGGGGGAGGGCGGCGCGCACGTGCGCGCGCGCGCACCTATTGTTGACAAAGGCCATCGGCCAAAAGCTTTAAATGTGAGAGTCTTTTTGTTGTGCTTATTAGCGACTCAGCATCATCTCCGCTATATGGTGAGTAGCAACTTTCCTTCTCGTAATATTGTCACAATCAAAAAAAGTATAATTACAAACAAAGGTCAGATTCTAAAGCTTGTTTGGCTATATGAAGCTCATAAGGACTATACTCAGGCAAGAGAACCCACTCACTATACTGCAGACACAACAATAAAATGCAGATAGTTTGAACAAATAAATGTGTATCTTGTGATATTTTCCATGTGAAATAAATCAGTTAAATAATTAAGATTAGTATATTAGTTTAAAAGTAGTGAAATGCAGACATAGCTATTTAATAGACTAATTTTACATAAATCATAAAATACACATTTTGTAGAGTGTCAAATGTGTTCTAGTATTGATCATGAACGTTTGTATTACTTAATGCACATAGGGCTGATGGTGTAGGGAAAACGTTTGATAGGGCAGAATCCAAAAAAATTTTTCAAGTAAGATTACCTCAGATTGTTAGAAAAACAATAAATATAAAACTGTCTTTTTTTGCTGGATTTTATGCCTTTTTTTTTTTTATAAAAAGTATTTACGAGAGTCAAATGCTTTGGAGAGGATTTAAATACATTTTTGCAGTTTTTAGATGTCTTAAGACTCAGATCTCACTTCCAATTCAACAAGACTTCTAATTTTACTATCCTCAAACACAAGTAGACAATTCTAAAACAAAAATTGTCAGATTTGAGTTCTAATGGAATATGAGCGTATTTTCATTGTGCCTCCACCGATCTTTTGTGTTTGCATTGCAAAATCAAGTCTAGCTTTTTTTGTAGATGGTTTGGAACATGGGGTAGCTAATGAAAATGGTTTAAAAGAGACTACAGAAAATATTTTGTATTAAGTGGCCAAAAATACCTATTTTTGGTGTTTTTACAAAATTGTCAACTTTGCCCTCAATTTGTAAACTATTGGAAAATGGTAGGAGATTGAAATTGTATATTGGTTGTGTTGGTAAGTTATTACTTGCAAAGTTTCAGATTTGTCCTGCTATTACTTTCGGAGAAATAAAAAGGCTAAACTTCAAGTAGCTATTTTCTTCCGACCGACTTTGCTTCAGATTATCCATATGAATCTTGCTCATGAAATCCTTTATTATTTCACTTAAGATAGTGCAAAAAGTTGTACAAGATGGCGTAGTTTTGTTTCTTCTAAGAAAATACTGCCAGAGATATTATGTCTCAAAGTTGCCAAAAACTCAGAACTACACTGTCGAAAGCTGCACTATGTGGTCAAACAAATTACTCTCTCTCTGCAAGAATTAAACTGGTGAAAGTGGAAACTTTACCAATGTTCACTGAGGGCACGTGTGTATGGTAATCTGACATTAGGCCACTTACCATAAACTGCCCTATGCACAGATGTTGATGCTGCAACCTGCATCCCATGGCCAATGCTGACCCAGCAACACTACCTCATGTCTGGATCAAGGTTGAATCACTTTGTTGTCCTAAGAGCAACGTGTAAAAAGGGCAATGCGGAGGCATTGGCAGTCACTTGGCTTTCATGCTTCTGTGGTCATGTAGTGTAAGATATTACATACACATTTGATGGCAATTTAATTAATCAGAAAGGATTAATCAGATTGTGAATTAGAAAGAAAGGGAGAATTGACTTGACACGTTTTCTCAAGGCTCCCTTACATCACTAAGGCAGAAGTATAGCCCTATGAGTAGATATGAACTACAAATACTGCTCTAGAATTCCTTGAGACAGAAAAAGCTTCTATCCACAAATCGGCACAGATTTCGGAAGCATTGCACTCGTGAAACTCGGCTTGCCATTTTCATCAAACAATACCCTGTGAACCATGAATGAAGGGCAACAGGCAGATTCCATACTCGTAGATCTCCACAATAGGTATCAGATATTGAGTAGCTTGAAGAATTCTTAAGTGATAGAACCCAGTATGTTGTACTGGACAAAGTGTGTTCTTCAGAGACATGGGTATTGTCAGAATTGTCCCAGGGAAGTATGACAGTGAATTTGCTTTAAATACAGGAAATTGTAAGTTAACACAGATGAGTAGGAAGAACAACCCTATAATGTTTGAACACAGTATTGATGGCGTGCTGCTTAACACATTCATGGTGATTAAATATGTAGGGATAACCCTGCAAAGCAATATGAAACTGGTAGTAGAGAAGGTGAATGATTGACCGTGGTTTATTGAAAAAATTTAAGAAACTGTGGTTCGTTGTAAAGGAGATCGTATATAGAACACTAGAGTGACTGTTTTGCTGGATTGTTTTGGATTCCCAACAGGTCGGGTTGATGGCAGGCATTGAAGCAGTTCGAAGTTGTGGTCTTAGATTTCTTATACCGGCGGGTTTGATCAACTTGGCAGTATTATGAAGGTGCTTCATGAGCTGAAATGGGAATCATTGGAAGGAAGACGTTCTTTTAACGAAAAACTACTGAGAAAATTTTAGAGAACCACTGTTTACATTTGACTGCAGAACGATTCTACAGCCGTAAACTTATATTTCACATAAGGACCGTGAAGAGAAGATAAGACAATGGTTTAAAAAGTTCTCGGAAAGGACTTAAAAAAGAGTACTTACATCAGTGAAACTCTTTTTTTATTTTTCAATGTAGTCTCCTTGTAGATTAATGCACTTGGTCCAATGATGTTCCACTGCCTTGATCCAGTCTTGAAAATGAGTTTCCTCCAGGCCTGCAAAATAGTTGTCAACTCCGGCTATCAGTTCTTCATTTGAAGTGAATCTTCATCCACCAAGAAACTTGCAGTTTTCAGAAGAGATGGAAGTCTGGTGGCGTCATATCAGGTGAATAAGGTGGGTGTGGCAACAGTTCATACCTTAGTTCATAAAATTTTATCATGGTGACGGCATGCATTTTTGATCCAGCATCAAGAGTCGTGGCACCCATCTTGCAGATAAATTTTTTCATTTCTAATTCTTCAGTTAAAATGTGATATACCCTTTCAGATGACATCTGGCAAGCATGAACAATTTCACGCACTTGCAACTGGCAATCCTCCATGACCATTTTGTGCATTTTTGCAATGATTTTTGGAGTAGTGGCACATCTTGGCCGACCACTGCGCAGATCGTCATCTAAGCTCTCCTGACCAAATTTAAATTCATTTGTCCACTTGGCAACAGCTGAATATGCAAATCACTACGCAGGAACAACAACAGAGCCATGCACTGCAGAGCTCTCTTCCAAGAGCACTGACATGGCATGTGTTTACAGGCAACAGTCCAATGAATATCATGTGAACAACACGTTGCGCTAGTGCTGACCTATCGTGGTGATTCCAAGAACTTTTCAAACCACCCTCGTAGTACTCATGTGGAGGCATATAGCCAGCAGTTTTTCTGTTGGTCCATTTGGAATGTAACAGGAAAATAGGTGCCCTCTGTCATGCACCATATGGTGGCTTGCAGAGAACATATGTAGGTGTAGAGTAGAATCCCATCCAGTAAATCTAAATCATAGATTCTCCATCCCTAACACTGATTTTGCTTGGCCACCCCACTTCTTATTATTACCCCTAAATATTTATAAGATGTTGTGTGCTCAAGTCATTTTAAATCAGGTGATGCTGTGGGAATTTGACTAGGAAATGAGACACTTAAAGTAGGGGATGAATCTTGCTATCTGGGGAGCAAAATGATGATGGTCGAAGTAGCAGGGATGTAAAATGTAGACTGGCTCTGGCAAGGAAAGCGTTTCTGAAGGAGAGAATTTTGTTAAAATCGATAACATAAAGTATAGATTTAAGTGTCAGGAAGTCTTTTCTGAAAGTATTTGTATGGAGTGTAGCCACGTATGCAAGCGAAACATTGGCGATAAATAGTTTAGACAAGAAGAGAATAGAAGCTTTCAAAATGTGGTGCTACAGAAGAATGCTGAAGATAAGATTACATAACTAACGAGAATGTACTGAATAGAATTGGGGAGAAGAGGAATTTGTGGCACAAACTGACTAAAAGAGGGGATTGGTTGATAGGACATGTTCAGAGGCATCAAGGGTTCACCAGTTTTGTATTGGATGGAAAGGTGGAGGGTAAAAATTGTAGAGAGAGACAGAGATGAATACACTAAGCAGTTCCAGAAGGATGGAGATTGCAGTAGTTATTCGAAGATGAAGACGCTTGGATGGAGTAGAGTAGCATGGAAAGCTGCATCAAATCAGTCTCTGGACTGACGACGACGACGACGACGACAACAACAACATGTGCTCGAGATGTTCACTACTAAACAAGTAACCAGATACAACCAGATTCTTTGTTGTCGGTATTATCTTGCACTGATTCCTACTGAAAGAGAGCTCCCATCCATTATACCAAGGAAAAATTTGGCAAAGTTTCGCTGCATTTTCTTGTGATTGTCCAACAAAGGTACTTCCATGTATACAACAGCACTGCCAGAGAGCAATCTGATTGCCCTGCTGATGCCGAGCCAATCACATATCTGCAAAGATACTCTGCTACAGTCTTGAATGAATTTTGGAAATCTAAGATTGAATCTACTATTTGCAAGATATATAATATGAATGAAGCAAGCTGCATTTCGCATGAGTGGTTTTTCATGAATCTCTCCTGATTATCTGAGAGAACTTTGTGTTCCTGCAGGAATGTTATTTGTGGCTGAAGAAGAAGGGGGGGGGGGGGGAGGAGAGAGAGAGAGAGAGAGAGAGAGAGAGAGAGAGATATGATGAGCAGTGTTGGTCTGTAATTCTCTGCCTATTTTCTTTTGCCTTTTTTATGCAAAGCAATGAGTTGCACCCTAACTAGAATTCATTTGGGGCATGAAGCTTCACTTGGAATATTGTTAATTGTTTTTAAGTACCAGGGGTGCTGATGGGTATCTCATTTAGGAGTCTGTCAGTCACACACTGGTATGGTAGCATCAACGTCTGTAAAAGTTTTAATGCAGAATTTGGTATTTGTGGCAGCTGTATTCAGTTCCAACACCAGACTAACCAATGAGACATTGTTTTTAATTGTTGCTACTTTCTACTAGCATATAAACACTTTTTCCACACCCTTGCTGGTTTCTTTTCCTGATGATACAAAGCGTAAATGTCACATTTCTATTCTCATCTCATATAGAAATGGTTTGTAATTAACTGCAAGAGACACAGATGAGAATAGAAATGTGTAATTTACACTTTGTGTCATCAGGAGGAGGAACCAGCAAGGATGTGGAAAAAGTGTTTATATGGTAGTAGAAATTAGCAGCAGTTAAAAACAAAATAATAATAATAATAATAATAATAATAATAATTGTGCTATGCTGTCTATGAATAACAAGAAAATATGAGATAATCTGCTTATGTTTTGTGAATAAAGGGTGTTTGCTTTACTTTAGGTAGTAAGATGCTTAGATTAACTTCAAATGGTAATCTTCTATAATGGGCACGCAACCATTTACTTTATAAAAGCTGTTTTAT
The DNA here is from genome assembly GCF_021461385.2 of Schistocerca piceifrons. Classification (NCBI taxonomy): domain Eukaryota; kingdom Metazoa; phylum Arthropoda; class Insecta; order Orthoptera; family Acrididae; genus Schistocerca; species Schistocerca piceifrons. The sequence goes on along the minus strand of NC_060139.1, from coordinate 306,880,872 downwards.
GCTAAGGGATATTTCATCTTCATCTACTTTATTGTTGTGGTCTTCAGTCCTAAGGCTGATTTGGTGCGGCTCTCCATGCTACTCTATCCTGTGCGAGCCCCTTCATCTCTGAATAACTATTGCAACTTACATCTTTCTAAATCTGCTTACTGTATTCTTCTCATCCAACAATCAATTGGGAAAATTAGTTTTGTTAGTGATGGGCATGCTAAGACATTGTGACAAACACTACTAAATGCCTTCTCTGAAAACTACCTAGAACAAATGGTTAGGAACCCCACTCGTGGAGGAAATACACTGGAACTAATGGCAACAAATAGACCTGACCTCTTTGAGGATGTCCACATTGAAACTGGTATCAGTGACCATGATGCAGTTGTGGCAACAATGATTACCAAAGTACAAAGGACAACTGAAACAAGCAGAAAGATACATGTGTTCAGTAAACTAGATAAAAAATCACATCTTAGCCAGGAACTTGAAACTTTCAGTACAGGGCAAGAGCATGTAGAGGAACTGTGGGTCAAGTTTAAAAGAATAGTTGACCATGCACTGGGTAAATATGTACTCAGAAGAACAGTTCATAATAGGAGGTTTCTGCCATGGTATACAGTCACTGCAAAGAAACTTTGAAAGAAACAGAGATTACTACATTAGAGGTGTAAAACATAGCTTAGGACTGTGGAGAGAGAGGTGCTGAATGAAATGTGTTTGGCTGTCAACAGAGCCATGTGTGATTGTTTCAGTGACTACTGTAGCAGATTATTGTCAAGTGACCTTTCAAGTGAGCTTTCTGCTCGTATGTAAAGGCACCAAAATTAATGTGCAGTCCATAGTGAATGGGACAGGAACTGAAATTGAGGGTAACAAAACCTGAAATCCTTAACTCCCATTTTCAAATGTTTCTTTACAAAGGAAAACCCAGTAGAATTGCACCAATTTAATCCTCATGCCACTGAGAAGTTGAATGAAATAAGTATTAGTGTCAGTGGTGTTGAGAAACAGTTGAAATCGTTAAAATTGAAGAAAGGTCCAGGCCCTGATGGAATCCCACACTGAACTTGAGGCTGAGTTAACCCCTCTTTAACTATAATCTATTGTAGATCCTTCGAAGGAAGGAGGAAAAAAAAAAGCCATCCTCAGTTCTTGGAAAAAGGCACAGGTCACACCCATGTACAAGAAGGTTAATAGAAGTGATCCACAAAACACTGGCAAATATCCTTGACATTGATTTGTTGCAGAATCTTAGAATGTATTCTAAGCTTGAACATAATGAGGTATCTTGAACAGAATGACCTCCACAATGCTAATAAGCATGGATTCCGAAAACGGAGGTGAAACCCAACTCGCACTTTTCTCAGGTTACATACTGAAAGCTTTGGATCAAGGCAATCGGGTAGATGAAGTATTTCTTGATTTCAGAAAAGCATTTGACTCAGTACCAAGCCTATGCTTATTGTCAAAAGTATGATCATAAGAGGTTTCAAGTGGAGTTTGTGTCTGGATTGAAGACTTTTTGTTAGGGAGGATGCAGAGTGTTATATTGGTTGGACAGTCATTGTCAGATGTAGAAGTAACTTCGGGTATGCCTCAGGCAAGTGTCTTGGGATCCCTGTTGTTATGTTATATATTAATGACCTTGCAGACAATATTAATAGTAAAATCAGGCTTTTTGCAGATGATGCAGTTATTTATAATGAAATGCTATCTGAAAGAAGCTGCACAAATATTCAGTCAGATTTTGATAAAATTTCAACATGGTGCAGAGAGTGGCAATTTGATTTAAATGTAAAATTCTGCACTTTACAAAGCGAAAAAACATAGTGTCCTATGGCTATAATAGCAATGAGTCACTGAATCGGCCAACTCATACAAACACCTGGGTGTAACACTGTAGGGATATGAAGTGGAATGATCATGTAGGTTGAGCTGGGGGTAAACCAGTTTTTAGACTTTGGTTTATAGGTAGAATGCTGGAGAGTGCAATCAGTCTGCAAAGGAGACTACAAATCACTCAAGTGTGTGGGACCTACCAAATAGGACTAACAGCGATTTGAATATGTACAGAGAAGGGCAGCAGAAATAGTCACAGATTTGTTTAATCCGAAGGAGAGTGTCACAGAGATACTGAAGGAACTGAACTGAAAGACTTTTGAAGATACACGTAAACTATCCCGAAAAAGGCTATTAACAAACAAATAACACAGTGGGATGCACCCTCTGCCAAACACCTAAAGGTGGTTTGCAGAGTATAGATGAAGATGAGTTTGTACTGTTTGTTTTATTTAGCACTAAGGTCCACAACTGGTCTAATTTCAATCCTCCTTTGTGTTGAAATTGTTTCTGTGCTTCTGAATTTGTATGGCTTCTCTGTACATTCTAGCTTAGTAATTATTAGAGCTTGCTAAAATCACAGTCTCAGAGAAACAAATATGCTGGTTTCCTGGTCCTAGTACATGGTTGCTACTGCCAAATTAACCATCTTGCCCAGGCGGTAATTGCCTGTGTTTTTTGAGGCAAGTGTTATGGCTTCTTTTTGTAGTTTCTATGTACATTTCATAGCAAGTGCATGGGTTTTATATACACTGGATGTGGCAAACGGCAGGTGTAGGTCCATTGTAGTGTTCAAATAGTCATGCACCTTTCTTCTTAGTTTAAATACTTTATTTTCTGAGTACTTGTTTTGTCTGTTGATGGGATCTGTGATAGTTTTTACAAACAGAAGGAAAAACTTTTCCTGAGGGGTTTCTTTTTTTTTTTTTTTTTTTTTTCTCCTATTAAATTCCACCCCTTTCAGGATTTAGTTAATGTGTGTCTCAGTTTTTCCTATAAAAGGGCTGTAGGAAGGTTACTAAGTGTTTAGCGATCCCATATGTCAGACAACCAATAGCACTAACAGTCAGTCTCAATGAAATTCCCCGCTTGTGAACGTTTGGTAAACCATACAGTCTTGGTAGCCATGCTTCTGATTTGATAGACCTTTCTTATCAGTAGGAGAAATCGAAGCTGCCTTTAGTTGCTTATAAGTTATTCTGAGAACAGAAGTTGTTGGATCTTCCGTAACTTCTCTGTATCTCCCTGGTTCTAATCAAGCCCAAATTTTACTGTGGTCTTCTTTCTTCGTTACCACTGTAGCATTGCCTTTATCTAGCAAAAAATTAGAACGTCTTTATCAGTATTTAAATCACTGAAAGCTGTCATCTTATCTTGTCCCCAGGGCAATATGGATAAATCAGTAGTAACAGATCACACACTAGGACCAGGGAACCAACAAATTTGTTTCTCTGACACTTAAGATTTAGCAAGATCTAATAATTGCTATGCTAGGATGTACAGAGCGGCCACAGAAATTCAAAAGCACAAAATTTTGACAGAAGAAGAAGAAGAAGGGCTGAAATTAGATGAGCTGTGGGCCCTTATGTTAAATAAAACAAATGGCACAAACTCTTCCTCACTACAAGCTCCTTGGCATACTCTGAAATAATGACATTTTGAGCCTTCAGCTGTTCGTGCGCAACTTTCTCAACAGGTTTCACTTATTACAACAATCATCACTGGACAAAAAGCTGTGTAGTGAGAATTCAAAATAACATTAACATCAAATAGGGTGTGATCTTATGTTCTATACAAGGTGTTCAGAAATTGCCATTACAAACTTTTAGGATTTGTAGTGGGGAGTGAGTACATAAAATTTTGAATAGGAACCCATGTCCAGAAGCATCATCCAACGACCTACAGAGTATCAAAATTATAAATGCCATCTCCTGAAAATGCAACTGGGCATTCCATGATGATATTACAAACTTTCTAGGATGGCGAAGACAGATAAATATATCAATTTGAGGTAATGGTCCCTGCTTTAGAAGTGAAATAAATCGAAATTCATTCTAATACAACAGCGGAATATATGTACTGGTAATATTTGTTGCTAAAAAATAGAGTACACAACTTTCAGAGGTGATAGTATGGACCAAAACAAGAAAAAATGTGAGGTAAACATTTTTTCCTTCTTCTTGTTTTGGTCCATACTACCACATCTGAAAGTTACTTAGCCTACATTCTTAGCAACAACAGTACCGGTACATATTCCACTGTCAGGGTTATCAGGATGATTTTCGCTCGTAACTTTCAATTCGTTCGTTTCCGAACCAGGCACCCTTACCCAAATTGATACACTTAACCACCTCCATTATTCTTGAAAGTTTGTAACATCGTTATGCTGTACATACATACATACATCGACAGGTGCCGGTGCCTACTCATGGTCTGTAGCATCATTGGATGATGTTTCTGGGCATTATTAAAAATATTATGTATTCACTCCACTTTACAGGTCCTATAAGTTTGTGATGGGAATTTCTGAACATCCTGTATAAATAAATGTCTTGATGAAGTGCATACAAACAATAAAACTAATTTCATTGTGATTCATACAATTAGTTTCATTGCCACTACATATATGGATTGAACTGAAGTCAGTTTTATTGTTTGTGGGCATTTCGTCATGACATATATTTATATTGACCTAGCTGTTTTGATTTTTCACTGTGAAACTTCTTCTCCAGTGGTAGGCCTAATGCTTATATTAAGTGAAGCTGGTTGAGATATATAGCTCCATATGTACAGCTGAAGGCTCAAGATGCTTTACTTTAAATATGACAGCTGTAAGCAGTTATCTTTATAAAGGTAACTCCATAGCACACATCAGCACAACTTTGCAATCTTAGGTGGCAGTCTGTTGATGTCACGAACTGACCATTGCATGGCTACATTAAACAGTTCAGCTTGCAGCACTCATTTGAGTCTCTAACAGCTTTCTGAATCTTTAAAGCCTCTGATGAAGTCTCCGGCAGAAGAAGACAAAACATTAGGTAGAGAATTATGCTTTGGATCATGGCCTTATTTGATTTATAGTCATGTCAGCAATCTCTGTGTATAATGTCTGAAATCAGTCATTCAGATGGTAAAATTAAGTGTATATGACCAACAGTTATAATAGAAACTGAGAAATCAGTTAAGAAATGCGACGACTTTGGCTGTTTTCTTTAATAACAAATTATTAATGACATCAGTCACGTAACCAATATGATTAATGATCTCTTCCTTGAAATAGATCAGAACATTGGCATGAACTGTTGAAGAGCTAAAGTAATAGGATATATGCCAAAAGTAATGTCTCAGACATTCTGGCAAATTAAAGTTACTCTATGCTCTGCCAAAGAAATTATGTGTATGATTAATTTCCTCATTACCAAAAACTCTTACAGAGTTGACAGTGTCTCATGTAAACTACTAAGAAACCTGTTCTTCGCATATGCAACATCATCATATGATAATGATGTTGCATATGATATCCATTCTGAAACATTATTAGTGCCAAAACAATATTCAAGATAATTACTGACCAGTCTTGCTACTTACCTCCTCCTTGAAGGTATTGGGGAAAAAAGTTATGCAAGAACTATAACATGTCTTAAGATTAAATTTAGTCAGTCTCGCTGTGGATTTCAGAAGTTTCTCTTTACGAAACGGTTATTTTTCAGTCCGTATATCCAAGAAGGAGAAATAGACCACTACATTGATGATGCAAGTACTGTAATGAAGATATGAAACTGTAAATAATATATTTCCTTGAAAATTAATAATTGGCTTTGTGCTGCTGGACTGTCATGGAATTTTGATAAAACCCAGTGCATGCAAATTCACTGCTGCACATGGCCTGACCACAACATTAGAAATAGTGTAGGAGGTTAAATCAATAGATGAAACGGTATTTTAAATTTTTTGGGTATTTATATCGATAACTTGAGCTGAAAAATTGCACTACAGTTCTTAAAAATCTGAGATGTATAGCTTCACATGATATGAGTGTCAGATTTTGGAGATGAAAATGTCAAAAGTTGACTTACTTTTCCTACTTTCATTTACTAATGTTGTTATGGCATTATAATCGTCATAGATGTAAAAAATGTTTGTTTTATGGAAGTGTGTTGTGAGGATAATATGTTGTGTAGAAAACAAAGAATTGAGCTGGTGTGTAAAATGTACACAGATCAGGCAAAGCAATTTACCACCAGTTTTTCCCCAAGAGTCTAAGCAATGGGACCATTAGACATGTTTGATGAGGAAGGACCTGTCCCGAGTACCAGCAGCTTTTCCTGCAACAGCCCCTGGTTCGGAGAAAATCAGTATTGAAATTGTGACCATTCAGCTTACACTTGTAGTGGTTGACACATTTCATCCGAGAGAGCATAGTGCGGGTTCAAATCATGCCCATGTATTTATTTATTCTTTTGTACAATGTCATTGTACAGAATATCATTAAATTAGTATATGTCGATCAAAATTTTCTCTATAGTAGTTTCATTGATGTATCGAGCGTTAGAAGAAACTTTCTTCAAATGCATATTCCATTTGTTACAGAACAGATTACATATTCACCTTACTCACTATCGCTTGCTGGGCTAAAACAGAATTCTCAATGGTATCTACCATAGAAGGAACTGAAACACAAATTTGTAGAATGCAATACACATTTAATGAAAGCTACTGCCTTGCAAGCAAACAGATATTTCAGAAGCAATATTGGAAAAAAAAATATTTTCATTCAATTCTAAGAGATTATTCTGTCTTCCATCAACTTTGAGGTGACCCCTGCATATTTTATGATTCTTATGCAATCAGGTGAGCTAAATTGGTGCAGAATTAAAGAATGTACTTTTATGAAATATTTCATTGACAGGATAAAAACCAAAGAAAAAAATTCAGGATCATGATTTATACCCATAATGGTAGCCATGGACTGTAGCCATTGTGCTATGCTCGCTTTGCCGAAATATTGCTTATGTGACGGTATAGGAGATAAGCATAACATTTGAACATCGCTCGTCTCGGAAACTGGGGGCAGTCGCATGAAAGGGTGGCTAGCCAGGCACCCAGGAGAGGTCCCTCTGCCACATACCCAAGCATAATCAAAATCTGTGTTTAACAGGTCTGTTGGTCATCTTGGAAGACTTTAGTGTATCCAGTGCAGTTCGTACTGCATCAACGAATAAAAAAATCATATTCTTGAAATAATAATTTATCAACAGAAGAGGGAAGATAGAGAATAAGAGAAAGGGTGCACAGGAGCTGGAAATCGGAAGAGGTATGAGGTAGAGGAGGAGGAGATTAGTGTTTAACGTCCCGTCGACAACGAGGTCATTAGAGACGGAGCGCAAGCTCGGGTGAGGGAAGGATGGGGAAGGAAATCGGCCGTGCCCTTTCAAAGGAACCATCCCGGCATTTGCCTGAAGCGATTTAGGGAAATCACGGAAAACCTAAATCAGGATGGCCAGAGTATGAGGTAGAGAGAGTGAGTGAAATGGCAGTGGACTTATAATAGAGATACATTCCAGAATACTGTTAATCGAAGGTCAAATAAGCGAGTTAAAATAGAATTAAAGTGATGAAAGAAAACTTGAGTGAAATAAAAAAGCATTAATATAAATTAAGACAAAGTAGCTGGCCGTTAGCCCAGTACAGTTGGAGGGCCAGTGCCAAAAAGAAGCAGCACTAGTTTTGAGAGTGGGATTCAAATTAAACATGGTTTCAGATTACATGTGTGGCGACGGTACTGCTGTAACAATATTGAAAAAGGTGGTTGCCACTCACCATATAGCAGAGATGCTTAGTAGCAGTTAGGCTCAATAACAAGACTGTCAGAAAATGAGCTTTTGGCTAACAAGGCCTTATTTGGAGATGCTGTTGTTGTGGTCTTCAGTCCTGAGACTGGTTTGATGCAGCTCTCCATGCTACTCTATCCTGTGCAAGCTTCTTCATCTCCCAGTACCTACTGCAACCTACATCCTTCTGAATCTGCTTAGTGTATTCATCTCTTGGTCTCCCTCTACGATTTTTACCCTCCACGCTGCCCTCCAATACTAAATTGGTGATCCCTTGGTGCCTCAAAACATGTCCTACCAACCGATCCCTTCTTCTAGTTAAGTTGTGCCACAAACTTCTCTTCTCCCCAATCCTATTCAATACCTCCTCATTAGTTACGTGATCTACCCACCTTATCTTCAGCAATCTTCTGTAGCACCACATTTCGAAAGCTTCTATTCTCTTCTTGTCCAAACTAGTTATCGTCCATGTTTCACTTCCATACATGGCTACACTCCATACAAATACTTTCAGAAATGACTTCCTGACACTTAAATCTATACTCGATGTTAACAAATTTCTCTTCTTCAGAAACGATTTCCTTGCCATTGCCAGTCTACATTTCATATCCTCTCTACTTCAACCATCATCAGTTATTTTACTCCCTAAATAGCAAAACTCCTTTACTACTTTAAGTGTCTCATTTGCTAATCTAATTCCTTCAGCATCACCCGATTTAATTTGACTACATTCCATAATCCTCGTTTTGCTTTTGTTGATGTTAATCTTATATCCTCCTTTCAAGACACTGTCCATTCCATTCAACTGTTCTTCCAAGTCCTTTGCTGTCTCTGACAGAATTACAATGTCGTCGGCGAACCTCAAAGTTTTTATTTCTTCTCCATGAATTTTAATACCTACTCCGAAATTTTCTTTTGTTTCCTTAACTGCTTGCTCAATATACAGATTGAATAACATAGGGGAGAGGCTGCAACCCTGTCTCACTCCTTTCCCAACCACTGCTTCCCTTTCCAGCCCCTCGACTCTTATAACTGCCATCTGGTTTATTTACAAATTGTAAATAACCTTCAGAATTTGAAAGAGAGTATTCCAGTCAACATTGTCAAAAGCTTTCTCTAAGTCTACAAATGCTAGAAACGTAGGTTTGCCTTTTCTTAATCTTTCTTCTAAGATACGTCGTAAGGTTAGTATTGCCTCACGTGTTCCAACATTTCTACGGAATCCAAACTGATCTTCCCCGAGGTCCGCTTCTACCAGTTTTTCCATTCGTCTGTAAAGAATTCGCGTTAGTATTTTGCAGCTGTGACTTATTATACTGATAGTTCGGTAATTTTCACATCTGTCAACACCTGCTTTCTTTGGGACTGGAATTACTATATTCTTCTTGAAGTCTGAGGGTATTTCGCCTGTCTCATACATCTTGCTCACCAGATGGTAGAGTTTTGTCAGGACTGGCTCTCCCAAGGCCACCAGTAGTTCTAATGGAATGTTGTCTACTCCCGGGGCCTTGTTTCGACTCAGGTCTTTCAGTACTCTGTCAAACTCTTCACACAGTATCATATCTCCCATTTCATCTTCATCTACATCCTCTTCCATTTCCATAATATTGTCCTCAAGTACATCGCCCTTGTATAAACCCTCTATATACTCCTTCCACCTTTCTGCCTTCCCTTCTTTGCTTAGAACTGGGTTGCCATCTGAGCTCTTGATATTCATACAAGTGGTTCTCTTTTCTCCAAAGGTCTCTTTAATTTTCCTGTAGGCATTATCTATCTTACCCCTAGTGAGACAAGCCTCTACATCCTTACATTTGTCCTCTAGCCATCCCTGCTTAGCCATTTTGCACGACCTGTCGATCTCATTTTTGAGACGTTTGTATTCCTTTTTGCCTACTTCATTCACTGCATTTTTATATTTTCTCCTTTCATCAATTAAATTCGATATTTCTTCTGTTACCCAAGGATTTCTATTAGCCCTCGTCTTTTTACCTACTTGATCCTCTGCTGCCTTCACTACTTCATCCCTCAGAGCTACCCATTCTTCTTCTACTGTATTTCTTTCCCCCATTCCTGTCAATTGTTCCCTTATGCTCTCCCTGAAACTCTGTACAACCTCTGGTTCTTTCAGTTTATCCAGGTCCCATCTCATTAAATTCCCACCTTTTTTCAGTTTTTTCAGTTTTAATCTACAGTTCATAACCAATAGATTGTGGTCAGAATCCACATCTGCCCCTGGAAATGTCTTACAATTTAAAACCTGGTTCCTAAATCTCTGTCTTACCATTATATAATCTATCTGATACCTTTTAGTACCTCCAAGATTCTTCCAGGTATACAACCTTCTTTTATGATTCTTGAACCAAGTGTTAGCTATGATTAAGTTATGCTCTGTGCAAAATTCTGCAAGGCGGTTTCCTCTTTCATTTCTTCCCCCCAATCCATATTCACCTACTATGTTTCCTTCTCTCCCTTTTCCTACTGACGAATTCCAGTCACCCATGACTATTAAATTTTCGTCTCCCTTCACTACCTGAATAATTTCTTTTATCTCGTCATACATTTCATCAATTGCCTCATCATCTGCAGAGCTAGTTGGCATATAAACTTGTAGTACTGTAGTAGGTACGGGCTTTGTGTCTATCTTGGCCACAATAATGCGTTCACTATGCTGTTTGTAGTAGCTAACCCGCACTCCTATTTTTTATTCATTATTAAACCTACTCCTGCATTACCCCTGTTTGATTTTGTGTGTATAACCCTGTGCTTACACGCACTCCTATTTTTTTTATTCATTATTAAACCTACCCCTGCATTACCTCTATTTGATTTTGTATTTATAACCCTGTAATCACCTGACCAAAAGTCTTGTTCCTCCTGCCACCGAACTTCACTAATTCCCACTATGTCTAACTTTAACCTATCCACTTCCCTTTTTAAATTCTCTAACCTACCTGCCCGATTAAGGGATCTGACATTCCACGCTCCGATCCGTAGAACGCCAGTTTTCTTTCTCCTGATAACGACGTCCTCTTGAGTAGTCCCCGCCCGGAGATCCGAATGGGGGACTATTTTACCTCCGGAATATTTTACCCAAGAGGACGCCATCATCATTTAATCATACAGTAAAGCTGCATGTCCTCGGGAAAATTACGGCTGTAGTTTCCCCTTGCTTTCAGCCGTTCGCAGTACCAGCACAGCAAGGCCGTTTTGGTTAATGTTACAAGGCCAGATCAGTCAATCGTCCAGACCGTTGCCCCTGCAACTACTGAAAAGGCTGCTGCCCCTCTTCAGGAACCACATGTTTGTCTGGCCTCTCAACAGATACTACCCCTCCGTTGTGGTTGCACCTACGGTACGGCCATCTGTATCGCTGAGGCACGCAAGCCTCCCCACCAACGGCAAGGGCCATGGTTCATGGGGGGGGGGGATAGAAAACACAAATCAAGAGTGCACGCTGCTTGGACGTGTGCATGGGTGCATGCGTGTGTGTTCTATCGCCCATGAAGGCTTTGTTGGCCAAAAGCTCATTTTCTGACAGTCTTTTTGTTGTGCATATCTGCAACTCAGCATCTCCAATATATGGTGAGTAGCAATTATCCTTTTCAACATTGTTACATTCCATCTTGGATTTTCTATTGTTGAAGGTAGGCGTACTCTGTTTTCCACAGCAGAATTGTTGATTGTTGTCATTGCATACTGCTAATTTAGTCATTCACTATTATTGAGAACCTTATCTTGGTCATGCAACACATTTATGAAGAGTTTGTGTATGGCTGTTGTGGGAAGGGTCTTTTGTAATGTATGTTTCAGGTGTGGTTTGAAGTCATACTTGTGATGTAGCAGCTAATGCTTATATTTTACTTCAAAGAGATTTTGGGCAAATAAGGAATAGTACTTTTGTTTTCGTGGGTTATTTTCTCCTTGAGTTCAGCTGTGTTTTATATATATATATATATATAAGAAAAGCAATCTTGCTTTGCTTTGATCTTGGATATCCTACCATTTACAGCAATTGTTTCAAACTAATCAGCTTATGTGACTCCAATCCCATTATTGATATGTTGTTTACCTGTTAAACAATATCTACTATAATATCACCATTTGAGGGAGAAAGGCTAAAAGGCTTGTAGAATCAACAAGTGTTTGTTGTTGTAGTGAGCCCTATATGTAACCTTTCTGTGGAAAATGTTTATGTGTAGTGTAAAAATCAAAGTATGATTGCAAGAATGCTTTGGAAGATCATTCTAAGAAAGCCATTCTCTCCATTAACTATTCCATTATTTCGTTTATTCCCTCCAACCCAGATCTTCTTCTTCTTCTTCTTCTTCTTTTCAGTTACACTGTTACGGTTATGTACACAAGGATAGAGCCAATTAATGTAGCTAGCTTTGATCTGTGGCTGTAGTAATGCTTCTACTGGTAACAGAAATTAAACTTAGCAGAGATAAAAAGGAAAGAAAAATATATATTGTAATGCTCTTTTAATCAGATGATTGTGAATGTCATGCTTCTCGATGTTCTCATTTGTCCCATGTGCGACTAAGAGACTAAGGTGATGAGCTATTGTGTAAGAAGTCTTCATGAATATCAGGGTTTCTTTCTACTTACTTTGACCCTTAAGTCCAGAGTCATCTCTCAGTAGAACTCAACATTTTGTTCACGTAGTATTTGCCATCATCTGCAAATGCCATTAAATGCTGTATTGTACGCATAGTGTTGTCTTAACTGTTTTATTGTGAGTACTAACTTTTGAGTTGGTATCTATTTTAGTAACTGCAGAGTTTTCATTACATGAGTTACACTATTACCATTTTTATGTGTAAAGATAATTTCATGTTTCTGTTTTTCATTCCACATTTGTTGACAAAAATGAAATTTGTAATGACAGTCTCATTTTTAATGTAAAATTGTGCAGTTACAGGGTGGTCCATCAGGAGAAGAGGCCCCACAAATGTCTGCCTTACTGGAACATATATAAGCATACACACAACTCGGCTATGGTTTGTATTATTATTATTATTATTATTATCATTATTATTATTTTGATATACACTATAAAACGATTCTACACAGTACTGCACATTGACTTTGATTTGGACATATCACAGTACAGGCCCATGTAATTTGGCATTTCGTGTCTTCAGTCAGTGTTTCCTTGTTGTCTTTTTTTTTTTACGCACCCCACCCCAAGTAAGTGTGTGTGTGTGTGTGTGTGGGGGGGGGGGGGGGGGGCAGCATGCGCGCGTGTGCTGACACTTTGCTATCATTTACCATGAAGGAAAACCATATCATTGTTTTCAACTGTTGTAGACACTGTGAAATGTAACTAGCTTCACGAGCAAATTGTCTCATCACATTACCGAGGCAAAGCACAGCCATATGGATTTCAATCACACAAACTATACCAGAGTTAAGAGTTTGCTTACATTTGGTAAAGAATGGCAGATGTGTATGGGACCTTTTCTCCTGATGGGACAGGGGTTCGTGATGCCACTATTATGAATGTTAGAAATCACTTCAATACATAAGGCACTATACTGTAGCAAAAATTGCATCAATACATTTACTCATTCTGGATATCGTTCAGGTGACCTGTCTACCTGCCTCATTTTGTAATCTGCAAATATTTCTTAATTAATTCTGCCTGACAAAGTGATTACAGCATATCAATGTTCATTGTGTTCGTATTCAAAAGGTTTAGGAATGTAACGTGACAGCTGTGCCGGAAGTTTTTAGCAGCATTTCAAACAATGCTGTGAACGGTGATTGAAGACATAGGCAGTGCTAAGTCAGACACAGTGCAAGAGGGAGAGGGATCTGTCATGCAATGATATATGACTGCCAAAGGAAGTTAGGTGCAGAAAAATGCTGCTATTCTCTGGTGCATGTTTTTGGTGAGTTTTCTCCTCCTAGGGCCACTGTTGGAAATTGGTTACATGAATTTTTGAGGGATGGAAATCTCTTAAAGATAAAGCTTGTCCCAGTTGCACAGCATTGACAGTGACCCAAGAAAACATTGAAGGGGCCCTAAATATTGGATAAGCTGCAGCTGCAATTTTGCACCTGCAGCGCAATAATATATGCCTAAGAGATGTTCCTGTTGGGTGCCACATTCACTGACAGAAGCCTGAAAAACACAAAGAATGGATTTTTGTCTTTTTATGCTTGAAAAATTCGAGAAGCAGCAGTCTAAAGACACTCATAATATGTGCCATTATAATTCTGAAATGAAGAGGCAGTCTTCAATGTGGTGCTGTCCCAGGTGACGAACCACCCACAAAATTTCGGAGATGTAAGAGCTCTGGAAGGAAGATAGTGACCACTTTCTTCACCAGGCTGGGTCATCTCACCTCAGCGACCTTGGACACACATTGTACAGCCAATACTGAGTGGTACGTGACAATGTTTGTCAAAAGTCATCGCCACATGGAGGTCACAGCACCCAAAGTTGAAGATTGGGCACCTTCTGCGTCAAGCCAATGCCTCAGCACACACCCTCGGCAGTCTTAATAGTGGACTTCTTGGAGAAGGAAAACATGCAATTGTTACTGCACCCAACCTGTTCACTGTATTAGGTCCATGTGACTGGTTCCTGTTTCCAACAATGATGGAGAAAATATATGGGCAACATTTTTCATCTGATGAAGAGGCTATTGTAGCATGGAACATTGCTTTCAAGTGACCTCCCTAAAGATGTATATGAAGATGGTATCTGTTCTTTCGGGCATGTCCGAAAAAACAGATACCATTGGTGATCTTGCAGCTCTTGAAGAATGAAATTACAATGAAATTCTGACCAATAGCTGCTTACAGGCGTTGATAAATATCAACGAGGACAGTTGAAAGTATGTGCCCCGACCAGGACATGTCCGAAAGAACAGATACCATCTTCATATAGACAAGGCTTCTGAGCCAATGATCTTCTTCAGTGTGGATGCACTCACATTGCCAAAACTCTTACGGGAATCAGTAGATTGACAGCTGCGAGGAATGAGTGTGGTGGGCAGGGCCACTACAAATGTAGTGTGTGGACAGTAAGCTGGAAGTGTGGGTCTCAATGGGGAGCGTGCCAGAGATAAGTCCCTGCAGTCACACTATCCACTGTGCCGTCGGTGGCTCAGTCGGATAGTGTGTCTGCCATGTAAGCAGGAGATCCTGGGTTCCAGTCCCGGTCAGGGCACACATTTTCAACTGTCCCCATTGACATTTATCAATGCCTGTAAGCAGCTAATGGTCTGAATTTCATTGTAATTTCGTCCCTAAAGATGTGTGGATAGACATTTTCAAAGTTGTTTCAAAGGATGGAAAATTTTGTAAGTGCTCATAGAGAGTATTTTGAAAAGTAACACTTTTTTATTGAGCAAGACACATTAATAAGACTAAATTGCTAATTTTTTATGTAATACAAAAGTGTATGCTGTGGTATGCACTGACACACTTCCATACATTTATGGCATTCAGGGTGCCTAAAGTTCAAATAGAGCAAAATTTTTAGTACCCCCATGGAAAAAAACTGTACATGGACACAATAAATGAGGGGAGAGCGACATATGTTTCCAAATTTTGAAATAGCTCCATTGGGAAATAAACTACGAGAGCCCCTTGTTGAATTTAACTTAAATGGGGACAACACGTGAGGTCATTGCCAATTTTGTTACAATTTATGGTACATGCAGGGTTTGGCTAGAAATGAAAGTGACAGAACAGTGAGCTCTAGATGGCCAAATGTTTAGAAAAAATAGTGTTTTTGGCATGGGTTGAGCTAGGCATGAGTCATTTATGTTAGCCAGCTGTCCAGGCAGCACTTCGCACAGCAGGGGTCATAGTCGAGTACCTGTTTGGAAACTTTTTCGTATTTTCAATTTCTACATCACTTACGCTGCAAAGAAACCAAAATAACACCCAATATATTGCATTTATTTCATAAAAGGGCCAAAAAGGAAAGGCAAAGGAAAATTTGGGATTGTAAACAAATTTCCAGGAAGGGATTGTAAGGGTGTACACAAGTATTTTTTATTTTACAGGTGATGATTCACAAGTGCTAACATTGTCCCCAACAGTCAATGGGCCGATTTTACTTGCGTTGGAAACCTACTGTTCATGCGCACCTTTAGAGAGCTAGTCAAGTACAGAATAAAACTAATGGAATAAGATGCCATGTACACTTTAATTACAGTTACTTCCTGGAAAGTTATCTGCAGGACCTTGTGAATGCCGTAAGTACAATCCTTTGTTGGAAATGTATTTCAGTCCTAAATTTTCCTTTGCCCTTTCTTTTCATGCCTCTTGTGAAAATAAAAGTAAATACAATATATTGAGCATTATTTTTGTTTATTTGCAGTGTAAGTGAAATAAAAACTTTCCACATGGGGATTCAATCCCACTACCCTTGGATTCCAATTTTAAATTTCTTCCACTGCACCAAGCACTACCTGGAGACTAGTTAACATAAATGGCTCATCTTTCCTGACCTGCTCCAAAATCCTGTTTTCTCTAAATGTCACCTGAATTTCCCAATTCTGTCACTTTCATTTCTAACCAATCCCTGCACATACCTTAAATTTCAAGGAAATGAATGACGGTGAGTAGGCACAGTCAGCTTGTCAGTACTAACATGTTTGGTATTACAGTCATCTAGATGAATTTTAATCAATTAGTCATCAAAAAGATCACATTTCTTTTTCTTTATACTGTGTGGCATTTTCTGTACCAATAGTTCATTGTGGATGAGGGTACTTCTTTTATTACCTTTTCAGTCAATAATTAGTGTGGATGATGTTACTTGTCAAAATATGTATAGTAAATCTGTGCTGTACTACCTGCTGAACCACAATTTCCAATGTTCCACTCTTCTCAAAATAACTGTTTACATACATGCTGTGTTCTAACATCCTCAGTGGCATGATGTAAACTGAACAGAGATGGAATGAGATTTTCACTCTGCAGCGGAGTGTGCGCTGGTATGAAACTTCCTGGCAGATTAAAACTGTGTGCCTGACCGAGACTTGAACTCGGGACCTGATGGTAGAGCACTTGCCCGCGAAAGGCAAAGGTCCCGAGTTCGAGTCTCGGTTCGGCACACAGTTTTAATCTGCCAGGAAGTTTCATATCAGCGCACACTCCGCTGCAGAGTGAAAATATCATTCTGGAAACATCCCCCAGGCTGTGGCTAAGCCATGTGGTATCCTTTCTTTCAGGAGTGCTAGTTCTGCAGGGTTCGCAGAAGAGCTTCTGTAAAGTTTGGAAGGTAGGAGACGAGATACTGGCAGAAGTAAAGCTGTGAGGACCGGGCATGAGTTGTGCTTGGGTAGCTCAGATGGTAGAGCACTTGCCCGCGAAAGGCAAAGGTCCCGAGTTCGAGTCTCGGTCGGGCACACAGTTTTAATCTGCCAGGAAGTTTCATATCTGAACAGAGCTGCTTTGAAACAGGAAACTACCTACCACACAGACACCACTTTAAAGATACTGTCTTGTTCTAACATTGTGTGTGGATGCCTCTATGAACTACTTCAAATGTCTTAAGACAAATTGGTTGTAACTAAGATGTATTTATTATCACTTCTTGTCAGTGAACTATGTCATTTTTAAGAGTTTTACTTACATTGTGGTGGTAGTGAATGTCTGTTTCTGATGTGTTGTAGATAGTTGCAAATATAGATTTATTAAGAAGTTGTACAGTAAATGAATCCAAGATGACAATATGCAACTGTCATTCAGTTGAGATTGCTGGAAAGTTTTCTGATGGTACCTTCCATTCCCCTTTTTTTCTGGTAGTAAATGTGATGTTGACATATTCAGTACATATAATAGTCAATGCAGCAACTGCATAGACATTTTTTTCTGGCAGGAGAGGACTAGATGAGTGTGTATAGGGTAATATTGTATGAATCCATTTCATTATATTTTACAGGTATTATATGTCTCCAGGTTCTTTGTTAATGGTGATATTGTTAACTGGAAAATACTGTGAAAGGGAAAGCCAAACAGTGCTTTGGCAAACCAACAAAATTAACAGACTGGTCAATAAAATTGAGAGCTTGCTTTATAAACTAGTTATCAGAGGGCCTTAACCAGCTACAACTGGAGATTTCCTTTGCAGCATAGTTACATAGGCTGCTAACAGAACCACCAATCAAGATATGATGGTCCTCTTGTTTCTGTTCTTATGAAACTGAATGACTTTGCGAGATTAGGGGAGTAATGGAAGGTTTCACGGAGTATTTTGCAATGGAATTATTCTGTGCATGGTGATGATGTTCTGGAGGTATTTTTGTGTGCTCAATCATTAGACTTGTTAAATGACAAAATGGCATGCATTTTAGACACTAACATGTTCACAATGTGATAACTGTTTGAAGTCTACTGGACTGGCTTCTTAATTCCCTTCAGCTAAAGAACACTGGACAACACTTCAGTCAATCCCAAAGCTGCTTGTATGCCAGATAAACTCCCCTAAGAACCTGCGATAACTGCTAATCCCACCTTGGAAGAACAGAAACAAATTTGGGTTCGGTGCATTTAAAAACCCTTCTCCAAAGGATTAACAGTACAATAGTAGCAAAAGAGATCTTGCATTTCATTAAAACATGGATGGCATGTCGTCTTTGGTGTAGCTGTTTGCACTACTCTATTAATCCTGTGCAAGCCTCCCCATCTCTAATTACTGCAACCTACATCCATTTGAGCCTAAACCTCCACCTTTATTCGTCTCTTGGGCTCCTCCTACAATTGCACCCCCCCCCCCCCCCCCCCCCTCCGACACACAATGTCTTAATTTGTCGTATCAAGGTGTGTCACAAATTTCTTTTCTTCACAATTCTATACAGTACTTCCTCATCAGTTAGCGATCTTCCCACCCCATCTTCAGCAATCTTCTGTAGCACCCCATTTCAAAGACTTCAATGCCCTTGTCTGAATTGCCTATCATCCACATTTCACTTACGTACAAGGATGCATTCCAGACAAATACCTTCAGAAGATAGTTACTAACAAACTTAACAAAGTCCTCTTTTTAGAAATGTTTTCACTGGTATAGCCAGCTTGTGTTTTACATCCTCTCTACTTCGACCATCATCAGTTATTTTACTGGCCCATAGCAAAACTCAAAGTATTATATGAGTTTCATTTCGTAATGTAACTCCCTCAGTGTTGCTTAATTTAATTCAACTACATTCCCATTGCAGTTGTGTTTATTTTATTGATGTTCATCTTATATCCTCTTCTCAAGACAATGTCCATTCTTTTCAACAGCCCTTCCAAGTCTTTTGCTGTCTCTGACAGAAGTATGTAATCACCAAAACCTCAAAGTGTTTATTTCTACTCTCTGAGCTTCAATTCGTTCAAATTTTTCGTTGGTTTCCTTTACGGCTTGTCCAGTGTACGGACTGAATTTGTTACGCCTAGAGTCAATTGCAAAGCAAGATTCAAGTGGTGGGTACAGTTACATTAGCTGAAAACTGCACTGAATTTGTCACACGCAACCCTGTGGAGTTCAGTCAAACACCTACATTACTTCTGAAAGGAGATGTTCGCAAAGGTTTCTAACAATATGAATTGTAATTGAAAACTTGCTTTTCAAGTTAAGTATGTACTTATTTATTTTGTCTTATAATAGAAAATTTTAAACACTGGGGACAAGCTGGGGATTAGGGGGTTAGCACCCTATTGAGGGCAAGGCCATTTAAGACAGAACACAACCTCAGAATATGAAATAATAGAGAAGGAAAATCTTCCTTTTTAAGGGATCACCTCACCATATTTGATTTAAGAAATTGTAAATTGAACCACTTACACCAAATATGAACACAGGGCCTTAATACATCAACTTGCTTGGTAAGGGCCAAAAGGGCCAAATTAGATGTGATGGACATATGTACAGTTTCAATTTCATTGACAGTGTGCTGCACACTATACATTACATTCCAGTAGACGACTAATTTCCACATCATCCCTTGAGCCAAGTTATTGGAAAATCCCCTGAGATATCGCATTGATGTGAGCACTTCACGATGGCACCATAGGCAATTGCTGTATCGATCCTATTAGGTCATGACAGCAAAAGTGTGTTACAGTCATTTTAAAAGCTATTTATTTGTTGTCGATACTGTTCATATCTCACATTCATTTTCATTCAAATCTACACCACTTCCAGAAGATATTTCCCAATACTTAAATTTGTATGTTACCACATCTCACATTCACCAAACCTCTTCTTGCAGTTGCAAGTCAGCATTTAATGTCCTCCCTACTTTTACCATCATCACTTATTTTTCTGCCCAAATACCATTAGAATCAACTACTTTCAGTGTCTCATTTCCTACTTTAATACAATTGGTATTACCTGATTAGACTACATTCCATTACACTTGTTTTCTCAAAGTTCATCTTACAAACTCTTTACAAGACACTATCAATTACATTCAACAGATCGTCTAGTTCTTCTGCCAACTTTGACAGAATTACAATGCCATCAGCAAACCTCGAAGCTTGTATTTTTTCTTCCTGGATTTCAATTCCTGTCCCAAATTTCTCCTTCGTCTCCTTCACTGCTTGTTCAGACAAACTATTTCCAGTACCTTCCACCTGCTTCTTTTTGTGCATAATACTGTATTCAGCCACCCCCATGAACCATGGACCTTGCCATTGGTGGGTAGGCTTGCGTGCCTCAGCGATACAAATAGCCGTACCATAGGTGCAACCACAAGGGAGGGGTATCTGTTGGGAGGCCAGACAAACATGTGGTTCCTGAAGAGGGGCAGCAGCCTTTTCAGTAGTTGCAGGGGCAACAGTCTGGATGATTGACTGATCTGGCCTTGTAACACTAACCAAAACGGCCTTGCTGTGCTGGTACTGTGAACGGCTGAAAGCAAGGGGAAATTACAGCCGTAATTTTTCCCGGGGGCATGCAGCTTCACTGTATGGTTAAATGATAATGGCATCCTCTTGGGTAAAATACTCCGGAGATAAAATAGTCCCCCATTTGGATCTCCGGGCAAGGACTACTCAGGAGGATGTTGTTATAAGGTGAAAGAAAACTGGCGTTCTACGAATCGGAGCGTGGAATGTCAGATCCCTTAATCGG
Source organism: Schistocerca piceifrons (assembly GCF_021461385.2). NCBI lineage: Eukaryota > Metazoa > Arthropoda > Insecta > Orthoptera > Acrididae > Schistocerca > Schistocerca piceifrons. The sequence continues at coordinate 306,860,127 of NC_060139.1, read as the reverse complement.
GCAGGTACGTTAGAAAATTTAAAAAGGGAAATGGATAGGTTAAAGTTAGATATAGTGGGAATTAGTGAAGTTCGGTGGCAGGAGGAACAAGACTTTCGGTCAGGTGAATATAGGGTTATAAATACAAAATAAAATAGAGGTAATGCAGGAGTAGCTGTAACAATGAATAGGAAAATAGGAATGCGGGTAAGCTACTACAAACAGCATAGTGAACGCATTATTGTGTCCAAGATAGATACGAAGCCCACGCCTACCACAGTACTACAAGTTTATATGCCAACTAGCTCCGCAGATAACAAAGAGATTGATGAAATGTATGATGAGATAAAAGAAATTATTCAGGTAGTGAAGGGAGACGAAAATTTAATAGTCATGGGTGACTGGAATTCGATAGTAGGAAAAGGGAGAGAAGGAAACATAGTAGGTAAATATGGAGTGGGGGGGGGGGGGGAAGAAATGAAAGAGGAAGCCGCCTGGTAGAATTTTGCACAGAGCATAACTTAATCATAGCTAACACGTGGTTCAAGAATCATGAAAAAAGGTTATATACATGGAAGAAGCCTGGAGATACTGACAAGTTTTAGATAGATCATATAATGGTAAGACAGAGATTCAGGAACCAAGTTTTAAATTGTAAGACTTTTCCAGGGGCAGATGTGGACTCTGACATGATCTATTGGTTATGAACTGTAGATTAAAACTGAAGAAACTGCAAAAATGTGGGAATTTGAGGAGATGGAACCTGGATAAACTGAAAGAACCAGAGGTTGTACAGAGTTTCAGGGAGAGCATAGGGAACAATTGACAAGAATGGGGGGGGGGGGGGGGGGGAGAAATACAGTAGAAGAAGAATGGGTAGCTTTGAGAGACGAAATAGTGAAGGTAGCAGAGGATCAAGTAGGTAAACAGACAAGGGCTAATAGAAATCCTTGGGTAACAGGAGAAATATTGAATTTAATTGATGAAAGGAGAAAATATTAAAATGCAGTAAATTAAGCAGGCAAAAAGGAATACAAACGTCTCAAAAATGAGATCGACAGGAAGTGCAAAATGGCTAAGCAGGGATGGCTAGAGGACAAATGTAAGGATGTAGAGGCTTATCTCACTAGGGGTCAGATAGACACTGCCTACAGGAAAATTAAAGAGACCTTCGGAGAAAAGAGAGCCACTTGCATGAATATCAAGAGCTCAGATGGAAACCCAGTTCTAAGCAAAGAAGGGAAAGCAGAAAGGTGGAAGGAGTATATAGAAAGTCTATACAAGGGCGATGTTCTTGAGGGCAATATTATAGAAATGGAAGAGAATGTAGATGAAGTTGAAATGGGAGATATGATACTGTGTGAAGAGTTTGACAGAGTACTGAAAGACCTAAGTGAAACAGTAGACAACATTCCATTAGAACTACCGACAGCCTTGGGAGAGCCAGTCCTGACAAAACTCTACCATCTGGTGAACAAGATGTATGAGACAGGCAAAATACACTCAGACTTCAAGAAGGATATAATAATTCCAATCCCAAAGAAAGCAGGTGTTGACAGATGTGAAAATTACTGAACTATCAGTGTAATAAATCACAGCTGCAAAATAACTAACACACATTCTTTACAGGCGAATGGAAAAACTGGTAGAAGCCGACCTCGGGGGAGATCAGTTTGGATTCCGTAGAAATGTTGGAACACGTGAGGCAATACTGACTCTATGACTTATCTTAGAAAACAGATTAAGGAAAGGAAAACCTACGTTTCTAGCATTCGTAGACTTGGAGAAAGCTTTTGACAATGTTGACTGGAATACTCTCTTTCAAATTCTGAAGGTGGCAGGGGTAAAATACAGGGAGCGAAAGGCTATTTACAATTTGTACAGAAACAATATGTCAGTTATAAGAGTTAAGGGGCATGAAAGGGAAGCAGTGGTTGGGAAGGGGGTGAGACAGGGTTGTAGCCTCTCCCCGATGTTATTCAATCTGTATATTGAGCAAGCAGTAAAGGAAACAAAAGAAAAATTCGGAGTAGGAATTAAAATCCATGGAGAAGAAATAAAAACTTTGATGTTCGCCGATGATATTGTAATTCTGTCAGAGACAGCAAAGGACCTGGAAGAGCAGCTGAACAGAATGGACCGTGTCTTGAAAGGAGGATATAAGATGAACATCAACAAAAGCAAAACGAGAATAATGGAATGTAGTCGAATTAAATCGGGTGATGCTGCGGGAATTAGATTAGGAAATGACACGCCTAAAGTAGTAAATGAGTATTGCTATTTGGGGAACAAAATAACTGATGATGGTCGAAGTAGAGAGGATATAAAACGTAGACTAGCAATGGCAAGGAAAATGTTTCTGATGAAGAGAAATTTGTTAACATAGAGTATAGATTTAAGTGTCAGGAAGTCATTTCTGAAAGTATTTGTATGGAGTGTAGCCATGTATGGAAGTGAAACGTGGACAATTAATAGTTTAGACAAAAAGGGAATAGAAACTTTCGAAATGTGGTGCCTACAGAAGTATGCTGAAGATTAGATGGGTAGATCATGTAACTAATGAGGTATTGAATAGAACTGGGAGAAGAGGAGTTTGTGGCACAACTTGACTAGAAGAGGGATCGGTTGGTAGGGCATATTCTGAGGCATCAAGGGATTACCAATTTAGTATTGGAGGGCAGCGTGGAGGGTAAAAATCGCAGAGGGAGACAAAGAGATGAATACACTAAACAGATGCAGAAGGATGTAGGTTGCAGTAGGTACTGGGAGATGAAGAAGCTTGCACAGGATAGAGCAGCATGGAGAGCTGCATCAAACCAGTCTCTGGACTGAAGACAACAACAACTACTACAACTGTATTGAACTACTAACTTTCCCATACTTTACATTACCTGCATCACTCACACTAAAACCATAGTATGGCCAAGAGTCGTATACTGTTATTGTGTGTGGGAGTCACTATTCATTTGGAAAAGATATCAATATTTCAATGCCGCAGATGCCGTTATTTGTCTACAGAGCTGAAGCTCTCGTTAAGAGCACCAAACTCCAGAGGAGAGCTATTCAGAATGTGGTTTCATGTGCTGTGTTGGTATGTCATGTTAATCAATTCATTTCTACAGTGTTATGGAAATGATATGGTGCTACTCACCATAATGGTGACACATTGAATTGCAGACAGGCATAACAAAAATAATGTTACACACTGAGCTTTCAGCCAAAGCCTTCTACAGAAAGGAAAAGAAAAACACACATTTACAAAAGCATGCACACCTCGCATTCTGGTGACCGCTATCTCCATTTGCTCAGCAAGAATGCAACAGTATTGCATCAAGGAGAGGTGGGGAATGGGAAGGGATAGCAGGTACAGATGTGTAGGGAGGAGTCAGCACTGTCTGGTGGAGCGTGCAGTCCATGTGGGAGGACACGGCTTCCAGGCACAGTGTTGGGAGGCCACCCCTTATATATACACACCAAACTTCCCACAACCTCCAAGAACCAATTACAAAACAGTACCATCACAGACTGGAACAACTGAACCACATCTTTCATCAGGGCTTTGATTATCTATCATTATGCCCTTAAATCAGGGACACCTTACACAAAATCCTTCCCAACCCGCTTAACCTGTGAGAAAGCTTGCTATGAGCATTTCTCACACACACAACTTCATTTCAATAATTGTGTATGTTATTAACACAACAGTGTGGCGAGTGTCTCAGTGCCCTTCCTAAGCATTCATGTGGCAAGTTTCGGGATGTTTCTGTAACAGTCACGCCTCATAAGAGCTTAAATATGGTCCAGGGTATTATATTCCACAGGGACCTTCTTTTGCAGTCTGATGACAAGCTGCACGCAGTGGCGAGGTGTTCATTTCGTCCGGTGTGCCCATCGAGGTCCGAGGGATAACCAGGTTGCCACCAGTGCCTTCATCTTGGCCTTTGAGGGTGACACATTGCCCGAGAAGGTCAAGGTGATGGTCTACTACTGTGACATCAAACCATATCCCCCCCCCCCCCCTCCGATGCGGTGCTTTAAGTGCTGGAAGTTCGGCCATACGTCTTCCCACTGTACTTCCAGCCCCACCTGTCGAGATAGTGGATGTCCATCGCATCCATGTGCCCCGCCTCCCATCTCTGTCAACTGTGGAGAGCATCATTCACCTTACTCGCCAGATTGCAGGATTTCACAGAAGGAGAGGAAAATCGTGGAATATAAGACCCTGGACCGACTGACCTACACTGAGGCTAAGAGGAAATTTAAGCACCTACATCCTGTGGGACCTCTTCATAGCCGCCACTACGAGAACAGTTGTCGCCCCATCAGTTCCTCGAATTCGTCGCCTCTCAGAACTGGGAGACTACATCTGCCCCCTTGATTGTGGGGGGGCACTTCCCTCCCTGTTGCTCCCGCACCGCCTACTTCGCGACCAACAGCCCCCACTTCTGAGTCAGAGAAGTGTAAGGTTTTTTCGGCTCCTCTCACTAGGAAGGCGTCCCTTGGGTCACTCCCTTCCCAGGTTTCTGCCTAGTGGGAAAGATGACACCTGCCATGGCTGAAGAGCCCAAAAGCAGCTGGTCGTAGGGCTTACAGTCCTCCTCAGTCCCTGAGACTGAATCAGTGAAGCCGTCCCAGCCAAGGAACAGCACGAGAAATCAAAAAATAAGGACGCATAAGAACAAGGAACTTGCGGTGGCACCCACACCATGGCTACCTACAAGCTCTGTGTCTGAGTATGGAGTGGAAATTCTGGCATCTGCTGAAGACCTAGATCTCGCCGGACCCTCACACAATGAATACAGGCTCCTCAGGCAATAAGTCAGTGGCAGCAGGTGACTCTGAGGCGTAAACTGCCTCATTGAATGTTCCATGCCTTCCCAGTCTCAGTCTCATGATATCATCCTCCAGTGGAATTGCAGCGGTTTTTTTCCACCGCCTGGCTGAGCTGTGGCAACTGTTAAGCTTTACACCTTTTTGCATTGCCCTCTGCAGCTATAAGGGATATTACAGGAACTGTAGAAAATATAATAGTGTGTTTGCGTTTATGTCCTAAACTCATCTGTAGTGACATTGTGCCCCTTCAAACCCTCTTGAAGCTGTGGCTGTCAGAATATGGACAATGCAGAAAATAACTGCAGAAAATAACTGTCTGCAATGTATATCTTCTGCCAGATGGTGTGCAGTACCCCTGAATGCATGAGCTGCACTGATTGATCAACTCCCTAAACCTTTTCTACTTTTGGGAGATTTTAATGCCCATAACCCCTTTTGGGGTGACACTGCTTACTGGCTGAGGCAGAGATGTCGAAACTTTACTGTCTCAGTTCGACCTCTGCCTCTTAAATTCTGGGGCCACCACACATTTCAGTGTGGCTTGAGGTAGTTACTCTGCCACTGATTTATCAATTTGCAGCCCAGGACTTCTCCTATCAATCCACTGGAGAGCACATGATGACCTGTGTGATAGTGGCCACTTCCCCATCTTCCTGTCACTGCCATAGACACCTGCCCAGATAGGCTTTAAACAAGGCGGACTGGGAAACTTTCACCTGTGATGTCACCGTTGAGCAGGTGACTACCACAATCTTTTCTGTGGCAGAAAACGTGATCCCTCGCACTGTGGAGTGCCCCCCCCCCCCCCCCCCCCACTTCTGGCAAAAGACAGTCCCTTAGTGGTCGCTGGAAGTCGCAATTAAAGAGCGCCGGCAACCTCTACAGCAACACCCTTCCCTGGAGCACATCATAGCCTTTAAATGGCTCCATTCCTGTGTTTCACCAGCTTATTAAAAGACAGAAACAGGAGTGTTGGGAGAGATAAGTCTCGATCATTGGGTGCCATACACCACCTTTCCTAGTATGTACAAAGATCAAATGTGGGGGTACCAGACCCCTAACAGGTGTTCCCGTGGTTAACATAAATGGCGTGCTATGTACCGACGCCAACACAATTGGCGAGAACTTTGCTGAGCACTATGCTCGAGCCTCTGCATCGGAGAACTACCCCCCAGCCTTTTTGCACCCTCAAACGGCGGAAGGAAAGGAAAGTCCTCTCATTCACTACACACCACAGTCAACCCTATAACGCCCCATTTACAGAGTGGGAGGCTCCTCAGCGCACTTGGACATTGCCCCAACACAGCTCCTGGGCCGGATTGGATACATAGTCAGATGATAAAACATCCTTCGTCTGACTACAAGCGCCATCTCATCATCATCTTCAACTGGATCTGGTGTGATTGCGTCTTTCCATCGCAATGGCAGGAGAGCACCATCGTTTCAGTGCTCAAACACAATAAAAACCTTTCTTTGATGTGGATAGCTATTGGCCCATTGGCCTCACCAACATTGGTTGTAAGTTGCTGAAACGTATGGTGTGGTTGGGTTGGGTCCTGGAGACATGGCTTGCTGGCTCCATGTTGGGGCCGCTGCTGCCTAGGTCGCTCTACCACTGGGTCCCTTGAGTCTGCTATCTGAACAGCCTTTTCCAGACCCCAACACCTTGTTGCCGTCTTTTTTTAATGTACAAAAAGCGTATGTCACCATCTGTGACATCATATCCCTGCCACATACAGGTGGGATCTCACAGGCCTGCTCCTGATTTTTATCCAGAATTTCCTGTTACTCCGCACTGTCAGTGTCCAAGTTGGTGACGACTTCTGCATTTCATACTGCTCCACCAGTACTGGTGTTGCTGAGCGGCAACTACAGGGAGCCATCCACAAGGTGCAATCATGGGCTCTAGCCCACAGCTTCCAGTTTTCGGCTGCTAAGTTGTGTATCATGCACTTCTGTCGGTGTTGTACGATTTATCATGACGATCCACTCACTGTAGTGGAGACTTATCGGTTCTTAGGACTGGTTTTCAACACCTGATTGACTTGGCTGTCTCACCCTTGTCTGCTTAAGCGGAAGTGCTGGCAGCACCTCAATGTCCTCCGCTGCCTAAGCAACACCAACTGGGGTGCAGATCGCTCTGCTCAGCTGCAGCTGTACAAAGCCCTAGTTTAATCCCGCCTTGACTATGGGGGTCTGGTTTATGGTTCAGTGGCACCCTCAGCATTGTGTGTACCTGACCCAGTGCACCACTGTGGAATTCACCTGGCGACGAGAGCTTTTAGAATGAATCCTGCCACCAGTGTCCTGGTGGAGGCCATTGCACAATTACTCACCAGTTAATTTGCACACATTCGTAGTTCTCCTGATCATCTGAATTACCGTCTCCTTTTTCCACCTGCGGTAGTTCATCTCCCACATCGGCAGCCCAGATCAGGGCTAACAATTGCGGTTCGCGTGCGATCCCTTCTGTCTGAACTGGAGTCCTTCCCTTTACCACCTCCCATCCAGGTTCGTCCACATACACCTCCATGGTGTACACCTAGGCCGCAGATTTGTCTGGAACTTTTGCATGACCCTAAGGACTCAGTTACTCCTGCCGCTCGCTGTGCCTTCCTCTCGATTCTTGACGTGTTCTGCGGCTCTGAAGTGGTTTACACCGACAGCTCGATGGCTCATGGTCATGTTGGCTTCGGCTATGTCCACAGAGGCCATTTTTGAACAGCATTCCTTGCCCGATGGCTGCAGTGTATTCACTGCAGAGCTGATAGCCATCTCTCATGCACTGCAGTATATCCTTTCATGTCCTGGGGAATCGTTTCTTCTGTGTACTGACTCGTTCAGCGGTCTACAAGCTATTGACCAGTACCACCCTCGCCATCCTTCGGTAGCGTCCATCCAGGAGTCCATCTATGCCCTGGACCAGTCCCGTCATTCAGTGGTGTTTGTGTTGACCCCAGGACGTCCCAGGCACGAACTTGCTGACAGGCTGGCCAAAGAGGCCACGTGGAAACTGCTTCTGGAGATGGGCATCTCTGAACTTGACCTGTGTTCTGACTTATGCCGTAGTGTTTTTCGGCTTTGGGAGACGGAATGGCATAACAGTATACACAACAAACTGCATGTCATTAAGGAGACTACGAATGTGTGGAAGTCTTCCATGTGGGCCTCTTGCAGGGAATCAGTGTCAATGCGGCACCTGGTTGACAGTGAGCCACATTCTGGTGCACTGTCCCACTTTGACTGCCCGGCGACAAAATCTTGGGCTGTTGTACTCGTTGCCGCTAATTTTATCTGACAATGCCTCATCAGCTGATTTAGTTCTACGTTTTATTTGTGAGTGTGGGTTTTATTATTTTATCTAAGTTTTAGTACATGTCCTGTGTCCTCCACCCTAGTGCATCTAGGGTGGGGGTTTTAATGTGTTGCAGAGTGGCTGGCTTCTTTTTTTTATTCTCATGGTCAGCCAGCCAGGGTAATCTGCTTTGTTGTTTTAATCTCTTCATCACGTTTCTTGCGTTTCTGTGGTTTTCTTATCCCCTTTCGTCCATTTACATGTTTGTTGTCCTTCATCATTCTTGTGATTTTTTTTCCTTTCATTCTGTTTTGAGTTGTCAGTCTCGTTTATTTTATTCTCACTCTTGTGGCATTATTTTATTCGGAAAAAGGGACTGATGACCTCATTGTTTGGTCCCTTTCCCCCCTCTTTCAATCCAACAAACTACATCTGTTCTGACAAACAGTGGGTACTCCACAAGTTCTTATGTGTCACATCACACGAAGATATGTCCAATATGTACATAGGGTGATGGGCACCGTAAAGCGTATGCTACATATGTGGAAAAGTCAAGCTGGAATGACTGGAAGATACAGCAATAAGGGTTCATGAGCATAACGAGTATTACAGACGGAGAAATCAGCCATGGTGAAGCATGTGCTGCATGAGACTACTTAATTTGTATACACCCCAATTCTCACTGTGGAAAAGAGTTTGGGGAAGCCACTGAAAGTCATAAAAATGGCAATAGTTGTAACAAGAAGAAAGAAAGCTTTAAAGTAAATGAGCCAGATTTCCATGCTGCAATGAGTGCAAGTGACAGGAGGGACCACAGTGATGTGATATTGATCAGAGTGATCATGCAGTGAAAACCTGTGTGCATGTGTCACCACACCAATTTTCAATATTAAGTCGGCGAAATGCATCAGCAGTCTCCAGTATGGTGCTCATCTGAAGATGGTACGTTGTTAGCTGAAATATTGTGGCGAGAGTCATCTGGCTGCAAGCCCCAAATCTCATGGGATACTCATGTCAGGGAAACTTTAAGTAGTTTCTGGTTTTTGCCTTGTATTTATGTCCTTATATATTCACATTATACAAATACCTATGCAGTGCACCATTGAGGTAACCTTTCTAACCGTATTAACCCTTCTCTATGGTATTCCATTCATAAATGAAGTTAGAGAAAAATTAGTTTTTTTGCCACCGTATGTAATACATATCCTAGTCCGTTTTCTTAACATGTCGTCAACCCTGGACACTCTCTCTTTGACACTAACAGTTTAAACTTCCCCACAATCATGTAATATTTCTTCTGCAACTCATAGGGAATTGAAATTGTTTTATGTGATGCAGTTACAGTATTTAATTATTAATTTTTCAATGCAATGCCCCTGCCCACCTAAATTTGCAATTTTGTATTTTCGTATATTTTCAAATGAATGATGATCCTCTGAAGTCCTAAAGTTTTCTTACTTTCCTGGAATGTACAATTTTTAGTTGTAATTATTTCCTCTTAACATTCTACATGTTAACAGAGTTGGTGGCTTCTTTTTACCTGCATTTTCTCATGGTATTTGGTTGTCCAGTTATTATGGTTAATTACTCTCAGATGTACCCATATTTTCTGATCCCCTTTCTTACCTTAGTGTTTGTTATCCAATCATATTCTCCTACTGCATCTGAGTATTTAATCCTTGAAGGCTGATTTTTCTCCTGGTATCCCCTACCCAGATTTGTGACAACAGATAAGTCATTTGTGCTGAAATGAAAATGGCCTTTCTCAGGCCAAGAGGAAATTTTATTGTATCTTGTTATATATTGGCTTTCAATAAACTAAATTTCCATTCAGCACCTTTTGACTCTTAAAGAATCATCCATAGCTCTGAAATTATGGTTGATGTTTTGTTCAGCTTTGAAACATAAAAATGTATACATGGATAACTGTGTGACAACTCCATGTCTTTGCATGACAATATAAAAATAGATAATACAGAAAATTTCTAAAGTAGGAATAAAAGACTTGTTAGGTCATTTAATTATGCTGGAAAAAAGTGTGTGATGATAGGAATCTGACAAATGATTGTCACCATGGCAAATATTACCTTGTTTTCACATGTTCACAATGTGAATTTAAAGAATTGTTAACAGCTTTCCAGACTGTCAGGATCATGTGAAATGTGGCACATATTTACATAAAGGCTTTTATTCACAGGGCATGTCTACAAGCAAGTGTAACTGACACATGTATGAAGAAACGATAATATTGAAATAGTATGTGGTACAAAACAAGAGCAGGTGACACAAACCACTGTAACATCACTATTCTGTACATAAGAATGGCTCATAAAATGAGCTATGTGCTTAAGTCTAAGTTTTGTACACTTTGATGCAATTTTTTTTTTTTTTTTTTAAATATCAATAATTACAAACACTTCATGCTGTCCTTCATTATCATGAACTGCATGTTTGAATAGGTTATTGCTTTCACTTCTGTGCCCTGTGGATGCTTCCCTAGTTGGAATTCTTCACCATATCCTCGAGCTTTAATGTGAAAATTGCTCGATCAAATTCAAGGATTTTTACTTTCTAAAACAACAAAAGAAAGTCAAGAATAAATGTCTAAAACTGAGAAACTTCAATAAAAGGTGATCTATACAACAGTTCTTAAACAACATATGATAACTACATTTTAGTTATAGCCTCTCTAACAAATGTGATCTCAGAGGAAAAGCATTTTATTTACTTAAAACAGCAAATGTATTAAAAATACACTAAAGACAAAATATAGAATGACATTAAGAAATATATTAGAAACAAGCTCAAAAGTACAGGGCAAATAATAAAAATATGAACTGCAATTGTGGTTAAAGTACCAACTCTAGGAAAAGAATTAACACAGTCAGCCACCCCGAGAGAAAGGTCGGCTTGTTGGTGCTCAAAGATTATTTTCACTTTATAAACTGACGCAGTGTTCATCTTCAACAAGTTAGTGTACAAGGGTGTGCTGAAAAGTGAAGCCTCTGAATTTTTTATTTGAAAAAACTTGCGGCTTTTAAATAAAACAAACTTTATTAACATTCTACATATATATTCATGTCTACATATTTAATTTTCAACAATAGTCACCCTGACGTCGAACACAATTTCTCCCAATAAGAAACCAGCTTGTTCAACTGTCACTGTAGAATGTTTGACCTTTTTTTGACAGAGCCACAACTGAAGGTGTTCTTTCTGTTTTGAAAGAGATGAAAATCGGATGGGGGCCAAATTGGGACTTTTAAAAGAGGATGATCCATGAAAGTGAACTCAAGATGTCTGATTACTGCAGTGCTTGGGTGCTGTCTGGCATTGTCATTCTGAAGGAGAGGGTACTCCATGTGTGGCACAAACTCTTAAAATCGAACTTGATTACAGCACATTGTTTCTCATGCACTGCCATAGTTACATGCTGCAATTCAGAGTCCTCTAAGTTTAAAGAGTTCTTGTGGAAGGGTTACCATAGATTTCACAACATAAGCAGAGTTAAAATAATAATAATAAACCATCCATGCATTTCAGACATTTATTTACATATGTAAGTTTACTTCCTGTGTGACCATGTGTGCCAGATCACATTCAAATTTCTACTACTTGTCAACTTAATGTGTGTTTTGTAGGAACAATAGTATCCTCACTCATAACCAGTCGTCCCCAAATTACACTGTCTATTTATATGAAGAAGTTGTACTTTTGAAATTTTCAGATGTTAATGAGTGTTGTGCATAATGCATTCCATAGTAAATTTGACCTTCTGTTGAAATAATATTCCCACTTTTTCACCTCACTGGCCCAATTCTTTGAGTCAGCGTTTGAGGTATTATGATCACAATTACAAATTCAACCTCTGTGTTGCCATATTTTGTTTTGTGCACATTATAACAGTCTTACCATATACCGTTCTATAGTAGTAATTTTTATCAGTATTTATTGTACATTTACACTGTTCTCAGCATTGTTATACGAGTTTGTGAGTGAGCATTGCCTTGAAGAAGGAAAAAAAAAGTTTGAGAAAGATACGTGTAAATTTTATCCAGGTTTTTCATTCATTATTTTACCCAACCAATTTCTTGGGTGATGAAGCTTCAAATTTTACAAGAAACATGCAATACTTGTAGCAAAACAAATCCAAAACTTAAACAAATACTACTGAGTGTGATTTAAAGTTGATTGTTTAGTGTTCTGATGCACATTGCAGCAGCAATAATGCAGCCTCACTGTGGATGCTGTTCAAAAGCAGCTGGAAATTGCTCTGACTGCTCTCCAGCAATTGGAAATTTTTGTGAATGTGCGTGTTGGACGAGTTGCTGAGAGGAATGCAGTGGAGATACAAAAGGCACCTCTCAAGTCTTGTCCTCTACAATGGATACTGTTGTCTCTGCAGAAAGCACTTAATTTGTTGAGAAACCTGCTGTCCTGAGGAAGAAAGCACATAAGGGTAGGGCTCTCTTAACTATTATCAGTTCAAATATATCAAGATTCCAGTGAAAGATTACATTTTCACAGTCAAGTACCTGGATTTAAAGCAGCCTTAAAAAGCTGTGGAGCTCATATGATAATAGTTACAGAAGCTGGCTAAAGTATAAAATTGACTGTAGTAAGAATTTTGGGGTAAATCTAAATTCATATAGAATGGACAGGCTAATGGGAAATGTAGGTGGTGCAGCAGACACGAAACTTACGTCAAACAAGATAGAAATTGAAGCTGCAAACAAGAGCCAATATCAAAGGTGAGCGTAAACTTGATTGGATCTTTAACAAAACAGACATAACCAAAAACTTCAGACAAAACTGCAGTTTGTTGTTATGAGTTAAACTGTCAACAATTTGCCCAGTAACTGGTATGGGAAATTAAAGAGTATTAATGTGGTGGACATGACACGATATCCTGCAATAAGTAACTAAATGCCTTCTCTGAAAACTAACAACATTTAGTTCAGAAACCCACTCATGTTGGAAATATATTAGACATAATGGCAAAAAGTAGGACTGCTCTCTTCCAGGATATCCATACTGAAGGATTATAGTGACTGTGAGGTAGTTGTCAACAGTGACAACTACAGTACAAAAAGCAGCTAAATCAAGTGGGATGAATTACATATATCATAAATTCGATCAGGAAACAGTCATGTCATATAGCCAAGAACAATTTTACCAACATTTACCTCTAGACAGGAGATTGTAGTAGAACTCTGACTCAATTTTAAAGGATGATGCATGAATAGCTACGTATATAGAACACAATTATCGTGAAAGGAATTATCCATGGTATAGTCACTATGAAGAAAGTTCTAGAGAAATAGTGACTTCTGCACAGTAGGTGTAAAATACAGGATAGGGCTATAACTAGATATATGCTGAATAAAACAAATTTAGCTGTTAAGAGAGTAACGTGCGAAGCCTTGAATGACTACTGTATCCAAATCTTACTGCAAATTTCTTTACTAAGGAAAATGGAGAAGTAATGCCCTAATTCACAGCTCACACCACAGCAAACATGGGTGAAATGGACATTAATTGCCAGTGGCGTTGAGAAACAGCTAAAATTAAACTTGGCTCCAGTGACCTATGGGTCTCTGTCGCGTCCTGTATGGAATTTGTGGTTCAGTTAGCTTCCATTTTAATAAATACATAACAAACATCCCTCCAACAAGAAACTGTGTCAAATAGTTGGAAGGAAGTGTACACACACACACACACACACACACACACACACACACATGCATAGGAGTTATCCTTACAACACATTCTCTGCTCCCGTAATTATCCTAGCCTCAACCTGTGGTAACATACTGTCCCCACACCCTGCATCCCCTCTGTCCTATCATTTCCTCCCCATTCTCGTGTCCCACCCGCCCTCTGCCAAATCATCTGCTCATCTTTCCCCACTCGTCTCCTTCTTTGCTCTTTTTTTCTCCACCTTCCTGCCAAACAAAATTCTGACACTGTGCCTGTTGGCAGTCTAGTCCCTGCACACTCGACAAGACAGGGTTTGTTTCTCTCCCCAACTGTACACTACTATCCCTTCCCCTTCCCCACCCCCCTCCAGATTGCTGCTTGCATCCCATGAGATGTTTCATTCTGGCCCGAGATGTTGGAGTTGGCAGTGGTGTGTGCATGAGGTATGCTTGTGTGTGTGTGTGTGTGTGTGTGTGTGTGTGTCTGTAACTTGACGTGTCTTCTTAACAGTAGGTAGTAATCTGTCTTCTCCTACACTGTTGGTGTAGAATGTTATTATTGTTTGTTTTATTTAGAAAGCTTTAATGGTTATCACATAATTCATAGGCATTACTTTTCAGCAGCCTCTCATGTATTAATGATGTTGCAGACAACATTAATGTAATCTCATAAGATGCAATCACCTATGATAAAATGACCAGATGCCCTTTTTTTGGAAAGGCCAGTACTGTTTTTCAACATTCATTCCTGGTGTCCTGAAAGATTTTGCCAGTATGCCACTTTGTCCCATTTTGTTAAAAAATGGCATTTATTTTTTATTCTCTTTGTTATACTACATAATACGAGGTGCGACAATAAAGCAATGAGACTTATTTTCTTTGCAGGATGTGGCAACCCTGCAGGCTTGCCTAGGCATAATATCTTTGACCTTGGTCTATAAGCTGCTGCTAGTCCAAGCGGCACATCGATGCAACTGCTCAGTCGTGAGTTGTGCTGTTAATAAGGTAACACGTGTTTGTGTGCCTTGTCACGGAAATGGAACCACATAATATTGTGCAATGGTATGCCATTTCTTTTTGCGTTAAATTGGGTGAAAATGCGACTACTTACAGTAAGCTTCAGAGGGCTTTGTCATGAGGTCAAAGGGATCACCCAACCAAAAAAACTCGCATGTCAAAGTCAAAAGTGAAATGCATACTTATGTGCTTCTTCGATTCCAACAGAATTGTTCATAAAGAGCGAGTGCTTCCTGGACAAACAGTTAACCAATATTACTACAAAGAGATTTTAGAAAGACTTCGTAAAAGAGTTCATGTCCATGTCAACATTGCTGATTATTGCATTCTGCATCACGATAATGCACCATCCCATACTGCTCTGTCAGTGAAACAATTTTTAACCTCAAAACAAATTTCAGTATTACCACAGCCACCTTATTCACCAGATATCGCTCCATGCAACTTTTTTCTATTTCCAAGAGTCAAAACAGCAGTCAAGGGACACCATTTTCAAACAACACAAGATTTCCAAAAACCTGTGACAAGGGTGTTGGATGATATCACAGAAGATGAGTTCCAGAAATGTTACCATCAATGTCAGAAGTGCTGAAAAAAGTGTGTGCAATCAGAAGGGAGCTACTTTGAAGGAGACAACACTAAACTTGACTAAAACGGTAAGCAACAATTCCCCCCCCCCCCCCCCCCCCACACACACACACACACACACACACACACACACACGTCATATTTGAACCTTTATGTCCATAATTACTAAGAATGAAAGTTGTGTCGATGGACAAAATTAGTTATGAAAAACAAATATAAATGACCACAATGCTGACAACGTTTTGTTTCCTGTGCTTCACTTTGGCAATTCAATTCTGATCTCTCAGTAACAGTTGGAGTGTGATGTGCATTGTTTCAGCAGTTCCATGACAGATTAAAGATGACAAAATGGCAGTATATGCTCACTGCTGCATTGCAAGAAAAGTAAATTTCTTAGCATGTGATATAGGACTTGCAATTCATAAGAGACCTTTGAATTAACTTGCAATAATTATGCATAAAAAAAAAATCAACAAATACACCTTTTTTACTTATAATTTATAATGCAGTCAGATTCTGATGCTCATTGCACCATTTGTAACACTAAGTTATGCACACGTCATGGAGCAACATCCAAATTCAAGTAAACATAAAAAAAAAAACCAGAAATTGCTGTTGCGTCATCCAAAAGCATAACTTCATTTTTCTAGCCAAATTCAGCAACAGACTGAATTGCAGTTGGCTGAGATTGAAGGAGCCTGTGCTTACCATATGGCTAAAGAAAATGATAGTTTTTGCTCAAATGACACTGCTTTGAACAGAAATTCTCCGAGTCACACAAAGACTGAAGCCATTGTTTCGAACATATCTACCCTCCTTGTGAAATGTTACAAAAAGAGTGACAAGAAGTCAGTTATGTGATAGTGTTAAATGCTTCCAATCATGGGCGAAGGGGGGGGGGAGAGATTTTTTTTCTTGTTATGATTAGGTACTTTTTATCACTACATGGTGTCCACGACAGAATTTTTGATCCTGATGGACGTTCCGGCGAAACAGCAGATACTGTTACCAACTACCTGACTGAAACCCACCACCACCTAAATAGCATAAATAGCAAACTAATCATGCTCTGTGGTAATAATACCAATAGTTCTTCGTTGGAGCAGCACGTAACAGAACAAGCAATATTTTTCACAAACTTAAAACGGTATACAATTTGTAAAATGTTTGGGGTTTAATGCGCAGCAGATATAGCGCACAACACAATGAAGACTGCTGCAGATTGTATACCTATTGATGTACAAATGGTTGACAAAATTTACCGCCATTTTCACACAAACACCCCATAGAACAGGGCTGGCCACGTTGTGTACCATGTGAAGGCCAAGGTCGAGCCTGCAACTTGGCTTTAATAGGAAATACCCAGAACAGCATGACATTTCGTTTAGTATTGCGGTGCAGCATTTTGCAGTCGGCACAACTCTCAGACTTTGGCAGAATCGTGGTGTCAGCACTGTTTACACTTTGCTATTTGTTCATAGTATGAATGGCGTTCACAGGTCTAGTGGCTGTTTGCACAAAAATGCAGTCTAGCAATCAATCACAATCCTTCAAAATAAATGCGAGTAACAGAAGAGAAGGATGAGAATTGAACGGGTACTGCTTATTTGCTATGAAGTGAGATAGTACCATGGGTAAGGAATTTAAACCTTTCAATGACAATTAAAAAGAAAGAAATTATAGAAGCACTTTGTGCTAAATTTGCAGGCATGGAGCACTTCAAGAAACTGGTGGTATGAATATTAAACATTTCTGAAGTCACTCCCATTATTCTATTTTCATTTGCAACAGTTTTCAATGGAAATGAAGTGTGTACATAAGACTCGCATTACAAGCAGTGTGCTGTTATTGAATTCTTGTGTGGCAATGCTGCAGTTGATAGGACTACAATTGGGCAATGGATAAAGAAAGTTACAACCTCAGGATATGCAGAAATAGAGCTCCGTGATCAGCCACGCTCGAGATGTCCTGTCACAACCACTGCTCCAGACATACTGAATTGCGCAGATGCCAACTGGCACATCATAACTCCACAATTGAGTCTACAATTTTCGGTCAGCATTGGAAGTGCATCTGCAATGATTGAGACTCTTGGATTTTCAAAGTGATGCTCACAGCGGACCGTAAGATTCAAAGAAAGGCCATTTCATCTGAATTGTTTGAGTGTTTTGAGACAGATGGGGGGGCCTTTCTGTCACGGATCGTTACGGGGTACCAAAGTTGGTACACCGCTTTGCGCCGGAAACAAAAAGGCAGTCCATGGAGTGGCATCATCCTCATTCACCACAAAAGAAGAAATTCAAGACAACCTCCCCGCTGCCAGAAAAGTCATGGTGACAGTCTTCTGGGATTGTGATTGCGTCATTCTCATGGCTGTTATGTCAAAAGGGTCAACCATCAATTCCGAAGCCTACATGAAGACTCTCAAGAACCGTTTCCGCCGTGTTCAACTGAACAAGAATCCAGCAGGAAATCTTGCTCCAACAAGATAATGCATGCCCACACACAATTCTGAGAACCTGGGAACACATCGCCAAATTGGGTTGGACATCACTGCCTCATCCACCCCACATTCCAGACCTGGCACCCTCGGACTTGCATCTCTTTGGGCCACTTAAAGATTATCTATGAGGAACACACTTTGAAGATGACAAAGAGTGTCAGTCATGCAATGAAAACATGGCTACGCCTACAGGACAAGAGCTTATACCAGCAGGGAATATGTGCTCTTCCACAGCATTGGTGTATAGCCATACAACGTGATGAAGACTGTAGAAAAATAGTACATGGACAAGACATGTTGATGTATATTGTCACCAAATTCTGACTCTTAACAATAAATATGTTCTGAGAAAAAAAGTGGGGTATTACTTTCCAAAGGACCGTTTTATTGAGTCAAGGAGGCACACCTGGAACGATTTTTTAACTTTGTTTTTCTTCATAAATACAACAATCGGGAGATCAGAGTGCAAGAACAAAAATTAGAACATCTGTAGTGGATAGCAGTCTTCATATTTTAAGTAGACTTGCCCACACTAAGACACTGCACGGTAACTTCCTCCTGATTTGATGGGGATGCATTTAAAAAGAAAATCGCTTTGTAGAAGCAAAGGCAATCCAGTTTCCTAAGCTCACTGGCATTAAAGAAAGTGCAAGGTTTGATGAATTCATTGTGGCTTTGAAAGAATTACAACAGTTTTATAAAGGGTTTGGTGACAATGACAATCTTACATCTGTTTTCAAGACCATTTGCTGTTTCAATTGAAAGTACCCTTTGCATGTGCAGATGTAACTATCCTGGACGTCTACATTTTACAAGTCACCATAATGAGGTTGCAAAACTGCTACAATATTTCAATCAACATTTGTGTTAAAGGCCATTTTTTGATTATGGAGCTAAATAAGTCATGATTAGATGGCAACTTGAGTGCAAACCTCTGAAAGTCTGCGCCTGTACCAGATAAAAATTATACATCTTCAGCATGCAAAAAAATAATTAATTAATATTGACAACTTGTTTTGTTTGTGATCTACATTGTTCGCCCCCCCCCCCCCCATCCCCTTGCGCTCAGACAGCGCGGCTTGGTGGTGAGGGAAATGTAAAGTGAAACTGAGTGCTTTGGCACTCAGGCCCGGGCTGAAATCCTGACCACCCCTCGTACAGAATCACTGAAGGAGTTCTGCAGATTTGCTGAGACTGAATACAGAAAGTTATTAGGTTACAGTAACACTAAAGCCCACGTCACCTAGGACGGCAGCACTTCCGCACATAGTCGGAGCGAAAAGGAAGTGGATTGCGGGGGGGGGGGGGGGGGGGGGGGGGATGATGATAACTGCGCATGTGCGGCAGCAGAGTGTGAGCAAACTTAGTCCACATTGCCGAACAACATTGTTGTAGATAACAGTCAGGCTAATTTGCCTACGGCACATTGTTTTATATGTTCAAATCTATGAGGGGAATAATACATATTAAAACCAATTTTGATCAATCGTCATGAGAGAAATGTTAATTCACGGCCACAGCTCCACAGATTTACTCTGTGTGATGTCTGGAGGTGAGAACAGCTGACATGCTTTGTGAAGATGTGAAGTACAATTCTTCTGAAAGCGACATTGAAAATGCTTGCAATAATTACCATTTAATGCAATTTGAACTGCACTATAAGTAAACATTTAATACACAACAAAATGAACTTCAAGCACAAACCAAAATCATATCTGCTTAACAACTACTTCTGCTCAATAGAATTTTTAAAAATGTGTAAGGTGTGTGCGTGCATGTGTATGTGTTTGACGATAGTTAAGCGTAATCAATGCGTGTAAAAAAAGAATTACTGGTAGGAAAGACTACCGTAAAATGGTCAGTAAATTGTCATATTTTTTGCTGTTAACGGGCGTTACTAGTGTAAACTAACACGTTCAATATTACAGTGAGAGACCGCAATATAATCCATTGAACAAGCGAACAACCATCATCTGCAAATAACTCCAGGGAATCTGATTGATAACATCATAAACAAACATTATTGCGACAAGTAACAGTTACTGTCATTTTAGGGCCTTATCCAGTTTGTGCCTTGAAAATGACAGAGGTTTGCAACATGGTGGCAGAAGCTCAACTACTCCCTGGACAATGTGTTTAACATTATAGTCTGCATAATTAAAAGGATACAAAGTCCTAATCAAAATGGTTAGGAAGTTCTCATTATTATGTATGGAACTGATATGCTGACAAACATTTTTTTAAACCGCGAGTCTTTAAAATTAAGAAATATTATTACTTTGTTCCAAAGTCTACATCATAATACCATCGTCACTTCTATTTGAGTCTGTTTCCGAAAAATCTGATTTTAAATTTATGATGATAGAGGTTCAAGGCTTATACCCATCATCACTTCCCTGTCAAAGTATTCTTTCTGAAGCTTCTCAGCTTGCCACACACAGTGCCCATGCTACAGGTGGGACTTTGTCTGTTGCGTCACTGTCTATTGCCTCACGCACAAGCGATTCACTGTATGTTATCTTTAATGTTGTGGGTGTTTTTTTTTTTTTTTTTTTTTTTTTTTTTTTTTTTTTCCCCCCCCCCCCCCCCCCCCTTCCTTCCCATGTAGACTTAAAACCCTTAGCCCAAATTAATTCCATGGGGCTACAATGACAGTGACATGTGGGTAAATGCAAAACTGTGTGATCCCGTTCACATACAAGGAAGTCAAGTTTGTACATTCTGTCATCTGAGTTGTACAGTATAAATTAACGAGCTGCAGGAGATTGGCACAAGTCTGGTTCATACGGTGCTTAATATTTTTTTTTTTTTTTAAGCTGGGGAAAAATATCTGCTTTTCTGGCGTTTGTAATTGATGGTTTCTCTATAACAAGTAAATTATAACTGGCATTGACAGACTCAGAAGCAAGATATGGCAAGAATTGTGAAAATCACGTCACGAAACTGACAGCATTCATTGCCGAACGGTAATCACTGCTGTTTTTCTTGCACTTAAATACAAGTTTACTCTCAGAAATAAAACTAGATAAGAGTCAGCATGCAGAATAATTATCTGAGAACCTATCCCTTTAAAACTGCCAGTACCATCACTCATTTTCCAGCAGATTATCTTGGACGGATTCTAATTGACCCATGTTTCATCAAGGTAATACACTGTTGACCTATCTCCTCCTCTTGTATCATGGATCTTTATATGGGATATTGTTCATGCTGTACCTAGGTCACTTCTTTGAACTAAAAACCCTCTTCTCAACATATCTGGAACCAATGTCTTTAAAACCCTTTACCTCGACCAAGTGGTCAACATTGAGGCCTGCACAACCGTAACACATTTTTGTTATGTTGGGCATTCATCAATCACATGAAGCACTTTGTGTTACAGGTTCCTTGCGATTTCGATGCTTAGCAGGTGACATGAAACCAACTCTTTCTACAGTTCCTACAGCTCTGACTTCACTCTAAAGTTCTCTTGCATGGTTCTGGAGTCTGTCCTTGTGTTTTTTCAATGTCAACAGTAGTAGACCTGCTTTTAAATTCACATTTGAAAAAGTTATGAAGGCGGTAAATAATCCACTTTGCTTACTTGTGAAGCACTTCACCATCACCTGACATTTTTTTTGTTTTTCATCGTACTTAAACATTTACAAGATACACATTCACACAGCTATACTGCTGCAAGAAAAAAAAATTGAAACAAAAATATTAGTAGTTGACTGAATCATTAAACTGTCGCGAAGTGCGGCAACAGTGCAACATGTAGGAGTGACATTCTTGCTCTCTAGCTGTAACTATCTGCGAGCCGCTTGGAAAGAGAATGAATATCATTGGCCGCCAGTGGCTAGTGGACGGGGATGCGCAGAATGGCTGAAAATTGGACCGCCTTCTTACATGATGCGAACAATAGATGACTGAAGAGTTCTTGCACTTTTAGAAGGACTGAAGTCCTATTTTCTTAGAGAAAAAAGTACAGTAATTATAATACAGGTATCCTTTTTTGAAAACCCATTTTTTTTTTTCCATAACCGAGCCACAACTTCTCACCAGCCAGTTCTCCAGGTAGAAGGTGAGCATAAAAGAAATGTAGAAGTAGCTATGGCTCTTTCCAAGCTGAACAGAGAAAAAGGAGAACAATTTTATCTCACATTTTTATTGATCTTGCGTAACAATGTTCTAAAATGAGCTTACGTTGAAATATGTATGCCAAAGATTAGAAATGCATCTGCTGAATCAACAAATATCAATGATAGTACCATTTTCAGCGAAGTTGTTTGTGTTAAGCAAATTGCTACTGCATACAAGGTTGGTCAGTGGAATAATGAGGGAATGTTTCAGTATCTCTCTTCTCAAAAGTTATTCAGCAGCTTTTCTAAGGTAGTAGAATTTGGATTATCACTGCCAGCTTACTGATGCACCCCTAGTGTGTGTGTTTTTGCAAGCATGAGCAAAATATGAACATAAAAAAATTCAATAGAAAGCATTGTCACTTACCACAACCAATTTTAAATACAGTTGCCTTGAATTTTTCAATAACTCTGGGCAGAATGAGAAACTTTCGAAGAAAATTTATTCTTCAGAAAAGTATGTCCAATAAAGAACATTTTTTTTTATAAGTGATATAAATGCCATAACAATTGTCATATTATATTTATAGTAATGTAATACACAATATTATTTCGTATACTGTAATAATGTTGCCTTTGTCCTAATGAATATGTTAAGTACTCACTCTAATAATCATTTTGTTTATTAATGATAAATACATTAATGAGGTTATATTTTTTCTAATTGCATTAATTTCATTACTTAAGGTTAACACTAATTTTAAAATAAGATCAGTGGAGAAGTGTTTGTTTTCTGCTTCAGAAAATATGGTCACATTATCTATAATGAAATATTGGGTGATACAAGCAGCACGTACATTTACATACATCTTGCAGGCATTTCTAAGTAGTGCAAAGACTGGCAACTGGCTTTCAGTGTTCAGAAATTTAAAATTCTGCACTTCACTGAATGAAAAAAACTTGGTACCCTACAACTACAACAGCAAATTGGAATCAGTCAACTCATAGATACGTGAGTAACAGATTTGTACAGATATAAAGTGGAATGACCAGAAAGGTATGGTTGTTGGTCAGGCAGGTGCTAAAACTTCAGTTCAATGACGATAATGTGAAAATTCTGTCGATCCATAAGAGAGATTGCTTACAAATCACTTGTTCATCCCAGCCTAAAATAATGCTCAAGTGTGTCAGATCCATACCAAATAGGTCCAACAGGAGATATTGAACATATACAAAGAAGGGCAGCATGAATGGTCACAGAAACTGTCAATACTGAAAAGTAGTTGATATGAAGGATGAGATAAAGGGCTGATGGTATTGTTTGAAATTGTTTCTTGATGGTTCCATCTGTTACTTGGTACAGCAAGGATACTTTTTCTTCAAACTCAATTTTAGGGTCTGCTTATAAACAGAGCAACAAAACAATCAGTATAAAGTTAACTGAATGGAAAATTAATGACAATTTGGCAGCACAAAAAGATTAAAAACCATGTTTTGAAATTTTGGATTTGTTGTTACATTTCCTTTTTTGTACGCTGTTTTTTAACATACATTCAATATTGAGATTATCCATGAGTTCCGAAGATCAGCTGAATGACAAAGGAGAAAGGATAAAATGTGGCCACATGCACCTCTTGGTTTCAAATAATGACTTTTTAAAAACCCTACACTCCTCTTCTGCAGGCAAACAATGATATAACTCAAGCTGCACTTTCTATTATTTAGCATTGCTTCCTATGCCTTCGCACACTTACTTTCTTCCACTGTCATTGTCAAATGAATGTTTCAGTGAAGCAACAACTGTGTGGAGGCTCCCTGACACTGCCTAGAGTTAAGAACACTGCCTTATAAAGTGCCATTATGTTTTTTGTGAAACTGTGGTATAGCATTACTTGTAAATAAAAGTTTGTGTATTTAAAGATGCTCATCATCAATTTCATCAATATGTGAAATTAACACAACTCTCAAAATACATAACTTTAGAGCTGCTGAAATATGGAAATGAAACTTAACAGGGCCTCTTCATGCCAGGAATCACTTCTATGACATTATTACATGAATATGAATAGTCTGATGGAGAAAAAAATTGTGACCAAAAAGAAATCTTATTAAACAAGTTTGGGAAGTGTGTAAGTAGCATGGCTTTTTCCTTTGAGAAGTCCAAAATCAACATGTCAGGATTTGCCCAAGTTAAAATGTAAATGTAACTGCTTTCTAACATTATCATTTACTTTGACGTCTACAATATGTAATATCAACTAAAAATACTTACCTTGAGGCAAAATAAAAAAAATTAATACATTCTTTTGCAACACCCCCTTGTTAAGTTTCTCTTAAGGGGAGATGGACCGCCCTATCCCGGTTATGTGAAATTTAACGACTTGGCTTCCCTGTATTTCAGGAACCATTTTACCCATTGACATGAAACTTTCACATGACATTAAACTGTGTGTTCTGAGTCTACTGAAGTACAATAATTGCATTTCAGACACTACTTCAGAAATACAACTTTTTAATTAAATAGTTAAAATTATTTAGGATAACATACAAAAAAGTACACACAATTTTAATTATACATAACATTATGTTCTCTCAGGATATGTACATTATTACTCCCTAAAAATTTGAATACACGAAGTGGTTTCTGAGATTTAGGGGAAAATGCAACAGAAAACGTAAATTTTCAAGAACGACTTCTAAAGTTTCAAAAGACTTTAACTCTCTTAATATATGCCTATTTTGTTTTAATTTTTAGTCACTCAGAAGCTCCCTGCACCATACTGCATATCAACCTCTTGATCTTTTTCCATGTTTTTTCTTCTTTTTGGACAACTGTGCTGCATGCCCTGCTTTATCAATGCAAACCCTGACCATCTGTTCAAGTTCTCTGATGCAGTTTGCTCCAGGATTAATTCCCATATGCTGCAGCACTTTCACCCTACCAATGTCCCCCTTTAATGTCTTCATTCCAACAAAAACATTTTTTGGTAAGCAAATCCATATACAATTATTGAACGACTCATTGGGATTTTTAGTCTGACCATGCAGACACTTCTTCAGTACTTCAGGATTTGCCAAGTCTCTGTAAATAGGTTTTATAATATCTATGACTGCTGGGATGGAATGTTTATGGCTGTATGAACTGTAAGTACTGGACATAGCAGTAATTGCACCATGAATCAGGTCCAGGAGTGCAAAGGTGGTGTACTGGATTTTCATCAGTTGACAGTCTGTGGAAGAAGGTAGCCCATACTGCCTACTTCATTTTCAACAAATCCTCAGTAGTATTTCTAATGTCCATTCCATAATACTGCTGTACTTGATCAATCATTTTGTCTGTCAGCCTGCCTCTTATGGTTTTACCATCAGGAAGTTTCTTGTCTCTCAAACTTTGTTTCAACTTCCTCAACCTGGTGCCCATCCTTTTCTGGACATGACCAACACAATCCAGTTTTGTGATAATCTTCTCACCATAAGGCTGAGTGGCTACTACAATGTTAGTTGAGTCTCCATTACCTAAGAACTTAGTGTAACACACACACCCCCTTTGTTCACAGATCGACTAAAAAATTCAACAGCTGCAGAGGCCTCCATACCACCACTTGTTCCTTCACTATTTCTGTCACAGATATGCCCTCCCTTTATTCAATGATTTACACTTATAACAATGTTTGGTTAAAATCTGGAAATTATTACCCTTCCAGTATCCACACTGGTGTGTGTGTGTGTGTGTGTGTGTGTGTGTGTGTGTGTGTGTGTGTGTGTGTGTGTGTTGGGGCTTATGGACGCTCAACATCGAGGTCATCAGCGCCCTGACACACATTAAAAGGAACGAATGTGGGCAGACCTAATAAAACTGAAGCACACACTCAAAGAAAGCAGGAAAAGAAGGATAACGCTACATAAGAAAGTAAAACCTAAGGAAAGGCAAAACATAGCAACAAGAATGCCACAGGAAATCGTCATTGGCTGGCCACTCACATAAAATATGGGCGAGCTTGTCACACAGTGAGCAAATTAAAATCCTCTCCCCAAAATCTTTGTAAAAACATTTGACATAGCACAGAACTTTAAAACTTTAACCACATTCGTCCAAGTGTTGCCTAAAAGAGATGGCATGTCCGCTGGCAAGTCAGCTGCGACCCACTGGTCAGAAAATAAAACACAATCCAATAAAACATGGCGCACAGTGACCTGAACGCCACAAGCACCACAAATTGGAGGGTCCACCCGCCGGAACAGGAAGCCATGCGTCATAGGGCTGTGGCCTATTCGAAGCCGAGTGAGGAGAATCTCGTCCCGTCGATGGGGCTGAAAGGAAGTATACCACATACGCGTTGTGGGCTTGACTATACAGAGCGTATTGTCGGTCACTTCCAGCCACTCATCCTCCCACCAACGCATGACTCAGGAGCTCAACAGCGAGGTGAGTGCGTGCAGGGGGATAGCACACTGAGAGACTTGTGGGGCGAGACACGCCTCCTTGGCTGCGAGATCTGCCCTTTCATTCCCAGCAATGCCGACATACCACAGAACCCAGCAGAAAACTACAACCTTCCCCAGTCGCTGTAGTCGGAGGAGGGCATCCTGGATGGTCTGGACTATTTTATCTGCCGGATACAAATGGTGCAATGAGTGAAGGGCACTGAGTGAATCGGAACAGACAAGAAATTTAGGAGAGAAAGAATGTCACATCTGCTCCAGTGCCCGCAAGATCGCAGACAATTCTGCATCAAAGACAGTAAAAGTCTGAGGCAGTCGGACCTTGAGGACACGATCAGGAAAAACAACTGAGCAACCAACGGAATCCCCTTGTTTCGACCCATCCGTAAAAACAGCTACATAGTCGTGGTGCTCAGATAAAATGGCAGAAAATGCTGCATTAAAAACGGTGGCAGGAGTGCAATCTCTCTTGTACTGCAATAAATCTAAAATCACTCCGGGCCTCTTCAGTAACCAGTTGTACAGACTTCACACCAAGCGACTCTAGCACACGTTGCACACGGATCCCAAACGGCAACGTAGCCTGGGGGCGGCGGGAAAAAAGGCGGTCCAGAGGTGGATGGGCAACAAGATGGTGAGCAGGCGTGCTGGGAGCTGCAAGAAAGTGACAAGCCGGGCGCACCAGCAGGAGCTGCTGCCGGATGGTAAGTGGCGGTTCGCCAGCCTCAGCACAGAGGCTGGGTATGGGACTGGTCCAATAAGCACCCGTGGCCAGTCGAATCCCAGCACTGTGAACAGCGTCAAGCATCTGCAAATAAGACGGCCTTGCTGACCCATATACTGTGCACCCGTAGTCCAGCCGTGAACGCACAAAAGCTCGATAAAACTGAAGGAGACGCGCCCTGTCCGCTCCCCAAGACCTGTGGCTGAGGCACTTGAGGATGTTCAGTGCCTTCAGGGTTCTGGCTTTCAAGTCACGTAGGTGTGGCAGCCATGTCAAACTGGAGTGTGTCTCTAAAATGTGGGACAGTATCCCCCATATGCAAGGCAGGCAAAGTAAAATGACGACGAGAACGATTAAAATGAACACAAACACACTTATCGACAGAAAACCGAAAACCCGTCTTTGCAGCCCACTCCACACTGGTCACTGTAGCAACAGAATTCTTAGAACTGTAGCCACGCTTCTGCCATGTGCCATCAAAAGCTGCTGGTATGTCAGTCATACTATCTTTTACTTCAACGGCTTCGTTTCCAGCACCCTTCATTGACTCACATTCAACAGATGCCATAGCAGCTCCAATAAATCCTGCATACTTGTCCATTTTACAACATGGTCATGCATATTCACCACAGCACACATTGCTTCTGCTGCACTGTGTCCTTTGCCAATAGATCTCAATCCATAAAACCACCTAACATTTACTTCAAAATAATTATCTTCACACTTACCAGAATTCCAAAATGAATGAGGATATTTACAACTGGCACAAGTCATGATAACTTTCCTGGTTCCATTTGATACCTCACTGTCTTCATGCAAACTAACTGGCCCCCCACATATTTTACAACACACACATTCACCTAACACCCTTGTTAGGATGTGTAAATTTATCAGAATATATCCTAACCTAACATTTCCTATGTTAAACTAATGGAGTTGCTGGTAACGGCTCTTGTGGAAAAAACAAATCCTTAAATTCCCACAATTCTACTATATGGTCTTTTTCTCTCCTCCTTTCAAATGCTTAACTTTGTTACACAATGCAGTTCTATCAGCAGTTAGGGGTTGATCGCTACGCCTACCTATCGAACAGCAGTCTTCGTCATCTGGTATATCCAAATTCGCTACTAAAACTAGAACTCCCTTTTCTCAAATCCGCATCTACGGCGCTAAAATTATCCACGTTCACAGGACTGCTCGCCCGTCATTTCCCTCTTGTATGCGTACATTACTACATTTCACAAAACGACCTCATGGATCCAAAAATTCATTATCTTCAAATGGTTCAATAACACATACCGTACCCAAAGTGACTTCCCCGTGCCACCGGACATATACTCATGTGAATTAAGCCTTAATGCTAATGTACGCGGTTCAATTGGTTTATTCATTACATAGAACGCCCCTCACGACAGCTCTGCATTCACAACAGTTTCCCGCGGAAATAACATTTCACAGTTTGATGTCCAAGGTCAATTTTGCCATGATTTTGATGCAACAAATCTACTCCTAGGATCGTGTCGTAGCCCTTGCTTACCCATGGTACTACCTCCATGCATGCATCAAATCGGACTTTCTCTATATGAAAGTCAACTGTCACCGACTCCAAAGGCGTGACCTCCTTATTCCCCACCCCACGCAATCTATAACATGGTGGATTTAACTTCCTTCGTCCCATTATATTCCTAGTAGCCCCTGAGACTTGCACCCCTTTGTCCAACAAAATCTTGAACATTTTAATTCCTATGGATCCTACCACTGAACATCCCACTTCTGTCTACGTATTTGTACCATTGAAATTAAACAGGAGCCCCCTTAGGTGGGTCTTGGGCCCCCTCTGCCGTTTAACGATTGTCCACCTCTATTAACTCCACTTCTCCATCATCCATGCTGCTGATTTCCACCCCTTCCTCTATTCCTTGGTGACTGGGTACACTGCCACTGCATATGTCCCGTACGACCACACTTATAACATTTTATACCCGTTGTGAACACTGTTTGTCTATCACATACCCCCATTGCCACATCTATTTCCTCACATTGGATTGCCAGATGAATGGCCTAATACAAATCTTTCGGAGTCCCTTCACGCACTTTCTGCAACATATGCGCCAGTAACTACCTTAAAAATACATCAAAAGCCCTTTGCTCGGCCTTGTGCAACAGAAAACCATTCACTTCATCACTCTGACCCAACTCTTTAAGTATACTTGTTAATTTCTCTTATCCTGTCCGCAAATTTCTCTACCATCTCCCCCTGCCTCTTCGTCATTGTACTCAACCTCTCCCTGAAGTACCGAGCACTATACTGTTTCTTGCACCTCTGTAAAAGCCCCTCCTTCAACTGCTTAAACTGTCCTGCCTTCCTTAAGGCCTGAGAATACCTTGCATATGTTTTCGCTTCACCCGATAATCTAATCTTGGCTACATGTAGCAACACCGTCAGGTGGCTTGTGGAGTATGGATGTAGATGTAGAACTGTACATCAGACCAACCATTCATCACAGCTTAAGTTTCCAAGTCCTCCACAAATGAACACACATCCTCATATGCCTTGCCAGAAAATGGAATAATCAAACTCGTGGCAGGTAGATCAATCTCCTGCTGCGGCGCCCTAGGCAAAAACGACTGATCTGATGCGGTTTCCCGTGCACTCCTAGATGCTAATTCACTTCTCAACTCCGTACTGTCCGCTGTCGATTGTGCTACTTTTCCAACAATATCTGTACCGCTTCTGGTTCCGACACACTTCACATCCCTGACTCTACCATTGTGTTGCTTTAGTTTACCATTGTGTTGCTTTAGTTTACCATTGTGTTGCTTTAGTTTCCAGTTAGTCCTGAAACGAAGCATTTAAGTACGAGAATAACCTGACTTCCTGCAGCTCCGTATCATCATACACCAATACAAAAGTAATCAAATGCCATGAAAAACAGCATCTTACTGCCCCAAACACACTAACACTTACTCTGACAACACAAACAAAGAAAACGTCCAATACTCACCTTCTTTTGTGACTGTAATGCATGCAGTGAGCTCAAACGTCATATTGTACAGACGGATGCCCGCTATTCTGACACCAAATGTAGAGGAATGTTGGGCGTGGACGGAAACTGTCAGGATGCGCCATATTAAAACTCATCCACGTTTCCCAAGTGATTTATTATTTCCAGCTACAGTGCCCCCATTCCTCTCGGTCTGTCACCGGGTCCCGCAATGCTGAGGGCACCACTTTGCTGTCTGCGAAACGGATTTGTGCAGAATGGCTGCCTCAGCTACCCGTGCAACGTCCTGTGGTGTGTTGGCCTTTTACAGCCGCAGACTTGTGACGACGTCAGGCTGCGGCAGCAGTCGACTCAGCGATCTGCGTCCCTGTTGCCTCAACACCACTCGCAGGGCGGGCTGCTGCGTGTTTCTTCAGACATGGTTAGGATCGCAGCAACAAGCACCTACGATCCGAGAGCCAAATCTGTGGCCCTCGCCTCAGGATGCATCCAGCATGTGTTGGGAGCCAACAAGACTGCCCACAGTGTGAGCCATGGCGTGGTCCGCCACTGGCTGGCTGCAGAACCCACGCTGGCCTCAGAGGGTCAAACCAGCGACCCACCTTGGAGTGGAATGCTGGTACCCCAGCTGCTGCTGCATGTAGCTGGTGGTGTGACATGGCCCTGCTGTCCAGGAGAGCTATCACACTTGAATCCCCCGTTGAAAAATCAGCACCTATTTATACGCGGCTGTACGCCTCTGTTTTGCTAACACGCCGCTCCGAGTCATGTACTCTTAACACCTAGGTCGGGCAAGTGGGCCCCTTCTGTCTGTAACTTGCACCATGCAAAGTGCTGCGTTTACTCTTTTCAGCGGTTCAATGGCCCTGTGGCCTCAATTCTACTTCGTAACCGCTGGTCAGTGTAACTTACTGCCAACAGGCCCGCGCCATACTCTAACTTGTGTGCTCAGAAATATTACACCGAATCTAACTTTCCTATCTTAAACAGTGGTGCCGCTAAACCAGTGAAAGCATCAGCCTGCATGTGTGGAATGTTCTGGAATACTTCTAAGGAAAGCTGGAACTGCAAGTCAGTGTCAAGTGCACTACCTCTTCGCATTTCACACTTACATACATTTCCCGACACGTTAACAGAACAAACCATACTAAAAATGACATTCTTTGGACTTTTGGAATATACATGTATAAATACGAAAACCACTCAATATAGCATGTCTACTTGGTTACCTCATATTCTCTTCTGTTCACTCCAGTGTAAATGCCTATTCGCAAGTACAAGTATGGATGGTACACACTGGCAAATCCTTGCATACTGTACACACAAATGAACATTCACTCTGTTGGTTTGTGATCACTTCGGTGTAAAGGGGACTTCATATGTAAGATTACCGTACTACAACACTGCAACATTCCTTCTGCCACATCTAGTTGCCACAGTAATACTGCCAAGTACTCATCATTTATATTTCATGAAACAATGACCAACAAATGTTTGATATGGATGACTCCACACTGTGCTCAGCTAAAGTTCGTAGTAATTCACAAATTGAATACATTATCAGCCTATGTAAGTAATGATGAATAAAACAAACATTTCCTATTTAAATAAGTGTCAAATACGGTGAACCAGTCTTGTTTAAACTGCTCTCCACTGCTCTGTAAACATTAGAGTCAAAAGCTGTATCAGAGTGTGCTCTTCAGTCTGGAAATCATGAAGTGGAGTTTTCCAAAATCAAAATTTTTTCTACAGTGAAGACTTATTCTCAATAGCTAAATATCAATACAGAGGAGAACCATCAAAATATATAAACATGAGAATAAATTTATCAGAGAAGAAGAAGCAACGAAACTTAGTGATACTGGCAGACCTGCTCTACAGAATCAATATATATGTTTTATCTGTGACAGATGACAGTCTATAACTAAGTTTTATTTCTAACAAGGATTATCTCTGACAATCACATGCAAACTTCGACTACAACCCTCATCCACAGTATTTATGCCCTCTCCAACATCTGACCCCTCAATTAACAAGACTCAGCAGAACAAGGAGCACCTCTGAAGATGTCAAGCACAGCAGCTCTGGATGAAATGTATGAGGAAATAACTGTACAGCATGGGAGATTCGCCAGTGGCCATGAAATGCAATTGTGAAACCTTTAATTGTATTTCCATGTTGCTCTCCTTTGAGATAAACTGGGCTGTCCCCCCTTTTTAATAGATATTCAGTATACACTGAGGTGACAAAAATCGTGGGATACCTCCTAATATCGTTTCAGATCTCCTTTTGCCTGGCATTGCACAGCAACTCGATGTGGCATGGACTCAACAAGTCGCATGAAGTCCCCTGCAGAAATACTGACCCATGCTGCCTCCATAGCGGTCTGTAATTGTGAAAGGATTGCAGGTGCAGGATTATGAGCATGAACTGACCTCTCAATTATGTGCCATAAATGTTCAATGGGGTTCCTGTTGGGTAATCTGGGTGGTCAAATCATTTGCTTAAACTGTCCAAAATGTTATTCAAACCAATTGCGAACAATTTTGGCCCGGAGACATGCTGCATTGTCCTCCATAAAAATGCCATCATTTTTTGGGTATCTGAAGTTCATGAACGGTTGCAAATGGTCTCCAAGTAGCCATACATAACCAATTCCAGTCAATGATAGATCCACTTGGACCTGAGGTTTGTTCATTCCATGTAAACACAGTGCACACCATTGTGCAGCCATCACAAGTTTGCACAGTGCCTTGTTGTCAACTTGGGTCCACAGCTTTGTGGGGTCTGCGCCACACACTAACCCTACTATCAGCCATTACCAACTGAAATCAGGACTCGTATGACCAGCCCACAGTCCAGGATCCAACTGATATGATCACGAGCCCAGGAGAGGTGTTGCAGGAAATATTAGCAAAGACACTTGTGTCAGTTGTCTGCCACCATAGACCATTAACACCAAATTTCACAGCACTGTCATAACGCATATGTTCATCTTACATCCCACATTGATTTCTGAAGTTACTTCAGCAGCATTGTTTGTCTGTTAGCAGTGACAACTCTATGCAAATGCTGTGACAACACTACGCAAAAGCCGCTGCTCTCAGCCGAAGTGTTGTGTGAGCCAATGCCTGAAATTTGGTATTCTTGACACACTCCTGTTACTATGGATCTCTAAATATGGAATTCTCTAACGATTTCTGAAATGGGATGTCCCATGCGTCTAGCTCCAACTTCCACTCCAGATACAAAGTCTTAATTCCCATCGTGCAGCTGTAATCATGTCGGCAACATTTTCATGTGAATCACCTGAGTACAAATGTCAACTCTTGCCAATGCACTGCCCTTTTATATGCTGTGTATGCAATACTACCCCATCTGCATATGTGCATATCACTATCCCATAACTTTCATCACCTCTGTGTAATCCTTCAGCTCTATTTGATACAGGTCTAACACACTCGAGCAATATCTTAGTATGCGTCGCTCAAGAGTTTTGTAAGCAATCTCCTTTGTAGACCCAGAACCGTAACTACATTTTCCCAGTATGCTGTCAACAAAGAGCTGTCATCTGCTTTATCTGTGAGTGCAATGTGATTGTTACTCCCAAGGATTCATATAAGTTTGTATTGATATGGAAGTGGTTTTTTTTTTTTTTTTTTTTTTTTTTTTTTTTTAAGCAAGTTGTCAATCTCTGCAGCACTTTGAAATCTCACTAACATCTGACTGAATATTTGTGCAGCTTTTCCCCCAGAAAGTACTACATTATAACTGTTTTGTATGCAAAATGTCTGAGGATACTATTAATATTGACTGCAAGGTCATTAATATGCAGTATGAACAGAAAGTTTCCTAGCAGACTTCCTTGTGGCACATCTGAAGTTACCTCTGCACCTGCTGATTACTCCCCATCCAGTAAATCACCAGTTCAACAATTATCACTTTATACACCCTTGTGTGTCAATGAATGTTGGTACTGTATTGAGCCAAGTGCTTAATGGGATAAAAAAAAATAGTGCATCTACCTTATTACCTTGATTGCTGACTTTCAGAATGCCATACACAGATTGGTTTTTGCGTCACCCACATTTCTGGAATCAACACTTGTTAGCGTGGAGGCACTCCATCTGTTCAAGATACCTCATTAAGTTTTAGCCTGAATTATCTACTAAGATTCTCTAAACAAATGGGCGTAAAACATATTGGATGGAAGTTTGGTGAATCACTTCTGTTACTCACTTCACAGACAGTGACCTATTCTTTTCTTCAACCTACGGAGGGAGGAGAGAGAGGGGGGGGGGGGGGGTTGAATAAGAGAAGGACTAACACAGGTGCAAATCCTATACAAAATCAGACAATATCTCTACCACTCATCTTGGCAGAGGTAAGAAAGATCTAGTAGTACTGTCTCTGTTTAATGGCAGTACTGCTAAATCTTTCTCTTTAAAAGAACATTTTTAACAAGCATTTCTACAGTTGCTTCATTATCCTAAATTTTGGTTCCTGTTTCATCCATCAGTGTTCAAACATTAACTTTGGAACCACTAACAGCCTTAACTGAACCAGAAATTATTTGAGTTTTGTGAGAGGTATTTTAATATGATTCCACTATGGCAGTCACTGAAGGCTTCACACATTGCCCTTTTGGCCGCTAAGCATGTTTGCTGTATGAACCTGCCTACAGATGAATGTGTGAAGTCTTGAGAGATGAAACTAATATCTCTCATCCAGTTTACTTAGTGTACTTTTTCTCCTTGTTTTAGTTTCTCTTTGTACTAGGATAATATGGGTAAAACTACTTCATGGTGACTGGTACCAGTTTGTATGCGGACACTCTCAAAGTGGTTCTTGGCAATGGGATGTAATGTATTTCCATTGTGAGTGGGCTTTCAACGTACCTGTTCTAAGCAATTTTCAGAGAAAGCATTAAGTATTGTTTTTCAGAATGTCCTGTCACACTCCCCAACTAAACTGTCATTTCCCAGTTGATTTTTGGATGATTAACACCTCCTCCAATTATGGGTGTATTGTTGGGAAACTGTACATACAAGCAAACTGAGGTTTTCTCCGAAGTTTTTAGTTTCATGGTTGGTAGAGGGTTGTATGTCCACCACTGATACTGAATCTTGCCAAAACACTCTAATGCAGCTTCAATTGCTACTTCACTGGATACAAATTTCTTGCCTACAAATACACCACCTCCATTTCCCACTGACCTCTCCTTTTACACACACTAGGATTATCCCGAATATCTCACTGCTGTCAATTTCAGGTGTTAGTAGTTTTGTGTACCTAGTTCCACTGCTTCAAATTTTGGGACTTGGTTGCAAATCCTGCAGCAGCAGATCACTAAGATTTTAAGTCTGATCTACTGGCAGCATTTCTTTGAGTCCCAGACTAATGTTTGGGCTCTCTTACAGCTGTAATGATTTGTACTGAAGTAGTGGAAGGAATGTTCAATTAGAATGATAACATCTAGAAACAACTGTTGATATCTAAAGTTATGTTTAACTTTTATATCTTAATAGACTAAAAGAACATAATTGGTACCCTGTACTCATGTTCACAAATCCTTTGCACTATCCATTCCTTTTGTGGCAGGATTTATAGAATCCTGTGGCTTTTACTTTTGTCATAAAACTTGTTCTCACTTCTTCTGAACAGTAAGTTAAAACTGCTTAACAGTACAGTATCTTTCAAACAACACATGTAATAAATATAACAATATGGCATTTTATGTTTAAGGGTGAGAAAATTTAACCACCTGTTTTGTGGTGAGATCACTTTAGAAACATCAAACCAGTCAGTCCACTGATACCACACTGTGCTGAGGTATACAAAAAGATCCTGGAGAGCAGAATCTAAACAAGGGTCAAAAATAAATTGAGAGAGAAGCCACATGGCTTCAGACCTGGGAGGTCAACTGCTGACCTCATATCTGCAGTGATCCAGGAGCACCACTATGAATTTGGGTATGACCAGTAATTGCCATTCTCGATACAGAAATGGTATCTGTCAAAGAAAGGTCTGCAAAGCACTAGAAAAGAAGGAAGTGGAAAGAGGCAAGAAGAAGAGTGGAGGAGATGTACTGTGGAAGTCTTGAGTTGGGTGAAAGTGGGAAATGAAAGGACAAATTTGTGTGAAATAGGGCAGTGCATTGTCACATCTCCCCTTCACTGTAGTCTTGTATGAAATAGCAACTAAGGTGGCAGGAAAAACTGGAGAAGATGAAAGCTGTGCTGTCCATGGATGACTTGACGATCCGGAGAAACAGCGAGGAGGAGATTCGGAAACAGCTGGATGCTTGGGAAGAAACTGTGAAACAGCATGGAATCTAGTTTAATGTAAACAAATTTGAGACCTTGGTTGCATCTAGAAAGTAAGATGGACCAACTAGCAAAAGAAGGATTGATGGTGAATAATTGAAGAAGGTGGAAAGCGTCAAGTACTTGGGAAGTGCGACGGTGGAAAATGGAAGAAATGAGAAAGATGTCAGTAAATGTGGCAGACAGGCAGAAGCACTGAAGATATCCCACAAAAGTGCAAAGAAGTAACATATAGAAGTTACTACATCCCAATACTGATCCATGCATCTCAAACAAAGGAAAGAGTTGCAAGCAGATTGCATGTATGTGAAATGAAGTTCCTCAAAAGAAAACAGGATTAACAAGGGGAGAGAGGATGAGAAATTGAAGGGTAAGGGGAATAGTGAAAGAGGAACCCCTTGCACAGCATGGTAGAAACATCAAGGTTAACATAGTATGAGCCCTTAAAGAGACTGGAAAAAAAGAGGATTCCCAAGAAGATACCTGAAATGGGGGTGTGAAGGAAATGACCAAGAGAAAGACCAAGGACTACCTGGTTGAAAGTGTGGAGGTGTGTGTTTAAAAAGTAACCTCAGGCTTGACCAGATTGAACACAGAAATATGGTGGGAAAACAGAATTAGATGGCGAGGCTTATGTTCCAAACAGGCCCGGCCTGATGAAACCAATCATTCACTCTTCCTGTTAATTCTGGTTTTAATACTGCAAGAACAACTCACTATTCCTGCATGTTACAAACATAACTGTGAATGAATGTCACTTACAATAAAGGAAGAAGAATATTCGGAACGAAACAAGTAGTATCTAATACCATTATTCAATATGCAGTCATACCAACTAGTATTTGATCAAACAATATCTTACAGCTTCCAGTATAAAATTTCTCAATTTTCTCCTTTTAAGGACTATAAAGCAGCTCTAGTGGTACACTGATTTATTGCTTTGACTGGTTTTGACTAGTTACTAATGACTGGATTGTATGAAAAGTTGTACTCTTAATGACTGTCTGCAGCATTGGTGTCCATCTAGAATAGTGGTTTTTGAGGTATTTAATGACACATGAACACGCCACTGGATGATGAATCTGTAACAACTTAAGTGTCTGCTCCACACTGAATGTTATCTACTTGTATATTCCTCAGAAATAAACTATTTTAAGAGGACATTAGCTCAGCAGACACTCATTAGATGTACAGTTTTTCATACTAATTGAGAATGACTAGCCACTAATTGGTCATTGTAATAAATCAATGTGCAACTGGAGCAGCTATGTTAGAGTACTTATGGACAAAACTATATCCTAAACTTCATTTACTGTTCCCCTTTCTATCTTATACATTTATTCTCTCAGAGGTATACTGAAGTTTATTACCTTGTTTGTAAACTAAAACATAAAATTTCATTTCTCCTGTTCCACTTTAAAGTCTTATTTTCATGTTGTTGTTGTGGTCTTCAGTCCTGAGACTGGTTTGATGCAGCTCTCCATGCTACTCTATCCTGTGCAAGCTTTTTCATCTCCCAGTACCTACTGCAACCTACATCCTTCTGAATCTGCTTAGTGTATTCATCTCTTGGTCTCCCTCTACGATTTTTACCCTCCACGCTGCCCTCCAATACTAAATTGGTGATCCCTTGATGCCTCAGAACATGTCCTACCAACCGATCCCACAATATAGTTAATTAAAATCAAATGCACAGATGTTGGAGCAAGTGGCAAAAACCACTACCGAACATTCAGTGTAGATATTGACATAGATTGGTTCCTTTGTTACAAAATATTGGTATATCCTTCAGTAACTGGAAAAAAAAAAAAAAAAAAAAAAAAAAAAAAAAAAATCTGCCATTGTTTCAAATTCTTCAGATTTCCACATACAAGTGAAAGGTCCTGTCCAAAATACCACATATGAGGTATGTATGTACATTAAGTGTTTCAATTCTGTATCAGTTTATTGAATGTGTGCGCGCATGCCCCATGTACACACACGTTTTTTGAATTATATACTGTTGTGTGAATGTGGGTGGTCTTTGTTCCACATTAGTCAACTTTTATGTTAACCTGCAACTGTCACAGACCTTTCCTGAACCCAGCAATAAAGGATACTAAGAAAGAAGTTTGTGAGCTTGTTCCCTATGCAGCCTGCAAGTCACGACAAGGACCAAAGTGATACAAATAAAAGGGCAGGAGCTTCCAAAGTGTGATTTTCATATCCAAATGCCACCTCTAAGTGCAATGGACTAAAATAGACTCAGGTATGTAAATGCACTTACCCTTGCAATAAAGAATGGTTCAGCACAAAATAGAAAAAGAAATTCATCCAAAAAGTGGAACAGCAGAGACAGCATATCATGACCAGTTGCTTCAATTTCTTGTGCTTCCTTCATTTCCACATATTCAATTTCTGTCATGTAAGCAAACATCGCCATTGCACACTGTTCAAATGCTTCTTCCAAGTTGTCCCCCCAGGCATGCAATCTATAACAAAAAAGAAATCACACACATATAGCATACTTTAAATGCACAAGTAAAGGAGAAATGTTAATTTGAATCACTGTGAAACAGAAGAAACATGTTTTTATGTAATTTTCACGTCTTATCCCACTGCAACAACTGCGAAAAATCCATTTGTGAGAAAGCAGTCAAGAGACAGCTGGCTGTCAATGGAAATGCATAAAATTTTAATTTAATTAATTGCACCCCTTAAACCTAACACTGCACGTTGCAATGTTATATTTCACTGTGGAGAATGTTATAAGTCTTTACAAATCTTTTTACTGTGTGTGTTATTTTGTTCTGGCTCCAAAATACATCAATATGACTACTCAAATTCACACTTAAGTGTGTGGCAGAGTGTTAATCGAACCACCTGCAAACTATTTACCTACCGTTCCAATCTCTAGCAGCACATGGGAAAAACAAATGCTTAAATCTCTCCATGTAAGTTCTGATTTATCTGATTTTATTAGATATGAAGGGTGGCATAAAAAAAGAAAAAAATTGTGTATCTGGACAAGAAATGCGGTGACTGAAATTTTGTGAAAAGATCCTGCCACAATGAAAAATACCTTTGTTTTAATCACCCAACTCGCAGATCATATCTGTGACATTCTCTCTCCATTTTGAGATGATAAAAAAGAAAAGGCGCTACCCTTCTTTGAAATTTTTGAATGTCCTCTGTCAATACTACATGGTACGGGTCTCCTACCATGAAGCAGTACTCCAGAAGAGGAGGGACAAACATAGTGTAGGCAGTCTTTAGCAGACCTGTTGCATGTTTGAAGAAATTTCGGAATTGCGGCCAGTCACCATAAGCTTCACTCCACGATATTTCAACTGGACACCTGCCAGTCATCTTCAGGTGAGCCATTTAAGACTGAGGCAGACATTCTCTGCTCCACCCTATATAGAGCACTGAGAGTATTGGCATGCATGCATGCATCAGAGTCACGGTGACAGATTGACTACACTGCCCGGTGGCAGTGCCCTCACTGGTGGAAATGTGAAGATCAACTGCCTTTGGCGTTGCTGCTCGCTGAAGCCACCAGAGTATTCTCGCATCTTCATCTGGAGCAAGTCTCTGAGATGACGAGATTCCACGCATTATTCAGGTGGTAGCTATTGTCACGGTTCATTAGATTTTCCACGACATATATTTCAACTTATTCTTTTATAATGGAGTCTCAAAAAGATGTTGCTGTGGCCAAAATTAATGTATTGTCTTACCCCATTGAATGTCCATTGGAGATTAAATGTTCTGCTGTTAGACGTGCTGGGTTGCAAAAGGCGAGTGCAACATTTATGTTCTGTGCAGTGTTCTTCCACTGTGCATGCTGTTTGCCTTATATAAACTTTACCACACTGGCCAGGTATTTTGTAAATTCCTACCTTTTGTAATAACAAATTATCATTCATTGGTCTCAGCAGGCCCAAAATCTTAGTAGAAAATCACTAAGGATTCTTGCTATTTTATCAAAAATATTTCCAGGGAAGGGAAGAAAAGCTAGGGACTTTGCTGAGGCATTCTCCTATTTACCTATTTCCCAGTTCTTGGTTTTAGCTGAAAATGCCCCGTTAATTTGACAGGCAGAGTATCCACTGTCTCTGAATGCTTTCTTTAAATGTGCAAGCTCTTTAGGCAAACTCTGCGTACGACTCCGTATGGGCTCTGTGTACTAAGGTTTTAAGCACATTCATGTTCTGGAATGGGTCATGGCAACTTTAAGAGTAAGTAAAAATCGGTGAGAGTGGGTTTAAAATAAACAGAATTCCCAGAAAGCCATCACTCTTCTGTCGAACTGAAACATCCAGGGAGTGGGAGACAACCATCCTTCTCCAATTCCATTGAAAATCAAATGTTCTTATGAATGGAGTTGAAATGATGTAAAAACTATATTAATTTATCTTCTCCGTGGTGACACACTGTGAAAGTATCACCCAAGTACCTCCAAAAAACACTTGGTTTAAGAAACATTGATTCACGTGCTCTTTCCTCAAAATCCTAAATGAAAAAGTTAACGAGATGTCACAACCGTGGCATAACACTAAAATTTACCAGCATGACATTTTATTAAGACTGCCACTGCATGGAAGACAACGTGCAGTGGAAGACATGTACACTCTTGAATTATTCCTCATTACCTCCAGAGACCATCAAGTGGATAAGACAACATGGCAGCATTACCACCAAGACTGTATGGTCTTCCGTTACGACCCATAGTGAGTAATATTGATGGCCCCAGATATGATTTTGCGAAATATCTTGCTTTGTTGCTGAGTCGATTGGTTGGCAAATGTCCACATCATATACAGAACTCAGCAAATTTTATCAACAGGCCCTACACCTAAGTAGTTCAGATCTTTTAGTGATTTTTGATGTAGTATCTCTTTTTACAAAGGTACTTCTTGCCGATTCCTTGGCACTGATTGGTAAACAATTTCAGGCGGGCATCACTGCTTTGTTTCGACAAGTTCTTTGCTCAACCTATTGTACGAGGGTCAGTCAAAAAGTAATGCCTCCCATTTTTTTTCTACTTAAAGAAATTCAGTTAAGTGAAAAATTTGAATTTGGCGCCATTCCTCAAACCTTCTTCTGCAATCCACTGCAGTAGTAACTTTCTGTGTCAACAGGTGGCAGCACAGCAGAAGTTTGTAAGATGGCCGACATCGATGTTCGTTTGAGACAGCGTTGTGTGATTGAATTCTTGAATGCAGAAGGTGAAACGCCCATACGCATTCATGAAAGACTGAAGAAGGTGTATGGTGTTGTGACAGTGGATGTCAGCACTGTTAGACGATGGGTTCGTCGTTGTAAGGAAGCTGAAGGGCAAACACCGTTGACTGACGAAAAGCGGAGCGGCAGGCCGGTGAGTGCAGTGACTCCACACAACATTCAGCAAGTTGATGACATCATTCATGGTGACCGTCGGATGACTGCAGATGAAGTGTGTCGCATTATTTCTCTTAGTAAAGGCAGTGTGATCACGATTATTAAACAATTGGGGTACTCAAAAGTTTGTGCACGGTGGGTTCCAAGAATGTTAACCGATCAGAATAAAGAGGCAAGGAAAACAATAGCCTCCCAACACTTGCAGCGCTTCCGTTTGGAGGGAGATGAGTTTCTGAAAAAAATTGTGACCGGGGACGAAACATGGGTGCATTTTTTTGAACCCGAATCAAAGAGGCAGTCAATGGAGTGGCGTCACACAAGCTCGCCGAGGAAGAAAAAATTCAAAACTGTGCGATTGGCAGGGAAAGTTATGGCAACAGTTTTCTGGGATACAGAGGGTGTGATTCTGGTTGATTTTTTGGAGCAGGGATGCACAATAAATTCTGTTCAATACGTCACAACCCTCAACAAACTTAAAGCACGTCTTCAGCGAGTTCGCCCAACAAAATCAATGGCAGATGTTCTTCTTTTGCATGACAATGCAAGACCACACACCAGTCGTCACACCTCTGACGAGATTGTCAAAATTGGATGGGAAGTTTTGCCTCATCCCCCATACAGCCCTGACCTGGCACCATCAGACTTCCATCTGTTCGGGTCACTAAAAGAAGCTCATCGTGGGATTCATTTTGAAGATGAGGAGGCCGTCAAAACATCCGTGCGTCAATGGCTTAGGAAGCAGAGCTGTGATTTTTACCGTGCTGGGATACATGCCCTTGTTCAAAGATGGACCAAAACTGTAGAGATGGGCGGAGATTACATTGAAAAATGACAAAATGATCCTCAATGTTGTGGTTTTCAACCTATGTAATTGCATTTAAATTTCCTGACAATTAAACGTAGAAAAAAAAATAGGAGGCATTACTTTTTGACTGACCCTCGTATGTTCAACAAAGAGTATTTTGAACAGACTGATGGTGTCACCATGGGCAGCCCCTTGTCCCCCTTCGTGGTTAACTTTTTTATGGAAGATTTTGGGGAAAGAGCACTTGAATCAGTGGTTCGTAAACCAACAATTTCTTTTTGGGGGGGGGGGGGGGGGGGGGGGATGTATGTGGACGATACTTTCATAGTGCGGCACCACAGAGAAGATAAGTTAATGAAGTTTTTACATCATCTTAACTCCATTCATGATAACATTCG
This sequence comes from Schistocerca piceifrons, assembly GCF_021461385.2. NCBI lineage: Eukaryota > Metazoa > Arthropoda > Insecta > Orthoptera > Acrididae > Schistocerca > Schistocerca piceifrons. The sequence goes on along the minus strand of NC_060139.1, from coordinate 306,817,069 downwards.
ATTTACAATGGAATTAGAGAAAGATGGTTGTCTCTCATTCCTGGATGTTTTGGTAAGATAGAGAAGTAATGGCTCTCTGGGACATTCTGTTTGTTGTAAGCCCACTCATACCGATTTGTCCTTACACTCTTCATGTTGCCATCACCATCCCAAACCATGAGTTTTTCTTAAAACCACTGTACACAGAGCCCATACAGCATCGTATGTAGGTAGTTTGCCTAAAGAGCTTGCACATTTAAAGACAGCATTCAGAGACAATTGATACTCTACCTGGCAAATTAACAGTGCATTCTCAGCTAAAACCAAGAACCGGTGAATGGATAAAGAGGAGAATGCATCGGCAAAGTCCCTAGCTTTTCTTCCCTTCCTGGGAAATATTTCTGACAAAATAGTAGGAATCGTTAGTAATTTTCAAGTGAAAGTAATTTTCTGCTCACTACCTAAGATTTTGGAGCTGCTGGGATCCGTGGAGGATAATTTGTTATTGCAGAAGGTGGGAATTTACAGAATACCTGACCAGTGTGGTACGGCCTATATAGGACAAACAAGACGCACCGTGGAAGAACACGGCACAGAATATAAATGTTGCACTCGCCTTTTGCAACCCAGCAAGTCTGCAATTGCTAAATATTGTATCGCCAATGGGCATTCAATGAAATATGACAAAAACATTAATTTTAGCCACAGCAACATCTTTTTGAGACTCCATTATAAAAGAATCCATTGAAATACGCATCCCGGAAAATCTAATGAACCATGACAGCAGCTACCAGCTGGGTAATGGATGGACTCCCTCATCTGAGATTTGCTGCAGATGAAGACGCCAGAATACTCCAAAGGCTGCTGCGAGTGGCAACACTGAAGACAGCTGATTTTTGCAGTTCCATCAGCAAGGACTGCCGCTGGGCAGTGTGGTTCATCTGTCACCGTGTCTCCGACGCATGCACAATACTCTCAGCGAGCCGTATAGGACAGAGGGGAGAACGCTTTCATCAGTCTTTGATGGCTCACCTGAATAGGACTGGCAGGTGTTCAGTTGAAATATCATGGAGGGAAGTTTACAATGAACAGTCGTAATTCCAAAAGCTCTTCAAACATTTAGTTTGCTAGGAAAATTTTAAGTTTCACTTCAGATCTGTTGTGTTCTCTAAGTGTTCTGCCAATAAAACACAGTCCTTGTTTCATCTTCCCCACAACATTATCTATGTGATAGTTCCAATTTAAGTTGTTTGTGATTGTAATCCCTAATTGACAGCCTTTAGATTTGTGTAATTTTATCACGGCACCAAAAGTTGGACGACTTCATGCTTTTCATTATTCAAAGAAAACTGCCACTTTTCACACTGTTACAGATATATTACCCAAATCATTTTGCAATTGCTTTTGATCTTCTGATGACTTTACTAGATGGTAAATACACACTCATTTACAAACAATCTAAGAGGACTGCTGATATTATCTCCTGCATCATTCGTATAGATCAGGAATAGCAGAGGGCCTATAACACTTCTGTTTTACTTCATGACTTGCCATCAACTATTACAAACAGTCACCTCTCCGATAGGAAACTGTGAATCCAGTTGCACAACTGAGATCATATTGTCGCAGAAGAAGCTGAGTAGCATAGTCAGCATGGTGTAGTGGTTATGATACTAGACTTGCATGGAGGGTTGCAAGTTCAAAACTCACCTGAACTGTAAAATTTTAATTTCTATATTCGGTTTTAGTACATTCTAGAAGTATCCACAAATGTCAAGAATTATAGTTATTGGAATGTTCTGTAACTGTATATATACCGTATGTGTTCTGGCCAGAGGCAGTTCACTCCTCGCTCTTGTATGGGCAAGTGCTGAATAAACCTTCGTTAAGTGAAGTTAGAGTTCATCATTCATCTAATTACACCTTCTTCTATGTGACATTATTCTGGTGGAGGCACTGGATATTGGAACTTGTGACAGCGCACATTATCGACGACACAGGGGCTCCCATCAGGCCATGACAGAGCCGCCATTTATGTGGCGAGAAACCAGAGTTCAAGCCATATTCAATAGATCGCAATCTATTGGAGACACAGGAAGAAGAGGACGTTTCAATGACACCAACTGTGTGCCACCACACGAGATATCCTTCCGGGTTCTCTGGTGACGTGACGAAGATCCAAACAAGAGGCTGAAGGTATATGAGCGTATAGTCAAATTTAACAAATGGGATGACACCATGTGTCTAGCTAACATATTTTTTTACTTGGAGGGCACTGCCAAGCAATGGTATGAGAACAACAGGGAGAAGTTCACAAGCTGGGAAGTATTCCAGGCAGAACTGCGCAAGTATTTCATCGACACACAATGACAGAAGTGCAAGGCTGCAGATAAATTAAAGTGCAGGGCACAGTGTCCAGGGGAAACTACAGCATCCTAAATTCATGACGTCTTGGAGCTGTGTAAAACAGTGGATCCTAGAATGAAGGAGGAAGATAAGCACATCTCATCTCATGAAGTGTGTTGCTGAGGACATGCATCAAGCCCTACACCTGAAGGAGGTTTTGACAGCAGACGACTTCATAAAATGATGCCAGTATATCGAGACAATGCACCAAAAAAGAACTACAAGCAAGAAATTTGAACGGCTTCCAAACATCATATCAATGTCTGTGATGGAGGAAGCAACTGATTTCACAAGTGTTCTTCGTCAGATAGTGAGAGAGGAAGCTCAGAAGGCACTTGGATTGCACAGTGAGCAAAAAACTGAGACACTTCAAGAGGTCATAAGGGAGGAAGTGGAACAGACATTGAACCCAATCTCTTGTCTTTCATTTCCCTTTAAAATGGTGAAAAAGTCGAGACCAAGGCGAAGTTGCACTCCCACAATACCGCATGAGGGAACTGTTTGGGCACCAAGGAAGACTGATGTCTGGAGGACCCAGGATAACCAACCAGTATGTTTCCACTGCGACACTGTGATACGCTATTGTCGAGAAAGACAGCAGATATTTGATGACGCCCGCACCAGAAGACAGCAGACCGATCTTAGCCGACGCCAACTCCTGGACGACGAAGATGAACAACAAGATGTGTGCAGGACGACGTGGGTCTCCATCACCGTTTAGAAGCTCCAGCCGATTGCCTTGTCACCGCATCTTGGAAAACTAAAGGGTGTGACCTTTCTTGGAGGTGAGGCCGCCGAAGATGAAAATCCTCCGTCAATCACTACAAAAATGATAGGAAACTACGTCGATATCCTCATGGATGGCTGACCAGCCCAAGCTCTTGTGGACTCTGGAGCATCATATTCAGTCATTTCAGAGAAGTACCGTCATCAGTTGCAGAAAACCGTATTCGTAGACAACAATACATCTCTGCTGAAGGTGGCTAGTGGGAAATCTGTAAAACCTACAGGAAGATGGGTCATTCGTGTGGGTATAAGTGGCCATACGCAGCCCTTAGAATTCATCATCTTACAAGAGTGTAGTCATGACGTCATTCTTGGATGGGACTTTTTGAAAGCTCCTCAGGCAGTTATAGATTGTGGTCTCTCGAAGATTATGCTAGACGAGATGAGATACTTCAGCCTTCGCAGAGCCCATGGTTGTCACCAGTGGTTCTCGTCAGGAAGAACGATGGCAGTTGGCACTTTTGTGTTGATTACAGGAAGCTTAATAAGATAACTAAAAAGGACGTTTACCCCCTTCCATGAATTGACGATACACTAGATTGTCTGAAGGGGGCTAAGTTTTTCTCAACCATGGACATGTACTAGGGTCACTGGCAAATCGAAGTAGATGAGGCTGATTGTGAGAAAACTACATTCATCACCTCTGAGGGCCTGTATGAGTTTAAGGTAATGCCGTTTAGTTTGTGTAATGCACCAGCAACTTTTGAACGGATGATGGATAATCTTCTAAGTCACCTAAAGTGGATGATGTGTCTGTTATTTAGATGACATTATAGTTTTCTCAGAGACATTTGATAAACATGTAAAAAGACTGAGAGCTATACTTAAGTGTCTCCAACAAGACAGACTGAGACTTAATCTAAGAAAGTATCTTTGGAGCAAAATAAATCAAAATACGTGGACACCTTGTGTCAAACGAAGGTGTGCGGCCAGACCCAGAAAAGGTGAGATCTGTAACAGAATTTCCTATTCCTAAAAGTATTAGAGATGTGAGAAGCTTCCTCGGATTATGTTCTTATTACTGTCGTTTTATCAAAAACTTTTGTGTCAAAGCCGGGCCACTCCAAGAGTTGTTAAAAGCCAATGCTAAATTTATCTGGGATGGTGCTCAACAAGATTCTTTCCATGTACTGCGTAAAGCTCTGACGACTGACCCTGTACTTGGTCTGTATGATGAGAGAGCACATATAGAACATTCCAGTATAATGATTCTTGACATTTGTGGATACTTCAAAAATGTACCGAACCGAATACAGAAATTAAAGTTTTACAGTTCAGATGAGTTTTGAACTCACGACCCTCCATGCAACAGTCTAGTATCATAACCATTACACCACAGTGACTGTGCTACTCAGCTTCTTCTGCGACATTGCTCCCTCCTTAAGAGAACAGCATCTTGGTGTTACATCCTCCTAGTCCGGGAATGAGTCCTCAGTCCTGCATACTCTGACTCCCGGTGACTGGTGTTTGCCCTGGCAGTGATCAACTGCTATCAATACTACTTACTGTGAATTTAAGCTGAATCTGCTCTATGGTTGTATTGTTAGTTTCGAAGGAATGGAGACTCTTTTAGGAAGATTTCAAACACATTTTTATCAGCCTTTAAAAAAAAAAAAAAAAAAAGGAAGAAGCTTGTTAGATTGAGTAACTATTAATATTCAAAAATTTGTAATCACAGAATTATTTTTTGCAGTAAATGTAAGGACTCTAAATGGAGGAGTGACAAATAAATGAAATATTAATGCAATTGTATTTTGTGTTCATTTTCATACAATATATCCCAAGGAAATATGCAAAGCCAATGACGACATGTTCTTGGAGCAATTCAAAGAACTATTCAATCTTTTGTGATGCCAGAAGTCTGAATTTAATCAGACAGACTACAGTAATTAGACAGACTACAGCTGTAGATTTAAAGAGATACACAAAATGGAAATCAAAGGACTAATAATACTGTCACTCATTGTACTTTTTGTTTAAAGTTAACGCAAAATGTTGGTTATGCAGAAAGTAGTATCCAAGAGCACTCTTTAGAATACCACCTTTTTGACAGTCGTATTGGAGTGTACAGGTGTCTGGCTAGGGCAGAATTGAAACATCTTTGTTGCAAACTGGCAACAGCTTTTATATATATTTTAGGAATTGTATGATATCCAGCAGTCTTTGTTTTATTTTTTATTACTAATAACTCACCCTGGCTTCACACAGATGGCACTACGTATCTACAACTGGACGTATTGTTTTTAATGTGAATGATATACACGAGCCTTCCTCGTGACTCAGTCTGTCTATTGAAATTCAATCAAAATTCTTTCTGTAGTTCCTGAGCATACTGGAGGGGGGGAGGGGGACGCAGTGGGAACTTACACTTATAGTATGTCTAGACCCTGGTTAGCTTCACTACTATCTGGACTTGCGGCGGCTGTTACTTTGCGGCACTTTTCCTGCCGAATACTGCCTCCTCTCACGCTGACCAGCTTTCAGCTCTCATCACTACCACAAGACGACTCTCCAAATGCCAATTATATATAGAGCAGATAGAAACACATATTCCACACTCATTACTTAGTAGTAATAAATTTTATATATATAAATCTTCCTCGTTGATCAATCTGCCAGTGAAAACATATCAAAATCCCTACAGTAGTTCATGAGATTACCCCAAACACACAAATAAAAATCACAATGGTACTGTTTCGTAATATAGAAGGTTAAAACCAATCTGTGAACTATCTTCACAGCGTAAAAATCATTGTTATGTGTCATGTTGACATTTAATAATCACGTTTATTAATCAAGAGAAAGTACAATGGCAGCGTTCAAGATGTGAAGTCGTAGTACTTCATCTTGATTATTTATTGTCTGTTGGATATTCCTCTTTTTTAAGTTGTGGTGAGATACAAATCTGTAATAATAACCTTGCCATGTCTATGATCGATGTAACAGTAATATTTGATTTTTTTTATACTGTGAAGATTGCTGATAACAAACCGGTTATAATACTAAAATGCTGACAGCTGTATGCCATGCTCTTCTTCAACCAGGTACCATTTGTTCCTTATTAAGGCTTAGCATAATCTGGGACAATTCTGTTCTATTTAGTGAGAACAATATTTTCATAAATGTAAAATATATGAAATAGAAATAGGTAATTTTGAATTATGTAACTTACTTTATGAGCTGTGTTCAAGCTCAAGACATTACAACTCCGTTCCAGACCAGGACTAAAGCTGTAAGGGTGGATTGTGAAACATGCCTAGATAACTCAATTGATAAGACATTACCCGGGAACATACAGGTTAGAGTCCTAGTTCAACACACCTTTTATCTACCAGGAAGTTTCAAAGTGCAATCAATTTCTAGATTATGTAGTCTCACCAGTTAGCAAACATGCCTCAAGAGCTGAGTGACTAAAATACCAAGAGAGTTGCTCCAGAACAGGTCAACACCATAGAGAAATTAATCAAAGGGTGAAACTTAGCATTCCGCACATCATTTACCCACAAAGCAGGAAATCCAATGACTGCTTGTCATACTTGTGGAGCTAAATTTTTGTGGGACATCTGAAATATTATCATGGAATATATAGCCTTGAATTCTATTGTACATTAATTTACCATCAAAGCAAAATGTCTGATATAGCTGTGTGGAGAATAATATTTATGGTGTTTTCACTAGTCTTAAGTGTTTAGCTGTGAACTACAATACTGATATGTAATTCATATAAAAATGGGCATATCTGAAATTAATACTACAGCATTCATCCGTTATCAAATGGCTGGTAGCAGGCAATGTATTGTAAATCTGAGTCTACATATGTAAACTGATATCAGCCCACCAGATATTAGGCTAAATTACATACTGTGGTATTCAATATGGAACAATTATTTAGGTTAAGAATTCTTGCTAAGAGATTCACATTTTCCTACACAACAGGGATGTAACTAGGCTTGGGAAGCAGTGGAGATGTCATCCTACCTTGCTTTACTTTACCTTACCTTACCTTACCTCCGCTCCCCCCCCCCCCCCCCCCCTCCCCTTATCATACCAAGTGACCCAAAGCAGTCACAATAATAAAATCAAAAACTAAGAAAAACAAAGTCAAAACTAAAGAAAATATGATCTGCATCAATCTATATTTTCAAATTTTCTTAGAATGCTGACAAACAGCTCAGCCCCAGATCCAGTCCTTTGATAACACAAATTAAATGAATTTTAGTCTATTCAGACAGTAGCACTAACTCAAAGACAGCCGACTGGTATACAATGGGCACTTTATATCTGCTAACACACTTTTGCAGGAGAACCTAAGCACTTCACTTCATGGACAGTGAACAATAGACACATGCAGCGGATTTCCACAAGTGCAATGTGGTGCCACAAAGTATGTTTTGCAGAGTAGACTGTGGAAATTACCGACTTTCTAAGGTTCTTCAACTTAATTACCTGTATTATTTACTAACAGGCAAAGCTCACACCAATGTGGGATGACAAAATACTCTCTCTGTGTGTGTGTGTGTGTGTGTGTGTGTGTGTGTGTGTGTGTGTGTGTGTGTAAAAGAGGGGGGGGGGGGGGGGGGGGCAGCGGCACATGCAGCAGTCTTCAGATGAAATGCTGCTTCAACAAATAGGATAAACTTAATCTCCTTCTTCTTCTTTTGCTACTGCATCATGTGCAGGGTCGGCAGGGTAAAGTACGGATTTGACATGGTTAATTTAAAGGGGTGGCCGGATGCCCTTTCTGCCACCCCCCCCCCCCCCCAAGATGGAATTAGTGTACCCCACTGTCTGCGTCTAGTGTAAATCAAGAAATAGTGCGAATGTGCGGCAAATGTCTGCGAGTCATGTAACTGAGGCGGAACATGGGGACCAGCCCAGTATGCACCTAGTGGGATGTGGAAAACTGCTTAAAAACTACATCCAGGCTGCCCGGCACACTGGCCCTCATCATTAATCTGCAGGGTGGATTTGATTCTTGGTTGGTGCACCTACTGGAGTCCAGGAAGCAGTGTATTAGCGCACTCGGCTAACCTGGCGGGTAAATAGGATAAGCCTAATAAAAGTACTAAAGTGTTTTGCCAAATAGCTGTGGCCTGTTGACAACTAGTATAACAAAACTACAGCCACTGAACAGGTAAAATGTGCTCCCTAACAACTTATTGAGAACACACAATTCCTAACAAAATTTTGAAACCTGCAATAAACTTTACTTGTCACTGCTTAAGATAGAGGGCATGTCTTCAGTCAAACCATTTAATGTCCTCTTGTTAGCATGCTATTTACATCCAGTAAAATTAGGGTTAACAGTCATTTTGATGTCACATGTTTTGCACTCCGCAGGATCTCCATGAGGCAGGAGGATGCTATGGGTTAAAGGGCAGTGCCCTATACAGAAACAAGCTAAAATATCTTTGTCTGAATGACTGGGTGGAAGTACACAAAATCTGGTGCTCAGTTTAATTACTTAAAGTGTGCTTTTTCTCTTTTCCAGCCATGTTCTTTCCCTCATGCACTGGTGTGCTGGATTTTCATCACATGCCCTTAAGGCTGTTACATCTGTAATATTGGTACCACAACTTCAACCAGATAGAATGATACCTTTCAATCCTGTTTCTGTAAAGAAAATTCATGGGTGCCTGGATAGGCTTTGCATACCGACTTGCAGCAATAACTGGCTGAAGTCTTTGGATATCAAACTGTGATGGAAAATTGTTACCTCAATCTCTTTCAGCTGGTATCAGTTTACTATGTGTACTTGTAAACTACATAAATAAAATTGCAATTAGGTAGAGAAAACAGGGTACTGTAGCTGTTCTGAACAAGCTCTTCTGGTCCAAAGCATCAAAGAAAGTGAAAACTGATGTTAGGCAAATCCTTAATATGCTGTCTGGGAAAACAATTGAACAGTCAGCGAAGTCCCGCTGCTTGAAGTCATCTGTACAAATTGGTACATCATTACAGGACTCATTTAAAATACAAAGGAACAACAGCCGATACATAAAATCAGCCGCATTCAACTTGTTGAACACAAGTCATTTAAAACTTGTGCTGCTCAGTCAAGTAGGCTGCTTACTCCAACACTCTGGGAGAACACTGATACCTGAATATGTTGTTCTCTGCTGTTTCCTAATGTCACTGCAGCTTATGAGCAGTTCCGGAATAGTGACTACAGTGGAGAATGAGCAATGATTGTGGATGCTGAAGACACTTTAACCAATTTATTTTTTTATGGAATGATGGAATGTTATCTTGTCATAAGCTCTCATCAAATATTAATTGGTTTCCCAATAGCTTTGGCACAAAGGCTGTCTAATGCCCACATTGTACACTGTGTCAAACATTATTGGATACAAAGCTTAGGCTGAACCACAAATCTTACACCCTTGGTTTAGATGGGACCAGATAAATGTCTTATAAAAATACTGTAGGCAGGACCTCTCTGTGTCCATCACCTTTATACCAAAAGACTTAAAATTTTTAAGCTTCTCAAGTATTATTTCTTTAAGAGTCTACAGCTTTGTTAGCCATAGATAAAAAATATGGGACACAGGGACCTAACTAACTGACTAAAATGGAGACTGACACCATTAAAATGCAGTTCTGGTTCATTAAAACTGTAAGACTATTGTTAAAATGAACACACACTGTCATCAGCTGAAAAGTTACAGAGCTGTCTATTGTATGCCTCTTAAGCATCAACTATAATTGCCAAGTTGTGTACGTAAGGATAACTGACAGGTTGTGTATGTAAGGCTAAAGACGGAGCAATAAAGCATTAAACTGTCTACATTTAACTCTTCATGGTGCTAGTTATGCTGTGTAAGGCAATAACAAAGACTGAGGCAATCAAAATGAGACATGATTCTCTTATTGGAAATTGCCGAATAGCAGGTCCCCTGTATGTTAATAGTGTTACCCCTCTGTAAAGTGGGATTCCAATGAAACTGGTAACCTATGAAAACCCCAGTTGTGAAACTGGAAATTTTATCTTCTCTTCATTTCCATACAATTGTTCAAAGTCTAAGAATGTCCATAAAATGTTCTGCTATCTACATCTAGGTAGGAAACCTTCCTGTATAGAGACTTCGAGTAGCATCATTTTATCTAGGATCGAATGATACTTCCTGAATCCACACTGGAAGAGTTGCTTCTACGACTACACTCATTTGGTTTCTGTTCACTATTCATTCAAAGTTCTTTTCTAGGCAACTGCTGTAACTACTTATGGGCACTATCTTTCCTTTGTTTTAACCTCATACCATACTCGACAGCATCTGGTTCTTGGAGGCTGTACCCTTAGCACCAGGCTAAGTGTTTTCTCTCACAGAGATAAGCAGCTATATTCTTCTTGGTTGTCTGCTCCAAATGCACCTTTATCTGCATTTACTATATGACCTAAGAATGTGCATATTTGTTGCTATCAGATGTTATATTAACCACTGTCTGTACTATGACAAGTTAAACAAAAAAATAATTACATGTGAAATCCACATGGTGTTTGTTTTAACTTGAGACAAATACCCCAAAAATTAAAAATGTTCTAGGTCAAAAGTTGATATTATTAAAGGAGACATTTGTCTGTGCTACAGCTGACCACCTCCTGATCACCGTTACTGCAAGGGTGGGGGAGGGGGGTGGGGGCTCAACTTTGTATTTTCAAATGGGAACCCCCACTTTTTTATTGCATATTTGGATTTTAGGCCAAAAAATACATACAGTTTACTCAAACCATTGTTTCCTGTTTGTGGTAAATGGCGCTGTATATGACAAATGTCAAGTGTGCCTGTTCCTGAAATTAAGAACTGACACATCTGGTGCTACATTTAACAGTTCATGTTCAAACATTACCTGAGGGTTGCAAATGAGACTGTACAGTACAAATAATATGGCTACACATTGGCCTCTGCCAGAGTTCATTGTGGTGTGATCCCGAACCACGGGAATGCTTTATTTGTAGGCCACTCTCAAACCCCACCATCAGGGTGACTGATTTCAGTATGTGTTTCCATCCAACTGCAGTGACTCTCATTGGGTGCCATGGGGCTGCTGGCAGAAAACAAACCACAACCATTGTAACAAGGTAAAATGTCCATGAAGTGATAGTGAGAGGTGCACCTGCTATGGATACTCTCAGAAATCAAGCACCCCAATGGTGAGAGGCAAGGGGACTCACTGATATCAGGCATTTCCACGTGAACAGAAAACTATTACATCCACATCATCATTCTTAGATCACACTAAACATGGTTTCTAGTCAGATGACCCAGCTGTTTAGTGCCCTCCACCATAAAATCATCATCATCATCATCATCATCATCATCTAACCAGACTGTACTGTACAATCAAACTTGCAGCACTAAAGTAAATTTCAAACATAAATATCAACCATTAGAGCATGAAGGTTTACATTTACAACATAAAGGAAATATGGAATCAAATCCATCAGTTCTTAATAGCAAAAACATGCACATCTGATATTTGTCAATTACAGTGCCATGAAAAGAAAAGAATACAATAAAACAATGGTTTGAGTAAACCATACATATTTTTTGGCCTAGTATCCAAATATGCAATAAAAATTGGTTCTGGGTGGGGTTAGCTCATTTGAAAATACACAGCTGGCCCTGCCCCTGTAGGAGGAGTGGTTAGGAGGTGTCCAGTTGTAACAGACAGATGTCCCCTTCATTAACATTAATTTTTCACCTAGAACTTTTTTCGTATGATGTGTCCTCTGAGATATTTAGTTCTCTCAAGTTAAAACAAACAACCTTTAGATGTAAACCAACCTACACCAGCAGTCCTTCTGATCAACTCCCATATCCTTGGAGCTGGATTGAAAAACGTAATTCACAAATTCTTACCATGGTGTATTGTTAGGTCCTCTCCTGATGGTCTGATCTTTATTTTTGCAGTGCAGCCTGCCTATCTTTGACTGCAAAGCAACATTCATCATTCTACCATTGAGCAGCCTAACTCTTTGGGTGTTCGGTGATCTCTGGTATGAATGGGTGGCATCATGGATCACACTTATAATATACACCACCCTGTCCTGGACACTGTATGTTCAAATCTAGCTACACACCAGCCAATTTCTTTTAGTCAACATCGATTTCAGTAGATCCCTGTTGGGGTCTCTCTGGTCTGCAAGTTATATCTACATTGGGGCATAGTTGCTCGAGTGGAGATTCGTGGGGGCAGATAAACAGACGGAAAAGTCAACAGCTGAGGACATTCCTTCAGTTGAGATGAAATGTGCCACTTTACCTGCGTGACTCTAAATGGGCTTTTGGTTCCTCCTTGGAGACTGAGGTCCATAATATTACCTTTGCTTGTTAAATAGTGACAGTTCTCACTGGTTCACTAATTTTAGTCCAGTTTTCTTTGTTGAACTTCTTTTCTTAATAAACTGGAGATTCTGGTATTTGTGTGGACAAGGGGCCATTTGGTTTTGAAAAACTTGAGGGTTCAGAAAACATTTTCCTTTGCAGGTAAGTTGCAGTTACAGATACAGGTACTTGTGCTCGACTAACATTTGGGTTACATGTGGTGAACTCTGGAGGGTGCAGTGTCTTAGAGGAGCTCTTAGCCTCACATGTGGCATTCTACTAGTTGTCTGAAGTGTCTCATTTCTCTCTTCACAGCACAAACACTAATCACTGCTCCACATGGGGTTACAATTTAACCATGTATATATTTTGGTCTTTTTGCAATTGAAATGCTTCCTTTTCACCATCAACCACACATTAATTTGTCATTAGAACCAAGAGTTGCATGTTGAAATTTGTAGATTTAAAACCCCTCACAGGGTTCAGTACCTAGGGTCTAATTCTGAGGCAGATAAACCCACCTGTGATATACACAGGTATATGGGAGAGTGAAATATTAAAATAAACATTGCATTTGTTTCTAGTGATGAATTTTTTCAAATTGCTTTTCACCTGTGAGTTCTGCAAGGTTCGCAAGAGAACTTCTGTGAAGTTTGGAAGGTAGGAGACGAGGTACTGGCAGAATTAAAGCTGTGAGGACGGGGCGTGATTCGTGCTGGGGTAGCTCAGTTGGTAGAACACTTGCCCGCGAAAGGCAAAGGTCCCGAGTTCGAGTCTCAGTCCGGCACACAGTTTTAATCTGCCAGGAAGTTTCATATCAGCGCACACTCCGCTGTAGAGTGAAAATTTCATTCTAGAAACAACCCCAAGGCTGTGGCTAAGCCATGTCTCCACGATATCCTTTCTTCCAGGAGTGCTAGTTCTGCAAGGCCGCAGGAGAGCTTCTGTGAAGTTTGGAAGGTAGGAGATGAGGTACTGGCGGAATTAAAGCTGTGAGGACGGGGCGCGAGTCGTGCTTGGGTAGCTCAGTCGGTAAAGCACTTGCCCGCGAAAGGCAAAGGTCCTGAGTTCAAGTCTCGGTGAGGCACACAGTTTTAATCTGCCAGGAAGTTTCAACATGTATTGGTTTTAGACCAACAACAATGCATCAACTTAAGAGTGGAATTAGTGTAACACAAATAGGTCATGTGTTAGAACAGTTAATGACAATGTCTATTAAATTTATTTGAAAAATAGTGTCACACGTACCATATTATTCTACAAAAATTGAGCTGTGTGGTTAGATTTTCACTGCTCATAGATGTTCAACAGCCAACTATTGTAGCAGTATGCTGATGTTGCCTGCAACCTATAAACAAGCTTATCAACATTTACCAATAGTGAACTGACCATATAACTGTGTAATATTGGGGGGCTGTGAACAGTGAAAGTAAAGAACTGTCACACGCAATAGTCGGCTACATCATTTACAATAGTCAAGTGCTGAACTCCCCCCCCCCCCCCCCCAAGCCCATTTTCAACTAGTATAACAATGCAGTACATTGACACTGAGATCTATCAACGAAGAAATAAATCAGGTGAACGTCGCACACCCAGACACAGCTCTGCTTGCTACTTCATAAGCTTCAAACAACTAGGGGTGATCGGTGACTTGGAGGTTATCTGCTACCAATTGTTTGGGCCCCAACCACGATCCACCATATCAGCAACTTGCAAATGTTTGTCATGTGTTTTGAACAGCCTCATTATCTGGATATTTAAGCCAATAACCAGACACACTATGTTCCACTTTCACTTACGCCTTATGATGGTCACTTTAGTATGCAGAGAGAGAGTGCAGTAATAGAAAATTGGTGATGAGAGTGTTTGCGCAATATCTGCACTAGGAGTTTCAATCTGAATTCTTACACTGTATTGCAAACATATCAAATATGAAAATAATGGGCCTCCTCAAAGAAATATAACTTCCTGACAATTCAACCAAATTCTCCTGTCTGCTGAATTTTCCTTATACTGTTGATATTCCAACCTGGCATTTCCATTGTTTTATTTCACAAATATCATCATGCTCAGTCTCATACAAATTCCCACTTTACTTACACACAATAGAAACATGATACAGAGAAGTTAATGAAAGTCATAAAAATTAAAAGTAACTCATTTTTCTAGAAAGATTAATTTCTATTCAACTGCCATTAGCAATGTGCAAGCTCATCTTCTGTGGGAGAAACAACACTGTAGACTCAAGGGTAATTCTATTTTCATCCCCAAACTGAACAAAGTAATTTTTTTATGATAGGACAGTTGCACCTCTAAATAGTTGGAACATTCAGAATGCACAGTGCCTCCTGGCCTCTCATGCCATTGAGGTTAGAGCTACCCATCAGTTTTTTGTCAGGAATACTCCTACGTTTTGCAGGGAATCTTCGGCCTCTGTGGAGTCTATGACACTTTCGAGCCTAAAGGCTCATCTGTTGTCTCCTCAACACCTCTTCTAACTCATATTCATTTCCAGAAAGAGGAAAGATTTCCAAGAATATTCTTATCTTTCTACTGATTTATTTCCATTGGAAAGGCACAGTTTACACATCAGCTGTCAATTCAACAGATGCCCACATAAAACTTTTATTTCCAAATGCAATTTGTATAAAAATTAAATAAAAAAAAATAAAAATACAAACACAAATACTTACAGCTTGTACCACTGTGTACAGCAACACAGTTTCGTGTAAAAAAAAATTTCCAACCAATTCCTTTCATTTTCAGTCAGGTGCTAAATAATTACCAGAAATGACTGAACTTCAAGACAGCCCAATGTGTAGTGTGGTTAGTGGAAATGAAATTACCTCTAGCAATCCAAAGAACTTTCCAATGTGAATTTCAAAGAGAGCTGCCAGACATTAAGGTAATTAAGGCTTTGTAGGTCAAGTTCCTAACAACTAGGTATGTAAACAGACAATCACGCTATGGCAGAAAACACACATCTCATGAAATGGTAGAGGGAATCAGAGAGACCATCCAAAGATAGCCATTAAAGTACATTTGCCAAGCATCACAAGAGACACACACATACCTCACTCAACAGTTCACAAGATTTTGAATAAATGACTTGACTTGGGTGCTAACTAACTTCAAATTGTGTGAGGATTGAAGCGAAATGACTTGCAGCTTCACCGCGAATATGCTACTGAGATGTTGGACAAAGTCTGAGGAAAAACCTAACTACACTATGTGGTCAAAAGTATCCAGACATCAAACTGCTAGGTCATTGGTCCCTCGTTCCGATTAAAATGATTCCACAAGGGTGGGAGTAAAATAATCGAGACATACAAAACACAGCTGGAAGAAAGGAGAAAACCATAAGAATTATAGAAGGGCAACAAACACTAAAATGGTCAAAATCGGACAAGAAAACCACAGAAAGACGCAAGAAACATGTAAACAAGATCAAAACAAAAGAGCAGATTACCATGGCAGGCTGACCATGAGAATAAAAAAGAGAAGCCAGCCACTTTGCAAAACATTAAAACTTCCACCCTACAAGCACTAGGGTGGAAGATACAGAGGGACAAAGGACATGTGTTACAACTTAGATCAAATGATAAAACCCACTCGCACGAATAAAACGTAAAACTAAAGCTGCTGTTGAGGCATTGTCGCCCAACACCAAAGGTAGGGTGCTGGGAAAGTTAAAAGTCCACTGGAGAGCAGCTAAAAGTGGGCAGACCAGCAAGAGGTGGACGACCATCATTTTTGAGACACACTGATACCAAGGTGGGTACTCGCGACGGAAGAGATAGCCATGGGTTACCCACATATGGCCAATGCGGAGCTGGCAGAAAACAACCGATTCCCTCCGAGAGGATCACATGGAAGACTCCCACAGATTCGTAGTTCCCTTAATGACACGCAGTTTGTTGTGCATACTGTTACGCCATTCCGTCTTCCAAAGCCGAAAAACCCTGCAGCATAAGACAGAATGCAGGTCAGTTTTGGAGATGCCTATCTCCAGAAGCGGCTTCCGTGTACCCTGTTTGGCCATCCCGTCGGCAAGTTCGTTGCCTGGGATTCCGACGTGTCCTGGAGTCCACACAAACACCACTGAATGACGGGACCATTCCAGGCATAGATGGACTCCTGAATGGACGCTACCAAAGGATGGCGAGGGTAGCACTGGTCGATAGCTTGTAGGCTGATCAAGGAGTCAGTACACAGGAGAAATGACTCGCCAGGGCATGAGCGGACATGGTCAGGAGCACGAGATATGGCCACCAGCTCTGCATTGAAAACACTGTAGCCATCTGGCAAGGAGCGCTGTTCAGTATGTCCTCCATGAAAATACACAAAGCCTACATGACCATCAGCCATCGAGCTGTTGGTGTAAACCACTTCATGGCCCCAGTACATGTAAGAATTGAGAGGAAGTGATAGCGAAGACCCACAGGGTTAACGGAGTCCTTAGGGCCATGTGAAAGGTCAAGATGAATCTGCAGCTTAGGTGTACACCATGGAGGTGTACGTGAATGGACCTCGAGGGGAGGTGGTAATGGGAAAGACTCCAGTCCAGATATAATGGACTGGACGTGAACTGGAATCATAAGCGCTAACCTGGGCCGCCGATATGGGAGATGAACCATCATGGTCGGGAAAAGGAGACGGTAACTCAGATGCGCAGAAGAACTATGAAAGTGTGCAACATAACTGGTTAGCAGTTGTGCACGACTAACCTTCAATGGTGGAACTCCGGCCTCCACCAGGACAGGTCACCCGACTCATTCTAAAAGCTCCCATCACTAGGCGAACGCCACAGTAGTGCACTGCGTCGGGTAAACATAACTCTGATGGCGCTGCTGAACCAAAAACCAGACTCCCATTGTCAAGGCGGGATTGAACAAGGGCTCTGTAGAGCTGCAGTAGCGTATAGTGATGTGCATCTCAGTTAGTGTTGCTCAGGCAGAGGAGGGCATTGAGATGTTGCCAGCACTTCCACTTAAGCAGACAAAGGTGAGGTAACCAATTCAATCGGGTGTTGAAAACCAGTCCTAAGAATCGATATGTCTCCAATACTGTGAGCAGATCATCATTAAGGTAAATTCCTGGTTCTGGATGAATGATACGACACATGACTTCACAGCTGAAAACTGGAAGCCTTGTGAATGGCTCCCTGTAAGCACTGCTCACCAACACCAGTACTGGAGAAGCAATAAGAAAAGCAGAAGTCATCCGCATACAGAGAAGGTGAGATCGACGGCCCTACAGCTGCTGCTAGACCGTTAATGGCAACTAAAAATAGGGATACACTCAATACAGAGCCCTGCGGAACAGAGCCCTGCGGAACAGCATGCTCCTGAATATGGTAAGGGGGGGGGGGGGGGAGACTATGGAAGGCACCAACCTGGACATGGAAAATCAGGGCGACAGGAAGTTTTGGATAAAAATTGGGAGCAGGCCCCAGAGAGCCCACTCATACAATGTAGCAAGAATATGATGTCGCCAGGTCGTGTCATATGCTTTACGCAAGTCAAAAAAAGGCAGCATGTTGGCCTCTGGCAAAGACTGTTTGGATGGCAGACTCGAGGGACACAAGATTATCAGTGGTACAGTGAACCTGGCGGAAGCCGCCCTGACATGGAGCCAGTAGGCCACGTGACTCCATGACCCAACCCAACCACCGACACACCATACATTCCAGCAGCTTACAAAGAATGTTGGTGAGGCTAATGGGCTGATAGCTATCCACATCCAGCAAGTTTTGACCGGGTTTGAGCACTGGAATGATTGTGCTCTCCTGCCATTGTGATGGAAAGACACCATCGCACCAGATCCGGTTGAAGATGACCAGGAGATGTCGCTTGTAGTCACACGAGAGATGTTTAATCATCTGACTGTGGATCCGATCAGGCCCAAGAGCTGTGTCTGGCCAATGTGCAACGGCGCTGAGGAGCTTCCACTCTGTAAATGGGGTGTTATAGGGTTCACTGTGGCGTGTAGTGAACGAGAGGACATTCCTTTCCATCCGCCGTATGAGAGTGCGAAAGACTGGGGAATAGTTCTCCGATGCAGAGGCTCGAGCATAGTGCTCAACAAAGTGCTTGGCAATCACGTTTACGTCAGTAGATAACATGCCATTGATGTTAATGGCAGGGACACCTGTTGGGGCCTGGTACCCAAAAAGACATCTGATCTTCATCCAGTCTTGGGAAGGTGACATATGGCACCCAATGGTCGACACATACCCCTCCCTACACTCCTGTTTCCATCATTTTATAAGCTGGTGAATGTGGGCACAGAGCCACTTAAAGGCTATTAGGTGCTCTAGAGAAGGGAACTGCTTATGTCACTGTAGAGTTCACCAATGCCCTTTAACTGCCTCAGCCACTTCCGGTGACTACCAAAGGACTGTCTTTCGCCGGGGGCACCCTAAAGAACGAGATAATCTATTTTCTGCCACAGAAACGATTGTTGTTGTGACCTGCTCAATGACAACATCGATGGCACCATGTGGGGGAGATTCAATGGTGACAGCAGAGGTGAAGGCTGCCCTGTCTGCCTTGTTTAAAGCCCATCTGGTTAGGCATCTGTGGGCATGACGCTGGGGGAGTTACAGGAAGATAGAGAAGCAGTCACTACCATACAGGTCGTCATGTGCTTTCCAGTGGATAGATGGGAGAAGACAAGGACTGCAGACCAAGAGATCAATGGCCGAATATGTGCCATGTGCCACACTGAAATGCGTGGGGGCAGTTGTATTTAAGAGGCAGAGGTCGAGGTCGAGTTGCGACAGTAAATTTTCGATGTCCCAACCTCGGCCAGTTAGCACGGCACCACCCCACAAGGTGTTATGAGCGTTAAAATCTCCCAAAAGTAGGAAAGGTTTAGGGAGTTGAGATCAATCAGTGCAGCCAATATGTTGAGGGGTTCTGCACCATCTGGAGGAAGATATACATTGCAGACAGTTATTTCCTGTGTCGTCCTTATCCTGACAGCCACAGCTTCAAGAGGCATTTGAAGGGGCACAGGTCCACTACATACTGAGTTCAGGACATTGACACAAACTCCACCTGACACACTATTATAGTCGCTACGGTTCCTAAGTATCCCTTATAGCCGTGGAGGACAGTGGTCCGCATTGCCAAGAACCAGGTTCCCTGGAGGCAATGCAGAAAGCAGGCGTAAAGCTTAACAGTTGCCATAGCTCAGCCAGACAGTGGAAAAAACTGCCGCATTTCCACTGGAGGATGACATCATCGTGAGACTGGGAAGGCATGGAACATTCAATGAGGCAGTTTACGCCTCAGGGTCACCTGCTGCCTGTGCAATTGACGTCCATTGTATCTGAGGGCCCAGCAAGATCTAGAACCTCAGCGGATGCCAGAATCTCCACCTCATCCTCAGACACAGAGTTTGTAGGTAGTGGTGGTGAGAGTGCCACCTCAGTGCCTTAGTTCTTGAGAGTCTGTTTATTTTTAGGTTTCTCTCACTACTACTTAGGTTTGCCCGGCTGGGAGGACTTCACTGCTTTAGTCTCAGGGACTGAGGAGGACCGTGAAGCCTTACGACCAGATACCTATGGTTGCTTAAGCCACTGGCATGTGTCAGCTTTGCCACTGGTAGGAACCTGGGAAGGGAGTGACGCAAGGGATCCCTTCTTGGTGCTCCTGAAGTAGGTTGTGCAGGAGCAACAGGTAGGGGAGTGTCCCCACCATCAAGGGGGCAGGTGGAGTCTGACAGCTCTGAAAGCCAACTTTACATGACGAAACGGAAGATGGTAGCACTGTTGTCACAGCGGCAGTGTAGGTTGTTGTCATATGCACAGGATGTAGGCTCTCATATTTCCTCTTAATCTCAGTTTAGGCCAGTCTGTCCAGGGTCTTGTATTCCATTATTTTCCTTTCTTTCTCGAGAATCCTGCAGTCTGGGGAGCATGGTGAATGATGCTCTCTGCAGTTGACACAGATGGAAGGCGGGGCACAGGGGCTATTGAGATGTGAAGGACGTCCACAATCCCGACAGGTGATCTGGAAGTACAACAGGAAGACATATGGGCAAACTTCCAGCACTTAAAGCACTGCATCGGGGGAGGGATTTATGGCTTTAGGTCACAGCAGTAGACCATCATCTTGACCTTCTTGGGTAATGTGTCACCCTTGAAGGCCAAGATGAAAGTACCAGTGGCAACCTGATTATCCTTTGGACCCCCGTGGATGCGCCAGATAAAATGTACACCTCGCCGCTCAAAATTGGCATGCAGCTCATTGTCCCTGTGAAATATGATACCCTGGACCATATTTAAGATCTTATGGGGTGTGATGGAAACAGAAACATCCCCCAGCTTGTCACAAGCAAGTAGCACCCATGACTGGGCAGAGGATGCTGTTTTGATCAAGACCAACCCTGACTGCATTTTGGACAAGCCCCCCACCTCCCCAAACTTGTCCTCTAAATGCTCCACAAAACACTGAGGTTTCACTGACAAGAAAGATTCCCCATCAACTCACGTACATCCAAGGTACCGGGGTGAATAAGCTTCGCTGCCATCCCTAGCCTAGTGTTCCTCCCATGGTATGGCCAGGGGGGCAGGGAGGGGTTGTATTTCTTAGCATTGAAGTTAGGTCTTGACCGCTTAGAGACTGTTGGTGTTTGACCAACAGCAAGAGATGATTTACTACACTTCATGGTGAGTCATCTGCCCTGATGCCACCCACTCCGACCAGAGGTCCTCCCCACAGGCGCCACCCACCCACAGCAAAGGCCACCTGGCAGGATGGCCATTGCCGGGAGTCCCGATGCCCCAGGGTGACAGGTATCTACTCCTTGGCATATGTGGGGAGTTAACAGCGCAGGCATCAGCAGAGCAATCCCTGTGTGGTCAGGGGGCTACAACCAACAGGTTACAAGGCAACCCCACAACAATGGACTGGCTACTGTGCTGGATATCAGGCGCAAACAAACTAAGAAGTCTTGTGATCGACAGCGCAGAAAGCGATACTGCACAGAGGATGGAGGAAAATGCACCCAGGAGGGTGACATCAACCAACAGCTGGAGAATGGGCAGAAGTGCAGATACAAGTCAACGAAGGATGCAAGAAGTCTCAGCGCATGAGGGATACTACGCACCATGTAATCTTACAAAAGGCAGGAATACCTCAGGCCTATTCTAACCCCCAGACCCACTGGGGGACCGGACACCTGGCTGAAAATTACTCGCAAGATCGTGGCGTCCCTCCATCGGTAATGCTGTAATTCAATATGGTGTTGGCCTGTTCTTAGCCTTGATGACAGCTTAAACTCTCACAGGCATTTGTTCAATCAGGTGCTGGAAGGTTTCTTGGGGAATGGCAGCCCATTCTTCACCGAGTGCTGCACTGACCAGAGGTACTGAAGTCAGTCGGTGAGGGCCTGGCACGAAGTCAGCATTCCAAAACAAACCAAAGGCATTCTACAGGATTCAGGTCAGGACCCTGTGCAGGCCATTCCATTACAGGGATGTTGTTGTTGTGTAACCACTCTGCCATAAGCTGTGCATTATGAACAGGTGCTCGATCATGTTGAAAGATGCAATCGCCATCCCCGAATTGCTCTTCAACAGTAGGAAGCAAGAAGGTGCTTAAAACATGAATGTAGGCCTGTGCTGTGACAGTGCCTCGCAAGGCAACATGGGGTGCAAGCCCTCTCCATGAAAAACACAACCACACCATAATACCACCGCCTCCGAAGTTTGTTGGCATTACACACGCTAACAGATGACGTTCACTGGGCATTTGCCTTACCCACACCCTACCATCGGACTGCCACATTGTGTACCATGATTCGTCACTCCACACAACGTTTTTCCACTGTTCAATTGTCCAATGTTTACACTCCTTACACCAAGCAAGGCATCGTTTGGCATTTACCAGCATGATGTGTGGCTTATGAGCAGCCACTCCACCATGAAATCCAAGTTTTCTCACCTCCCGTCTAACTGTCATAGTTCTTGCAGTGGATCCTGATGCAGTTTGGAATTCTTGTCTGATGATCTGGATATATGTCTGCCTATTACACATTACAACCCTCTCCAACTGTCGACGGTCTCTGTCAGTCAACAGACAAAGTTGGCCTGTACGCTTTTGTGCTGTACGTGTGCCTTCACGTTTCCACTTCACTATCACATTGGAAACAGTGGACCTAGGGATGTGTAGGAGTGTGCAAATCTCGTGTAAGAATGTATGACAAGTGACACCCTATCACCTGACCGCATTCGAAGTCAGTGAGTTCTGCGGAGTGTCCTATTCTGCTCTCCCCAATGTGTAAAGACTACTGAAGGTGCTGATATGTAGTACCTGACAGTGGGTGGTAGCACAATGCACCTAATATGAAAAACATATGTTTTGGGGGGTATCCGGATACTTTTGATCACACTGTGTATCTACAAAATAACATTTTCTGCCAGGAAGCAATCTTCCACACATGCGGAAGGTTAATGGGTAAAACATTCACATCTGGGAGTGAACTAGTTTTCCAACTTTTCTGGCAGATCTTCCTGTTATGCACATGGAAGTTACAGGTTTATTTCGATAGTGAGATGATGTAACAAGAAGATAGATAAAAAGACTAATATGTGACCATAAGTAATGTTTATAAGGCAAGTTGTATTGAAAAAATAATTCTGATACTTCCTGCAAGAGTGGGTGGCATTTTAATTCGTATCCCCTGCCAGCTTCCGTTGTGATAGGTAACTGGCACTGATCACTCACTTTTTACCATGCATAAAAAAATATACTGATTGTCAAGATAAAATTCTACACAACTTCTCATATAAACATTACTCACGGCATTATATTCACAATTTAGTAACTGGCAGCTAGGGTGTACCTCAACTGGCAGAGAAGGTGCTGCCTCATGATTTTTCTGAATTTTACCACACAGAACTTCAGTTTATTTCATTGGAACATGTTGTTTTTGCAGCAACATTTTTTTGTCTTGTTTCCTAAATGGAAATAGAATTAGATGCTGTTGGTACTAAATATTGTTTAAAAATTTAGTTTCTCATTGAAAATTACTTAGTTGCATTTGCCTTAGTATGAAAAATTTTGAAGGATTTTGGAGAACAATGTCCTATGTCATATTCTTCACAACACTACCTGTTATTTTTTCTTGCCACATTGGCAGATTTTGTCTTGCTCCATTCTGCACAAATCTTTCATATCCTCTGAGAGCATTCTCACATTTCTGTAGCTGGAAGCGATTTAGGAGAATGTTTTTCACTGAGTCTGTTTACATGTGAACTACTCTGAGTGGAAGCTGAATTCACCCAGGCCTTTCTTCATAAAAACCACTACCAACCAGCAACAAATTCAAGAAAATGTTTGCTAGTATGCCTCAATTTCTTGTATGAAATATACAAATTTACAACCATTGTCATAAAAATGTGAAAAAAGCATTCTTCCACCACTTTATTCACTTCCTCTCAAAAGGGTAGTAGCCCATTAGCTGATAAGCTTTGGTCCCCACCGGCCCTGTATTTATTATAATCCACAATACATCTTCTCTATAATTCCGAATTTTCTTCTGACATTAATCGTAATCTTGAGTGTTTTATCGCCAAAATAAATACATTTCTAGTTTCTTCCTTGGTCTTATCTGCAAAATGGAAGTTCATTTTTTTTTCAGTTTGTGGGCAATTATATCTTTACTAGTTTTCAGTACTGTATTGTAAGGCTGCCTCGAAAATGAATACAAAGTAAGCAACAATAACAGTCGAAGCCATTTGCTTTGTGTGTAGCACGACACATGGCAATGAGGGGTACGTGAACATAGCCAAGCAAGTAGCACACAGCGTTTTCTCTATTGTTTTTTCCACCAATAGGAGAGAGAAATATTTTTTGTGATAGTAAAAACATCATAGAGTATCTTTACACAGATGACAAACTTAAGGAATATGTTGGAATACATTCTGAGAAGCAGCCACTCTAGGTCCGACAACGGTCATCATTTTTGAATGCAATTCATGCAACATAGGAGCTACATTGCTTGTTTCCGAAGAATTCAAGTCTTTATCTATCTTCATGTCACAGTCAGCACCCAGCATCATACTACGGATATAAACTTACTGCAATGTGTCTTAAAAGGTTTGAAAACTATTTAACAAAATGAATGAAACAACGGAAAAACCAGTATGAAATAATGATAACATTATGAAAATTCGCAAAAATTAACAGAATGTGTATTTTTTTTAAAGTGACTTTTTGCTGTTTTTTGTAGGCCCATATTTTATTGAGTTATAGAATGTATTGTAAAAATAAAATTCTTCTCCAGCTGTCTCTCTGTGCTAAGGTTTGCCACAGAAAGAGATAATTTAAGAGTGAGAGACTACCTGATTATTCTTTGGGTAAGTATCCAACTTGTTGATATATGTAGTTCTGCAACAAGAAATAAAGTTTGTTGTGGATGCAGTACACAATACTACAAAGACGAGATGGACAACAAGAAAAGGCACACATTTCTACTAGAATGCAAATTGGTAAAATGTGTAATACCTCCTACACGCTCTATGGAAGTAATGAGTTAATTTGATGCTCAGGACATAAGAGGGATGCTGTATATTGCCTGTGAATGTGTGCTTCCGTCACCGTTTAAATCAGTTGTCTCACTTGTAACGATAATAAGCACTATTCAGAAATGTTACTGCAAATGCATATATGACTACTGCTGCCACCTGACAGCTGTTTACTAACTAGTGCTGCCACTAGACTGTTGTTCCTTGCACTACTCAGAGTAGTGATCCTCAGATAACACAGATTCAGGAACCGCTGATTGCGAGTTGACGCTTTTCATACATTTCCAAGAAATGTGGTGGATTGGACATGGCGGGCAATAATTCAGAAGCACAATTACACGGCCTAAAGAAGAAATACATGAGAGGCAGGTCAAAGATTAAATGCTTTGTCGCAGAAGTGACAACAATATGTTTTGGACCAGCTCAGAGAACTAGATGAAGGGATTCTAGACCTGTTAGATGATGACAAAGATGAGGCCGACATTCAAAAAATGTGAAGGCTATATAGATGTTGCGAAACATGCTATTTCTCAAATGTTGCACAAAATAGAGGAACAGCTCACAAAATCTGCAGCAAGCTTAAATATTTCCGATATCCCCGCAGCACAAGCTGTAGCAACGAGTGTTCCTTCACCTTCAATAGAGAATCTCTTCTGCCAACTGAGAACAGTATTTCAATGTCCAGAAGTCTTTAAGCAAATGTAATATAACTTAATCCTGGACTAGATTAAGATGGGGTAAATAGAGATTATTCCTGCCCAGTTCTCAGGGATGGCACTGTTTTCTCCCCATCATGTAGAGAGGCAAGAGAAACATTGGAAGACTAAGTGGACAATAGTCTTAGATGTGTCCTCTCATGAAAGCTGTGCACCTTCTCTGGATGAGAGACTAAAGGCAGGACGAATCTACTTACTCGAGATCCTAGAGATTTTACTGTGATTGATACTGCGTACCACCGTTACTGTCATGGACATCATGCAGGAGTCCCTTCAACAGGTCTTGAATGAAAAAGACGAAGACTTGACCATATTCTTCTGGTTCAGAGTAAAACGGGAGACCTTCAAACTACGTAATATAATATCGCACTTCACTAGGCTCCCATTCAGCCTGACCTACAGCCCATTTTTATACTCCATTACTCTAAGAGAACACGCCAACAACTGTAAGAGATTTCCCACCATGGGACATCTTATAAACAGCAATACAGACTTTGTAATCACAGAAAGTCATAATTTGGTGATCACAATAAATGAGGATTCAAATGAAAATCTTAAAAGCTCCATAAAATTTCAAAAAGTTGTGTGATGAAGTTTATACGTGGCAGTAGTGTCCCTTGCAGATCAGAAAGTGACCGACAGGTGGCAGAGTGATGCTACAACACAGGAGAAGGCAACATCATCTACAACAAAATGCCCACCCCACCATCAACATACACCGCAATTGAGCAGGGATCTGTAATGCGTTTTTTGTGGATTAATGGTGCCAACCAAATGAAATTCATCGCAAGAATGACCACAAGTGGTGTAGGAAGTTTAAAAGCAGTTTAACTTCTGTGGAGGATACTCCAATACCAGGACAGGATCACCGTATAGTGACAGACAAGAATACTATGTTAGTGGAGGAGATTGTTAAGGAGTGCATACACTAACTTTGAACAAAACAGCCCTAAATTTGAAGATTAGTGTTGGTTCAGTCCAGAATATTGTTCACAATTCACTGCCCTTCAATAAAGCATCTGCAAGATGAGTGCCATGTCACTTGACTGCTGAACTGAAAGACAATCGCATAGATGACTATGAAGAACTTTTGCATTGTTTCCATTTCGAAAGTGATACACTTCTGGGATAAAGTGTTAAAGGTGACAAGACTTGGGTCCACTATCACCAACCAGAAATGAAATGTCAAGCAAGGAATGGCCCTGCAACTCATCATTAAAACCAAATAAATTCCACACTCAACTGACTGCTGGGTAAGTCATGCTCATTCTCTTCTGGGGTAAATTGATTAATTTTGAAGTATTACATGGAGAGGGAAGTGATGGTAACCAGTACTTCTTACTCAGGCATACTGAAAAATCAACTTAGGCCTATAATCAGGAGTAAACAACTAGGACTTCCGACTTCAGGAGTATTGTTACAGCATGGCAACACCCAATCACATACAGCCCCCAAGACAGTTGAGACTATTCAGGAAATTAAATTTGAATGTCTGGTACAGTCTCCTTATTCATCAGACCTTTTCCTAGTGACTCATTTTTCGGTTCATACACAGAAGCAATGGGAGGCAGGCATTTTAGAAGTGACGAAAACTGCAGTGTACGATTGCCCCCCCCCCCCCCCCCCGAACACACACACAAAACCAAAATAATTATTTCATTGTGGTATCTAGCAGTGGAATACATGCACTGAATGTCAGAGAGACTACAACAAGAAATGAATTTGAAGTGTTTTGGTCATTGTTATATTTAAAAAATGTTATAGCATTTTTCAGGTTTTCATTTGAATCACCCTCGTACTGTGAACTTTTAACCCTAGTAAAACTGAAAAACCCAATGGGCCAGCATCTCAGGGCAACTTTAAACTATCTGGAAGGCTGAAGGGCAAGAACCCCACGCACACCCAAGTTTTGGGTTTAGACAACAATACCAACAATACCAATGTAATTCCCAGCAAGTCATCAGAAGAGCCAGTCACCAAATGATGGCTCTTGCGCTGTATAGCTAGGTTCTATGATCAACTTGAATTTTTCTTCACCCCCCCCCCCCCCTCTCTTGTTGGAAAATTGTTGCTCCTGGACACACGACACCAGGGAATTGCCAGGGATGAACTCATGCCCTAGGACCTAGGAGCACATGGTGCGCTTGGGTATCTTACTTACCATCGTTGTCACAGGTATGTGTCCCCAGAATGGTCAGACACAACTCGTGCAAGATACACTCAGGTACACGCATCCTGAGAGACATCCGAAAACGCATACGGAACAGCTCTGTACATTCATACAGCTTTAGAGAATAATGTGCTATGGCAATTTTCGCTTCAGTAGTAGGAACCCAACTACTATGTGACTTTTGCTGTGCAACAGAATTTAAAGTCACTCATGCAATATTGTGGATGGATGCTACAGTTACATTAAGTTGGATTCACTGCAATTCAAACAAATTGAAGATGTCCATTTGTAATCATGTAATGGAGATACAAACTTACACGACCCCCACACAATGAAGACTGCTCAGGACAAGACAACCCATCTGATCTCTCATAAGGACTTCTCTGAGATCAAATACATCACCTGGAAATTTGGTGTCATGGACTGCCTCAGCTTGCATTCCTGAGTGTTGACCAATTGATACTCTGACAGTGGATTGATTACCTCCTGAGGAGAAAACAAAGAAAAACCCTAGCCAAGTTCTGTTTACTCCTACACTGACCAGCCTCATGAACCTATCTACATTCAGATCATGCTGGAGGCTTCTTCAGACTACATTATGTACTCTCCATTTTCTAAGCAACATTCATCAGAAGGAGAAATCTTTGGGAGAGCTTGCAGCCATTTAGCTATCAGCTCCCTGAATATACTGAATATGAGTAGCACAGAGAGAATCCTTTGCCAGAGAACTACATGCACTTCAAAATAATTTACCATTGTCAAGAGTAAAAATATTGAATGACACAACCCTTTCATTGGAGATGTACAGATATGCCTAGGAGGAGCACTAGCATCAATAGGGAAGAAAACCATCTGGTGCTCCTTGATGGTTCCAATCATTCCATACAACTGGTTATTTGAGAGAGAGGTACATCTACATCCATCACTTTGGCATTCATTCTGTACTGTCCAAACTCCAAACTGAGCTTTAGAGCCTCAGAACTCAACTGGCAAAAGGAATGCTACACTCTTGCTTTGCATGTAAAATCCTGAAGAACCCACAAGGGCAACAAATTGAAGCAGCCCTACAATCTGAACAAGTTACGTCTGCTAAACCATTTGCTGTAACAGGGATAGAACCTGGTGAGCCATTATTCATCAATGTGGAAAGAGAAATGCACATGTCACATATTCCTCTTTTCATATGTGCTATGACGAAACAAAGCACCTCAGATTTGTAGTTAAAATTTTGCTGCTCTGGCTCTAATACATTTGGAGATTCCATTTTGTAAACAGAGCTAAGAAACCCGTTTCTCTGACTAACATGTTTTCTTTCTCTAAAACTGCTAGTTCTATATCTATGAAATTTTAATGCCACTTCATTACAACATAGTAATGACAAAAATAATACAACTTGGAAAAAAAAGTACCCACTCATACGGCCATCTATCAAACTCCCCAACTTCACAGCTGTAGGACTACCAATTTTTGAGGAAGCAAACATTTTATTCAGAAAAAAAACAGGATTTTTAGTTTTTCTTACATAATGGAAAACATTCAATCTCCAAAAGTACACACACCAAAAAAAAGTTCTCCATCACCCTGGTTTCCAGAACTGAAGATAGACAATGACTGTGGATATTGTATCACAGACAAAGTCCCCTTGACTGTTCAGAGATGTCACTAAACACGCCTGAAGATGTAAATAACCAAGCACGAGCAGCACCTATTAGACGGAGACAATCCAACAGCCAATCAGTTCCAGTCATTTCACCAGGGAGGAGGTAACCAACTCACATTGCCTGTAGTTCAACCATGCCTAGATGGTCAATACTGTGGTTCAATCGCATCCGCATTGTTACCTTGTGGCAGGAAGGGCTCTCAACAAGGGAAATATCCAGGCATCTCCGAGCGAACCAAAGCGGTGTTGTTCCGATATGGAGGTGAGACAGAGAGACAGTAACTGTCTACGACATGCCTCACTCAGGCCGTCCAAGGGCTAATACTGCAGTGTATGACCACTACCTACGTATTATGGCTCGGAGGAACCCTGACAGCAATGCCAACATGTTGAATAATGATTTTCGTGCAGCCACAGGATGTCGTGTTACGACTCAAATTGTGCGCAATAGGCTGCATGATGCGCAACTTCACTCCTGACGCCCATGGTGAGGTCCATCTTTGCAACCATGCAGCATGGTACAGATGCGCCCCACAACATGCCGAATGGACCACTCACGATTGGCATCACATTTTCTTCACCAATGAGTGTCACATATGCCTTCTACCAGACAATCATCGGAGGCGTATTTTGGAGGCAATCCGGTCAAACTCCCTTAGACACACTGTCCAGTGAGCGCAGCAAGGCGGAGGTTCCCTGTTGTTTTGTGGTGGCATTATGTGGGGCCGATGTAAGCCGCTGGTGGCCGTGGAAGGTGCTGTAACAGCTGTACAATACGTGAATGCCATCCTCCGGCCCATAGTGCAACCATGTCGGCAGCATATTGGCGAGGCATTCGTCTTCATGGATGACAATTCGTGCCCCCATCGCGTACATCTTGTGAATGACTTCCTTCAGGATAATGACATCGCTCGACTAGAGTGACCAGCATGTTCTCCAGACATGAACCCTATCGAACACGCCTGGAATAGATTGAAAAGGGCTGTTTATGGACCACATGACCCACCAACCACTCTGAGGGATCTACACCGAATTGCCGTTGAGGAGTGGGACAATCTGGACCAACAGAGTCTTGATGAACTTGTGGATAGTATACCATGACAAACACAAGCATGCATCAACACAAGAGAACGTGCTAATGGGTATTAGGGGTACGGGTGTGTACAGCACCTCTGAAGGTCTCTCTGTATTAAAGTTAGAGTAGTGAAATTTTAACCGAAAACCACAATGAAGATGACTAATAATGTCATGTACAATATTGACCAAAATCCTGTTACTTTAGGAATACATGCAGATTCAACAAGATACAGACCTGTCCTTAAATTTTCTTCAAGCACCATAATAGGCCAAATTTATTGGTCCCAAAGGCAAAGAAGCAGACACTATTGGCAGAAGACAGCAGTATGCTTAAAATGAACTATATCCAGGAAAACCGAGTGATCATATGGAATCCATTTCTTCGGTTTTGATGAGACATTAAATCCTGTTCCAAGCTTGCTTTCTCTTTATTTCTCTGACATGAGTCCTTAATGTTTCCACACATTTTCTTGAAAATATTGTTTAAAATGCCATGAAATACAGGTTTATTAAAAATGAAATAATACTAGCTTCATTAAATTTTTTTTCATGTTGTTACCAACAGGAGAATCTTAACCATCTACAGTATTTTTCTACTGAATCTCTATGGAATACGTTACAGAAATTTGGTCTCCTATTTATTTCCCAGTTCCTTTAACAGAGAAACATTCAGAACATGCAAAGGAATTTTTAACCAAATGGCAGTTTTCTAACTGTGACACTGCTGGAAGGAAACATCCTGGTACACACAATGCTTTAAATCATAGAAACACTGACCTTGAGAGGCTAACAGAGTATTTCTGTGAGTGTCTCACTGCAGTATTCTTTAGCTACAAATCTTGCGACAAGACTGTGGAATGCGTCAGTCACAGGGCTACTGCCTCAACACTTCTACATCTACATCTACATTTATACTCCGCAATCCACCCAACGGCGTGTGGCGGAGGGCACTTTACGTGCCACTGTCATTACCTCCCTTTCCTGTTCCAGTCGCGTATGGTTCGCGGGAAGAACGACTGTCTGAAAGCTTCCGTGCGCGCTCTAATCTCTCTAATTTTACATTCGTGATCTCCTCGGGAGGTATAAGTAGGGGGAAGCAATATATTCGATACCTCATCCAGAAACGCACCCTCTCGAAACCTGGCGAGCAAGCTACACCGCGATGCAGAGCGCCTCTCTTGCAGAGTCTGCCACTTGAGTTTATTAAACATCTCCGTAACACTATCATGGTTACCAAATAACCCTGTGATGAAATGCGCTGCTCTTCTTTGGATCTTCTCTATCTCCTCCGTCAAACCAATCTGGTACGGATCCCACACTGATGAGCAATACTCAAGTATAGGTCGAACGAGTGCTTTGTAAGCCACCTCCTTTGTTGATGGACTACATTTTCTAAGCACTCTCTCAACGAATCTCAACCTGGTACCCGCCTTACCAACAATTAATTTTATATGATCATTCCACTTCAAATCGTTCCACACGCATACTCCCAGATATTTTACAGAAGTAACTGCTCCCAGTGTTTCTTCCGCTATCATATAATCATACAATAAAGGATCCTTCTTTCTATGTATTCGCAATACATTACATTTGTCTATGTTAAGGGTCAGTTGCCACTCCCTGCACCAAGTGCCTATCCGCTGCAGATCTTCCTGCATTTCGCTACAATTTTCTAATGCTGCAACTTCTCTGTATACTACAGCATCATCCGCGAAAAGCCGCATGGAACTTCCGACACTATCTACTAGGTCATTTATATATATTGTGAAAAGCAATGGTCCCATAACACTCCCCTGTGGCACGCCAGAGGTTACTTTAACGTCTGTAGATGTCTCTCCATTGATAACAACATGCTGTGTTCTGTTTGCCAAAAACTCTCCAATCCAGCCACACAGCTGGTCTGATATTCCGTAGGCTCTTACTTTGTTTATCAGGCGACAGTGCGGAACTGTATCGAACGCCTTCCGGAAGTCAAGAAAAATAGCATCTACCTGGGAGCCTGTATCTAATATTTTCTGGGTCTCATGAACAAATAAAGCGAGTTGGGTCTCACACGATTGCTGTTTCCGGAATCCATGTTGATTCCTACATAGTAGATTCTGGGTTTCCAAAAACGACATGATACTCGAGCAAAAAACATGCTCCAAAATTCTACAACAGATCGACGTCAGAGATATAGGTCTATAGTTTTGCGCATCTGCTCGACGACCCTTCTTGAAGACTGGGACTATCTGTGCTCTTTTCCAATCATTTGGAACCCTCCGTTCCTCTAGAGACTTTCGGTACACGGCTGTTAGAAGGGGGGCAAGTTCTTTCGCGTACTCTGTGTAGAATCGAATTGGTATCCCGTCAGGTCCAGTGGACTTTCCTCTATTTAGTGACTCCAGTTGCTTTTCTATTCCTTGGACACTTATTTCGATGTCAGCCATTTTTTTCATTGTCACTGAAGCAGCAGAGCAGTGGGTGGCAGCTGCACCAGCCACACGCCTCAGCCCAAAATCAAACTGCGCATGCACGAGCAGGCAGCCCCTCTAAGCGTGGAATAGGTCCTGTCGCTGATGCAGGTCACTGTCGCACCTTGGAAACGTACCTTTAACAATTCCAATAGGACCACAGTGTATGTTAAACACCAACCTAGTAAAAGGATTCCTGCTGATACAGCAACTCTCCAACAGCTTTTGGAAGCACTGGGCAAAAGAATATCTGTTGGAGCTGAGGAACTTCCATGAAGTTGGAGATCTACTTGGACGATTTGTCATATTCCACATTGGGGATAGCGTTCTGCTACACAAAGACAAGCATACATGACCCATGTGGAGAAAGGGCATAAAGACAGACTACTACCTGGGAGAGCTGAGAAGATAAAAACAAAAATCCTCCACACACCAGATGGCCATACACTGCGTCATCCCACGCAGCTGGTCATACCTTTACAGGACGGCCAGGGTGAAGACGATATTACAAAATAAGATACCCGTTATGAATGAGACATACCTGATTATTCTTTTGATAAGTTGCTTTATGTAGTTTTGTAATGAGAAAAACAGTTTGTTGTGGATCTAATGCACATTGTGATTACTATATTTTCACACCACCACAGAGTTATAAAATTTGGGATCATTGAGACTCGTTTGTTCCCCCATGGAAACATGCATGTCTGAGGTATGCTGATCAGATGGTTTGAGCGTTTCTCCTCTGATGATGTTTCAGGGTGTTTTCCTTGGTGTTGGTTTGTCTGCCCCTATACCCTTTTCCTACACTAAAATGGCTGGAACTGAGCATAAACTGCAATGCTGCAACCACTTTAAAGTATTTTAAATTATTATTTAAGCCCTCAAGCATTTTTAAATGCAAAATGTGAGCTCTTAAAAGTTATTTATATGCTGTATACCAATAAAAAAATATTTTCTGATAAGTTCTCCAAGTTAACACAATTCATTCCCAATTCTTCTCATCATTGCTTAGTAAAGCAATGTTGTTGTGAGATCTGTTGCATTGAATAAAGTCTGATACTCACATTGTTCAATTAAGGTATATGCTTTGTATGAGCCAAATTCCTTTTACAAAAAGTAATGCAGATATTTACTAGGGCTAGCAACCAAATGGTCCACCAAATTTGATAATGCTGCACCTGCTGTCATGAAACGTTTATCACAAGATATAATATATACAGGTAGAAATATAACAGGTGATAATTAAAGCTCACCTCAGTTCCATTGGCTGATGAATTGATGACCCAACAACAACTATAGTTTAATTTAATTGTATAGATAAAAAAATCTATTCATAAAGCGGTGGCAGAAAACACACACACACACACACACACACACACACACACACACACACACACACACACACGGTAAGTCTCCTCTGACATGCAGTTATGATACTGATCAGACTGATCCAACAACAAGGGAACATGCAAAACCCGAAATCGTCACATATTATAATCAGACAACAAGAAATGTCAATGTGATGGAGCATCTGAGTATCATGTAGGTGGTCTACGAGACTTTTTTTCTTCAATTTTAAATAATACTATCACAAATAGCCAAGTAATATATAAAGAAAAAACAAATGTAATTATTACTGGGAGACAATACCTGGTGCTAACATAACCACAAACTGTGTGTAGGAGTACAATGGAAAATTTGTCTGATCCTCTACAACAAGTTACCAATTAAACTGAAGTTTCTGACATTGAAAAACTCGGTGGTATATGTCAAGTCTATCCACGATGCAAAAATTAGAAGACAAAAAAGGCATGTATTAATTGTCAAAAATATTTGTGTAATGAACATGCTGTGATAATGTGAAGTGCAAAGCTCAGATGCATGATAAAGATTAAGTCACAAAAGTTAAATAAAAAGAAATACTTTTTTCCAGTTCTGTTTTATATGTGCCTTAGAAGACGCAGTTTTAATTATCCTAATATTATTACCAACAATATAGATATGCTGATTGCTCTGAATTGCAAATAAATATTTTAATATGAGTCTTATTACAAAAATAACAAGAAACTCACGAGTTTACTCTTATGTACACTGCAGACTGCTTGCTGAGTAAGAGGGGAAAAAATGCTACACACACACACACACACACACACACACACACACACGATCATGTAACCTAGGTGCAAGTTCTCGAGAGTTAACATTTACAGCATGCACCAATGGAAACTGTCCCTACAGTCCTCATTCTTGCATCCCCATGGCCTAAGCCTCAACTAGATCACATCCCCAGGCAATCCTCACCCTATCTCTGATCACAAGTACACCTATGTGCCACTCATCACTCACAATGTTTGCCCGTGCTTTGTTCCCTTTGTGGATTTTCGCATACCTTGACATTTTACACAAGTTAATATGCATACATTTAATGCTTATTTTGTGGAAATTACATGGAGTGCTCCTAAAGGTGGTAAAACAAGTCAAGATACTTCCTAGCAGATTAAAACTGTATACCAAGCCAAGACATTAACCAGGTTGCAGTCTTTCTCCTGCACACAGTTTTAATTTGCCAAGAAGTTGCAAAATGGCACACGCTTGGCAGCTGAGTGAGAGAACATCAGAAGTGAAAAACAGCAGTGTACTGGTATCAGTAATTATTTCCTTTCCGCTGATACATATTGGACAGAAATTTCTCACACTCAATATGATATATGATTTCCTTTATATGGCTTTTGGAGTAGCCCTGCTGCATTTCATTAAACTGGAATACCATGCAATTATAAAATAGCCTGCTTAAAATGGATTATCATAAACAAAAATTATATTGAACCCAGAGGAGGACTACAAGACACCTGCTCCATTATCAATAGTGTTTCCTTGAAGGTGATAAACATGAAACAAGGCTCAAAATTGTAACCATGAATGTATACATTGAGGTAAAGCACAATGTGGTACTGGACATCAGCAAGTACGTAAATATGGAAAAACTGTTTTTGAATGCTGGGCAAAAGCAAATGTGAAAAACTTCTCAGTAATGTTTTTAATTTTAATAAATACAGGGTGTATACGACCCCGGACAAGCGGGAGATCTGGGAATTTTTTCATTTGGGAGAAAACTGGGAAAACTCGGGATTTTTTCATTGTTCGTTTTCAGTTAAATTTTTGTAACTCTGACTGGTAATAACTGATATTCTAAATGTGGCCAATGGCTGTATAAGCAGCTGCAGCAAGCAGCCACATGTTACCCGGAAAAATTTTACTGGTGTGCCCAAGCTGTCAGATTCATGCATGTGCAGCGGGCCCGGATCTCAGGGGGCAGGTAGAGTGGGGGTGGGGAGGGGGTGCCAAATTCATATTTTTGAGGGAAAAAAACCTTGTTTCACAAAGCACGTAGCATTCAGCGCACTTGGTCTATTGGTTATTCATGTGATTTTAAACGCATCCCTTTTGGCTTTTGAGCTTTTTGAACACATTCTAAATTGATATCTGAATGAATCTAAGTTGACTTTTGAACGCGAGCAAAGTGTACTTGATGTCTCTGCCAGGGGAATACTCATCGCCCCTAGAAAAAAACTTTCCTGCATACAAATGGGGATGGGGCTATACGAGCTGAGTGGAATAAATCCAAACGGATGAATGCCAATCGCCGTTTGTCTATGTGGTTGACTGGGTTTGCAAATGATCAGCGTTGTTATAATTAGTAGTGAATCCATAGGTTCAGACTACCAGAGTGGAAATAAACGACTCACAGGAATAACAGGTAAGAAAGCATGTGAATTATCATCTCGATGTATCCAAGAAAAGAAATTTTGATAGAAAATCTTGGACCAGAGCCCTACACTAGTAAGGGTCAGTTGTACAGTTCCCAGCTAGCAGCCGCTTAAGTTCCATTCTGCGAGTAGCACGGAACATGTGTTGTACGAACATGTAATAATGCCTAACCGGAGAATAAACATGGGATAAGTAGACCAGCTGATCGTGGCAGGATTAGTGAAGTTAACTGGAGAATAAGTTTTGACACTGGCAGAAATAGTTACAAGAATAAGTGATGACCAGATTGTTTGTTAGAAGGAAGAAGGAGAAGAAATGGGGAAATCACACAAATTATGGAAGAATTTGAGAATTCCAAATTTATATAAAAATTTCGTACTACTATTTTTCGATCTCATGCTTGAGAAACTGGAGCGTATGAATGAAATGTGAAACTGTTTCCTAGTCTTGGGTACTATTTGTATTAACAGCTTTTTCAGTATTAGACAACGACATTTTTGTTTTTAATGTAGCAAAACATTTGATGAACTCTGATGAGGTAATAGATTCTTTCGCAGAAAATAAAGCACACAATGTAAAGCTGTAGCAAGATTAGAGAGAAAAGATGCTAGGACCTAAGGATTGAAGAAATGTGTACTGTCTTGCTTGTCTCTTGTCTTTACTGGTTTTACGTATCCTATATTTAATTTTATGTCACACTAAACAGAGAGTAATTAGCTAATATGCAATAAAGAGTACAAATTTTCTGAAGAGTTCTTGTTCTCCCGGTTACAAATAATCCCGTCCAGTATTAATTGCGAGAAATTTTTTTTTTTAAGAGGGGCAGGATGTCAAACCGGCCAACTGGGGGCAGGAGAGGCACCACACGACATTTTAATTTCCACTGTCCTGAATATAGTTTGATTGCATCCGTTACAAAATACACATGTTTGAGTCCCACAGAGGGAAATACAGTGACGTGCAGTACAAGAATGCTGTGTGAAGAGGTGTGGCACTGCACGTTGGCATGCTTAAGTCTAAATAACATGTCTTATATTTCCACGAACATATATGTTCTATGTACCAGACTCTTCAGACAGATGTGCACTATAAAATGAACGTATATTTGAAAAGTCAATTTTTTTTTATGTCCTATCTCAAAGGCTCGAGGGAGGAGGGGGCACTATCCAGTATTGCCCTGGTTCAGAAATATTGTACAGCCAGGGCTGATGAGCAGAGCAGTCTGTGATGTAGTGGGAAGGTGGGTAGTTTACAATTAGTGATTTTGGTGTTTCCTCTTCGTTTACTGCTCTCACGTCAAATGAAAACAAAATTGAATTTTGTGGCTGAGAGCTATCAAGTGAATTAAAATACATTCACATAATTACGGAAGGCTAAAATATGTTATTAGTTTGACTATTTTATTTCCACCTTTTTGATAGTCAAGCATTAATGGCCTTGCACAACAATGAAGTTATTTTTGTCATTTGGCTAAAGAAATTTGGCTTTTATTAATCTTTTCCACTGAGGCAGTCAGTTTATTTGAAACGAAGAACTTAATCCCACACTATTAGCTTGTTTCAACTGTCCACTGCATTTCAAGTGCACTTTAACATCTTCTAGCATGTATGGCATTATGGCAGCATAAAGAACCAAACATGAGAATACAGTACTGGTACTCCAAGAGAATTTATGTCTCGAAAACTACACTGAAAAGCTTAATATCAGGCCAATGCCTACTTCATTGGGAATGTGGATATTCGAATGTATGCATTTTAGAATGATTTACGAAATTCTGATGCTTTGGAGTATCCTCTGATGTCTTGTTTCTTTTATGACATACTGTAAGATCTTTTAATGTTTTACACGTACGAATGGGCTTCCTAACGTCATTGTAGCTACGCAAGCTCAGTGATGCCTGTTATCCGGCACTGTCTAGTAACTGCTGAAATGAACCTATTGCTAACATGTTGCGGGAAAATATTTGGAATGGTGGTTTGAAAAGCGTTGCTTTCAAAGTTAGTTTCCTTTGACACAAGATGAACTGTGTGCGAGAATGAACGATGAATTTCTTGAATCACAGAGCATTTGGCTCTCATTTAAAAATCAACTCTTTCAGAAAGACCATGACATTTATGTTGTCATTAAAAATTTTACTGGCACATTTGTACAATGTATCTTATAGTGTAACACGTGCAAAAAAAAAAAAAAAAAAATCAACATTATATGTGAAAGCTTAGCTTCTATTGCAGTTTATTAGTCTTCGAGACTAATGTGTGAAAGCTTTTCTTTTCTTGTAGTAACACTATGTATATTAATTTAAACCATTAACATTTCCTATTTGTGTTTCGCGCTACTTAACAGTGATGTTGCTATTGGCTGACTACATCATGTGTTCCATGCTCTGAACATCCGCTGTCATCAGCTGGCGAGATCACATGACATGAGCTATGACTGAGTTACAAAAGTGCATTGCAATCTCAATTACAACACTTCAGAAAGTAACATGCAGTGTTTGGTGGAATTCGAATTTATACTTCGTAATATGAAAATATGCAGCATACATGTTGCTGCACATCAAAGATCTTTCCAAAAAAAAAACCCGTTTTCTTTTTCCCCTGAGTTTCATTTTCCAAAGTGCCAGGAAATTCTACGCTGGTTATAAAACCATAACCATTCAAAGGATTGATATGTTTTACAGTTCCGAGGGTAAGTATACTGTGATTTAACTCACAGGGGAGAAAGTGTTTTTAACTGGGAAATCCAGGAATTTTTTTCCCTTGTCCATGTATACACCCTGAAATAGCTTTTATTGGGACCTACTACCTGTTACAATTCTTTGTTATCTTGCTTGCATCACTTTATTCCTGCACCGTATTTCAATGTATGACTTTTCACCTTCAGACAAACATCAATACAAAGCGACATTGAACTTAAAAACACAGATTTAACTCTAGTAATTTTTAATCTTAGTTTAGCAAATTCTCCTCCTCCCATCACTGTGGTACTCTGGATTCTGTTAGCCACAGTCTGCAATATCAAGAAGTACACTAACAACACATTGTTTGTTCAATACCAAAGTTAAGATTGCAACAGCCAGATCACTAATTATAATATTATTTAAGATGAGCGGTTCCAGCAAATTTACATTGCTGTCATTGGGGTTGTGAAGCATATAGCTCAAAAATACAAGCATAATCAGGTCGAATCTAATAGATGGGCTACATATTTGCACAACATGGATATAGAGGGTGTCCCAGAAATGTTGTGAAAAACTTTAGGTGAGGTAGAGCACGTAAGTATTTAGAATTGCATAGCAACCCATGGCCACAATGTCAGGGGCAAGTGATAGCAGGGGCCAAAGATCAGAAACTAAACAAGAGAGTTGTTCACTTGAAAGAACTATTGGATGAAATGAGTACACATGGTGTACAATGTGAATACAAATCTAACGGTACAACAGAGGCTCAAAGTTTGCAACATCAGACACCAAGCACATCTTGACACACTCAAACACACTAGAAGTTTCTTTGTGTGTAGCAGCTGCACAGACATTTCTAGCAAGAAGATCCATTTCACAGGATCATGATACTTGAGAGATTTCATGGCTCCCTACAGAGAGAAATTCAAGGCTCGAAAAATCCTTTGAGCATGGGGGCCAGGAATCAGTCAACCATGCCCAACCCACTGATGCGGGATGACTTGTTCAAATGTCTACGAACATTCAGTCCAAAATGAGCAGCCACCCCATCATGCTGGAACCACATGCTACGGCTCACATTTGCTAGAACATCTTCAAGCACACTGGGAAGAACCTGAAACGTC
The DNA here is from genome assembly GCF_021461385.2 of Schistocerca piceifrons. Taxonomy (NCBI): domain Eukaryota; kingdom Metazoa; phylum Arthropoda; class Insecta; order Orthoptera; family Acrididae; genus Schistocerca; species Schistocerca piceifrons. Next base: position 306,776,386 of record NC_060139.1, on the reverse strand, counting down.
TGGTAATTTGCAGCGGTCAAGCGGAATTGTAAAAGGTATGGTCAAACTAAGCAGTCATGTTGTGCCATGAGGTGCCACGTATCGAGGATTTTCTGGTGCTAACAAATGCTCATTGTGGTGACTGAATACAACATTACTAGTGAATGGGGCCTCATCAATGAACAACACATAAGGTGAGAAATGCACATCTCTGCCGGTTTTGTAGCAGAAACCAACTGTAAAAAACGCAGATGTGTGGGATGGTTATCAGGGTGCAGTAACTGCATCCTTTGGAGATAAAAGGACTCTGTTCAAAATATGCTGGACACTGCTACGAGACATTCTTAATTTCGAGACAATGACACATATGCTGGTGCTCTGATTGGTCTCTACGGTATCCAGCTCACTTTCTTCGCTAACAACCGAATGTGCTGACAGTGGCCTGCCCTGACTGGCCCTTCCACTTAATGACCTGTACTCGCACAGAGCAAGATACAGATGTGCAAACAAACTTACGTAGTTGACATCTGTATGGGAAGTATTCTTGATAAATGCAGGCAGTGGCTTGTCCATTGCAATCAGCTATTCCATACATTAAGTCATGCCTGCAAGCTCACCATTCGTATACCATTCCAGGCTCCTCATACGCTGGCTAGCATTCGAATAAGGAAATCTTCACATTCCCCTCCAATACTTTCATGTACAGCACCATCGAGCACCATGTGACAACATTTGCAGCCATGGACTGCTATGCAATTCTCAATCCTTATGATATGCCCCACTTCCCCTAGGAGTTTGTCGCAACATTTCTGGGACATCCTGTAAACAGCGTACCTTATTCAAATACACATCAATAAATCTACATTGTACGTGTAATATATAATATCAAGTTGTAATAAGTCATTCCAGGAACATGAAGGAAGTAATACCCCAGCACGTCAATAACACAAGATTTATGTAAAATTTGATTCATGTTGCACCAACTGCACAAGCTCATTTTCACTTACAATGAAGACAACTGAAAATCTGACATCATTATGCTTGTATTTAAGTCATATGCTCTACAAATCCCAAAATGGCAATTTGTATTTGCCGAAACTCATCATAAACAAACAATGTAGGAAAAGCAGATTGCTACTTACAATAAAGAAAACATGTTAAGTTGCAGACAGGCACAATTAAAAGACACACAATGCTTTCGGCCACAGCCTTCACCAGCAAAAGAGAAACACACACCATTCATACACGCAAGCAAACCAACCCCACGCACACATGACCACAAACCCCGGCAGCCCAGGCCCAAACTGCTGGAGTCGGTAATCATGTGTGTGTGCGCAAAATCGCTCTTTTCCTACATTGCTGATACTTCTTACCTTGAGTGTCCATTGTCTCATCATAAAATTATAATTAGCAATCTTCATTGTTTAAGTTTTTACTTCTATATTTCAAACTACTCTACATCATCCTCATACTTGTGTGATCTCAAGCATATATGACACTACTGTAAGGCATAATCCGTATAACTTCAGGCAGGGAGGTTACCTCCATAGACTCTGATGTTATTGAATTTAGCATATGTAAAAATTCAGGAGTAAGCAAGAAAAACTTATTTGTTTTCCCCAAAAAAATTCCTGCCCCGAGATACAGGCCTCCAAAGACGACACTGCAAACACCATTTTGAAGATGCAAATTTCAGAATTTTTTTTAAAAATGCTGTATCTCCATCAGTTCTAGATGTTTTGTTAAGAATTCTTTTATTTGAAAGATAATTGCTTTATGATTACAATGGTATCCTCCATTTGGACATATTTATCAAAGTTCTTTTGCTGTCACCTTTTGAATTTTTTTATAATTGACAGAAAAATTTTTTTCTTCAAAAATGCCAATACAGAAAAGTTACATTTCTTTTCTGTTGATTAATAACATATAGTACTATATTCTTGTAAAGGAGAGCTTCCACTTTTAAGCTGGACAGTTTTTATTTTTAAAAAATCATTCTTTTTCAACTTTCAAGGGTAATGTATGTCTTATTAAAGTTATTTCTTACTAATTTCGTTGTTACAGTGTTTATTTATATTGTCTTTGTTGCAGTTATTTCTAGTCTCTTTCTTTGTTGCAGTTATTTCTTACACTGCTATAGTTTCTTGTCAGTTTCTTTGACGTGGGTGTTCAGTGCTAAATTCTTTACTGAAGAGGCTTCTAAGAAACCTAAGACCATCCAGTGAGTTCTGTGTTTTTGTGACGAATTTGCCAGTTGACACAGTTGCAGTGTGTTCTGTGAAAAGGACTGTTAAAAGTGATACAAAGATGATGTTACTTACCAAACGAAAGCGTTGGTATAGACTGACATCCCCATCCCCAGACTGACATCTCTGCCCAAACTCTTTGCCTTTACAAATGTCTGCTTGTGTGTGTGTGTGTGTGTGTGTGTGTGTGCGCGCGTCAGTGTATACCTGTCTAAGGTAAATCTTTCCGCTCCCGGGATTGGAATGACTCCTTACTCTCTCCCTTAAAACCCACATCCTTTCATCTTTCACTCTCCTTCCCTCTTTCCTGATGAAGCAACCGTGGGTTGCGAAAGCCTGAATTTTGTGTGTGTATGTGGTTTTATTTGTGTGTCTATCAACATACCAACGCTTTCGTTTGCTAAGTCACATCATCCACACACTTTGTTCCGGTTGGGAATAAGTGTTTTCATTTAAGATGTTTCCAGTGACGACTTTTTGTGTTCTAAATTTTTTGTCAAAACAACAATTATATGAAATTTAGGTATCTTGTCCACATTTCATTCTCAACATTGTGGCAACTAAAATCGACCATACGGAAAGTATACGATATGGACTTTTACCTCTGCAAACTCTTCAAAATTTCGTGCAATGGTTTACTACATTTAATGCTACATAATAACTGTGTTGGACATCGAAACAAAATTATATCATTTATGGGGGGAAGGCATCAGTTAAGAAGAGGTGTAAAAATCAAAATTTTGGGCCAAATAGTTTTTGTGAAATCGAATGATAGAGAGCGCATGATATCAGGCGTCACCGCAGGAAGCCCGAAAGTTCCTATGTGTAAGACATTAAAAGAACTTACATTATGTCATAAAAGAAATAAGACATTAGAGAATACTCCAAGAGCATCAGAATTTCGTGAACCATACTAAAATGTGATTTTTGAGTTTCTCCCGGGGTATTTGATAGTCAAAATATTCACGGGTGTACTGCCGGTCTACAGTGTCCACTGGGCACAATATTTCGGCGATCATACATTTCGCCTGGAAGAGCAGTTGAATGGAATGGATAGCATCTTGAAAGGAAGATATAAGATGAACATCAACAAAAGCAAAATGAGGATAATGGAATGTAGTCTAATTAAGTCGGAAGATGCTGAGGGTATTAGATTAGGAAATGAGACACTTTAAGTAGTAAAGGAGTTTTGCTATTTGGGGAGCAAAATAACTGATTGATGGTCGAAGTAGAGAGGATATAAAATGTAGACTGGCAATGGCAAGGAAAGCGTTTCTGAAGAAGAGAAATTTGTTAACATCGAGTATAGATTTAAGTGTCAGGAAGTTGTTTCTGAAAGTATTTGTATGGAGTGTAGCCATGTATGGAAGTGAAACATGGACGATAAATATTTTGGACAAGAAGAGAATAGAAGCTTTCGAAATGTGGTGTTACAGAATAATGCTGAAGATTAGATGGGTAGATCACATAACTAATGAAGTGTTTAATAGGATTGGGGAGGAGAGAAGTTTGTGGCACAACTTGACTAGAAGAAGGAATCGGTTGGTAGGACATGTTCTGAGGCATCAAGGGATCACCAATTTAGTATTGGAGGGCAGCGTGGAGGGTAAAAATCGAAGAGGGAGACCAAGAGACGAATACACTAAGCAGACTCAGAAGGATGTAGGTTGCAGTAGGTATTGGGAGATGAAGAAGCTTGCACAGGATAGAGTAGCATGGAGGGCAGCATCAAACCAGTCTCAGGACTGAAGACCACAACAACAACATGTCGGCATCATCAGGTGAACTGACGGACTGAGCTCCCGTGAACGTGACGGCATGGAGATCCGTACGCTATGGCTGCTCAGAAGGAACTAGGTTCGGTCGCGGTGGCGGCCGATTTAAATATCCTCCCGCCCGCGGCGCGCTCCTTCCGCCGTCCGCGCCCCGCGCCACGGTCGCGCGGTGGAACAGATTGCGACGGCGTCTGAGATGGCGTCGGTGTGATGGCTCTGTCAAACGTATAGTTGTGACGACCACGGCGGACAGAGCCATCACACCGTCATCTCAGACGCCGTCGCAATCTGTTCCACCGCGCGACCGTGGCGCGGGGCGCGGACAGCGGAAGGAGCTCAGTCCGTCAGTTCACCTGATGATGGCGACGTGTATGATCGCCCAAATATTGTGCCCGTTGGACACTGTAGACCGGCAGTACACCCATGGATATTTTGACCATACTAAAATGCATAATTCGGCTTAAAGTGCACATTCACATGTCCTGATTCAGATGTAAATAATCTTGGAGTACCAGTACTGTACTATCTCATGTTTGGTTCTTTGTTATGGCATAATGCCAAACATGCTAGAACATGAAAACGTGCACTTGACATTCAGCGAATAGTTAAAACTAGCCAATAATGTGGAATTACACACTTCGTTTCAAATGAATTGACTGCCTCAGCGGAAAAGATTAATAAAAGCCAAATTTCTTTAGCAAATCGACAACAATAACTTCATTGTTCTGCAAGGCCATTAATGCTTGACTGTCAAGAAGGTGGAAACAAAATAGTCAAACTAATAACATATTTTAGCCATCCGTAATTATGTGAATATATTTTAATTCACTTGATAGCTCCCAGTCACAGAAATCTGTTTTGTTTTCATTTGACGTGACAGCAATAGACGAAGAGGAAACAGCAAAATCACTAAACGTAAACACGGGTCACATGGAGACTACCCACCTCCCCACTACAACTCAGTATGCTCTGTGCATCAGCCGGGATCGACGACATTTCCGAACCGACAATATTTCCGAACAGGGGCAATACAAGATAGTGGCGACCCCCCCCCCACCCCTTCCCACTTGAGCGTTTGAGTTAGGGCGCCATTAATTTAAAGAAATCGACTTAACAAAAAATATGTTCATTCTGTAGTACCCATCTTTCTGAAGAATCTGATACACGAAACATACATGTTCGAGGAAATGGGAGACATTTTATTTGGTCGTATGTGTGCCAAAGTGCAGTGCCACGTCTCTTCACACAGCATTTTTCTATCACATGTCACTGTATTTCGCTCTATGGAATTCAAACATAATTTTTGTAATGGATGCCATCAAACAATATTCTAGACAGTGGAAATTAAAATGTCCTGTGGTGCCTCTCCTGCTCCCAGTCGGCTGGTTTGACATCCTGCCCCTCTTAAAAAAAAAAAAAAAAAAAACTCGCAATTAATATTGGATGGGATTATTTGTAACCGGAAGAACAATAACTCTTCAGAAAATTTGCACTTTTCATTGCTTGTTAGCTAATAACTTACTGTTTTGTGACATAAAATTAAATATAGGATACATAAAACCAGTAAAAACAAGAGACAAGCAAGAGAGTACACATTTCTACAAACCTTAAGACCTAGCTTTTTTTTCTGCTCTTGCTACAGCTTTACATGGCGTGCTTTCCTTTCTGGTAAAGAATCTATTACCTCATCAAAGTTCGTCAAACATTTTACTACTTGAAAAAACGAAATGTCGTTGTCTAACACTGTAAAAGCTGTTAATGCAAGTAGTAACCAAGACTGGTGTGGTTTCTCCATCTGATTAAATGTATTTGTTACTGTCTGCTACATAAAACGAAATAGGCCTGCCTCATATGGCAGCAATTGTAATACACGCCAAATAGACAAGACTGTTTTGGCATTTTTATAACACCACAAAATATAATTCACGAAGTACCGATATCAAATGCCTATGAGGCCACCTACAAGCAAATATTTTTATGTTAGGAAATAGTTTCACATTTCATTCACACAATCCAGCTTCTCAAGCATTAGATCGAAAAGTAGTAGTACGAAATTTTTATATAAATTTCCAATCGTCATATTTTTCGATAATTTGTGTGATGTCACCGTTTCTTCTCCTTCCTCATCCTAACAAACAACCTTGTCATCACTAATTCTTTAACTATTCCTGCCAGTGTCAAAACTTATTCTCCGGTTAACTTCACTAACCCTGCCACAATAACCCGGCTTAGTTATCCCACGTTGGTTCTCCGGTTAGGCGTTATTACATGTTTGTACACAACGTTTTCCGCGTACTCCCAGAATACAACTTTAGGCCGGTATTACACTATCAAATTTCTTTGTCAAAGATTTGATCAAAGATGTGATCAAATATTCCGTCAAATATATTTGACAAAGATCTTTGACGTAGTGCTAGAAGGGGTATTACCGACACCCCCGGGATAACAAGGCCGTCCAGCAGTGTTAGTGACGTCACACTAAGCGGCCCATAGCCGACGCAGCAGTCCACGGACACCACCGTACAGATGCGCCTGATGCTAACGATCTTCTGTCCGTCATACAGAAAGGAGCGAACAGTAATTCGAACCAAAGACCAAATCATATATATTCTTGTAAACAGCATAAAGGTTCATAACGAAATACCGATTACATATACGGGCAGGAATAAGTTTAATCGATTTAGGAACTTTGCCACTATTTTATAATTGTCAGAACACTATTTAGCTTTAAAACTCGCATAAGGGTGGTGACAAATGCCAACTGACAGCAGGACTTAACATTTTCAAGCTATTACACTGAAAGTAAATTATCTTAAACACTGTCATACATAGCAAAACCCTCACAACTTTCGTTTACAATTAGGTAACAACAGTTCGCTTTATCTCATAAAACACATGACTATTGTGAATTTACTCATATGTTCATGGTGACAGCTCTTTTCAAGAATTTTTACAAGTGTATCCCCAGTAATAAAGAATGGAAACAAAAGATAGATATCAAATATTCTCCTTTTATCATAGACATCACTGAACACAAGATTCTGTCTTGCACTGTGATACTAAGGGACTGCTCTTTCCTTTAAGAAAAGCCTGACAATTTGAAGTTCACTCTGCTATTGAAGATACACTTCTTGAAACAATATTAAACATGTTATGAAAGGTAAGGAAATGAAAAACAACCAAGTGCATTACATGTAAGAATGTGAGCAAAAGGCTGAGGCTCTCTTACTTACCATTTTCAATCTCTCTGCAGCTTTTCCACATAGAAATCACCAACTGCAAGTCTCATTATTGCTGTCTGTTACTAACAAAGTGCTTTTCTATTTAGAAAACCTGACAATTTGATGTTCATTCTGGTACTGAAGATAAATACTTTTCAGAGGAGTTCTAGAACCTATTCCTGCCCGTATATGTAATCGGTATTTCGTTATGAACCTTTATGCTGTTTATAAGAATATATATGATTTGGTCTGGTTCGAATTACAGTTCGCTCCTTTCTGTATGACGGACAGAAGATCGTTAGCATCAGGCGCGTCTGTACGGAGGTGTCCGTGGACTGCTGCGTCGGCTATGGGCCGCTTAGTGTGACATCACTAACACTGCTGGACGGCCTTGTTATCCCGGGGGTGTCGGTATTACACTGTCATCAAATTTTTCGTCAAAGTTCAAGATGGCTGACAACAACTTCTTATTAACCGCAGCAGTTGCACGTACCGCAATTGCATTGTGTGCACATGCGGAAAAGAAGTGGGGGGAAAAAAGTAACCATACATACGAGGTTGACAGTCTTAAATTCCTGGGATTACAACTTGATAATGAATTCAGTTGGGAGGAGCACACCACAGAACTGCAGAAACGCCTTAACAAATCTGTATTTGCAATTCGAGTGTTAGCAGACATAGGCAACATAAAATGAAAAAGCTTGCATACCTTGCCTACTTTCATTCCATAATGTCATATGGGATAATATTTTGGGGTAAGTCTTGAAGTCAAACAAAAGTTTCCAGAGTCCAAAAGCATGTAATACGTATTATTTGTGGAGTAAATTCACGGACGTCCTGCAGAAACCTCTTCAAAGAATGGTATACTAACTACTGCCTCTCAATATATTTACTCCTTAATGAAATTTGTCCTAAATAATATATCTCTTTTTCCAGCAAACAACTCAGTTCATATATACAATACCAGGAACAAAAAGGATCTGCACAAGGATTTAAAAGCACTTACTTTAGTTCAAAAAGGGGTCCACTACTCAGGAACACTCATCTTAAATAATTTACCAGCAAACATAAAAAATTTAGTTAGAAATAATGATCGGTTTAAAAGGAGCCTGAAAGACTTACTAGTGGCCAACTCCTACTTCATTGGCAAAATTTTTAATAGAAACAAATGATGTATTGTATTTATTCATACTATTAGTATTGTTATTTCAGCTTAAAAAAAATTGACATGTTCCACATCCACGAGGATCTCCTCAGCACGGATCTATGGAACGAAAAACTAATCTAATCTGGGTGAAGCCGTGGGTTTTACGACGACACGATAAAAGCATTCAACAAAACTTGTTACGTGAGCTTACAGTGGAAGACGTCAAGTCGTACATCAATTACTTAAGAATGGATGAGCATACATCTCTGTATGTGCTCAGTGAAGTGTATCCTCATATCACAAAGCACAATATTCACTTAAGAACTGCTACGTCTTCAGAAGACAGGCTCACTGTAACACTCCGAATCCTTGCTACAAGAGAGGGTTATGTTATGTTAGGTAAGGTCAGGTCAGGTCTCCAATCTTCTTAATCTATTTTTGTATTCAGGGTGCCTCACGTTGTAAAGTGCCTCATCAGCTTCAGACATCTCTATTAATTTTGTAGTTGTCGGCACACACCAATTGTATTTACCGGCACTGGTTATAAAAACACTACAGACGACAGAACGCTGCAGCGATGCTAGCGCTCCATGTGGTTACATGTCACATTGCAGTGAACAGAAGACAAGCGATTTCTTTGATCAAATATTGGACGTCATTTGACAAAGTCCCTATTACACTATCAAATATCTTTGACAAAGATATTGGACAAAGAAATTTGAATGTGTAATAGCGGCCTTAGCGGCTGCTAGCTGGGGACTGTACAACTGGCCCTTACTAGTGTAAAGGTCTGGTTAAAACTTTTCTGTCAAAATTTCATTTTCTTGGATACACCGAGAAGATAATATCTAATCTTTCTTACCTCTTATTCCTGCAACTCGTTTATTTCCACTCTGGTAGTCTCAACCTGTGGATTTAGCTAGTAACCCTAACAACATGGATCATTCGCATTCCCAGTCAACCATATAAACAGCGGTTGGCATTCACCAGTTCGGCTTTATTCAGATGCGATGGGGATTCCCCTGGCAGAGACATCCCATATACTATGCACGCATTCAAAAATCAACTTATGATTCATTCAGAAATCAACTTAGAATTTGTTCAAAAATGTTCAAAATCCTGCAGGGATCCATTTCAAAATCATATGAGCAATCGATAGACCAACGTGCGCTGGATGCTAGGCGCTTTGGGAAACAGTCTTTTTCGTCGAGAATATGAATCTGATTAATCTGCCCCCTCCCCCCCCCCCTCCCCCGCGGAATTACCACCCGGGGCAGATATCCCGGTTTGCCACCCGTCCCCTAGATCTGGGCCTGCGTTAATCTGCCAGCTTATGCGCGTGAGCAAAATGTTTCCGGGTAGCATCTGGCTGCTTGCTGCTATTGCTTATACAGTTAACTGCCCCATTCTGCAGCCAGAAGCAGGAGAAGGTACTCGTGCACGACTCTACTGCGCAATTCCTCAAACGAATCTAATGTAAGCAGTTGTGACGTCACGCTCATTGGAGGCAATTTGTTGTCATAAGGCACTGCACAGTCTTCCTAACGCCTTTGACACATTTTGCTGTTGGCAGATGCTTGTATGAGCACTGTGTTTTGATGTTGTACAGGGCGCATTTCCTTTGCAACCTAAGTCTTATTTTCATTTTCTTTTCTCTAGTTCATGTTTTATTGCTACAGTATTATTCTGCAGTAGAGAAATAAAGCAATATCCTTTGTTACACTATCGGTTCTTATCATTCAAAGATACAAAAATTTAATTGAAAACTAAAACAATGAAAAATTCCCCAGAATTCTAAAATATTCCTGGGTTTTCCCAGTTTTCCCCCGGATGAAAAAATTTTCGGGTTTTTCCCGGATCTCCTGGTTGTCCCGGGTCGTATACATCCTGCAAACTTTTGTCTAGAAACAGCAAAACAAAGCCAAAGTGTACAGAAGGCATTCCAAAGCAACAAACACATTGCATAAATAAAATAGTTTAAGCAGGCTAATATAGAATAGTTACTAGCAGTGGTCTCTGGACTGCATTTATAAATGTTAACAGTCTACAACTACATGGCTACTCTGCAAATCACATTTAAGTGCCTGGCAGAGGGTTTATCGAACCACCTTCACAATTCTCTATTATTCCAATCTCGTATAGCGCGCGGAAAGAACGAGCACTAATGGCCAAGTTATAGAAACTTAGAAAGAATCAAAGTGATTTTATGTGCAGGTTTGTTACTATTAATGAGGCCTCGGTCCACTACAACATGCTTGAAATTTAGCTATTGTCAAAGCAGTTGGCTGAAGATAGTCCTGCGTGAAAATCTGCCTCAAAGGTTACAGCAAGTGGTGTTTGGACAGCAAGAGGTAAGTCTTCTCACTGTATTCCTCTCAAATAGTAAAACAGTAACTTTCTAATACTATAATAAAATCACTGACAGTTGAGCATGGAAGGGGGTGATTGTTCCCCTTTACCAAAATGTGAAACATGGCTGTGGCAGCAACAGCTGATCAGTTCTCCGCCAGACTGCAGTTTTGGATTTTCTTTGCAGGATCTTAATCTCATTATCTTATATGGGGCTTTCACTGTGAGCTTCAGTCGCTACACTTCAAACGCTGTGCTGGGTAAAATATGCTTCTCCTGATAACACAAGAAGCCTGGTAAGAGTGCTGAGAAACACCCTACTATGGGGCACTGAACCATCTGGCATCAATGGAAAAACATGTCACAGGGAGAGAGTTGCCATCATTGTGGTTACCCTGCACTAAGAAGTAAGACTGACTTACACTGCTACAAGGCTCACTCTGGAATCTGACAAAGGGAAATAAGTTAGCTAGCACTTCTTAAGGGTGAAGTTGGACAGTGTTACAGCTCTGGCAAACAAGAAGAGCACAACAAATTAAGTCATCAACAGCCAATGGTCCCAAATCAGCCCCTGATTCACAGATGAATTCATTCAGCAGACATCCAGTTACAAGGGGGAACCTGTGACGGCACGCTGCCTACGTGTGTAACAAATACAAATTTATATGGAACTGCAAGTCCCACCATGGGGACTTCAGTGCTGCTAGCTGCAGCACTGCACTTTGTGCCAAGGCCAATGTGGTGAATTCAGTGCCTTTCATCCAGCAGGCCTCCTGCTGGGCTGTAGCTTCAGCCTGGAGATGAGCACCCTCTCTTCCACTACTGAAAGGGTAGCAAACTCTCAACTGCCTGGTTCTGTGTTATCTCTCCAGTTTTAGAATCCACAGTGTAACCTGGCACACCAAAGCTTGTCCTATGTTGAGATGTTTGACTGCTGCTATGCAGAGCAGCAGATGTGTGGGGGAACAATCTCGGCAACCACAACCTCTGAGATCAACCACTGCAACAACACTGGTCAGGTGCTGATGACAGCATCCATCAGCTGGGCACATGCTGCTTCTGACTTATGAGCAACTGACTTAACTAGCACCTTATGCACCAGAGGATATGACAACAGTGTACAAAGGTAGTCCAAGTTCACTGTCCCATTGGTTATCCCTATGTAAGCTGTCTCTAAACATGTAATTGTCTCACTTTGTTAACCATGTATTAAGAAATCTGTGGCTGCAAAAATGTTTGGAGTCTAAAGATGATGTTATGGTAACCACAGATGGGTAGCTTGCTGATGATCAGACTCTGCATTTCAGGTGTGGAATTCAGTCACTGGAAAAAAAAGTTGGCAAAGTGGCCCGATATAAAGAAAACTACACCGAAAGTAAATTTTACACTTAAAATGCAGTCGTACAACCCAACAAAGAACGCTGTAAATTGACTGCATATAAGTGCACTTTCATTTTCAATAACTTCCTCATTAGGTGATAAAACTGGACTCACAATTGTGCTCTACTATTTATTTCTTTGCTTTCATAACTTCATTCTTTGAAGGGATGAAAAGTGGCAACAGAACACTCCCTTGTTACGCACTTTCTGAATATCCCTTAACTTACTTCACTTATTTATTTATTTAGTTACTATGTTAATCGACTAACCGTTTTGGAGGGCACAAAAATTCAACTTTGGTTTCGCTTCTTTGTGTTTAATTTTCACTGCTCCCAGACTTACTTCATCCTTCACGACTGTTGTTCCTTTTCTTCCTGGGTCCACTTCCTTATTTTTTTTTCTTTCCTGAAACCTTGCCTTTTGTGTTGCTTCTCTAAAAAGTATCCTGTTATCAACTATGACCATTCTAATTCGTGTTTTCCGTAACTTTGTTAATATCAGTGAGCTATGTAGTTTTTGCAGCTATTCAATAAGTTGACATATCCTTTGCCAATCTTTTGCTTTCCATTCAATGTTTGTGCCCCTAAAACTATAGTCTTCCTTTCCTCATATGTCAGTTAGCTTTTCCACTATTAAATAGAGCTCTCTGGTCCTAATTTGTATTCAGCATTACTATTACTTTTCGGTTCCCATAGTTTCCTTAGAACTCCTCCTTCAACTTTTAAAAGTTTTTGAAGATCTCTGATTATCATGTCCAAATTTCTTTATGATGATGATTAATGCATTTCTATCAACTGAGTCACATATCTTTTTAAAATCAACAATAGTTATCACTTATTTCACTGTCTTCACCTCCTCAATTTCTATAATATTCTTTAGATTTAGTATCTGCTCTGGACAAAACCTTACCTTCCTAAATCCTGCTCAATATTCTCTTAGTTTCGGGTTGAGTATTCCTTCAGCACTCTTCAAACGTGCAATGGAGAACATCTTTTACATCATAATGGTCAGGATCTGCTTTCTTCCTTTTTTATGTTGTGGATGTATTAGTGTCAATGTTCATTCTAATGGTAAGCTATTTGTTGTCCAAGTTTCTGTTGGAGCTAAGATGTCACTAATTCAGCAACTACACTGAAGTGACAAAAGTCTTAGGACAGTGAAACACACAAATACAAGTGGTGGTAGTATCATGTACACAAGGTATAAAAGGGCAGTGCATTGGCAGAGCTGCCATTTGTACTTGAGTGATTCATGTGAAAAGGTTTCTGGTGTGATTATGGGAGCACAAAGGGAATTAAGACACTGAATACAGAATGGTGGTTGGTACTAGACACATGGGATGTTCCATTTTGGAAATCATTACGGACTTCAATATTTTAAAGTCCACAATGTCAAGAGTGTCCTCAGAATACCAAATTTCAGGCATAACCTCTCACCATGGACTACACAGTATCCGACGACCTCCATTTAAGAAATCAATGTACAATGAACATATCCGATAGGGCAGTGCTGCAAAATGTGGCATTAATGGGCTGTGGAAGCAGACGGCTGATGCGAGTGCCTTTGCTTACACCGCAACACCGCCTGCAGCGGCTCTCATGGGCTAGTGACCACATCGGTTGACCCTAGACAATTGGAAAACCATGGCCCAGTCACCCAAGTCCAGATTTCAGTTGGTAACAACTGATGGTAGGGTTAGTGTGTGGCACAGACCCCATTTAGTCATAGACCCACGTTGTCAACAAGGCAATGTGAAAGCTGGTGGTGGCTCCATAAGGGTGGGGGCTGTGTTTACAAGGAATGAGCCCATGACTTGTCACCTCCGAGTATAATGTTTAGTCTTGATGCTGTTTTTAAAGTTTTTTTCATAATTTCTCTAATTCCTTTATTGATGGTGGCTTTGGTCTGATCATATTTTGATTATGTTACAGAAATTAAATTCTTCTTTTGGTGGATCATAGTTGTGTAGTTCTTTGAAGTGATCCACAAACATTCTTCAGTTCCCAATATTTGTTATATGCAGTCTTGTGTGTTTTTGGATCTATAAACTGTAAGCTTTGTGTGTGGACTTCTTTAATCTATTTTTAATATTTTATAAATAAATGTCCCTCGAGTTGTTCTGCTTAAAATCTGGTTCAATTGACAGTTTATCTTTTATATGGTGTACTCTGATCTTTTTGAGACCTTTTTAGGCAAATTTCCCAGTTTCTATAAAATTTTCCCTGTTCTTATTTTTATTTGTGTCCACAGATTCTGAGCTCATTGTCTCTTTAAAATTAACTCTTAACACTTATCATTCCACTGACCATGTTTCCATTTTCTTTTTAAAATGAATAGTTTCTTCTGCAGTCTGAATGTTGTCTATTTGAAGTTGTTCCCCACACTTAGGTGTTTTTTTCCCAAAAGCTTACTGAAATCATTTCCTCCAGACAAACTTCTATATGGCCAGCTTTTTTGGGTGATATTAGTTCTTATTTATAAACACTTATCTAACCTTGAACTTAGTGATAGGTAGTGGTCTGAATTCAAACCAATGCTTTTAACTACTTCACCTTCTTTGCTATAACTTAAACAGTGTCTTGACAATCATTTACAGTTTTCAGCTCATGGTTGGGTCTGTTCGGAATGTAAACCTCACCAACTTTTCCTGTCATCTCACCATGCTTCCCTCTACACCCTGTCACAGTCTCGCCCTCTTTTCTTCACAAAATCTTTCAGCCCAATAATCAATGTGTCTCTGATGATAAAATCACCGGAGCCATCAGGCCATGTCCTATTCCTCTTCAAGTTTCAATGCTTGACTGTTCAACCCCTCTGCTATGACTTCTTCAGGAGTCCCCTGCTGTCCCTGGATGGCTGAATACTGATGAAAGAGTTTCACATCCACTTATAAAAACCTGTGCTGTTTCACAGGCATAACAAAGCAGGTGGATTCTTTCCATGCTACATTTTTCTTCCCCCAAAACTATATTTATTTTATTTTTTGCAAATATCTCTAATAGTGTTATTTTTATGATTTGTACGGTACCCAAAATCTTTATTATTAACTCAGGGCTAAGCCAACTTTACTATTATCCATCACATTCATTTGGTTAATTATAGGCCATTGGTGTGATTAGTTTACCTAGAAACTGTGCTAATTACAAATATCAGTATTATAAAACTTCATTACCACTGTTCTTATGTAAACATATATCTACTGCTAACTTTCAGAAGTAGTAGTTCAAAAGCAAACACAAATAACTGAAGTATCTAGACAGATGATGCTGCAAACATGTTATCAACTTTTGCAGTCATTTAGTTTTAGAGTAAATAGAATTTTTATCTAAAACATTGTTACTGAAGTAGAATCCTATATTTTGGCAAACTAGACAGCATAGTACAAAATCAATTATTGTTGTACCTAAAAGTTCACATTTAGAAGAATCTCTCTTTACCATTCATTTGTTCAGAATCATACGTATAATTGTAACTTGTAAAATTCCAGCAAGCAATAGAGAAATATACTTTTAATCAATGTCATCTTATAAAAGGAAGGCTGCTGGGAGCCATTTGCGTCAGTCTCTGGAAGGGTATGATGTGAGCAAGTTCTGTGCTCAAAAATTATTGCGCAATGTACACAGAAGAGTTAGCACAAATCACAAGTCATAAGAATGTGCCAGGTTTTATCTAAATTCCATGTCCAAGAGTTTGTACAGTGACCGTTTGACAATGATTGGCTATGGAATATTAGTTTCATGAACTGTGTTAATCTTCAGTAATGCTAACTTTGCTGATAGTTTTGGATCATGAACTGTGTTATTTCTAAATGCTATTTACTGTGTTCACTGATTTTCGTGTTGATATGACTGTTATACTTGAAGGAGTAATTAGAGAATGTGTTAATGATTTACTTTCCACACAAAAACTTTTCTGTCATTTCAATGTTAAATTACTGCCATCTAAAAATCATCATTATAGGACATCAATCAAGTGCAGTATGTGACTTATCCTTTATCTGTGCTTAAATTACAGTGAATGAGTCTCAATCTGGTCATAAACAGGAGGTTATTTAATATCAAAGTGCTTTGAACTGTAAACCTGGTGTGAGCATCATCATTTGAAATAGCCTACTTTCACCAATTACTTTTCACCCAGCAACAGAGGTGCAGCTGTTAGAGGCATGTCAGCTCAGTTACAAAGTGTAGTTATCGAGTAAACATCTTCTGGCTGCTATTGATGAAATGTCATCCATTACATACATATTGAAAGCAGATACTGATGGGGAAGAAGGGGAGGGGAAGGAGAAACCCAAAACATTGTTATTGTTGTGCAGCCTTGCTTGTTTCCTGGTCTCCGTATGTTCCTCAGTTACTGTAGCTCCGCGTTTACTTCTATGATAGATGGTAACCACAAAGATTGAAGCCTGCAGTCATCATCTCTATTGAAATTGTACTTGTTATTTGTTATTTGTTATTTTGACTGCTTCACTCACTTTCCTTTTACAAATAGTATGTCCTCTGGCAAGCATGTGCTTGTTCTTAAAAGTCAATAACCTGGTTACATTCTCCTTGGTGTTCCGCAATTCCCAATTTTACCTTTTTGTTTTACAATGTGTATGGTGTTCGTGCTCTTCAATGTATTCTTTTACTGTCCCGGTTTCAGTGCTATATTCTTGCCACACAAATATGAATGTTTTCACCTAATCATCAAAACCTCAAAAAAGAAGGTACTTGCTAATGGAACTGCCTTTCTGGATTTCTATACATCTAGCCTTTCTGGATTTCAGTATCTGTATTTGCAGCACATTTTGGAACAAATAGATCACTTTCTTTATCTAGTAACTAGATTACCAACTAATTTCTTGTTGGAAATGGATGCAGAGAACAGAAAATGTACTGCTCATGTTACTTTTAGATGTCTCACACATTAGGGTGTTCCTTAATAAAGTTCCGATATTATGCACAAAATGAATGGTGTATGATACTATGCACCAAATTAACGGTGTATCAAGCACTTTTTGTCCTTACCCTGCTCTACCATTGTGAAACCTGAATGCTACATCGCCGTGATGTTAAGAAACAACACTTCAACCAACAGAAGCTGAGATACATGGGATGATTTCATATCACGCAACTGTTCTGGAGAAAGCAAAGATTTACAGTATAGAAGCCAATGTGATTAGTCAGATGAGGAATAGCATACCTTCTCATCAAATTTTTTATAGTGAAGCGAGCACAAGTAGAAGGTCTCATGGTACTCATCCAAAGGGCTGGAAGGATCAGTTCAATAAGAACTTAAGGAGCAGCCACTGACATGAGTAACTGGTGCACCGTATCAGAGGATCGTACTCACTGGCACACAACTACTTCAGCTCCTGTTTTATATTTTGAGCAGGAATGTAAAAACTGGAAAATGGGAAATATCAAGAGGTGCAAACTGTGCCAGACCCAGCCATGCCCTCTACCCTCAATGCAGACAGAGGGTGAAGGCCATGGCTGTGTCTGGCCGCATGTTTCAAACCAGGGTTGGTTTCCGAAGCTGTCTAAAGCGTCACCACACCTGAACTGCAAGAAAATACTGGAGAAATGGGAACTGATATGAGTTCACCAGACAACAATGACACCTTTACACCATTTCATATAACTTCATATAACCCCAAAGAGTAGAGACTATGAAGCACATCTGCTGTAGGCTAGGCCTATGCTGACAGCATAGGCAGATGTATTCGGAAGAATGGTTGAAAGACTATGTTCTTCAGTCGACACAAGATAACAGTCTCATCTAGTGTAGACTGAAGAACATAGTCTTCCAACCATTCTTCCGTATGGATCTGCCTATGCTGTCAGTTACTCTAGACACAAACAGTAACCTTACAGAACGTGCAGCAGGTGGTTGTTGTTGTTGTTGTTGTTGTTGTTGTTGTTGTTGTAATCTGAAGACCCTATTTATGGAAAGATCATAGCAATTGGCCATTAATGCTTCTCTAAGAAAATTTAGCTTTGATCACAACTGCCTACTGTCACTAATGTGGTATGCTTGCAAAAAACCAAGTGCTCAGAGCAGCTTACTACTGGACTGGGTGCTGGTGATGCAAAGGGGTATCTAAATACCTGTATGTAAGTAGGTTTCCTGCAAATACTGTGCCCTAGAGTATTGTCAGGTCTTCTGTAGATCTGGAAGGACACATTAAAGAACACAAAGTCCATTCATGTTTTAGACAAAAGCTAAAATCAGCAGAAATGGAGCACAAGAAGAATATAACCAGGTTATGGATTTTTAAAAACATACCATTGTTGCCAGAGGAACTAATGTTTATAGAATAAAAGTCCATTAAGCAGTAATACTAATGATGAATGAGTACAGTTTCAACACGGATGACAGCTACAGGCTTCTTTGTGCCTACCCGCTATCAAGTAAGTTAATATCAAGTCACAACAAGCAAGAAACAAACTGTTACCAGGAAACAACCACAGTGGCACAATAAAAAATATTTTGGATACCACAAGTCAGTATATGCTTTCAGTATTTACCCAATAAATGGCTGTCCACCAATAGTAACCGGGAAAGTAGTCTTTTATAAGTTAATGCAACACTGTCTTTCAATAGTGTTCAATCGTAGAGGGACACTGGTGGAATCATGAAGAAGATCCCAGCAAAGGGGTTTAACTATCATGCTGTGAAGAAGTCTGAAGTGGGATATGACTTGTTCTATTGACTCAGAAGTTTTTATTATCAATAACAACCAATATGAAAGACTGCAGACTTACATAATCCCCTGCCTGTCTTTCTCTAGGTCTCCTGCGTCCTGTTATTTCATGAGCCTGTCTTGATACCCTAATAATTCCCATTCTTTTAACACATTCATACCATCTTGTCTTTTCTATGGTCTCCTGCAATGGCATCTCATTCACTATTTCTCTTACCATCTCATTCCTTACTATATCCATTTTTGTTATTCCTAGCATGTTTCTTTGAACTTTTATCTTGCAGTGACCCTGAATCTTGCTCACCTGCCTTTTCTTCATGAACCATGTTGCCAATGCATGTGTAATTTGAGTGTAATATGCTTGATATAACATTTGCATGGACTTGCTGCACTCCTAACAGCACATTTTCTTAGTGTTTTTGTGAACTTCTGGCTGCTATTTGCATTACTCTGAAGTTATATCTGAAATTAAGAACAGTTTTGTTTTTATTCTTAGTGCGAGGGGTCACCGATTTTGTATACATAACTATTCCTATACGTCATTATCATCTCCAAACTTTGTACCATTGTGCAGAACGAATTGTAGCTGTGCCAATAAGAATGCTGTTGTGTGAATGAGATTTTATTTCAGGTCAAGAGTAGTTTTCAGTCTCTCAAGAAATAAACAGTGAAAGTCACTACTCTACCTATGTCCCTATTCTGTGAATCACTGAACTCAATTGCACATGGTACTTCCCATTATACCAGTTATTAGGGCTTCTTTCAATTCCACAGGAATAATGATTGCTCAAGTGCCTCTCTGTGCAGTGTAATTAATCTGATCTTGTCCTCAAAATCCCGACAAGTGCAATATGTAGGGGTTGTTACTATATTCCTACAACTACTATTTAAAGACTGTTCTTGTAACTTCATAAGTAGTTTTCTTGGGACAGTCTGCATCTCTCTTCAACAGTCTGCCAGTTCAATTTCTTCAGCATCTTTGTGACACACACTCACAGGTCAAACAACCTGTGACCATGCGTGTTGCCTTTCTCTGTATATTTCCAATGTCCCCTGTTAGTCGTATTTGGTATGGATCCTGCACACTCTAACAATATTCTAGGATGGGCCGCTCGAGTGATTTTTATGCAACCTTCTATATAAATTGATAGCACTGCCCTATTATTCTACTAATAAACTGGACTCTTACCACTTGCTTTACATATGACTGAGCCTATGTGAGTGTTCCATTTCATATCCCACAAATAGTTACACTCAGGTATTTGTACGAAATGACCATTTCCACCTGTGACTCATTGGTCTTTTAGTCATACGATATGTCCTTTCATTTTGTGAGTTGCATAACTTCATTTCTTTGAACATTTAAAGCAATTTGCCAATCTTTACACCACTTAAAAATTTTCAACTCCAACTGAATACTTGTGCAGCTTTTTTTTCAGCCAGTACTTCACATATAACTGCACCACCTAAACAATTTGCAGTCACTATCAATAGTGACTGCAATGTCATTAATACACACTGAAGGGCCAAAGAAACTGGTACACTTGCCTAATATCGTGTAGGGCCCCCCAAGTATGCAGAAGTGCTGCAACATGATGTGGCATTGACTCAATGTCTGAATTAGTGCTGAAGGGAACTGTCACCATGAATTCTGTAGGGCTGTCCACTAATCCATAAGAGCATGACAGGGTGGAGATCTCTTCTGAACAGCATGTTGCAAGGTATCCTGATATGCTTAATAATGTTCATGCCTGGGAGTTTGGTGGCCAGTGGAAGTGTTTAAACTTAGAAGAGTGTTCCTGGGGCCACTCTGTAGCAATTCTGGACATGTGGGGTGTTGCTTTCTCCTGCCAGAATTGCCTACGTCCACCAGAATGCACAATGGACATGTGGAGTGTTGCTTTCTCCTGCTGCAATTGCCCAAGTCCAATGTGCCACGTGTCAAAGTTGTATCTGGACTTATCAGGGGTCCCATATCACTCCAACTGCACACACCCCACACCATTACAGAGCCTTTACCAGCTTGAACAGACCCCTGCTGACATGCAGGTTCCATGGATTCATGAGGTTGTCTCCATACCCATACACTTCCATCCACTCAATACAATTGGAAAAAGAGACTTATCCGACCAGGCAACACGTTTCCAGTCGTCAACAGTGCAATGTCGGTGTTGCTGGGCCCAGGCAAGGTGTAAGGCTTTTGTCATGCAGTCATCAAGGGTACACGAGTGGGCCTTCATCTCCGAAAGCCCATATCAATGATGTTTCGTTGAATGGTTCACACACTGACACTTGTTGACGGTCCAGCACTGAAAGCTGCAATAATATGTGGAAGGGCTGCACTTCTGTCACACTGAATGATTCTCTTCAGTCGTCGTTGGTCCCGTTCCTGTAGGATCTTTTTCTGGCTGCATTGATGTCTGAGATTTGATGTTTTACCAGATTCTTGCTATTCGTATATTCGTGAAATGGTCGTACTGGAAAATCCCCACTTCATCACTACCTCAGAGATGCTCTGTCCCAACACTCAAACTAACTTAAATCTTGATAACCTGGCATTGCAGCAGCAGTAACCGATCTAACAACTGCAGCAGACACTTGTTGTCTAACATAGATACTGCTGACAGCAGCATCGCATTCTGTTTGTTTACATATCTCTGTATTTGAATATGCATGCCTGTACCAGTTTCTTTGGCACTTCAGTGTATAACATGAACAGAAAGGATTTCAACACACCTCCTTGGCGCACATTCGTGGTTACTTCTACCTCTGTCAACCACTCTCCATCCAACATAACATGCTCCGTCTTCCCTACCATAAAAGTCTTCAATCCAGTGACAAATTTCACTTAACCCCATACAACCACACTTTAAGTGTAGGTGTGGTACTGTCAATCGCTTTTTGTAAGTCAGAAATGTACCTGACTCGCTTGATCCATGTCACGTCAGAAAACAGTTGGGTTTCACATGATCAATATTTTTCCGAATTCATGCTAGTTGGCATAGAGCACGTCATTCTGTTTGAAGTACCTTACTATGTTTGAGTTCAGAATATGTTCTAAGATTCTACAACAAATAGATGTCAAGTATACTGGACAGAAGTTTTGTGGATCACTTCTGCTAGCCTCGTGTAGACAGCTACGACCTGCGCTTCTTCCAATTATTGAGCACACTTTGTTTTGTTAGAGGGTCCTATGGCTAGATTATAGTTAAGATTTTTAAGTAACACACACCTCTCTGAAATTTTTCCTTTATTCTCATCATAATCAGCCTTCCAATCACCTTTTTCTTATGGGTTTCCAAGAGCCTGCTTTCTTCCACACTTACCACATCCATAGTCTCTTGTAGCTGGCTTACACTAAAACTCAGATCCACTGTCAACCTTCCTGGTGTAAATCCATAATGTTCCTCTGTTAGTCTACTACCTACCACATGCTTTTTTCCAAGATCTTCTCAAATACCTTTGATTCCTTTTTTTTTTCTTTCTTCAGTTACTGCCTTCCATACTGTTCTCATGACCTCACAAAACTACTGCAATCCAACAATGCCAGCTGCTCTCACTATTTGCACATGTATTTTATTGAGTCCAGCTGCCTACCGTGCTTTCACACACTTTATAGCTCCTCTACTTCTATCCATGTTAGGCTCATTTTGATATCTGTTGATTTACATCCCCAGGTTGCTCATGTCCATTTCATATTTCCATTGGCTTTTATTTCAGTTATTTAATCTGATCTGATCTCTCTTACATCAGACCATGCTTGACACACAGTACTTTTTTTACATTACAGTTACCTTAGAAATAATAATTTCAATATGACAAATAATATTAAAATGATAGGAGTGTGTATAGAGACAATGTGAGTACATAATACTGACTTTGAACTTTTAGCTAATACCTTAACTTACTTTCCTTCTTTAGTGATCATCCTGACATTTTCCATCATGCACCTCTTCTTACTGTTAACCAAGCCTTCCCACTACCCTCACTGCCCTCATCATCATTTTTGTCCACTCCTCCATCCATTTCATCTTCTCCCCTGCTACCACTTTCTCAGCTGCCCTTCTCACTGTGTTCCTTTCTTGCTACCCAGGAGTCACTGGCAAGGATTCTCTCACCCACCATGTAGGGGTGTATTTTCGATGTTAAAATATATAATGCATTTCCGCTTTCAATTATGTTTGTATGTTTATCAACATTTTAAATATTGTGCAGGAAAAATTCATTCCACCCTCCTATCAAAATGGTTCAAATGGCTCTGAGCACTATGGGATTCAATTTCTGAGGACATCAGTCCCCTAGAACTCAGAACTTCTTGAACCTAAGAAACCTAAGGACATCACACACATCCATGCCCGAGGCAGGATTCGAACCTGCGACCGCAGCGGTCTCGCGGTTCCAGGCTGTAGTGCCTAGAACCGCATGACCACTCCGGCCGGCCACCCTCCTAGCAATCTTGACAATCAACTTTAAGGTGCAATTACAATCCAATAGCTGTAGTGACAAGCCACACAGCAGTATCCATTGCCTGTCGAATGACACTAAAGCTGCATGTGACCAAAGTGGCCATTTTGTTGTCTGGTGTCGCGTGACTACATACATGCCACTGGAAGGGCTTGCATTCAGTTACAGTAATGGAATGTCACTGGATAGGTGCACAGATGCTGCCATACAGCTTCTGTCATTACAGCCATCGCATTGGAATCTCACGTTTACTGTGAATACCAATCGTGTTGCAGCCACGTATGTTGCGTAGTTATATTACATATCTTCAAACTGTAGTTGCACAAGATCTTCTGGTCTTTATTCTACAACTCCATTATTTCCAGTCTATGATAGGAAGAGTATACTTCCAATGTTGTTGATTAATGTTTATGCCATTTTTAAAATAATGGGCTTATGACATCTTTGGTCCATTATCTAGGATTCTTTTTCTTTTTTCCTTTCCAAATAGAACACATGACATTCCCTAATGTGGTGCATTCCATGACTCAGCATTTCAGAGGAACTTATACTTTAGCTACATGCTTATGGAATTACTTTACATATAATTAATATGTACTTACTGTACATCTGCAGTGTGATCCAAATCTGAAAAAAAAAAGAAAAATATTATTTGTGCTGCATCAAAAAACAAGATGCCCGAAAAATCTACCAGCAGGTGGATAAAAAATATTGGTAAAAACAGGACTCCAGCATATGCAAAGAGCAGCACAACAAACAACCAGTTTTAGTCAGTGAATAGAAGAAAATAAATTCTTTATCTTCAAAATGAAAACTTCAATGGAGTTGCTGACATTGCAGGCAAAATACTAAAATCTTGAACCACTCACAAGGTGCTGCGTGGTGGCACATAAACTGAAGTGACAAAAATCATGGGATACCTCCCAATATTGCTTGGACTTCCTTTTGGCCGATTTAGTGCTACTACCCAATGTAGCATGGACTCAACAAGTCATTGGAAACCCCATGAGCCTCTGTGGCTGTCCACACTTGCAAAAGTGTTGCAGGCACAAGATTTTTTTGTATGAACTGACCTCTCGATTATATCCCATAAATGTTCAATGGGATTCACGTTGAGTGATCTGGGTGGCCAAATCTTTTGCTTCAATTGTCCAGAATGTTCTTCAAACCCATAGCGAACAACTGAGGCCCAGTGACATGACGCATTGGCATCCAGAAAAATTCCACTGTTGTTCAGCAACAGGAAGTACGTAAATGGCTACAAATGGTCCCCAATCACCAAACATAACCATTTCCAGTCAATGATCAGTTCAGTGGGAGCAGAGGATCTGGTCCATACCATGTGAACCACAACTCTCATGATTAAGAAGCCACCACAAGCATGCACAATGCCTTGTTGACAACTTGGGTCTATGGCTTCATGGGGTCTGTGTCATACACTGACCCTACCATTAGCTCCTACCAACTGAAATTGGGACTCGTGTGACCAGGTCATGGTTTCCTTGTCATCTGGTGTCCAACCGATACAGTCATGAGACCACAAGAGGCACTGCATATGATATCATGCTGTTTGCAAAAGCACTCACATCAGTCGCCTGCTGCCAAAGACCATTAATGCTCGATTTTGCCACACTGACCTAATGGTTACATTCATTGTACATTGATTCCCGCAGCTATTTCATGCAGTGTTGCTTGTCTGTTAGCATGGACAACTCTACGCAAATGCCGCTGCTCTCTATTGTTAAATGGAGGCTGTCTGCCACTGTGTTGTCTATGGTACGAGATAATGCTTGAAATTTGGTCATAATACTGAATTCCCTACTATTTCCAAAATGGAATGTCCTGCGAGTCTAGCACCAATTACCATTCCATGTTCAAAGACTTAATTCTTGCTGTGTGGCCATAATCATGTCACATAAATCACCTGTGTGCAAATGATAGCTCCACCAATGCACTGCTCTTTTTATACCTTGTGTATGGGATACTATTGTTATCTGCATATGTGCGTATCATTAAGCCTTGATTTTTGTCATCTCAGTGAATACAGACTGCTTGACAAAATAAGTCAAGCATCCGGAAGAGGTATGACCCACTTATCAATGATTTGGCAGTCCCTCCAACCTGTATGCATGAACTGATTTGGCTGGGAAACCTGTTGTATCCTCTCCTTTAAATGTTGTAACTGGGCCTCGATATCCTAGATACTGGCATTGGGACTGAGTTGACATCCAATCTAGTCCCACCCGTAATTCTTTCAGAGATCACACCAGTCATGCGAATACCTCAACACCACGCAAACATTTCATTTCATAGACACGCTCTCATTTGTGGAAGATCACTGTACCACTGTGCTGTTGAAAAATGGCCCACAATATTGTTGCACAACAAGTGACATGAAGATGCAGGATGTCCATGATGTATCTTTATTTATCACGAGAGATCCCTCAACCACTACCATCCATGACCAGAAATCACACCTGATGGCTCCCTATACCATGACACCAGGCGTAACACTGCTATGCCTCTCCCCAGGTCACTGCCATACTCACTGACTATGGTCATCCGTGATAGTGCAGAACCACAATTTATCACTGAACGCAACATGATATCATTTATCAAACCACACTTCCATGTCATGGCACCATACAAAACGCAGCTGTTTGTGCTGTGGTGTTTATAGCAGCCTACACATGGGACAGTAATTCTCTACTTTGGCTGCTGCTAGTTTTTGACTAATGGAGTGGGAAGACAGAATGTTGCAAAGAATTCATTACTTGTTTCAGATGGTAAGTGCAGATGTGAAGGGGTTACAAGGCACTTGGTGCACAATACTATGATCCTCCCTTGTGGTAGTCAGACATGGTTAACCAGAACCTTGAGTATGTCTGCCCTCAGGTTCCCACGCAGTCCAACACCAGGCCAATGTCACACCAGAATGCTTCCAAAAGTCTCGATATCGCACGAGTCAACCAGCCAGCAAAATGGAGACCCACAGTGAGACCCCTTTCAAACTGCCAGGTGCTGATAACATGGTCTCACACGAGTACACAGCATCTCCATGTCCTTCACATTGATCAATCAACAAGTGAAGCTGTTCATGCTCCTTATATACCCTAACAGGCCGGGTAACACCACTAAATATGTAAATATGAACAACACTAAACGTACTCCAGTGGTCATTCTACATGGGAGAGTGAATTGCAACCCATTCACTTATATACCCACCAACAGTATGTACATGTGTGAAGTTACACTTACATCTCACTACGTCTTGTTATTTCCTGTTCTCTTTGTTTCACTTTGCTATTTGAATATTTACAGAAGTGGAAATGTACCATAAAGTACACCTACTACTACTGCTACAGTTTTTAGTACAGAAGAACATGACTATAAAGAGCACTTTTGAGTGACATACATTTTTTCAAAAAATCACTACGAACAAATTTAAAAACTTACTACAGAAATCAGTTTAAAACCAGAGGAAGTGAGGAAAACTTCACAACCTTTGAAATGGAATATGGTATACAATCAGCAGGTCTATCGTTCCTACAAGTCATTCAAAACAATGTATAACAACTTTGCCATGCCTCTCCGGTCCAAAATATCACTGGGAATTGTCAAAATTGATAACAGTTCAGCTGTTGCTATGAAAATTGCATACCACATACAACAGACATTTTGTTGGTATGTACATCATTTTAAGGTTTTCCAGCATCATACTTCCTAAATTCATCTTGTGTACAAAGTATTAGAATCTCTAAGAGGCATTTGGTACAATTACCTTTGAGCCCTAACAGTTTTGCCAAAAATATTCATTCTTGATCAGAGGAATTTTATGTTGGCACATGCCCCAATCATCCACACTCATTGTGTCATGGGTAATTTCCAAGACACCTTGGGTATCAAAGTAGCACCCTCACTGCGGGTGATACATACTGAATGCCAAACTGTCAAGGCACACTGAGTAAAAGGATCAATGATTTTAGTTAAATTACAGGGAAGGTAGGTGGATCAATGTTTATTAAAAATAGAGTAACATATTTGATATATTTATTAAACATTGATCCACTTATCTTGTCCCACAATTTAATTAAAAATCATTGATCCACCTACCTTCTTCCACAATTAAAAACATGACTATTAACAATGTTATACCACATTCTCTTGTCAACGTGCAGACTCTGCACCTCGACACTCGGGTGTTCAACATGAATCGTTCGCAGTGAGGGCACAACTTCAGTTCCCAAGGCTTCTTGGAAACTATTGTGGCATGTTTTCCAGATACTGCCACAGATACGCAAAAGTGACAAACTGCAACAAACACACAATTTGAATAATTAGGTCATAAAGTATCAGAAATGACACTGAAGATATTTGACTTGAGACAAGTACCACCCCACATTGTTTTACTTAAAGAATATGATGTAGAGATATTTATGAAGTCTCTTGTGACAGAGCCCTTAGATAAAATAGCAAGCTCTTGACGACAGTCCCTATCATCCACCTTCAGCTACCTCCAAGGCAATATCTGACATTTTCAACACTAGTAAGGCTTCCACTTTTATGCTCAAGGAACACACCATATTGTTTGGCTTATAATGTCAAGACATCACACAAAATGCAAACCCCCCCCCAGTGCACACAGATTACATTTGCACTTGCTGCTTAGTGCGACTTGTAGTGCCATTCAAAACAGACAGTAAACTTCAGGATCGTTCATCTGTGAGTTTCCTTTGACAAACACCTGCTACTGTGAACTGCTGAGTGTATGACCTGTGTCTCTGTTACAGTTTCCCCACAATCTAATTTCAAACAGATTCTCAGCAGTTTAAAACAATGACTATAAAACTCCAATGTGTTAACACTTTTTCCAGTTTCTGACATGCTTTTTCAGCTCAGCAATACTCCACATAAGCTGCTTAACATAACTGCTGCAATGTGCGAAATCACTAGGACCCTCAGGCAGAGATCTTTTACAGGTTACAACATTTCCATTTAATTTTTCTTCGGGGCTGGAAGCCAGGACTGATGTGGCGCCCATTCAAGACCAGATTTAACTTTCTCACTGTAGCATTGCAAAAAACATATAGGTCAGTATGCATCCACCAACCTTGCACGTAAGTCAATTATTGACACTTACAATTTGCCACTGTGAAAATGCCAAGAATTCTAAAATGTTTCAAGAACCTAAAAGCAGCTAAGAACAGCCTGGGTGAAGCCAGAGTCAGCTTCACGATTTCCTTCCTATTTATCAAAGAACCAGTAGAAGAAAGATTTACTGGCCAATCATTTCATAACTGACAGAACACCAATATCTTTCCTGTTGTCACCAGCTGCTAATTTTTTCATGGAGGATTTCAACACAGCTCCACTCCATTTACCAGGAATCTTCAATCATGAAGAACATGCATTTTAACTTGGCTGCAGGACAATAGTGTGCTGCAGCAGTTCATTGACCACATAAACGTTACACCTACACATGAGATTTGCTGTAGAGATGGCAAAGAATCGAAGTTGGCTTTCTTAGCTGTATTAGTTGAATGGAAACAAGGTGAAAGGTTGGCCATAGACCATACAGCAAGCTCACTCATATAGGGTAGAATCTCTGCAGGTGTAACTTGCATCATCCAGCTCAGAAGAGCATGGGAAATTTCCTCTCTTGCGAAACTTGTTAACGACAATCACCAATCTTCCTCTGGTACAAAATGATTTATGGTGAATGGATGAAGTTATATTCTTTTGAAAATGCATCTGATGTGGTAAAGACCTACGCACAGTAATAGCTATAACTCTTCAAGCTACTCCGATTCTGTAATCGTGTCATAACGTTAAAAGATTACTGTAGGTTATGGTCAGATTGTGTACACAAAGTTATTTCATTGTTGTTGTTGTTGTAGTCTTCAGTCCAGAGGCTGGTTTGATGCAGCTCTCCATACTACTCTATCCTGTGCAAGGTTCTTCATCTCCCAGTACCTACTGCAAACTACAGCCTTCTGAATCTGTTTAAAGTATTCCTCTCTTGGTCTCCCTCTACAATTTTTACCCTCCATGCTGCCCTCCAATACTCAATTGGTGATCACTTGATGCCTCAGAACATGCCCCACCAACCGATCCCTTCTTCCAGTCAAGTTGTGCCACAAACTCCTCTCCTCCCCAATTCTGTTCAATACCTCCTCATTAGTTAGGTGATCTACCCATCTAATCTTCACCATTCTTCTGTAGCACCACATTTCGAAAGCTTCGATACTCTTCTTGTATATTTATTGTCCATGTTTCACTTCCATACATGGCTACACTCCATACAAATACTTTCAGAAAAGATTTCCTGACGCTTAAATCTATACTCGATGTTAACAAATTTCTCTTCTCCAGAAACGCTTTCCTTGCCATTGCCAGTCTACATTTTATATCCTCTCTACTTCAACCATCATCAGTTATTTTGCTCCCCAAATAGCAAAACTCCCTTACTACTTTAAGTGTCTCATTTCCTAATCTAATTCCCTCAGCATCACCCGACTTAATTCGACTACATTCCATTATTCTCATTTTGATTTTGTTGATGTTCATCTTATACCCTCCTTTCAAGACACTGTCCATTCCGTTCAGCTGCTCTTCCAGGTCCTTTGCTGTGTCTGACAGAATTACAATGTCATCGGCGAACCTCAAAGTTTTTATTTCTTCTCCATGGATTTTAATTCCAACTCCGAATTTCTCTTTTGTTTCCTTTATTGCTTGCTCAATATAAAGACGGAATAACATGGGGGATAGGCTACAACCCTGTCCACTCCCTTCCCAACCACTGCTTCCCTTTCATGCCCCTTAACTCTTATAACTGACATATTGTTTCTGTACAAATTGTAAATAGCCTTTCGCTCCCTGTATTTTACCCCTGCCACCTTCAGAATTTCAAAGAGAGTATTCCAGTCAACATTGTCAAAAGCTTCCTCTAAGTCTACAAATGCTAGAAACGTAGGTTTGCTTTTCCTTACTCTATTTTCTAAGAAAGTCGTAGGATCAGTATTGCCTCTGCATGTTCCAACATTTCTACGGAATCCAAACTGATCTTCCCCGAGGTCGGCTACTACCAGTTTTTCCATTCGTCTGTAAAGAATTTGTGTTAGTATATTGCTGCCATGGCTTATTAAACTGATAGTTCAGTAATTTTCACATCTGTCAACACCGGTTTTCTTTGGGATTGGAATTACTATATTCTTCTTGAAGTCTGAGGGTATTTCGCCTGTCTCATACGTCTTGCTCTCTAGATTGTAGAGTTTTGTTAGGCCTGGCTCTCCCAAGGCTGTCAGTAGTTCTAATGGAATGTTGTCCTCTCCCGGGGCCTTGTTTCGACTTAGCTCTTTCAGTGCTCGGTCAAACTCTTCACGCAGTATCATATCTCCCATTTCATATTCATCTACATTCTCTTCCATTTCTATAATATTGTCCTCAAGAACATCGCCCTTGTATAGACCCTCTATATACTCCTTCCACCTTTCTGCTTTCCACTCTTTGCTTAGAACTGGGTTTCCATCTGAGCTCTTGATATTCATACAAGTGGATCTCTTTTCTCCAAAGGTCTCTCTAATTTTCCTGTAGGCAGTATCTATCTTACCCCTAGTGATATGTGCCTCTACATCCTTACATTTGTCCTCTAGCCATCCCTGCTTAACCATTTTGCTCTTCCTGTCAATCTCATTTTTGAGACGTTTGTATATCTTTTTGCCTGCTTCATTTACTGCATTTTTATATTTTCTCCTTTCGTCAATTAAATTCAATATTTCTTCTGTCACCAAAAGATTTCTACTAGCCCTCGTCTTTTTACCTACTTGATCCTCTGCTGCCTTCACTACTTCATCCCTCAAAGCTACCCATTCTTCTTCTACTGTATTTCTTTCCCTCATGCTTGTCAATTGTTCCCTTATGCTCTCCCTGAAACTCTATACAACCTCTGGTTTACTCAGTTTATCCAGGTCCCGTCTTCTTAAATTCCCACCTTTTTGCAGTTTCCTCAGTTTTAATCTACAGTTCATAACCAATAGATTGTGGGCAGAGTCCACATCTGCCCCTAGAAATGTCTTACAATTTAAAACCTGGTTCCTAAATCTCTGTCTTGCCATTATATAATCTATCTAATACCTTCTAGTATCTCCAGGGTTCTTCCATGTATAGAACCTTCATTCATTATTCTTGAACCAAGTGTTAGCCATGATTAAGTTATGCTCTGTGCAAAATTCTACCAGGCAGCTTCCTCTTTCATTTCTTCCCCCCAATCCATATTCACCTACTATGTTTCCTTCTCTGCCTTTTCCTATTATCGAATTCCAGTCACCCATGACTATTAAATTTTCGCCTCCCTTCACTATCTGAATAATTTCTTTTATCTCATCATACATTTGATCAATTTCTTCATCATCTGTAGAGCTAGTTGGCATATAAACTTGTACTACTGTAGTAGGCATGGGCTTCGTGTCTATCTTGGTCAAAATAATGTGTTCACTATGCTGTTTGTAGTAGCTTACAGGCACTCCTATTTTTTTTATTCATTATTAAACCTACTCCTGCATTACCCCTATTTGATTTTGTATTTATAACCCTGTATTCACCTGACCAAAAGTCTTGTTCCTCCTGCCACCAGACTTCACTAATTCCCACTATATCTAACTTTAACCTATCCTACATCTACATTTATACTCCGCAAGCCACCCAGCGGTGTGTGGCGGAGGGCACTTCACGTGCCACTGTCATTACCTCCCTTTCCTGTTCCAGTCACGTATGGTTCGCGGGAAGAACGACTGTCTGAAAGCCTCCGTGCGCGCTCTAATCTCTCTAATTTTACATTCGTGATCTCCTCGAGAGGTATAAGTAGGGGGAAGCAATATATTCGATACCTCATCCAGAAATGCACCCTCTCGAAACCTGGCGAGCAAGCTACACCGCGATGCAGAGCGCCTCTCTTGCAGAGTCTGCCACTTGAGTTTGTTAAACATCTCCGCAACGCTCTCACGGTTACCAAATAACCCTGTGACGAAACGTGCCGCTCTTCTTTGCATCTTCTCTATCTCCTCCGTCAACCCGATCTGGTACGGATCCCACACTGATGAGCAATACTCAAGTATAGGTGGAACGAGTGTTTTGTAAGCCACCTCCTTTGTTGATGGACTACATTTTCTAAGGACTCTCCCAATGAATCTCAACCTGGTACCCGCCTTACCAACAATTAATTTTATATGATCATTCCACTTCAAATCGTTCCGCACGCATACTCCCAGATATTTTACAGAAGTAACTGCTACCAGTGTTTGTTCCGCTATCATATAATCATGCATTTCCCTTTTTAAATTTTCTAACCTACCTGCCCGATTAAGGGATCTGACATTCCACACTCCGATCCGTAGAATGCCACTTTTCTTTCTCCTGATAACAATGTCCTCCTGCGTAGTCCCCGCCTGGAGATCCGAATGGGGGACTATTTGACCTCCAGAATATTTTACCCAAGAGGACGCCATTATCATTTAACCATACAGTGAAGCTGCATGCCCCCGGGAAAAATTATGGCTTGTAGTTTCCCCTTGCTTTCAGCCGTTTGCAGTACCAGCACAGCAAGGCTGTTTTGGTTAGTGTTACAAGGCCACATCAGTCAACCATCCAGACTGTCTACTGAAAAGGCTGCTGCCCCTCTTCAGGAACCACATGTTTGTCTGGCCTCTCAACAGATACCCCTCCATTGTGGTTGCACCTACAGTACGGCTATCTGTATCGCTGAGGCACACAAGCCTTCCCACCAACGGCAAGGTCCATGGTTCATTTGGGGCGGGGGGGGGGGGGGGGGGGGCGGGGGGGGGGGGGGGGGCGGGGGGTATTTCATGAATGAAAATATTTCTTTTGACAAACTACGTACACAGTATGAATCATATGTACATATAATATGGGGATAATGAAGATACATAAAATAAGTAATAAGAATAAAATGGGACGACTAGAATGTGAAGAACTGCGCACATTGGGCGACAAAAAAGCTTTCAAAGTAGGCATTCCGTTTGAAAAGCTACAAATCACACAAGAACCAGAATTCTGGCCAGAAAACATAAAAGTACGTCGATTTCGTTTCCCAAGACGATCAATGTAAGAGGGAGCAGAGCTCAACTCCACTAAGAAGAAAACCAGAAGAGCAAGAAATAAAAGCAGTCTTGTGGAATACAGAGGGAGTAAAAAGTGCTCTTAATCTAACACCAACAGACATTCTGCAAAACTCAGATCTGGCAATTCTAACAGAAACCTTCCTGATAGACAGCTGGCAACATACAGATTTCTACAATCATCACCTAATGGCAAAGAAGGGAGAAAGAGGACAACCCATGGGAGGAATATCTAACCTACTGAAACCCTGGATGACCAACACCAAAAAAATCATAAAACAAGAAAATAGTATGCTAGTAGAAGCAGCAAACATAAATATAACTGCAGCCTATTTTAAACTGCACACAAATGCTGTATAAATAATTGACGAAATAGTCACGCTCATCAAACATTGCGACAGCAAACCCACCATTATTGCAGGCGATCTCAACTGCAGAATAGACTCAGAAAACTATAAAACAAAACTAGTCATTGAAACCCTAGAAGAAGATGGTATCACCCTACTTAACGATAGACAGATACTTACATACATATGCCACAATGGGAAAAGCACCATTGATATCGTATTAACAAGAGGAGAAATAGAAGGAAGTATTCAACCAAACGGCATGACTCCATTACTCCTATACGAAAGCATATTCCAATGAAGATAAAAATAAATATCGTCACGTTACCACCAGTAAGAAAGACCCACCAAATCACACAAAGAAAAATTGATACAGAAAAATTAACAAACCAGCAAGAACAATTAACACATATAGAAACTGTAATAGAGGAAGGAGACCTTGAAAAAGCAACAGACCAAATAGAAGACCTCCTAAAAAATTCAGTGATACAAACAAACCCAAAAACAAGGACAGCAAAAAGATGGTTTGATGCTGAATGCTACAGCAAAAGGAACACTGTTCTAGGAACGCTCCACAGATTAAGAAACCAGCACGACAAGGAAACATACAAACTGTACGCAGAAGAGAGGAGAATCTACAAAAAACTAATAGAAGAGAAGAAAAAAGAATACATAGAAAGAGAGGCAAAAAGAGAAGTGGATGAAGCAGAGAAAGACCCATACATAGCAGCAAGACCAAGAAAAATGGCTCATACACCAAATATAGACATGAAGGAATGGGAAGACCACTTCAGTAAGATACCGAACAAACGAGGAATTAAAACACCCCCAAAGAAAGAGAAACAACATCAAACTAAAGAAAAAGACAATATATGGGAACCTCTAAATGAAGAAGATGTGAAAGAAGTAATAAAAGCACTGAAGAACAAGAAAGGAACAGGACCCAAAAATATATATAATGAACGGAAATACGGAAGCGTCTGATCCCACCCGTCTGCTTTGACCCATGATGTCACAAATATGGCGGAAACAAAAACAAACACACACACTTTCCACAAGAAGCCTAATGACATTAACGGGACAAGCGCGGGAAATGGGGTGTTTTGGGTGGGGGGCAAAATAAATATAAACAAATTTAGACGCCTTGCGTAGCTACAACGTGTAAGTGAAGACAGCCATGCATGAATACCCACCCACTTCCCCAGGGTCGTAACCCCTGCAAACCATAGAAGATAAAGATGCTTCAGTAGCTGATTAGTGTTTGTCTTTTTAAAAAAAATCTCACGGGATAGAACGAACAGATCAGAAAGATAAATATAATAAACTAAAACAGAAATTCGAGGAAACAGATAATTAAAATAAGTAATAAGTGTTTTTAAATTAAAAAAAAAAATCTCACGAGATAGAACGAACAGATCAGAAAAGTAAATAAAATAAGATATAACAGAACTGGAGACAGCCACACTCAAACCAAACTCCGCGCCGTCATGATGTTACACACGACAAAACCCTTACGTCACGAGTCAAAGCCGACGCGTGGGATCGGACACTTCTGTCGACCCATAATGAACATATAAAAGATGCAAAAGAGGCTCTCCAACACATATGGACCAAACTATTTAACAAATGCCTGGAACTTGGAAGAATTCCGACACAACGGAGACACTCGACAATAAAAGTTCTCTACAAAGGTAGAGGAGACCCAATGGACCCAAAGAAGTACAGAGGCATAGCCCTAGAAAAACCTCAATTCAAGATGTTTTCAAAGATAATTACACAAAAAATCCAAGCCTCTGCGGACAGTCATCTCCCAGAACGACAAATGGGTTTCAGATCTGGAAGATCAACACTTACGGCAGTCAGGCTTCTTCTAAACAACATCGATGAAGCGCTACAAAAGAAGCAAATGTTCTACACAGTGTTCATAGACTTTACCAAAGCCTTAGACCTACTGGAAAGAGATCTCATAACCGAAAACTGGAAAACACAATGGGAGAAGATAGTGTATGGGCAAGAATAATCAAGTCAATCCTCGAATACAACTTAATCACAATATCAGACAACCTCTCTTTTTCGAACCCCGTTCTGCAATCGAACAGAGTCTTACAGGGTGACCCAATGAGCCCTTTGCTATACATTCTTGCCACTGAAGTACTCCGAACTGGAGAAAGTGAAGACGATGTATATGTATATGCGTATGCATACGCTGACGACATAGCCTTAAGTTCAACAGATATACAGAAGCTGCAGAGAATCATTGAAAAAAATAGACAAATGGTGCAGGGAACACAAACTACAGATAAACATAACAAAGACAGAAATGGTAATTTTCAAAAAAGGAGGCAAAACACCCAAGAAGGCGGAAATCAGCATCAGAGGACAAAAAATAAAAATCTCATCAGACTTTAAATAACTAGGAGTGACATTGCAACCAACAGCCAAATGCTTCACAAAACATACAACAGAACGTGCAGCCCAAGCAATAATAGCAATACAGGACATCAAAAACATCCGCCTACTCAGTCTAGAAACAGCCATGAAATTATTCAACACAAAAATCTTGCCAATCCTGGCCTATGAGATGGAGGTTATATGGGACCACCTGACAGAAAAAAAATCTAGAAACACTAGAAAAGGTAAAATCGACTTATCTAAAAAGAGCACTAGGTCTCTCATAGACAACAAAACCTAGACTGGTGTACCTGCTACCGAGTGAGACGTTCCTAATTGAAGACATCATACTTCGATATATTATGCCACACACCAGGGCTTCCAGAAAGCAACTGAATATCAAGGAGGGCAAACGAGAAAAAATATGGCACCGAAGCAATGACGAACCGCTCATGGACAGCACCAAAGTTCGAACAGCGACATGTCGAAACTACACTTTCTAATCACGGCTTTCATCATCTAATCTGCAAAAACAAAACTTATCACAACCCAACCACAACATGTGTATGTTAACTGTGTAACGAAGCCTGTGAACGATATCACATAGAACTGTGCAGTGAAAGAGCGAAATCGACAAATGAATATGTAAAAATGTAAATGTAAAATGTTAAGCAAAGGAACTGTATATGGATATTTGGCTGCAATTTATTACATAAAATAAGTAATTGCAATACAAATACAACAATCTGGTACTCACGCAACACGGCACGTATTCTGAAGGCAAGTGCCTCTTCTATCAAGGCATGCCTCTACGGCGATTTTCAAGGGCTGCCATCACAGACGACATACAAATACATCTGTGATGTATGATAAAGATGCTTGTGCGTGACTCTCTTCCCAGCGCAAAACATATCATAACATGTTTATATTTACCTCCTATTAGTAACACTTCAAAATTGAAACACTAACATGCAGCCAAATCCAGACTGCACCTGCATTGTCAGTATAAATAGAAATGCTGTTACACACCAGCCACTGACGACTGATCATTTTCGGACACAATGGTCTTCACTCACATTCATATTTCACAGGCGGCAGCTTTAAATCCTCCTCTGTAAATTCCTCCATGGCCTTTGTATTGTGTTACATATAACCATGCAACATTGACAGCGACACTTCAAAATACACAGATAATAGATACATTTAACTTTATCAACGCAAAGATACTAATCACATTCTTATAGAAAAGCTTAGCTTCCATAGGCATGTATTACTTGCACGCACGTTAACTTCACAACCTGTTGGGTAAGACGAGCAACATGTGAAAGCAGCCTGCTTGCACACTGTCATGTGCACGTTACGAAAGCTGAAAGGTGCTTTAACTTTCTTAAGCCAGGTTTCCACCGGCATGACTTCCTTAAAAGTGCATACCTCCACCTCCTTTTGGATAGGTACTGTAAGTCAACGTATATGTGGAGAAACTCAATTTGCACACAGTCATGCCAACTCACACGTAAGTTACGAAAGTTAAAAAGTGCTCTACTTTCTTGCATAATGGCGCTACTCCCAGCATCGCCCACGAGCTTCGGCAGCGACCAGTGGATGGGTCAGCTGTCATTCTGCTCAGATTCGTTCGACAGCACAGGTCTAGAATCGTTTGTTTATGCACGTAAAAGCTAGCGTCATGCCAAAATAACCTGCTTAGTCTACAACTATGTAAATTAATCTTTTCTCAAGTAGCAAAATGTTCATCAGTGCTGTGATATAAATATCATTCTAATATTCAGCAACTTCTTATTATTACTAATCTGTCATAAAGTAACATGCCATGGTTTGAAGCGATGAAATTGATAAAAAGTATTGTACCTGAAAGAGCGAACTTGCTGAGGTTCGAATTACTGCAGAACAGCCAGTAATGTAAATGTGTTTTTTTTTTAAATAATGATCATAAATTTTTGCTTTAGTTATTGAGTGTAAATAACACAGTGTAATGGAAACTTATTCATGGCTATAGAGATTTAAAACTAATCTTGACCTTCATTATGATCCTACCTAAATGTAACAATGTACGAATTGGAGTTATGTTTGAGTAATGAGTGTTCTGCACAGTAGCACAAATTTTGGTTACAAAATTAACTACTGTACCAGTAAAACAAACATATAATTACAGCACTTAGGATCTGTCATAACCTTGCCTAACTCTATAAACAAAAACAAAGCTGAACTGTGGAGACAAAAATCTCACTTTCCGATGATTCTTCAGTGTATTGTTAATAACATAAAAATTTAGAAATACTGCTGTTTGGAACGCAATACTTCTATTTCAGGGACTCCAGTTGCCAGATATTTCGTCGTACAGTTCCACAAATATGGTTCAAAAAGATTTCAAAATTGATTTTACTCATTTGAAAATGACTTCTGATTGAAACATAGTCCTAGGGAGATAACTCCCTCCCTAGTGTATTGGAAGATCCCGAACGATTTTTATGAGATGCTGATTTCCATATCCAGTATTTGTGGGTACGTTTTATCTTCGTCAACGCCACTATAGGCACTTAAGCTAAGATCTGCTCAATTCCCATACAAATAATTTCACTTGTCATCACCCCAAAAGACACGTGAGTAACATTTACAAGTTTGGCGTGTGGTAACACTAATCTTCATTTAAGTGTAGCAGTGGAATGATGCATGTGTAAGAAATTCAGGCTTTGGAAACCCGACTTACACAATATTGCTTCGTCCGCCATCACCTACAATATTTTTTATCCCGTTGCAATGATAACAATTTCTTGCTTCAGTCACTGAGAGTAAATACTATGGTGAAACTGAAATTTATTTGTGACTTTAGAGGTTTTAAACTACTCTTGACCCTCATTAAAATACTATGTAAACAGATCACAGTATGGTGAAGGAGCCACCCTTATGTGACAACATATATTCTAAGTTTGAGGTTGAAAATGGTGTTAAGTAGACCATAACCTATAGGAACCCTGAGAAAACAGACTGGGATTCCTATAGGAAAGACATAAACTCAATCTTATCTAGAGTCAGAACTTCGATAAGGAATCCAGTAGATTCTGGGGGGGATGGCAAAGCAGTGAAGTCAGCCATTACGACCCCACATTTAGAAGACTGTCCTATCACCAAGAAGTGCACAAACAGGAATGTCCTTGGTGGAACAACAATCTGGAAGAGTGCAGGAAGCAGGTAAGAAAACTGTTCAGCCTTGCAAAAAAAAAAAATCCTCACTAGAATACCAACTAATCCAAGAGGTGCTTCATGGATGAAGTATGGTCAGTATACAAGGACAGTGAATGAGATGCTGGATGTGCTCCTCAAGCCTCACTTCCCTCAATGCAAGCTGACAGAGAACGCAGGTCAGGAGTGAGTCAATGAAGACACCAGTTTACAGGTAATCAAATGGATAACAGGGAATCTGCCAGAGAAAGTGCTGATTTTTAAAAAATCCAGTGGGTAGTGAGGATATTTCAATTGCTCAGTCACTAGGCCCAGAAAGTATCTTTCCAGCTGTGCTACAACACCAGGAGAGGATGTAATTCGATTCCTTTGTAGATTGTGTAGAGTCAGACCAGCAGCAGCAATCACTCCCAATGCTTGGAGGACAGAGAGGGTTGCTTTCATTCTGAAGCCATGAAGAACTGATAATACCAAGGCCAATGATATGAGATTAACCAGTCTGTCTGCCTTTCTTTCAAAGACATTAAACAACTTGGTTTATGTGCACATTAGGGAGAAGATGTTAACTGTGATTCTTCTAAATGTAACCCAACATACATATCACCCAGGTGAAGCATGTGAAACAACACTTCACCAGCTTGTAGGGAAAGTGGGAAAATTATTGCACCTTCAGGAAATAGCTCTCTGTTTCTTCCTGGATGTCTAGGGAGCTTTTAGTAGCATGACATTTGGAACTGTGGTCAGAGCTACTGAAGAGCATGGCACAGAGACCACCATATGCAGATGCATTTAGGCCATGCTAAGTAGACGAAAGGTAGGACCCACCACGATGAATGAAAAAATCTCTATCAACACCACCAGGGAGTATCCAAATGGAGGGAGTCTTGAAACTACTACTGTGGAAGCTATTGGTGAATGAACTCATTGAAGAGTTCAGTACTAGAGGCTACTTTTTCCTAGGATACAAAGATGATTTAGGCATAATAATACTTGACAAATTTAGTAGTACTGTCAGAACGATGGCACAATATGCATTAGACACTGTATCAAAGTGGTGCAGAAAACAGTATCTTAGGGTCAGTCCCAAGAAATCTGTTGCAGTACCATTTATGGGGAACCAGATCTAACACAAATATTGGAATCTCAAAGTCTTCAATGAAACTCTACCAGTAAAGGGGAAAACAGCAGGATAAAGCTGCTGTGGATCCCTGCTCACTGAGGCATTAGTGGCAATGAACAAGCTGATAGACTGGCCAGTACAGGTGCGACGACTCCATTTATTGGGCCAGAACCTATCCTAACCGTCACAAGGTGATGGTAAAATCAGAACTATGTAGCTGGATTAGGATGCAACATGTGCTTGTAGAATATTGGACTACAGTCCAAAAACAAATGCATGGCAAGTTAATGGTGCCAAAGCCATATAATTCTGAATCTGAACAGGAAACAGTTCCAATTCGTGTAAGGATTAATGACTGATCATAGGAACTGTAAGGAACAAGCATACACAATGGATGTAGAGGAAGCAGCCCCAAAGGGTAGTCTATGTGGTGAGGAAGAATATAGCCACAACACATTTAATCCTCC
This sequence comes from Schistocerca piceifrons, assembly GCF_021461385.2. Classification (NCBI taxonomy): domain Eukaryota; kingdom Metazoa; phylum Arthropoda; class Insecta; order Orthoptera; family Acrididae; genus Schistocerca; species Schistocerca piceifrons. The sequence continues at coordinate 306,735,481 of NC_060139.1, read as the reverse complement.
AGACTGAAGCTCTGGAGGGCAAATGATATTGAATATTCTTGTTGATAGGGCATGAAGAAATAATTTCTAATAAGGAACCAGGAGAGGGTCTCCTACTACTTCTGAAGGGCATAACTTGGCTTTAGTAGAATTAAAGGGAGAAAAAAGGCACAATAAACTCAGTTTCAATGCAGGCAACAGTCATCTAAGATCACTGTTGTTTTTGTCATCCTGCAGAAACCAAATCAAATGGTTACAAAATTGAGTACTGTACTGGTAAAACAAGTGTGTATTTACAGCGCCTGTGACTTATGAGAACCTTGATTAACTCTGAAAATAGAAAGAAAGCTGCAATGTCGAGATAAAAACCCTACATTCTGGTGTACCTCATCTTGAAGACTGGTATCGCCATTTTTAAAATCAAGGCACCATTGTCTCACTCGGCTTTCACTTATTATTTCTTTTCCATACACATCACAAAGGTAAGAATAAACTTCAATTGGTTTGCAACTTTTTGCCAACAAAAAACCACAGAATGCACCTCACAAGTGTCGGAATTTTATCATGCAACAAACATTTATCCCAACATAGAAAGCAAAGTAGCAGAGACACAGACCACACGCTACCATCGCTGGATGCGTACTGAGTATAGGAAGGTTATGGGACTGCAGCCCCCACTACGTCTGCGATAGACCAAAACGTCTGTTACTTTCTGGATAGCCCTCATAATTAAATGCAAAATTGCACAGCATCTCACACATGTATACATATTTGTTAGACATTTGTATAGTGTCACAAATACGGCTCAAAAAGATTTCAAAATTGATTTTACACACTGAAAAACAATTTTCGAACTAAAAGTCGTCCTCGGCAGATAACTCCCTTATTAGGGACTTGGATGTTCCCTGATGATTCTTATGAGATGCCCATTTCCATACCAGACATTTGTAGTTCCATTTTACTTCAGCGACATTTATATAATCTCTACAGCAAAAAGCAGTACAACTGCCATAGAAATAATTTCAGCTGTCATCGACTTAACAATCATGTAAGTAGCATTTCCATATTCGGCTTGTCGAAACGCTAACTTGCATGTAATGTACTGGGGGGGAGATGCACTTGTAAGAAATTCATCCATGTGGAAACCTGCCTTAAAGCTGTATTCCCAAGGGCGACGAGAAGCTTCCCACCTCTGCCACACTAGGCAGACAATGGGCCTCTGAAAACACCCTACTTGCTCATGGCACTGTGTGATAAGTCCATTGAAGCACCTGCGAGTGGGCTCACTTGCATATGCATGGCCGAAGTCACATCTATGCAAGAACTGCTACAACTTCTGGCTACTAGGAGTGTGGCTGTTAGCCGTTTAAACAGTGAGCAGCAAGCAGCCAGAACCAACCCAAAAAAAATTTTCTGACGCACCCATCTACCAAGTTTGCGCATCAGTACACCTGTATGAGATTTTTGGGAGGATGGGGGTTGGGTGAGAAAGGGCATTCGCAACGTAACTAATTTTATTGTTGTTGTTGTGGTCTTCAGTCCTGAGACTGGTTTGATGCAGCTCTCCATGCTACTCAATCCCGTGCAAGGTTGTTCATCTCCCAGTACCTACTGCAAACTACATCCTTCTGAATCTGCTTAGTGTATTCATCTCTTGGTCTCCCTCTACGATTTTTACCCTCCACGCTGCCCACCAATACTAAATTGGTGATCCCCTGATGCCTCAGAACATGTCCCACCAACCAATCCCTTCTTCTAGTCAAGTTGTGCCACAAACTCCTCTTCTCCCCAATTCTATTCAATACCTCCTCATTAGTTATGTGAGCTACCCATCTAATATTCAGCATTCTTCTGTAGCACCACATTTCGAAAGCTTCTATTCTCTTCTTGTCTAAACTATTTATCGTCCACGTTTCATTTCCATACATGGCTACACTCCATACAAATACTTTCAGAAACGACTTCCTGACATTTAAATCTATACTCGATATTAACAAATTTCTCTTCTTCAGAAACGCTTTCCTTGCCATTGCCAGTCTACATTTTATATCCTCTCTACTTCGACCACCATCAGTTATTTTGCTCCCAAAATAGCAAAACTCCTTTACTACTTTAAGCGTCTCATTTCCTAATCTAATTCCCTTAGCATCACCCAACTTAATTCGACTACATTCCATTATTTTCATTTTGATTTTGTTGATGTTCATCTTATACCCTCCTTTCAAGACAGGGTCCATTCCGTTCAGCTGCTGTTCCAGGTCCTTTGCTGTCTCTGACAGAATTACAATGTCATCGGCGAACCTCAAAGTTTTTATTTCTTCTCCATGGATTTTAATGCCAACTCCGAATTTTTCTTTTGTTTCCTTTATTGCTTGCTCAATATAGAGACTGCTTCCCTTTCATACCCCTCGACTCTTATAACTGCCATCTGGTTTCTGTACAAATTGTAAATAGCCTTTCGCTCCCTGGATTTTACCCATGCCACCTTCAGAATTTGAAAGAGAGTATTCCAGTCAACATCGTCAAAAGTTTTCTCTAAGTCTACAAATGCTAGAAACGTAATTTTGCCTGTCCTTAATCTATTTCTAAGATAAGTCCTAGGGTCAGTGTTGCCTCACGTGTTCCAACATTTCCACGGAATCCAAACTGACCTTCCCCGAGGTCGACTTCTACCAGTCTTTGCATTCATCTATAAAGAATTCGCGTTAGTATTTTGCAGCTGTGACTTATTATACTGATAGTTCGGTAATTTTCACATCTGTCAACACCCGCTTTCTTTGGGACTGGAATTATTATATTCTTCATGAAGTCTGAGGGTATTTCACCTGTCTCATACATCTCGCTCCCCAGATGGTAGATTTTTGTCAGGACTGGCTCTCCCTAGGCCGTCAGCAGTTCTAATTGAATGTTGTCTACTCCAGGGGCCTTGTTTCGACTCTGGTCTTTCAGTGCTCTGTCAAACTCTTCACGCAGTATCATATCTCCCATTTCATCTTCATCTACATACTCTTCCATTTCCATAATATTGTCCTCAAGTACATCGCCCTTGTATAGACCCTCTATATACTCCTTCCATCTTTCTGCTTTCCCTTCTTTGCTTAGAACTGGATTACCATCAAAGCTCTTGATATTCATACAAGTGGTTCTCCTTTCTCCAAAGGCAGTATCTATCTTACCCCTAGTGAGATAAGCCTCTACATCCTTACATTTGTCCTCTAGCCATCCCTGCTTAGCCATTTTGCACTGCCTGTCGATATCATTTTTGAGACGTTTGTTTTTCTTTTTGCCTGCTTCATTTACTGCATTTTTATATTTTCTCCTTTCATAAATTAAATCCAATATTTCTTCTGTTACCCAAGGGTTTGTACTAGCCCTCGTCTTTTTACCTATTTGATCCTCTGCTGCCTTCACTATTCATCCCTCAAAGCTACCCATTTTTTTCTACTGTATTTCTTTCCCCCATTCCTGTCAATTGTTCCCTGAAATTCTGTACAACCTCTGGTTCTTTCAGTTTATCCAGGTCCCATCTCCTTAAATTGCCACCTTTTTGCAGTGTCTTCAGTTTTAATCTACAGTTCATAACCAATAGATTGTGGTTAGAGTCCACATCTGCCCCTGGAAATGTCTTACAATTTAAAACCTAGTTCCTAAATCTCTGTGTTACCATTATATAATCTATCTGATACCTTTTAGTATCTCCAGGGTTCTTCCATGTATACAATTTTCTTTCATGATTCTTAAACCAAGTGTTAGCTATGATTAAGTTATGTATATATCATTATTTTCCTGTTTTCTGTTTTTACTTCACACACACCTTTCACATAAAATGAAAACAAAACAGATTTCTGTGGCAGAGCTATCAAGGGGAATAAAACACATCCTCATATTTACAGAAGACTATTTTCACTATATTAGCAGTTCAAACGTCGGGCTTGATGATCTGACGGTAAAATGTGCGCCTGTAAACAGAGAGAGAGGTTGAAGTATAAAACGTCACTCCGAGCACGGATTCTTCAGTTTTAGTTTTAGCCTAGCCTTCACCTCTCAATGATATGAAGAGTCCCCAGAAACAACTTATAGTTCGGTCCCCACATTAAACTGTCGATTCCGTTTCCCTGGTCAGATCACTGGTGTATGTTCAGGATGTGTAAGTCACCGAAGTGGTATCCAGCAGAAAGACTTGTACCCAGACACTGAGCCACACTAGATTATTATTATTATAGCAGATCGAGCATAAAACGTCATCATGAACAGTGAAGTTAATTTTGTTAATTTGTTAATGTAATTTGGCCTTTACTAATCGACAAAAACGAACTGTCTTTTTCCACATAGGTAGTCAATTTATTTGAAACAGTGTGTGTCATTCCGCACTACTGGCTCAGTTTCAAGTGCACATATGGCATTAACAGATAACATATTTTTAACTAACTAACCCCACCACCGCCCAAGAGCTTCAGCAGCTGCCACTAGATGGGCTTCCTCTTATTCTGCATTTATTCATTCAATGTCAAAGACCTTGAATCGTTTCTTTATGTATATGAATTATTAGTATGAGGAGAAAAAACTGATATTTGACTTTTCCCCAGGAGGTTGGAATCTATGGAGATTCCCTAACGCTATAAACATGAAGCCAGCAACATATGCCCTCCACCATATGTTGAAGACCAAAACAATGTGAGTAGCGTGTGCATGCTGTAATATTTTTCAACGAAAAACAGATGCAGATTTGTGTAAAAATTGTTGCTTGTGTTACCTTTGGATGGACAAAGAGAAGCAGAATGTCTGCTGTTACTTTTTACAAGTAAATGCTGTAGCTGAAATGATTCTCTTGGTTTAAATATGGATTATATGTTTCGATGTTTTTACTCACAAACATTAATGTTTATGATATGTATGTCTGGGAAGGACAGCGCAGTTAAATACAGCACAATATAATCAGAGCTTTTCCATAAATCTCAGTTTGATCGAACATCAACATCATATGTTCGTGTCAGAATCTTGTATTTTTTCATCGTTTCTTTCATACAAGTAGAAGGTAAGACGAAATAAATCTCGGGTGAACAGCCTGCTATGAGTGTGCATAGGACACAATATTTCGGCAATCGACCACGTTGCCATCATCAGGTGGTCGTTTACCGAAATATTGTTTCCTATTTACACTCATACCAGGCTGTTCACCTGAGGTTTATTTCGTCATAAAATATGCCTGGAGAAATTGAAGAATCATATGTAGAAGGTAAGTTGCACAACATTTTTCGTAAATAATTCTAATGTTTCAAGTGTATGATACCTATTTGTTTGACAGAATTTGATGTTCAACTTGTATACCTTTGCTGTTGCCAGCTGGTGTTACAGCAGCTGTCCATGTATTGTATACTTTACTTAAATTTTTACATTTCAGATAACCCACTGAGTGAATGTTGTGACTAGAAAACAAATTATTCATTTAAAAACTTCAACATATTGATACTTTTTTTTGCATATGTGATCATTCTGCACTGCACTGATTGCCGTGCTGAAATAGTTTTCTCTATTTTGAGAACAACTGCTCCAGAAAGTAATAACAATTTTTGTGCATCAAAAACACTGACATGGGCATTTGTTTGTTTTTTGGTGTTGTCAAAAGTTGTTTTCTGCAATCCAGGTGCACCACCTCATGACACTGTCGTTCATATCGAGATATTATGTGTGAAATAAATGTGCAAAATATGAAGAAAATCCAGCTTCTTCAGCAGGCGAATTATTGCCTCAGGCAGCAAACTAGTTACTTGATTCATGTGGTAAAGGTCTTGCAGAAGAAGAACTACATAGATGAATGGTATTTCAGTGCTTAATTATGTATCCAGTGTAAGAGTTATCACATCAGTTTGCCAAGACAACATATTCTGTCATTCCTACAAAATATTACTCAACTTGACGGTCTTATGCATCAAACCTTAACTTTTATTCTACAAGGGCATATTATTATGTCAGGGTTATATTTAATACTTGCTTGCCACATCCTAGAACAATAAGTGATAGCAAAATGGGGCACCTGCTTTCACTAGTGGTGCCATGTGTAAGTCAACAGAATTCTGTTGATTTAATGGTTGGTATGAGTAAATGTTTAAACAAGTTTCTATTTCTGAACTCGAGACATCAATGGTCAGTTGATAATCACTCAGTATTATAGTTTAATAAGACTCATGCAGTGAGAATACTGGAAGTCTTTTCTCACATAAACAAAAGCAAATGCAACTACAACAATCTAGTTCTACTTGAAGGGTAGTGAGCTAGATTTGTGATAAAGTGCACCAGTTAATAAGTTGCAAGATTATTTTGTTTTGTGTACATGAAATAAAGATATAATTTCACAAAGCATTGGAGTATTGTTTTGTTGTATATAAAACAATAATTTAAGTGTATAACTCATTTTTGTTGAAATTCCTTTTTACAGACATCAGCACTGAATATATGTGCACTGCTGATTGTAATGGTAAGCTAAAATTATTGCTAAAATATGTATTTCAAAAGGTTCAAATGGCTCTGAGCACTATGGGACTTAGCATCTGAGGTCATCAGTCTCCTCGAACTTAGAATTACTTAAACCTAACTACCTCAAGGACATCACACACATCCATGCCCTAGGCAGGATTTGAACCTGTGACTGTAGCAGTCGCGCAGATCCAGTCTGAAGCACCTAGAACCACTCGGCCACACCAGCTGGCAAAATATGCATTTCAGAATGTATAAAATTCTAAAATTCTCAAGTGAAATTGATAATATGTAGAATGACCTAAACATCATTAGAAGTGAAAAAATCTGTAATAGAGTCAAAGATATGCTTTATTTGACATGTAGTGTAAGCCTTTGATTTTAGTGATAATGCTTACTTGCATCTATACTCAGTCAAAAATTTCCATACAATATTGTCATATCCCTGTGCTTACAATTTGCAAATCGTACATTCTGGTAGTGAAATGGTCAGCAGGATCTAGTGCCGATTGTACTTTTAACTGTTACAGCTAAAGGCCAATTCACACTGACATCATCTCACATCACATCATGTCAAAACATTCCTTAACGCTCAACGGACAGACTCGTCACGTCATGTCATGCCAATTCCTGTCGAATTTTCTCCGGAAGAAAGTTTCGATGGTGTCATCGTCTGCCTATGTCGGACGTTAACCTATTTTCATCGCACACACTCACATTATAGTAGTGGAATGGTGGAATTCGTGTTTTTTGGTCATTTTAATTTTTTTTTATTATTTCGCTTTGTTTTCGTGGCATATTGCAAATGTTCCATGACGACTATGATACTTTTCCATTGAGTGTTCTTCCACAAGCGAGGTTAGATACTTGAAAGCGAAAAATGATTTAGATTTTACAATAACAGATGCAGATATAATACCCACACTGTGTATAAATAAGAACATAAGTTGATGATGCAATTTTATTAAATAACATTTGAAGCAAATAAGTCAACTCTAATGAACCAAAAAAATACAGTTATTTGCGACATTATTAGATACATAAGGAAAAATGGCTAATGTAAACAGACTCTGTTTAGTGCCTTATTAATATTGGTTGAAGTGTTTAATGTGCTTAATATTGGATTATGGTGTTGCGAGTTGGCTTCCATCTCTGCTCATTAAAACATTTTTTTTAAAAACTTATGTGAAATCAATTCTGTAAGTGTCACAGATTGGTGTTGGGAGTGACACACTAGAGATACGGACTGATCGAATTTTAGAAAATGCACATTGCATATCGCAAATTGATAACCACTCTATGCTGTATGATTGATTGAAAACATCTCGGATTTCTTCTGTGAATGACTACAGGTTCTAGATGTGCAATAGGCAGAAATGGACATTGTACGTTTGTAATAAAATCACACTAATGGGAGATTGGTGCCACATTGAAACAGTCCGAGAAAAGTTGAAAAATAAATTTGTAATACAATAAATATTGACATAAACATGTGATTTGGAGGATGAATAAAGATACAACACTCAGTAATTCAAAATCAGTTGCTTATATCAGAAATCCTTAATAACTATGGCCCACAATGCTTACATTCTAATGACTGGAAATAGACAAACACAGATAGCCAGGCTTCTCTAGTTGCTATCTAAAATTTTGAAGGCTGTGTTTTCTTTTATTACAGAAGTATTTAAACAAGAAATCTCTGACTATTAATCGACACATGAAATTTTCACACGCACACAAAATAATTCAAATAAAGGAGTCCTTATAGTGCCCCCTTGAATGACTACAAAACGGTGGGTTGCTTTATTTCGAGCAGTCATTCAACTTTTATATATCTAGAAAGAATAGTTAATCTAATGGCTATGTATTTATGTTACTTGTTCGATAAGAAACGTTTCAATAAATTTTCAGTTCGTTCATCCTTGGCAAAGGATTATGGTCAACAACATAAATGAGCAACAGGTTGTTATGAGGATGTTCGTTGATTCTAAGCACTTGTGGGTTTGTGTACATGACACAATGCTGGCTGTAAGTCTATCAGAGGAGTGACATCAGACGTGGATTGTGACTTCAGGAGTAGGTTGTGGCGTTAGGCACAGGTTGCATTATCGTTACCTAGGCGACGTCAGGTCAGCCAGTTTGGTTTCCTTAGTACATCTGAGGCCCATGTACACAGTACTGTCTTACTGCTTCTCACCCCAGTGTCTGCTTACTCTCATGCAACAGTTCCAAAGTTACAGAATAAATGAAACATTTGTATCATGCTATCTGTCTCTTGAAAAAGATGCACTTCTACAGTGCATACAGAGATAAAATATGGAGATAAATACATATACCATAGGTAAAGTTTGAGCAGTAACATGAGTTTAGGACTTCCATACTATGAACAATATGAGTTATTTCTTAATGAAGAAACTTTGACATCGCCCACCGTAAAAGCACAGTTTGAATTCAGACGAAATTAAACATTCGTTTCTCCTTTTTTTATCGTTATAATATGCCACTTATCTACAAGAGTTAGAAGTTGATAAGTTGACACGAATATTAGTGTGTCCATCTTCATTTACATATACATGTTTTAGCATGTGTATTTGAATGTCTAGTAATGTGCATTGCTCTTTGGTAGCACACCCTCTTGGAGGATGTAGCTTCAGTTTTTCCTTGTGGCAAGTGGGTACTTCAGAATCTGACAGAAATGCTGTTTTCTAGTCCTAATGTTCCTTTAGCACCCGTCCAGAGTTCAGGATTAGACACAATGCACTAATTCCTACCCCAATATGCAATTGGTCATTGTTTATCACTTAAACACTACTAGTCTTTTTTTTTCACTATAATAGAAGTTCAGGTATTTTCATAAGTTATTTCTTATACAATATTTAAAGATTTTCTGCCCAAGTTACACCATCTACTAAATCCGTTTTTTAACCAGTCACATATTTTTTATAAATTTCACCTATCCTAGTTCCAGTCTTTTAAAATATACTTTAGAATCTGGGTGTAGGGTTCATATATCATGAAGCTAATATTTCATTTTCTTATATACACATAAAAGTCAACTCAGTGACTACAGCACACCACTCCCTGAAGTATGTGAGTGCAAATAGCACAGTGCCTGATGCTCACCAAAAAGGACCAGAGGAAAAAACTTCTAGTTCTAAGTTTTGCATCAACAGTACACTACCATTCATTTCGTAAGGGTGTACTGCTGATGTTTATTTTATGAATAGGCTAGTACTTTATGTAAAGACATGTGACTGTGTTACATTTGGATGTACATGGCACACAATACAGTATATCTGTATAAATACTTTCACTTATTGATGGGACATCATTCTCTGGTGTTTCGCTATTTGCTGAGTTTCATCATTTCATGACCATCCTTTACTATTTCAACAAAATAAGTGTCATAATATTGAAACGTGTTAAACATAGAAGGTATTCAGCAACGTGGAAGTCTGAGATGCACCGTTGCAATCAGAGAAAACGACGTTATACCTATACAGGTGAAAATAATTAGTATCATAATAAACATGGAAAAACCATAGATAATACTGAGTTGTTGCAATGCACATCTTCTTCATATTAATACAAGTCTACACATGCAAATGTATAAATACGACTCCTGCTAGTATAGATCGTGGTTCACTAATGTGTACACATATTGCAAATAAAATGCTCATTGCTGTTTTGGAATGAGCATCAGGATTGTGATGTTTCATGTGTTTTAGTTCATTGGGCAAAGGGGCTGTAGCAGTATATAACTTTACAGACTTTGAAAAAACATCACGTAATTCAGTAATTTATGGACAGGCAACTTCAAGAGCAAATATGTCAAGTGTTTTGCTAGGCAAAATAGAGCGCAATTCAATCCTATTAATTTGATTGATGGCTTTTGCTTTCTGACAGGTGACACAAGTGCTTAGTAATCGATGTACTCCTCTTTTCGTCACATTTTGGGAAACTAGCAAAATAGGTTAAGTTTCCTTACACACTTTGTCATACTGTAATGTCCTCAGGCATGATGTGTATAGCAAATAAGTTTATCTACATTTTCAGATGATTTCATATACAACAAGGTGTAACATTATTCCAAACTGCTTGCACTATTCTGTTTCAGCTGCCTTCTCACCTTGCGCCAAAGTGGAATTGCTTCTTGTAGTTATTTCATGTTCCTGCACCTGTCGATGTTGTGTTCTGCCCACTTATCTAATATGAGTTGCCTAGGCAACCTGCTTCTCGGATCGTCAGACAACAATTTAAGCAAACAGTATTAACTGATTTTTATTACAGTAAGATAATTGACAATAATTAACTTTGTGAATTTACAATGGGATGTCACAAGCAAAGGGCGACATGAAACATAAGCAATCTCTTCAGTATATACAACTCCAAAAACAAGTCCACTAATAATGTTCATAAGTCACTGCTGTAGAGTTCTTAGATCGGCAAGACTTCATCTCGGAGACAGTCAGGCGGGGCGACGCTGATGTTCTCTTCATGTAGATTGTGCTACCATCTCTTTGTAGCCCTAGAGAGGGGTCAATCAGCCTACAACTGGCTGATGTCTTCTCACAGCCCTCTCTGCTGTAATATTCCTGGCCGACGTGCCAGCACTTGATATTACTCTGGAACAGTCAATACACTGCATCGGTAGTGTTTGTCTTTCATGAGTAAGATAGCGATAGTCTGTTACTTGTTATAGGGTTTCTGCATTTTCGGTTTGATCTTGTGGCAGTCTATACCATGGATGAGCTACAATATTTTGTTTTCCTGCTATGTGCATTACTTCAAATGAATATTCTTGAAAGACCATGCCCATTGAATCATATTATTTTCTTTCTTTTCTTTTCTTATATATAAGCTATATGATATTTGAATTAGCTATAAACCAAAGACACCGCCAAAAGTAAATTAACTAGTTGTTTTGTGGCAAGGATAACGTTTCGATACATTGTTAAATATCTGTCTGAAACAAAGTAAGAAATAAGCTCTTCAGTTTGTTAATTCTTGTATCTTCACCCTTTTGTTTCAGGAATAGGCAGCGTACAGATGTATGCCTGCATCCATCGTACCGGCATTGTTCAAAATGGGTATTTTAACCCCATTAGTCAAAACTTCCAGGCTGAGAGACCATGGTCGATCTGTATAACTTCTTCCTGACATTTTGTTACCAACTGCAGGCAACATCTTCCGAGGTGGGTCAACGACTGGGTGCCAGGCTGTGGAGGGACCGTTTATGTAAAGCACATAGAGGGTACCAACATATAATATGTGGGGCCAACTGTAAGTCTATCTCTGACTAATGTCATTATTCTAGATTGATGGTAATAGATTGTCGCATCGTTGGTACAAAGTCGACCGCCATATCTTATATAACTTTCAGCCTTCCTCTTTTCAAAAATGGCTCTTAGCACTATGGAACTTAACTTCTGAGGTCATCAGTCACCTAGAACTTAGAACTACTTAAACCTAACTAACCTAAGGACATCACACACATCCATGCCCGAGGCAGTATTCGAACCTGCGACCGTAGCGGTCGCGTGGTTCCAGACTGAAGTGCCTAGAACCGCTTGGGCACAAAGCCCGGCAGTGTGTCTTGCGAAGAGAGATGTAATCGTCTTATAAGCGACCAGCTATTAAAAACACGATTGCAACGACTATTTTACTGTCACCCTGCATGAAACGCGGTCTTGGTTCTACAGGCACACAAAAGAGTTGCTAACAATATCCACGTTAAAAACAGTACATGCTTAACAAATCGAGGTATGGTATTGCTTCTAAATGAAGTGGTCTTCCACAGGAATACTGCGACGTTGAATGTAGATGGGGTGTGTATTAACAGACCGAAAGTGCTGATGCACGTCGCCAGCAGTGTAAGCTCCTAATAAAATCACCCTTCTCACCAAATTTAGAAAGTGATTCGGCTAAGCAACGTGGCATTAAGCCGATATTTTCAACTCCCTCATGTCAGTGCTAGATATTTCACACACTACTAAATAATATTTGTAAAGCATACTATCTGACTGTCATGTAGACAGTGTAACAGAGGTTCTGCGAAATATCCATGGAGTTATAGCTGAGGGAGGACAATGGTTGATTGAGTATGATCACTTACAGTATATGGTATGCTATGTGAGGAACCACTTAGAAAATGCAACGCTGTATTGAAGTCATAAGAAATGTACAAAAGCCTATGGCCAATACACTAGCCTTCCAGATCTATAGTGTTACGCTTTCTGGTAGAAATTCTGTCTGCAATCTAGAATTAACTCTCTCCACTCAACCACACAATTTAATCGAATGCCATGGAGGTGTCTTTTAATGAGTATGGCCATTGTTTAATCATGGCACTCTCATATCTTGAAACAAGTCACCTTTCTGAAACTATCTGCTAAAGATTCCATACAGCATAACCCAGCAATGTTTTAGACAGTCTCTTTCCCTAACTGTTCCTCAGTCTCTGCCCCATACCCCCTGCAGCATTGTCCATATGATTTTCCAGTTTGAGTTGAAACTGAGTGGAAGTCGGAAAGCATTATATCTACTACCTTTTGCATGCCGTGGAGAAACAGGGTGAACTGAGTTAATGCGACAGGACCTTGTTTTGACCACTTGGTGGAAATGTTAACATGTTGTCATAGCTCCACCAACCATGTACAGTGCGTAAGGCATATACCAAATGAAGTTTTCTCCTGTAGCAAGAGGTAGTAGAAAAAACAGTGCAAGCAGTTACTGTGGTGTATCTTAGGGAAAATTAGGAAGACTTCACATCATACGGGAACTGGAAGAAGGACGATGATTTTGCTACTGCATTGTGGTATGTTTTGAAACTGAGTACATACAGATACATGTCTAAATGAAATCTATATCTCTTAGGGTGCATTCATGTCTGTCACCCAAACATTTTCTCCCTGCTCGTTACTTTGTGGCATCCAACAGAGAAGAACTATGAACTATAAAAACTTCCTCAACATCATCTGGTCATAAGATATTACCACATCCCTCTCTTTCGATATAATGAAAACAAATACCATCTGTGTGCTGACATCGAGCATATGTTACAATCCTATTACATACACATCTATTGGTCCATTGGAGCAGGTGTCCAGTGATCCAAGTTGCTTGTACAAAACAGTATAAAGTTTTGTCGCCCATGCTGTAGAAGGACCACATCCCACAGACTATCAATGACTGTGTTGTTCTTTCATAAACATTTTATTGCTTTGTTTTTCTGCTGTAACACATCCAAGCAAAGCATGAGTACAGCTTTGTACACCACCATACATTTTGTTTTTCTACAACAACATCGAGATCTGTGTCAGGTGCTAAACTGATATTAACACATTTCAATCCATTGGCTTTCTCAGAAAGCTGGACATTGCATGATGTAAACTATGCTGCTGCCACACCTAAGATAGAGAGAGTGTTTCTTATTGACAAAAATGTGTAGGACATCGCGACATATTGTACTGTGGAGCATTTCCAAACAGCCGTTCAAAGGTGATCATCTATACATTTAATCTGATTTTCCACAGTGATGAGGTAGCAGGTATTTCAGTATACCGTTTTTCGAAGAGACCCTGAGCATTCATTTCTCATTTTGGTGATGCATACTGCACCCAGGTATATGATCGATGTTTCGGTGTCCTAGGTGGTAGTCATCCTGACGTTCAAATCTTTGGACACTGCATCTTTCATTTTTATGACTTACAGTGCATAACCACATGTGAGACAAAGGGATATTCTGCAGGTCTTAAACCCATAGAGCATGGAGAGCATGCACCAACAGTTGTCAATCCCACCTGTGGAGGAATGGAATGATTTTCATACAGTAAGGCGAGCATTAAGTACCCTCATCCCTCCACATTTTTGTCGTATCTTCATCGATTTTACGTATTTCATCAATTTTCGAAATCTTACTAGGTTTTCCATGATTTCAACGCATTTTACATAATTACTCGATGTGCAAACTATCAGTCTCGACGAGTTGTCAAGTCAAGAAAAGTCTAATCGCATCGTTCTTATGATGCTATCAACCTAAGACATTGCAGGATGGTTATCACTTCCTGTATTATTGTTAAATTACCCTCTCCATTACTTTGCAGGGCTTATACAGGTTGTACATAAAGACTGGGAACACTTTCCATTATTTTTTGCAGAAGAACCAAACATTGTACAGACATCGTACATATGTCATTTTGACGAGAAATCCTGAAAGTTTTATTTTCATGTATACCGCTACAGCGTAGTTTGGTAATTTGCCGATAGTCAGTGCTAGTCGCAAACATGGCGAGTTCAGGTGCGCAGCGAGCTGTGTCATGAAATGGCCTCACTGATCACCAGATCTCACTCTGTGTGACTTTCTTCTGTGGGGACACATTAAACATCTGGTGTGTGTAGTGCATCTACCACCTGATGTAGCAGAGCTCTGAGAGAGAACACAGGAAGCGACCGCCACAGTTGACGATGCCATGCTGGGATGGATATGGCAGGAATTCGATTACCATATTGACATCTGCCGAGTCACTCATGGTTCGCATATCGAATGTTTGTAAAAAAACTTTCAGAGTTTCTCTTCAAAATGCAATATGTATGACATGTATACAACCTTCAGTTCTTGTGCAATAGATAATTGAAAGTTTTCCCGGACTGTATGTACACCCTGTATACATGGGGGCACATAGCAAACCCTGTTACACAGCCTACATCACATGACACAAATACTGTTTCTTAGTGTAGGAAATAGTCGTCAGCAGAGAGGAGGTGCAAAAACTACATTCCTCAGCCGAAGCACTTTATAAATTCAGTAAGATTTTATTACGATTTGCCACCTTCCCCTATGTGTGTGGAGTCGCAAAGTATTCTTGAATTTATGCGATAAAGTCGATAATCCAAACTTATAGCACTTTGCCCTCTATTTCGAAACAACCTATCGCTTCATTCAACCAATAGTCTAAGGACAAATAGCAAAATTCAATATGGCCTCTCTCTATGCATCTCTTAACTCTTCCTCTGTCTTTAAGCAACCCCTATAACACTGTCTCCAATTTAATTTGAAACTGATCAGAACTAGGAGGGTACTACAACCGTTACATTCACAAAGAGTATAACACCTGTATTGACCAGTGCCAGTGATATAGACCAGTTTTCTCGTTCCAATACTATGACTGCCATTCTGTGAAGACTTGTCCATACCAATCTTACTCACGCCATGCATCCCATTATGCACGGTCTCTCGAGATGCTTGTGTGCTGAGGAGTTTAGTACTCCTGACTGGTGTATAGTAGATATGAGCCTGATACATTTGAGAGTGTTGTGATTATGTGACAGACGATTAAGAAGAAGATAGAGAAGAAGAATAAAAATTTGAGTTATGCAAGCTGGAGCTCCAGATGGAAGGAGTTTCAAACATTTTAACATAAATCACTTGTGCTATCAATTCTGTAGAATTATTGTAGTGTCTGCTTTCCATACCAAGAAGGTGCTGGGGAGGGAGAAATGATTGTAGAACATAAACACATACACATAGCAACGGTGTTTGATATGTGAAATTACATGCCTTGCTGCAGTAATTCCATGAAAAGAACACACTCTCTTTCACACACAAAAATTTTGTCAATGAAACATATACATAGGGATTGCAGTCCCTCACAAACCCCTGTCACTAACATAGAGTCACTGCAGTTATGAAACTCAAGACACAATTTATGTGTATGATTTGACAGAGAAATGGAGTACTTCACATACATCTTCATTCATATATACAAGGGTGTTGTAACAGGTTTTCCATCGATGGGCATCATTCATAACACATGCTTTGGAAATCCCCTGCTGACAGTCGTATGGACAGGTTTGCTGTTAAAGATTGCAAGTAGATGGCAATCTAAATCACACACAGAACACACAGCCATGCACAAGTCAACCACATGTTATACCACACAACTGATATACCTCGCAAAACAATGGGAAAAATGATTAAATGCATGATAAATGACCAGCCACAACATCTCTCTCTTTAGAGTGCATCATTGGTCTACCATTAAATCGTACCTCATTACAACCCCTCTTCACATGTATATAACTCTTGCAAGCTAAAGGAGAGGGCGGTTTAGAAATGATACAGGAACTGATCCATCATGCAATGTCTTTGGTTGATAGCATCATAAGAACGATGAAATGAGTCATTTCTTGATATGACAACTCGTCGAGAGTGATGGTTTGCACCTCGACTAATTAAGTAAAATGCATTGAAATCATGGAAAACCTGATAAAGTTTCGAAAATTGATGGAAATATGGAAGACTGATGAAGATACGACAAAAAAGGTACTTACATACTTGCCTTAGTGTATGGAAAGCATTCTATTCCTCCACCAGTGAGATTGACAACTGATAGTGCTTATCCGTGTTCTATGCGTTTAAGACTTGCAGAATATCCCCTTGTTTCACATGTGGCTATGCACTATAAGTCATGAAAACGAAAAACACAGTGTCCAAACATTTGAAGATCAGGATGACTGCCGCCTAGGACAGTAAAACGTGGATCATATACCTGGGTGCAATTTACACCACCAATATGAGGAGTGAATGCACAGAGCCTCTTCGAAAAACGGAATACTGAGGCATCTGCTACCCCATCGCTGTGGAAAGTAAGATTAAATGTACAGATTATCACTTTCAGATAGCTGTCTGGAAACGCTCCTCAATACCGCAAACTCTTCCAGTTTCCATATGTCGCGATGTCCTCCACATTTTTGTCAATAAGAAACACTGCCTCTGTCTTTTATTTCGACCATCCTCTGAAATGTAGGAGCAACATAGTTTACACCACGTGATGACCAGCTTTCTGTGAGAGCCAATGGATTGAAAAGTGTTCCTGTTGGTTTACCACTTGACACAGATCTCGAAGTGATAGAAAAACAAAGCATATGGTCGTGTACAGAGCTATAGTCATTAACTGCTTCAATGTTTTACAGCAGAAAAACAGAGTACCAAACTATTCATGAAGGAACGACAGAGGAACCCTCTCTTGTCACTGATAGTGTATGGGATTTGGTCCTCCTACAGTATGGGCGACAAACCTTACATCAGTCTGTGCAAGTGACTTGGGTACATAAGTCCCTCCAATACCACCAGCACCAACACTAGTGTTGGCGCTGGAGGTATTGATAACATCCGAATTCCTACCACACCAATCATCCCTGGCCGCCATACGCGATCGGTTGTTCCTCTCCAGCAGGCCGAACCTGGCCGCTGACCTGGCATGATCGCTGAGACGCGCGTACAGGGCGGCAATTAGTGTTGTCTTAGTCTCAGGCCTGGACACTACGTGTGGACAGCAGAACATGAGCGCGTGAAACGTACGAGTATTTCAGTGATCCGTGACATCTACTCATGGCAACTACTGACATGGATTGAATTGTGGTTTAAGAATATTGTGTTTACTACTTCTCAATACATTGCAGTGGACTCTGCCTTGCAGTAGTACTTGTTGTTGTCTCTATCCTATCACATAGTAGGCCCTTCCTCCTCTTTCTGAATGTAGCAGAGAGAACCAACTTTGTAATTCTATAGTGCTTTAAAAACCTAATCGCAATGTCAAATTCCCGATTAATAAATTTATTGTCTCCAATTGTGGTATTGCCAGTGTGCATCTATCCAGCTGCTCCCACAAATTGTTTAAATATATAACATGCAACAGAGTTGCAATTTGAAATTTTTAGCTAGCTTCAACGTAATGGTCTACCTACCAAATGACCTAACTGTGCCAGTATCCACCAATAGGAGGTGAGGAGGAAAATCCAGAAGGGGAAAGGGTAGGGGTTGGAAACCAGCCAGTTGCTGGATCTAATGCCACCAAATACACCAGTCCTAGTACCCACCAATAGGATGCAAGCAAAATCTGGCCGCACATAAAGGGTATCGATTTAGTTAATTAGTCAATCAATCTGACAGAATGAGGGAGTCTTTCCGAGACATCCACAGCTAAGGATTTGCCAGGTATCCACTACTTTGTTCAGGACAAAGGTGACGTTAGTGTGGCGCATGACAAACTCTCACTGGGTGGAAAGTAGCCATCTGAGAGGGGAGAGACAGAAAGAGAGGAAACATATGTTTCGAGAGGAATTTCCCAGACATCAATGTCAAAGAGCTGCCAACACTTGTATCAAATAGTTGCCACCACCCGATGATTTGACCAACTGGAAGTAACCAGAGGGATGAGGGGGAGGAAAGGAAGGAATTGGAGGTAGAAGGGGTGGTGTGTTCCTTCTCCTAGCGTCCTCTGCTGGCAGTACTATGAACTAACTCAGTAAGTATCTATACAGCAGGGTGAACACGTAGAGCAGCTGCTTCCACTGACGTAGTATATAAGGTGTGTCTTTGGGAGCACATTGTGCAGGTGATGGAACCAGAAGTAGTCATTTGAGGTGGCAGAGTACACCAGTGCTAACAAAGGCACTGCTGTTGTGGGGGTGACCTGCCTGCCAGACAGTCACAAAAAAATGCTTGCAGTACTCTGAGACACTATGGTCTTCTGGTTTGGACAGATTGATCTTAATACTCCCAAGCAGGCGCGGCTCGTGGTTTCTATATTGGGGAAGGCTGCGGCATTTATCGATTGGAGCCAACATAGACCTCGGGTTACACTACAGATTAGTCTGACATAAACAACTAAAAATTCAGGGGGAGGGGGGTGGCAGATCACTCTCTACCCATAATTTTACGTACTGTATCTTCTATAATCAGGTATTAAATATGATTAAAAGCTAACTTCGAATTAAAATCTTTGGTTAGTGTTTTTATACGTCATCATTACATATTCTGACACTGCAGCAAATCATATGAAAAGACGCGTTTTGGAGAGATCTTTAATGCGATGAATGTTAACTTTGCGGTTGCTTAATATTTTTGGTGTTTTCAGTACTAAACGTAAGGCGTTTATTGTGGTTAACCTCCAAAGCTCGAAGTTTACGAGTTCGCATGACGATACTGTAATGTTTTCGTGACGTCACAAGTCTTGTGCTGTGATTGGGTGGCATGAGCAATCCGTGCAACTGCCATATTATTTCGCATGTTTGAGAAGCGAACAGTTCGTATTTATTGTGTATTATGAAAATATGCATTTATATGAAATAGCGCACTAAAGATCTCTCCAAAATACGTCATTTTTAGTACGGTTTGTTGTGCTAAAGTACACAAAATGTGACACTGTAGCGCAACACACTGTATCGGTACCAAAAGTGATTCGTTTCGGAAAATGTCATCACGTTTATGACTGGCTAAACATGACACTACACTTTTTTATCCACTTCACTTAATAGGCTAAGTAGGACTTAATATAAAGAATTACCTCTTATCAATTATGAATGCACTTTTGCTTACCTCAATTCATTTGTTTATAGACGAAGTCAGCTCGTCTCCCCTTCTGCGCAGCAAAGTGGTCTATGACCATTTCATTGAAATTTGGCCGATTCAATAATTCTTTTTCTAGGGAACACATTGCAAGCGCACAAAGTCTGTCCTCATTCATAGTGTTGCGCATGAATGTTTTCACTCGCTTTAACGTCGAGAAGCAGCGTTCTGCCTCGCCGGTCGTCATAGGGAATGTTACTATTATTTGCAGAAGTTTTACACTTTCAGGAAAAGCTTTAGCCAGATTGTTATCGTAAAGACAGTTCAACAAGGTCAAAGCACCTGACGCCTTCATAAAATCTTTTCGGCTGTACAACACGTTCAGCTCATGACGTAGATCAGAAGACTGTAAATTGAACAAATTAACAGCTATTTTAAACTCTTTTTCCGGAGAAATAGTTTGATGTTTTGCAAACAACGATGGATCAAACAGCTGTGCAATCGATAAGTGATCATTGAAACTGAATCGTTCTCTGATCTGAGTTGTGATGAGGTCGCAAACGTTTCGTGCACACACTATTCTTGATTCTGTGAAACGTCCCCGTTTTGCAGTTGGTTCTACCTGTTCCCAGAGATCGTCAGTTTCAAGTGAGGCCCTAACTTGCTGGACAGAATCTGCAAAGTGCGAAACATATTCAACAGTTTTCACTGCATCAATATTCCTCTGCTGCAGTTGATTAAAGAGAATGTCACAGTGAGGCATGACTGTATTAAAACAATTTAACCAGAAGAGGAAATCTTCGTCTTGCAGGAAACCCTTCAGTCCCGTGGCCTTGTTTATTGTCTTGTAATCACTGGCATCATCATCAATAATTCTTTCTAGGCACTCAACAATTTCCTTTTGGTATTTGTACACAGTGGTTACGCTCCGTGATTTAAAATTCCATCTGATGGACTGAGGACAGGTAGGAATACGCTTCTTCACTACTTCGTCAAGAATGGCTGTACGGCTAGAAGACCGTGAAAAAAAGGTGGAAATTCCTTCCAAGTTGCTAAAGAAGATCCGCACTTGTTTATTGCCCGTCACACAACGTTCAACAATTAAATTTAACTGATGGGCGTAACAGTGAATAAAGTGAGCATTCCTGTACACTTCTCTAATTCTAGTTTGAACTCCACTTTTATGGCCACTCATAACAGGAGCACCGTCGTAACACTGAGCTATCAGTTTTTCAGGTGTTTCTTGTACATTCATTTTCTCTAGCTCGCAGAGAACAGCTGCAGTTACATCGTCTGCACTGTGACTTTTTGGGCGTACAAAGGAAATAAATCTTTCATTTATTTGTCCCAGTAGCTCATAGCGAATTATTAGGACCAATTGTGACAAATTTGCACAGTCAGTAGTTTCATCAACTTCTATTGTGAGAAAGTTTGCCTTCGACAGTTCACACTTGATGAGATTAAGGCACACCTCATAAATTGATTCCAGGAGTTCATTTTGAATTGTCTTCGATAGGCCTAAGAAAACACGGTTTTCTGATTTCTCAATGTGCTGCTTCAAGACGCAGTCCAGTTCTGCCATAAGACTGACTAATCCTCGAAAAATTCCTGGGTTTTTGGAATCTTCTGTTTCATCGTGGCCCCTTAAGGCAAGCTCGAATTTGCCGCAAAATTTAATACAGTCTATCAGTTTACCCAGAATATACCGATTTTTTGATACATTTTCATTATATATCTTTATATTACGGCGGTAAGCACTGTCTAATTGGCACATAATGTCCACTTTCCCTAGCATTGAAAACTCAATGAACCCATTTAAATGTTTTTCGCTGGAATTATGTTTTTTCACCTTTGCGTGAAAATTCTTTAAGTCAGCGATACCAGTTTCAGTCCAGGCACTATCAGTACTATTTGTAAGAAGACAGGTGAAACAGAAAAATGCGTTTTTCACTTCACAACCACACAACCACTCAGCTGCATCGTACATTGCTCTATTAAAACTGCGTTTGTATCCTTGCCTAGATTTACACTGTTTCTGTTCTTGATTGATCGTTAGATCGGGTCTGGGTGCACCAAGTTCTTTCACTTTCATCCTGTGGCCGTGTTCCAAGCTTTTACCTATTAAATTGCACACTGAATTCATGTTGCGCTGGTTTCACACTCGCCGTAATTCGCAGATATTCACAAGGAAGTAAAACTCACTAAAATCTTGCAAAATACACTCCGAAATAGAAACCTGCTAATATCACACGGTGTCAACAAAAGCAGTCAGCATCAGCAAGCACGGAAAATAAAGTAACGGGACAAATTTCGCGCGCTTTGTCCTCTAATCACTTATGAAACTCTCGCTAGATGGCAGTACTGTTATGTTACTGTAGTCTAGTGCACTCTGGCGGGATATTTGCAAACTTACTCTAAATGTGGATACAATAGCCAATGGCAGAAACAAAACTACTATGTAAAACATTATCAAAACAAAAATACTAAACGTCGATTAATGACGCATCGAGGCGTAGTAGAGATGTGCAGAGACAGATATTGGATAGCGAAGTTTCGGCCACTCTACATTCCTTTATTACATAGATAGTGGAACGTGAAAAACGTGTGGTGGTTGGTATAACACCCTTAGGCTGCAAGCTCTGAGCCTTCGGATCGCCCATAACGAGCAATGCTATGTAGAAGCCACGCCCCTAAACCGCTAATACACGCAGCTTACGGACTTTCCAAGGCGCAGCCTAAACACTACTAACCGTTCGGAAAACATTCATCGATACAAACAGTTCCAAAAACGTTGAACGTTGTTATTTTAATCGGAATGGGAAATATACGAAATTCGTCCTGATAATTTAAATTATGTAATACGTTCTTGCGAAATTTACTTTAACATATATTTTGGGGCGGCTCCGCCTCAGAGCCTTTAATTACGAGCCGCGCCTGCTCCCAAGTATGGTATATGACAGGAAGTAGCATCTTGGGATATGGTAATACCATGAGATGGCTGTCGGTGAGGTGGCTGACAGTGGTCTCAGGACCCTAGTGGGTGTAGTGCAGCCTCTCAAGAGACTGGTACATGGTGTGGCCTGGCAAAGTGGTTGGTGCATCTGCCCTGCTGTCGGTGCAAAGACAGGATCGAGAGATTTTTATCAGTGTAGTTATGTGCGGTGAGTTACTTTAAAGTCTCTTTTGTGATAATACACCTTGTACAATCCGAAAAAAGCTATCCATTCAACTACTTCTTTTCAATGAATTTCACAAGACTTGCGTCTTCTGAAACAGCAGAGAATGAGATCTCCCCCCTGCACACACCCCCCCCCCCCCCCAAATAAAAAAGAGATCCAACCCCTGTGAATTGAATTTTATAAACGAAAAGTACATCCTTTGCTATGTAATTGTTGCTATTTACTTGAATTTTCTATCGTGAGATCCTTCCTCTCCAGCACAGTTTGTGTCTTTTTCCTATCATTTTCCAGATGGAGGAGGGGAAGGTGAGTGGGGATTGGAGGGGAGGGCTGGGGGATTTACCAGAAGGGGTTTTTATTAATTTGTCAGTTCAATTAATTATTCAATTAATTTGATATCAAAAGTGTGTTTGTATCAACAAGGGGATTTCCCAGAGGGTTCGGTGAAATGGAGGGGGAACAATAGAACGGGGGATGACTTGGAGCAGAGCAATAGGTTAAGAGGGGATTATAAATTTGGTAACCATGCAGATTGGTGTGATACCACAATTCCATCTTGAATAACTTTGGCAACAATGCAGAGTGAGGTGATGCCAGCTTTGCTCTACTACTAGGGCGATGTGTGCTCAAATTCTTTTGCCAGTTTAAATGCTGATATAGATACTGCCTGTCTGCTGTCTGCTGGGAACTGTGTTTACGTCTGTACTCTATAAATCACTGTGATGCTTATGGCATAGGGTACCTCCCATTATATCATTTATTTAGGGTTCATCCTGTTCCATTTGAGTGTGGTGTGTGGTAAGCACTGTTCTGTACACCAAGGTACTTCCCACACTTCACACTCGAATAGAACAGGAGGAACTTCAAATAAGTGCTTTAATTTAATTAATTTTGTAATAATTATATCTAAGGTAGCAATACGCAGTGGGTTGTAGTAAATTCATAGATGCCTCATTTCCAAGCGTCTGTCGCCTCAGGTTTTTAGATTTCCCATGGGTGAGACGAACCTGTAACTGCTCGAGTTATACTTCTTTGTAAAAATTGAAATCCCATTTATACTTATATGGTATAGGTCTTACACACTTGTGCAATATTTTATGAGGAATATAGAAGGGATTTGTTACTAATCTCCTTTTAAGACAGTTTGCATTTTCCCAGTATCTTGTGACTGAGGCTATGAGGTCGTTCCATTCCATTCGTCACAAGTTGTTGCATCCTGGTAGTTGACCGATTCCAATTGTAAATCGTTGATATTTTATTCACAGTACAGTACGTTTTTGTGTTTTGTAAAGTGCACACTTTTACGTTTAAAGCATGTATCGAATGTCTGCACTGCTTGATACTGCCTGTTTTCCATGTAGGAGGTGATTCTGATCGTAGTACCTCTTTATTCTAGTGCTCAAAATATATTTTAAGGTTAAGATACTGGATGACAGTTTTGTGGATCACTTTTGCTAACATTTTTGTAGACATGTGCAGCCTATGCTCTCTTCCGACTACTGGGCACAACGTAAAAAACCGTGGGATATTATGGTTAAAAGAGAGATAACTTAACGAAATGTTTCTATACAATTTGATTGAGCTCCCATTGTGATCTAGAACTTTGTTTTTTTTTTTAGATTTCAGCTGTTTCTCAACACCACTGCCACTAACATCTGTGTCTGTCACCTTTGCAGTAGTAAGACAGTCATTGTGAATTTTTCTTTGTAAAGGGAGATTTGAAAACAGTGATCAGCATTTCTGTTTTATCTTTGCTACCTAACATTTCAGTTTCTGTATCATCCATGAGTGTCTGGGCACTAACATACTTTATATATGACCAGAGTATCTTTGGGGTTTATAAAAGATCATTTGATAACATTGTCTTACATTTGATGTCAACGTTTCAAGCATGGTCCTATAGACAGTCAAATGCATTACTTTAGCGTCTGACTATCTATAGTTCTATTTATTATTTAAGACCTGTTGTACTGTACTCGCTGTTTACTTATTGAAATTGCGTATCATTATAGATACCTCCCATGACGAAATATTCTATTAGGTACATATGTACCTGATGCTTGGCCAAATTTTCTTATAAACTTCATCCATGGTTCCTCTACATTCTACTGCCCTGAGCATGACACAAGGGCTGTTCAGTAAATAATGATTTTTTTTTACAAAATACCTTTATTCATTCATTTTGGTGGTCCTTCAACAAATAGGCTCCTCTGGATGTGATGGACTTGGCCTAATCTTTCGGTGAGTCTGACTGATATGCTGGAAATGTGTTTTGAAAAATCCTTCAAAATCGCCTCCACTCACTTCGCAACTGCTTCTGATTATGGAGAATGCCTCTCTTAAAGATGGTAGTTCAAGGTAAGAAATAGAAAAAAAAGTGACAAGGGGCTATATCCGGACTATAGGAAGGATGACAGATGCATTTCATATTGATTTTTTCAAGATCTTCAGTTATAACATGTGTAATATGCAGCCGTGCATTATCTTAGTGCAGCATCCAACCTGTTTCATGGACATTCTAACGGTTCTATTTTAATATTCTATATAGATTATATGCGTTTTGATACTACGTAAAATAAGAGGTTAGCATTAATTATTTTCTTTACGTAGGTGAGACCGTTAGAAGCAGAATACCTTATAGGAGGCCAAAATAAATGTTTGTTTTCAATTTAAATGAGCGCTAGGCTCCCTACAAGATCATCATAACTGGTTGTCACTTAAATACAGTCAAGGCTAAAGTTCACAGATCTATGACAAATGATGTCTCTGAAAGTATTTGAACTCTTGCAAAATTAACTCATGGCCCCATTCAGATTTAAATTAAATAACGTTTTAAAATGATTTTATCACTTCTGCTCTTGTGGAAAGCTGTAAGAAAAGTTAATATCAAGTCCGCTGGCAATTGTTGCCAGTCAGTGATCACTGTTTTCATCTTCTTCATAGCTAAAAAATACTAATTATTCTCTTTTCAATTAAAACATTGCGATTAGTGGCTGGCATGTTCTTGAAATAATACAATGAACTCACTTTTACACATATACTGTATTTCCACCTATAACCTGATACACACCTTTTTTATCACCTAGTCGAAAGAACAAAGGGAACATCTGCTACTGTTCAATGCTACACACAGTCTCTATCTAACAATAGTAACATGAGAATCAGAAACAGCAGAAGAGAGAGTAAAACTTACTTTTCCATCTTCTATAGGAGAGCAGTAACTTATCTTTTCCAGCTTCTATAGTTGTACAAAGCTATGAATGTTTTATTTCACACAATTCTTTACTGCGATATTGTTTATCATCTTTATTGTCTTTCCCTATCATACTACCGACGTTATACGTTCTGTAAATAATTTTATATACTTTCACAATTAACCTTCAGTCTGATATGTTTGGTCTTATTCAATATTTATATACACACTTCACACGCATTATTCTTAAACATCGCAAAAGGGATACTACATGGCCCCCTGGTCTACAAGGAATATACTTTTCCAATGTCTGGGCCTTGTAGACCACAAGTGTCACTCTAAGATCGTTGGGTTATAATTCTTATTCACCTTCATTACAGTGTATGTATTTAGTTCAGTTAGCTTGATATATTTTGTTTTTAAAAGCTGGAGACTGATAATTAAGCTCCTCCATTTGAATGCGATCCGCAGGGAAACCCCAAAAAATCCTCAGCGGAACTAGCAATTTATATCATCTACATTGATTGATACAGATTGATTTTAACGCTATCACAACATCGATACAGATACAAGATACATAATATTTCACTGAAACAAAAAGCAGCTACATAAATATTACATAATGGTGTTCATTTCTTTTATTGTGCTGTGTTAGGTCGTAATTCTGTCATGATATTAAATGATCTGATTGGCGGCGACTTCCTCGTTCTGCGTCTGTGTTGATGACGTCATCTTACGCCACCCCTACGTCTCATGCCTGTTGCTATGGATTGTCGGCTGGAAACTGATGTCTTCTTGCTTTAACGCCTGGCTGGAACCGGCATTCAGCAGTCGAAGGCGAGACCGTCGTTGTTCTATCAGCCTGGTGCGTCAGCATTATGGTGGGATTGTGCACCGTCCACTCCCGTCCTCCGCATGGCACATAATGGTGTCTTGTACAGTTCATAGAACAAATGTACATATGTTATAGTTGATTGATTGCTACCTGATGTTGAAGCTGTGGCTAGGAACGGATTAATAGGTAATATTGCTTTGTCAAGTCACAGGCTCTGTCACTGGTCAATTTCTTTCTACTTGCATGAAACGTGGTGTTAAAGATGGCAGTAGATTGTATGCCTAATTATACACTCACATATCTGATGCAATCAGTTCACAATAAAAATTAATGTTTCATATTTGCTTTATTGGATGCATTTATACTGTATTGCCGTTACTCAAACGTCCCACTACACTGTTCGTAACATCGTATTGTTGGCGCAACAAAGTAGCGTCCAAACCAAAGATATTGTATTCACCTGTTCCAACCCACACTTATTACGATTTTTGTGTCTCACCCCACTGCATATACACATTTTTTGCCATTGTTCCGACATCGTACTACTAACACTACACTCCACATGTGGGTTTACCATCCATTTTCATCACAATTACAGTTTACAATGTTCACACTTCACTTGCTGATACGAAAACATCTTTTACAGTTCTTGTTAGTACTTCCTGCAGTATGACTTTGCCAACAGTGCATTATATGATCTTGGTCTGATCATTCATATAGCAACACAAATGTCCATGTACATATATAAACATAATACAAGGAAGTGAAAGGGTATTATGCACTTCATGCCAAATTTTTCTTTTCACATGTTTGATACATTAGACTTGCAACTGACTCTGGCCTGTCTTTGCAATATTTTCATGTTTATAGCCAACGAATTCATTTGCAGTATTCATTTATATTTTGATCAGGACCACTACGCATGTTCTTGCTTCATAAAGGAGTAGCGAAAATGTGCATCCTATATTAACATTAAAATTTTATCTCAAAAGCTCCAAATTTGAGCAACATCATGCACGTAAATGGCATGTTTTGAAAACTATACCTAATTCTCTGTCTCAAAGTACAGCGTCATAGATGCCACATGGTGTTTGCTTATAAGAAGCTAAAATACACATCTTTGTATTTTCATATATTTTTACGTGACACACTGAAGTATTCAAGATAATCATCAATAAAATATTCACAATGAATCGCACAAAATTTTATACATACTAAGTCTATTATTGAGTAACTGACATAATCCAAAATCATGATTAAATAAAAGCTTAGTAGTGGACTTAAGGTATCTTATCTTTTCCACACTTTCCTACGTTTTCAAATGTTTCAAGACTTTAGTATTAATTTCAACATGAATGACCACATTATTTAACAACCACAAAATGATAAATAGTTCTTTATAACTACATTAAAATACCTATTAAAACTTCTCCATAATTTACATACTGAACATGTAACACATGAAATTTCTTATGCTACAGTACAATGTCTTATGAAGTGAATCTCTTTAAATCTTTGTAAGGGTATAATCCTTTTATTTTTCCATTATTTATATCCGCTACAGGGTAGCTGCAATTTGTTTTGGGTGAGCAAATTGTGCAGAGGAAGCATGCATCATGCATCTAGAATGAGTCTAATCTTTCCTCCTGGCTTAGCTACAGTTACTAGAGGACTGCTGTATGGTGATAGGGACAGTTCTGTTATTCCCCATTGCACCATCTTTTGGATTTCTTTATTCACCGCTTCTTTCTTGGTCCACAGAACAGAGTATGAAGCATGACAGTAAGTTTCGCGGGGTACCACCTCTGTGTTGTACACATACCTTCTCATAATTCCCGATTTTTCTGAGAATTCATCTCGGTAACGTGTTAACTACTGAATGAGATGTTGCCGCTGAGATATTGTTAAAAAATCTGACTCTCGCACTTTGCTGTCAATAAATTTTGTCCAGCTAAGTGTCTCATCTTGAACTGTGTCTGAGTTATATTCTTCTTGCCTCTTTACGTCACTGTGTATTTGTAGTGTCTACAGCCGCCCGCATTTAATTTGTATGCTTCGGCAGTATTTACCTTGTACATTTTCTTTTCGTACTAAATCCAGTACAAACCATTTGTTTTCATTCAACATGCTAATCTTTCCACTTGAGAGGTCAATTTGAGCCTTTCTCTCGCTAAGAAAGTCGCAGCCCAGGATGCAGGCAACTCGTAATCCTTTTACCACTAGAAAAGCACACTTTATGGATTCTTTTCCAAAGCATAATTCCACCAACACATGGTTTTGAATGTTCTGTGTCTGTACGCTAATGGCTCCAGTAACACGACAGTTTTGTACTGGGTATAAAGGCAATTTCCGGTTATGACTTAAAGTTTAAAAAGATCATAGCTCAGTACATTAAGCCTAGTTTACACGACGACATTGAGTTGCGCCACTCGTTGCGTGGAATGAGTTGCACCCAAATGGTTTCATATCTGACTGTCGACAAGGTGAAACCAGTATACACTTGAGTTTCGTCGTTTTGTAGGTTCCTGAGTCATGTCTGAAATGAAAGTTTTGGCAGCTGCATGTTGCACGTGTTGTGATGGAGTTAAAGCTTGCTGTGTGGAATCGCTGCATAAGAAAAAAATAAGAAACGTGTCTTGATTCGTGACTGTATGAAGAAAAGGTGTCAGCTTGGTTGCTCAGCATTCTTGCTGAAATAATTTGTAACGGAAGACTCAAGAAGTTCTTTTAATTATCTTAGAATGTCACCAGAACAGTTCAAGTTTCTTCTAAACAGAGTTAGTTTTGCGATAAGGAATAAAGGTACTGTAATGCATAAAGCACTTCGCCAGAACTGAAATTATATATCACACTGTGTGCATTAGAATAGAGAACACTCGACATGCTATAAGATGCGGATTTAGTTGGTGACAACACTTTTTCATTAACACCAAAAATTATTAACATTAACAATAACAATTATTAACATTAACAGCAGTAATTATTCGAACATGCCGCATTAAGAAGAGGATGATTTGCAAACTACTCTCTGGAAGATCAGTACAGTGGCAATATTTCAAAATTCAAACATGTGTGAATGAGGAGCATTGCTGTGGCGTTTTAAATAGATGAATATTGAATAAAGAATGCAGCTCCTTGATCTGAGTATCCTTCCCCTCTCAACAATATCCCTTAAAGAAAAGAGTCGGCCAGCTTGAACGATGGGATTTTAGCCTTGTAGACGAGAGCATTTCCACAGCTAGAATTACATTTGCTTGTATTTTTCTTAATTCAGTTGTATATCTGCTTCTAATTCAATAAATTTTGCCCTGTCGCACAGATAATGTCAAACTGTGTGTGTTCTGATCGCACGTGAAGGTCGCAGGAGCAGCAATATATTGCTTATTTTTGTAATCAGCATCACTGAAATCCCACAAACACCTATGCAGAGCATAGATATACGAAAAGCGAACATTATTCTCCGTTCCTCACTGCATATTTCAGTTTGTCTTCACTCTACGAACACACATAACATCAAAAACTCATGCAACTAGTGTCGCCAAAATTGGAAGACTCCGAAAGTGTTTAGTTTCACCGACGAGTTGCACAAACGCGCACGGCGCAAGCGCGGTGACCGGTAGCGCAGTTGCGTGCAACCTAGTGTCGTCGTGTAAACTAGGTTTAAGCTGTAGCTCCGGTGTGTGCATATACTTCTATGGGAATGTTATTTATTCATACTTTTAATATGGTTGCACTATCTCTACCTTCTCGTTATCACAGCTATGCGGTTCTGTTAATAAATCATGTTGCATGGTATCGCCTTCTTGATATCTCAGCAGACTGATATTGTTTTGTAAATGCTTCTGAGATGTGCCCCTGCTCCGTTCGTCGACGGACAATTGGGAGCTTATTGCGGTCGATTCTCTTTTGACGGTCACGAAATGTTGCTTGCCTCACCTGTCATTTCGACGAGCCTCGCCCCACTATTACTATCCGCCCAAGGCTGTGGTATTACATTTGCGTTTGGCATCCGATTCCGATTGTCACCGTGATAATTGTTAGGGTTCACTGTCGATGTTGGCAGCATTGAACTTTGCATCCACTGTACCGGATAGTTGTGATTATTCGGACTACTGTTTTGATTAGCCCATTGCCCTTTATTCGTCCTATGCTTGTTATTCTGGTTACCGTTATTGTTGTTATATCACAGTCTAACATAACAGTCGCGACACACTGCTGTAAAAGCTATTACCGTTAGACAGATGGAGCGACACTAGCGCTCCAAGCGGCGATTAAGGTGAACATCAGACGTGTCGTAAGCATAATGTTTGTTTTGCATCCATTTCCTACGTAACTTACGAAATATTTGAGTTATTTTCTTGCCTCCAAGGGTTTGTGTAGAATCAGATGGCATATATATTTCTAAAAATGATTGTAAAATAGGCACAATTATGGACAAAAACCATGAATCGAGTGGCAAGTTACAACACATTCGTGAAGAAACGCTTGTGACGTTGGATAGAATTGCAGCCTTCCACGATGATATCAAAAGAATATAAACACACAGATTCACACATAAGAAGCCCAGACATATACCTCTACATGCAAATGCGATCGACAGTTCATTTATCGTTCTGTAGGCCTACTGTGTTTGTCACTGTCGCCTGTTGCCACAAGTACTACCTTCATCTTTATATTATTCTAAGTGGTGCAAGCAACTGCCAAATATGTTGAAAATATTATAATGAGCTCATTACATTACATTTCACGCAAAACCAAATATTTGAATAATTTTCAATCTGTCAGTGAACAAGGTGCTAACAAAATAATGTCATCACACGAAGGAAGCAATGAAAATTACGTGGCTAACAACAGAAGTGAATGAAATACATACCAAACATTACGCTTTTGTAAGACACGAATAACTGCACTTAATCTAACCAATTCATCGTCAAAGCAGGTCTGTGTTGACGATTCACACGAATCTGGCACTGATACATGGAGAGTTGAACCGGCTGCTTCTGTTTCATAGGACTGTTTTACAGCTTTAGATGGATTGTCGAATCTTCGTGGCAGTTTCCTCTTCATCGTCAGTAGAGGTGGCTTATTTGGGATGTCAATAGGAGTGGGAAATGCATTCCACACGAGTTTATTATTGTCTGCGTTCATGAACTGGTTTTCTTCGAAATGTAGCGAACAAAACTTAATATCAATATACAGGTAAATTGGGTCTTCTAATAAGGTCTTCTCGTCTGCTAGCCATTTTCTGCTCCTAAAATTAAACATTAATCATTAATACACATGCAGTTTGCAGGTGAATCCTGACGATACAGTTTCGTAACATGATGGTATATACATCTCAGGATCCTTAGAAAACCTAAAAAAGGGCACTATGGTATCTTCTTCCTGTTTTTGCTGCAATTTATTGCACTACAAACGCTCCCGCTTGTAAAAACCATTGTAGAAATCAAAATAAACAACCACTATTCGCTTTCACGATCGCGCCGAATTCACAGTTTAAGTTACTGGCCGCTTGGGGCACTGCTGGCGCGGTAGGCAACAATATTGAGGCGAAGCGTCGCGACTATTACGTTCGACTGTGGTTATATCCTGGATGGTATCGATCTTCACATCGACGTTTTTTGTTATACGGCATCTGCCCATTTCCATTTATCCTATTCTGTTCGTCATCTGATTCTCCTTTACTATTGTTGTTGTTCCCCAAGTTGGGATTATTATTCCGGTTCTCATATTTTCTCGGCGAAAAGTTCCCGTTTTCCCGGTCGTGATTCGTCCTGCATTCCTCTTATGATAAGTCTATCTCATCTAACACCGATAAATATCTTTCCAGATCATCTTCTGCAACATTAATTAATTTATCACGAATGTGATCTGGTAAGCGCAGTTTTAGAATACGTATCACATCCCGTGCCGATATGGGTTCACCCCAATATCTTGTTTCATTAATATATTTTCAAAGTATTTTCGCAGGGTACCTTGTTTTGAATTGTACACCTGTGGAGTATATACTTCCATCCTAGGGCGTTCTTGTATTGCCTTTGACCAATATCGGTCAAAGAATGCCTTTTCAAATTGTACGACGCTCTGACAGTTATCTATAATTTCATTTGCTCACAGGGCAGCGTCACTCTGGATATGCGCCATACTCAATTGATTCTTTTGTCGTTCGTTCCACGCACTTGGTAAAACATTTCTAAATCCCTTTATAAATATCACGGGGAGCACCGATATCTTTTCAGCGTTGTAAGTTTGAAACAAACGGTGTTTGATTAGACTTTCGTCAATACTGTTACTTAATGTAGAAGAAGTTGACCCCATATGATTATGTACTGGCATACTCCTCTGTACATTTATGTCTAGTCTATCAGAGTTTACTATGAACTGATAAGAACCAAATTCACTGTTTGGATTTTCGTACGTATTTCGGCTTATTGTATCTCCGTTGTCATATTTATGCGTCTGCGAACGCGCGCCCTCTGGTTTGGAAATACGTTGAGTGACCTCTTGTTGCCACAGTGGCATTGGAGATTTGTAGCTCGCTTCTGTTTTTTCACCTGCGATTTGACACGCTTCGACTGCACGACTTCACTCTGTTTACAGACAGCTGCGTCGTTAGTTACTTCCTGCAAAGCAGTCTTTACTTTATTCTCTATTTGTTCCGGGATCTGACTTTCCTTCTCCGTTAGCCAATCTTGGAATTCCTGTTCTACTTTCTTAGCTTGTTCAGATAAATGTTGGTCAATAGTTTCCTTTTGCACTACTTCAAGGTTTTCCATATGGTTTGTAAGTTGTTCGACCTCGTCTTTTATAATGGTATGAGCCGTTTGCAACATTTGCACATCTTGTGCTATGTTTCTAACTACTCGTATGTTCGGCAATTCATTGTATGCTCGTTTTATTTCATTTATCTCCGACTGTACTTTTTCAAACTGGTCATTTGTACACTCTTTTAAGGCTTTGTCTCTTTCTTTCATTTCTTCTTCCCGTAACCTGTCCCTTTCCTTCATTTCTTCTTCCTGTAACCTGCCCCTTTCTTTCATTTCTTCTTCCCTTAACCTCTCCTTTTCTTCCAACTTCCTAAGAAATTCCGCAAACGAGTCGGGTATTGGCGAACATACAGGCGTCATCGTCAATATATTCATTGTAATACTGCTGCTTTCTCTAGTAGCGGCTACCTGCTCTGTTACTTCTGTGTGCTGACTAGATCTTGGTGATTCACTTGAAAATAGTTTATCCACGTTATCACTCCTAGGATTACTAGTTACATCTACCATCTCTGTATCCTGATCCATATCACTTTACAACTGAGCATTGTCCTGCATATCTATATCCTGATTCTGATGTGACTCCATAACTCATCCAACTTTACCCATACTAACAAGCAATTCACTTTCAATGGATAAAGCTTCACAGTATAACTACTTACTATCAATACTAGTTCTAATCTACTGTGGCAGACTATGCCCTCAACAAAATGATTAATATCTCTCAACTCACAGTACTATCACTTGCTTACAATTACTTTCACACATACCCACTATGCCCTTTTCCACTACGCACCGTGTACCATCTACTCTCCTGTACCTTGATGATACCAAGCCTATGCAGCACGAATTGGTGCTTAGTGGTCCTTAGCTTTTCCCTTTTCCTTTTGTACGTATTTCTCTGTGCTCTCAGGGTCTATTAAGGTTCTTCTCTGGTAGACACGTTCGTAACGTTTATACATGCAATACAATTTGTCTTGTATTAATATACATTTACACTTAAGTCATATACATAGGTATACATAATTACTATTATCTTATCGAGCCCCAATGTTACTGGGCAGCATTTCTAACGGTTCTCTTTTAATATTCTATATTGGTTTTATGCTTTTTGATACTATGTAATATAAGAGGCTAGCATTAATTATTTTCTTTGCATAGGTGGGATCGTTAGAAGCAGAGTATCTTATAGGAGGCCAAAATAAATGTCTCCCCACAAGTTCATCATAACGGGTTTCCATCTAAATACAGTTAAGGTCAAAGTTCACAGATCTATAACAAACGGTATCTCTGAAAGTATTTGAACTCTGGCAAAATTAACTCATGGAACTATTCAGATATAAATTAAATAATGTTTTAAAACGATTTTATCACTTCTGCTCTTGTGGAAACCTGTAAGAAAAGTTAATATTAAGTCCATCGCGTAATGGCGGCCAATTGTTGCCAGTCAGTGATCACTGCTTTTGTCTTCTTCTTCAGAGTTGAAAAATACTAATTAATCTCTTTTTTTCTATTAAAACATTGCGATTATTGGCTGGCATGTTCTCGAAATAATACAATGAACTCACTTTTACACATATATTTCCACCAATAACCTGATACACACCTTTTTACCATCTAGTCAAAAGAACAAAAGGAACATCTGCTAGCGTTCAACACTTCACACTGTCTCTATCTAACAATAGCAACATGAGAATCAGAAACAGCAGAAGAGAGAGTAATTAATTATCTTTTCCATCTTCTATACAAAGATATAAATATTTTATTTCACCATATTCGTTACTGTAATATTGTTTATCATCGTCATTGTCTTTCCCTATCGTAGTATCGACGTTACATTTTTTTAAAATAATTATAGATTTTTCACAATTGACCTTCAGTCTGGTCTGTTTGGTCTTATTCAATATTTTTATACACACGCATTATTCTTAAACATCGCAAAAGGTACACTACAACATGCGGACTTTCGCACCTGATATGTATTTGCAAAGATTTTAGGATAGCCATGCAGTACTGTCCAATTCTAGCTGTATGTGCAACACTCTGATAAAGCATTCTATGGATACCAAAAAATGAGATGACGACAACTTTCCTAGCAGAATCAACTCATTTTGCTTTTTAATGAGTTGGTGATGAAGGAGTTCTCCACACAGATATTTGCTATTTGCTCTCAGGATCAGAATGATGTATCCAAATTTCAACAGCAGTGATTACCTCTAAAACAAATTCTTGATCTTCCTTTAACATCAACTTCATATGCATGCGGATGTACTTTCATTTGTGAATCAGCAATCTTGGAACCTACTACACACAAACATGTCTCAACTATAAATTTTCTGTCACTAGCATGTGGGTGGCTCCTGATGAAATTTTCAGTATTTCAGACAATTTTCGTAAGGTCCATGCTCTCTTGGAATGACAGCAGCAGTATTGATGTTTCCTTTCATAAGAGCAGTAATAGTAGTGCTGGGTTCACCTTCATATGAAATTGATTGTCTCACCTCTTTAAACAATTTAAACTACTTTCAAACTGTGCTTTAGGAAAGAGCAGATTCTCCAGAGGCTTTCTGTAATATTGCATAGACCTCAGCTGAAGATTTGTTGATATGCAAGCAGAATTTAAAAGCCACATATTGTCCAAAACGCGTCACCTCCATTGTTGCAGTAGGCAATACTGACTATGTCTCAGCTTGCCCACCTCTCACAGGTGGGAAACAGGACTGTCAACAATGAAATTAGTGCGGCGTGTTTGTTGTGCATTAAGCAAACAGAATGTCATAAGATTAAATTCCAGTGCAAGGTATTATGACTGTAAGAAGAAAAAGATCATTCTTTATTTAACGGCCCTCATATAATAAGTTCATCCTTCAGACAGGGCGTTATAGCCTATTTATGTTCTATACTACACACATAAATCTTTCTACTAATTGCAGTTGTCTGCAGTACTTTGGTAATAATTGTTACTACAAGTGCCTTATGATTACTGATACTGGATTCGATGTGCACATCCTCAAAGGAGTCATGTCTGTTTGTTGTCATTAGGTCCAACTCCGATCATGAGTGGGTTTCTGAACTATCACTTCTAAGTGGTTTTCAGTGAAGGCATTTATTATTGTTTCACAGGATGTATTTCCTTGACTACCACTTACAAAAGTATTACTGTCCCAGTCGATTGTTGGATGACTAAAGACTCCTTCAGTGATGACAATATGTTTGTATAACACACCTACTACTTAGCTGAATGTTTTTTTTCTGAAGTTTTCGGTCACGTCTGTGAGTGAGTCTGATGATCAGCTGCAGCGACTCTAGATACTTGCTCTTGCCACAACAGTTTCACATATAACTTTACTTTCTGTCTCGCTGGATTTCAGTTTCTTGTTCATTGCGACAAGTACTGCACCTTCATTTCACATTTAACTGTCTTGTCGATATAGGTCTACACTGAGATTTACACAAAAAATCTCATCGCTATCTGTTCATTATATAGGAACCCACAGTGGATGACTTCTACAGTGGCAGGATTGAGTTGAGGCAGGGGTCAGTATTCAGAATGCTGACTGATGGTTGCTCAGAGACATATCATGATTAGTCAACCATTTTATTGAAGAAGAAACTACAACACTTGTAATGGCACTCTGTGGTGTAAATATCCTACAGAGTATTTGCTGAAAGCAGTGAGTAGGTCGGCACTGATACAGCAGGCGGCTGTGGCCTGCTGTGATGCCTGTGGTTCAGCAGGAACACCGATGAGTGGAGTATGCAGTAGAGTGTGTGCCATTTTGGCACAACTCTGTAGCCCAGGGCAGGACGCACAACAAGGTACAGTGTCCATCCATGGTCCTTGTAGAAGAAGACAGCCCTCAACTGCAGAACCCACCATTAGTTGGGGGGGAATGGCTACAGTATGCCCACACTAGTGTTGATGCTTGCAGAAGGCAATTGCATTAGGCTGGCTGCATCTGGAGTGAGTATGTTGGTGTCCCACTGGCTGGAAAGTGCTGAGTCCACAGTATCAGACTAAATGCCAGCAGTAGGTCAGCAGTCAGTGAAGGCCAAATCTTGTGGTGACTGTTTGTAGAAACATACCGCCTCATAGTTCGGCATCGACCTCTTCTCATAGATGGTGACTCGCAGAATGTTATACCTTTGACTACAATGATGAGTGTTTATACTGGCTCGGTGTACACATGTTTTCCAAAGCACTGCTTTCAACCATATAGGCCATAACAAGCCCATGGTTTAGATGTGTACTAACTGGCCACTAATGCTACAGTAGTTCTACCGTTCTGCTTTGTCATCGTTATTGAAGTGCCAGTCTCTTACCTGACATGCAATGTGGTAACTGGCTGGTGGCCTTGCTACAACTGACGTAATGGTGTTTGGTCATTCTAAGCACACCTTTTACAACATCTGTGTCAGCGTTGCTATTTTATTCAGTTGCGTTACACCTGCACTCTCTGGTAGATTTGGTTTTCGGATTTTAGCGCATAGTCATTCTTCAAGGGCTCAGCATACATCCTCAAGCTGATAAAAATACAGCACATTTTCCTCAAGAATAGTCGGTTTAAACCACAAAGTCCACTGACTTGTATTAGCCTACTGGCTTTTACGTTTTCCCATGAACAATAACTCCTTTAAATGACAACTTACAAACTAAGAGAATAATGTTTCCAGATTGTGCACTCCCAGTTATCATTTCTTAAGAAGCTTAACAATACACTGATTCTCTCAGAAAACTCGTTATGCCTATCAGAACTGAATGTCTACTTAATTTACTAAACTGGCCCTTTACATAACAAATTACAAATAACACTGGGAATTCTTTCCCTCTCAACAAATTTTTTAACAATTTCTTTTTCATTGCAAATGGTCCTACTTAGTTGTGTCTTATGCTCAACAGATAGTCCAGCCCACTGGTAGTTGGTGTATCTGAGAGTCGCATGTGTGTGTGGCTCTCAATCTAATACAGAAAAAGGCTGCAGAGAATCAAATCTATCATGGTGCTGGAATTTGTGATGTTCATGGTCATGACCATTTGACATTCGTTATTCAAGTATTGCTGCACATCGTGAAGCCTCCATTCCACAGAAATACATCCCTACTCCATTGCTATGGGTTGGCTCAGAGAGAGAATGAGGTCGGGCTCTAGAGTAGCGTTGAAATAGAGTAGGTTTCGTGTTGGGAACACCTCTGGCGGTTTGCCTGGCCAGTACAACAGTGTCTGAGTTATGTTCATTGCGGCAATCCCAGTAACAGTAGCTGGGAAGTGGAATGTAGGCCCCATTATGTCACAAGATGTCCTGTTAATAAGCAAACCACGGCTATGTAGTTCCAGTCGCATCATACATGTAAGTCTCCTCTGCTCATAGAAGTTGCGTACCATTACTATGGCGTCATATGTGGAGTAAATCCAATATAGCCCTGTTTGTTGAAAATATGGCCTTATTCCCACCAGTCACTGGCGGACGTTAAGGCTCCCATATAATGTGTGGAAAATGTCCTCTGTCTCGTCTAAAACTAATTGAATGTGTCTGTGGTAGTCTGGGTCACTGGGGTTGGACGTATTGCAGTCTGTTCTCTTTGATGTTTATGAAGTTCTCTTGTTGACATTGAAGCGTGTCTTCCCCCATCCTCAGAGATCAGCTCTACCTCCCTAGTCTTTATTTGCACATACATCCAAAATGGGTCAAATGGCTCTGAGCACTATGGAACTTAACATCTGAGGTCATCGGTCCCCAAGAACTTAGAACTACTTAAACCTAACTAACCTAAGGACATCACACACATCCATACCCAGGGCAGGATTCGAACCTGCGACCATAGTGGTCACGTGGTTCCAGACTGAAGCGCCTAGAATTACTCGGTCATATCAGCTGGCACACACATGCACCTCTTCCCACTTCACTTGGTAGGGGTAGATGACGAAACATTTATACATTGTAAGTAGGCTGTTTAGGTTTTTATGTTGATAACGCCACATAGAGCTCTGTATGAAAATCAGTGACTGTGCTGTGTGCAGTCTGTGGCTGGTTGGACTCATTGATGGAATATTCGCTTGTGTACTGTTGGGCTGTTGGATGTGAACAGCACAAAGCGCTGTGCAGTTGGAGGTGAGCCGCCAGCAGTGGTAGATGTGGAGAGAGAGATGCCAGAGTTTTGAGTGGACAATCTGGAGGTGTGTCCATCAGAAAAAGGAAATTTGTTTAATTGGATGTCACAAAATTGTGTATATATATATATATATATATATATATATATATATATATATATATATATATATACACACCCCTGGAAATTAAAATAAGAACACCGTGAATTCATTGTCCCAGGAAGGGGAAACTTTATTGACACATTCCTGGGGTCAGATACATCACATGATCACACTGACAGAACCACAGGCACATAGACACAGGCAACAGAGCATGCACAATGTCGGCACTAGTACAGTGTATATCCACCTTTCGCAGCAATGCAGGCTGCTATTCTCCCATGGAAACCATCGTAGAGATGCTGGATGTAGTCCTGTGGAACGGCTTGCCATGCCATTTCCACCTGGCGCCTCAGTTGGACCAGCGTTCGTGCTGGACGTGCAGACCGCGTGAGACGACGCTTCATCCAGTCCCAAACATGCTCAATGGGGGACAGATCCGGAGATCTTGCTGGCCAGGGTAGTTGACTTACACCTTCTAGAGCACGTTGGGTGGCACGGGATACATGCGGACGTGCATTGTCCTGTTGGAACAGCAAGTTCCCTTGTCGGTCTAGGAATGGTAGAACGATGGGTTCGATGACGGTTTGGATGTACCGTGCACTATTCAGTGTCCCCTCGACGATCACCAGTGGTGTACAGCCAGTGTAGGAGATCGCTCCCCACACCATGATGCCGGGTGTTGGCCCTGTGTGCCTCGGTCGTATGCAGTCCTGATTGTGGCGCTCACCTGCACGGCGCCAAACACGCTTACGACCATCATTGGCACCAAGGCAAAAGCGACTCTCATCGCTGAAGACGACACGTCTCCATTCGTCCCTCCATTCACGCCTGTCGCGACACCACTGGAGGCGGGCTGCACGATGTTGGGGCGTGAGCGGAAGACGGCCTAACGGTGTGCGGGACCGTAGCCCAGCTTCATGGAGACGGTTGCGAATGGTCCTCGCCGATACCCCAGGAGCAACAGTGTCCCTAATTTGCTGGGAAGTGGCAGTGCGGTCCCCTACGGCACTGCGTAGGATCCTACGGTCTTGGCGTGCATCCGTGCGTCGCTGCGGTCCGGTCCCAGGTCGACGAGCACGTGCACCTTCCGCCGACCACTGGCGACAACATCGATGTACTGTGGAGACCTCACGCCCCACGTGTTGAGCAATTCGGCGGTACGTCCACCCGGCCTCCCGCATGCCCACTATACGCCCTCGCTCAAAGTCCGTCAACTGAACATACGGTTCACGTCCACGCTGTCGCGGCATGCTACCAGTGTTAAAGACTGCGATGGAGCTCCGTATGCCACGGCAAACTGGCTGACACTGACGGCGGCGGTGCACAAATGCTGCGCAGCTAGCGCCATTCGACGGCCAACACCGCGGTTCCTGGTGTGTCCGCTGTGCCGTGCGTGTGATCATTGCTTGTACAGCCCTCTCGCAGTGTCCGGAGCAAGTATGGTGGGTCTGACACAACGGTGTCAATGTGTTCTTTTTTCCATTTCCAGGAGTATATATATATATATATATATATATATATATATATATATATATATATATATATATATATATATAATGACTTTTGAATGCTATTAAGGTAAGTACATTGTTTGTTGTCTATCGAAATCTTTCATTTGCTAACTATGCCTATCAGTAGTTAGTGCCTTCAGTAGATGAAATCTTTTATTTAGCTGGCAGTATTGGCGCTCGCTGTATTGCAGTAATTCGAGTAACAAAGAATTTTGTGAGGTAAGTGATTCATGAAAGGTAAAGGTTATTGTTAGTCAGGGCCATTCTTTTGTAGGGATTATTGAAAGTCAGATTGCGTTGCGCTGAAATATTGTGTGTCAGTTTAGTTATGATCAGAATAAGTAAAGATAAAACTGAGTACGCTGAGGTCTGCTTAGTTGTTTGTAGATCAAATAACGTAAGAGGTTTACAGTGCAGTAATTCATAAGTTTCTTTAAGGGGACGTTTCATATGTCGACTCTTAGCCAAGGATACCTCACTGGAATCTTCTGATTTTTTCTTGTAGTTTGTGTAATTAGTGTAGTTATTGTGTATTGCTAGCGCTTAATTGTACAGAGGGTCTCCTTTGTAGTTGTAGTTTTTCATTGTTGTACTGTAAAACAGTTGTGGTATGTATGTAGATTTGCACCAAATATTTCACAGCTGTGCTTGCAATTAATTAGATATTATTTTCAGTGCTATATTAATGTGTTTTGTTATTTTATTCTTCAAATTGTGCTTTTCTGTGTTATCGTGTGAAATATTGTGCCAATTATGGCGTGTGAAAAACGTAATACTAGGCTCCAAAGTAAACTGAGAAATGACAGTGAAGACGAGAGTAGTTTGTTAGCGCCACCATGTAATCAATTTACTAATGCTCGACATAGTAATTTGGTAATTGTTGATAGGGAAATGGACCAGGCAATAAATAATGGTGTTGACAGTGAAACAGCTAGTGAACAGGGTAGTATTGTCGATAGATCGGTCGGCAACAGCTCGCCCCAGGAATCCGCAATGACACATCACACTCTTGCAAATACTGTAGAATCAGGTTTTGCGTCATTACCCGTTTCCCAATCAAGTCAAACACATTTCCTGCTTTTCAAAATGCGAATGTTGCCGGAGCAAATGCACTGCCGAAAAGCACAGAGGAACATGTTTCAGACACCAGTGCATTGTTATTACAATTAATGCAAAAAATGGGACAATAGCTTCAAAAGTTAGACACAATGGAACAAAATCAGAGACAAACACAGCAAAAGCTTCAAAAGTAAAACAAAACGCTTGAAGAAACACGCGAAGATTTAACTGCTGAGTTACTTAACATCTAATCTAAATGTCAAAAAGTCTGTAACGACGTAAAAACACAAATTTGTGAGCATTTTCAACCTATTTCTTCGCGGCGTGAAAATGCATTACAGAATCTCGAAGTAGCCATAAAGGAACTGCAAACTATTGTTCATGAAAATCACGAGACTGCGGGCTAAAATTGACTCAGTTACATCTACCGATTCGGTTACGCAACTTGCAAAAACTAAGGAAAACTTAAGAGGGCACAGTAGATATTCTAAAACTTGGTTAAGAAAAAACAGACTGAGGAAATCAGTTCATTATCGGTGAAAGTAGCCGAGCTTTCGGCTCGGTTCACTAACTTATCTACGAAGGTAGATGAGAATCTGAATGACACAAGAACAGTAGTCTTCACTGATATAGAAGAGTATGAACAAATTAAGAAATTTAAACAAAATCAGAATCAAATTAATACGCAACACTAAAG
Source organism: Schistocerca piceifrons (assembly GCF_021461385.2). Taxonomy (NCBI): domain Eukaryota; kingdom Metazoa; phylum Arthropoda; class Insecta; order Orthoptera; family Acrididae; genus Schistocerca; species Schistocerca piceifrons. Next base: position 306,692,228 of record NC_060139.1, on the reverse strand, counting down.
AGAAATCCGGGAAGAAAAAGATCAGTTGGTACAAGTAATAAAATAATTACATATTTCAGAGAACACTCGCGCTTCAGTATGGGAAGAGGGACATAGAAAAGCCACAAAATAATAACACAGGTCATTTCGGAAATTATGAAAGAAATTGGCAAGATGCACCGAATTTTGAGATGGAACCGCCGACACGATGTAACAATGACCGATATGCGACTTGCCGACATGATGATTTTGACTATAAGCTGTTCATTACTACACGTAAATTCAAAACATTTCAGCATTCTGGCAACAACATTAATCCACAAGCGTGGCTTCATCAAATCTCTCATTGTTTTCCTCCCAGCTGGTCATTAGAGCACGGACTGGAATTTATGTGTGGCTACTTAAAGAATGAACCAGCTGTAAGAATGCGATCGGTCATTCGCGATTGTCACAGTGAAGGAGAATTTTATCATGACTTCCCCTCAGCATACTGGTCTCAAGCTACTCAAGACTGAGTAAAACATAGCATCATAATGATGAAACACTTTGAACACTCTGAATTTTACAGTCTTGTCAAATATTTTGAAGACATGTTGCACAAGAATCAGTACATGTTAAACCCATAAAACCCCTCAGAACTCATCCGCATTTGCTTAATCAAATTGCCTGAACATTTACGACATATTATTTTGGCAGGACGTCGCATAGACGACATCGAAGGCTCTTAGAGACTTTTACAAGAATTAGAAATTGACACAGACAGTCACGGGATGCGAAAACAGGAAAACAATCATTACAGGTCACGTGTGTCACAATTCCGCGATGACAGAAATAATAACTGGACACGACAAGGCTATTCTTACAACGCAAATCGTGGCCAAAACAGACACCAACCATATGACAAACGTTGGCAGAGTAATAATAATTATAGGGTTCAAATGGCTCTGAGTACTATGCGACTTAACTTCTGAGGTCATCAGTCGCCTAGACCTTAGAACTAATTAAACCTATCTAACCTAAGGACAGCACACACATCCATGCCCGATGCAGGATTCGAACCTGCGACCGTAGCGGTCGCTCGGCTCCAGACTGCAGCTCCTAGAACCGCACAGCCACTCCGGCCGGCTAATTATAGGGAAAGGTCACCTCTCCGCAGTAATGACTATGACACAGACAATCAGAGAAACAGATAATATGAGAACCAAAATAATTATTATCAAGGGAGACAGAATAATTTCAGACGCAACGGTCCACCGCGCAGTTACGATTCTGGGTGAAATTCTACACCACGTGACTGACAAGAAAGAAATTACAGAAACTACCGACATGACGACTGACGATATAATCTTAACAACAGACCAGAATTTAATCAGAACTGGCGCGATTCAAACAGGGCGGGGCCCTCTCGACAAGCTGAAATCTCCAAATCCCAATGACGATGCGTGACAACAAAGGTAACAATGACTCGCACCGCAGGCGGCCACCTGCTCTGGCTGGGCTTGAGAAATATAACATAAGCTAACCTTGAGAAAAATTGCAGTATTCTTTACTGACATATACCGCATGATAATTGCATTCAAGTTAATATTCTGCACACTGAGAAAAGGTAAAGGATTACACCACATTTCACATGTAAAATCGTTTATTGAGAGATAATCTGCTATTTAACTTAGTATTTGCCATAAAATTTTTCACTTCACATTACTAGTACGCTTTGTTACACTTAGAAACTGTTAACATGCAACAATGCTAATGAGATTTTAATGTAACATTTTGGTTTACTTGAAAATACATTCTGGATTTAGAGTACTTCCTGTGAAATTAAAGATGGCTTAGTATTTAGTTTATTTGACAGCTACACAATTATATCACGACGCTACTAATGAGTGACACAATTTATATTATTCCTTTTGCATTGTATCTGTTTTATATCTGCACAGTTTTTCTGAATTCTTCTGGAAAGTAAAACATGCTTTAGTAGTAACTTTGTGGTGTAGCTACAATGAGATAGCCTTTCCTGTAGCAGAACAATATGTTACAGTACAGTACTTTCTTGATCATGGCAATAAGCGTAATAACTACGATATCTATACCCAAAGCATTTCACTTTTGTTTATGACGAGGTTAAGTTAATTGACTTCTGCAGAATTGTGCTTATGGAGGACGATAACTACGACACTTGCCACATTTTTACCGTCAAGTAATGACAGAAATTATCTTACCAGCAAGACGTACAGTTTAGCACCACAGGACATGCATTTGAGTGATTAATTTTTGTACTTAAACATTTATTTTTAAAGATTTTTCAATTACAAAGATACAAAGATGGTTTTCTGTGATACATTTCATTCCATTGCTGTAATCTGTATCACCTGAGGGTATAATTACATTAATCTTCAGGGGGTACATGCCTACTTTGTGTACCAAGCACGTGGCAAGCGCTAGGAGTCCTAGCTAATATGGTACTTGCTTATACAACTTTACAGATCGGTACCATATTTCTCTACGACAGTATTACACAGCTATCTGACCATTTAACTGAGAGAGACAAACTTTTTTTTACTATGTCAGTGACAGATGTTTATGCAGTTACGCAGCTGGATAACTTCACACCTATGAAATTGTATTTTGTCTGTACTTTGTGAACCATTGTTATTATATGTTAGCTTTGAATGATGTATTTGGTATGGGATCATGATTTTTGAAGTACGTTTGAGGTAGATTACTTTATTGAAACGAGAAGAGAGCTATTTTTTTAAGGTTTTGAAGTTATTGAAGAAAGCTATGACATTTTTGAGATTTGACTGAGGTGTTATGATGTTATTATTGTACATCTGTAACATAAATTTTCAACCTGTGAAATTTTTATATGAGACTGTCACTGTAGCAGAAACTGCTGTCGTAAATATTTCGGTAAGGAAGGTAAGTGGCCTTGATGTAATGCATTGTGGGCGCCCAACTGTGCGAGAGTCACCTGGAAAAAAGCCATTAAGTGGAGAAAAAACAGACCATTAACCTCGCTATTCACATTTCTTTGTAGAAAGCATAGCAAATACGACACACTCATACTTGAAGGCATATAATTACACTTTGGAGCTCATAATTGCTGATGTTTACTGAAATGCCATACAGCTTGTGAATGATGCTTCATGCTTTGGTTTATATATATATTTGCTCATTTTGTTTAATATCTAGTTTCTAGTTGCACTGCAGCATTGGTTAAAATAAAATTTAATAGATGCACTAATATCACTATTTTCCATTTACAGATGGATTAAAGAATAATTTTATGATCTACTTTCTTTTAAAAAAGGGAGCACAAATAGACATTTCCCTTCACAGGAATTGCATACATAAATTTTTCAACGATTTGGTAACTTGTTTGGTAGAGTAAGTTATCATGATGCATCACTCTAGTATTAAGATTTGAAATAGGTATTAGAAAAATTCCTATCTTTACTGTAATATTTTTTCTGTTTGAGCTTTATCGTGTTTAGGTATGAATTATTGCATTTGTCAGGCATTGTCCTACTGAATTTTACATTGTATTAAGCCAGTTTTACTACTGATCTATTTTTCTTATTGCTGCACATTGGCACATATTATTTGTAAAGTTGTATTTGCTTTGCTAATTTAGATATACTGCTGCTCGCTTTGCCAATTTGCATTTTTTTGTCATTGCTGTTTGTGTTAATTATTTTGTGCTGCTGCATTGCCTCGTTCTCTAGTATATATATCTGAGCTCAGTAGATTTAAGTTAGCTTAAGAAGGGGTAGGTTATATAAGAGAATGATCTGTGATGAATTGGAAGAAATGCATTGAGAAGCTGCAAGAAAAAGGTTTGGCCAAACAAGTAGTGTACAATGAAGAATAATTATTTTGAAAGAGGATTTGAACAAAAAAGTAGGGTTTAGGGACAACAGGTTTAGGTAGGATTTTCTTGGAAACAAATGATGAACTAAGGGAGATCTCTGACAAGGGAACCTCCCCATCGCACCCCCCTCAGATTTAGTTATAAGTTGGCACAGTGGATAGGCCTTGATAAACTGAACACAGATCAATTGAGAAAACAGGAAGAAATTGTGTGGAACTGTGAAAAAATAAGCAAAATATACAAACTGAGTAGTCCAGGGTCGTATAGGCAACATCAGCAGCCTCGTGGTCCTGTGGTAGCGTGAGCAGCTGCTGAACGAGAGGTCCTTGGTTCAAATCTTCCCTCGAGTGAAAATTTTATTTTCTTTATTTTTGCATAGTTGTTATCTGTCCATTCGTTCATTGACGTCTTTGTTCACTGTAATAAATTTAGTGTCTGTGTTTTGCGACCGCATCGCAAAACAGTGCGATTAGTAGACGAAAGGACGTGCCTCTCCAATGGGAACCGAAAACATTTGATGGCAAGGTCATAGGTCAACCGATTCCTCCACAGGAAAACATATCTGATATATTCTATACTACACTGGTGACGGCATGTGCGTCACATGACAGGAATATGTTGTCGACCCACCTAACTTGTACACTTGGCGAAGCGGTAAAAAGATTCTTCTACCTTGCCCGACTTAGGTTTTCTTGTGGATATGATAATCACTCCCAAAAAAGTGATGAAAACATAAGAGTTTTTCACATAAACTGAAAATAAAAAATTAAACTGTTCACTCGATGGAAGATTTGAACCAAGGATCTTTTGTTCCGTAGCTGCTCACGTTACCACGAGACCACGGCGCTCTTGCGTTTCCAGTGTCCTTGACGTTGCCTATCTTCCCATGAACTACTCAAGTTTGTATATTTTGCTTATTTTTTCACAGTTCCACACAACTTCTTCCTGTTTTCTCAATTGATCTCTTTTCAGTTTTTCAAGGCCTATCCGCTGTGCCAACTTATAACCAAATCTGAGGGGGGTGCGATGGGGAGGTTCCCTTGTGAGAAGTAAAGAAAATTTTGTTTGCAAATGAAATACTATAAATACTGCAGTACCAAATATTACACTGAAAACTAACCTTGTCCTTTCCTTTTGTGTTATTCCACTATGTGTTTGTGTACCCTTGTGTATTTGTGTTCTTCCTGTCTTTATGTGTTTAGCTGATAAGAGTTACGTTGTAGAATTTTTCTGATACTAAGCTACATTCATTATGAGGAGGAATACTGTTATCCTCAAATATAATTTGCATTAATAATATGTTATTTACTTTGTGAAGATGTTTAAACATTTTTATTCTGTTCTGTTGTAATGCTCATGTGTGAAGTTAATGTTTCGAAAACTATTCTCATTATTTTATTTATTTACTTATGTCATAACTTCTTTAAACTGATGTATATGTTTATTTCTATTCTTTTGTATAGCCTGTATTACTAAAAATATTATCTGTGTTATTATGTTCTTTAATGATGTATTTCATACCTTTGTAATTGTATTCTCATGTCATAAATTTGTAGTTGTATAGACACCACTTCTGCAAATTAAGTATTTTCATTTCACTGTACACATTTCTGTTTGTCATAGTATATGCACAATATGTGAGAAAAGAAAGGACTCTTAGTGCTCGCACATGTGGTGATAATTCAGCAAGGGACTGGTTAACAGCATTGCTGGTGCTAAGGACATTCCAAAAAGTTTTGTGATCGCACAAGTATTGTATAATGGACTTGTTATATTATCTGCAAGACTTTTCAATGATGATTGTGCAGCCGCATTGCCCTAACAGATGGCTGCTGGCCATCTCTACAAGGACTACCATGGGCCTGCACCTTTGGTGGCCCACCAATACCATTATCTCTACAAGGACTGTATTGGGTCTGCACCTTAGATGGCCCACCAATACCATCACCTCTACAAGGAATACATTGGGTCTGCACTTTTGATGGCCCACCAATACTATTATCTCTACGAGGACTACAGTAGGTCTGCACCTTTGGTGGCCCATCAGTACCATAATCTCTACCAGGACTACAGGGGTCTGCTCTGTGATGACCTACCTACCAATATTCTTCAAAATTTCGACTGATTCTGCTGTGGGATTGCTCTGTTGTGGCCCAGTACCTGTCTGCATATCAAGAGTTAGCACTGTGTTTCCGTTGGAAGGACAACACTACTTCTTCAAGAGTGCATGGAAATCAACTAGTCCCATGTGCATTTCCTTTTACTGATCAGACTTTGTGCAATGTAATTACTACTGTGATGAATGATCAGGACTGTATGTATGAGAACAATTTTTGCTTTTGACCAACATTGTATCAATAATTGTGTTCATTTGATATATTTATTAGCATTAATATAAAAAATAGCAAATTTGTCTTGGCCATTGCCCAAAACAATTTGTAAAATTTCTTTGTGGGGAGAATGGGGGCTATATAAGTAGGCTGTTTACGTTTTTATGTTGGTAACGCCACGTAGAACTCTGTATAAAAATCAGTGACTGTGTTGTGTGCAGTCTGTGGCTGGTTGGACTCATTGTTGGAATATTCGCTTGTATACTGTTGGGCTGTTGGATGTGAACAGCACATAGCGTTGTGCAGTTGGAGGCGAGCTGCCAGCAGTGGTGGATGTGGAGAGAGAGATGCCAGAGTTTTGAGTGGACAATCTGGATGTGTGTCCATCAGAAAAAGGAAATTTGTTTAATTGGATATCACAAAATTGTATATATATATGACTTTTGAATGCTATTGTGTAAATACATTGTTTGTTCTCTATCAAACTCTTTCATTTGCTAACTATGCCTAGCAGTAGTTAGTGCCTCCAGTAGTTAGAATCTTTTATTTTGCTGGCAGTATTGGCGCTCGCTGTATTGCAGTAGTTCGAGTAACGAAGAATTTTGTTAGGTAAGTGATTCATAAAAGTTAAAGGTTATTGTTAGTCAGGGCCATTCTTTTGTAGGGATTATTGAAAATCAGATTGCGTTGCGCTGAAATATTGTGTGTCAGTTTAGAGATGATCAGAATAAGTAAAGATAAAACTGAGTTCGCTGAGGTCTGCTCAGCTTTTTGTAAATCAAATAACGTAAGAGGTTTATCAGCACAGTAATTCATTAGTTATTCTGAGGGGACGTTTCACCATTTATTGTCACTTCCACTGATACTGCAAAGTAGTGCAATGGTAGACTTAGTTTATTTGGAATTGCTGTGTGACTAAACCTTTCATAAGCCATTAGGTATTGATCTGTGACAGTAGCATTGGGCTCAACAGCTTATGTGTTGCATTTTGTATGCATTCGTGTAACTCTGTCACCAGTAAGAATGTTGTGGGTTGGTTTCCAGCCCGCACAGCCCGTTGTCTCCTGCTACAGGTGAGGTTGATGGAAGGAGTCACCACGCATTCCCCCTCTCGAGAGGAAAACACCAGTGTCAACTGCAAAGAGGGATGTTTGAAGCTGACTGACAATGCTTGCTGGAGGATATGCTTGGGTTGTCGCTGCTGTGCTTGATCTTCTTCTGTGGCTTCCAGTGAAAGGAGGGACTTGGACCACTCCTGCACATGGTGCTGGGAGCATGTGAAGTAGCATTGCTGCTCTAGTGGTGCAAGTGCTAGCGGCAGTGGTGACAATTTTGAGAGTGGCAGGTGCCTATGGGGCAGGGCACTGTCTGCCTTGGCTGGCAACTGCGAACTCGGTAGTGGAACTGAGGCAGCATCAGCTGGTAGTGAGTCAGACATGGCGTTGGCCAGTGGCATGTCGGGGACAGCAGAGAGGACACTGTTGGCCTGTGTCGTATTGGGTGCAGTGCTGATAGCACTGTGGCTGGATCTGGTGGTAGATGGGGGCAACTCCACCTCTATGGTATTTGCTCTTTGGCTGGAGGAAGCTCTACGGTGTAGGCCAGATTGAGCCTGTCCATGGAGATGGTTGTCGCAATCCCGTTCAGACAATTGGAGAACATCTTGTCCACATGTCGCAACACCAGGAGCACACCTAAATACTGAGGGCAGAATGGTGGTTAGTAGACATCCACCTGAAGCTTGCCGTGAGGTCATGGTGGATGATGTTGCGAAGGTGTTGGTCACAGTTGGAAGCTATTGAACGAAACGTAGGACAGTGCTGTGAGTGGCTGTACACATACCAGCTTGGCAGCTGAAGTTTCCAGTTGAGTTTTGTGTGCTATCTGCTGGCCTAGAAGTACCAGGGGTCAGGCATCAGACCATTTAGAAGAATAACATGTAAGGACAGCTCGAAGTTTGTGGTTAGCACCTCCAGCGTGCCATTAACTGCAGTGTGGTAGCTGATGGTATGGTGGAAACTGGATGCACAGGTGGTTGTTAGAGATTGGAAGAGGACCAAGGTGAATGCCACCCACAATCGGTATTGATGTTGTGTAGGCAACTGAAGCAGGACACCCATGTCTGAACAAAGGCTGCAGCTTCACTTTTGATGATATTTCAAGGGTTGTGTGGCCTTTGGCCAACGAGTAAATCTGCAATAATTGTCAGCAGCTATTGGAGGGTAGTGGACCAACAATGCCAAGGTGAAGGTCAATGAACTGGTGGTGCGTGAGGGGAAAGTCAACCTCAGGTGAGTGAATATGCCATGCAACCTTGGTGTCCTGGCACACCACGCAGGACTGGGCCCAATTGCAAACATCCTATATGCTGTCAGCTGGTGATTAAATCATTGCATCTACTGGGTCCAATGAAACCAATCGGTCCTGTATTGCCCCCAGGTTCTGGCCCATGGTGTCAGCCATTGACTTCACAAATTCGTTTAGTTCTGTCGTCAACTTCTGCAATGCATATGTTGTTTAACACACCCTTCTCCAAGTTTGAGAAATGCATGTAATTCTGTCAGCAGTTTTTTATCATTCATAGACTCCCTTATTTGTGCCTTAGTTATCTGAATATTACCTTCCGCTCTGCATCTCAGTGTAACTCTGAAAACACCTCTTCTGACTTCCACATCTCATGCCTCATTTCTCACATATTATATGGCAGCCTTAGCATCCATCAGTGAGTGGTCAGAATAACATCCTCCTGCCTGGTGAATAACACTCCAAATTTTAGTTGCTGGTCCCACATTGTTCCTACTCCATTCTCAGTGAAGCGGTTTAGCACTGCCTGGAATATGAAAACCCTGGCCCCCATTTATGATGAGCAGCAACCTAGAAAGGAAAGATGTAATTACTCTCTCTCCACATTTCGAAAAATCCAAGATCCCCAAAGCACTTTCTTGGGTGAAAATACTAAACCCTCTGAAAGTGAAAATAATTACAGCAACAATTGTTATTCCCCCTGATTCTTATACCAATAAAATTACATTGTGATACACTTACCAGTTTTCCTCCCTACCCATACAACAATAACACTTTAACTAATGTTACAACCCAAAATACTCAGATACACCTCCTATATTAAAACACAACAAAATAATACTCAGTGGTCTCCTTTGTTAGTTTCGCAACCCATACAGTATCTCACATGCAGATGGCACAAGATCCTTGTGCTCTCCACTCTTCTTTTTTTTCTCCCTTTTTTTAGCTGACAGCACATGTGTGATAATTGGAGGCGCCAACGATGTATATCACAATGAAACTAGACGTGCTACAACAGTTTTAAAGCAAGTAATTTGTAAAATGCCTGAAGTGAAATTTTTTGTTGTCAGTATCCCTCATAGGTATGATCTCATGGAAAACTCTTGCGTGAATACTGAGATTATTACCGCCAACAGACTTTTCGCTAAGATATGTCGAGGTTATCCTAATGCTACATATGTTAGGATAAATAGTGATTGCAGAGAGCATTTTACAGGGCATGGACTTCACAGAAACATGAAAGGGAAAGAAGCCATGAGTGCTGAAATATCGAATGCTATTAAAGACTCTAAAGTAGAACGAAACACTATTACCCTGTCTGAAAACGGCCTTATTAAAGCATCAACATTAGCGGAAATAGGAAGAGCTGATGTCCCACAATCATTGGTAGCAACAGAAGATTCTTTGACGTTAGAAGAAGTAAAAAAATCTGAAGTGTCGTCCAGTACAGCAGCCACATAAGCCAAATTGTCAGTAGTGTCGAAATCATCAAAAACAGCTGAACCATTATCATCAGCAGCAGATGTACCACCCTCCCCAGCAGGTTCAAAATCAAGTCCAGAATCTGTGACTAGTCCCTCAATCAGAAGAACAGAGGCAAGAACAGTGGTACAAAATGCCACTCAGATATCATCAACAGAAGAAAAATCAACACCATCGGAGCTTCATTTATCAGCTTCATACGCAGCTTCAACGTCCACAGTAACGTCAGTGCCAACTGTAGTTCAAGATTTAAACGAAAATACAGTTTCAGCAAAAGTTCCAGTATCAATTGGAACATCACTTCCAGTATCAATTGGAACATCACTTACAAACCCAGACTCAGCATCAAAACTGGCAGCATCTCCAACATCCACTGAATCATCAACTTCAGAAACACCTCCAGCATCCACTGAAACAGCAGCTACAACTACAGATACAAGAAGTATGGTGGCACATCCAGGGGTAAGAGATACAAGGAGCAGGAAACGTGTAATTCTTAAGGATTTTTGGTACCCAGCCTCGGCAAGGAACAGCCGGTAACATTGGGAAACATGAGTACAAACTCCTCTCAATCTAATTTCAATAATTTAAAAATAATGAGCCTTAACATACAATGCATTAAAAATAAAATATTAGAACTTGAGATTGCAGCCAGTGAAGCTAGTATAGATTGTATTTGCGTTCAAGAACATTGGTGCATGAGTTATGAACTAGAAAATATTTGCATTTCCCCATACAAATTAGTAAGCCATTTTTGCAGGGAGGAAACAAGACATGGCGGTGTTTGCATTTATGTAAAACCTGGAGTAAAGGTTAAAAATATGACTGTAACTGAATCCTTGAATGAAGAAAAACATTTTGAGGCTGCAGCAATACAGTTGAATATGCAAAAGAGTAAATTAATAATAATGTCAGTGTACAGATCACCATGTGGTGATCCTGAAATTTTTGGAAATAAGTTAGAGGCATTGCTCAAAATATTACATCATAAAAAATCAACAATAATTATAAGCGGAGATTTTAATGTCAACTTATTGACTGAAGGTGCATCCAAAGATCAGTCCCTGAATGTTTTACATAGCTTCAATTTGTATCCACATATAACTAACCCTACAAGAATAACAAACTCTTCAAAAAGTCTCATAGATAATATCTTCACAAATATAGATGCCATAGATATAGATGTAATAAATGTTGACCTAGGAATATCTGATCACAATGCACTTATCCTTAAATTTCCCATAGCCCCTGTGACCAAAAATAGTTCATACCAAATGTACAAAAGAACCTTCTCCACAAATAGTTGCAGTCACTTCATAAATACACTGACTACCCAATCATGGGCAGAAGTACTGTTACAAACTAGCACAAACACTGCATATAATCTTTTTTCTTCCCTGTTTATGTTGAATTTTGAAATGTGTTTTCCTAAGAAACTTGTCAAAACAAACACATATGGGCATACACATGCTAACTCCTGGATCACAACAGGTATTAGAAATTCCTCCAGGACCTTGAAAATGCTTAACTATAGACTGAAAAGTTGGACTGACCCCAAGTTTAAAGAATATGTAACAAATTACAAAAAAAATATATAGAAAAGTAATTACAAAAGCCAAATTACTAAGTAATGATAAATTAATAAGAAAATCAGGCAATAAATCAAAAACTATTTGGGAAATTGTGAAAAGGGAAACAGGTAAGGGCCTCAAGGATCAGGAAATAGTACTCAAAAAAGTGAAAATATTGAATTAAAAGATGAAACTCTGGCAAATTACATTAATAATTACTTTTAAGTGTACCAGTGTCATTAAGTAAAAACTTTACTAAACATGAGAAATTAACAGCCCCAAAAGTAGACAGTAGTATGTTGTTAATTCCCACAAATGATAATGAAATATTAAAGGTGATAAAGAGTCTAAAATCAAAAATGTCTGCAGGTGTGGATGAAGTGCCTGTGTCAATAATAAAAAAAGTTGCCCAACAAATTATAAAGCCCCTGGTACATATTGCCAATTTGTCTTTCAGCGAAGGTGTGTTTCCTGAGAGGTTGAAAATCTTTAAGGTTAGACCTCTGTTTAAAAAAGGAGATCCATACAAGGTAGAAAATTATAGACCAACATCCCTTCTCCAATCATTTTCAAATATTCTAGAGAAATTAATGAAAACCAGACTCATAAATTACTTAGATGCTCACAAACTTCTAAACTGCAATCAACATGGCTTTCGCTCAGGCCACAGCACAGAATCAGTTATCCATGCCTATACCAAAGAGATTGTCAGGAGTCTCGACACTAAAAAATGTGTAGTGGGAATTAACTTAGATTTATCTAAAGCTTTTGATACAGTAAATCACAAAATTCTGTTAAACAAGATGGAGGCAATAGGTGTAAGGGGAGTTGTGAAGCAGTGGTTTGAATCTTACCTTCAAGATAGAACTCAGGTGGTAGAAATCATCGCAGAGCATAAAAATCAGAAAATCAAGTGGGTCTCAGATGCAAAGAAATTGGAAATAGGTGTCCCACAGGGCAGTGTTCTCGGTCCTTTATTATTCTTGCTTTATACAAATGACATAAAAAATCCTAATATTTCTACCAAAATAATGTTGTTTGCAGACGACACTAGCATAATTATAAGTGATGACAAAAAATCATTAACCACCACAACTGATATAGTCCTGAAATATATACAACATTGGTTTAATGCTAATGAGTTAACACTTAATCTAAGTAAAACGAATTATATACAGTATGGCAAAGCAACTCAAGATATGGACCTCCAGTTAAAACTAATGGATAAGAAGATAGAGAGTCTACAATCCACAAAGTTTTTGGGCATGCACATTGATCAGAACTTAAGCTGGATAGACCATCTCAAGTACTTATCCCACAGGCTCAATTCGGCATGTTTTGCATTGAGGATATTATCTAGAGTATGCAGCACAGACTGTACTAGACTAGTGTATTTTGCTTACTTTCAGTCCATCATGTCTTATGGCATAGTGTTCTGGGGTAAAACTAAATCAAGCTTAACAGATATCTTCAAATTTCAGAAAAGAGCTGTACGAATCATAACACATAACTCTCCGAGAACTCATTGTAGGCCCCTTTTCAAAGAACTGCAAATACTCACAATACCATCACTGTATATTTTTAAAAGCATTCTGTGTACAAGAGCACATATGAAAAATCTACGTACAAATAAGGACTGCCATAATTATAATACTAGAACTCGTAAGAATTTGTATGTAGAAAAGGTAAGGACAACACAAACCCAAAAGCATGTAAGTTATTTTGGAATAAAACTCTACAATGCTCTGCCAGTGTACATGAAGGCAATAATAGATGAAGTAAAATTTAAGACTGAACTTAAAAATTACCTGTTAAGCAAAACTTTCTATGACATAGATGAGTACTTTGATTGTGTGTAAATTTATTGCCAAAAATTTTAATTTGTATGTCTAAACTTGTACTTTTAAAAAAATGTCTTGAAAGTGATATTCCATTATTATGTTTGTAGTACTTGTACTAGTATGATAACTTTGTTGTTACAATTCCCACATCATGTAAATGATATACAGGAAGATAACAAAATGAAAATGAAGAAAATGATACTTGGGACAATGAATCCAGAGTACCTCGAAATGGTCGTAGACATTCAATGTGAACTGTAGTTGCTTGTATTGGCTATTCTAGCTTGAGATCTACTGGTGATATCATTTCAATCACCTGGTATGGCCCCTGATACTGTGTAATAAACTTTTCTGTCTTACCTTCAGAATGAACATACTCAATAGAATCACCGCTTGACTTACTATATACTCTGACTACTTCCTGATAAGTTTCCCTACCTTTCCTGACTCTCAAAAACTTTTGTGCTTGCCCTTTGTACAAGTTTCCAAACTTCTTCCAATGTCCTTGAGAAGTTCCACATGGGCTCTCCATTCCACCCAATTTTCAGTTTGGCTACATCAAATGGCAAAAGCATGTTCCTTCCATAACTACCTTATGTGGAGAAAACCCAGTACTGGTATGCATTTTGAAATTGTATTCTGTCACTATATGTGGCAAATAAATATCCTAATCATTATGGTTAATGTTGACATAGTAACTCAACATCCTACAGACAGTACAATGAATTCATTCTGTTCTTCCATGTAGATGAAATAGGCTAGACCATGGCTTTTGAACCCATAATAAGTGATATAACTCCCTCATAAAATCTTAAATGTAGTACCTTGACCTGTGATTATCATCTGAGGGCCACCAAATTTCATCAGTCAATTATTCAGCATGTTTTAAGATTTAGATTAGATTAATTATTCATTGCATAGAACCACAAAATTGGGTATCCTCCTGTGTGTGTAACATCTCAGATAAACACATTACAAAAATGTAATTAGAAAAACTTAAGTTTCATTAATTTTAATGATCCTCAGTCAATAAGCAATAAAATTATGTACATGAATTAAAATTAAACTTCTAATATTTACAGGTTTAATACTTACACCTGCTTTCATTAAATCCATCATTCACACAGTAGCTAGTTACTTGGCTATTACAACCAAGTATTCTCAAAAATTAAAGTAAATTATTCATTTCAATGATCCTCAGTTAAGAACAGTAAAATTATGTACAAGATTTAAAAATAAACTTCAACTATTTGTAGACTTCAGACTTGCATCTGCTTTCGATACATCCATCATTCACACAGTAGATAGTTACTTCACTGTTACAACCAAGTATTGTCAAAAATTAAAGTATAATAAATTTTCATTAAAATTGTCTACTGTGCTTGTTGAGAAGTTCATGGATGGAATAGAAGGAGTTGGCCACCAAAAATTCTTTTAAATTATGTTTAAATTGTGCCTTGTCTCAAACTAAACTCTTAATGATTGCTGGTAACTTACTGAAAATATGCATTGCTGAATACTGGACTCCTTTCTGGGCAAGATTAAGTGATTTTAAATCTGTATGTATATTGTTCTTATTCCTAGTATTGATACTGTGTACTAAGCAGTTAGTTGGAAAAAGAGATGTATTATTTACAACAAACTTCATTAAGGAATAAATATACTGTGAATCTGTGGTTAGTATGCCCAGTTCTTTGAATAGGTTTCAACATAATGTTCTTGGATTTACACTGTACATTACTCATATTATACGATTCTGTACTCTAAAAATATTTCTTGGTTTGTGGAGTTACCCCAAAATATGACATCATATGACATAATGGAGTGAAAATAAGCAAAATATACCAGTTTTTTATATCTCCTATGTCTGACATCATTCGCATTGCAAACACAGACTTTAGCAGTTCGTTAGTATGTTGCTCCCAACTGAATTTATTATCAAGTTGTAATCTCAAGAAATTTACACTCTCAGCTTCTCCTATTTTCATGTCATCATATTTTATACACACACTAGAAGGAAATCTCTTGAAAGTTCTGAACTGCATATAGTGGGTCTTTTCAAAGTTTAATGACAGTGAACTGGCTATGAATCACTTATTAATGTCAGTAAAAATTTGATTAGCTCCCCTTTCTAAATTTATGTTTGATTTACTATTTATTACAGTGTTTGTATCATATGGAAATAAGACAAACTTGGTATCTGGTAATGTAACAGATAACAGGTCATTAATATACCCAAGAAAACATAGTGGGCCTAGTATGGAACCTCAGGGAACACCACATGTAATTTCTTCCCAGACAGATGATGTCTGATTGTCTACTGCTGAAGTTTTATGTAATGACACTCTTTGTTTTCTATTAGTAAGATATGACTGAAACCACTTTGCACCACTACAAGTGACGCCATAATGTTTTAAGTTACTTACAAGAATGCTGTGAATCACACAGTCGAAAGCCTTTGATAGGTCACAGAATATGCCAGTTGCCTCTAATTTGTTGTCTAACGAATTAAGGGCATATTCACTGTAAGCGTAAGTAGCCTTCGCAATATCAGAATCCTTAAGAAACCCAAACTGTGACTTTTACAGTATGTTATTTTCACTAAGGTGCTTAAGTAGATGCTTGAACATAACTTTTTCAAAGATTTTTTAAAAAGCTGGCAAAAGTGAGATTGGCCGGTAATTTGATGGCATTTCTTTGTCCCCTATCTTGTGGAGAGTTATAACTTCAGCAAATTTAAGCCAGTCTGGGAATGTTCCTGTGATAAGTGATTGATTACACAAATAACTTGCAATATGACTAAGCTCACATGAACACTCATTTATTAACTTTGTTGATGTGTTATCATAACCACTAGAATGCTTTGATTTCAAGGACTTCATGATGGATTCTATTTCTTTGGGTGAAGTAAGTGTCAGTTCCATTTTACTGAGATTGCTTGTGCGCACTTGTCTCAGATATTCCATTGCATTATTTACTGAACCTGACGACCTCATGCTATCAGTAACAGAGACAAAATACTTGTTTAAATGGTTTCCAACACAACATGCGTTTGTTACCAGGGTTTCATTTATTTTTAGAGCTATTTTTTCCCCATCATTTCTGGTACTACCTGTCTCTGAGTTAACTATATCCTATATTGTTTTTATTTTATTGCTGGATGTATTTATCTTCTTCTCACAATGCAAGTGTTTAGATTTCTGGATAACCTTCATCAATATTGTGCAGTAATTTTTGTAATGAGCTATAACGCTAGTATCAAAGGTGTCCCTACATATCAGATAGAGTTTCCATTTTGTCTCATGTGATATCTTTATCCCTTGTGTGATGCATGGTTTTTTATTAGACTTCTGCTAAAATTGAGTTAGGGGAAAACAATTTTCAAATAAGGTACTAACTTTATTAATGAATGTTTTGTATTTTCCAATTAATTTCTTTGAGAAATCTCCTAAATTTATGAGTTTTTAACTGTTTTATTGGCCTTCTGTACTCAATTCTGATAGATGTCTTACCCTGACAATTTTCAAAATTTAATGTTAGATGTTGCATGTCATGGTCAGATAGCCCATTTACTACTTGTTTTGTAATGCGTCTTAGTTTCCTAGAATTGTCTATAAACATATTATCAATGGCAGTCTTAGAACATTTGTATACCCTAGTTGGGAAATTTACAGTAGAAATTAAATTGAATGACAGTGTAACTGATTTTAGTAACTGTTCGCTGACAGTGTTTTTCAGGACA
Source organism: Schistocerca piceifrons (assembly GCF_021461385.2). Classification (NCBI taxonomy): domain Eukaryota; kingdom Metazoa; phylum Arthropoda; class Insecta; order Orthoptera; family Acrididae; genus Schistocerca; species Schistocerca piceifrons. The sequence continues at coordinate 306,675,105 of NC_060139.1, read as the reverse complement.
TCTATATTAAAATCACCAGCAGCCACTAGTTCTTTGTTTTTTTAATTTTAGATGAGATAATAAATCTTCAAGACCGTTTATAAACATGTTGAAATTTCCTGAAGGTGCTCTGCTCCTCCATTCTCCATATTTAGTCTATAGAAGTATGAGGCTAACTTAAATTCTGTAAGGTTTAACATATCTATACCAGCAGTCACATGATGTTCAGAGAGGCAGATTATATCAACTGGGTTCGATGACTCTAATTCTTCATTGCAGTTAAGTAGTTCATTAATTTTACTTCTAAGCCCTCGAATATTTTGATGCACTAAAGATAGTTGGCATTCCACATTTACCAAGATGAAATCAGGTGGAAATAAAATTTCTGCTGATTGCTGTAAATTTTTAACCAACAGCTGTGTTCACTGACCCAATGTGCTAGGATTATGCTGCTTGATTTCTTTCTAAAACTGAAGGTTTGTTTCAATCTTTACTTCTCCCAGAACTTGACTTCCTTCTGTCCTACCTATCCTAAAAAAAGTGCTGCTCCAACACCTATGACCACTGGTATATTACCACTCATGGCAGTGCCTCCCCCCCTTACATTTCCTTCTATTAGCCAATCAGTTTACCCTTCCCTTTCTTGTTGAGGTGTAGACCATGTGTAGTATAATCCCACCTACTGAGAGAATCAAAATGGCTCTGAGCACTATGGGACTTAACATCTATGATCATCAGTCCCCTAGAACTTAGAACTACTTAAACCTAACTAACCTAAGGACAGCACACAACACCCAGTCATCACGAGGCAGAGAAAATCCCTGACCCCACAGGAATCGAACACGGGAACCCGGGCGTGGGAAGCGAGAACGCTACCGCACGACCACGAGCTGCGGACACTGAGAGAATCAACAGGAACCAAACCAATATGTGACACGACCCAAGTAGCCATTCCAACTCTAAATTAACTCTCATGACAGAAGAGTTTAAATGAATTCGGTCATGGCGTCTCAGAACCTACATAAACTCAGCACTGGTATGTCTCATTGCTGATGCAATCTTTGCCAGGTCACACTCTATATTGTACCCAGGATCTCTGTCAAACTACTGCCCAGCCCACTGTAGTTTCTTACTGATTCAGAATGGCGATTATTGCAATGTGTGGTGAGAAATGATCAATAATAGTCAGAACATAATGGTTTCCCACTGACGTCAGACTAAAAGGTCCTAAAACATACATTCCCATGATCTCAAAGGGTTTGGTGGCTCCAGTAACATCTGTAGCAGTACTTGCTGATGGCATAGATCTGCCTATCATCCACATGGTTCACAGTTCCTCACATACTAGTCTACATCCCTTTTCCTTGTCCTCCACCCTTAATGTTGTGCTACCCGTTGACCTGTTGGCCTACAACTTCCATGCCCAGATAACACATGATTGAGTGTTTCCTTCAATACCTCTTCTTTCACCTCAGCAAATACTACTATGCACAGGCCCAGGTTAGTTGACCTACTTAACAAACTGTCATGCACAATGCACCATGGCAGCTTAGAGTCTGTGTCAATAGCTTGCACTATCTGATGCTCTGAAAGCCTGCGACCTAGTGCTTGTACTACTGTAACCTTGTTGCTAAGATCATCTGTGTTCCCATACTTCTTGCCTGGTTTATGAATCACTGCAAAGTCAAACTCATTTAGTCTCAAAGCCCACCTCATAGGTCGGCTTGAAGGATACTTCAACCCCAACAATCAGTTTAATGCTATGCGAGCAGTTATTACCCTGAACTTTTTGCCATATAGGTAGCAGCTAAAGTTTGTTACCCCATTCACAAGGTTCAATATCTTCCTCTCATTTGTAATTCTTCTCAACTTTGTTTAATTGTTGCAAAGTGTAAGCCATTGGATATTTCTCACCATGTATTACGTGACTCAAAATGAGTGTTCAACTTAGAAAATAAAATAATGTCACAGAAATACACAAATTAAAATTTACATTTGTGTAAAATATGAAAAGTTTGTGCAAAATTCTGCCAGTAGAAAATGTTATAAATTACGTGATTAACGAGGGTTTTAAAAATGAAATATCTGTTCATTGATTTGAAACTAACAGTAATCAGCTAAATGAAATTTTATTATTTTTTTAAATTAACTTTTCAGGTATAGATCCTCACATTCCATATAATATCTGCATTACAGTAAACTGTCAGTACTGATTTGCGTATTTTGCATTACATTGTACCACATCACATCAGAATATGTTGATTTTTATACATATTGCACACACTAAAGGCCTTTTCAAAATCAAACTCACTGCAAGATGCTTCTTCATGATTAATCATCACTTTACTAACTCTTTCCATAGAAAGACTGTTTCTGATTTCTGTTTTTATATTGTTCATGCAATTAAACCCTCATTTGCGGTAAAATGTGTGTAGGGGAATACTAGTGGCGCATTGTATAATTAACTCCATAAGAGGGAATTATTCACTCATCTTATTAACGTAAGTGTACTCTATCAGCTCTTTGAAATTCATTTTATTGTACCTACTGTTCAACACCTTCTTAAACAATACCCATTCTACTTACAGATCATTTAAATTTACTGATGTGGCAGAATTAATTAGTGTATGTATAATCATTGTCCTTTCTTTAGTTTTTAGTATACAATATATTAAATACGACTAAATTATCTAAATCCCCTAGTTTCTCATTTTGTATGCCCTGTTTTAGTTTCACTGGGACTAGAACTTCACTCCCTTTTTTCCCTTAAAACTAATTTATCCATCAGTTCTTAAAATGCACATATACATGCATGTGCATTTGACAAGAGTAAGTGAACCACACAGACCCAATCAGCAATGAGATACACTAGCTGAGAGGAAAAGTTTCATATAACTTGTTTGAGTAAAAAATTGTTATGGCCTGTTGAAAACTGAAAGGTTGTGTTTTTAGACTCTATTGTTTGTTTCTGTGGCAGATTATGTCGCATTTTGGGAGGGAGGCAGCACTTCATTTATTTCTGTGACAGATTGTTAAGGTTTGTTTGTGCTTATAGCCTAGGGCTCAAAACAACGAAGTTTAATGTGCGTCTGCTCTCTCCTTTTGGTGAGGCAATGAATAGTGAGATAACAGTCGTTTGTTTCTTTGGTAGAATGTTGCTGCATTTTGGGAATGCTATATTAAAGTTCATCATATTTTTTGACTTCGAGTAGGAAAAGGCGACAGAAGCGACTATGACTTACACCCTGCTCCAACAACCCCCATGTCTGGTTGGAAGTGCACATGACAGCACAAACTAAATTTCATAATTCAGAAAGATCTACACTGAATTTGACGTCAAAGCCTCTTTCAGCTTCTCAAATATGGGTTGGCAATCTGCTGCCACTGGGATTTTATACTCTTCTTCAGTAACTGTGTAAGTGATCATGCAATATCCGCAAACCCCTTCACAAATAATTCGTCAACCCCAAGAATGATTGCAATGGCTTACTCATCTGCAGAGTCAGAAAACCTTGCATTGCCTGTATCGATCTGGGATGTGTCTTTACCCCCTCTTGACTAATTACATGTCCTAAGTAATCAACTTCCTTTCTCCATACTTGATATAAGATGCATAGAACATGACCAATTAAAAACTTCCCTTAACTGCTATACATGTTCTTTCACATACATTGGAAGCATAACATCGAGATACACTACACATTGTCACAGCTACAGTCCCCTTAATACCCCATCCAACAATCGTTGAAACATGGTCGGTACATTCTTCTAACCAAGCTGCATTCCTCAATATTGTTAATGATGCCAGGGGACTAAAAATGCAATTTTAGACCGATTCTACAGAACTATCTCCAGTTGATGGTACCCACTCCTCAAAACTATTGTAGAGAAGTATCGGCACTGCTCCACATTATCAAGGGTTTCCATAATGTTGGTTTTTGGGTATACTAGTATTATTGTTTTACTTTATTTAGATATCGATAGCCACAGCAAAATCTATGCTTTTCTGTTCCATGAGTCAATTTCTTCATTATGATAGCTGCTCCCCAAGCGCTAGTGCTCGCCTCTATTATGTCGTTCTTTAGTTCTTTGCCAATGAATTCTCCATAACTGACTGTAAATTCCGAGGTATGTAGTACAGATTTTTGTATATATGTGCTGCGTTTCCTTTCGGAATTCTATGCTTTATTAAGGGCAGTGAGGGGCAAAGTGATCCTAAATTTCCAGTAACAATTCATCCATTTTTACCCTCTCCATTCCCTTCAAATGCTCTGCCTTCATAAGAAATACATCTTTAATGGCGATCTGCGTATGGCTTGGCCATATGTGACATGTGCATATCACCTTCATCCAAAACTTCTACATTCGCAACTGACAATCTTTCGGTTAGCTTCACCTCATCAGCTCCAAATTTATCTAAATTGATGAATATCACTCTCCCATTGCCTCTTTCTTGTATGGGCACAACACTCCTCCATATGAAACATCACGATGCACCCAACACGTCATCTGCCTCTAGTGGCTCTCTCACACATAACATGCCTCTTAGTACGTCTTTGTAACATTGAAATTACTGGGGACATCACCCAGCAGTCTTTGAGCTCCCGTTTGTGTTAAACGACCGATTATGTCGCCCTTGTCCATTCCATCCCTCACTTCTACAACCCCTATGCTGGTCAACCACACTGCACTTCTCATGTTGAGGTTGACAACATTCTGTGGATGTGACCCAAACGTCCATACCTACAACACCTTCTGTCAGCAGAGAGAATGCTTCACGATTGTGAATCCATGTGTCGCAATACGTGTTTCCTCCAGATCTGTTGCTATCCTGATCGACGGGATAGGATTTTCGTGGTACCTGCCCAAACCCTCATAGACATGTCAGGTGGTAGGCCCCTCAGGAAGCCATCTAGTGCTCTTTGTTCAACTTCCTGGAGGATAAACTTGTTCACCTCTTTGTTCTCCCTCAGTTCTTAAGTATGTACAATGGTTTTTATTATCCTATCGATGAAACTCGCCTTTGACTCATTCTGTTTTTGTGATATCTCACTCAACTGCTCATGGAAAAATCTCGCACTATTCAGCTTCTTATAGTTGCTCATATATCAGTGCATTCCTCAAATATTTATGATATCTAACAAACGCTTTCACTTTCCCTGTCAAGCATAGCTTAGCAGTTTCCATTATCTAGTCATCCATTCAAAACTCAACCCTTGCCATTGCTACCAGATGATTCAGGAAAGACATCTCATCCTCAGCTGATTTGCCAAAAAAGGAAGTGATCAAACTAGCAGCAGCAGTTTCGTTCAGCAACAGAGCAGTCAAACTGGATAATGCAGTATCCTCCCTCATAGAAATCATTTTCCCATGCATCTTTGTGTTATCTGCCGACTGTTGCACTATTTGATTTGTTAATGACTGAATCACCTTCTTTCCAGTAACACCTTGCGTCTTGGACTTTGCCATTCTGGTACCCTATCCACTAATCTACAGTACACAATCAAGTTTAACTCAGAACTAAAATAATGGCTCAAGTACTTTATGGCATAGAAAACTAATGTAAACAATACACCTAATCATATGCCACACAGTAAATTCCTTATCAATGAGGCTCTAATAATGATATGTGAAACACTTTGCCGACTGTCACCTAACAGGTTGCACTGCATACAGCTTATTGACTGCAAATAGTGCTCACCAGTATTGTTACAAAGCTGTACCAATCAGCCAGTTCCTCTGACTTCATGAATGTTACTTTCAAATTTCAGTGATAATCCCACCTTGTACCCACCCCCATTCACACGAAAGTTGAAGGACAGAAATAAATCAGTTCTTCATCTTGGTAGTGGTTGATGGTGCTGTGCACTCTCCTGTCACCAAATGTAGAGACCCAGGCAGATGACTGCTACAGAGGCAGGGTTGAACTGAGATAGGGGGTTGTTTTCAGGACGATGACTAATGGTTCCTCAGAGACACATCATTACTGGTCAGACATTTCATTGAAGAACAGACTACAGTACTTAGTGATGCTGTGTGGTGGTAACACCCCCAGTGCGTTTGATGAAGGCAGTGACTGGGTAAGCGCCGACGCAACAGGCAGCCATGGCCTGTTGTTATATCATAGGCTCAGCAGGAACACTGATGTGTGGAGTATGGTGCAGCACTTGTGCCAGTTGGAAAGCACGCAGCTCACAGCATTCAGTAGGTCTGCAGTCAGTGGAGGCCAACTCTTGCGATGGCTGCTTTTAGAACCATGTCACCTTGTAGTTCAGCACGGACCTCTACTCGTAGATTGTGGCTGCCAAATTGCGATTCCTTTGGCTAAAATGACGAGTATTTATTCCATACTTTTACCAAGGTATTGTTATCGACCACGTAGGCTATAAGGAGCCCGTGGCTTGGATGTGTAATAACCAGCCTACCGAAACCGCAGTAGTTCTGCCTTTTTTCTGTGTCGTCGTTGTTCAGATGGCGGCCCCTTGCCTAGCCTGCAGTTTGATAATCGGCTGGTGGTGTTTGAGCATCTGACGCAACAACGTTTGGTCGGTTCCGAGTTCATCCGCTCACATGGTCTTTTGCAATAGCAGTAGCAACGTCGCTATTTTACGCAGTACCGGTAACGCCGAATAATAGATTTGGCGCCACGTTTAGCTCGTATTTTAATGATAGCTGCTGAGGGTTATGTCTCACTGACTTTGCATGTACTTGTAATAGCCACTCTCTTGGCTGCAAAGACGAAATCGGGAAGGACACTTGAATCCAATCCAAACTAATGAGTGATACACAAGGAAGGTTATAATGTCCACGACAGCGCTGGCTGTGGTGTGTACTTTTCTCTGTATCACCACATGTCGTGGACAGTTTTTATCACTTCTAAATAGTTTTGTAGCACCAGTATCTCTGAAACACTATTATGTCCGTGGAATAATAGATGTGCTTCTGCTCTCCGCTTTCACCAGTATATCGATAGACCTTTCTTGTGTACTGTCAAGATTACTGATCATGTCTGTGTGGATAATCTTTGCGTGTTTACAAATCATGTCGCTTCATGAGTATTAAGCGGTTTGTTGGTCGAAAGTGCAGTGAAAATACAGTAATGTTTTTTCGGTATAATAATATTCCGTGACTTTTTTGTGTGTCAGAAACCGTATAGCTTTCGTGTAGCGTCAGTCAGTATTTCAAGAAATGGCAGATGATTCAGGGAATGAAGATCAGTGGTTGTACGGGGATTCGAATCAAGATGCCCCAGAAAGGGATAATAAAACTGATCCTAAAGACGTACCGGACGCAGTTCATAATACTGATTCTCAGATCGACACTTTGGAAGATCTCGGCGATCAGGCACGTATTATGAGAAACGCATCTATTGACAGCCGGCATGTTTTACCAAATATCTGTTTATGCGTACTTCCCCTTTTTGGTTTTTAAGTAACAACAGTAATACGTTAACTCTAATCAAGAAGTTACTTTCGAAACCACGAGTTACTTTTTTATTATAATACGACAAGTAGGCCTATTCTTGAATATGTGATGTTTTGTATTGCCCTGTCCCAGTCTATCAGACTTGAAAAATACTCCAAAAGTCAAATTATACATTAGTTTTGACATCAGAAAGTGACAGTCATGTAATATTGGACTATCGAGCCTGTATAAGGACTAATCACAACTAGAGTTGAGATTAGATACATTCAAGAATGCTAGTTACATTGATCAAGTTTGTTTCTCTTCAGTCCAGAGCATCGTACTGGTCGCTCTAATTTGATATTTTCAGTTTTAAAAGAAATACATAGAAATGTTGTTGTTGCCTTCAGTCTGAAAACTGGTTTGATGCGGCTCTCCAAGCTGCTCTATCCTGTGCAAGCCTCATCATCTCTGAACAACTACCGCAGCCTCATCCTGCTGAATCTGCTTCCTGCATTCATCTCTTCTTTTCCCTCTATGAATATGTTACACATTAGAACTATGGCTCTTAAGAAAAGGCCATGAAAAGTATCAAATTTTGCTGAAGATTTTTTAGTGATCTAGTTAAGAGTGTAAAAAGCTCCTCGTAAGTAGGGAAAGGAAGCATCACTAAATTCGAAGGTTAACTGAAGAATCATATTAAGAAGAGACTATCACATTGTATTAAGTAGGGTCAGTGCTTCCATTGAGGCAAGAATTAGGACCAGTAGTTTTATATTAAGAACTTATTTACTGACTTGCATACAGTGATTAAAGTTCCATGTATTGGGAGAAGGTATTCTGGCATGAAAGATGCTGTGATTTGGTGAAAATGTTACTTAATGGACATTGGCTGTGCACCTCTTCCTACCAAACAATTTATATATTGAGGCAGCCCCTTGATTTGGAGGTAAAGACTCAGTTCACACAAGTCCAAAATTATTCACATGAGTTTGTTTTGTGACGCGAGTCTCATAGAGTACCTCTAAGCAGAAAGTGGCATGTCATCAGAGTGATACTAACCTCATTCGTAGCAGACTACTACATGATTGGGCATCAGCAATGGACACGTGCTGAAGTAGTACATAAGTTTTCAGTCATTTGGCAAAATGGCGTGTTGGTTCTCCACCTGCATGGGTTGGCTATCAGCTGGAATTGGCACAGTTGTTAGATACTGGACTTGTATTTGTTGGATTTGGGGTAAAATCCTCGTTTGACAATCCAGGTAATCTTTTTGTTGTTTTACTAAATCATTTAAGGCACAACCTGGGAGGATTACTTTGAAAAGGACATTCCGCTTTCCGTACTTCTCAAGCTCAAGTTTTTGCTCAGAAATAGTGAAGAATTGATTCAGTCCTTCAGCTTGGACCAGTGATGCTATCAGACACAACTACTCCTCATCACAATACGTAGTCAGAGTGGTGATAAAGATGTGATAAAAGGTGTCTCATTTTAACAACTTAGGTATTGACAGATTGAGAAATAGGAGTTTTTGTGAGAATGTAAGTATAACATCAGATTGTGCACTGTATCTATTCAGGGTGTCTCAGAAACAATGCAGCAAACTTCTATGGGAGGTGGGGTGCATCATAAGGATTAAGAATTGCATAGAAACCCAAGGCTGCCAATGTCATCGTATGCCACTAGGTGTTGGCGCTGTACGTGGGAGTACTGGAGGGGAACGTGAGGATTTCCTCATCTGAGTGCTAGCCAGCATCCAAGGAGCACAGGAAGGTGTACAGACAGTGAGCTCACAGGCATGCGCTTGATGTATGGTATAAGTGATTGCAGTGGACAAGCCGTTGGATGCATAATTCCAGAGAGACATCGACCAAATGACTGCATCAAAGTTTGTGCGACTATGGGTCATTAAGAAGTAGCAGGGCTAGTGAGGGTAGGTCTCAATTGGCATGTTCATTCATTAGGGAAAAAAGTGTGTTCGATGCCATGGAGACTAATCTAGAACCAGCATAAGTGCTGTTGCCTTGGAGTTAAGCATGTGTTATACCAGTGTTCAGCGTGTTTTCAAGACCAGGTCCTTATTGCAGACATTTCATTTCCACAGGGTGCAGTTATTACACCCTAATGAGCATTCTGCACCTGTGTGTTTCACAATGTGGTTTCTGTAACGAAGTAACCCAGCTTTCGTTTCCCTGGTAAGGACATTTTCACCAGGCATGGCATATTCAATGACAGCAATGAGCATTTATGGGCACCAGAAAATGCTCCACAATGTGTGGCACCATGCGGCACAACGTCGCATCACAGTTAATGTGTGGGCGGGTTTTGTCAGCAACAGCTTTTAGTCAGGCCACTTCTTTTACCGTCCCACTTGACTGCAGCAGATTATCGTACCTTCTGCTGGAACAGATTCTTCCCAGCTTGCTTGAAGGTGATCCAGCAAATTTGAGGTGCAGTGTGGGGTTCCGGCACAGTAGGGCACCTGCTTATTTTTTACTAGGTGTTTTTAGGCATTTGAACAAGTTATTCCTGCATCAGTGGATTGGGTGTGTTGGACTGATTATCTGGCCTCCATGCTCACCGGATTTATCGAGCCTTGATTATTTCTTTGGGGAGGCATGAAATCTCTTGAGTTTCCCGTTCCTGTGGAGCCTGAAATAAATCTCGTTGCAAGACTCATCTGCACAGCTGTTACAATCAAAGAAACTCCTAATGTCTTAGAATGTGTCCGGCAGTCAACGTTCAGGTGTCAGATGTGCTTGGCATCTGATGGTGTGAAATTCAAGCATCAGTTGTAACTTTAGAGCTGCATTAATATCATACCCCATGTGCACTCATTATGTCCAATAAATGTCTCAAATAAATCAGTCTTTTTTTTTCCTTTCCGGTTTTCGACTTCTGCTATCACTCTCCCCGGACGTGCACAGCCATGGGTAGCTAAGCAATTCTTAACCCTTAGGTCATATTTGTTAGCATTGCCAACTCGCAATGGAACTACTACAATTACCAATCATTTGTCAGAACAACCTTCATTTTTTAAAAATATTGTGTTTTTGTGTTCATAGGTTTGAAAAAATCACAATCAAACTCGTCGTCTTCCAACCCAACGTGGAACCCAGGCTATATTAGATATCAGTCTGTCGTGACGACCTTCATTTCAAAGAACAATGCCGATGTTGATGTCTGTGGCTCAAGCAGAATGGCTGTATTACAGATATTAGTACACCTATTTTGCTCACTCTCTAATGACTTAGGATGCATATTCTCACAGGATGGCAACATAGTGAAAGAACTGGAAGCGAGGTGTAGCAAGGCTAATGCAGTGAGCGCTCAGCTACGATCTACTCTCTTCTGCAAGAAGGAAGTCAGTACCAAGACTAAGTTATCTGTGCACCGTTCAATCTTTCGACCAACTTTTTGTATGGGAGTGAAAGCTGGGTGGATTCAGGTTACCTTATCAACAAGGTTGAGGTTACGGATATGAAAGTAGCTAGTATGATTGCAGGTACTAGTAGATGGGAACAATGGCAGGAGGGTGTCCACAATGAGGAAATCAAAGAAAAACTTGGAATGAACTCTATAGATGTAGCAGTCAGGGCGAACAGGCTTAGATGGTGGGGTCATGTTACACGCACGGGAGAAGCAAGGTTACCCAAGAGACTCATGGGTTCAGCAGTAGAGGGTAGGAGGAGTTGGAGCAGACCAAGGAGAAGGTACCTGGATTCGGTTAAGAATGATTTTGAAATAATAGGTTTAACATCAGAAGAGGCACCAATGTTAGCACTGAATAGGGGATCATGGAGGAATTTTGTAAGGGGGGCTGTGCTCCAGACTGAACGCTGAAAGGCATAATCAGTCTTAAATGATGATGATCTAATGACCACATTATTGGCAGAATGTGAGTAATCTTGTTATTGACAAAATGTTAATAACTGACCTTCCTTTATCAACTGGAAGACAATATCAATACATGTTTTGTTGAAATCACGCTACATTGACTGCACAAAGATAAATTAGTTTAAACGATATCAGCTATACCGTTCTGTCCATTAAAATTACATCATCGTGAAAGTGGCCTGCAACAAATATTGAATTGGCATGAATGGCTATATCACTCACAGTTCTTGGAGACGCCCCAATATGATTTTCAGTGCAGCCTAGGGACCGATGACCTCTGCAGTTTGGTCCCTTTCATCCCTAAACCAACCAACCAACCGATCAGTGCAGCCTGACATGCCACCATTCTGGATATTGATCTCAACCTCTCTGATTGCCTCTTAAAAATTGCTAAACATTTTACAGAGGTTTCACAGACACACACACTACTGGTACCCTCCAGGCCAGTCCACTGAAAGATCTCTCCTGTCATATCCTTGTGTGCACCTGATTCTCAAAGTACATCCGTTATTACTGAATATCACTGAACCTGGAAAAATTTAACGCCTTCCAATAGAGCATTGACCACCTTCCATCAAGCGCTCAACTTCTGAACATCCTTCGCATCTTTTCTAGAGTGATATTCCACTGCTCACCTGATCTACAAAATATCATCCTAATGACATCCTTATTCTCAAGTTTTTACCACATGGATCGCATCTGTGTGAATGACCCAGGTGCAAATCTATCCAATGCATTCATACAGCACATCCTACTCCAGTGTCATCACAGTCATGCCCTGTCAGAGGCAGGGAACCTGGAAAAACTTTCATGCCATATATCAGTTCAGAGCAAAAATGTGCTTTCAGTGTACTATGGCATTTTCATTGTGTGCTGCTGTTGGTAACTATTTGTGTGATGAATAATGAGAAGTGAAGTGAACATTACAGATTGTGAATTGGTTCTTGGTAGCCAATCATCATGCTGCTTCATAATTTCCTGTCATTCATAAATGAAGTTAACTAGTATTTTGTTCTATTAGATTAGAATTTAACCACATTATCAAAATTTTCGGTGAATTGGAAATAGGATCTACAAGTAGGTTGTTGCAGTGACAAATGTATATCACAGGCTGTGCTACACATTAATCTATAATGACATTCATATGGACATTTGTCAGCTTTGTCATCTCACAACCAATTGTTACCCTCCAGCCTAACCTAGGTCTCGGGCTTCACTACAGATCAGTCTTTCAAAATGTCAAGTTTTCTTCCATTCACATTAGTTGGCTTCACCAACTCGCAACAAAATTGTCACATTCCAACCCAACATAGACCTTGGACTTCAATACAAGTTATTCTGTCAGCACATTTAATTTTCCTCCAGGCCTCAATATTGAAAACAAATCTATTCTCATTGGCTACTGTACACTGTCACCTGATCGTCTATGACAACAGTAACAAGGACACACTGGAAGAGCTTTGTACACCATAAGTACATTTCGTCTAACTCTGCTGTGACGTCAGCGCAGCTTTTTACATGGGCTCGACTACCAGCCAGCTGTCTACCTGAACGAGTGGTCATTGCCAAGCTGTTGCTTATATCAAAGTTGACCACCTAGTGGCAAAATGTGCTGCTCAGTATAACATGCCATGACTTCAGTGACTGCTTCACAAGTCATACCGTCTAGATCTTCTTTCTAAATCTCTGGATTGCATAGATTGGAATCGTTCTAAAACAATCTTTCCCTCATCAGTCACTGTGCTAATCTCAACCCCTCCCCCCAATCCAATTGGATCAACTTATCGTAAAAGCTACAATTGTGCTGCTTAATTCATGACATGCCATGACTTCAGTGACTGCTTCACAAGTCATACTGTCTAGATCTTCTTTCTAAATCTCTGGATTGCATCGATTGGAATCATTCTAACACAATCTGTCTCTCGTCAATCTCTGTGCTAACATCAACCCCCCCCCCCCCCCCCAGTCCAATTGGATCAATTTATCGCAAAAGCTACACTCATGCTGCTTAATCCATGATATCCCTTCCCCTCTGTATATGTTAGAATTACTTTTTGCATTTCCTCACTGATCTGGTTTTCCCCTAATGGTTTCTTCTGTAGTGGTCTTCTACAAATGTAAATAGTATGTGGTATACAGTACAGTATTTTCACAGTTTCATGTCTCAGCGGAAGATAAGATATATATTTGTGCATTACACAGGGTGCACATTAATAAAATCGACAAACTGCAGGGACATATTCCTGACTAGAAATGGAGGGAAAAAGATCCTATGAACGCGTGTCTGGAAATGGATGGTGTGCATGCAGCTACAACAAATGGTCACGGAACACAGTACTGGGCTGCATTGCATCCATGTCACAATAGATGTTCAGAGTGGCCACCATGGGATTGCAGGTACTAGGGAGAGTGGCAGTTGGCATGCAGGATGCACATGCTCATACTTTGGCTTACACAATGTTGACGGGCCACTTGCTGGAGCATGCACTAGAGGTCATCTCAATATCCTATAGAACCCGGTCCTCCAAAGCTGGAATAGGCACAATCCGCCACCTCCCTGCATGTTAGTCTGTTTGACAGAAACCATGATCACATAAATGCCCAAAAAGCTCTTGACGCATTGTGTGATGTGGTTGGTGAGTTGAAAGTACTTTTTTTTTGGTATAGCTGTGCTGCCTCTTGACCGTCTCCATCTGCTTGACTGTACACAAACACCATCTCAGCTTGTTTCTGACAATACCAGACCATTCTGCTGCATAACAGTACACTGTGTTAAACACACAAGGCACGTGGTCAGAGGAACTTTCATTTGTCAGCGCCATGTACAGTGGCAACAATGCTTATCTGGATACGTGTTCAGAGGACATTTTCTCCCTAATTTCCGGTCAGGAATCCATCCCTGCAGTTCACTGGTTTTATTAATATCCACCCTGTATACATTCCACAGAGGGAAAACAACATAGAAAAGTTTTTCACTGCCTGTCATAGCATGTTATTTGAGTGAACGCTTCAGGGAGCACGGTCTTCATTGACTGAGTGTGGGTTTGGGACTTCTGGTTCCTGAACAAGCGTCTGGTTAGTGCTGCCAGTCTTCTGTAACCATAAGCTCTGTGCATGTTTCAGTGGGCACCATACACCAAGATTGTGAATGACTGTGTATCACAGGGAATGGGAATCTTAGCTTTACCACCCAGATCATGGGGATGGTACAAACACTATTAAAAATTTCAACATCTAGGTGCATTACATGCCAAAAGTGTGCGTAGCTATTGAGGTGAAACAGTTGTCTAACTCCTGCCCAAGCAATTGAAAATCTGTCTGGGTGGACCCATAGTTGCTCATGAGATGTCAGTGGATCCTATAACAAGCATAAACACACATGACAGGGTGTATGAAATCCCCCTCCCCAAAAGAAAAGGAAGATGGTGGAGGGAACATTTAAAAAACTTAAAGTTTTAGGTGGGTTATTAGTGTCCTAAAATCTGTGAACTAGCTTTAAAATAATAACTTGCTTGGAAACTAATAGAGAAGGGAAGGTGGAATTATTAAGAAAGTCATTAAAAATCCGTGAATTCAATATAGCAGTTGGCATCTGTTACTTTCTCAACTGTAGAAAGAGTGTAGCTGTAGCCACATTAGATGGCGTGATCTAATGGAAATGGATATCCTGGAAATTAAGCAAGAATAGACGCGAGCTGGAATAGTCAACATAAAACAAATAATAAGACACAAAATAATGGAGAACTAATGGAGACTTCCACTTTCATTGCAACTTTTAGTACTCTGTTGTGACCTGAATATATCATTGCAAACTTGCTCACCTGTAAGGTTAGTCAGTCTTTACCTTGCTAACCTTATGAGCTGTTTAAAGTGTCAACATTTTGAGCATACAGCAGTGAGTTCTAAAGGAGAAGCTACACATGGAAAAGCACCCTTTGAACATGGCACTATCTATCTGGTTCCACCTGTATGCATCAAATCTTTCTAGGAGACCGTCAGTATGTAGCCAAGGCTGCCGAGAGGAAAAAAATTAATTAAAGTAACAAAATGTATCTTCTAAGCTGAACCCAAAAAGCAGTTTTAAGATTAAACCTCCAACCTTTGTCATCCATACTTCTTAACCCAGAATCTAAAGTAGAAGTTTCGATGCAGACAACATCCATGAAAACAAGAAGCAACAGCAGCACATGTACCTGCAATTTTACCTGCTAAAGCTAGCAGTAACATAGGTAGCCATAAAACAGGGCAGAAGAAGGCTATTTTAAACCTAAATGTGGATTAAGTAGTCCAAAAATAGGGTGCCTACCCTTCCTCCATCACCCATGAAGGGTAAAGAGGCAAGGAAAGGGCCACAAAATGTTTTTAACAGAATGTGAGGGAAAAGAGACAAGGAAAGGACCACAAAATGTTGTCAACAGGATGTGCCAGGTGTTATCATGTGTGTACTACTGGCACAGCTGACTGATGAGACTAACATCATGGACCTAGAAGCTTCAAGACAAGGATGGGCAAGCCCCTGGTCAAATGGTGGCTCAGCACTGTGACATGAAGCCAGGAGGAAATTAAAATCATAGCTTTGAAACAGCTCTCTTACTTCAGTGGCATATTAATGGATTAAGAACACCATGCAGGAATTTAGACTCCTTTCATAGTGAAGGCCCCATACTTTTGCCTGCAGCAGGTATGTTTTAAACATACTGCCTTTCCTGTAATTGGTGGCTATATCCTCCACAGAAAAGGGTGACCTTACTGTGGTCACAGGCCAAAGGATGAGGTGGCATTGTTTATCGTGGGGACATACCACTCCTCATCTGTGGTCTTAACTACAACGCAACTGGCAGCTGTCACAGTTCATGTGCGTAATAATAGTTACGAAAGAGGTGCAGGTTAATTTTAGAACTGGTGGGTGCAGGGAGGCATGTATGCCAGGTGACATTTTTTAAAATAAGTTTTATGTAATCCTAAATTGACCACCACATTTTATTGATATCTACATTGATGGCCCGAAGTGGGGGTCTTAATTGACTGCTCAGTCATGTGTCTCCTCCTCCCCCCCCCTCCCCACCCTACCCACCACCCCCAAATATGTCCTCTGATAGGGCTCCCGCAGCAAATTTCTCTCCGTTATATGGTATTTTTTGCTATCCTGTGGGCACTGGACCATATGACATTATGACAGTTATATTCTAGTTCTAAAAATTCCCTTCATGCCATTGAACAGATCACTGAGCAGACAGAATGGTTCGGGACTTCAGCTCTCACTACTACTCTTGCAGGAGGAGAAGAAGGAGATAATTTTCTCCTGTATGTCAGAGCATGCAGGGACCTGGGGAAATGATCATGCTTATAGGGCTAACATGGAGAGTTGTTCTCTCCAACCAGCACCTTTTCTGTCTCCCTCTGAACAGCTACCACATATGTGACGAGGAGGGCAGTGTGTTGGTGGGAGTCTGTGGCAGGAAATGACGGGCTAAAAGCTACAGTTAGTGAAATTTGCAGTGTCTTGGTTGCTTACCTTCTTCCAGTCATCATGAACAGACATAGTACTTAATGAGCTAAGGATGGGATATTGTTTCCAAATGCGCGGTTTTCTCCTACAATAGGAGGGCCCACCAATGTTTGAAACATGCAGAACACGGGTGTTGAGACACAATATTTTAACTGAGTGCATTTTATTTGCTGGCCTGAGAGGAAGTCAGTGTCGTCTGTAGGACCTGCCCGTTGTTTGAAGTGTGATATGGATCTAAGTTTTTGTTTGTTATCTAATTTCCTTTCCAAAACATTGGGAAGGAAATTTTTGTATATTACAAGACCACATTTGTTGCTCTTGTAATGGGTTTAGAAGTTATTGTTGTTTTAATTGATTTTAATAACAGTCTTCTCTTTATATTTTATGTATGGACAGTGAAGACCTTACTGTTTAGTGACCTAAAATAATAGTAATTAAGTTAAAAATCACAGTCACCTTCATTTGAATAACACATTAATGAAGAAGGGAGGGCGTACATACCAAAGTAATGGGAATGTTCATTTATGTTCTGTTTAGAATTCTGTAAGAGAAGACATACCCACATCCCATCCCCTTAAAATGCCACCTTTTTGCAGTTTCTTGAGTTTTAATCTACAGTTCATAACCAATAAATTGTGGTCAGAGTCCACGTCTGCCCCTAGATGTGTCTTAGAATTTAAAACCTGGTTCCTAAATCTCTGTGTAACCATTATATAATGTATCTGAAATCTTCCACTGTCTCCAGGCCTCTTCCATGTATACAACCTTCTGTCATGATTCTTAAACCAAGTGTTAGCTATGATTAAGTTATGCTCTGTGCAAAATTCTACCAGGCTGCTTCCTCTTTTATTCCTTACTCCCATTCCATATTCACCTACTAGTTTTTCTTCTCTTCCTTTTCCTACTATCAAATTCCAGTCCCCCATGACTACTAAATTTTCATCTCCCTTCACTATCTGGATAATTTCTTTTATCGCATCATAGATTTCTTCAATCTCTTTATCATCTGTGGAGCTAATTGGCATATAAACTTGTACTACTGTGGTAGGCGTGGGTGTAGTATCTATCTTGGCTACAATAATGTTTTCACTATGCTGTTCGTAGTAGCTTACCCGTGCTCCTATTTTTTTATTCATTATTATACCTACTCCTGCATTACCCCTGTTCGATTTTATATTTACAACCCTGTATTCACCTGACCAAAAGTCTTGTTCCTCCTGACACCGAACTTCACTAATTCCCACTATATCTAACTTTAACCTATCCATTTCCCTTTTTAAATTATTTAACCTACCTGCCCAATTAAGGGATCTGACATTCCATGCTCCAATCCATAGAACACCAGTTTTCTTTCTCCTGATAATGACATCCTCCTGAGAAGTCCCACTGGAGATCTGAATGGGGGACTATTTTACCTCTGGAATATTTTACCCAAGTGGATGGCATCATCATTTAACCATACAGTAAAATTGCATGTCCTCGGGAAAAATTACGGCTGTAGTTTCCCCTTGGTTTCAGCTGTTTGCAGTACCAGCACAGCAAGGTCATTTTGGTTAATGTTACAAGACCAGATCAGTCAATAATCCAGACTGTTACCCCCTGCAACTACTGAAAAGGCTGCTGCCCCTCTTCAGGAACCACACATTTGTCTGGCCTCATAACAGATACCCCACCATTGTGGTTACACCTATGGTATGGCTATCTGTATCGCTGAGACAAGCAAACCTCCCCACCAATGGCAAGGTCCATGGTTCATTGGGGGGGGGGGGGGGGGTGAAAAGACGAGGGCTAGCAGAAATCCTTGGGTAACAGAAGAGATATTGAATTTAATTGATGAAAGGAAAAAATATAAAAATGTAGTAAATGAATCAGGTGCAAAGGAATACAAACATCTCAAAAATGAGATCAACAGGAAGTGGAAAATGGTTAAGCAGGGATGGCTACAGGTCAAACGTAAGGATGTAGAGGCACATATCACTAGGGGTAAGATAGATACAGCCTACAGGAAAATTAAAATAGACCTTTGGAGAAAAGAGAACTACC
The DNA here is from genome assembly GCF_021461385.2 of Schistocerca piceifrons. NCBI lineage: Eukaryota > Metazoa > Arthropoda > Insecta > Orthoptera > Acrididae > Schistocerca > Schistocerca piceifrons. Next base: position 306,656,273 of record NC_060139.1, on the reverse strand, counting down.
TGTATGAATATCAAGAGCTCATGTGGAAAACCGGTTTTAAGCAAAGAAGGGAAGGCAGAATGGTGGAAGGAGTATATAGAGGGTTTATACAAGGGCGATGTACTTGAGGACAATATTATGGAAATGGAAGAGGATGTAGATGAAGATGAAATGGGAGATATGATACTGTGTGAAGAGTTTGACAGAGTACTGAAAGACCTGAGTCGAAACAAGGCCCCGGGAGTAGACAACATTCCAATAGAAATACTGATAGCCTTGGGAGAGCCAAGCATGACAAAACTCTTACCATCTGGTGAGCAAGATGTATCAGACAGGTGAAATACCCTCAGACTTCAAGAATACTCTAATAATTGCAACCCCAGAGAATGCAGGTGTGAAAATTACCAAACCTTCAGTTTAATAAGTCACGGCTGCAAAAACTGTCACGAATTCTGTACAGACAAAAGGGGAAAACTGGTAGAAGCCGACCTTGGGGAAGATCAGTTTGGATTCTGTAGAAATGTTTGAACATGCGAGACAATACTGAGCCTACTACTTATTTTAGAAGATAGATTAAGGAAAGGCAAACCTATTTTTCTTGCATTTGTAGACTTAGAGAAAGCTTTTGACAAATTTCTGAAGGTGGCAGGGGTCAAATACAGGGAGCGAAAGGCTATTTACAATTTGTACAGAAACTAGGTGGTAGTTAAAAGAGTCAAGGGGCATAAAAGGGAAGCAGTGGTTGGGAAGGGATTAAGACAGGGTTGTAGCCTCTCCCCGATGCTATTCAATCTGTATATTGAGAAAGCAGTGAAGGAAACAAAAGAAAAATTCGGAGTAGGAATTAAAATCTGTGGAGAAGAAATAAAAACTTTGAGGTTCGCCGATGACATTGTAATTCTGTCAGAGACAGCAAAGGACTTGGAAGAGCAGTTGAACGGAATGGACAGTGTCTTGAAAAGAGGATATAAGATGAACATCAACAAAAGCAAAACGAGGATCATGGAATGTAGTCAAATTAAGTCGGGTGATGCTGAGGGAATTAGATTAGGAAATGAGGCACTTAAAGTAGTAAAGGAGTTTTGCTATTTGGGGAGCAAAATAACTGATGATGGTCAACATAGAGAGGATATAAAATGTAGACTGGCAATGACAAGGAAAACATTTTTGAAGAAGAGAAATTTGTTAACATCGAGTATAGATAAATTTAAGTGTCAAGAAGTCATCTCTGAAAGTATTTGTATGAAGTGTAGCCATGTATGGAAGTGAAACTTGGGCTTTAAATCGCTTAGACAAGAAGAGAATAGAAGCTTTCAAAATGCGGTACTACAGAAGAGTGCTGAAGATTAGATGGGTAGATCACATAACTAATGAGGAGGTATTGAAGAGAATTGGGGAGAAGAGGGATTTGTGGCACAACTTGACTAGAAGAAGGGATTGGTTGGTAGGACATGTTCTGAGGCATCAAGAAATCACCAATTTAGTATTAGAGGGAAGCGTGGAGGGTAAAAATCGTAGGGGGAGACCAAGGGATAAATACACTAAGCAGTTTCAGAAGGATGTTGGTTGCAGTAGTTACTCAGAGATGAAGAAGCTTGCACAGGGTAGGGTAGCATGGAGAGCTGCATCAAACTAGTCTCTGGACTGAAGACCATAACAACAAGAACAAGAAAAGGCGGTAGTTGTAATTTTTTGCCTTCTTTGTTACATATTTGTAAGTACTGTATCTGTCTTTTTCTCGTGATTAGTATGTTCCATGAATGAAGAAACAATTTGTGTTGTGCATGTTGACAGGTTTTCTCTTTATACTGTGTTCATATTATGAGTTGTTACTGTCCTACCAATCAGTGTTCAGATTGCTTTTGTTGTATCTCAGGTCTTACATTTTCAATAAATCTGTATTCATTTGTTCAGCCTTTGCCGGCACCAGAACCTCCCACCATAGCACCACCAGAGGTTAAAGATGGTGAAGAGGATTCGGAACTGAATATAGCTGAGGGTGAGGGTGGACAGATTTCAAGAGAACAAGGGGAGGTGGATGCTGAAGGAGGTTAGATTTGAAGTAATTTATAGAATATGCTAGATATAAATTTAATTTACATAAATTTATGTGTAAAGTAGGTTTAATTCGTTTAACATATATTTCTGTAGGAGATTATTGTTGCATTGGGTTGTAGCTTTTTCCTTGACAATAATAATGTCTTATAAGCGGTTGCCTTTGTAGGTGTGCTACAATTTTCACAAGGTATTAAAACAAATGTTTTCTCTATCTCCTTCAATACATTGGTCAGTGGTACTGTTCTATGCTGAGCATAGTAACTTCTACACATTTTACTGTTGTGACATATCTCATATTATGTTGTGGGCGTGGCTGGTGCTGTGAAACATACCAACCACATTTGAAGGGTTGTATCCTGCTGGCTGCTGTGTTTTCTTGATGACTGGTTTTGCCTAGTCTATTTTCACTGTTAATTTTATATGTGGTCTATTATTGACTAACATGTTATCAAACATTTCATTTCTGCACTTCGTATTTTATGGAAGATGCCAAGGATGCACTACAGTAAGGCAGTAGACCAGGTTGATCTGGTATGAGGTGTATGGATTTGGCATGCAGTTTCACATCTCTCATGGCCAGGCCGAAGAGCAGGATGATCGCGCTGGCATCCAATGTTGGCAGTGTAGAGGAACTGAGGCATCTGAAACATCCAGTGGCCGTGTCCGTAGACTGGGATCCAGGCCCCACCGTGAGGTGTGTCAGACGAGAAACGGTTGGCAAGACTGTCAGCAGCTGAGGAGCGAACTGTCTGGATCAAGTCTGTAAAGAGAGCAAACATAGGAATTGACACATGGAACAGGATAGCTGAAAGTGGTGCAAAAGCGCTCTGAAAAGCATATGAACAAATTGCGCCTATAGGCAGGAAGTGAGGGCGGGAGCACTTCGAAGTAAAGATTGTTGAGCTGAGAAGGCAGAAATGAGTACAAGATGTAAGGGTCCGTAGGCCCTTACTATAAGTTTGCACTCGGCACAGGTCGATAGGGCAAACAATTGATAGTGTGTCGTGTTGCGAGAGCGAGCTTAGAATTGAGTCAGTGTTGTTCCCAGGTTGCGGGCCGAGCCGTGTGGAGGCCTGTTGCTGTAATGCAAGGCTTTACCGACAAAGGGAGTGGCCATCGCCACGGTTTAACCCCTTTGTGTTAGAATAATACGGGAAAGTGAAGAAGTATAATTACGAGAGTGATCAGTGATATTTCTGTGCCGATATTTTTGGTTTCGCGTCTACCGCGCCTGCATCATTTGGATTGCAGTGTTGGATTGCAGTGATTGAATTTGCGTGTGACAATAATGAATAGCGAGGAAGCCTGTGCTGAGATTAGCCGTAATTAAATATGTATGACGAAGGCAGTGGCTGTCTCCTTCCTTTTGTATTTTTGAGACGAATATAGGTCCTTGATTAGTGAAGCTGTGTTGGCGTTTCTTCTTGTCACCGGACATTTCATTATTACAGCATTTGAGAAGGACAAAATGGAATGTAACAACTCCGTAGCAGTCAAATCCGATTGCCAGCCCCATTAGGTACACAGTCACATTAATTAATATTTATTTGGGCTGCTATTTAGATCCGGATCCGGTCGAGATACATAAATCGGAGGTGTTACACCCTTGGCTTACCGTGAAAGGACTAGTGCAATTTTCGGACGAATCGTAAAGAACAATAGGTAATTTTATCTTGCTTAACGCGATAAAATATTTTTTCCAATTTTGGATCGAGACAGAGCATAAACTTTGAAATCGCGACAAGAAACAGTCCATTTTGAACAATACGAAGTAATAGCATCTTACGATTGTGACTAAACTTTTTCTTTGCCATATTAGTTAAGAATAATGGTGTCAATAAACTGTGTTATAATGTGCAAATGCGTAAATCCGCGCGAAAAACTGTGAAAAGTGGACACTAAAGAAAGACACGTGTGAACATTAAAATAGCAAAACGAACTAAGAATTTGTCACTAAAGCTTTTACAGAAGTGTTAAATAGTAATATTGTGACTGGAATTGCTTTTTAAATAGTGAAAATCGGACAGCTTCATGAGGACCCATAAACTGTTATGCGGACGACAATTTAGGTGGCGACGCAATTGTTGAGTGACGTCACGCAGGCCCGTGTAGCAGTTGCGCCAAAGAGCTTCGATCTGCGAGGTGATTTCACACGTCATCCCAACTACCTGTGCGAGGAGTAGGTCAAGTACAGATGCACTACACCGACGGTCTTCAGCGCGACTTCGAGATACCGAGTGCTGACCCGGCATCTAGCGGCCGAACTACAAACTACGCCCGCCTGCAGTGCCACGGAGCGGCCGACGGAGAACTACGACGACTCGCCACAGATCTTCAGCGCGACTTCACGCAGCTCCGGCGGCAGTACAGCGCCACGCCCACTTCAAACGTCAAAACATCGACTCGTGGTAACGTCAGTTGGTGAGTGAAGACGACTGGTTGGAATAACATTAAATTGTAGTGTGCAGTCTTCGCGGTAAATAAACAATTGTAAACTGAGTTTCACATTAGGAAAAGTGCCTAATTACAATAATTTCCGAAAAGTTTGCGAAACATACTCTGAAATATAGCATACTTATGGATGCATGCTGCGCTGTCTAAATGGTGATTATACAGATATGCTCATTGTTTTTGGGGATTTTACATTTATAGATTTAACAAATGGAGTGATTTATCTTATTTAGAACATTTTACATAAGCTGTGTACGTGAGAATTGATATTTGAAGTTATTAGGTTTTGGGAGTTGTTATGTTCGGTATTCATACGTACTGGATCAATTTTGGGATTAACTGAAAAATACTTCAGGTACTGTTTGATTAGTTTCATGGTAATTAGGAGTGTTTTGGGTTACTAGAAGTTATGTTATATTACTTGCCTGTTCATTAAAAATAAACCAAACATGTCTACTGAAGATAAGCAGGTTTGTGAGGCAGTAGTTGAAAGGAAAGGGATAGGACAGGAAGACAGAGATGATTCAGGAATCAGTGATTATGGATTGTCATTAGAGAGCCCATTAGCGCATTCAACTAGTTATTCCGAGACACCGGGACAAGCGACGAGAGATAAGCCAGTCTCAGAGGATGCAGATATACGGTCGATGTTAGCAGAGTTGCTAAAGGAGACCAGGGCAACAAAAGAGAAGGATTTACAAGAAACTAGAGAAAGGGAAGAGATATTCTGCAAATCACTAAAGGAAGATTTACGAGAATCATTAGAGAAGGAAGCCAAAGAAACAAGGGAATCAGTAAAGGAAGATTTACGAGAATCATTAGAGAAGGGTTTACAAGAAACAAGAGAATCACTAAAGGAAGATTTACAAGAAACTAGAGAAGAGGGAAGAATATTCCGAGAATCATTAGAGAAAGGTTTACAAGAGATCAAAACATCGCAAATGAAGATAGAATATAAGCTGAAGAAGGTGAAGATAGAATATAAGCTGAAGAAGGAAATGCAGGAGCTACAAGAACAGTTGAAAATGGACATCAACGAGAGAGAGAATAAGCTACAGAAGAGTATAGACCAAGTCCAGGGAGACGTGGAGAAGATGGAAGGAAAGTTGACAAAAAAGATAGAAGACGATGTTGAAGAAACTAAGGCCGAATTGGGAGAAAGGATCGCCGAGGTGACGCAGATGCAGAAACAATGCAATGATGCAGTTAAGGGGATAGGGGATAGGCAAAACCAACTGGCTGTCAATCTGAGAAATGCTATAGCCGTGCAACGAGAAGAGGATAACAAGAGGGTTGCAATGGAGGTCAGGCAATTACAACAGGGAGTGCAGCAATTGGAGAGCAAGACAGAAGAAATTGATAAACGAATTAACAATGCCACTTTAACCGTTGGGGAAGGTAGAGTCGTTACCTTGATGAGCAGTGTCAATCGGTACGTCCAAAATAATACAGGGCAGAAATTTAGACCGAAAGGAGGGTTGCACCCAATGATATTTATGAAATGGTTAAAAGGAGTTTTCCCAGCACATCTTAAAGACTCAGACAAGATTCAATTTGCAATAGATAGAATGGAAGGTGAGGCCTTCACTTGGGGAGTCAGGAAGAAGGAAGGGACTACTAGTTATGATCAGTTTGAAGAGGAATTCTTGAAGAAATACTGGTCCAAAAGTCATCAGTGTGCGGCAATTGAGGACCTACTCCACCGCAAGTCACTTAGTACATGGAGAGGAACGTTGAGAGAGTTTGCCGAACATTTGTGGGAATTGAACGAGACCTTGGAACAACCCCTGAGTGATGACGTAAAGATATCAGCGATAAAAAGAAGAATGAGCCAGAGAATGCAAGAAACTGTATCCGGGAGCCTAATTAAAGATAGGGAGGCCTTGATGGAAATACTGGAACAGTTGGAATCTGTTCGATCACAGGAACACAATCAAGCTAATGATCAAAACCGAGGGGGAAGTAATGACCCAAGGAATCATTTTGGTAATTCGTCTAATTATAGAGGAAGAGGTGTTGGCCATAGGTACAGGAACCATGGTAGTGAACGGCAATGGAGAAATGATTGGAGAAGGAGTGAAGAACCAAGAGATCATGAGAGAGGATGGGATAGGCGAATGAATGACACAGTGCATATAGAAGAGGCGGAGAGACCGGAAAACTGAATGACACTCCAGATGAGGTCCGGTCAGGAGTGAGAGCTACAAGGACCAGAGTAAACCTACTAAGACACGACAATGGTGGAGATCTGAGAGAAGATCTACTGGAGGAAAGAAGTAGGGTTCCCAAAGAACCCATGCTACCCATGATAGGGATCAAGCTATGTGGACTGAATATCGAGGCATTAGTCGATACAGGAAGTGAAGCATGTGCAGTATCCAAGAGGTTATATGAACAAGTACTAAAAGCAAATATTAGCTTGCCTAGTTTCCCGGTGAGTGGATTGAGAATTGTGAATGCGTTGGGTGCAAGGAGTAAACCTATTAAAGAACAAGTGTTGATTACCTTCGAGGTAGAGGGAGAAGAATACGAAGCAACATTTTTGGTGGTGGATGGATTGAACACATCAATTATTTTAGGGATAGATTGGTTGAATGAAGTTGATGCAGTAGTGAGTTTTGATGAAGGTACCATCAAGGTCAAAGGAAGAAAGGGAGAAGAGAAGAGGTTAAAGTTTGCTGAGGGGAGTGCAATCAAAGAAGAGGAGGAATTCAGAAGGATAAGTTTGTGTTATGAAGAGGAACCCACCATGGGATACGGGGAAGAGGAACTAGAAGAATAAGTGTTGATATACCTTGAGGGATTAGCACGAGAGAATAGACATAAAGAGGATAAGATCAGTAAAAAGTTGGAGGAGATGAAACACCTAGATGAGGGGACTAAGAGGAAATTAGCCACAGTATTATACAGGCGTTGTAAGATATTTTCTCAACGGCCAGGTATCATGAAAGGGGTGGAGTGTAAGCTAAAGATAAAGAACCATAAACCGTTCAATATAAAACAGTATCCCATTCCCCAGGCGAAACTAAGAGCAGTAGATGAAGAGATACAGAGGATGATGGACCTTGGTGTTATAGAAAGGGCCAACAGTCAATATAACAACCCCCTATTTGTTGTTGATAAGAAGGATGGAAAGGTGAGGATAGTTTTGGATGCACGAACAGTGAACAAAATCATCAAGCCGGAGCGGGACAAACCTGAGACTATAGAAGAGCTTATTCAAAAGTTCTGAGGGGCAAAGGTGCTTAGTAGTATCGACTTAACTGCTGGTTACTGGCAAATACCATTGGCCACAGAGTCCCGCCAGTATACAGCATTTACTTATGGAGGAAGGTGCTATCACTTTAGAGTGTTGCCATTTGGGCTTAATGTGTCAGTGTCTGAATTCATAAGAGCGATGGATAAGATACTAGGCGAGGAGTTACTTAAAAAGGTCACCGTCTATGTGGGTGACCTCTTGATAGCAAGCGAATCATGGGAAGAACATTTGAATAGATTGGATGCAATCTTGGCAGCTTTTGAAACCGCAGGGGTAACTGTAAACCTGGACAAGTCGGAATTTGGCAAATCAAAGATAAAATTCCTGGGCCATATAATATCCGAGGAGGGTATCTATCCTGATCCTAGTAAAATGGAGGCTATTAGAAAATTTCCGACCCCCCATAGTAAGAAGCAGTTGCGAGCATTCTTTGGGGTTTGTGAGTTTTATAGAAAATTTGTCAAAGGATCTGTACTTAATGCCCCGAGTATGAGGGAATTGACCAAGGTGAGGATGCCGTGGCATTGGAGTGCAGAGTGCCAAACCGAATTTGAGAATATCAAGGAAGCACTATATAGTGCAGACATATTGTACCATCCGGATTTTTCCAAGGATTTCTATTTAGGAGCAGACAGCTCTGACTATGGGCTAGGAATACATTTGTACCAAATGGAGAGGAGCAGAAATGGTGAGAGTGTAAGAACAATAGCGTTCGGTAGCAGAAGTTTAAATGCTTGGGAGAGGAAATATTCGATTACTGAAAGGGAGGCATTGGCAGTTGTGTGGGGGTTTAAGCGTTTCCGGTATTATTTGGCCGGGAGGCATGTGAAAGTAGTGACTGACCATAAGGCCCTTACATTTCTGACTACAAGCAAGTTGAGGCATAGCAGACTAACGCGATGGGCCCTGGCATTATAAGACTATGACTTCGAGATAATTTATGAACCAGGAGCAACACATATAATACCTGATGCTTTATCAAGATTACCAGCTGACTCGAGAGGAATGTTGGTGGACAGGCCAGAAGGAGGAGGAGTTAGAATTAACCTGGTGAAGGGAGTACAGTATGAAGAATTCATAAGGAAGTTCCTAAAGAATGTGCATAGGGAACAAAACGAGGATGAGAAATTAAAGACAATTAAAAACAAATACAGGTGTGCAAGAGAGGAAAGAATTCGCACATTTTATTATATTCATAATGGGATACTTTATAAAAGAAACAAGGAGAGTGAGGAGAACTGGAAACTCTGTGTGCCTGAGCATGTGGTAGAAAAATTAATTTGGTATACGCACCTCAACAACATGAGAAGGCGTATACGTAAGATACTGAGTACATGTGGCACCTGTCAAAAATTTAAAACGACTACAGTACAGCACAAAGGATATATGCATCCAATTGTACCAACAGTAATTAAGGACATAGTTGCAGTGAATCTCTTTGGGCCGCTTCCTGCCTCACAAGGGAATTACACACAAATCTTTAGTAGTGGAAGAGCTGGTTTCCAAGTACATAAAATTTTACCCGTTGAAGAAAGCTACTAGTAGAGCCATCATTAACCATTTTGAGAAAGACTATTTTCAAAAGGTGTGTATTCCTAAGCGAATTTTGAGTGATAATGGGTCACAATTTAGGTCAAAGGAGTGGACAGAGATGCTAAATGAGCACAGAATAGAGCAAATTGCCATTTCTAGGTATAGGCCAGCTTCTAACCCTGCAGAACGAACAATGAAGGAATTGAACCGTTTATGCCAAACATACTGTCATAGGAAGCATGGTTCATGGAAAGAATATCTGGAAGAATTTGAGCGGGTCAGGAATCACCTCCCACATGATTCTACAGGGTTTGCACCATGTGAAGTATTGCTCAATCAAGAACCCGACAGTATTTTTCGTGAGTTGGTAGTCTACCCACCAGGATGTTCATTGACTTGGGAAAGGAAATTGGAGCTAGTGGAATTAAGTATGAAGGAGAAGGCTAGAAAAAGACGGGAAAGACACAACAAAGCTAGTGAAACCGATAACTTACCGAGTGGGAGACCTGGTACTAGTAAAGGTTCATGCAAAATCAAAGAAAATAAACTCTGAAATACATAAATTTAACCACGTTTATAAGGGACCGTACAGGATTATAAAAATTGGTCATCCTAACACTGTGGAGTTGGAATATGCACGGACAAAGAGAGTGCATGGTAAGGAACACGTGGAAAACATAAAAAGGTACTACTCGCACGAGAACAGGGATAACCCAGATGAGGAAGGGGAACTCGATTAGGGCAAATGTCTGAAATGAGAGTGTTCAAGCTCCTTGATGTAGTTGAGCAGGACATGTTTAGAACATTTAGTTGTTAAACGGACATTTGAAAAAGGAAAATGTTTATTTACATTGTGTTTTCTGATGTATTATAATTAGAATTGCATATTTCATATCGACGATTACCTTAGAATGGGTATAAAACCTGTAACAACTAATTTGTAGTATAATAATTCATATGTCATGTGTTCAAGTAATAATTTTTGAGTGTATGTTGTGTGTTTCATTCAATATTGGACTATAGAGGACTATTGCTGTTTGATATAAAAAATTGTAATTTGGACAATGCCATGTTTATGAGGTGTAATAACCTTTTGTAGAATATTATTGTGGAGGCAGCCCACTACCGGAGTCGAGGGATTATTTGGTGAATTGTAATTTCATTAATTATTTACACTATGTGTTTTGTTCAGATGTAGCAATGTCTAATTCCCTTGCCGATTGTTTTACGCCAGTGGCTCCAAAGAAGTTTTCGAGGGCGGGGATGTAAGGGGTCCGTAGGCCCTTACTATAAGTTTGCACTCGGCACAGGTCGATAGGGCAAACAATCGATAGTGTGTCGTGTTGCGAGAGCGAGTGTAGAATTGAGTCAGTGTTGTTCCCAGGTTGCGGGCCGAGCCGTGTGGAGGCCTGTTGCTGTAATGCAAGGCTTTACCGACAAAGGGAGTGGCCATCGCCACGGTTTAACCCCTTTGTGTTAGAATAATACGGGAAAGTGAAGAAGTATAATTACGAGAGTGATCAGTGATATTTCTGTGCCAATATTTTTGGTTTCGCGTCTACCGCGCCGGCATCATTTGGATTGCAGTGTTGGATTGCAGTGTTGGATTGCAGTGATTGAATTTGCATGTGACAATAATGAATAGCGAGGAAGCCTGTGCTGAGATTAGCCGTAATTAAATATGTATGACGAAGGCAGTGGCTGTCTCCTTCCTTTTGTATTTTTGAGACGAATATAGGTCCTTGATTATTGAAGCTGTGTTGGCATTTCTTCTTGTCACCAGACATTTCATTATTACAGCATTTGAGAAGGACAAAATGGAATGTAACAACTCCGTAGCAGTCAAATCCGATTGCCAGCCCCATTAGGTACACGGTCACATTAATTAATATTTATTTGGGCTGCTATTTAGATCCGGATCGGGTCGAGATACATAAATCGGAGGTGTTACAAAGAGTACATGAAATGTTAACCTGGTGGGCCCAGAAGGCATAAATGAGTGTGGAAGCACTGGAAATGGAAATGATGGTACTGGGAGGGTAGAGTTGGGTGCAGTAGCACATGGGATGTAAAATCTGTAAAAAATTTTATCTGGATGGCAGAAGATTGTGCTGGCAGGAAGAGGTGTGTGTGGAAGCATAGTTGACTGCAGAAACACTGTAAAAATAGGAAATCAAGTGCAGTTATGGTGCCTGGAACAAAGTCAAGAATCGTGCTCAGATTAGAAACAGAAGACTGGATCAGACATTTCGGGCATGGATGAGGCATGGAATGTGCCAGACATGAGGGAAGTCTCTCAGCTACAGAGGTGTGCTGGTAAGAGACATTGGAAGGACTACATGTGATGGTGGATGTGGACACAGGCTTAGGTGCCAGGAAAGAAGGAAACTGCTGCAGTGCTGTCTGACAGCGAATGACCATGGAGGAGTGTCGGGATGGGCCGGCCAGGGTGGCCGAGCGGTTCTAGGTGCTACAGTCTGGAACCGCGCGACCGCTACGGTCGCAGGTTCGAATCCTGCTTCGGGCATGGATGTGTGTGAAGTCCTTAGGTTCGTTAGGTTTAAGTAGTTCTAAGTTCTAGGGGACTGGTGACCGCAGAAGTTGAGTCCCATAGTGCTCAGAGCCATTTGAACCATTTTTTGTCGGGATGGGGGTGAGATCATCCAGACCTGGGATGACACTGGATGAGGGTTTGGGTGCTGCACCAGAAGCAGGAAGCTGTGGTGAATGTGTGTGAAGTTGGTAGAAGCTGAATAAGTGTCTGTGATGGTGGCTGGGTCCACCTGGTGTCTTGGAGGTGCTGGTGAGCTTTTTTATAAGGTGTCTCTGCTGCATCTTCTGTACGTTGGAGAACAAAGGTATGACTTCAGGCATCTATTCCACATTGAAGATGAACAACTCAGAATGGGAGACATTGGTGCAGGAAGTCATTATCAAAGTCTATGCAACATAAAAGTCAGATGTGCACAGGCCTCGTCTACCACGGGCAGAGAATATGTGTGAAAGATTAAGTTCACCACTTGATATGGGACAAAACTTGGCAGCAGAAGTGATTGAGGCACAGGGCCTGAAAAATCCTCATTGCCAAATGAAGTGTCATCTCTGATGCAGAGACCAAGTCCTGGTGATGGGAAGGCAGACAATGGCTGCTCCCTTGGTTGACGGTGGCTGTTTCACCATGGCTTCATATATAGCAAAGGTTCTGAGTAATACTGTAACTGAACAACTGCAAATACAGTTGGTGGCTGGCCGAGAGCTTGATGGAAGACTGCCATGGAGTGGCATTGTGTGGCACTAAATACCCAGCTGTTTAGAGATACTATAGGAGTCATTTGTTATCATGTGGCCTGCAGAAGCAAACAGGTCCACAGGGGCATTGACATCTAGTGGCACTTGTGCTGCCACCTGCTGGCCTAGTCAGTGTGCATGATTGGAAGTTCTGTTGTCTGCTGATGTAACCACTTTCAGGCTACGCCACCTGTGTACCACAATTGTGGAGGGGTTGTGGGTCTGTGGGCTAGCAACCCGTACACCACACGAAAGGTGCCACAATACTACCAAATCAGACTTGTGCTACACTTAGATCTTTGTTACTGCGTCATCCAATTTGACATTCACAATAGCTGAAGGATGATATTGTTCCCAAATTATGTTCTCTCAGTAAATTTGTTTCAGACTCAGTTTTCACCCGAAAAAGTCATAACTATAATATTAAGGCATCCTCTGCAAAAAGTAAAATATTGAAACTACTACCTTTTAATATTTTATTTCATTTTTTGTGTGTGTCCCCCAATTTGGTAGAATGGCTTTAACATAGCTACTAGGAAGGGTAAGTAGTGTAGGACATGCTTGTCATTTTTCCTTATTTTTAAAGTTTCTTCAGTCTTTGTATTTTTTTATTTATTATAATCTTTTATTTCCTGTACAAGGTTCCTGTGGTTTGTATAAATGTGCTGGAGTAGCCATTATTTGTTGTTAACACTTGGAGCTTTTTCAATGTCTACAAATGCTGTATGTGTTTACAAGTAGAATTCTAATCTTTTCAGTATCACTTGCAGAAAAAAAGTCCATTGTCTATAGTTGGTCTTCCTTTTCTAAATCCATTCTGCTCTTCATCTATGAGAATTTCAGAAATTATTGCAAGTCTTATATTTATTTTTCTTGCAGTTAACAAACACACCAAGTTAAAAAGAATTACACCTCAATTAATTTTTCTTCTCTAGTGATTTTCTATTCTCTGCAGGAACAGTAGATATGTAGTGCTCTGCACGCTGTGTGTTCATTTTTACTGTATCCTTCTCATTCTTTTTGGTATGTTTCAGAATTTTATAGTGGAGTTCTGTTTACCATGACTACCATTTTCTGATGAGATTCAGATTATTATTATTTATTATTATTATTATTAGTAGTAGTAGTAGTATTTTATACATCATCAGCAAATGTGTATACAGGGTGTATAATCCCCGGGACAACTGGAAAATTATGGAAAAATTCGAGAATTTCTTAATCTGGGAGAAAACTGGGGATAAACTCAGAATTTTTTAGAATTCCGAGAATTTTTCATTGTTTCCATTTTCAGTTAAATTTTTGTGATTTTGACTGGAAGAACTGATACTCTAACAAAGAATTGTACTGTATACTGCAGGAATAAAATGTAAACAAGAGAAAAAAATAAATAGAACTTAAGTTGCAAAGAAAATGTGCAGTTTACAACAACAAAAAAACAGTGCATATATAAGTGTCTGCCAACAGCAAAATTTGTCAATGGCTTTAGGATGGAGACTATGCAATACTTAATAGCAACAAACTGCTTCAAGTGAGTGTGATGTCACAATTGTTTACATTAGGTTCATTTGAGCAGTTGCCAGTTCTCTCATACACATGCGCAGTTGAGTCACATATGAGCAGCACCTTCTCCCGCTTCTGGCTTTTACGTGTTTCAGCAGTAGCAACAAGCAGCCAGATGCTACCTGGAGAATTTTTTCTGGCGTGCCCAAGCTGTCAGTTTAGTTTAGATTAGATTAAATTCAGTTTTTGTTCCATAGACCCAAAAATGAGATGATTCTCGTGTGTGTGGAATATGTCAGAAAGTATAACATAAAAAACATAACTTTTGAATGGAACACTTACTATCCTGATCATGTGTCAGGAGATTGTCAAAATAGGTGAATACATTACAGTTAACTGGAACTTCTAATGTTTACAGAATCAATACACTGTCAGAATGACAGTGCATATGCAGAGCAGTCTAAGTTGTGGTGGGGAGGGGGTAGTCTCGACGTGACCCGTGTTTATATCCAGTGGTTTTGCTGTTTTCTCTTTGTTAACAGTTCTCACGTCAAATGGAAGCAAAACGGATTTCTGTGATGAGCAGATATCAAGTGAATTAAAATACATTCACGTAGTTATGACAGGCTAAAATATGTTATTAGTTTCAGTGTACTGATTTTACTGGCACATTTTCGGCAGTCTAGCATTAATCACGTTGCAGAACAATGAAGCTACTTTTGTCGGTCTGTAAAAGAAATTTTTCGCAAAGGCAATCAATTCATCTGAAACAGTGTGTTTCACTCCACACTGTTGTCTTGTTTCAACTGTTTGCTTAATTTCAAGTGCACGTTTTCATCTTCTGTATAATAAAGAATCAAACATGAGATAATACAGTATTGGTACTCCAAGAAAATTTGCATCCTGAAAACCACAACAAAAAGTTTAATATTAGGTTGGGGCCTGTTCCATTGTGAATCTGGACATACAAATGTGCACTTTAAGTCGAATTATGCATTTTTGTATGGTTTACAAAATCCCAGTGCTCATGGAGTGTCCTCCGATGTCCTGTTTCTTTTATGACTTTATGTAAGATTTATTAAGGCTATACAAGTACAAACATAGGAGCTTCCTACAACACCGTAACTCCCCCTGCGGGTCCAGGGGTAAGAATGGGCCCAAGGTATTCCTGCCTGTCAAAATAGGCGACTAAAAGGAGTTTCACACATTTTGGCCTTTATGTGATGGTCTCCTGTATGGTTTGACCTCCATTCTTCAAAATTTTCCCAAAGAGTGAGCCAATTTGGGAAGGGCACCTTACATGGTGCATCGTGTCCGTTGCGCATTGAGATCTTTAGCCCACTTTCTCGTCGTCGCATCTCAGTCCCGCTCGTTCTCCATCTCTTGGGCGAGGACACCTTCCTCGGTGCATTTTCCACAATGCACTGTGCAGTGTCGCTTTCTGCGTCGACGATGACCATGGACTTCTTTGCACCTGATATACAGCACGACAGCCAGTACGTTGTGGTGGTGCCACCATGTACCCTGTTGGATGTAGCCCCCTGACCACACAGGGATCGTTCTGCTGATGCCTGCGCCGTTAACTCTCGACGTATGCCAAGGGGTAGATGCACATCCCCCTGGGGCATCGGGACTCCCGGCAATAGCCATCCTGTCAAGTGGCCTTTGCTGCGGCTAGGTGGTGCCCATGTGGAGGGCCCCTGGTTGGAGTGGATGGCATCAGGGCAGATGACACGCAGTGAAGCGTAGTCCACCATCTTGTGCTGGTGGTGGAACACCAGCAGTCTCTAAGTGTCCACGAGCTCAATTCAATGCACAGAAATATGACCCCAAATTGTTCCCCTCCCTGGCCACACGATGGGAGGAATGTCAGGCTAAGGATGGCAGCGGATCTTATTCGCCCCTGTACCTTGTATGTTCAAGAGCTGTGAGCTCTATCTGCAACAGCATTGAAGCACTATGCCTTGTCGACGGGTGTATCGTCATCGTCGCCACCGCATGCCAGTTTATAAACACATAATTAGTCTTGAAAATAAACTGGGAGGAAATGGGACTGCACAATCTGTTGTTCTTAATAATTGTAATACAAAGTAATATGACCAGTTACAGTTACATTCTCAGCAAGTACACCAAGTCCTTTCATCCATACATGTATTTTCTCATCATTAGAAACTTTTCTACATGAGCGGGTATACAAAGTAAAAGGCATATTACTATAAACTTGTATGTTCAAGAGCTGATGGGGAATCTTTCATGACGATGAAACCTCAGTTTTTTGTTGAGCATTTAGAGGACAAATTTGGGGAGGTGGAGGGATTGTCCAAAATGAGATCTGGGTCAGTCTTGATCAAAACAGCATCCTCTGCCCAGTCACGGACATTACTCGCTTATGACAAGCTGGGGGGTGTTTCTGTAACCATCATGCCCCATAAGAGCTTAAATATGGTCTAGGGTATCACATTTCACAGGGACCTTCTTTTGCAGTCTGATGATGAGCTGCACGCCAGTTTAGAGCAGCGAGGTGTACATTTTGTCCAACATGTGCACCGGTGTCCGAGGGATAATCAGGTTGCCACCAGAACCTTCATCTTGGCCTTCAAGGGTGACACATTGCCGGAGAAGGTCAAGTTGTTGGTCTACCACTGTGATGTAAAGCCCTCTATCCCTCCCCCGATGCGGTGCTTTAAGTTCTGGAAGTTCAGCCAAATATCTTCCTGCTGCACTTACAGCATCATATGTCGAGATTGCGGATGCCCATCACATCCCAACAATACTCCATGTCTCGCCCCCCCCCCCCCCCCCCCTCCCTTCCCATCTGTGTCAACTGCGGAGAGCACTAATGCCTTTCTCGCCAGACTTCAGGATTCTCCAGAAAGAAAGGAAAATCATGGAGTACAAGAACCTGGACTGACTGACTTAAACTGAGGCTAAGAGAAAATTTGAACACCTGCATCATGCACGTATGACATCGTCTTACGCCGCCGCTACAACAGTTCTGGCACCATCAGCTCTGTTAAGCCGTCACCTCTCAGAGCCAAAACACTCCACCTGCTTCCTTGACGGTGGGGGGGCATTTCCCTATCTGTTCCTCCTGCACCACCTACTTCGGAAGCAACACTCTCCACCCCCCAAATCACTGGGGACGTCCGTCCCCACTTCTAAGTTGGAGAAGCGGAAGTCTTCTTCAGCTTCTCTCACTAGAAAGGTATCCCTTGGGTCACTCCCTTCCCAGGTTTCTGCTAGTGGGGAAGATGACACCCACCAGTGGCTGAAGAGCTCAAAAGCAGCTGGTCGTACGGCTTCACGCTCAACCTCAGTCCCAGAGACTGAGCCAATGAAGTCCTCCCAGCCAGGGAAACCCAAGGAGTAGCGTGAGAAATCCAAAAAGGAGACCCCTAAGACCAGGGAAATTGTGGTGGCACCCACACCACTGCTACCTACAAGCTCTGCATCTTGAGGATGGGGTGGAGATTCTGGCATCCGCTGAGGTCCTTGATCTCGCCAGACCCTCAGACACTGGATATAGACTGCTCAGGCAATAAGTCAGTGGCAGCAGGTGACTCTGAGGTTTAAACTGCCTCATTGAATGTTCCATGCCTTCCCAGTCTCACAATGGCATCATCCTCCAGTGGAATTGCAGCGGTTTTTTCACCACCTGACTGAGCTATGGCAACTGTTAAGCTTAACACCTGCTTTTTGCATTGCCCTCCAGAAAAACCTGGTTTGCGGCAATGCAGACCCCTGCCCTCTGCAGCTATAAGGGATATTACAGGAACCGTAGTGACTATAATCGAGTGTCAGGCGGAGTTTACGTTTATGTCCTAAACTCAGTTTGTAGTGGCACTGTGCCCCTTCAGAACCCTCTTGAAGCTGTGGCTGTCAGAATAAGGACAACACAGGAAATAACTGTCTGCAGTGTATATCATTCTCCAGATGGTGCAGTACCCCTGAATGTATTAGCTGCACTGATTGATCAACTCCCTAAACCTTTCCTACTTTTGGAAGATTTTAACACCCATATCCCCTTGTGGGGTGGCACCGTGCTTACTGGCCAAGGCAGAGATGTCGGAACTTTACTGTCTCATTTCGACCTCTGCCTCTTAAATACTGGGGCCGCCACATATTTCAGTATGGCTCATGTTAGTTACTTGGCCATTGATTTATCAATCTGCAGCCCAGGACTTCTCCCATGTATCCACTGGAGAGCACATGATGACCTGTGTGGTAGTGACCACTTCCCTATCTTCCTGTCACTGCCCCTGCGTCAGGCCCACGGACGCCTCCCCAGATGGGCTTTGAACAAAGCGGACTGGGAAACTTTCACCTCTGCTGTCACCGTTGAATCTCCCCCACACGGTAACATCGATGTGATGGTTGATCAGGTGATTACAACAATTGTTTCTGCGGCAGAAAATGCGATCCCTCGCTCTTTAGGGTGCCCCCCCCCCCCCCCCCCAGCTTAAGGCAGTCCCTTGGTGGTCACCAGAAGTTGGTGAAGCAATTAAGGAGAGTCAGCAAGCTCTACAGCAGTATAAGCAGCACCCTTCCCTGTAGCACCCCACAGCCTTTAAACGGCTCCACACCCGTGTTCGCCAACTTATCAAAGGACGGAAGCAGTGTTGGGAGAGATACGTCTCGACCATTGGGTGCCATACGTCACCTTCCCAAGTCTGGGCAAAGATCAAACAACTTTTCGGGTACCAGATCGCAACAGGTGTTTCCGGCGTTACCATAAATGGCGTGTTATCTACCAATGCAAATGTGATTGCCGAGCACTTTGCTCGACTCTCTGCGTCGGAGAATTACCCCAGCCTTTCGCACTCTCAAACGTTGGCTGGAAGGGAAAGTCCTCTCATTCACTACGCGCCACATTGAATCTTATAACACCCCATTTACAGAGTGGAAGCTCCTCAGTGCCCTTGCACATTGCCCCGACACAGCTCCTGGGCCTGATCGGATCCACAGCCAGGTGATTAAACATCTCTCATCTGACTACAAGCGATATATCCTTGTCATCTTCAACTGGATCTGGTGCGATGGCATCTTTCCATCGCAATGGCAGTAGAGCACCAATCATTCTGATGCTCAAACCCAGTAGAAACTCACATTATGTGGATAGTTATTGGCCAATCAGCCTCACCAACGTTCTTTGTAAGCTGCTGGAACGTATGTATGGTGTGTCGGTGGTTGGGTTGGGTCCTGGAGTCATGTGGCCTACTGGCTTCATGTCAGGACAGCTTCCACCAGGGTCGCTCTACCACTGATAATCTTGTGACCATCAAGTCTGCCATCCGAACAGCCTTTTCCAGACGGCACACCTGATTGCCGTGTTTTTTGACTTACGTAAAGCATACGACACGACTTGGCGACATCATATCCTTGCGACATTGTATGAGTGGGGTCTCCGGGGCCTGCTTCCAATTCTTATCCAAAACTTCCTGTCAGTCCGTACTTTCCGTGTCCAAGTTGGTGCCTCCCATAGTTCCATCCATATCCTGGAGAAAGGGGTCCCGCAGGACTCTGTATTGAGTGTGTCTATTATTAGTGGCCGTTAACAGTCTATCAGCAGCTGTCAGGCCCTCCGTCTCACCTTCTCTGTATGCAGACAACTTCTGCATTTGATACTGCTGCTGCTGTACTAGTGTTGCTGAGCATTACCTACAGCGAGCCATCCACAAGGTGCAGTCATGGGCTCTAGCCCGTGGTTTCCGGTTTTCAGCCATGAAGACGTGTCATGCATTTCTGTCATTGATGTACCGTTCACCTGGAACCAGCACTTTACCTTAATGATGGTCCACTCACTGTAGTGGAGACATATCGATTCTTAGATCTGGTTTTTGATGCTCATTTGACTAGGCTTCCTCATCTTCGTCAGCTTAAACGGAAGTGTTGGCAGCACCTCAATGCCCTCCATTGCCTGAGCTACACCAACTGGGGTGCAGATGGCTCCACACTGCTGCAGCTCTACAGAGCCCTTGTTCAATCCCGCCTTGACTATGGGAGTGTGATTTATGGTTTGGCAGCGCCCTCAGCATTACGTTTGCTTGACCCATTGCACCATTGCAGAATTCGACTAGTGACAGGAGCTTTTAGGATGAGTCCAGCGACAAGCGTATTGGTGGAGGCTGGAGCCCCTCCATTGAAGATCAGACGTGCACAACTGCTTGCCAGTTATGCTGCACACATTCTTAGCTCTCCTGAACATCCTGATTGCCATCTTCTTTTTCCAACCATGGTGGTTCACCTCCCACATAGATGGCCCAGGTACGGGCTAACGATTGCGGTTTACGTGCAATATTTTCTGTCTGAACAGGAGTCCTTCCCTTCACCACCTCTCCCAGAGTTCCATTCACGCACTCCTCCGTGGTGTAGCTGTAGGCCGAAGCTTCGCCTGGACCTTTTGCGTGGCACTAAGGACTCTGTTAACCATGCGGCTCTCCACTGTCACTTCCTCTTGATTCTTGAAGTGTTCCAGGGCTCTGAAGTGGTTTACACAGATGGCTCAATGGCTGATGGTAATGTTGGCTTCGCCTTTGTCCACAGAGGCCATATTGAACAGCATTCCTTGCCCGATGGCTGCAGTTTATTCACTGCAGAGGTGGTGGCCATATCTTGTGCACTTCAGTATATCTGTTCATGCCTGGAGGAACCGTTTCTTCTCTGTACTGATTCCTTAAGCAGTCTACAAGCTATCGACCAGTGCTACCCTCGCCCTCCTTTTGTGGCGTCCATCCAGGAAACCATCTACGCCCTGAACCGGTCCCGTCATTCAGTGGTGTTTATGTGGACCCCAGGACACGTTGGCATCCCAAGCAACGAACTTGCCGACAGGGTATGTGGAAACCACTTCTGAAGAAGGGCATCTCTGAACCTGACCTGCGTTCTGACTTTGACGGAGTGGCATAACAGTACGCGTAACAAACTGCATGTCATTAAGGAGACTACAAGTGTGTGGAAGTCTTCCATACGGGCCTCTCACAGGGAATCAGTTGTCCTCTGCTGGCTTTGCATTGGCCACGCTTGGGCGACCCATGGTTACCTATTGCGCCGTGAAGACGCGCCTCAGTGTCGGTGCGGCACCTGGTTAACAGTGGCCCATATTCTGGTGCACTGTCCCACTTTGACTGCCCAGCGACGAAGTCTTGGGTTACCGGACTCGTTGCTGCTCATTTTATCTGACAATGCCTCATTGGCTGATTTAGTTTTATGTTTTATTCATGAGGGTGGCTTTTATCATTTGATCTATGTTTTAGCACATGTCCTTCGTCCCTGTGTGTCCTCCACTCTAGTTCTTTTAGGGTGGAGGTTTTAATGTGTTGCAGAGTTGCTGGCTTTTCCTTTTTATTCTGGTGGTCAGCCAGCCACTGTAATCTGCTTTCTTGTTTTACTCTCTTCTGTTTCTAGCACCTCTCTGTTGTTTTCTTGTCCTCTTTTGTTCCTTTTAGTGTTTGTTGCCTTTCCTTCATTCTTGTGGTTTTTCCTTTCTTTCCATTTTGTGTTATATGTCTCATCTGTTTTATTCTCACACTTGGGGCATTGTTTTATTAGGAACAAGGGACCAATGACCTTGTAGTTTGGTCCCTTCCCCCCCTCTTTTAAACCAACCAACCGACACCATAACTGTGCATGCGCAATAATGCCTGTTTTCTGGCACACTCTGTTAAGTGCTAAAAAGAACCGATTTTAACATGTTTTAAAAGTGTTACTTTCAAAGTAAATTTCCTTTTATCCAAGATGAATTTTGCTGTGTGTGAGAAAGTGTGATGAATTTCTTAAATCACAAAGCATTTGACTCTCAGTTAAAACGTTAACACTTTAAGGGTCAGCCTTTTAGAAGAATTTCAAGCCCAGAAATTAAAAATTTTGCTGGCACATTTGTGTGGTGTATCTTAGACAGTAATACCCACAAGAAAAGACCAGAAGCTTATCTTTTCTTGCAACTGCACTATGTGCACTAATTTAAACCATTAGCTCTTTCTATTCATGTGTTCGGGCTACTTAACAGTGATGTTGCTATTGGCTGACTACATAATGTGTCCTATGTTCTGAATATCTGCTGTCATCAGCAGGTCAGTTCATGTGACACGAGCTATGATCGACTTACAAAACCACATCACAATCTCAATTTCAACGCTTCAAAAAATAACGTGCTGTGTTTGGTGAAATTTGAATTTATGATTTTGTAATATGAAAATATGCAGTGTATTTTAGTGTGAGAAGATAGAGCGTACATGTTGCTGCACATCAAAGACTTTTTTTTTTTTTTTTTTTTGTAAAGTCTAGGGATGTTCTACGCTGATTTATAAAACCTTAACCGTTCACAGGATTTACAGTTCCGGTGTCACATGGAAAAAATGTATTTTCACCTGGGGAAAAAAATGTGTTTTTAATCGGGAAATCCCAGAAAAACCCAGGAATTTTTTTTCCTTATCCACGTATACACCCTGATATGATGAAATAATAAGCACCCAGTTGCATAAGAGGTGCATCTTATTGTTGATACTCGCAAATAATGCAATAGGTGTAAACCTCTGAAGAAGGGCACCAAGTGCTCAAAACCAGTAAAGAAATTAAATTTCTTTTATGCAACTGGTTGCCTTTTATTTCATTATATTATTTATTATTATTGGTGCTATTATTGTTATTATTATTCTTATTATTATTATTTCCCCTGTTGTTATTTTCTGGATGTAGATCCTTTCTCTCTTTATATGCTATATGTAAGAAAAACATGTTTACAGCTTCTTTAATTCGTTCACTCCACATCTTTGGGCAACTCCTGCTTGTTTCTTTGTTAATTCTTTTAAAGCTTTTGTGA
Source organism: Schistocerca piceifrons (assembly GCF_021461385.2). Lineage (NCBI taxonomy): Eukaryota > Metazoa > Arthropoda > Insecta > Orthoptera > Acrididae > Schistocerca > Schistocerca piceifrons. The sequence goes on along the minus strand of NC_060139.1, from coordinate 306,633,387 downwards.
AATAATAGACAGAAAAATATGTGAATTTTTTTACGTTGCATGAATACCATCTTATCTTTTTATTTTATGTATTTTAAGTTTGTATCATTGCAACAAAAGCAAAACTATTGTATTTCTATTAATATTAGGCATTTGTAGAAAACCCAATTTATTTCTATTTAAATCAGTTTGAGTTCTTTCTTTTTTGTTTTCTGCTTTTTATAATACCATATTCATTTTCAATAGCTGTAGATGGTAAAGAAACTGAAAATGGCATTATTGGTGGTGTAGATGATGATGATGAAGATGAAGATAGTGATGATGATGTGCAGGTTGTCATTGGAGACATTAAAACTAGTCCAACATATACAAGTCTTAATATAAAACGAGGTGGTCTTCTTACATCAGCAGTTGGTGGAGAGAAACTGAAGGTAGTATAATCCACTTTTTAAACAAAATGTTTGGATCAGTCATACAAAGTGAATCACAGCTGACTACAGTAGTTTCAGCAACAACCATACCATTCCATACAGAATACATACACAGGTGCCTGTTATGGTTCTGAGTTAACCTTGTGTAGCCTTAGCACTTTTCTACTTGCATCCAGCATTCTGTTGCATCAAATAAAGGTGGCTTAAAGAAAAACAAAATTCTCTGTGAAAATGAATCACAAGAGTTGAGCTTTCAACCACTATTGTCATCTGCAACTGAGGTAACTGGCACCTGAGGTGGCAGAACAATATGGCAGTGGTGAACAGAACAGAAAAAAATGATCAAGCTCATTCTCTGATTGCTTGTTGCTATGACTAAAGTCTTGTTAACACGTAGCTGTCAGTCACTTTGTTATTGATCCGTGTGTGTGTACTGTTGTATCTTCTGTGAACCGTATTTTTTTAAAGAGTCTCCTTGAAAAAAAATTATTTGTAACATATTTTGACTAATCAGAATTACAGACCGTTTTCTTGACATTAAGTATCTGCCTAAAATGTTGTAACACTGAAAACAATCAGTTATTGACAAGATAATTTGATTAGTTGTATACTTACAACTACTACTTCACTTTTGAGGGGCAGATATACAAACAGACCAGGGGTACGGCCATGGGAACCAGGATGGCTCCTTTCTATGCCAGCCATTTCATGGGTCCGCTTGGAGGGCACTTTCCTGGGATCCATAGGTCTTCAGCCCCTGGTTTGGTTTAGATACATTGATGGCATCTTTACTATATGGACTCATTGTGAGGCTGACCTAATAAAATTTCTGTAATCTCTGAAGACCTTCTCCCAATTAAATTTCACATGGTCCTATTCCGAATCCCATGCCACTTTTCCATGATGTTGATCTTGTCCTCACCGAAGGCCAGCTACACACTTCCATCCACATTAAACCTACCAACAAACAACAGTACTTACATTTTGACAGTTGTCACCCATGCCATGTCAAACGTTCCCTCCCACACAACTTTGACATCCAAGGCAAGCATATTTGTTCGGATGCAGACTCTTTACAGCAATACACCATCATTCTCACCTCAGCCTTCACAGAAAATAATTGCCCCACCAGCTTAGTTAAAAAAAACAGATTTCTCGGGCCATCACACCCATCCTGGCACTGCTGATCCCTCCAAAAAACAACTTCGGAGCACACCACTGGTGACTCAGTATTATCCTGGTCTGGAACGTGTTCATCAGCTACTTCGACAGGGCCATGACTTCCTAAACCATGCCCTGAAATAAGATCTATTCTGTCTGAAATTTCGCCCTCCACACCTTGAATAGTTTTCGTTACCCTCCAATCTCCACAATATTCTTATCAGATCCTATACTCCTTCTGCACCCATCTTCCTACCCCATGGCTCCTATCCGTATGACCGTCCCCACTGTAAGACGTGCCCTATGCACCCTCCTACCACCACCTGTAGCACCACTGTAAACACTGTTCGGCCTTCTACATCAGCATGACGACCACCAAATTCTCCATTAGGATGTATGGGTGTAGGCAGAGGGTGCATACTGGCAACTCGCAATATCCTGTTCCAGAGCATGCTCTACAATCATGACCTTGGCACTTGTTTCACCGCATTTGCCATCTGGATTCTTCCCCCAGACACCAGTATCTCAGAACTCTGCAGATGAGAACTAGCACTACGACATGTTCTTGGTTCTTGCCGCCCACCTAGCCTTAATTTACGTTAATTTCTTTTATCTCAGCATTTCTTCACAGTAACTACTCTTTGCTTCATTTCGTTTTAGTTTTCTACATCTTTCATTGTCTTACCCGTCTATTTTTCATTGACCCCCTCCCACCTCTGTTACGTACAATGCACTTAGCTTTGCACTCTTATTAACTCATGCACAATGTTTAAGCAGTAATCTTTCTCTGCATATTACCCTGTCATTTACCTTTTAAGTTCTCAGGTTCTCAAATCTCATCTGATGCAGTTGCCAACAATCAGTCTTTTCTTCTCATCCCATGCGGTAAGTCTCCCCTGCCTGACTTATGGTTCTGGATGACTTTCCCAAAATCTTCCCATTTTCTTAGACCTCTCCAGTCCTTTCCCTTCACTCCTCCTCCTTCCCCTTCAACCCTTCTGCCTGAAGTAGTAGCCACTGGCTCTGAATACTTGCCAATTACAACCGTCTTTTATGTGTGTGTTCTGCCGCCATGTGCCTAAATCGTTAGCATTAGACCAGTTTTGAACCTAAGCCATATATTGATTGTCTACATTTTACAAACACAAAATGAAATAAAAAGAAACAGTTTACATTAATTTTTATCTTTATTACTTTTTTCTGCTTACTAAGCCTGTCATCGGGGTATCACTATTTGTAATCATCACCATAACCCAAATAACACAGTTGTGAAATGTATGTCTTTGTTATCACAAATATTTTGCTGTTTCTTCAGAATAGGTTGCAATATCTAAGATTGTGGTTATGGTGGAACCTGAGAATGTAGCTGTTTTTTGCAAAATACATATTGAATTTTGCTTCTATACTGACATGGGAATGTTACAATGTTTCTTACTTCCAAAGGTATTGTCTGCCCACCTTTCACTCATTGGCTGCACAGAACCAGCAGATGACACACCCTCTTTCATTCCTGTGTACCTCACAGTGAGCACCCCCTATCTAGACTTCTATTGTCTCCTGTAGAAATGATACTATTGTTTTATATTTGTCCAATTTTAAGTCAATTCAGGTGGATTCAGGCAGACTGCAGCAGTGTAGGATCCCATGGTTGGCAGCACACCATACTTTGATGCCCGTTCCCTACTCCCCACGCTGCACCCATGCTAGTTCTCAGCCAAGCCAGTATCACTGTTCCCGCAACCCTTCCATAATTCTGTGATGAGCAATTATGAAACCTGGACTGCAATATCTTCTAGGCTGCAGGTCATATGTAACAACTCCAACAAATACATAATAAAAGATTGCATGATGATTCAATAAAATTATAAAGTTTTCACTCATCGTGTGATCTACTGAAGTTGTCGGTACTATCTCCATGACGGGTCTTGCCACTGTAATTTGTTCTTGTGGTAACAATTGTAGTCAGTTTAATATGATTTATTTTGTTTTTTAGACAGTTAATTCTGGATAAACCTCCTTGTTCATGTGAATGTCACCATCTTGTTCTAAAGCCAATTAAAAGGTGATAATGTTTTTACCCGATATTCTAATATGTGAACAGCAACTGAATTGCTCATTTGCAACCCACTTGGTAAATCATTACAGCATTTTGTAATCAAATAAAATACTGACTTCCATTCAGAATCAAGTAATTTTTAGTCGGGGGCAACATTTTCGCCTTTCCAAGCACCACAAATGTTTGTGTGTGATATCCATACGTCTGTGAAAACTTTTGTTGCAAAACTATTCAGATATAGCAAGAGTTTCTAAGATGATAGCATTAAATTCTATGTCATCCTATGATTTAAAAAATGTCAAATTTTAAGCAGAGCAATAGACTGTTGAAGTGGCTAGCTCATAGTTTCTCATGTATCCATTGGACCAACACCACCCGAGACAAATGTCATGAGATTGTTCAAAAAAAGGTTGATACTGTATCGAGCATTTCAGTATATCAGGAAATTTCGAACCTGTCCAACTGTGAGTATCATTTGCCCTACCTACCTTTCTGAATTCTTCAAAGTAAATCTGCACATGACCTCAGTAGCCCATTATTCATCAGTAAATATGACCCCTATATCAATCTATTAACCAATGTAAAAATATATCTAAAAACAAAGATGATGAGACTTACCAAACAAAAGCGCTAGCAGGTCGATAGACACACAATCATACACACAAAATTCAAGCTTTCGCAACAAACGGTTGCTTCATCAGGAAAGAGGCAAGGAGAGGAAAAGACGAAAGGATGTGGGTTTTAAGGGAGAGGGTAAGGAGTCATTTTAGTCCCGGGAGCGGAAAGACTTTACACACACACACACACACACACACACACACACACACAGACACAAGCAGACATTTGTAAAGGGACAGGTGAGGTATGAGTGGCGGCAACTTGAAATTAGCGGAGGTTGAGGCCTGGCGGATGAGAAGAGGGGATATACTGAAGGGCAAGTTCCCATCTCCGGAGGTCTGACAGGTTGGTGTTAGTGGGAAGTATCTAGATAACCCAGACGGTGTAACACTGTGCCAAGATGTGCTGGCCGCGCACCAAGGCATGTTTAGCCACAGGGTGATCCTCATTACCAACAAACACTGTCTGCCTGTGTCCATTCATGCGAATGGACAGTTTGTTGCTGGTCATTCCCACATAGAAAGCTTCACAGTGTAGGCAGGTCAGTTGGTAAATCGCGTGGGTGCTTTCACACGTGGCTCTGCCTTTGATCGCGTACACCTTCCGGGTTACAGGACTGGAGTAGGTGGTGGTGGGAGGGTGCATGGGACAGGTTTTACACCGGGGGCAGTTACAAGGGTAGGAGCCAGAGGGTAGGGAAGGTGGTTTGGGGATTTCATAGGGATGAACTAAGAGGTTACAAAAGTTAGGTGGACAGCGGAAAGACACTCTTGGTGGAGTGGGGAGGATTTCATGAAGGATGGATCTCATTTCAGGGCAGGATTTGAGGAAGTTATATCCCTGCTGGAGAGCCACATTCAGAGTCTGATCCAGTCCCGGAAAGTTTCCTGTCACAAGTGGGGCACTTTGGGATTCTTCTGTGGGAGGTTCTGGGTTTGAAGGGATGAGGAAGTGGCTCTGGTTATTTGCTTCTGTACCAGGTCGGGAGGGTAGTTGCGGAATGCGAAAGCTGTTTTCAGGTTGTTGGTGTAATGGTTCAGGGATTCCGGACTGGAGCAGATTCGCTTGCCGCGAAGACCTAGGCTGCAGGGAAGGGACCGTTTGATGTGGAATGGGTGGCAGCTGTCATAATGGAGCTACTGTTGCTTGTTGGTGGGTTTGATATGGACAGACGTGTGAAGCTGGCCATTGGACAGATGGAGGTCAACCTCAAGGAAAGTTGGCATGGGATTTAGAGTAGGACCAGGTGAATCTGATGGAACCAAAGGAGTTGAGGTTGGAGAGGAAATTCTGGAGTTCTTCTTTACTGTTAATTTGAACCCAACAATTACGTTTGTTATTGTCACTGTTGCATTTTGAAATCTTTTCTATCGTCTTATTTTCTCTTTCTGTTTTTGCCAGTAGTTTCACTTTGTATTCACCTTCTCCCTTTTACCGTAATCTACTATACAATTTTATCCCGCCGATATATACTCAATAATACCTAATACGTAATAATACGTAACCCACTTCCAAACCATAACCAAAAAAATTTTTTTTCCCGCTTTCAACACTACATACCGCTGCTATGAAATCCACCATTTCTAGTTCACAAACAGTTCCTTTCACCTATTAAACAACCATTTCGGCTAGTTCTAATAACTTTTGCTTTATTTCCATTTCTGTTTTTCTCACATCACTGATCATTTTTAGCCGCTTCCCACAGGTTTTAACGTCGTCATTTCTTCGTCAGACAATTGTTAGCCTCATTTTCATAATCTGCCACCACAAAACCACTCCTTTTAATACATTTACACGTAGTTTTTTCGAAATTTTCCCGAATTTCTCCACCCTTTAACATTTTTTTGGCGGCAACACAACCACCTAACCTTTATGCACATCGTTGTCTACCTACACAAGTTCACCACAGGATCAACATAGCCCAGCTCTAACCAACACTTTTTCGCCTTTTTTCACACCAGATCTCCAGTTGCTTTCTAGTTCACCTTTATCTCTCCCCATATATTTTTATTTTCATTTTCATTTCACCCGCATGTTACACTTTCCACCTTCTAATACCATGTCACCCCCACAACGACCCCATTAAGTTTTATTTACATTCCCTCCGTAAACATGCCTTTGCCCTAGCCAGATTATGTTCCCATATTTTATTTTCTCAGGCTTGTCTTACATTTGGCATTACCCCCAAAGGCCTCACACTTAAAGTTCCCATCTCTGGCTGCAACCCTTCTTTCCATCAGTCCCTATACCAGTTCCAAACTGAAGAATCCATTGCCCTCACCCACCTAATCCTTCACCTACACATCAACTCAGCCAATGAACACACCCGTCAACTCCTATCCTTAATAAAAGTCCTCAATCTTTCCTCTCCCACATCCACACCGGCTGTTCAGAGCATCCTCCTACAGGCCAGCCGCAAATTAGAACAGCATGCCACCCTCCACCTTAAAAAACTATCCAATCTCCTGGTTTCCCACCACCGGAAAGGCAACTCACTCACCCTTCACAACCTTTCCAGCAAACCTCAACCACCTCTCATTGCACACAAACCCAGTCTCTCCCATCTACTCAGTCTCCCACTTCCAGCTCCACTCCCTCCAAAACCTCAAAATTCCAATCAACACAATCTGGCATCACAACACCCTAATTCAGTAGTTAACCTTTCGTCCAAACCTCTCTCCCAATCCGAAACCTCTGTCCTATCCAAAGGCCTCACCTTCAGCCCCACTCCCAGATTCAACCAAACAGCCCTCGTCAAAGATTTACTGTCCTACACTCGTACTCTCTGCTGAAAATATCACTTTGCCACGAAGAAAAATGATCCTAATCCTACTCCTAATGATCCAGCTCCCCAAGACACTATCCAAATTGAACCCTGCCTGGAACAGTTCCGTCCTCCGTCACAGTGGGACCCACCTCCTCTCCCTCAAAATCACCCCCTCCAAACCTTCCAGGAATTTCTGACTTCCAGCCTTGCCTCTCAATCCTTCATAAAAAACCTTAATCCTACTCCCAACATCACCACTGCTGAAGCCCAAGCTATCCGTGCTCTGAAGGCTGACCGTTCCATCATCATTCTTCCGGCGGACAAGGGTTCCACGACAGTGATACTTGATCGTCGGGAGTATGTGGCTGAGGGACTGCGTCAGCTTTCAGACAACACCACATACAAAGTTTGCCAAGGTAATCCCATTCCTGATGTCCAGGCGGAGCTTCAAGGAATCCTCAGAACCTTAGGCCCCCTACAAAACCTTTCACCTGACTCCATCAACCTCCTGACCCCACCGACACCCCGCACCCCTACCTTCTACCTTCTTCCTAAAATTCACAAACCCAATCATCCCGGCCGCCCCATTGTAGCTGGTTACCAAGCCCCCACAGAACGTATCTCTGCCTACGTAGATCAACACCTTCAACCCATTACATGCAGTCTCCCATCCTTCATCAAAGACACCAACCACTTTCTCGAACGCCTGGAATCCTTACCCAGTCTGTTACCCCCGGAAACCATCCTTGTAACCATTGATGCCACTTCCTTATACACAAATATTCCGCACGTCCAGGGCCTCGATGGAGCACTTCCTTTCACGCCGATCACCTGCCACCCTACCTAAAACCTCTTTCCTCATTACCTTAGCCAGCTTCATCCTGACCCACAACTTCTTCAGTTTTAAAGGGAACAGCCATGGGTACCAGGATGGCCCCCTCGTATGCCAACCTATTCATGGGTCGCTTAGAGGAAGCCTTCTTGGTTACCCAGGCCTGCAAACCGAAAGTTTGGTACAGATTTATTGATGACATCTTCATGATCTGGACTCACAGTGAAGAAGAACTCCAGAATTTCCTCTCCAACCTCAACTCCTTTGGTTCCATCAGATTCACCTGGTCCTACTCTAAATCCCATGCCACTTTCCTTGACGTTGACCTCCATTTGTCCAATGGCCAGCTTCACACGTCCGTCCACATCAAACCCACCAACAAGCAACAGTACCTCCATTATGACAGCTGCCACCCATTCCACATCCAACGGTCCCTTCCCTACAGCCTAGGTCTTCGTGGCAAACGAATCTGCTCCAGTCCAGAATCCCTGAAGCATTACACCAACAACCTGAAAACAGCTTTCGTGTCCCGCAACTACCCTCCCGACCTGGTACAGAAGCAAATAACCAGAGCCACTTCCTCATCCCTTCAAACCCAGAACCTCCCACAGAAGAATCCCAAAAGTGCCCCACTTGTGACAGGATACTTTCCGGGACTGGATCAGACTCTGAATGTGGCTCTCCAGCAGGGATACGACTTCCTCAAATCCTGCCCTGAAATGAGATCCATCCTTCATGAAATCCTCCCCACTCCACCAAGAGTGTCTTTCCGCCATCCACCTAACCTTCGTAATCTCTTAGTTCATCCCTTCCTACCCTCCCTGCCCTCTGGCTCCTACCCTTGTAACCGCCCCCGGTGTAAAACCTGTCCCATGCACCCTCCCTCACCACCTACTCCAGTCCTGTAACCCGGAAGGTGTACACGATCAAAGGCAGAGCCACGTGTGAAAGCACCCACGCGATTTACCAACTGACCTGCCTACACTGTGAAGCTTTCTATGTGGGAATGCCCAGCAACAAACTGCCCATTCGCATGAATGGACACAGGCAGACAGTGTTTGTTGGTAATGAGGATCACCCTGTGGCTAAACATGCCTTGGTGCGCGGCCAGCACATCTTGGCACAGTGTTACACCGTCTGGGTTATCTGGATACTTACCACTAACACCAACCTGTCAGAACTCCGGAGATGGGAACTTGCCCTTCAGTATATCCCCTCTTCTCATTATCCGCCAGGTCTCAACCTCCGCTAATTTCAAGTTGCCGCCACTCATACCTCACCTGTCTTTCAACAACATCTTTGCCTCTTTACTTCTGCCTCGTCTGACATCTCTGCCCAAACTCTTTGCCTTTACAAATGTCTGCTTGTGTCTGTGTGTGTGCGGATGGATATGTGTGTGTGTGTGTGTGTGTGTGTGTGTGTGTGTGTGTGCGCGTGCGAGTATATACCTGTCCTTTTTTCGCCCTAAGGTAAGTCTTTCCACTCCCGGGATTGGAATGACTCCTTACCCTCTCCCTTAAAACCCACATCCTTTCGTCTTTCCCTCTCCTTCCCTCTTTCCTGATGAAGCAACCATTTGTTGCGAAAGCTTGAATTTTGTGTGTATGTTTGTGTTTGTTTGTGTGTCTATCGACCTGCCAGCGCTTTTGTTTGGTAAGTCTCATCATCTTTGTTTTTAGATATATTTTTCCCCCGTGGAAGTTTTCCTCTATTATAAACAATGTAAAAACATTTATCTGAGCTGCAATAGTTTAACATGTGTATATAAGACCATCTTGTAGTGTTTGAACGATGAATTTGGGAAAAACCTTGTCTTGTAATAGAGTAAATACTGTATTCAGCCATATTCTTTTACCTTTATATATTATACTCCTTGGAAAGAAAAGCTGTCTTTATTCATACCTTTCATCTACTCTTTCAGTTACATTTACACTTAATACTCTATATTTTCTATTGTGGTTACTAGCTGAAAAAGAACCACTTTGCTTGGTCTTCTTTAAAAAATTGGTGAATTGACCACTTAGGTCCAAGCTAAAACTTCATTTTGTCCTACTTGTCTGGAGTTTCTACTGTTTGTGATACTCCTTCATATGGTCACTCTGTGTTGTGTTTGGTCTTTGTAAACCGTTTCAAACTTTTTATTCTGTCTTAAACCATATACTGTTCTAACATGAAGGCTCCCCATGATGTTGGACCTCCCAAGATCCTTCCAAGCTTCCTTAGTTCATGTTGTGGTGGTCTTCTTCTTCCAGAAGTAATCAAATATTTGTTTGGATAGTACAGGTGCCCAAGAAATATCACCCACCTTTTCCTCATAGTCTCTGAGATTGTCTCCACATTCTGGTAGACTTTTTTGTTGCTCCAAAGTTTCAGCTGGCCTCAGTCTGGATTTTGCACCCTTTCTGTGGTGTCCTCCATTCCAAGATCTCTAGCATGTACTTCATCAAGAGGCATTCACTGGCAACAGTAATAGTATTTCATGTTCAGAAATACTCTTTAAGTACACTTAAACCCACTGAAGTATTCCACAATAGCCTAATTTTAAATAAAGCACTTTGTCACTTACTTATTCATCTCTTAACACAATGCCGAGGACATTGCGAAACAATCAAGAACATTCAAAAATGTTAAAGAACTCCAGAATAATCTAGAACATTTGAAAATGCTGTTAACATCCAAGAATATTCCCAAAAGCTCAAGAACATTATGTATAAATCTTGAATTTTGAATAACACAATGATGCAAAGGATAGCGAAGGTGAGTAATGACCACACAACCTCTTCAAACTCTCATCTCTACAGCCACAGCCACAACAGATACCATCGCAAAGCTACTATAGTGTACAACAGGGGAACCAAGGGTAGCAGCAAACACAAAATCAAGTGATTGGTGGTGAGTGGTTTTGAAGGTATCGTAAACATCTCCCACAAACTCTTCAATTTCATACATGGATCTATACAAGATGTCCCAGGAAGTGTGGTCAATAGTCATGGATATGACAGGAATGATCATTTGAAGCAAAAAAGCTTCATAAAAACCCAAGTTCTATTCCAAATGATTTCAGACATATAACACATTTAATGTATATTTTTATTTATTTCCTGTATTATTCAATATATTGTCAAAAATAAAGATGCTGTAACTTACCAAACAAAAGCGCTGGTATGTTGATAGGAAACAATAAAAAACACACGAACACACACACAAATTTCAAGCTTTCGCAACCCACCGTTGCTTCATCAGGAAAGAGGGAAGGAGAGGGAAAGATGAAAGGATGTGGGTTTTAAAGGAGAGGGTAAGGAGTCATTCCAATCCTGGGAGCGGAAAGACTTACCTCAGAGGGAAAAAAAGACAGGTATACACTCGCGCGCGCGCACACACACACATATCCATCCGCACATATACACACACAGGCAGACATATATAAATGTGTGTGTGTCCTTTTTCCCCCTAAGGTAAGTCTTTCCGCTCCGTGATTGGAATGACTCCTTACCCTCTCCCTTAAAACCCACATCCTATCGTCTTTCCCACCCCTTCCCTCTTTCCTGATGAAGCAACCTTGGGTTGCGAAAGCTTGTTGGCAACAGTACCTCCATTATGACAGCTGCCACCCATTCCACATCAAATGGTCCCTTCCCTACAGCCTAGGTCTTTGTGGCAAACGAATCTGCTCCAGTCAGAATCCCTGAACCATTACACCAACAACCTGAAAACAGCTTTCGCATCGCGCAACCACCCTCCCGACCTGGTACAGAAGCAAATAACCAGAGCCACTTCCTCATTCCCTCAAACCCAGAACCTCCCACAGAAGAACCCCAAAAGTGCCCCACTTGTGACAGGATACTTTCCGAGACTGGATCAGACTCTGAATGTGGCTCTCCAGCAGGGATACGACTTCCTCAAATCCTGCCCTGAAATGAGATCCATCCTTCATGAAATCCTCCCCACTCCACCAAGAGTGTCTTTCCGCCGTCCACCTAACCTTCGTAACCTCTTGGTTCATCCCTATGAAATCCCCAAACCACCTTCCCTACCCTCTGGCTCCTACCATTGTAACCGCCCCGGTGTAAAACCTGTCCCATGCACCCCCCCACCACCACCTACTCCAGTCCTGTAACCCGGAAGGTGTACACGATCAAAGGCAGAGCTACGTGTGAAAGCACCCACGTGATTTACCAACTGACCTGCCTACACTGTGACGCATTCTATGTGGGAATGACCAGCAACAAACTGTCCATTCGCATGAATGGACACAGGCAGACATTGTTTGTTGGTAATGAGGATCACCCTGTGGCTAAACATGCCTTGGTGCGCGGTCAGCACGTCTTGGCACAGTGTTACACCGTCCGGGTTATCTGGATACTTCCCACTAACACCAACCCGTCAGAACTCCGGAGATAGGAACTTGCCCTTCAGTATATACTCTCTTCTCGTTACCCACCAGGCCTCAACCTCCGCTAATTTCAAGTTGCCTTCGCTCATACCTCACCTGTCATTCAACAACATCTTTGCCTCTGTACTTCCGGCTCGACTGACATCTCTGCCCAACCTCTTTGCCTTTACAAATGTCTGCTTGTGTCTGTGTATGTGCGGATGGATGTGTGTGTGTGTGTGTGTGTGTGTGTGTGTGTGTGTGTGTGGGTGTGTGTGCGCGCGCGCACGCGCGCGCGCATACCTGTCCTTTTTTCGCCCTAAGGTAAGTCTTTCCACTCCCGGGATTGGAATGACTCCTTACCCTCTCCCTTAAAACCCACATCCTTTCGTCTTTCCCTCTCCTTCTCTCTTTCCTGACGAAGCAACCGTTGGTTGCGAAAGCTTGAATTTTGTGTGTATGTTTGTGTTTTTGTGTGTGTGTGTGTGTGTGTGTGTGTGTGTGTGTGTGTGTGTGTGTGTGTGTGTGTGTGTGTGTGGGTGGTATAAGGTCTGGCAAACTTGGTGGCCAGTTAATTGCATCTCCATAACCAATCCAATGATTACACTAAATGTGATTGAGATATTCCCTCACACATCAGGTAAATGTGGAGGGGCTCTACCATGCTTGAACTACATTGCAGTCCAGGTAGCCAAAGGAGTGTTCTCAAGGTGTTTAACAAACGATTTTCCAAAAAATGCAAGTAATTCTGTCCTATCATTTCTAAAACAACTGGACCTATCATCATGTTACTGATCATACCAACCAAAATTGATACATAAACAGCAACAAATTGGATGTTGGTTTCCACCGTAGCATGTGTATTTTCCTGCGACTATTGATTATTATTGTGTGTTGTTGATTCCATTATGTGTAAATGGGCATCGTCAGAGAATACTATTAACAGAAGCAAATGACAAAAATCGTTTAACCAGTGACAAAATTCAAGTAGTTGTAGGACGTTGATGCAAGCAGAAAGTAGCTGTGTGCTGGTAGTGGAACTACTCTGTACCATTTCAACAATGTGTTGCTGTCACTGCACAGATTGATGAACTATGCATTAAGAAGGAAAATGGGAACCATGAAGAATACCTGTTTCATGCAATGTGCTGACAACTCTGGTAAACACTCTACAATCTGGAATTCAACATGTCGGATAGAGGCAACAGTACTCTTTGACAGCGGCAGGAGCACTACCATTGCACCAGATGTAAACCTACACTGTATCTGCATATTCTTCCTTAGTGTAGATATGTGGCATTTTAGCCAGTCTGTACAAACACAGTTAACCAACTGATGCTTCTCACAGATGCACTCTCAATCACTCGCACTCTTTCACTCACAAAACACCATGGGCAATGGCACATTCAGTGGGCTATTTTAATGGAAGAAAGACATACCAAGCAAAAGGCTTTAAAGCAACAAGGCAAGTAGGGCTAGAATAAAACAACAAAGAGGTTTTGTGGACAAGACACATATGTTCATGCCACTAGCCTAAGGCCGAATGTATATTGTGTTCTATCTAGGAAACCATTCAGAAGGGGGCATGTGTTCACATAAAGCTTCCCCCCCCCCCCCCCCCCCCACCACCACCACCACCACCACCACCACCACCACATGAGTGTGTCATGTCCCAGAATACTGACCATTCCTTATGGGACACCATGTTCTAACGAACGTGCCTTCACACAGAGCCAGCCATCTCTTGTTGAATGTAAATGGGAAGTGAATCTTTGTATACAGATATTACAAAGTGAGACTAAATCATCATATTTTCAGTACTAGTTGCATTACGGTTGGAGGAAGAAAACCTTGCTTTGTCTTCACTTTATTTTGCATTTACGCTTAATTACCTTATTCTATTACAATACTTGCTTATGGACTAATGTATTTACCAGACTATAAGATGAACTCCTTTTTCTTTTTAATTGGCTTCTTGAGAAATTTTTGTCTTTATCATATTCTGACTAATCAAAATTACAAACTTTTATTGATATATGGTATATGCATAAAAAATTGACTTTGTATCTGTTGTAAACTTATGCTATTTATTAATTGGCTATGTTTTGGTATTACAAGGACAATAAAATAAAGAAAATTGTCTTCCCTTCCTTAGCTTTCCTTAACTATCTAAATCAGTCATCTGTAGTATCACTACTTTTAATCATCATTATCATCAATCACAGCATATCAAAGTAAACAGGTGTTTGATTAGTGTTGCCCATATGGCCTAGTAAATAGTTGTACTGTTTCATTAGATTACAAAGCTGTTAAACAAGTAATTTTTCTTCAATTACTGCGAGAAATCACTTAGCTAGTGTTGTTCTTCTTTGTTATGTAAGCCCCACTCTCTCTATCATCCTCACACACCAGCCACTACTTGCTTTGGATTGTACGATGCATGCAGTCATAAAATCCCTCTTTATCTCCAGTGTCTTAATTCCAATACTTTCTCAAGTAATTGGGGAGCCTTCATTGTGTTTCTTAAGCTTGTACTGAACATCCTGCTGCTGTGATTCATGAAGCTTGCTCTGCTTCTGTCACCTGAAAGTTTGACATGTAGAACTTGGCTTCTTTAATTTGTTGTTTATGTGACACCACCTACAAGCATTCACTTCTGTTCACCAAATTTTCTTCCTGCTGCACTTGTTTGTGGCCTCTGCTTCAGTCATGTTGTCTGCATGAACCAGTTGTGAACAATGAACTCATAAATCTGTTTTTCAATAGAATCACGGCTGTAATTTGCATCCATTATTGTTTGCTACAATTTACAGACCTTACAGCACTGACAATATAAACAAAACTGAATGACAACAAACCTTGTTCTCTTGGATCCTGACAGCTGAATCTGTACTTTGGATTAACACTATAGCCAACTTCGAAATTCAACTGTGCTGTACAGCAATAGCAGCTTTAGTGACATTGTTGAAGCTCATTTTTCATTTGTTGTGCCGCATTTCAGGTGCTTTGTGTGAACATATTTTGTTAGGATTCATTTGTCTCCTGTAGAAGCATATATTGTTGCTGAGTGATTGTCCAGTTTTAAAGTCATTCCAGTTCCAACTGATGATAGATTCAGGCAAAGTGCAGCTTAAACAGGGTTATGTTCATAAAGAGCAAAGGCAGGCAGTTCACCATCCCATGGGTGGCAAGATTACAAAATTTGTTGCCGACTCACTACTCCCCTCCTCTGACCACATTTGTCCTAGTGCTCAGCCAAGCTGGTGTCGCTGTGTCCCCTTCAGCCCGTCCAGATTCTTCAATTTAAATCTGCTTGTGGCCTCAGTTACCAAAACTTCATCTGTAAATGTGAGATGACCTCTATATTAATTTATTACACAACGTAAACACATTGACCTCAGTGGGACTAGTTCAGTTTGTGAATGTAAGACAACCATGTATTTTTCAAATGATGCATTTCAGAAAAAATCTTTTCTTCTATTTGGTAAAGTATGGTCATTTCTCTTTTTATTATTTAGTGAATAGATATATAAATTATTTGTATTTCTCATTCTACATCTAACTGATCATAAGAAAAGTATGATTCTTTTAAATTAAACTACAATACTGTAACATTTGTCCTTGCCTCTTATTTATGATAATAGTGACTGCTACTCTTACTAGATGTTCCAGTCTTTTGAATTCAAATGGTAGTTGAGCTGATATGACCAGAATCCTTCGAATAAATACTGTTTCTCCTTTATCTTTTCGTTTTATAATTTTTGCTTTAATTGTATTGTTTGATAACTGTCTCACAGTCATTCTGGTTCCATTATATAGTCTTTGTAAATCTAAATGTCTCAACAGTATAAGTGGTGATCCTGTTTTAATCTTAATATGTGAAAGGCTTTCTTAGTGTTTGCACCTAATTCAAAAATTCAGTGGGAAAATAAAACACTTTCATTTGAAATAACCATTGAATCAGTTGATGTGTGTGACTGGACTGGAGTAGGTGGTAGTGGAAGGATGTATGGGACAGGTCGTGCATATAGGTCTTATTACAGTGATATGAGCCATGAGGTAAGGGGTTGGGAGCAGGGGACGTGTAGGGAGGGACGAGTATACTGTGTAGGTTGGGTGGACAGCAGAATACCTTTGTGGGAGGGGTGGGCAGGATAGTGGGCAGGACATTTCTCATCTCAGGGCATGGCGAAAGGTAGTAGAAACTGTGGCAGAGAATGTAATTCAGTTGTTCCAGTCCTCGGTGGTACTGAGTTATGAGAGTGATGCTCCTCTGTGGCTGGACAGTGAGACTTTGAGAGGTGATGGGTGACTGGAAAGATAAGGTATGAGAGATTTGTTTTTGTACTGGAAGGATAATTACGGTCTGTAAAAGCCTCAGTGAGATCGTTGGTATATTTCAAGAGGGACTGCTTGTCACTGCAGATGGTGTGAGCACGGGTGTCCATGCTGTGTGGAAGGATCTTCTTGGTATGGAATGGATGACAACTGTCAAAGTGGAGGTATTGCTAGAGGCTAGTAGGTTTGATATGGACAGAGGTATTGATGTAGCCATCTTTGAGGTGGAGGTCAACATCTAGGAAGTTGGCTTGTCGAGTTGAATAGGACCAGGTGAAGCGAATGAGGCAGAAGCTGTTGAGTTTCTGGAGGAATGTGGAGAGGGTGTCCTCACTCTCAATCCAGATCATAAAGATGTCATCAATGAATCTGAACCAGGTGAGGGGTTAAGGATTCTGGGTTTTTAGGAAGGATTACTCTAGATGGCCCATGAATAGGCTGGCGTAGGATGGTGCCATGTGGGTGCCCATAGCCACCCCTGGATTTGTTTGTAAGTAATGCCTTCAAAGGAGAAGTAATTGTGAGTGAGGATATAGTGGGTCATGTCAACTGGGAAGTAGGTTGCTTTTAGCATGAGTGGCATAAAGTAGATATCTTAGGTGTTGCGAAACAAATCACTTAAGAAAGACAAGTCTTCCGGTCCAGATGGTATACCAATCAGGTTCCTTTCAGAGTATGCAGACACAGTAGTGCGTTTCTTAGCAATCATATACAACCGCTCACTTGACAAAAGGTCTGTTCCTAAAGATTGGAAAGTAGCACAGGTCACACCAATATTAAAGAAAGGAAATAGGAGTAACCCATTGAATTATAGACCCATATCACTGACCTCAATTTCCTGTGAGATTTTGGAGTATATACTGTACTCTAACATTATGAATCACCTTGAAGAAAATGACTTATTGATACATAACCAACACAGATTCAGAAAATATAGTTCCTGTGCAACACAGCTAGCTCTTTATTCTCATGAAGTAATGAGTGCTGTCAACAAGGGATCTCAGACCGATTCTGTATTCCTAGATTTCCAGAAGGCTTTTAATACCGTTCCTCACAAGCAACTTTTAATCAAATTGCGTGCATATGGAGTATCGTCTCAGTTGTGTGACTGGATTCGTTATTTCCTCTCAGAGAGGTCACAGTTCCTAATGATAGACGGTAAATGATCGAGTAGAACAGAAGTGATATCTGGCGCTCCGCAAGGTAGTGTCGTAGGCCCTCTGCTGTTCCTGATTTACATAAATGATCTAGGTGATAATCTGAGCAGCCCCCTTAGATT
Source organism: Schistocerca piceifrons (assembly GCF_021461385.2). Taxonomy (NCBI): domain Eukaryota; kingdom Metazoa; phylum Arthropoda; class Insecta; order Orthoptera; family Acrididae; genus Schistocerca; species Schistocerca piceifrons. Next base: position 306,615,554 of record NC_060139.1, on the reverse strand, counting down.
GTTTGCAGATGATGCTGTAATTTACCATCTAGTAAAATTATCAGACAATTAATTCCAATTACAAAATGATCTAGAGAAAATTTGTGTATGGTGCGAAAAGTGGCAATTAGCACTAAACAAAGAAAAGTGTGAGGTCATCCACATGGGCACTAAAAGAAATCTGATAAATTTTGGGTATACGATAAATCGCACAAATCTAAGGGTTGTCAATTCGACTAAATACCTAGGAATTACAATTACGAGCAACTTAAATTGGAAAGACCACATAGACAATATTGTGGGGAAGGGAAAACAAAGACTGCGCTTTGTTGGCAGATCACTTAAAAGATGGGTTCACTAAAGAGACACAATGGGGCATCCTGGGTGGTTGGGTTCATGAATTTTAGGAAGCATGTAGAAGGTAGGAATGTGGGAAGAGGTAGGGATGAGAAGAGAGATGGACTCGTGGGAGAGGTTCTGGGATGGGCTTAAGGATTTGAGGAGAGACTGGAGATCTTTCTGGATTTCTGAAATGGGGTCACTGTGGAAAGGTTTGTAGGTAGATGTACGACAGCTGGCAGAGTCCTTCTGCCAGATAATCCTTGTGACTCAAACCAGCAGTGGTGGAGCCTTTGTCTGCAGGCAGGATTATAAGGCCAGGATCAGCTTTTAGATGGTGGACTGCAGTTCTTTCTGCGGTGTAAGGTTGGTTTGCACTTTGAGGAAAGGTTCGGTGTTAAGAAATTCTGGATCATTAACAGGATGTGATTTGGGGGCAGTGGGGGTGGATCACGGTTGGATGGAGGACTGAACTGAGTCAGGCATGGCTCAGCATTGGTCATTGGGTGAGTCTGATTGGTAGGATTGGTGCCGAAAAAGTGTTTCCACTGTAGGGACCGGGAGAAGGAGGGAAGGTCTTTAACAAGTCCAGCATGATTGAAGTTGAGTGTGGGGCAAAAGGCAAGGCCTTTGGAAAGGACTGATATTTCCGCGGGGCTAAGGCTTTTGGAGGAAAGATTCATGACTGTGTTTAGGTTGTGGATTCTGTGTGGTGGTGGGTCTCTCTGGCAGCGCTTAACCGTCCCCCAACCCTACCTGCTATCCCTCCCCCTCCCTGCCCCAGCCTCCTCATTACCCCCACCCAGTTGCCTGTCCCATCATGAACTGTTGCTGCTGCTTGTAGTGTGGCTTCAGCTTCCACAGGCTGTAGTCGTGTGTGTGTGTGTGTGTGTGTGTGTGTGTGTGTGTGTGTGTCTGGTCTTTTTTTGACAAAGGCCTTGTTGGCGGAAAGCTTATTTTGTGACAATTTTTTTGTTGTGCCTATCTGCGACTCAGCATCTCCATTTTGAATTTGTGTAATTTTGAACAATGTTTTGATGAACCTTATCTATGAATTCATTTGGACTGTTGTCTGTGTTATGTAAATCATTTGTAAGTTCAGTTTGACCAGTTGCACACTCAGTTGAGTGCCTTCACAAGTTTTTCAGCAAACTGCCTTGCCCCTTCATCATTGGAAATACGAACTGTCATATTTGTTCTTAACCCTTAACTCATGAGGTGACTTTCGGTATTGTGTACTACAAGGTGGGGTCTCTGGGACCCATCTGTTTAAACGGAGAGTTAAGGCATAAATCGTTTGAAAATTGTAGTGTAAGTTATATAACATTTATTTTTACAAATGGTGTCATTGATTTTACTGCAATATGCTGGGGTCTACATTTTTCTTTAGCACCACTCAGGACACATTTCATTTTAACTAACACTTGCATCCACCAACTAACAATTTCATCAAACGTATAATCATTAAAACAGACACATTCCTGTGAACATATTTTGTACTTCTCTGGAAAAAAAAAAACAAGTACGTAGTTCATGAGTCACAGTCTCAGGGACTCCAGCATATGTCAGTAATGTGACAACAAAAAACAAAGAAGGTGACAACCAAACATTGTAGGGTTGGCGATTTAAGGAGGGTAGGGAGCGTATAGAAACATTCCGCCATAACTGACCTCGGAGAATGACTTCTGAATTTTCGTGCAGTCTGAGGGACCACACCTAGTAAAGGGTTAATTGTACTTTGTTCACGTCAAAGAAATGATTTCTTCAAACATGCATTGATTATATCTGCTGGAGATGGTTGTGGAATAACTGGAAGTGTATGCCGAAAATCTTCAGAAAGTATAACTAATGCACCGCCAATTAATTTTGAATTATCTTGGAGATCTTGCTGCATTCTGTTTGATGCTTTGAATGACTTTTTGTGCACCATTGTACATTGTCAGAGATGATTACTTCATGCTGTTTTAGAAGTTGACCTTGTCCAGATGCTCTTAATACGTCACAGGCTAGAAGTTATTGTTCAGCAAGATTTAATGGCAGTTTCAAAGCAGAATGAGCAGTTCTTCCTCCTTGTATTAATGGTACCACAATTTCAGAAGATGCCTATGCAAGCACTCTCTCGATTTTGGTGCATATTTCAGCCAATAACAAATTAGTCAAAAATGTCTTTCCAGTACCTCCTAATGCCTCCAAATAGATTACTTCGCCAGTAGCTCTGTGTATGTGATTCGTAATGAAATCATAACCTTGCTTTCGATTTTCTAATAACAGTGGTTTGTTTTGAGTGATGTATTGCAATAATTCATCAACACTGTAACTTTTCTATTTCATTGTTTTGGAATTCAATGTGTCTATTCCATCTCTTTATGAGATGTGCATTCCAAGTTGAACTAAACGTTGTTTGCTTTTTGTTTAGTATTAGTCTTCCAAATAAATAAGTGTTTAGCAAAAAAATCTCTTGATTGAACTCAATATTTAATTCTGGATAAATGTGTCCCACCTGATGCAGTACATCATTGCTCATATTTTCTTTGAATTTCTCCCATAATCTATTTAGATTCAATGGGCTTCACATTGTCAGTACTGCTGGTAATAGATGTCGCACTAGGCCTGCAGTTTGTGTCAGTGCAGCTTCTTGAAGTGCCAACTCCCAATAGTTATTATTTTCCAGTAATCCTAAACACGGGAATGTTTCTCCATATGTTTCACATATGGATGTGAAAATTACCGAACTATCAGTTTAATAAGTCACGGCTGCAGAATACTAATGCGAATTCTTTACAGACGAATGGAAAATGTGGTAGAAGCCGACCTCGGGGAAGATCAGTTTGGATTCCGTAGAAATATGGGAACACGTGAGGCAATACTGACCCTACGACTTATTGTAGAAGCTAGATTAAGAAAAGGCAAACCTACGTTTCTAGAATTTGTAGACTTGGAGAAAGCTTTTGACAATGTTGACTGGAATACTCTCTTTCAAATTCTGAAGGTGGCAGGTGTAAAATACAGGGAGCGAAAGGCTATTTACAATTTGTACAGAAACCAGATGGCAGTTATGAGTCGAGGGGCATGAAAGGGAAGCAGTGGTTGGGAATGGAGTGAGACAGGGTTGTAGCCTCTCCCCGATATTGTTCAATCTGTATATTGAGCAAGCAGTAAAAGAAACAAAAGAAAAATTCAGAGTAGGTATTAAAATCCATGGAGAAGAAATAAAAACTTTGAGGTTCGCCGATGACATTGTAATTCTGTCAGAGACAGCAAAGGATTTGGAAGAGCAGTTGAACGGAATGTACAGTGTCTTGAAAGGAGGATATAAGATGAACATCAACAAAAGCAAAACGAGGATAATGGAATGTAGCCGAATTAAGTCGGGTGATGCTTAGGGAATTAGATTAGGAAATGAGACACTTAAAGTAGTAAAGGAGTTTTGCTATTTGGGGAGCAAAATAACTGATGATGGTCGAAATAGAGAGGATATAAAATGTAGACTGGCAACGGCAAGGAAAGCATTTCTGAAGAAGAGAAATTTGTTAACATCGAGTATAGATTTAAGTGTCAGGAAGTCGTTTCTGAAAGTATTTGTATGGAGTGTAGCCATGTACGGAAGTGAAACATGGACGATAAATAGTTTGGACAAGAAGAGAATAGAAGCTTTCGAAATGTGGTGCTACAGAAGAATGCTGAAGATTAGATGGGTAGATCACATAACCAATGAGGAGGTACCGAATAGAATTGGGGAGAAGAGGAATTTGTGGCACAACTTGACTAGAAGAAGGGATCGGTTGGTAGGACATGTTCTGAGGCATCAAGGGGTCACCAATTTAGTATTGGAGGGCAGAGTGGAGGGTAAAAATCGTAGAGGGAGACCAGGAGATGAATACACTAAGCAGATTCAGAAGGATGTAGGTTGCAGTGCGTACTGGGAGATGAAGCAGCTTGCACAGGATAGAGTAGCATGGAGAGCTGCATCAAACCAGTCTCAGGACTGAAGACAACAACAACAACAACAACATGTTTCACATACATATCCATCAATGTTTTTAAAATCTATGAAAATTGTTTTTCTACGTATTCCATGTAGTAGATGTAGTGGTATTTGGAGATAGAAGCAGTCAGCATTTTTTGGATGTGCTGTGTCCACTCATCTCAATGCATCACTTTTAAAGATTCCTTCCTGGTCCTTGACTGGATTTTCTTACTTCCTTTGTTGAAATATTTGTCTTGTTACATTCTGTGTATAGTATGCTTGTACATGGGCAACAGCAATTTTCTTGCAAGTGGATCACATGAAGACAGTTGGAAAATTGTATTTAATGTGTTTACTTGTCCCAGTGTGCCACTTTTGAAAATTCCTTCATAACTTTTGACTGGAGTTTTTTACTTCCTTCATTGAAAGTTTTGTCTTGTTGCATCCTCTCTGTGGTTTATTTTATAAAATGTACTCGTTGACCATTTTTGAAATACACTGCCAAATAAACAACTGCTGGTTTTTGATCGTGTGTTGGAAAGCCCAAAAATTGCCAAGCCATTTCATTACAATTTCTATATCTGTCCCTTTGTTATCTCACATTTATTTTTTCCCATTGAAACAATCATTTTCTGGAAATCATCTTCTCTATTTAGGATATTCATCTTCTCCTGTTTGTGTCTCGTTTAAATATGGTCTAAGCTATCTCTTTGTAACTTGCCTCTATTATACATGGTGACTCAATTTTAATTATTCACATGGATCATGAATTATGTTTTTTCACTGTTATGCAATAATTCTGTGTCCTCGTTTGGATTCAGTAATTTATCTTAGGTTACATGTGAAAATTAAATGGAACGTGTAACCTAAGATAAATTACTGAATCCAAAAGTGGACACAGAATTATTACATTATAGTGAAAAAAACATGAATTTCTCTAGGAAAACTCAAGTTATTATGTCATAACTGTCCATGGAAGCTTGTCCATAAATAAAATTACTCTTCTCTGTGCAATTTCTTTTGGTTTGTCACGTACGTGTTATTTGTTCTGCCTCTACTTTTGCACACAGGTCTGTGCTGTAATAGGATCCACACCATACCTAGTATAAAAGTCATGCTGAACAGTTATTACCGACCTGCACTGCACAAAACGCTTTCTGTTGTCCTGACACCATTTTTACTAGAACTGAAGTGGGAACCATGTATAATACGAGTGTTTGCTCTTTCCAACAGTACATTGTTCATCCAAATATCTCAAATAACATAATAGTTCTGGTTTTTAAAAAATAGGATTCTTCTTTTTGATACACCCTGTACTTGTGTGAAATCTTCTGCAGTTCTTCAACGATTTCTTGACTCGCACCACTTACATTTGCACAATGTTGATTGACTTCCAGGTGTTTGTCACCAATAAAATACACTTGCAAAAATTTATAATATTTGTTTGACAATGGTAACAAAGATTCTGTCTATGGTAGCCTTGTCCTTTTAATCAAAACCATAGGATTGAATTTATGTTCTTCACTGCTCATCAAAATAGCACAAAATGATGTAATTTGAAAACAAGCACTGTACACTTTCACATTTTTGATTCCGGAGTTTCTCAAGTCGTGTAATGATATAATTCTGGTGGAGGCACTTTCAATGGTGTTAGTCAAATTTTTGTACTTATGCAACATATTCCTGATGTTAAATTTCTTGGTATCACAGAACTAACACACTTGCATTATTTTGCCAATGACAGTGCTTTTCAGTGAGATAATACTTTAATCTCTACTTCTGCCTTGCATTCTTGTACACTATTATTTTCTTCATGCACTTGAGATAGTTGTCTTCCACGAACTTCACTCATGGTAACTCTTTGTAGCTCATTTCATGATCTTGTTTCTTCACAGTTTCTTTCTGTCTGCTGGTTCAGTGTCACTCATTTCTCATGTCTACTTTCATCTCATTGGTCATCTGTTACGTTTTCTCTTAATCTATTTATTCTCATCCATTGTGAAGCTAAATGTGCTTCTTGGTCCTCATCCGTTGCATTTCTTCCTCGTTCTTCATTTCCTTCTTTTCAATTCGCTGCTGGCAAGATCTCCTCCTCTTTCACGTTTTGGCATCCTGTTAAATTTTGATATTATAAGGGGCATTTCTGTGTGAGTGCGTTGCTGCCACATATATTCAACGTAGTGCAACTCGGCTGCGAGTAAATAAACACTGACCTGTAAGCAAGGGATTAGTGTGGCATTTGTATGTTTCAGATGTGCATGCAGTAAGTGCGAAAACATGAGCTATGTTGATGTTATTACCAGTTGTGTCCAAACAGGACCAATGTGCTGTTATTCAAGTCTTGGCTGCCAAAGGACAAACACCAATAGACATATTCGTAGAATGAAGAATGAGTATGGGGCAGCATATCTGTCGAAAACCATCACTGTGGAATAGTGCGCCAAGGGATACTACTGCTTCATGATAATGCTCATTCCTGTATTGCAGATTTTATAAGCAGAAGTTATGCCAGCTCAAATGGGCGACAGAGGTGTTACCTGCTCTATAGTCCTGATCTCTGCCAATATGATTATCATGCTTTTGGTCCCTTAAAGACATTGAAGGGTCAGTGATTCCTGTTGGGTGAGTATGTGCAGTAGACAGTTAAAAATTTCTTCACACAGCAGGAATGTTTTACCAAACATATCTTCAACTTGGTATGTTAGTGGGATGATTGCCTCAATGCTTACAGCAATTTTATCTGATTCGTGTACCAGTACTGGACCGTACAGCCTTTGGATGGTAAGTTTTTGATCTCCCCTTATACTTAACACACTGAAATTCTTTTTAGTACACTGTTCACTACCTGAAGCAATTCACTTTCACTTAAATTTATTTTACATGGTGTCACTTTTGTTTTTTCCTGCTCCAGTCTAAACATTTCCAAAATTATACTGATGTAGGCATCTCACTTGTTCATCTGTACCTTTCTGAGCTGGAACGTATCCCACCAGAACAGGATAATGGAACATTCTGGAAAATTGTAGAACACACTTGGAGATTCTGTAACATAATGGGGCATTCTTGAACCTTCTGGAAATCTCTGGGACATTATACAGTGTTCTAGAAGGAACATTATGGCCAGCCTCTGTCACTTTGACACTCCTTTCCCAGCTGCCCATAAGAAGTCCATTGGCGCATAGCTTCTTTTACCCCATATCTCTGAACTCAACCTCTGCAGTTCCAAAACAAAACCAACATGGATGGGGGAGGAGGGCTACCATACCATATAACCCACATGGGGCTGTGTAGGTGGACTGCAGAACTACAGAAGCATACATGGACAAATCACTCTTCACATATGTACTTGAGTAAAAGTTGACCTTGAATATAAGACACCCCCCATTGTTTAAACGACTCCTTGAGAAAAAAATTATTTTTAATTTATCAAAATTGAAAACTGTTTTATTGATATAAAGTACCTACCAAAAAGTTAACATTATACCTATTCCAAACTTATAGCATTTATTGATTGTCTAAATTTTGATAATACTAGGAGAAATAAAATAAACCAAAAGGAAATGGTTTACATTAATTTTTGATATGTTTCCTCTTCTACCTTTCTGGTCACTGTTTTTAATCGCCGTCGTCACCACCACCATATCTTCGTTGTCCCAATATACTACAATCCTATAAGTAATGCTCTCGTAGGAACAACAAAAACAAGATCACCACACGTACAGGTGCATTGATGTAGACATTCCTTCCACGTTGCATATGTGAATGGAATGGAAAGATACCCTAATTTGTGGTTCAGTGAGAATTTTCACAGTGGTTAACGGAGTACAGCTGACGTCATAGACACAGAAAAGATTTGCAGTAACCAGTGCTTACACTGAATCCTTCACACTTTATAATCTGTCAGTTCTAATTTCGTATGTGTACTGTGATTCAGGGAATACAATAATACAAATAAGCAACTGTTTAAATATTGTTAGATACTTTACTGTATAAAGTTTATTTTGAGTAGTATACTAAAGGAGTTAAAGCAGCGGCTGGAGGGACAATGCACTTCTCACACTGGTGTTGTCAATATTAGCCTTCAGTCATGAGCAATTGCAAGTCCTTGCCTGCACATTTCGAGCCAAACCCACCGCATGAACAATGTTCTGGACACCACTGTCCGGCATCTGTTTGAGATGGTCATGGAACAATGCGTTACAGGATGCTTGCTTGAAAATGACGTGTTAAGTCACAATTGGCTGATAGCGCACTGAGCAAAAAATTTTGCATCCAAAAGTGTATAATGACTTATTTAAAAATTTATGTTGGTTGTAGAACCATGCCTCAAGAAAACGTTTTATAATACTGCAGAGAAATAGCAACATTTACTCCATTGTGGATCCTTTTCATGTTTAGTGTATTTTCATTTGAATATCAGTGTGTACAATTATGAAATGATAGAAAGACTGTTACAACTACACTTTTTGGCAAAGCCTTCTTCAGAAAAGAAAGGAAAACACTTAGCACATTCACACAAGTGGACACACCTCACAAATGACATGACCAGTATCTCCGACCACTCTGGGGACCAAGATAAGTTTATAATCATTAGTGCTAACATGCCTCGAAGACTTATTGTATTGGTGTTATATGTATAACAATGTCATGGATACAGTAGTTGCATATACAGGGAGTCCTAAGAGGAATGGTCAATATTTAGGGATGTAACAGGAACCATCATTCAAAGCAAAAAAGTCTAGTAAACATGGACTCTTAAAACACATACCTTAACAGCTATGAGCCCTTCTTCATCTCTGGTTCTGTGTAACAAATCTCTTCTGCTGCAAGCTCATTGCTTTCCAGATTTTGGGACGAGATAATGTATAGATCAAAAGAAGAAAAAATGTCTAGTAAACATGGGCTGTAAAATGCACATTTTAAGAGCAATTGGCACTTTTTCAGTAGAAGATTAAGGACTGCTCATAGCTCTTAAGGTATTCATTTTAGAGTCCATGTTTACCAGACTTTTTTCCTCTGAATGGTCATTCTCGTCACATTCCTGAATATTGATCATTCCTCCTGGGACAACCTGTATATACGAGATAGCATGTATTTATCTCCGTAGTCTGCTTCCAGGCTGGTCACTCATTGTTACATTCTCCTGATTTCCACTTATTACATTTTAACATTTTTCTGAACTTTCATATTGTTTGATATAATCTTAAAAGATTTCCTGAATGTGTGGTTGGTTTTTTCATTGTTTTTCTGGATTTTTAACTTTTTATATTTTTTGTTCTTTAGATTTCATTTTTATCTCTCTTTACACCACCTTCGAGAACATTTTTGCTTATATTGTTACCTTTGGCCCAGGTTTGAAACCTTCAAACTAATGCAATATGTTGCAAACGATTAAAATTTTGGAAGCTTAACAGGTTATGTAAAATAACATTAAAAAATTGTCTCTTTATTTAGCGTATCTCAAAGAAGCACTATTCTGTTTTGTTTGTTCTCGTTTCTTCACAATTTCTTGTTCATTCAGATAAACAATAACCAATATCCCCTCAGAATCAGTTCATTGTACTAGATGATGTGTTGTTACAGAAGTTAAGACTTACCACATACGTGATATTTCATAACACATCTCTACATCACAAAATTACATACTTGGCACAGCTGAGTAAAATCAAGACATTGCCCTTGGGTACTGCAAGAAGCCAAAGAAATGGGCCAAGCCAACCAATGAAGTTACTCAGTCTGCATGCCGATGAAGTGAAAGCTACTGCCTAGGCATGTAGGCAGTTACTTCCCATTGTCACCAGGCCGGGTGACCAGAGGTCCCAAAGTACCAACATAGAAAAAAGACAGAATGATCACAGTGCATGTGGCCCAATTACCTCATGCCAAGATCATGGTTGTATTACGATTTAGTGCTGTAGCATAACAAGCAAGGGCCAGGATCATATAAATCTTCTTTATTTTCCGTTAGAGGTAGCCCAGTCTGCCGGCTTCTACGTATGAGGAGGGATCCATGACAGTCCTCAGTCTTCGCGTCTGCCGATCTGCGATTACCATAGGACTGCTTATCTTCTCCTGTGGACTTAGATTCTGCTAACTGTGGCACTGTGCTCACGCAGAGTCCATTGCTGACGACTTAGTACTCTGGAACCAGTATGCCTCCTCGTGGCCTCTAGTTCATGACTGAGGATATGCTGCCACTCATCCACTTCCCCTTAGTGCTCCATAGCTGCAACCTCTGGGCACCTTTTAGTGACTACAATGTGGCACGACAGTAGTGTGTTGTTTGTCACAGACTGGATTAACTGCTAAAATTTATTTGAAAAGCAGAAAAAAAGTCAGTTTCAGGGTGCCGATAATTTGGATGTGAGGTGAAAGTCATGAACAAGTAACATCTGGGACACATCCGCACCCCACTTGGGCTTGTCCACATGACATGGGATTCTTACTGCAGCAAGAATCAATCTTTATTTCCACAGCAGAGGAACCGAAAAGAAGCCATTAATTCCCAGTAGAACAATGGTTTGAATTGTCCTATGGGCAGTACTCATGTCAGTTCCCAGCAGAGCACCCAGGTGAGTAGCCATCTCAACCAGGCATTGTAAAAAGTGAAAACAGTGTATTTTAACAGGACACATATTTATTCTTATTATTTGGTTGGAAGGTATGTTTAGTGTCTCTCATCTCACCATCCCAAGCCATGATGGTGTAGCTGGGTCCCTAAAATCCTTTACGGGACTCACCGTGACACACCTTATGTATAGAAATAAAGGCATCAAGCAAGCTACTAATCCCCCCGCCCTCCCCTTGTGGAGTATCCCATTGTAGCAAAAGTGTACTACACCATTAATTATTGTAAAAGTATGCTGATATGTAGCATCACTATGCACATACCTGTAAACACTGTGGAGCTTCAGAAGGAATTTGCCAGGTGAAGCAAGTGAATGAAATATAAAACAATGTGATGGGTAACTGGTATTTTGGGAAATACGACTACATTTACATTGATTTATGATAAAATTTCAGATTTCCTGTAAAACCATGGCCTTTTGTCTTTCCAAATCGGTCATTTGACAAGCTGAGAAATATAACAGCAATTGTCAACAGTAAGCATCCCACTCTTCACATTGTTCATCGAATGGTGGTAAAGCTGTAAACACAAGTGACGCAGGAGATACTCCTGCTACATTTGCAAACCATTGTAATGCCTGTAATGTAGCTCTTGCTAGCTCCTGATAAACCTTCATTGTTTTGTGTTAATAGTTGTAAGTGTTCCATTTTTGAAAAACCTGCACCTCTCACGTAGTTACAAAAGTTTTCAAATTTCGATTTGCAAGTGTTGTGAGCCCCGAGTTGTTGCCACGTTTGTAAAGGCGAATGACACCTGAGCTAGTGGGGACCTACCCCAGTTTATTTACAAGAGATTTAAATTAAATGCTCTTGGAAACAGCTCAAGCTAAAACCATACCCCAAAGCAAAGGTCAGCCCATGCCATATCAAAGTTCCGCCTGTGGCAAACAGAGGCCATGCGATGAGCTCCTGAGACAAACCAGTAGCACTGCACTCCACAGATCACACTTTAACTGATGAAGACCGGTCCTGTGCTTGCTTATATGCTGGATTCGAGGCATGGTCTTGTCAGAGGGTCCTCCTAATGATTAGTGTACTCTTGGGTAATGGTGACAACACAACTGCCAACAGTAATGTTACACCAGTTACATTGTTTCCATAATAGCATCAGATGACATAATTACAAATGACATTTTATTTTATTGTGAAGCTGTGAAAAATGTTTCACTGAATTGCAAGAGATATGTTGGCAAGTCAGAAAAAGCCTCCACATTCTTCTTTACAAATGTGAATTTTTCCAGTTTTAGAGAAACCTTTACTTTTATGAGTGCTGTAAAAATAGTACAACCTCACATTATTTCCAGATGGGCATCTGTACCTCTGACAAAATTTACCACAATATGTCTTTTGAAATGCTAGGTCCCTTGACTCATTAACGAGTGGGTGTTGTTGCCTACACCTAGTCAACTTAACTATTTATAAATGATCAAGCTACATAAGAGGGGAAGTCAATTATTATCCAGCAAAGTAGTTATAAAATTTTATTGTAATCAAATAGGAAACTTGCAAGAACATCATTTTTAGACATAGTCTCCTTGCATTTCAACACACTTGGTCCATCACTGTACAAGCTTCCTGATGCCCTCATAAAAGAAGGTTCTCAGGTGAGCTGCAAGCCAGGAATGCAACGCTTCTTTACTGCTTCACCCAAGGCAAATCGACGGCCCCATAATGCCTGTTTGAGTGGACCAAACAAGTGACAGAAGGGGCAAGATCGGGACTGTATGGAGGATGATCCAGTACTTCAAATTTGGGTTTCTGGAGCGTTTCGACAGTGTGGGCAGCAGTATGCGAACAGGCACTGTCGTGCAACAACACAACACATTTTGACAGCAATCCTCGGCATTTGCTTCGAATTGCAGGCTTTAGCCTGGCAGTAAGCATCTCACTGTAATGTACACTGTTTATTGTTGCGCCCCTTTCCCCATAATGTTCCAGTACTGGACCTTGTGCATCCCAATAAGCCGTCAGCATCAGTTTTCCTGCAGACAGTTGGGTTCTTAACTTTTTCTTGCACTTCAAATTTTCACGTTTCCATTCCATACTCTGCTGTTTACTCTCCAGCTCGTAATGACGGATCCATGTTTCGTCACCAGTAATGATCCTGTCTAAGAAGCTGTCCCCCTTTGTTACTGTAGTGATCCAAATGTTTTTTGCAGATGTCCAAGTGCATTTGTTTATGCAACTGTGTGAGTTGTTTTGGGACCCATCTTGCACAAATTTTATGAAACCCAAGTCTGTTGTGGATGATTTCGTAGGCAGAACTGTGACTAATTTGCAGAGGATGTGCCACCTCGTCAATAGTTAATCGTCTGTCTAAGAGAATCATTTCACGTGAATGATCAATTGTTTCTTTATTTATGGCAGTAAACGGTCGTCCAGCTCCTTCATTGTGCGTAACACTTGTGTGACCAATTCAGAATTTTTCAATCCATTCGTAGACACTCCATTGTGGCAAAACACTGTTGCTGTACTATACTGAAAGTCTTCGATGAATTTCAGCCCCTAATACGCCTTTCGACCACAAAAAACGGATCAATGAACATTGCTCTTCTTTGGTGCAAATAGACAGCGGAGCAGTCATGATTAACAGCACTGCAGCAATAACAGAACTAACCTAGTAGCTTGAAAATTGCAAAGATATAACAACAAATAAGCAAAGCATGTGTCATCAACGTAAAATGACAGTACTTCCAAAATAAACAAAAATCTAACTAAGTTGCAGATAATAATTGACTTACCCTCGCAGTTTCAAGTTAATATGTGGACACAGAATTGATATCACCAGATGCATACATACATGTTAAACTGAATTGAAATACAGTAACTTAATTCTTTAAATTCCATAGCAACCAGGAAAATTTTCCATTGAGGAATTTGAAGCTATAGGCACCATTAATGGAGTGCCTGCACATGAATTTAATCTTGATTCATTGGAAGACAAACCATGGAGAAAGCCTGGTGCTGATATTACAGGTAACAGTAGAAGCTTTTCTGAATAGTCTGTGTTATGTTATCCCATGATATAATTTTATGTCATCATGTATGTGTCTCCCTTATTCAGTTTCATTTATATGAAAACAAAAATAGTCTTTTAGTTAAACTTCCTACTGTTTGATAAAAATGTTCCTCTTCACTTTAGAAGTGAAACCTATTGTTGCGTGGTGTAAGTGTGCCTGTTCCAGTTCAAACTCCATGAGAAGATTTGTACCACAATTAAAAAATTCACATTTTGAACAGAGTATAAAGACATAAAAATTTTAAAAAAATATGTTGATTAAGTTATAAATGGTTTTTGTAAGACTGTCACCATATCCAGGATGCAAATGATAACTCTTTACAGTGTATACAGTGATGTAGAAGTCTAGGCAAATGGTTTTATACAGGACATTTTGGCTCTGCCTGGACAGAAATCTACCTCAAATTGGCCTACAAAAACCACTTGCACTGAAGTGAATGTACATCACGTAAGATTTTTAATATTGTCTTCCTCTCTTTGTGCAAATTATTAGTCGTAGAAACCATTTTTGTGGGAAATTTAATCTAGTTTAATTTTGTACTAGGCTAAACAGTTTCCCTAGAGGATGCGGTTTTTGAGTTATTCAAGGCACCCCCACACTCAACGCCCACCGATCAGGATTTTTGGTATGTTGTTCATGGTACTCCGGCCTACCGCTTTACAAAAATTTAAGACTCCATGAATTATAGCCCACATAGGAGGTTTCTTGGCCTTCATTGACTCGGCTGTTATGCCACCAGCTATTCATACATTTACAAATAGTAAAATTGACGTGTGTGTAAATTTTACCATACAGTTTGGTGAATTTTAACAGTATAAAATTAACAGCTAAATCTTTTTGTTTGCCTGGCTTTCTTAAAATGAAAGTGCTATGCTTTCAAAGCTAAACATATTATCTTTTGCATAACACATTGCCCTGTCATTACCTTTACAGGAAAATTTAAGTCTAAAATTCAGCCCCTGTACATTTTTGTTCACAAAAATCAAAAAGTTGCCGATTGACTGCTTTGAAATTTGATGCAACATTACATGTGATTACATGAGTGTTTTTATATACCAATTTCATTCATATATACATATGTAAATAAGTGTGTAATACATAATGGGGAATCTTGCTAAGTTCTTGACTGATTGACTTCAGATTTTTGCACAATACTCTAATGAACCTTCAGACAGACAGTATGATATGAGGGTGTTACCAAAAGTCTCAAAAAGTACTTGATCTATTTACTTCATAGTTTCACACATACAGATGACGTGCTGTACTTGCTTTCTTCCTCCCCTGATGGTTTGCACAGAAAACAATAAAATTGTATTTCTGGGTTATCATAAGAATACTGTTACAGAATCTGAATTTGCAATAACAGTATATAAGGCTCAAGGTTGAGGGGGAGGGTGTGAGTAAAGGGACATAGAGAGCAGATAGACAGAGTGATAGGGCAGCAGGAGATGGGGAGAGAGGGGTGGAGAGAAGATGGACAAGAGGAGGAAGGAAGTGATGGATAGAGAGGGGGGAAGGAGGAGGAGATGAAAAAATAGGGGGAGGAGGAGGTGGAATGAGGTGGGGGAAAAGGAGATAAGGATGTACAGGGTGATCCATCTGAAGTTTCGGATGAGATTATCTCCGAACCTATACATCAGGTAAAAATAGTGGGTAAGACAAGTTCGTAAGCTCAAAGGGGGACAGCAAATGATACTACATGTAACCTCCAGTCCCTGCCCACTTGGGTGGGCTGGGGGACAACTTTTAAATCTTAAATGGAAACCCCCATTTTTTATTGCAGATTCGGATTCTCCATAAAAAAAGTAATCAAGTTTTGTCTGAAACATTTTTTTAAGCCATTGACGGGTGGCGCTGAAATTGAGAAAAATTAAAATTGGGGATGAACTCAGATTTATTTAGAATGATCTGAGGAGGACGCATTTAATCGATACAAAATGTGCACCAATTCTTTCATTACGCCAAATTAAGCTTTTTTTTTTTTTTTTTTTTTTTTTTTTTTTTTTTTTTTTTTTTTTTTTTTTTTTACACAATGTATCCTACCCGCCACAGTTTTTGGTGGCAGGAGGCGGAATGGTATTAAAACCTCATTAGGGAACTCATCACAATTGCATTACTCACCCGACTGTTGCGCTACCGTTGCCAAACTGTGAACTATGGCTCAGTATAAAGATCATTGCGATGCAATCAGATGTCACTTCACTTTCAGGTTGTGAACCGTAAACATCAACTGACAAAAGTAAATTAGTCTTTAGCGAAACATGGCTCACTATCCTCCTACAGAGATTGTTGATGTGATGTTAATTTTAGGTGAATGCTATAACAATTATGCTGCAGCACTGCAATTGTATGCCGATCGTTTCCCAAACAGACGACATCCAAATGAAAACATTATTCGAAACTGCAG
Source organism: Schistocerca piceifrons (assembly GCF_021461385.2). Lineage (NCBI taxonomy): Eukaryota > Metazoa > Arthropoda > Insecta > Orthoptera > Acrididae > Schistocerca > Schistocerca piceifrons. The sequence continues at coordinate 306,599,215 of NC_060139.1, read as the reverse complement.
TCAGCATTCTTGAAATGGATACATGCACCATCCACCTTGACATCGCGAATACAATGAAAATGATGCTCGTACCCTTACTGTCCTCGCCTGTGTTCACCTGGATTCCCAAATTAGTAGTTGTGCGATTCAGAGACAAACTGGAATACCGAAATCAATTGTTTTGAAGATTTTGAAGGCACATAAATATCGTGCATATCGTATCACACTGACACAGGCATTAACACCGAAAGATATGCAAATAGGCGTGCATCACTGCCAATGGGCCTTGGAAATGATAAGATTTTTTTAGATACGTTATGTTCACTGATGAAGCCACATTCAAAAACAATGGTAAATTAAATCATCATGATTGTCATTATTGGTCCCCTGTCTATCCACACTGGCACAGACCCGTTGACAATCAACACAAATGGTCGTTAATGGTCTGATGTGGAGTTTTAAACGGTTACTTGATAGGACTGTAATTTTTTGACCAAAATGTTACTGGGGAATCTCATTTACAACTCCTCTGCCATGATTTGTTGGAGCTAATGGAAGATGTTGATTAGAAACTAGGCAACGAATGTGGTTCCAACAGGACAGAGCAGCTCCCCATTACGCTAAAAATGTGCGGAACGTTTTAAATTTAAAGTATCTTGGTCAGTGGATAGGATGCGGTGGACCAATTCAGTGGCCTCCACGTTCACCAGGCCTAACATCTCCTGATTTTTTTCTTGAGGGGTTATTTAAAAAATATTGTTTATGAAAGACAGTCTACAACCAGAAACAATATGGAGCAAGGCATTTGAAGAGTGTGTGCAGCCATACCACGGTATGTGCCACTGAAAACTGTGGGCAACTTTCGCAGATGATTGACTTTATGCATTGAAGCAAATGGGGATAATTTTGAAAAATTTCTTCATGTCTAATTTCATTAATTAAGCACCCTAAATTGGGAGAGGCAAGGGGACTCTCACTACTGAAGCACCCCAACATGTGAAGCACCCCAGGGGAACATCATTCTACTACGTCCATGTCATTGTTCCTGGGTAACACTAAAAGTAAGATACAGTACATTTTGTACAAAAATAGCTTAATTTGGCGTAATGAAATAATTGGTGCACATTTTTTATCGATTTGAATCGTCTTTCACGGATAATTCAAAATAAATCAGAGTTCTTCCACAATTTTAATTTTTTCTTGATTTCAGTGCCATCTGTCAATGGTTTAAAAAAACATTTAAGACAAAACTTGATTCCTTTTTCATGGAGAATCCGAATCTGCAATAAAAAATAGGGGTTTCCATTTAAGTTTTAAAAGTTTCCCCCCGCCCCACCCAAGGGGGCAGAGGGGCTGGAGGTTACGTCTAGTATCATTTGATGTCCCCCTTTGAGCTTACGAACTTGTCTTACCCACTATTTTTACCCGATGTATAGTTTTCGAGATAATCTCATCCAAAACTTCAGATGAACCACCTGTTTCTGTACATATTAGAAACATGTGCTTTCTCTTTTCTTTGTTTTCCATTTAACCAGACTGAGCCACAGAAATGTGTAGAGGGCGTTAGCACACAGGGAATGAACTTAAGCAGACTGAGCTAGAGTCATTTGCAGTGATGAGTCGAAGATTAGCACCTTTGGAAGTGATGGAGTTAAGTGCTGATCTAAGAAGGGGAAAACAGCTGAAGATGTGAATTGAAGTTCGTGTTAGGGAGAGCGCTGGACTACGGTAGTCCGTACAGCTACCTTGATTATAGTGCTGTTGTGGTGTGATGGCTAGCATACCTCCCTCGTAAACAAGGAGACCCAAGTTCAAGTCTTGGCCATGGCAAAAATTTTAATTCGTTTCTTCAGCTTCCATCATTATGGTGGGGTCAAGTTCATTTGCCATTGACCAGGTGAAGACTTATTGCTTTGGTGCATGACTGCCACTATGAAACATCCCATCTGTGTCATGATGTGTGGCTGCATGGCAGGTCATGGTATTGGACGTCTGGCGGTGTTAAAGGGCAACTTTACCACAAAAAGTACGAAGATGAAGTCTTAGTGTTGGAATTGCTGCCTGTATCCACTATATTTTTGAAGCTAACTGCCATCAGTACATCTTTCAGCAAGATGGTGTACCATGTCATACCATGAAAATCAATAACAATAGGTCCAGTAACCATGAAATTAATGTGCTGCCCTGGTCTGGCAACAGTACCAACCTAAACCCAATTGGGAACTTGTGGTCAAGGCTTAAAATCGTGGTTTCATGATGAAATCCAGTAACAGAGGCCATCATCAGTTCATGGTTCAGAATAATCGAACCAGAAAATCTTTGATGTTTGCTGGACTTGAAGCTGCGAAGAGTCTAGGCAGTGTTCAAATCAAAAAGATCTCCCATAAAACACTAAGAAACATTACCATAATTTTTGTGCCAAGTAATTTTGTAACTTTCTGAAATTGTTGAGTTGTGAGTATTTTGTTTGATTTTTTAATTAAATTTTTATATTTGAACTTTTATTTTCAAATAATATATGTTAAGGCATGTTTTCTGAAAATTTGTAGAGAATTATATGGTATAATTCAGCTAAAATAAATTCCTGAATGCAATATTTAATGAATCTCTACAAAGAGTCCAGAATTAATACTACTACTTTAGTTGAATAAGCCATTGGCATAATAGACCAAAAAAGGTTGAGTATGAGAAATAAGTCAGTTGGCTACAGATTTTTGTACAGTGTGAAGAGGGAGGGCCATGAACAATACACTAAAAATGCTGACCAATGGGGACTAATTGTGAAATTGGGATGCATTTGAAGGTCACTTTAGGATGTTTTCCTTGAATAATGTGAAAATCACGGTCTCTAGCAGAACTGTATCCCAGTACAAAATTAAAGTACATTAAATTTTCAACACAAAAGGCAATATTAATTTTTTTCTCTTGGACTATAGTTTGCATGAATAGAACAATACAGTTTTGAAAATTATGCATAACATGCATGAGCTGTAGCTTAGGTGGTTTTTCTTGGCCAGTTTCAGATTGTTTCCTGACTTGATGGACCACAAGTCTCCTATTCCAAATTGCTCATCTCTACTTCCTCCACACCACTGTCGTACATTGTAAACAATTATCGTTTGCACCCTGTGTGAATGAAAGGTGCTTGTGAATTAGTACAAAATCACAGGGAAAATCCAATGGCTTTATAATTACTTTGTGGGACAATGTTTTCACAAACTAAAAGATCACTTCTGCACTTCTTCAGAAACTATCACAATGTTTGCTTAGCTTAGTTGCAGCGTAATGGAAGAAAAAATCTTTGTTGCAGATTATTTCAATTATGGCTTCAATGAAGAGACATGGCGTGCTTATTGTGAACGTCAGAAACGTATTCGAATACACGAGTCTGGTGTGGGCTTAGCACAGATTGGAAGCACCACTGCTGGTCGTGGAGCCATACCTGTTGCAATCACCAATGACAATTCTAAATATTCAGGTTTTATGGGACCAAAGAAAGCAGGCCCACCTCCAGGAAGAAAAATGGGTGGTACTATTGACGTAATAGGTGGTGGTGGGTTGGCCTCACGAAGAAATTTGGAGAAAGGCACACCACCAAAGGAGAATGTCATTCAGGTACATCCTGATAGAACTGTCACTTATGATGCTTTAAAATTCTGTTAAGTGACATTTCATCCTGTGTAATTTTATTAAGTAACTTTCCATTTTGTGTTCTGTTATTACATTTTTTTTCAATGCTAGTCAAAGATATTTTGTTGATAATAGGGAACTGTCCATGGGAATTTACTTGTGTTTTACTGTTGAATAAATCTGCAAAATAAAATAATTATATGTACACCCCTCTGCGCACACACACACACACACACACACACACACACACACACACAGTTGAAAATACCTTTATTTACCAAATAGAACAAACAAAACTGAACATATGTGCCATTTTTCTAAGGGTTCCTGAATAAAAATGACATTGGTGAATGCGCATTTGTGGATCAGATTCAAAATGTAATGAGTAAACAAGGTAAAGGATGTTTGCAGTGTCACCTTCATATCTAAGTATACACATATATTGTGTCAGTTTCATTTCTTCTTGAGATAATAACAATGATAGTAGTCATAAGTGAAGAAATGTCAAGTATTCCATATTACATCCTATTGCATGATGTTTGAGAACAGAAGACTGTAAAATATGAAAACAGGAAAATCCTGATAATAATGTGTGTCCAACACAGAAGTGCTGTATGCAGAAACAAAATCCAGAATGCCAACAATTAAAACTGCCAAATAACATCTGGTCCAAACTTTGTGAAATATAGACTGTGAGCACAAATTTGACAACAGAGTTTGCTATCTCACTAACCATTTTAAAGATCCACTAGGATTCGATGTGCCACAACACAAGACTAGCAGTGTACAGCATGCATGTAGGGACCCATTGCAAAAATGACTAACTTGATTGTACTGTTTTGTAACCTATTTCCATAGCTTAGTTTGGGGTTGGGTTGATTTGGTGGAAGAGACCAAACAGTGAGGTCATTGGTCTCATCAGATTGTGGAAGGATGGGGAAGGAAGTTGGCCAAGTCATTTCAAAGGAGCCGTCTCGGCATTTGCCTGAAGCGATTTAGGGACATCACAGAAAACCTGAATCGGGATGGCCAGGTGCGGAATTGAACCATCGTCCTCCTGAAAGTGAGTCCAGTGTGCTAACCATTGCGCTACCTCGCTCGGTCATAGCTTAGTGGTAAGCTTGGCTGACTAACATTTGGAGGATTGGGATTCGATTCTGGTACTGCCAGGAATTTTTTCATTGGTGGGAGATGGTATGGGATGCACTCAGCCTCATGAGGCCAACTGAGAAGCTACTCAACTGATTAATAGTAGTTCCAAGGTCAAGAAACCAGACAAAAACATGGATAGTGGTGTGCTGGCCACATGCCACTCCATACTACATCCAGTGATGCCATTGGCAGAGGATTACAAGGTGGTCATTGGGTCCAATTCGCATGTCTAAGACCAGAATGTGGAACTTTGCTAATTTATTGCACTATTTTGTTGATATGGAATACATCAGCTTACCATTTACGTGTAGTTGTGTATATTAGATATGGAGAACTAGATAGGTGAAGTAGAGAGATTCTTGCCCCAGTAAGTTATCAGTGAACCACACAATTTAGCGTATAAGAAGCAGAAGTATCCAATAGGTAGATAATACATGGCAAGTAAATGTATTGTAACATAGCTCGCATTTTATTTGTTGATTCAGTAATTTCCACTTTAAAATGTGTTTAAACTAAAGTCCCAGATGGCTGTTTGGCTAAAAAGACAACACTGGCCAAACACATCTATTATTTCAGTGAATGATAAGAGAGTGTCCAATGCACTCTTTATATTCAAACAACTGGAGGGGTCCTAGATATTTGCCAAATGAGAGCACCACTATGCAGTTCGTAGTGTATCTTCAGAAAAGATAAAAAATTATCAATATTTGGAAGGATTTTTTTCTATCAGCAGTTTTCATACATAAGTTTTCCTCACGTTTGTTGTGCGTAGATGCTTGAATCTTTACTACTAAGAGTTATCACATTGTAACCCAACAGTAATAATGAGAAAATAGTAGTTGGAAGTATCATAGTAAAGAGCACGTGAATAACCTGACTTTTGCCAGGTCACCAGAGTTGCATTCTTCAGTATGAAAAAGTTGGGATGTAAAAGAGAGTGAATGGTTTATTGGCATACAGACAAAGAACAAAGAAGCTGCTCTGAGGGATACCAAGAATCTGATTTGAATAACTAATGGGAACTATGGAAGAAATGCTTGATGAACTTTCTGAAGAGATCGGAATAACAAAATAAAGAATGTTATGATTGCACATGTAGTAGATGAACAAGAAATCAGTGATAACCATTAGATCAAAAAGAAATGGAAGATGGTATTTGAATATTATGGTGAAAAAGAGGATACTTCATTAAGAAATAGGCCAAAAATAAAAATCAGATATGTAAAGATGGGATGACACAAGGGCCAAAATAATGAAGAAACAGGAAGCTAGTACAAATAAACTCAAGCAGAGAAGATGGGTTTCATTAATGTGTGTAACTGCTATGTATATATTTCTACTGTGCAGGAGAGCTGATATCCTATAAGGGATTGTTGTGAACCTCCAGTATAGAAATTATGCTTTCATGATTGTTGGTAATTGGCACATGTGCATTCAAAATATGAAGTTTCGTTAAATAAACATAAATTTCTGAAACTGATGGTATGGTATGGTATGGTATATATAGTTCACAGAAGATTTTTACCTGAACTACCTGATCATCAGTAGTCCAAATGTGATAACATCATACAATAATTTTCTGGAATATTGTTGTTTAATATTTTGAGATTTTGGTAATGTTTGTGTATTTTCAACAAAGAAACAAATGAAAACGTAGTCGCTTAGGACATTTTTCTTGAATTCATGTTCTTATCAAGAAAATATCTTAAGTTATTGGATTTAATGGGAGAAAAGATTCATGTCAGAATGTGTATCTTGAGCACTTTATTATTAGTAATTGATACTGGGGAGCTTATAATTTTATTGTGCCAATGGGACTTGGGGAAGTGAAATTTTTATTGAAAATCATGCATGATAGTGAACATTACCATAAAAAAGTGAAAACAGATCCATTTAACAACTCTTTCTCTACCTCTAGAGCAAAGATAAAGTAATTGGCTTCTGAAGGGTGGGTAATATTTCATAACACATTAAAACTCCATACGACCAGTACAGCTATTAGTGTCATCCGGTAGTTGATCATCCCCCATAAGGAAGAAATCAAAATAAATTCATAGTTTACTCTTGCAAACAGCACACCTTATTCTGTATAGAATTTTCATGCACTTGTTGCATCAGACAAAGCTGTTATTTTTATCTTTTTTTCTTGGGATAAATATGTGAGAAATACTGTCACTGAATAATTTCCTTTACGTTGATTTGCATTGCAGGTTATGACAGCAGATCGACGGGAATATAGTAGGAAACCACCATTTCCAGACATGACTGTACCACCACCAACTACAATTCCGCCAGCTTTTGAACTGCCTCCTCCTCCACATGGCGTAATACCTCCAGTACCAACATCATTTCCTCCACCTCCCCCACCTCACATTGAGCCATATGGAAGTGAATTCTACACGCCAGAGGCAGATCCTTACTATCAGTCTTACGAACCAACTCAGGACTCTCAGTGGAATGATCCTGTAAGTATCATTTAATTATTTCTTGTTTTTATTTTTTCTAGATAAGGTGTAAAGTAAAGATAATGACTTACCATATGTGAGGGGTGAACATAAAATTTTAATTGTAGCCTTGAAAAAATAAAACTTCAATTATGAAATTTGGTGTGATGTTAATCCTCCTCTACGTATTGAACCTCCATTGTGACACTTTTTCCGTGTTGGTAGATGACTTGGCAGAGACCTTGATTGAAGGAGTCTGCGTTTTTGCTGTTCATTGTAAAGGGGCAGACTCCTGTAACCTCGTTAGGCAATATTTGTAGTATGCTTATGTGACAGTTTGCTCCTTACAGCCGAAATCTTTCAGCATGACACCATGGCATTCCCAAAAAATGGTCAAGTCACCTTGCTTCATGATAGTTGAGTATTTGCCTCTATAAATGGCAATGAATCTACTTTTTCACAGCTTTCTTTGCTCTTTCACCGTGGGGGTCATAGCACTTGGGGGCATAGCTCTCATCAGTGGTGGTAGGCAGCTAAATAAGTCATCTGGCTTGATCCAACTCAGCTGCTGCCTCAGTTCAGCAGACTCTTTGAGTGGGGGTGAGCAGTTGTGAAACTAAGTGGACAGCAAACTTCATCATTTCCAGAGTGCCGTGCAAGACTTGCTTGACTTTTCACATTTCCCAGTATCACCTCAATTTGTATACACACCAGAGCACCAGAAAGTCTTTCTATTGCCGGCTCTTCACCTAGGGATTGTCTCCCACTTTGTTCTTTGTCATTCAGACTAATTTGACCACACTAGAAGTGCCTGTGCCACCTAACCACTGCATTATGTGAGAGCCTGGTAAATGCTACACAGGGTAGCCTCACGGTCTGAGGCGTCTTGTCGCAGTGAGCGCGGCTCCCTGCATTGGAGGTTCAAATCCTCTGTCGGGCAGAAGTGTTTGTGTTGTCCTTAGCGTGAGTGAGTTTAAGTTAGATTAAGCAGTATGTAAGCCTAGGGACCGATGACCTCAGCAGTTTGGTCCCATAGGAACTTACCATAAATTTCCAAAATTTCCTGGTAAATGTTGTGTGTTGAGCCCCCTTCAATTTTTTACAAGTGAAGTACGGCTTATATATATTTAACATGCACAAAAATGATTGGAAGAGTTTTCTCTATCACGTTAAACAACATTTCTCAAATGATCTTTCGCTTTTATTAATTTATAAGGAAAAGTATCTTAAATATGCATGGAGTGTTGGCAGTGGCAGATAATTTCAGAAATTGAAAATGGTTCAGCCACCAGGAAACTTGTTCTTATAACGGCATCAGTGGCAACGGGAAGGGGGAAAACTCATTCAACTCAAATTTCACAACTTACCTGATGAATTAGCACCCATATTGTCACATCAACAGTAGACCATTGTGTTTACCAAGAAAGAGAGAAATTGTGAAAAGTAGCATTATACAGTGATTCTGCCGTCCACAAAGACTATAGTTATGGGAGGAAAGGAAGTGTTGGAAAAATCATCTTAAGTAAGAATGTTCAAATCATAAAGGGATTTGGATTCCATATGACAAACTAACAATAAATCATGATTTTTGAAAGCTGTATAAGTCCAGCAATGACATTACATTATGTGACTAGTTTTGGAAATAAATATCCTGTGAATTGGAAGGAACCTAGAAAAGTGTGTACTAAAATGTGTTTTAGAGAATGTGAAATGCATGGCAGGGAGTACATAATAGCAGAAATAGGAATGTAAATCGTTGAAGAGAAAATGGTTAGTGGGAGTTGGCTATTCTGCTAAGTTAGAAAGATACTTTTGGACATTTCATGTTGTACACATAGAGGCAATGGAACACTAATACAATAAACAAAAAGAATGAGCTAGAAGGGATAATTCCACTACATGATTGTTTCAGTTTGTGTAGGTACGAAGATCCAAGTACTTCACCATAAATCATGACTAACTTTCAACGAAACAAATACTAGAGCAAATAGAAATGTGGTACAGGAAATGAGGTTTGCTGTTAAAAGGTACTTCTGTAACGCAAATGTAAGTGAAAACTGGATGACAGTAATTTTTTTGAGTATGTATTTAGCAAACTGTAGGCTTTTAAAAGATGTATATGTTACCAAAATGGTGTCCAAAAGAACGGAGACCATTTTGATCCTGTGGCTAATATGAATCAAGACAAGGGAATGAATGACATTTACCTGCTAGTGGCTCATGATTTACATCAATGGGGAAAGTGAAAGATTGTGCCATTCCGAAATTCAAACCCCAGGTCTCCTGCTAACCAGGCAGATGTTTCTCCACTAAGCCATCCAGACCTAGTGATCATCACAGCTGCACAGACAACCCTGGCATGCCTCCCGTGAGGCCCAATTTATCCACTAATTCAAATACTACTGACTTAGTGCCCATGCCCATTATTCTCATTACTCACAACGTTTCACCAATTCCTGTAAGAATTAGTGTGAGGTGTGCACCTGCACTAAAGGGATCATTGGCCACCATCGCCTTGATTGTATACGTGTTGTCTGTTTTTTCAGACATGCCCACAAGAAGCCAAATGTCATTAATTCCTCTGTGTGTTGATTCATAATGGCTGCAGGATCAAAATGACATCTGTTCTTTCAGACATGTGCAGTAGAGCAGACACCACATATACAATTAAGGAGGGGCTAGTCAGTGATCACTTCAGTGCGGATGTCCATCACAAAACTTTTACGGGAATGGGCTAAACGCAGTGAGTAGTGAGGATAATGGACAGGTGTATTACACCAGTAGTGTTTGAATTAGTTGGAAAATTTTGTCTGTGGGAGGCATGCTAGGGTAGTCAATGCAGATGCAATGATCACTGTGTCTGTATGACTTAGTAGTCAGAGCGTCTTCCTAGTGAGCAGGAGAGCTGGGTTTGAATCCCGATCTGGTACAAATTTTCAACTTTCCCCATTGATGTATATCAGTGCCCACTAGCAGCTAACTGTCATTAATTCCTTTGTGAGTATCAAAAGATGTATTTGTGTGTTTTATCAATGATACATCTGCAAGTTGTACCACTTACGAGTTACCATTATACACATGAGCTACACAGTTCATAAAATACATGAATAAATGCTTTTCAGCTTTATTTTGCCTTCTCCATGTATATTCAAATAAATAAGTCAAACAACTCTTTGCACAGCTTTGGTCCTTGTAATATTTTTTTAATAGCAGCCCATGTTTCTTCAGTGCTGTTTGTCTGTGCTCCTGTAGTTGGGATTTTGATATGGAGGCTGTGGTTTGTGGAGAAGTGCTTGGAATCCATCATTTAGGCACTTGTATGAACCAAAACATTTAGATGCTATAATTGTCCCAGGTAAGATATTTTCTCATATCATGTCCAAAAGTACCTCCATTGAGTTTTCTTTGACAAAACGTAGTAAACACTTATCCGTGGCACTTTCAATAGCACCAAATACCCACAGTCATGTTGCACTATTTCTTCTCCCAAATTTTCTTCCCCCATGTACGGATTCTTGCCGCCAGGGGACTCATGGCTCTTCTGTGAGTTTGTGCGTGATGCACTCCTGGCCCCAAGCTTTTGTGGCCCTCGCTTTCTTCCTGGGCTGTGTTCCCTTTCCTTTACCCCTCCCCCCTGTCCTCACTCCTTCCCCACTGCTCCTGCCTTCCCTTCTCATGGTGTTGTTGCATACATCAGCCTGGCTGTCTTTCTGGTTTCTGCTATCTCATGTGGTTTTGTTCCTCTTGTTTTCTCTTCACCTTTCCTTTGGCCCCCCCTTTGGGGTTTGATCTCCCCTTCTAAATTTTGTCCCCGTAGTGTGAGCCAACTGGAGAACACCACCTTACATAGCATCTTCAGTGAGTGGCCTTATCACGTATTCCATCTTTTTCTTGATGCCGTTGTCCTTTAACAGTTTATAAACAGCACAGTAGCCAACCTGTGTGTTGGGGTTGTTATGTACCCTTTTGGTTGATCGCCCTAACAACACAGGGATTACACTTCTGATATCTGATCTGTTAACTTCCCGTGTATGTCTAAGAGTGGTTACTTGTCACTCTCTAGCATTGGAACTAGCAGCAGCAGCAGCAGCCACCATGCCAGACGGCCCTTGCTGCGGTTGTGTGGTGCCCAGGGGGAGACAGCAGATTGGAGTAGGTGGTATCAGGATGTGCGCTTTGTGTATGAAACACATTAAGCTTCAAAATGCTGGCCATTCTTCTCGTGCCATCTCTCTAGTTGACAATGGAATTTCAGTGCTGCTTCTTATGACCCTGTGACCTTCCCTTCCCTGACTACCCCTTGGGAGGAGGGCCAGGCTTACTGGCTTAGGGCGAAATCCTTTTCCCACTGCCTGATCTACAACCGGACTGAAGGGTCACTTTCGCCACCACAAAGCCATTGTTTTTTGTGGAAACTATCAAAGTCAATTTTGGTGAAGTATACTCTCTGAGTATGGGGCAGTCGGGCTTGCTGTTGATCAAAACTACTTCCACCATCGAGTCTACAGCCCTTTGTGCCTGTGACCATCTTGGCAACATCCCATTGTCCAGTACTCCTCACCAGTCTTTGAATAAGGTTCAGGGAGGCATCCTTCAAACTCATAAGGAGCTACAGGCCAATCTGGAATGGTGGAGCATTAATTTTATTCAGCTTGTTCAGAAATGCTATAAGGGCAGTCACATTGATACCAGCACCTTTCTCTAGACCCTCCCAGAGAAGGTAAGGGCTATGGTTTATCGGTGTGATGTAAAGCTGTCCTTCCCAGCACTCATGAGGTTTTTTTGGTGTTAATGTTTTGGGCATATGTCCTCCCATTGTACAGTGGGCCCTCTATGTGATGAAAGTGGACAGCTTCTCCATGAGGAGAGCCCTTTTTGTTCTGCCGCCCACCAGTGTTAATTATCAAGACCATCACCCTGCACCCTCACTGGATTACCCAGTTTATAAGAACAGAAAGAAGATACAGGATTATAAATCCATTGATCGCTAATCCTACGCTGAGACTTATTGGAAGTATGACAGTCCTACCCTGTGTCTGTGACTTCTAACTTTGTCACTGTTACGTACCTTCCCCCCCCCCCCCCCCCCCTCCTTCCCTCTTTTCTCAACCCTCTCCTCTCCCACTCCACTGCAGTTCTGACACCTTCCTCTCCAGGTGCCACTCTCCGTACCCATCCAGAGAAGTGTCCCCTTTCTCTGTTGCCACCTTCCACAGATGGAGCCCCACCTTGAGCCCTTTCTGCCACAAAAAGTCGGCCACAGGACCCACAGTATGTGCACCTCAAGGTTCCCTATGCTCTCTCTGTCTTTCACTGGAGCCTGTCCCCTCAATCTATTAAAGAGGATGAGGAGAAGAAGAAGAAGAAACATAAATCCCACAACAAGCCCCCCTGCCCCCTCATGGCCTAAGTCTGACCTCTTTATTTATGGGTGTCACCCTGTCCTTGTTGGTGATGGATGGTGACCCAGCAGCATGACTGCCTTCTGCCTACTCATTTCCCATTTGGATCCCCATTTTGTGCTTATTCAGTGGAATTGTAATGGATGCTACTATTGCCTTCCAAAGTTGCAGTTATTTCCTTTTACCCCGCAGATTGTATTGTTATCCAAGAATGTCATTTTACTTGTACTCACTCACCGGGCCTTAGTGGTTCCTCGCTATGTCAGAACCAGGTTGGCCCTTTGAGGGCTTCCAGTGGTGTTTGCACATTGGTGCTTGTCGACATTATTTGTACAAGGATCCCCCTTCATACCACTTTGGAAACAATTGCTGTCCAAGTGGACTTGTATGCTGCAGTCACGGTTTGCAGTCTCTATCTTCCTCCCGACAGGCCACCTGCCCTAACTGCCCTCCTTCAGCAGCTTCCCCCTCTCTCCCTCCTTCCCTTTCACCTCCTTGGTGATTTGAATACCTTTCACCCCTTGTGGGGCAGTGCTTTATAGTATAATCAGGGTTTCCTCATGGACAATTTTCTTGTGGACCTCGACCCTTGCGTACACTAGTTGTGCATGATGACCTCTGCAATAGCGACCACATTCCATTGATTCTCTCATCCCCATCCCACCATCCAATGGTCAGGTTATCCTGTTGGGCTTTCCATCACTTTGGTTGGCCTCTATATATCTATCAGAACATGTCAAGTTGTGCTGATGAAGTTTCCCGTGACCCGTCCGACACAATTGTTTGCGCCACCGGCATTGCTGCCCCCTTCTCGATGGGTCCCTTTTGCCCCCAGGCAGTCCTAAAGTAGACCCAGCTATTCACATCACCATCCATTATCACCACTGAGCCTTGCAATACCTTACGTGGCATGCATCCTCTGCCATTCTTATTACCTTTAAACACCTTCACGCCAAAGCTCATTACTTAAACAAACCGAGCAAGTGGGTATGTTGGGAATGCTTTGTCTCCTCCTTAGGTTCTTCTTTCCTATCATCACAGGTGTGTGCTACACTATGCATCCTCCTATAATAACCAATGTTCATTTGCCATCACGGGCCCTGCCCTCCTGGGTGGCCTTTGTATGGGTCCATCAGTTCTTGCAGAACACCTTGCAATGGCAGCAGATTCCTATCCACGAGCCTTCCTCCTCCATAAACTGTGGGCTCATGCTTCCCACATACAGGGTGATTATAATTAAAGTTAAACTTTCAAACCGCTGTAGAAATAACACCACTGGTCAGAATGACATCAAAGTGCAACGGAATATATCCGGAGAAGGGAGAAAATGTATGGGAGAAGAAAAATAAATAGTTACAAAATGTAGCAATAGATAGCTCTGTAAGCATCATAATTTTTTAGTGGTTGACGAGAAATGACAAATGAATCATACAACAATGCCTAAAGCGTACATTTGAATAAGCTGTGCTACTCATTGTGCATAGGTGTACAGGTGTGATACTGTTAGTTACGTAAGCAAGGCGATATCGGATCAGATGGGATAAATTGGTTTTTAATTACCCTGAGGCCAAAAGTTGCATAAAAAGCATCAATCAAAATTAGATCAGATTTCTAATTTCCATGTGACTGGTGCAAAATGTTCAGTATGCTGTCCACCGTTTTCTGCAACTAGTTGAAATTGAGAAACAGCATGTTCAAGAAGTGACCGAAGTGTTTCCGGGATCACATTCAGAATGTGTTGCACAATGCGTACCTTCAATGCAGCTAAGTTTCCAATCAGAACACTGGACACAACATTTTTCAGATAGCCCCACAGCCAGAAGTCACACAGATTAAGATCAGGTTATCGGGATGGCCAGGCTGAAGGGAAATGGTGCTTGATGATACTAGTATTTCTGAAATAGCGCTTTAGCAGCTGCTAAACTGGATTTGCAATGTGCTGAAGTGCGCCACCTGGCATAAAAATGATCCCATCCACACTGTTGGAGAGCTGGAATGACGTGGTTGGGCTAAAGACACCCATAGCACTTACCAGTGATGGTACAGGTAATGGGACCAGAAGCAGCTTTCTCTTCGAAAAAATATGGCCCTATGATAAACGATGTCGTAAACCTGCACCACACAGTGACCTTTTCAGGATGAAGTGGTACTCGTTGATTTGTGTGTGGATTTTCTGTTGCCCATATTCGACAATTCTGTGTATTCACATATCCTGTCAGATGGAAGTCGGCTTCGTCTGTCCACAAAATCTTCCACGGCCAATCATTGTCCACTTCCATGTGAGCAAGAAATTCTAAAGCAAAGGTCTCTCTTGCTGGCAGGTCAACAGGAAGCAACTCGTGCAAATGGGTTATTTTGAATGGATAGCAAAGAAGGATGTTTCGTAGGATTTTACGCACTGTGCTCACGGGTATGTCCAATGTTCGGGCAATTCTTTGTGCGCTACACGTTTGCGCACCACCACTCATCTCCTCCTGCATTGCTGTGGCCATTGCTTCCACTGATGTCGAATAAATTCATTTCCTCCCTCTGCCAGGTTGCACACAAAAAGAACCAGTCTTTTTGAATTTCTGAATCATTTCCTCCAGACCCACGAAGTCGTCGGATGAAGGCGTTTTTTTTTTTTTTTTTTTTCCAAACTCTTTAGCGTCCGGAACTTCTGCAGAGTGACATGTGCACAGTCATCATTCTTGTAATGCAGCTTTACAAGCAGAGTGCGATCCTCCATTGAGACAATCATGATTAATGTCACAGACACAAAAGGAGGAAAAGCCATGTACCCAGTGTGTTTATACGAACTTCAGTGGGTTGTGTGCAGGACAGGTGTTTTCATTTACGTATCCTGACACATACAGCGCCATCTATTGATCAATTTTCACATTTTTTTTTTTTCCTCTGCCATACGTTTATCCTCATGTTTGATAATATTCTGTTGCAATTTGACAGCATTCTGACCAGTGGTGTTATTTCTACAGCGTTTTGAAAGTTTAACTTTAATTATAATCACCCTGTATGTTTTAGCCCTTGTCAAGCAGAATCCTACAGTGAACTTTTGACTGAATGGGAACTCCTTCTGCCCCTTCCCTCTTCCCACTATTCAGCCCTTGGCCTCGATTCCATCCATAAACAATTGCTTCAACACCTCAATCATCCACAACAACAATATCTTCTCCAGATATTTAACCTTATTTTGCTCCAACATGTTTTCCCTCTCAGTGGAAGGACTGTATTGTTGTTTCCTGTCATTAAGCCCAGTAACGATCTGTTGATCCTCTGTAGTTACCATCCGATCAGTCTCACCAGTGTCCCCTGCAGGTTATTTGAATGGGTCGTCGTTTGTTGGCTCTTCGAATCTCAGGACCTTTTGTTGCCCCTACCAGAGTAGCTTTTGGGTGGAACAGCCTCCGATTGATCATCTGCCTCAATTGGAAACTGCAGTTTGATAGACCTTTTGTCAGCACTGCCACCTTGTCACAAATTTCTTCAATCTTCCTAAGGCCTATGAGACGACTTGGGACTTGGTGCCATCACATCTTACACTGATAGAGTGTGGTCTTTGGATCTCCCTCTTCATTTTTATTCACCAGTTCCTGTCATTCCACAATCAGCTCCCCACAGGCCCAAGAGTATGGTGTTCCACAGGGCTCTGTATTATGTATCCTTCTTTTCCTCATTGCGTTAATGGACTTGTGGACTCTGTTGAACCATTGGTCATTCCTGTTCTGTATGTGGATGAGTTCTATATCTGGGCTAGTTCCCACTTGGTGACCTCTGTGGAATAACAGCTCCAGCATGCCATCAACTGCAATTCTGCCTGGACTCATGGTTTTTTTATTCTGCCCCCTTAAATCGCAGGTAGTGAATTCCTGTTGCCTTACTACTGTCCATTACAGTCCAGAGCTCAATCTCAATGCCAAGCACCTGACTGGTGCCCCATTTCCATTTCTTGGGTCTACCATTTGACAAAAAGCTTTTCAGGAATGGTTTTAAATTAGATTTAAAACTTGCTTCACTACCTGTCAGACATTTTATGTTATTGGACAAATGATCAAAAATTGTTGTTATATATCAAACTCCTTCTGAGCAACTAACACCTTTAACACTGGGTTATAAAGGTCATTTTTTCCTGTAGTGTTGTACGTACGCATGTCACTATTTGTCTCAAATTGTGACGGACTATTTATGATGCTGAAAATTATTCAGTGCGATATTATTGCGTGGAAATATGAAAAATATGTCAGGAGGTTGATATATTTGTTTTCAAGATTAGCAATTATACAGAGAGCAAAAGTAGCTGAACTTAATTATTTGAGGAGATCAATAATATTATTCTTCCAGTTTATGTTTTGTCAATATGTACACCAAAAAATTTGGAGCATTCTACCCTACTTACTGACTCCTTATCATGCGCTACTTCAATTGATGGTATGGCTCTATATGTTATACAGAAGCGAATGTAGTGTGTTTTTTGAAAATTTAGGGAGAGTCCGTTTTCAGAGAACCTCTTAATTATTCTTTGGAAAATACGATTTACTAACCATAGCTATGGCATAGGAAAGCAGGAGCTGGGACCAACCAACCAAAGGGGGGGGGGGGGGGGGGGCAGAGTCAACAACAAGACTACTGACAGAGGGCAAAACAGATATCTCCACTGGATCCAAGAGGAGCAGTATGGAAGGGAAAGTTGAGTCATAAAGCAAAACTGGTATCTTTTGCAAACAATACTATTGTTGCTATAGATCCCATTTGAGAGAAAGCAACAGAAGAGTCAGTAAATCATATTTTATATGATGGAGGATCGCGCTCTGCTTGTAAAGCTGCATTACAAGAATATTGAGTGTGCACATGTCGCTCTGCAGAAATTCCGGACACTAAAGAGTTTGAAAAAAAGATAGGAAAAAAAAAAAGAAAAAGCCTTCATCCGATAACTGCCTTGGGTCTGGAGAAAATGATTCAGAAATTCAAAAAGACTGGTTCTTTTGGTGTGCAACCTGGCAGAGGGAGGAAATGAATTTATTCGACATCAGTGGAAGCAATGGCCACAGCAATGCAGGAGGAGATGAGTGGTGGTGCGCAAACGTGTAGCGCACAAAGAATTGCCCGAACATTGGACATACCCGTGAGCACGGTGCGTAAAATCCTACGAAACATCCTTCTTTGCTATCCATTCAAAATAACCCATTTGCACGAGTTGCTTCCTGTTGACCTGCCAGCAAGAGAGACCTTTGCTTTAGAATTTCTTGCTCACATGGAAGTGGACAATGATTGGCCGTGGAAGATTTTGTGGACAGACGAAGCCGACTTCCATCTGACAGGATATGTGAATACACAGAATTGTCGAATATGGGCAACAGAAAATCCACACACAAATCAACGAGTACCACTTCATCCTGAAAAGGTCACTGTGTGGTGCAGGTTTACGACATCGTTTATCATAGGGCCATATTTTTTCGAAGAGAAAGCTGCTTCTGGTCCCATTACCTGTACCATCACTGGTAAGTGCTATGGGTGTCTTTAGCCCAACCACGTCATTCCAGCTCTCCAACAGTGTGGATGGGATCATTTTTATGCCAGGTGGCGCACTTCAGCACATTGCAAATCCAGTTTAGCAGCTGCTAAAGCGCCATTTCAGAAATACTAGTATCATCAAGCACCATTTCCCTTCAGCCTGGCCATCCCGATAACCTGATCTTAATCTGTGTGACTTCTGGCTGTGGGGCTATCTGAAAAATGTTGTGTCCAGTGTTCTGATTGGAAACTTAGCTGCATTGAAGGTACGCATTGTGCAACACATTCTGAATGTGATCCCGGAAACACTTCGGTCACTTCTTGAACATGCTGTTTCTCAATTTCAACTAGTTGCAGAAAACGGTGGACAGCATACTGAACATTTTGCACCAGTCACATGGAAATTAGAAATCTGATCTAATTTTGATTGATGCTTTTTATGCAACTTTTGGCCTCAGGGTAATTAAAAACCAATTTATCCCATCTGATCCGATATCGCCTTGCTTACGTAACTAACAGTATCACACCTGTACACCTATGCACAATGAGTAGCACAGCTTGTTCAAATGTACGCTTTAGGCATTGTTGTATGATTCATTTGTCATTTCTCGTCAACCACTAAAAAATTATGATGCTTACAGAGCTATCTATTGCTACATTTTGTAACTATTTATTTTTCTTCTCCCATACATTTTCTCCCTTCTCCGGATATATTCCGTTGCACTTTGATGTCATTCTGACCAGTGGTGTTATTTCTACAGCGGTTTGAAAGTTTAACTTTAATTATAATCACCCTGTATGTGGGAAGCATGAGCCCACAGTTTATGGAGGAGGAAGGCTCGTGGATAGGAATCTGCTGCCATTGCAAGGTGTTCTGCAAGAACTGATGGACCCATACAAAGGCCACCCAGGAGGGCAGGGCCCGTGATGGCAAATGAACATTGGTTATTATAGGAGGATGCATAGTGTAGCACACACCTGTGATGATAGGAAAGAAGAACCTAAGGAGGAGACAAAGCATTCCCAACATACCCACTTGCTCGGTTTGTTTAAGTAATGAGCTTTGGCGTGAAGGTGTTTAAAGGTAATAAGAATGGCAGAGGATGCATGCCACGTAAGGTATTGCAAGGCTCAGTGGTGATAATGGATGGTGATGTGAATAGCTGGGTCTACTTTAGGACTGCCTGGGGGCATAAGGGACCCATCGAGAAGGGGGCAGCAATGCCGGTGGCGCAAACAATTGTGTCGGACTTGTTCTGATAGATATATAGAGGCCAACCAATGTGATGGAAAGCCCAGCAGGATAACCTGACCATTGGATGGTGGGATGGGGATGAGAGAATCAATGGAAAGTGGTCGCTATTGCAGAGGTCATCATGCACAACTAGTGTACGCAAGGGTCGAGGTCCACAAGATAATTGTCCATGAGGAAACCCTGATTATACTATAAAGCACTGCCCCACAAGGGGTGAAAGTTATTCAAATCACCAAGTAGGTGAAGGGAGGGAGGGGGAAGCTGCTGAAGGAGGGCAGTTAGGGCAGGTGGCCTGTTGGGAGGAAGATGGAGACTGCAAACCGTGACTGCAGAGTACAAGTCCACCTGGACAGCAATTGTTTCCAATGTGGTATGAAGGGGGATCCATGTACAAATAATGTCGACAAGCACCAATGTGCAAACACCACTGGAAGCCCTCAAAGAGCCAACCTGGTTCTGACAAAGCGAGGAACCACTAAGGCCCAGTGAGTGAGTACAAGTAAAAAGACATTTTTGGATAACAATACAATCTGCGGGGTAAAAGGAAATAACTGCAACTTCGGAAGGCAATAGTAGCATCCATTACAATTCCACTGAATAAGCACGAATTGGGGATCCAAATGGGAAATGAGTAGGCGGAAGCCAGTCATGCTGCTGGGTCACCATCCATCACCAACAAGGACAGGGTGATACCCATAAATAAAGAGGTCAGACTTAGGCCGTGAGGGGGCAGGGGGGCTTGTTGTGGGGCTTATGTTTCTTCTTCTTCTTCTTCTTCTTCTTCTTCTTCTTCTTCCTTCTTCTTCTTTTTTTCATCCTCTTTCATAGATTGAGGGGACAGGGCCCAGTGAAAGACAGAGAGAGCATAGGGAACCTTGAGGTGCACATACTGTGGGTCCTGTGGCCGACTTTTTGTGGCAGAAAGAGCTCAGGGTGGGGCTCCATCTGTGGAAGGCGGCAATAAAGAAAGGGGACACTTCTCTGGATGGGTACGGAGAGTGGTACCTGGAGAGGAAGGTGTCGGAACTGCAGGGAAGGGGGAGAGGAGATGGTTGAGATAAGAGGGAAGGAGAAGGGGAAAGATACGTAATAGTGCCAAGGTTAGAAGTCACAGGCACAGGGTAGGACTGTCATACTTCCAGTAAGTCCCAGCGTAGGATGAGCGATCAATGGATTTATAATCCTGTATCTTCTTTCTGTTCTTATAAACTGGGTAATCCAGTGAGGGTGCAGGGTGATGGTCTTGATAATTAATGCAGGTGGGCGGCAGAACAAAGGGGCTCTACTCATGGAGTAGCTGTCCACTTTCATCACATAGAGGGCCCACTGTACAGTGGGAGGACATGTGCCCAAAAAATTAACACCAAAAAAACCTAGTGAGTGCTGGGAAGGACAGCTTTACATCACACCGATAAACCATAGCCCTGCCCTCCTCTGGGAGGGTCTAGAGAAAGGTGCTGGTATCAATGTGACTGCCCTTACAGCATTTCTGAGCAAGCTGAACAAAATTAATGCTCCACCATTCCAGATTGGCCTGTGTAGCTCCTTATGAGTTTGAAGGATGCCTCCCTGAACCTTATTCAAAGACTGGTGAGGAGTACTGGACAATGGGATGTTGCCAAGATGGTCACAGGCACAAAGGGCTGTAGACTCGAAGGTGGAAGTAGTTTTGATCAACAGCAAGCCCGACTGCCCCATACTCAGAGAGTATACTTCACCAAAATTGACTTTGATAGTTTCCACAAAAAACAATGGCTTTGTGGTGGCGAAAGTGACCCTTCAGTCCGGTTGTAGATCAGGCAGTGGGAAAAGGATTTCACCCTAAGCCAGTAAGCCTGGCCCTCCTCCCAAGGGGTAGTCAGGGAAGGGAAGGTCACAGGGTCATAAGAAGCAGCACTGAAATTCCATTGTCAACTAGAGAGATGGCACGAGAAGAATGGCCAGCTTTTTGAAGCTTAATGTGTTTCATACACAAAGCACACATCCTGATACCACCTACTCCAATCTGCGGTCTCCCCCTGGGCACCACACAACCGCAGCAAGGGCCGTCTGGCATGGTGGTTGCTGCTGCTGCTGCTAGTTCCAATGCTAGAGAGTGACAAGTAACCACTCTTAGACATACACGGGAAGTTAACAGATCAGATATCAGAAGTGTAATCCCTGTGTTGTTAGGGTGATCAACCAAAAGGGTACATAACAACCCCAACACACAGGTTGGCTACTGTGCTGTTTATAAACTGTTAAAGGACAACGGCATCAAGAAAAAGATAGAATACGTGGTAAGGCCACTCACTGAAGATGCTATGTAAGGTGGTGTTCTCCAGTTGGCTCACACTACGGGGACAAAATTTAGAAGGGGAGATCAAACCCCAAAGGGGGGGGCCAAAGGAAAGGTGAAGAGAAAACAAGAGGAACAAAACCACATGAGATAGCAGAAACCAGAAAGACAGGCAGGCTGATGTATGCAACAACACCATGAGAAGGGAAGGCAGGAGCAGTGGGGAAGGAGTGAGGACAGGGGGGAGGGGTAAAGGAAAGGGAACACAGCCCAGGAAGAAAGCGAGGGCCACAAAAGCTTGGGGCCAGGAGTGCATCACGCACAAACTCACAGAAGAGCCATGAGTCCCCTGGCGGCAAGAATCCGTACATGGGGGAAGAAAATTTGGGAGAAGAAATAGTGCAACATGACTGTGGGTATTTGGTGCTATTGAAAGTGCCACGGATAAGTGTTTACTACGTTTTGTCAAAGAAAACTCAATGGAGGAGGTACTTTTGGACATGATATGAGAAAATATCTTACCTGGGACAATTATAGCATCTAAATGTTTTGGTTCATACAAGTGCCTAAATGATGGATTCCAAGCACTTCTCCACAAACCACAGCCTCCATATCAAAATCCCAACTACAGGAGCACAGACAAACAGCACTGAAGAAACATGGGCTGCTATTAAAAAAATATTACAAGGACCAAAGCTGTGCAAAGAGTTGTTTGACTTATTTATTTGAATATACATGGAGAAGGCAAAATAAAGCTGAAAAGCATTTATTCATGTATTTTATGAACTGTGTAGCTCATGTGTATAATGGTAACTCGTAAGTGGTACAACTTGCAGATGTATCATTGATAAAACACACAAATACATCTTTTGATACTCACAAAGGAATTAATGACAGTTAGCTGCTAGTGGGCACTGATATACATCAATGGGGAAAGTTGAAAATTTGTACCAGATCGGGATTCAAACCCAGCTCTCCTGCTCACTAGGAAGACGCTCTGACTACTAAGTCATACAGACACAGTGATCATTGCATCTGCATTGACTACCCTAGCATGCCTCCCACAGACAAAATTTTCCAACTAATTCAACCACTACTGGTGTAATACACCTGTCCATTATCCTCACTACTCACTGCGTTTAGCCCATTCCCGTAAAAGTTTTGTGATGGACATCCGCACTGAAGTGATCACTGACTAGCCCCTCCTTAATTGTATATGTGGTGTCTGCTCTACTGCACATGTCTGAAAGAACAGATGTCATTTTGATCCTGCAGCCATTATGAATCAACACACAGAGGAATTAATGACATTTGGCTTCTTGTGGGCATGTCTGAAAAAACAGACAACACGTATACAATCAAGGCGATGGTGGCCAATGATCCCTTTAGTGCAGGTGCACACCTCACACTAATTCTTACAGGAATTGGTGAAACGTTGTGAGTAATGAGAATAATGGGCATGGGCACTAAGTCAGTAGTATTTGAATTAGTGGATAAATTGGGCCTCACGGGAGGCATGCCAGGGTTGTCTGTGCAGCTGTGATGATCACTAGGTCTGGATGGCTTACATCTACATCTACACTTATACTCCGCAAGCCACCCAACGGTGTGTGGCGGAGGGCACTTTATGTGCCACTGTTATTATCTCCCTTTCCTATTCCAGTCGCGTATGGTTCGCGGGAAGATTGACTGCCGGAAAGCCTCCGTTTGTGCTCGAATCTCTCTAATTTTACGTTCGTGATCTCCTTGGGAGGTATAAGTAGTGGGAAGCAATATATTCAATACCTCATCCAGAAACGCATCCTCTTGAAACCTGGACAGCAAGCTACACCGCGATGCAGAGTGCCTCTCTTGCACAGTCTGCCACTTGAGTTTGCTAAACATCTCCGTAACGCTATCACGCTTACCAAATAACCCTATGATGAAACGCGCCACTCTTCTATGGATCTTCTCTATCTCCTCTGTCAACCCGACCTGGTACGGATCCCACACTGATGAGCAATACTTAAGTATAGGTCAAACGAGTGTTTTGCAAGCCACTTACTTTGTTGATGGACTACATTTTGTAAGGACTCTCCCAATGAATCTCAACCTGGCACCCGCCTTACCACCAATTAATTTTATATGATCATTCCACTTCAAATCGTTCCGTACGCATACTCTCAGATATTTTACGGAAGTAACTGCTACCAGTGTTTGTTCCACTATCATATAATCATACAATAAATGATCCTTCTTTCTATGTATTCGCAATACATTACTTTTTGTCTATGTTTAGAGTCAGTTGCCACTCCCTGCACCAAGTGCCTATCTGCTGCAGATCTTCCTGCATTTCGCTGCAATTTTCTAATGCTGCAAGTTCTCTGTATACTACAGCATCATCCGCGAAAAGCCGCATGGAACTTCCGACACTATCTACTAGGTCATTTATATATATTGTGAAAAGCAATGATCCCATAACACTCAGCTGTGGCACACCGGAGGAGGTTACTTTAACGTCTGTAGATGGCTCTCCATTTAGAATAACATTTTGTGTTCTGTTTGCTAAAAACTCTTCAATCCAGCCACACAGCTGTTCTGATATTCCATAGGCTCTTACTTCGTTTATCAGGCGACAGTGCGGAACTGTATCAAATGCCTTCCGGAAGTCAAGGAAAATGGCATCTACCTGGGAGCCTGTATCTAATATTTTCTGGGTCTCATGAACAAATAAAGCGAGTTGGGTCTCACACGATTGCTGTTTCCGGAATCCATGTTGATTCCTACAGAGTAGATTCTGGGTTTCCAGAAATGACATGATACACGAGCAAAAAACATGTTCTAAAATTCTACAACAGATCGATGTGAGAGATATAGGTCTGTAGTTTTGCGCATCTGCTCGACGACCCTTCTTGAAAACTGGGGCTACCTGTGCTCTTTTCCAATCATTTGGAACCTTCTGTTCCTCTAGAGACTTGCGGTACACGGCTGTTAGAAGGGGGGCAAGTTCTTTCGTGTACTCGGTGTATAATCGAATTGGTATCCCGTCAGGTCCAGTGGACTTTCCTCTGTTGAGTGATTTCAGTTGCTTTTCTATTCCGTGGACACTTATGTCGATGTCAGCCATTTTTTCATTTGTGCGAGGATTTAGAGAAGGAACTGCAGTGCGGTCTTCCTCTGTGAAACAGCTTTGGAAAAAGGTGTTTAGTATTTCAGCTTTACGCGTGTCATCCTCTGTTTCAATGCCATCATCATCCCGTAGTGTCTGGATATGCTGTTTCGATCCACTTACTGATTTAACGTAAGACCAGAACTTCCTAGGATTTTCTGTCAAGTTGGTACATAGAATTTCACTTTCGAATTCAATGAACGCTCCACGCATAGCCCTCCTTACGCTAACTTTGACATAGTTTAGCCTCTGTTTGTCTGAGAGGTTTTGACTGCGTTTAAACTTGGAGTGAAGCTCTCTTTGCTTTCGCAGTAGTTTCCTAACTTTGTTGTTGAACCACGGTGGGTTTTTCCCGTCCCTCACAGTTTTACTCGGCATGTACCGGTCTAAAATGCATTTTATGATTTCCTTGAACTTTTTCCGTAAACACTCAACATTGTCAGTGCTGGAACAGAAATTTTCGTTTTGATCTGTTAAGTAGTCTGAAATCTGCCTTCTATTACTCTTGCTAAACAGACAAACCTTCCTCCCTTTTTTTATATTCGTATTTACTTCCATCTTCAGGGATGCTGCAGTGGCCTTATGATCACTGATTCCCTGTTCTGTGCTTACAGAGTCGAGAAGTTCGGGTCTGTTTGTTATAAGTAGGTCCAAGATGTTATCTCCACGAGTCGGTTCTTTGTTTAATTGCTCAAGGTAATTTTCGGATAGTGCACTCAGTACAATGTCACTCGATGCTCTGTCCCTTCCACCCGTCCTAAACATCTGAGTGTCCCAGTCTATATCTGGTAAATTGAAATCTCCACCTAAGACTATAACATGCTGTGGAAATTTAGGTGAAATGTATTCCAGATTTTCTCTCAGTTGTTCTGCCACTAATGCTGCTGAGTCAGGAGGTCGGCAAAAGGAGCCAAGCCAATTATTAGCCTAGCTCGGTTGTTGAGTGTAAACTCCACCCATAATAATTCACAGGAACTATCCACTTCTACTTCACTACAGAATAAACTACTACTAACAGCGACAAACACGCCACCACCTGTTCATGCAATCTATCCTTTCTAAATACTGTCTTTGCCTGTGTAAAAATTTCGGCAGAATTTATTTCTGGTTTCAGCCAGCTCTCCATACCTACAACAATTTCAGCTTCGGCGCTTTCTATCAGCGCTTGATGTTCCAGTACTTTACCAACGCAGCTTCGACACTTTACAATTACAATATAGATTGCTTCTTGGTCCCCGCATGCCCTGACTTTGCCCCGCACCCTTTGAGGCTTTTGCCCTTTCTGTACTTGCTTGAGGCCATCTAACCTAAAAAACCGCCCAAGCCCATGCCACACAACCCCTGCTACCCATGTAGCCGCCTGCTGTGTGTAGTGGACTCCTGACCTATCCAGCGGAACCCGAAACCCCACCACCCTATGGCGCAAGTCGAGGAATCATCATGGGTTGCACCATTTCGACATGTGCCAACTAACAAAAAAAGAATTATGTATTGTAACTTTATTTTTTGAGGTAATAATTAAAACTTTGGCTGCTTCTCATGGAAACAATAAAGTTAAACATACTCAGTTAAGAAATTGTGGTTAATACTTGTGCAGTCTCAACTGAAATTTGGTCTGAGAATGAATAAAGGGGTAAATTTTTTTCTGAATCAAGCATTAGTTAAAATTAGTGCTTTGTTAGTTGAGAATGTTAACTGAGTACATAATATTTCTCAACATGTTTCAGCCTCAGAAACAAATGCTCATGACTCTACAGAGTAATACTGTCACAGTAAGAAGCCAATTAAGCCTTTATGAATGATTAATCCCCATAAAAACATTGTAACTGAACACACTTTGCCAGCATCCATATTCCTTCTCTTCTGATTATGTATATATGGACTGATTTATTGCCTTTCCTCCCCACTAACTGAACTCCCTCATATCTTGAGGAGGAGAAGGGGGGGGGGGGGGGGGGGGAAATGACTGGGGGGGAAATGACTGTCCATACCCTAAGATAACAACACTTAGATCCACAGAATAAACACTAAGAAAAAATATAAATCTTTTAAATAGTCTTCAAATATTTGCATGTGGCTCTTCATGGTGCGGTACACTCTCAGTGTAATTAATCAACTAACTTAGTAGTCTTCTGTGATGTGAGTCGTTCATATTTGCAGTTGTAACTGATCCTATTACTTGTGTAAATTGCATGTCCTGTAGTAATGTGGTGGAAGTGGATTTTTCAAATAAAATTTCGTGTTATGAATATGAAAATAAACACATAGTTTAAATAATAACCTAAAAATGATGAAGTATGAGCAAAGACAACCACTTGTTGTCTAAAGGTAGCATTTGATAGCATATAAAAATGATGTGGGCACTGTTGTTCAAGTTATAAACATAAACAAGATGTTTCTATCTGGTACCCAACACTGTTTCTTTTGTGATGACTATTTGTCTTTCCTCATCCCATTTTGCAAATTCCCAGTTGGATTTTTAATTAGCATGAGAACTGTTTTATAAATGAAAGAAAAGTTTGTATGATGCAACAGATATCATGGCATAATTTTTTCCGAGTATTGATTGCAAATAATCACAAAAATATGGGTATATGGGCTAGCCTTATTTGGCACAGTAATTTCTTAAGCAATTTATTATTGATTTTCCATGTGCAGTCTGTCTGTATCAGTTCTGACAACTCACTAAAATTATTTGCAGTTATGGGTGGGTGGTTACATATAAATCTTCCCAAGTGCAATCAACCCATTAAAGCTGTATTAGTCTGTTAAATACGTATGTGATAAACTGTTGCATTGTTATTATCAAAAAAAGTAAACTGTGAGGTACCATTAATTGTAACTAATTTCAAGTGTATTGCTTGTAAAGATAAAAGCACCAGAATCAGGCTGGCTTGGTCCTGAAATGACACCCAAATTAACTGTACACTGCTCAGATACCAGTAGTGGTGGTAGTGATTTTCGTCATCTTTTAACAATTTACTTCTCATTATATAAGGAGGTACTGTGGAAAGGGAAGGAGACAGAAGGCCAAGTTTGGCAGAGATCTTTCATCGCTATTCTCACATATACAAAGATATTGTACACAATTGTTGAATTTTATGGTATTAAGAAGGCAGCTTAAGGACACTGAAATTATTTTTTAATCAGTTCACAGCTACATTATCCAAACCACCTTATGATTTCTCTTGGTATCATTTTTTCTTCTTTCATGTGCCATTTACAACTGGTGTATAGAAAGAACAGCAAGCCACCATCGATGTTCGATTTTAGTCAATTTCCCTGCCGTATATGTTGACAAAGTAATATGTTGCCTGATTCTTGGAATGGAAGCTCTGACAATATTTACAATAAACTTCTTATTGATGCACAACAGCTCTCTTGTAATGTATGTCACTGGAGTTTGATGAGCACCTCTGTGACGTACCTGCGCTTACAGAACAATTCTGTGACAAAACGCACCTCTTTATCTCCTTTTTCAATTCATACTGGTGAGGATCCCATGCTAATAGGAATACTTAAGGATTGGTTGAACAGTACTTTTGGAGGTTGTCTCCTTTGAAGTTGACTTTCATTTGCTTAAAACTCTCCCAGTGAATCTCAGTCAGGAAGCTACCTTCACTGCATGTGGTTGTATATAGTCATTTCACTTTAAATTACACAAACTGCACAATATTTAAGGCAGGTGCTCGTGGTCTTCAACTGCAACTGAAGATGACAAACTCAAGGATTAAAAGCAGCTGCTTCAGAATACTGCGTAGTTTCCACAATATTGTCTGCTTTTACATTTGAGAACCATTCAAGCAAAACAGTTACTGTTTTAATCTAAGCCAGTTGCAAATGACTTATGAATAATTTTAAGCAACTGCAGCTAATTTCTTAATGTTGTGAGGTTCTTAATGTTGAAATCCAAACTGGTGGCATGGGTGGGGGACTATCAAATGACCCCAGATGCAGATCATGCGTCAGAAGTGTGCAGCTGCAGTAATGAATATCATAAATGAGTCAGGGAGCAATGTTAGTGTCAGAACTCGTATCGTGCGCGCGCGCATTTGTGTGTGTGTGTGTGTGTGTTTGTGTTTGTGTGTGTTTTCCTTTTATATTTTATTTAATCTTGCTGGTTATTATTATTCTAACTTTTCTGTTGATTTTACTTTAGAAACTGGATGTTTCATTGTACCTCACAGTTCCATCTTTCTGGAAAATAATTTCATTCATGTCCTTTGGCTGCCAAATACATTCATGGAGGTTCAGCAACAGCATGGAAAAATTTCAAAACAGAAATAACGATTTACCTGTAGCAAGGCTACTTTGCTTGACAGACATGGCAGCCAACACCTGTACCTGTTGCCTCTGATGTGAAGGTGCTCACTCCATCGCCGATGGTCAGCCACTTGCCTCCAGTCATCTCCGCATCATCTGGTGGACTGCCTCCGGAAACAGCCAGCCAGGATTCCCGCAGTTCTTTGAGAGACCATGGTGACGACAACGCATCTGTGGCAGGTGGCAGAGCTGAATCTATTACAAAGGATTCTTCTGAGAAGGAGCCCAGAGAGAGGACCAGAGACAAAGACAGGGACAAATCTGAAAGGCATCGAGACAGGTATAGGTACATGATCCAGGATTTTACTAACATTATTTTGCAATTTGTTCTGCTTTGTTAAAAGTGAACGTCAGTAAAAAGTTTAGAGTAAGAGTAAGTGACACTGTTTCACTAAGGCAGTAAAACACACACACACACACACACACACACACACACACACACACACACACACACTCCCTTTAATGTTTAGTGAGTGGTTTCACACACACCTATATTGCAAACTTGATAGAAAAGTGCTGTATGTATATTGTTGCTGTAGTTGATTGTGAGTCTCTCTTTTTATTAGGTGTCACGTAATCAAGATGTCGGTACCATATTGCCATTTTTGAGATTCATTTTAACCAACATCTCCATATTCTTTTAATTTAAACAGAAGATGTCATTGTTATTGCCAGACTCCTCACATCAGGCCATTCAAAATTTAGAGTCAATGTCTTTCAAGTAGTTTTAGCATTTGAAAATTCACAAAGTATAAAATCAAACTGAATTGGCAACATTTACTTGAAAACTGAATATGACGTGTTTTTAAAATTAATTATGTTGTTGGACTTTGCCTCAGTGAGCACTTGTACTAGTGCAGAACTGGCTCACAAGATGATGAAACTGATGCAGTTTCTGTTATGTCTTTAATGTTCTCATGTTTGTACAAGGGTTGTACCAAAAGTAAGGTTCCCATATATTTTAAAATAGAAAACATTGTTTATTGTTATTAATTTGTACATCGTTTAAAAGCTTACACTTTTGTCAATTTTTCAACATTGTCTCCATTTTTTTCTAAACACTTTTGAAGACAGTGCTTCAGCATTTGTATTCCTAAGTCAAAGAAGTCTCCCACCAACCTACTGAGGAAGCATGTGACCTCTGCTCGGACTTCGTCACCACTCTTGACGCGTTTGCCACCTAAGTGTTCCTTTAGCTTAGGGAAGAGGTGATAATCGCTGGGGGCTAAGTCTGGGCTATATGGGGGATGGGGCATAACAGTCCTTCCAAATGTCTTCAAAAGCTCCTGTGTTTTTTCACAATAAAGGATGGCAGCCAAAAACAGTGTGTTTGACGAGCGACGTGGGGTTGAGCATTGTCGTGAAGAAGCACTACTCCCTTCTTCAGTCGTCCTCTCTGGCAATTCTGGATTGCTCGGCAGAGTTTGTTCAATGTTTCACAATATCTGTCTGAGCTTCATGTCGTCCCAGGTTGCATGAAATTGATGAGAACCCCCTTCCAATTCCAAAATGCAGTTGCCATAACCTTTCCTGCCGACTGTGTTTGTTTGAATGTTTTTGGTGGTGGGGAACTGGAGTGACGCCACTGACGAGATTGTTGTTTGGTTTCGGGAGTGTAATGAAACACCTACGTTTCGTCTCCTTTGATGATAGAGTCCAACAACTTCTCCTTGTTGCCTCCCCCATCACATCATTGAAGAAACTTGCGAGCACAGTCAAGGCGTTACTCCTTGTGTCCGTCAGTCAGTATCTGGGGGACCCAGCAAGCACACACCTTGCAATAATCCAACGTTTCTGTTAAAGTTCTTTCAGTTGTGCCATGGGAAGCTTCAGGAATGGGTTCAACAAGTTCACAGACAGTGACCCTCCAATCTTTGAGCAGCTCACTGTTGATGTTCTGGGCAATTGCATCCGAAACTGGCGGTTTTTCACTCCGTTCTTCATCATGAACTTCTTTGCAACCCTCAGCAAATGTGAACGTGCTGAATGGACATGCACTCTTCACCATAAACTTCAGTCAATTGCCGATGAATCTCCACGGGTGGTAACTTCTTTGCGTGGAGAAACTGGATTAGTGCTCGAACCGTGCACTTGGCAGGAGCAGTGATAAACACTTCCATCTCTGACAGCTGCCAAGCCAACACTGAGCAATGTAGTGAATCGCAGACAGGAGGGCTCAAGAGTGGGGGAACCACTGCGCACGGCACTGTTGTCGGATTTAGCCTAGAACCTTCCCTCGAGGCTGTAGCTCTTTGTAAACCCTACAACCCTCATATTATTGACAAAGCCGCAGTGCAGAAATGTTTGCCATAAAACTTTTTACAAATTTATGACTCAAGTTTGTGCTTTTTGGTCATACATTGGTCAATATTAATGGATAACAACAGGGAAATTGCTGTAGAATATTATACAGGTAGATACTGAAAAGGCAAAATTACATCCCCACTCCTGTTAGATAACTAAGGGGTTTGAATTTTCAAAATAAGGTGATAACAAAGTTTCTGTGCCATGAGTACAAGTTTGACATATCACAGAACAGCACCATATGCTATGGATATACCAACACATGGGACCAGTGTTATAGTACATGGAAGATGTAGCTTCTGATCAAATAATATATACATGCAGAGCAGAAGACTTCCCAGGTAACATCTCTGATTATACAGACTCCATCTTGGGAAATGAAGGACAATATGCAATTGAATCCTGAAACATGAATTATGGCAGCAGAATTAACAGCAGTTTTAATTGCACTTATGTATGCTTACCAAGCATTAATCTGAATACTTTTATGGCTGTATTATGCCAGCCATTAACGTGCCTTTAGATGACTGTGGCCTCTCCTTTTTGCTGAATTGTTACATTTACTCATTAAACTACTTAAATATTTGTGTCGGTGATGCCATTATAGACCTGAAAGTTGCTTGAGAAACTGATGGATGATGTACTCCTGGACTGTACCACTAAAGGTTGTGAAACCCTGGAATTTGTTTGTGAGTAAGTACACATTCTAATTCACCTTACCGCCAAGGGGGCTCGTGCTTCTTTCGTGAGTTCGTGCATAGTGCACATGGGTCCCCGAGCTATTGGAGCCCATTCTTCCTTCTCTGATTGCATTTCTGTCACTGTGCCCCTCCCTTCCCTATCCTCGCGCCTTCCCTGCTAACCCCTACTGCCCCTCTCTGTGTTCTGATTTATGTCAACCTGGCTATCCACCTAGTTCCCTGTACTGCTTTCAGTTTTGTTCCTCCTGCCTGTTCACTTTCATCTTTTTTATCGTTTAGGTCCCTGTGTGAAGTTTGACCTCCACTTCTAAATTTTCTGTTTGTAGTGTGAGCCATTTGGGGAAGAACACCCTCCCTAGCATCTACATCCCCCTTCCTTCCCCTTCATCCCGCTAGATCACCAGCATGTGTAGCCAGTCCGTGTAGTGGAGCTGTTTTGTACCCATCTGGCTAAGCCTGCTGACAACACAGGAATTACACTACTGATACCTGAGCTGTTTCCTCCCCCCATATTGCCAAGGAGTGGTTGCTTGTCTTCCTGGAGCATTCGAACTCCCAGCAAGGATGGCCCTTGCTGTGCTGCGTGGTGCCCACGGAGAGAGCCCCTATCGGAGTGGGTGGTATTAGGGCAGATGCTTGGTGCATGAATCGTATCAAGCTGCAAAAATCTGGCCATTCTTAAACAACAGTCTCTTCAAATGGTGATGGATCATTCAATGCTGCTTCGTAAGCCCCAGTAGCCTTCCCTTCCTTGATTACACCCTGGAAGGAGCGCCAGGCACACCAGCTGGGGATGGAACACTTTCCTCGCTACCTCATCTGTACTAGGACAGACGGGGACACATTTACTGCCACAAAGCCATTATCTTTTGTGGAGAATATAGAGGACAAGTTTGGTGAAGTGGAGTCTCTTAGCAAGATGTGGTCGGGCCCCCTGTTGACCAAATCTTCTTATGCCATCCAATCTGTAGCTCTTCGTGCGTGTGATCATCTTGTCAATGTCCCAGTGTCTATTACCCCTCACCAGTCTCTGAATATGGTCCAGGGGGTGATTTTTCATAGGGACCTCATCCTGCAGACTGATGAGAATAACTGGGCTAATCTGGAGCGACACCACGTTCGTTTTGTTAGACATGTACCTCTTTGCAAATGAGGTATGTCTCCCTTCTGATAACCACCCACAGGTGGGATTCCTTGTTGGAATGCATTTCACTTCCCTTTGTCGAGATCTCCATTTGCACACTGGACACTGGAATGTGCCCCATTTATCTCCCTCCCCCCCTTGGATGGTGCCTAGACCACGAATTAGGACTAACCTATTCCAGGGTCCTAAGGTCTCTGTTGCCCCTATGGTCTCCTGGTGTCTTGTACGTTCCATTCTTGCAGAGTTCCAAAGTGTACCATCTTCTACACCGATGGTTCTTAGACAATAGATAAGGTGGGATTCGCTTTCATGTTTTCTACTGGCTTAGAACACCATTTATTGCTGGGAACATGTAGTGTGTTCACAGCAGAGCTGCTAGCCATTAGCAGAGCACTCCATTTTCTTACTCAGACCTCCCTCCACAATGTTATAATATGTACAGACTCAACAAGCAGCTTGCAGGCTATCGACCGATGCTGCTCTTGTCACCTTTTGGTCTCTGTTGTGCATACCTCCTCTCTCCCCTTGGCCGTGCCGCCTGCTCAGTTGTCTTTCTTTGGGTCCCAAGTCATGTGGGCATCCCAGGGAATGAACTGACTGACTGTTTGGCTAGAGAAGCAGTACTTAGCCCCCCCTGTCCCTTTCATGATTTCAGCTGTGGATATGTGGATGGATCTACATCAAATACTCTTAGCCCAAAAGTGGAATGACATGGTGTGCTACTGCTCTCAGTAATAAACTCCACACAAGCAAGGAGACCACTGTGGTTTGGCTCTCTTGCTTCCGCTCCTCTCAGAAGTAGTCCACGGTCTTATGCTGTCTATGCATTGGTCATACCAGGCTCACCCATTGTTTCCTCTTATGTAACGAACCACCCCCACAATGTGGTTGCAGAGTCAGACTGACGGCATCCCATATATTGCTGGAATGTCCCCTTTTTTTGACCCTTTGTACTAGGTATAGTCTTCCAGATTCCTTAATTTTAATATTAGCAGATGATTCATGGATGGTTGAAGTGGTCCTCTGTTTCCTCCATGAAAGTTGTTTTTATTTTCATATATAAGGTTTTTATTTTCAAGTATAAGGTTTTGCTTTACTCCTGAAGCAGGGGCAGTGTGGTTGTGGTAGGGGTCACTCTTCATGTTTCTTCAGACTGGAACCAATGACAACTCCCCCTGGAAAGATCTCTCTTTTATCCCTCTATTTTTCCAGTTTTTAGATTTGACCTACCATTTTACCGCATTTTATAGTTTGACTCCTCTGACTGGATGCGTCAACTTTTAGCAGATTCTCTCTCTTCCGTGAGTAACTTGGAATTGCAGGACTGATGACCTTGCTGTTTGGTCCCATATCCCCTCCCGCCTCCTCCCCCTGGGTCCCATAACCCCCGCCTCCTTTCCCTCAATGAATCAATCAATCTAATTCACTTTGGGGTAAGCTCATGCTCTGTGGCCACGTGTGATGTATATGAAAGATTCTGAAAACTTAAGAATAAATGTAATAAGGATGCTAACTATATTAGAAGGGTAGATTGCAGCTCACAGTAAAAATGACACATGGAGTTGCAGACAGGCACAATGAAAAGACTGTTACATAATAAGTTTTTGTCCAAAGCCGTCATCAGTAAAGAAAACAAAAACCAACACGCAATCATACAAGCAAGCACGTCACACACACATTAATAATCACCAGTAGCTTGGGTGCCACCTTTAACCCTACACCCAAATTTAACCCTGTCAGACTTTTCAAAGACGTACTCTCCTTCTCCTGATCCCTGCAATCGAAACACTTACTTGCACCAATGCTTCCATCAGAAGCCAACCTAATCCCAACAAAGAACCCTGCCTCTCCCAGTCCATACCACCAACCAACTGCGATCCTCCCTTCCCACCACCTAACGACCCATTGCTTATCTCCCAGGAATTCCTTACTTCCAATGTGGCCTCACCATCCTTTTCCAGGTCCCTTCCTAAGAACAATCTTTCAGTAGAAGAAAGGGCAGCCATACACAGCCTCAAATAAATCTTCGTCCACTCAACCTACCTGGAGACAAAGGTTCTACCATTATCATTATGAGCTGCAGTGACTACCTGACTGAAGACTTGTGCCAGTTGTGTGATTTCTCCACCTATATACTTTGCCTGAGTGATCCCATCCCGGAATTCATACATAACATCCAATCTTTGCTTAAAGCCTTAGTCCCTTCCTTAACCTCTCCCCTGAATCTCCTTATCTCCTCACCCTTATAACACCCCACCCACCCACCTTCTATGTGCCCCCTAAAATCGACAAACACAGCAATCTTGAATCCCCGATTGTAGCTGGTTATTATGCCCCCATGCAAAGGAATTTCGGTCCTCATTGACCAACACCTCCAACCAGTTGCCCGAAATCTAACCTCCCACATCAAAGATACCAACCACTTTCTTCAACATCCCCATTCCTTTATCTCGTCACCATTGTTGCTGCTTCCCTATTCACCAGCATCCCTCATGCTCATGATCATGCCACTATTGAGCACTACCTTTCCCAACATCCTTCAGACTCTAAACTCTCTACCTCATTCCTCATACTCCTATACACACAAATCCACAGCACAGTCATGGGCACACACATGGCACCCTCCTGTGCCATTTTGTTTATGGGCCATCTAGAGGAAACTTTCCTAGCATCCCAAAACCCCAAACCAGTGATCTGGTTTCTGTTCATTGATGACATCTTCATGATTTGGACTCAGGCCCTAGACATCCTATCCTCATTCCCTCATAACCTCAACACCTCTTCACCCTCTTGCTTCACCTGGTCTTCCTCAGTCTGCCATACACCTTCCTGGATGTTGACTTCCTCCTCTCTGATGGCTCCATCCACACCTCTGTCCACATTAAACCTACCAACCACCAATAGTACCCGCATTTTGACAGCTGCCATCCTTCCCACACCAATAAATCCTTCCCATACAGCCTGGCCACCTGGGGAAGGCGTATCTGCAGTGATGAGAACTCCCTTGTTCAGTATGCTGAAAGCCTCACCAAGGCTTGGACAAATAAGCACTATTCCACAAACCTAGTCTGCAAAAAGATCTTCTGTGTCATTTCCTCACACATGCCCCCACCACCTCCAAGAACCAGCTACAAAGGAGTGCCCCCTTCATCACCCAATATCGTCCTGGACTGGGACAACCCTACTACATCCTTCATCAGGGTGTTGATTACCTATCATCATGCTCTGAAATCAGGGATTTCCTCTCTAATATCCTTGCCACACCACTGAAAGTGGTGTTCTGTAACCCATCCAACCTCCACATCTTAGTCCATCCCTGTGCTGCTCCCAATACCAAACCCTTGCCACAGTGATTGTAACCCTATGGAAGACACGGGTGCTAGAGGTGCCCAGTCCACCCACGAAGTACTTCCTATTCCAGTCCTGCAACAGGTTTATCTTAGCCCATCACAGGCCAGGCTACCTGTGAAAGCAGCTGTATCAGATATCAGCTCTGCTGCAGTCATTGCACAGCTTTTTATAGTGGTATGACTACCAACCAGCTGTCCACTATAATGGACAGCCACCGCCAAACTGTGGCCAAGAGCAATGTAAACCATGGCTCAACATGCAGCTGAATATAACATGCTTGATTTCAGTGGCTGCTTCACAACCCAGGCTGTCTGTATCCTCCCCTCAATCACCAGCTTTTCTGAACTGTGCAGGTGAGAGTTATCCTTACAACAAATTCTCCACTCCTAAAATTATCCTGCTCCTAACCTACAGTTACCTGTTGTTCCCCCACCTTCCAGCCAACAGTCACCCCCGCCCTTTCCTATAACGTCCTCCCTATTCATGTCGACTCTTCCTTATTGTTTTCCACCCTGTGCCAGCATGCCCACCTGTTCCACCTGTCTTTCTCCTTCCCTGCTCCTCTCCGTTTCTGCTTCCCATTCCTGCCCACCTTCTTGCCTCACAGTCTCCCAACTCTGTGCCTAGCAACCTTGTCACTCCTCCATGTAGTCCCTGCATGCTCCACTTGACAGCATTATTCTCTCCTCCCACCCATTTATTGCTGTCTGTCCATCACCCTTCTCCGACCCACTCCAGGTTGCTGGCTACTTATGTTTAATGTGACGGTTGGTCTGAGGTTCCGGTGGTGATCATTTGTGCGTGAGATGTGCTTACTTGTATGAATGTGTGTATGTTTTCTTTTCTGAAGAAGGCTTTGGTGAAAAACTAAATGTGTAACAATCTTTTTGTTGTGCCTGTGTGCAACTCATCTGGTCATCTTTACGGTGAGTAGAAATCTATACTTTTTGTAATATTGTTGATATTCCATCCTGGAGTTCCGCATGTTCTGTTTAGGATACTTTGAGCATTCATTGCTGTAGTCAAAGGCGTAGTGCAGACTGTGAAACTTGGTAATGTAATATAGACTATGGTGATCCGTATATATTCTGTCACAGTACAAAAATTTTTGCAACATGTAGCAGCAGAGAATTGGGACGTAGGTTACCACCAAACATTTCATGGCATAGTTGGGAAAAATTTATTATTGTTTCGCTGTCATTTGGAATGAAATCGTGCTTTTTATCAGAATACAAGCAGGAGCAAATGTAGTGACTGAATGATTTAAACTGGATATAAGATTCAGCATTCCTGCCAGAAGTAACAGTACATCTGATTATTTCAGTTTATGGCTGCACTGAAGAGTGCAGCTGATAACTGAATGTTTATGAAAAAGCTAAATTTAATTGAAAGGCAACTGTTCAGTGCAGATTTAATATTTTTTAGTTTTCTTACTTTGTTAAGCTTTCTTGAATATACATGTTCCAATTATTAGTAATTTAAAATAAACTCATTTGTAGATTTGGTGGTTGATTTACAGCTTTTGTTAAAGTGGTGTGCATTAAGTCAAGAAACATTTCCAAGGCCATAGAAAAGTATGTAATATGTTGTTTGTTCACTTAATTCTAAATACTATTTCCGCAGCCACGGGAAGAATAAAAAACGAATGAATAATAGTGTGTTAGGTCCTAACAGTTCAGTGGATTCTGTGTTCCAGTGAAGCTAATGCTTTTGATACCTGATATTCACTGTTTTCCAGTAGAAAATTTCAGATTCCAGCATCCTTATAAACATACTAAATAGTGGTGATAGAACGGTGTTCATATTTCCTTTATTTCTTATTCCTTATTATATCATAAATCTGGATGTCTGATTGAATGGTGACTGTGTGCGACACATCTACTGGCCTGTTACAATAGCTCTCAATACAGCAGTATTTTGGCCCCTTTAACTGTTAATCATGAATAATAATGCAGTGTCATTTTAGCATTAAAAAAATAGGTACCCTTGCCAATTTCAGCTGTAATTTAGTGTAAACTTATTCTTATGTTACCTGTTTGTCTGACTCACTTTCTTTATTTTTCTTAATAGGACCTTTTAATGACAGTATTCTTATTGCTATTAATAACATAATCTTTAAGAAGCAAAAGCTTGTTACAGTGTGTGTCACAATGCCCAATATATAAGACATATGGCCTATACTTTTTTTTACACAAAACTGGTTGAAAAACATTGGCTAACTGCCTCAGAGATACTTGGGGAGTGGAAAACTATTCATTTATTATGCACCATACAAACAAAAGTTATGAAAACACATTAATACTGGAGTTACACACAATATGCCTATGTAAGCTTTCAACACATCCCACATTATATTAGGTATTTTTTATGAATATGAGCCTTGAAGCAAGCAGCAAACTTGCTAATTTTTTGCAATTTATTTTATGTCCAGATCTCATCGACACCGTTCAAGGAGCCGTAGTACAGAGAAACGTTCCAGGCGACATAAAAGTCGCAGTCGTAGCCCAGGTCATCGTAGTCATCGGAAGAAGAAGTCACGTCGTTCTGACCGTGAGAAGAGCAAAGAAGAAAGTGAATAATGTGCTCCAAATAAGATAAATACACATTGACAAAAACTTTAAAATGTGCAACATTAATTATCAAGCAGTAAATAATTTTTATTTCAATAAGCAAAAATGGGTTTTTATTTCCTCAGCTCACACCTCCCTAAAAGTCGCTTACTCCAAAAGTGAAGGATATGTTTTGAGCATATATACCATATTGCAAGTGCTTACACTGTGAAACTTTTTAATTTGGAAACTAAACAGTGTACACAGTTAGTCATTTCATTTTATAAAATCTTCTTCCCAACTTTTCATTACTGTCCTGAGGCAATTCGTGACTTACTGTATGACAGAAATATGATTTTCTATTATGAGTGAGAAAGAATTCATCGACGTACTGGTCAGAAATGAACTTATTTTTTGACATGGCGCCATTTAGATCGATATAAAGGGTCCCTTAACTTTGACGTGTGTGGGTTCTAATTTTGTACTACAATTCTGGAATGTCAGCAAAATGCTCGTCTGTAGCTACCGTAGAATCTTGAATTATCACAAAAGTTATCCTAGCTGCAGATTTATTTTGATGCAGTTATGAAAAGAACTTGGTGGGTACCAGACCTGATGTTTCTTCCTGCAGAGTTGGCACCTTTTTTGAAAATGGCACAAGTGTTACAATTAGTTCAGTTAGAGGGATAGTAACAGAATGTTTTTTGCAAAAATACGGTAGGAGTAAAGGAGACCACTCACTAAAAAGCAGAAATGTTGAGTCGTCGACATGCTAGCAGTCAGAGTAATCCTTTCTTGAGCTACAGTACAAATATACACACATTGTTTTTCAAGTAATTACTTAGTGGTTCTCTGTCAGTGGAATCTGTCTTAATTTAGGGGAAAAAATCCAGTATATTTAGTACTGTGCAGTAAATAGAGTAACAACAATTAGTCTTATCACATGAGGTCACTGAAAAACAAGCTGCTTTCGACTTTTGGATGTAAATATTTGATATAGAAGCTACATGATTTGAACTTCTCAAACAGCTAAGTTTAGCAACATTTACTCTTTGGGAATGTATCAACATCTTAATATATCTTGCATATTTCTACCCTACATACTTTGGACCTCAATGAGACTCTTTAGAATGTATAATATTAACTACCAAACAAACTTCTTATTGCAATAAATAAACATATTGCGTATCTTAACAGTGCAACCATAGGTTAGATTGGAAAGGAGAGACCAAACTAATATATGGTTTCTGAAGAGATGCATAAGCCTTTTCAATGGTTGCATGGGTGACAGTCTGGATAATTGACTGATCTGGTTTTGTAACTTTAGCCAACATGGCCTTGCTATGTTGATGCTTCCAGATGGCTGAAAGCAAGGGAAAATTACAGCTGTTATATTTCTTGAGGACATGTAGCTGTACTTTATGGTTTAATGATTATAGCATTCTTGTTATATTAATGGGTTAAATATTCTGGAGGTAAGACAATTCACTATGTGGATTCCCAGATGAGAGGAAGTAGTCTACAGAAAACATAAATTTATCTTTCTGTGAGTTGGAGGGTGGAATATTAGCTCCATTAATAGTGTGAGTAGGTAGAGAATTGAAGCGAGTATTTGATAGGTTGAAATTATTTAAAGAATTATAGTGGCAGCAATACCAAGTCAAATGAATACAATACAACACCAAGAAGGGCTAAAGCTGGAGTATATCTAGTAATGAACAAGAAAATAAGTGTGCCATTGGCATCAACAGCTTAGTAAAAGGATTATCATAGCCAAGATAAGGACAAAGCTATGCCTCACCATAATAATACAAGTGTACATAACTGCTAGCTCCACAACTAAGGAAGAGAAGAAAAGAATGTATTGAGAGATTTTTTAAAAAAATCAGTACATTAAGAGAGAACAGAGATGGAAATTTAATTGTGACAGGACTGGAATCTCTAATCTGATAGTGGGAGAAAGAAGTGAAGAAAAACATGGACTGGTAAGGGGGGAGATGAATGCAGGGGTAAACCTCGTGGTACGATTTTGCAGAGAGCATGATTTAACCAAAAATTTGGTTTAAATGGTCTAACAGAAAGTGGCAGTCATCGAAGAGGCATACAGGTACTGGAAGTTGTTTAGAAACAAGAGACAGTTATTTAGAAACAAGGTTTTAAACTTCAAAACATTTCCAGGAGCATATCTGGATTCAGTGCTATTTTTGGCCAATTTTGGTGTTATTTTCTCTTTAACTTATTTTTTAAGTGTGCTCTTTATTTTTGTTGTAATTCATTGTTTTTCAGTATTATATTACAATTGGAAATATATCTGTCACTTACATTACATCTATTTACACCACACATTTAATTTACTTCCATTGTTGAAAAATTAAAACTATTAACTCCAGTTAATTAAAGAACAAATAAATCTGCAACTAAATAACATAGAATTTTTTCAAAAGAAAACATTATTCTCTTTCAAGACATAATGCTGCCAAACCATCAGATACTGTTAATGGCACAGAGGCTCTTGAATGCAGAATTAGGGCCGTTGTCCAAGACAATAAACCTCCAGAAGATCTTTTAATGTGAATATGTAGGCTAACACCTGAGTGGCAGCTTCTGTTGAGTTGGAGGATCTTTGGACCATGTGAAGTTCAAGATTGCAACTGTGATTGCCATCCACATACTTCATTCAAATGGGCCTGCAAAGTCCACATGTAGGTGTTCCCAGATGCCTTGTGGTGGTGGTCAGGTCTGAAACTGCTGATTTATATGTACTTCTACATATATACATTGCAAGTCACTGTATAGTGCACAGCAAAAGTTTAATCATATCAATGTTGTTCACATAGTGGACGAGAGAAAAATGACTTTTTATATGCCACTGTGCATTCCTAATGTCTCATACCTTAGTTCAATGATCTCAGTGGGGTGTACATAATGGTGGCAGAATAATGCTAGCAAGTCTATGTTTAACACAGGTTCTCTAAATTTACCTAAGAGCATTTCACGAGAACTCTGTCATTTTTTGTTGGAGGATTCTCATTTAATTTCTTGAGCATTACTGTGACTTTTCTTAAGGGTTACACCAACTTGGTACATTCCTAACAGCCGGCCGGTGTGGCCGTGCGGTTCTAGGCGCTTTAGTCTGGAACCACAAGACCGCTACGGTCGCAGGTTCGAATCCTGCCTCGGGCATGGATGTGTGTGATGTACTTAGGTTAGTTAGGTTTAAGTAGTTCTAAGTTCTAGGGGACTGATGACCTCAGAAGTTAAGTCCCATAGTGCTCAGAGCCATTTGAACCATTTTTGAATATTCCTAACATGTCTCTGAATTCTTTTGATGTCTGATGTCGTGCCTACTTGATAGTGTGCTTAACAACACACCATTTGGGTTCTTGGCAGATTGCTTATGATGACACAATGGAGCAAAGAATGAACATTAAGTTATGCATTAAGTAAGCATGTGCAGGGGAAGCGCTTTCAAGAAGTATTTTTGATTGGCACAAAACATTTCATGAAGGCTGAGATTCAGTGCAAGATTATCCCAGAGATGGTCTCCCATCTACAGCACATACCAATGCAAATGTAGAGCATGTAAGGTGGTTATTGCAAGAATAGTCATGTAACTTGCATGTGATATTAGAAAAACTTAATGTGGATCATGATGTTTGTTTTAAGATTTTACATGAAGAATTAACCAAACAGAAACTTAATGCAAAACTCTTCCTTCACACACTAACAGATGAGCAGAAATAGGAAAGATGAAGATTTTCTGCTGAACTACTGGATAGAACGAGACATGGTCCCACATTTCTGTCAAAGATTATTGCTGGGGATGAAAGTTGGTGCTACCAGTATGACCCTAACATGAAGCTTCAAAGTGCTGAATGGTGAAGTCCTGGACCACAAGTACCAAAAAGTCAAATGACAACCATGAATATGTTCATCCAGGTCAAACTGTTTACACTGAAGTCTTGAAATGTTCGTGGCAAGCAATTCAATATAACCATCCTGATTCGTGGCATTGTGAGGATTGGTATGGCAATGCTGGACCCAGTACCGCTTTATCTTTTACCAAGCAGCTGGTAAGACATTCTGTTATTGTCATCCCACATCTGCCATATTTGCCTGACCTGTCACCTTTCAATTTTTTCTTGTTTCTTTGAGTGAAAGGAAAGCTTAATGAAGATATCACAGACATCCAACAGGCTGTGACAAATGAGCTTACAAGCATCACAGTTGAAAATTTCCCCTCCTGCTTCCAAGACCTTCAGAAACATTGGCACCTGTGTGTAGATAGCCAAGGCAAATACTTCAGTAGGAGCTAGAATCATTATTTCCCTGTCCTGGAACTTTTCTAACAAAGGGAGTGTTTTCCGAGAACTGTTCCAACAAATTTAAGCCTTCCATTAACCTTCCCTGATACTATTTTTATTTAATTGCCCCATTTCATTGCGCTTGTTAGTATTGCCCCGAAATATTTAAATGATGCAATGTGCTCAAAATATTCACCACTGATCTTGTAATCAGTTACTTTTGGGATGTTTCTGTTTGTTATAAACATTATCTCACATTCATCCACAACTAAATGTACCTGCTATTTATTAAATTTTTTTTTGCAATTCCTTACAGTTGTCGAGTGATATTTTCCTGTATACAGCAGCACTGTCAGCAAAAATTCTTGTAATGCCACTGATCCTGTCTGATAAATTGTTGTACATATTGAAAATGGAGGTCCTACAATGCTTCCCTGGAGACACCCTATTTCGTTTCTGTAGAACATTGCAGCCCAATATAATGTACTGGGTTATGTCAGTCAAATATCCCTCGAGCAACCACATACACTGACAGAGAGAAAGGAGTTGGGAAAAAAAGCAACACCAAGGAGTTTATAAGTGTGTTTCTACATCTGAAAGATTATGTCTCATCAAATTAAATACCCGCTTTAATGATCGTGAGCGTTACTTGCTTTTGAGATTGGACGTGGTGAGTTGATGTTAGTCAGGAATACCTTTAAGGCGACAGAGACTCCATTATCAGCACCTTACTGAGTTTGAACAAGATCCTGTAATAGTGCTACAAGAAGCAGGATGTTCATTCTGTGATATTGCAGAAAGACTTGCCAGTAATGTAGCCACAGTACGAGACTGCTGGTAGTGG
Source organism: Schistocerca piceifrons (assembly GCF_021461385.2). Lineage (NCBI taxonomy): Eukaryota > Metazoa > Arthropoda > Insecta > Orthoptera > Acrididae > Schistocerca > Schistocerca piceifrons. Next base: position 306,554,899 of record NC_060139.1, on the reverse strand, counting down.
TGGTCACGAGACTGTATTGTCGCAAGATGATCAGGCTCCTGATGGCCACATGGCACTGCCGAGAGAGAAGATCAACATGTTCATTGTATGGCTCTGGTACATCATACTGCTTCTGCAGCAGCAATTTGAGCAGCAGTTGGCACCACCGTGACACAGCGGATTGTTATGAATTGGTTATTTCAAAGACAGTTCTGAGTCAGGTGCCCTAGAGAGTGCATTCCACCGATCCCAGACCCCCACCATTGTTACCTCAGTAGTGTCAAATGGGAGCTCATCAGAGGCAGGGTAGATGTCTGGTGTGTTTTCTCATGGAAGCTGGTTCCGCTTCCGTGGCTGTGAAGACCATGTGTTGGTTAGGAGGAGGCCAGTTGTGGGCCAGCAACCAACGTGTCTGCATGCTAGACACACTGGGCCTACACCTTATGTTGTGGTCTGGTATGCAATTTTGTATGACTGCAGGAGCACTCTCATGGTTGTCCCATGTGCCCTGATTGCAAAATTGTGTGTGAGTCTTGTGATTTGACCTGTTGTGGTGTCATCCATGAACAGCATTCCACTGAGTGTTTTTCGGCAGGGTAACACTCGCCCACATACCACTGTTGTAACTTGACGTGCTCTACAGGGTGTCAACATGTTCTCCTGGCCTGCTCGATCATCAGTCTACACTGTGGTACAGTATCTTTCTGAAACCTATGAAGATGTAATTTACCTGTTCATCTGCAACTGCTGTTTATGGGGTATTATGTATGCATAAAGCAAGTCATGTGTCATACAAGTGGTTTTTCCTGAATCTGAAATCATTCTTTGAGAGATGCTTGTTTTCCTCCAGAAATCTCAAAATGTTTGAACTTAAAACAGGATACTGCAGAAGACGGACACAAGTGATAGTGGTCTGTAATTCTGTACATCCAATGTTTTACTCTGTACACACATTGAGTGTGATAACACAGTGGTCACAACAGTGAACTCGTATTCAGTAGGACAATGATTCAAATCCTCATCTGACCATCCAGAGTTAGAGCTTCTGTGATTTCCCTAAATCCTTTCAGGCAAATGCCAGTATGGTTCCTTTAAAAGGCAAAGCCGATTTCGTTTCTCATCCTTCTCTAATCAGAGCTTGTGCTCCATCTCTAGTGACCTAGTTGTTGGGGGATGTTAAACTCCAGTCTGCTTCCCTTCCTTTTATTTGTAAGCTCTTTACCAGTGACAGAGACTGTTATTCATTAAGCGATAGATTCTCAATAAATTAGAACTAGGAAAGGAGCTAATTCCACATTATATTCAATGTGAAATCTAGCTGGGTTTCTCTCAGGGCCTAATGCCTTGTTCCTTTTAAGTAACTTTAATTGTTTTTCAGTACCAATGTGCTCTCACTTGGGAGTGTTGCGATGGTCAAACTTTGGTATGATTGTATCCTTGTGCGTAAATACACTTTAAAATATCTGCTGCATGTCTGCTGTCTTCAGTTCCAACACCAGACTGATACATGAGGGACTGAATGGAAGTTTTGGACTGGACCTTTTCATTGACTTTACTTACAACCAGAACTTTGCAGTATTTTTTGATAGGGTTTTCGTCTGGCTGTCATTGTGAAAATTGTTGTAGGTTTCAAGCATTGCTCTTCTTATGAATGTATGACTTGCCACGAACTTCTCTCTATCAGGCTCCTTGCAGTTTCTTATGTAGCAACAGTGTAGTAGTTTCTGTTGTTAAAACATTCTCTGTATGACTGGTACCATTAAATCAAGATGGCTCTTTGCTGTCTTTTATTTCTTTATTTGGAACATATTTATCCAAATCACAATTAACAACATCTTTCAGCATTCACTACAATTATTGTTCTTTATTTACCAGATCTGAACTAAATTTTTCTCATTTCGTTCTTAAATAAGTTGATAATGACATTCGATCAGTTCTGCCAAACACAAATTCTCTCCCAGCTTTCTTGATGACCATTTGTCTTTTGTGACAATTACTGCTTATCGCAATCTAATACATGCCTGTTTGGTGACACTCTCAAAAAGATAGAGTCTGTTGTTGTAATAAGAAGGTGTAAAATATATCTTTCGTGTATGGGTTGTTCAACTAGTTGACAGTCAGTGTTTTCAGTACTACTTCTGAAGACTTTTTTGTCCTTACTGCCAATAAAGTATACTAATCTAGTTTTTGCTACTCGATACTGGAAAGATTAGAGTCACTACCAACTCCACTGCACTGCAAAACTTAAGGATGAGTTAGGTAGAATAACCTAACATATTACCAATTTGGTGGAACCATATTGCCAGAGCTCTCCCAGTCATGTGCAGAAAGCTGGACATCACATGGCATAAGGTCAGCATGTCTATAGTTACTATACAAATTTGAGATTGTGTGTATCCATGTAGAAATGTATATCTTTGTTGTAAATAGTCATCTATAGTTCTCTGTCATCAGACTATAAATAAATAGCTTGATTATAGGGCCAAATGGGGCTTGCTCTGCAGTATGACGCAGTTGAAGGAAAGGGAGAAGACAGTCTGTGTTAATCAGTGAGCAGTTATGTTGCAATGTGGTGTTGCTCTTCATTACAAAATGGCCCAGAGACAACATATTGATGACTTCACACGGGGAAGAATCATTGAGAAACTGAAAGGAGGACAGAATATGACGAGTTCAGCTGAGGAGTTGGGTATTGCTCACAGAATGCATGGAGAGCACTCCGAACCATGGCTGCTGCTAACCAAAGGAAAGGAGGTGGTCAACTATGGTCAACTACAGCAGCAGGTGACCGCTACATTGTGTAACAGGCAAGAATGGGTCCTTTTCAAACAGTAGGTGCAATTGTGACCACATTTAACAGGACTGCAAGGTGTGCAGTGTGACACCCACAGTGACACAGCAATTGCACGGGGGTGGTATCTGTCCCTAACAACCCATACATTATGTTATGTTGACAGCTGCACGTTGGCAGCACCAGTTGTGATTAGGGGCTGGAACAGTGAGGAGTGGGGTCACGTGTTATTCTTGAATGAGAGCAGATTCAGTCTGAGTAGTTATTGTGGACTTATCCTTATATGGCAAGGGATGTGAACACATAATGCATGAAGGAATGGAGGAACTCTCAGAATCAGAGGGTCTCCAACAAATAGACTGGCCTGTCCGTTCCCCCAACTTAAATCCCATCGAGCACATGTGGGAAGCCTTGGGGAGATGTCTTGCAGCATATCCACATGCACTAACAACCAACTAGCTGTTGTCAGCCATTCAACTGTGCTGGTGCAGGAATGGAATGCCCTGCCTCATGAACTCTTTACAAAACTTGTGGCCAGGATGGGAGCATATTGCAGAGCATCCATTGCCGTCTGAGGTGATCACACTCCCTATTAAGAACCATGTTTCGCCTTTTGTTATCTCCAGGGACCATCATAAATCAAAGTGACTTAAGTGTAATTATCATCTTTGAATAAAAGTGTCATTTCTGTCTGCCTCATTGTGTATTTCTCTCAGACACCTCATGTACTATATTGTAACAGGTATTTTTATGTATAGTCCAACCTCCATCAAATTATGTTGCTTGTCGGTGACACATCTCGCAAAAGTTTTTTTGCCCTCAACTTTTGCACACCATTGTATTATAGTATGCTCAGGCTATTTCATTGCCATCAAGTTTAAGTTATTTTTAAATGTATAAATGCTTCATGGAGTTCTTTCTGCATCATATTTGTCAGTCTCAAGCTTTCAATGAATTCATCAATTTTAATTGTCAGCAGATATGTGATATGTCCACAAAGTAAGTTCCATTTGGTTGTATAAAACAAATGTGTACAGATACAGAAAAAATATTTATTGAACAAAAATCTGCAACTGTTAAACTGCTTTTCTACACAGCTTCCGAAATTTTGTAGGCACTTGTCATAGCACGTCACAAGATTTTGCATGCCCTGTTCATAGAAGGTTGCCGCCAGTGTATTCAACCATGTGGTAACATGTTCTTTCAGCTCATCATCATTGTTGAAGTGTTGACCACCAAGGGCAGATTTTAGGTGCAAGAAGAGATGAAAGTCGCTAGGAGCGAGGTTCAGGCTGTATGGAAGATGATCACATGCATCCCAGTGAAATTCCTGCAAGAGATGTTTGGTCACATTCGCCGTGTGAGGGTGGGCATTATCATAGAAAAAAACAATACCTTCTAACTGTAATCCTCGGTGCTTGTTCTGTATTGTGCAGCACAATTTCTTAATGGTCTCGGAGTAACCATGTGCATTGACTGTTTGACCTCGTGGTAAGAAATCAATCAGTAAAATGCCTTTTCTGTCCCAAAAAATGGTGCACATGACTTTTCGAGGTGTCAAGATTTGCTTAGACTTAACCTTCATTGAGGATGAAGTGTGCCTCCATTCCATTGATTGCCGTTTTGTTTCAGGGGTGTAATACGATACCCAAGTTACATCCCACGTGACTATCCAAGAAAGAAAACCATTGCCTTCTTCATTGTATCATGTCAAAAACTGAAGTGCACTGCCCATCCATTGTGCTTTGTATTGTTCAGTAAGAATTTTGGGTGCCCAACGTGAGAAAAGTTTTCGAAATTTCAGTTTTTCAGTAACAATTTTATGAATTAGTGATTGTGAGATTTGTGGAACTTCCATAGCAAGGGCACTAAGTGGAAACTTACGGTTGTGCCTAATCTTCTCTTCAAATGTATGAACCACTCATAGCATTTTGTCCATAAACCTCACAGATTTGCCGATGAATTTCCTTTGGTTTAACTTTCTTTGCATTTAGAAAACGAGTCACAGATCCGATTTCACACGCGGCGGTATTTTCAATTACGGCTGACATTATAAAGAAGCACGACAAAGCACACGTCGGCAGCAGCAATCCGAAAATGGCATACATGTCTTCTCCTTGAGGTAGAATAACTGCTGTGCATGCTCGGAACTGCGATCGTAGCACTGCCATGGATAGAAATAGAAACGGAACTTACTTTGTGGACAACCCTCGTATTTCAGTAGTTCATTAGGTACTTTTGTTGGCTGAATTACATCACGAAAACATCATGGGGTCAGGGAACTCTGTATGCTACCAGAGAGAGTGTCAATGTCTGTGGCTGAAGAATATTGGCGGCAGTGTTGATTTTGTTAGATGGTGGGTGATTCAGCAGAGTTCTCTGTTGCCTTTCAGCATCAAGTGCCCGTTTCCATGCACTAGTAAGGGTGTAGCGACATTGACATTATCTATGGTAGCATAGACTCCATGACATTTTCATGATGTAATTCGGCCGACTAAAGTACCTAACAGCCTATTGAAACATCTCATGACTCTGATGACGGAGGAAGTTATTGAAAGCTCGAGGCTGACAAACCTGGTGCAGCAAGAACTTCACGAAGCATTGAGTTTACGACCAATGTGTCTGAATCTTGTAGTTGGTAGATGCTTTCAGTTATTAATCTAAGTCCATGGACCCCAATAACTCTTGCCCATACAAGTCCACTGTTGAATTCATTTTGGACCTCGCTAGGCCTAATGCTCCTGCTTATCACCACAAATCCTCTTCCTCCTGCAGAGCCTAATCCATCTTCTGACATTCATTCCATGTGTTGTCAAAAAACTGCCGTACTCTCTACTTTGGGTTTCAACCAGCTCTTCAGTTTTTAGTATGATATGGGGACAACAGTTTTCTGGGAGAGATGGGAGTTCCGGGACGTTATAGCAAATATTCTGGCAGTTTTTAGATTCTTACTCTCCACGTTTTCAATCTGTTCCACTGGAATAATTGGTTTATCTGATTCTGGTTTTCCACTTGGGGTCTCAGAGTGTCGTCTGACCTAACAGGAAAAGGTTTACTCCACACACTTGGTTACAGACCAGGGGGGCCCATTCAGACTTTGGAATGATAGTACAAATCAACAGCTTTGAAGGCATCTCATGATGAGTCTTGCTGCTTCCACTACTTTCCGCCAGTCACCAGAAAGAATTGATAATGGTCTTGCAACCCAAGTGACAAACTTCATTGGTGCTGACGTGAGTGAAGATCTGCAGCTGACTTAATCTGTGCTCTCAGATGTTCCCAGGATGACCTCTTCCACCTGGTGGCAATTTCTTCTGCGATACGCACCAAGTGCACATTTGGTTCACTTCCCTCTCATGATGCTGTTTCCCTAAGAGGGCCCACCACATGCCTGCCATTGGAATTAATTACCACTAACGATCCTTTCTTTCCCTCTGTGGGTACCCTGACCACAACAGAGGAGAGACCACTGCACGAGCAAGAAAGGAAAGGCCTTCTGGCTCCATCAGAGTATCAGCAGATGACAATACCTCAAAAACTGTTTCTTAGAGAAACCTTTCAGCCATTACCAACCTTAAACATTCCTCACTAAACAGCTCAAGATGCGGGCACATCCCATTAGTCACCATCAGATGACTGCTTGGTGCCAGACTGGAGTTCTCTATGCACCATCTGTGATGGGGAGGGGGCTGGAATGAGCTACACACCTTGCACTGTGTGAATATCTTGGCAACGTACTTGTTCATACTGTGCCAGGACAAGTAATGGCTCACCAGCTGCTTGTCTTGCCAGTGCCCCATCGTTCCTGATGGAAGAGTATGAAGAAATTCGTTTGGAGCACCTGCGAAATTAAAACACTTCCTAGTGTGGCTGAAACAGGTGGCTGATGGAAGGAGAAAAGGCTTTTGACCTCAATTTGTATTGGTTGGAATCCTGTAGGTCAGCAATTGTAAGTATAGTCACAAACACACTGTAGAAGTTGTTGATGATGATGATGATGATGATTGAAAAGGGGCATAGCTATGAGTTTCAGTCCCTTTATTCAGTTTTAGTCTATGGAAGATATTACAAATAAGTTGTTGGATTGCTAATCATACCCAGCTTCTCATCTTGGTTGATATCTGACATGTTTCACTTTAACAAGATGGATTAAAACGAGAAGCAATACCCTCAGTCGTAATGGTGGAAGTTGTTAGATCTAGAAGGCAGAAGGGAATTTGTGTGCCAGTGTGAAGGTGGACACCTCTCTGTGCAGTGTATTATCTGTAACGAGAGGCATTTCCGTCCACGTTCACCCCCCCCCCCCCCCCCGTCCCCAACCCCCCATCCCCCCCCCCCCCCACCACTGACATCAGTACAAAAAATATGTAGAGGGATGTGCATAAAAATTTTATGATGTATTAAAAGGGCCTTTTTGGATTTGGGATACCACCAAGTAGCACCATCTCCGCTCTCACTCCCTAAGCCAGTGCAATGAGTAACTACTTTAGATTTTATTGCAGTGCCTTCTGTCCCTCTCTCTTAAAAAAATGAGAAATATCCTTAACAGTCACATCATCAGCTAGCAGTTAAGCTGGAGGTGCATCTAATTTCAATTTACATCATAGGTCAGTTAGGATGACGCATTCTTTGAGTATATAAAGTAACATCAGTGGTTCTTAACATGTGGAAAAGTGGGAGGGAGGTGATGTGTTTCCATTGTTGCAAGAGATATTCATGATCAAGATTGGTGTGAGTGACATGTAATTGGGGTAAGATAACTGCTGCTTTTGGAGTGAAGTTCCCATTCTTTAGTTGTGTCTTTAATCAGTTAGTGATTGTCGATATGCGCAGTATTTTGCCACTCCGTGTCCCATGCCTGCGGGATGTGGAGTCTTCGATGTGACTGAATGTCAGTGCCTAGGCTCTCAGTTGTAATGTTGCTGTTGCAGTTGCATTCTTGGTGAGTCTGTCAATGAGTTCACTGCATGGCATTTTCACGTGACTCAGTTGTCCAAAGAGTCACAGAACAGGAAACATCTCTAATAAACTGAATGGAAAGGCTATAAATGATGAGTCGGATATAGCAAATACATTTAACTAGTCAACCCAGCAATACTTTGCAATTGCTAAATATGCCTGGAAATTGGATACACTTCCTAATCTCCTTCTGCCCACTTTCTCTGGTCATAACCCCTTCCCCCTATTTCTCTCCATTTCCTCCTCCCTTTCTCTCTGTCTGTGTCCTCCTTCCCATCTCTATATCCATTGCCTCCCCTCCTCCCCCCAATCCATCTCCTTTTTCTTTTTCTCTCTGATTTTGAGTCTTGTTTATTATTATTGCAAATGAAACCTTGATTTGAAGTTGACTTTTATTCAAATGAATGAGAAAATGGAAAATGATTGGTATAATTGGTATGTGGGATAAGAGAGAAACCTCTCCAGCTGCGGGGTCTGTAAGGATAATATCTTCAATGACGGTATATTGTATAATTTTAATCTGCAGATGAGTAGGATTAAAATGTTCCAGATGATTCAGATTCTGTAATAGTATTCTAATCATAAGCCAATAATCCTTATTTTGTTTAAAAATCAACTGTGAGAAAGGGAAGAAAACAGCGAATTGTTGTGTGTACAATGTTTCTTTAAAATTGTATTTGAGGACAAAGAATATATTTGAGAGAAACTATCTAATGATTTAAATACCCTGCTATTGTAGTTGAAACTGACATGAAAATGTTAGCAAAACTGCACATTTTCACAGCACAGCATTTTCTTTCTTGCAGTTATTTTTAACAGAAAACATGGAAATTGTTGTTTGCAAAAATATATAGTCTTTGTCAGTATATGGAGTAAATTGGTCAAGCACATTTCAAAATTAGTACTACATTTATCATATATGTGGCTCATGTCCATTTGAATGTGAATTTGAGTATCACGTAAAATTTTCAAGTAAATCAGTCAAGAACTTTGGGATATTTGCTAACAACATTTCCCCTCTGTATATTAAATATATATTAAAAAATATGTAGCCTACATATGCTCAAACACTTACTAAAGTATCGTGGAAAATTTGAATTAATCAGTGAAGAACTTTTTGAGATCTTTGCTAACAACCTTTACCCTTTAAATATCAAAATATGTAGCCAATGTCTGTCCAAATGTTGGTGTGAGTAATGTGTAAAAATTTGTCTAAGAATCTGAGGTAAATTGTTCAAGAACTTTTAGGAAGTATAGGGACAGCAATGTGTTGAAAAAGCGACTCTTATAAAAGTCAGCCAAAAGAATGTATCATCCTTCTGCAATTAAGAAAATTATATATTCTCTCAAAAATAAAAGCTCATCTGATTTTGATGGTGTTTCTAATAGACCACTAAAGATTTGTTCCCATGTAATAAGCCTGGGCTTGAAATATGTAATGCATCACTAACTTAATCCATTTTTCCAGAGAGATTGAGTAATGCTACTGTCAAACCACTATTTAAAAAAAAGTGATGGGAGAGATATCAATAACTACCGAACTGTTTCACTGCTGGCATCAATACCCAAAATTTTTGAGAAGGTGACGTATTATAGAATAGTATCTCACCTGAGCAATATTATCCTCAGAAAATCACAGTCTGGATTTCAGAAGAGTTGTTTTACCAAGAAAGTCATTTACATGTTCATTCACCAAATTTGACAATCATTAATTAATAAAATTGTGCCAGTTGGTATTTTGTGTGACCTGTCCTAATGCATTTGACTGTGTGACTCACAGTAATCTCCTAGATAAATTGAAGATTTATGGGATTGTTGACATAGGCATATCTGACCAAAAGACTGTAGGAAGTTGTACTCGGTGAATCAACCAATGTATCCAGGGACATAATTCTGATGGGAGAAATCACTTATCGGATTCCCCAAGGCTCAATCACAGGTCACTATTGTCTTCGTATTTGTAAATGATCATCTGTCTAATACACAAGCGAAATTAGTTTATTCATTTTTTTTTCCTGGATGACACTAGTATTGTAGTCAGTCCAAGCATGCATGCAGAAACAGAAGAAATGGCAACAAGTGTTCTTAAAGGTATCATATACTGGTTTTCTGTGAAGATACAACATATTTAGTTTTGTACATCTAGGCTAATACAGTAATGACAAGTGCAACCCATGATGAGGAAATAATAAATATGGTGGAAACTTCAAAATTCTTAGGCTTCCATACTGATGAGAATTTAACCCTTTAATTGGCAAAGTTGCTCTCAAGCAACATCAAACTTCCATCTTGTTTTACACAACATGTTTAAGGTTTCATCCTGGGATGGTCAGTAGTGCTTCCATACCACATTTAAGCTCTCATAAACAGCAATATTCTGTTGTCTCTGATGAAAAGTTTCTGAATAGTGTGCATTTTTAGCGGACAGTATGCAAGTAATGTGAGCATCAGTTGCCAGCATAGCAGTTTCTTTCTAATTGGTGGTGCTGTTTTTTATTGTGCAATGTAAACTGCTTCTAAACGAAAAGATGAAGTCTATAAAGTGAGTTATTACACAAATAAAAAAACTAAACTCCGCCCAAACAGGCCATGCAGGTTCTACAGTACTGACTGGCTGCCATGTCATCCTCAGACCACAAGCATCACTGGATGCGGATATGGAGGGGCATGTGGTCAGCGCACCACTCTCCTGGCCATGCGGCAGTTTACAAGACCGGAGCCACTACTTCTCAATCAAGTAGATCCTCAGTTTGCCTCACAAGGACTGAGTGCACCCTGCTTGCCAACAGTGTTCAACAGACCAGATGGTCACCCATCCAAGTGCTAGCCCAGCCCAACAGTGCTTACCACTGCGGCAAGTCTTATCACACAAATGTGTTAGCAAATTCTTTCCTGGGACATTGGAAATATGCTCATCTTTCCCAGGAAGAGGAAGCCTGGCATTGATTACTGGATGGACACCAACAACAGAAGAAGAATAAAACAGTAGCTCCTGTGACAGTGAATGATGTACAGTATGACAGTTTTTATCATGTTCCAAAAGAATGCATGTAAAATTGTTCACATGATCATGAACATCTAATTCAAGTAACTTAATATTTGTTCATCATAATATTTCTGTATGTGCCAAATAAATGGTTAAACTGGAAAAAGCACATTTTGGAGCTCCTAAAGCAATTTAGTTTAGCCACATTTGCACTTAGAATAATTGCAAATATCGGTGACAGACAAATCAGTAAGTTGACATATTTTGCACATTGTCATTCAGTAATGTCATATGAACTTTGTTATAGACGATTCACTGCAGTTCAAAAGGAACAATGATGTACATAATTGCAATACCAGAAAGAAAAACAATGTTCACTACTCCACACTGAAGTTGCCTTTAGCACAAAAAGGGGTGCACAGTGCTTCAACAAAAATTTTGACCACTTACTTAATGATATAAAATGTCTGACAGATATGAAAGTAAAATTTGAAAACAAACTGCAAAAGTTTCTTCTTGACAACTCCTTCCATTCCGTAGAAGAATTTCTATTATTGTAATGTGTGAAAGGCAGTGTGTAGAGTTTACTGATGTTCGGGATGTAGCACCGATATTTAGAAATTGATTTGTGATGTGAATGTAAAATGGCTGCTTCCGCATCATTATGATTCATCATGCAAAATGATCCATGAGGTTTCTGTTCTATTGAGGTCATAGATCAGGTAGTGAATGTTGTGGACCAACACATTTTGTTGATACCATTGGTCTACTAGTTGCACATGTGCTCAATGAGACACTGTATACAAGGAAATTAAGGTGTAGGCGACTTTGGATATGTTGGAGAGCTCTAAATTTAGCTTTCAGTTCTGCAGTAAATGTGCTGCAGATATTCGGCAGAAATCATTTCTCAGAACCTCCTGAATGTACATATACATAATTGACACTGTCACGGACCTTAGAGCCACCAGTATATGTGACTTCGTGACATGGATAATCATAACATACAGAGTTAAAAGTCCGCCAGTAAATGGTGAGATCTATAGTTCCATTGGTGCCCCAGTGCATATCCATCCATATTACTGAACATACCATGGAGTCGTTTGAGATGAGGTTCTTTGCATACAAATGGGTGGTACAGTTGAAGTTCTGTATATATGTCCTCAGCCATACCTCAGCTGGTTTGCCAGTTCAGCAGCAGTTTACATGCAACCAGATCCTTTCATTTTGAAACAGAATTGGGTAACAAGGGTTTTCCAGTTGCTGGTTGATAGTGATCACATAGTTGATCAGGAAGAGGTGGTCTTACTCTCAAAGTTGGGATGCTCATTTCCATAAGGGGGCTATTGACTGGACTGATATGAAATGCTCCAGCTGTTAGTCTTACTCTGTTATGGTCTAATAACCTAACACAGATCATGCTGCTGAACCATAAGCAACACATTCATATTCTAAGCGAGATAAAACTAGAATATTATAAAATCTTAATAAAACCATACAATCTGTTCCCTAAGAAGTGTGGCTGAGGAAACAGAGCACTTGGTCTTCTCATGCAAGCATCCTCCAGTCATCGGAATATGTGGTGTCCATATTAGTTTATTATCGAATTATATTCCTAAAAAGTAGGTATGGTCAGATACTTCTAATAGCTGGTCTCCTAAGTGGTGGTGGTTAGTGTTTAACGTCCCGTCGACAACGAGGTCATTAGAGACGGAGCGCAAGCTTGGGTTAGGGAAGTATTGGGAAGGAAATCGGCCGTGCCCTTTCAAAGGAACCATCCCGGCATTTGCCTGAAACGATTTAGGGAAATCACGGAAAACCTAAATCTGGATGGCCGGAGACGGGATTGAACCGTCGTCCTCCCGAATGCGAGTCCAGTGTGCTAAGCACTGCGCCACCTCGCTCGGTGGTCTCCTAAGTAAAGCTCTGTGTGAGGATGTACGGATTGAAGTCTGTAAAAATACACGACAGAAGATTTCATGGATGAACAACTGTACCCGCACTTCTGGAGCCAGTCTCTTATGCTTCATATAGCATTTTGAAGTTGCTGTTCTGCAGTATGAAGAGATAGAGACCTGGAAAGTACATGATGTGTTTCAGAAGGAATGGCCAACATGCACACATATGACAGGAATGATTATTCAAAGCAAAAAAGTCTAGTAAATATGGGCTCTAAAATGCGTACCTGAAGCTTAACCTCATGACATCTGGACTTGGTTTCGCCAAGTGCTGAAGCCACGCACACGCACCACAGCACTCCTTGAACACCCAACAAGTCGTGCAGTTTCTGAAATGTTCTGTCGAGCCTTGAGGCCATCACAGTCTGCCCTTGGTCAAATTCAGCCGGATCATGCACCTTCCCCGTTCTACCCAAGGACAGCATGCTCGCTGATACTGCAATGCACCATGCGTGCATCTGACTGTCAGTCATTCCTCACCAGGTGGTGTCGCTATTGCCTGGAAGGGTTTATATTGATAGTGCGTCGGTGATCACAATGTTCTGGCTCATCAACCAATTATATTGCCCTGAGCACTTAATCTAAATATAAACTCTGACCTTGACAAACACAATACCAGAAACACAGATCAGTTTCATCTCATAAGACATCAAACTGCATTTTATCAGAGAAACGTACTATATGCAGGATTGAGGCTTGTCAGTTCATTACAGAGTTCAGTTGCATCACTTCCCACTGCAAAATTTAAAGCCAAACTAAAACGAATATTGATCACCAGTCCACATTATGCACTAGATGAGTGTCTCTGTTTTGCACAGAATAAAGCCAATTTTGTATGGGCTTCGTTATGTACGTTTAGCATCACATAATATAAACACTTCATCGTCTGGTTTTAGTTTTAACTTATTTCTTAAATAGCTAATTTAAAATAGATCTTAGTTGAAATCAAACAATGGAAACTCCAGGTTGGAATGTCAACAATACAATGAAAAGATACATCGCTGCTCACGATAAAGATGACATGTTGATTTCCAGACAGGCCCAACGAAAAGATACTAAACATTACTCCAAAGCCTTCTTCAGAAAATGAAAAAAACACACACTCACTCACTCATTCATTTACAATGTGCGTGTGTGTGTGGGGAGGCGGGGGGGGGGGGTATTTTTTTCCAAAAATGGAAGGCTTTGGTTTAAAGTGTCTTTTCGTTATGCCTGGCCTGTCTGTAACTCAGTGTGTCTTATTTACAGTGATTATCAATCCATCTTTTTCTTCTTATATTGTTGATGAAGATCTTAGCTGCTAAGGTGAAATGCTCTCTTCCTTAAAATCAAGCAATCAAGCAACCACTTATAAGTAAATTACTTGTAGACCTGTGCCTTAATGTATCACAATTTGTTGTAAAAAAAATTACGTATGTGTAGGATTTGTTATGAACTGACAAATTCAGCAAAATGATCCTTGTATCATACGATGTTGAGTAAAGAATTGTCATTATTATAATTATAAGCATTATTATTGAGGAGAACCAGTTGTCCACTGTCACATTTCTAAATGATGAAACCATTTTGAAAACCGCTGTAGGTTGTCTGTTTAATTATGCAAGATGCCTTTATTGCATTACTGCCCAATCTTTTGCCAGTTTCAAATGTATAATGTTGGTAATGTGTATGTCACAATCTGTAACCAGTTTCATGCCACATAGGTTCAACAACAAACAAGTTTACATACCACAGAAAATCTTACTTTCAGAATATCATGTCAAGTATTATCTATTGTAAAACTGGTGCTCAATTGACAGTGCTAGCCATTACAAACTTAGCTGTCATAATATGCCACTAGGTAGCATGATTCTGGGGTGCTGCGATCTTGTGTCAAAGTTTGATGGACAGTTGTTAACAAAATCAAATATCAACCACAAAATAACTGTAAACCATGGTAAAGGTTTATTTTTTCCTTTATGAAAGCTAAGAATCATAAAAGTGTGAAGGATGGGATGGGAAGGAGAGGAAGACAAGAGAGACACAGTGGGAGGAGTACCAAATAATCTCAACTTTTATAAATGACAGACAGCAATCACTACCACTGGCAAACTTAAAATATGGAAGAGAGACCTGCTGTAACTCTATCAGTTGCTGCAAAAACACATAATAAGGTGAAAGTAAAATTTATTCACAGTGCATAAACATGTTATTAAATTATTACAGCTGTATATACATGAGCAGGGAACTTATTCCACATAATGTTATTTCCAATCGATGAGTAGTCGGGATAGGAAGAAGTGTGGGGGAATATGCACTGGAATGGTTAGGAGGATTGTGGAGGAGCGTAGGGCACTCGAAAAATTTATCTTTATTAACTTATAATGCCACTGCACTAACAAAGTCACAGTACAGTAAAATATCTTAAATTTACAAACAAAAAGCAATGAAAGCAGCAATAGTGTTCACTAGGCCTTAGAAAAGATCATATATTCCAACATTAAACATAGGAAAATGACATACATTTAAATACACTATGAATAGCATTAAAATTACAGTGCTGTTTTTCATATCTAAGAAGAAATCATCTATTGTCAGTTACACACAATCACTCACCCCTGGTTAAAAAACCACATCAGTTTATTTTTACAATGATTATTTATGGGATACACAAGTGAGGGGAAGGGAGCAAGAAAAAAAGGTGGAGCTGATTGTGCATGATTAAATGGAAAGTAAACAGAAAATAGATTAAAGCTGTGGGAGGAAGGGGGGGGGGGGGGGGAGGGGATTGGGGCAGGGAGGCATATGAAACCAGGGTTTGTTTGATTGTGGAACGACAGGCAAAACAGACACCATTTTACTGTTTCTGGCACTGATGGCTGCAAATGCCAACATTAACAGTAAATGTAGATGTTATCTATCCTCCAAGACGGGGGTTGGTTGATAACCCCACACTGTAAAAATGACATATTACAGAACCTCAACAAGGGCCTTGGATGATGGATGAGACACAAAAAACATGACCTTGGCAAAGAAAAAGGACAAAAGATTTGGCAATAGTAATATGGAATGTATGAACCATGTTGAAACCTGGAAAAATGAAAGAAATAGCTGACGAGATCATGAAGTTCAAGCACAACATTGTAGCGCTACAAGAAATAATATGGCAAGGACAAGGACAGATAGATATGCCCCAGTATTCTCTGCTGTATAGTGGACCAGACAGAAGAGCAGGACAATCCAGAATGGGCTAAATAATAACAAAGGAGGTTGGTAAAAGTGTTTTGGAATCTGAACCCATAAATGAAAGACTTGGCAGACTGAGAGTGAAAGGGAAATTCAGAAATATAACAATAATAACAGAATATGCACTAACAGAGGAAGCAAAATAAGAAACAAAGGAAACGTTTTAAGAAGATCTAGAAAGGGTATGCAGTAAAGTACAAAAGTATGATCTGTTCTTAGTTATGGGAGATTTTAACGCACAAGTTAGGCAAAGCAGATATGGAAGAGTATCTGGGAGATTATATGAATAAAGTAATGAGAATGGAGAAATGTTATGTCAGTTTGCTGCTAGAAATAGTCTAATCACCAGGAGCATGTTTCCCACGTAAAAGAATACATCTCATAACGTGGAAATCAAATGCAAGTGGAGTAGTCAATCAAACAGACCATGTGTTAGTAAAGGCACAACATGCTACGTCAATTATGGATGTGATGAACTGTAGGGGCCCTAACTGTGACTGAGACCACTATGCTGTAAAAGCTGTAGTGAGAAACAAAGTATTTGTAACACCTAAATCTGGAATGGAGAAAAATAGAAACTGGGACACAGAAAAACTGAATGAATCAGAATTTGTGGAAGCACACCAAACAAAAGTTAGAGATGCACTGACCCCCAGCGAGGAAACAATGGGAATCCAAGAGAGATGGAATAAGATCCAGAAAGCGGTGAAAGAGGCAGCAGAAGACATAGTTGGGATGAGAATAAATGCAAGAAATGAGTGGTTTGATGATGAAAGCAGGCTAGTAATAGAATGTAAAAATGCAGCAAGACTGAGAGAAACAAAAAGAAACGTGGAGGTGTACAAAGAATTAAGATACAATGCCCAAAGAATATGCAAGAAAAGAAATGGCTGAAATCAAAGTTTAAAGAGATAGAAGAATTAAAGGAATAGAATGAAACAAAGAAATTCTATCATGTCGTGGGAAAGAAGAGAAAAAATTTTCAACCCAAACAAAATGCATGCAAGAAACAAGAAACAGCAAGATAATAAGAGATGAACAAGAAATTTTTCAGCGGTGGGCAGAATATTTTGAAGATATGCTCAACAAAAACTCAGATCAGGCCCCAAGAGGTACACAGGAACAGGAAGAGAACACAGAGGCAAGAGAAATTGAAAGGGATGAGGCACAAAACCCAACAATGCTGGAAGTGGAAACAGTGATAAATAAACTAAAAAGTAACCATGCACCCGGTGTAGATGGGATTGTGTCTGAACTAATAAAATCAGGGAGGCAATCTCTAAGACATGAAATATTTAAACTAATAAAGAACATATGGGAAAATGAAAGCATGCCGGAGGAGTGGAATACTGGAATAATATGCCCAATATATAAGAAAGGAGAAAAGCTCAATTGTGAAAAGTATAGGGGTGTAACCCTACTGAATATAGTATATAAGATTTTCTTGGGAGTGCTGAACGAAAAAATAAAGAAGTGCACCGAAAAGATACTTGGAGAATACCAATGTGGATTCCGACCAAACAGAGGTACATCTGACCAACTGTTTGTTGTTAGACAAACAATGGAAAAATTTTATGAATATGTTATAGCTTTCCACTTCTTGTTCATTGTCTTTAAACAAGTTTTCAATAGTACTAATAAACCGGCATTGTATAAAGGGCTTAAAGAACTGAGCATCCCCGCAGTTTGACTTTGGTTTCAAGGTAAACTTCATGGAAATCACAAGAGAAAACGAAAATACAGGTAGCTGTATTGATAACATTTTAACAAATCATAAATTTGATGATGCAAACAAGTTATGTGTGGAATTAGGACTCTCAGACACCTCTGCTATGTTCATGGAAATAGGAAATGCAAATGAACCAAGCACTAAAAATACTTACAGTAAAAGACATTTTACTGCTGAAAATTTTAAACAGTTCTGCTCTAAATTGGAAGAGATGGAGTGGCAAGTTGAAGATGATACTCCAATCTCTGTACAATTTAACAGGTTTCTAGAAAGTTTCTTACATGTATTTAATGAAATATTTCCACTTAGGGTATTCCATACAAAGGTGTCAAATAAGCTAAATTGGATCACCGCTGGAATAAAAATATCCAGTTGGAAGAAAAGACAACTGCACAAGGAGTTGAAATACAACAAAGACCATGTTTTCATAAATTATGTCAAACGGTATAAAGGGTAGTGAAAGCTGCAAAAGAAATGGTAAATAATAAATACTGCTTGGCTAATGAAAACAAATCAGAGGCAGTCTGGTCTGTCATAAAATCAGAACTGGGGATGAGAACTAACAGCAAAGTTATCTCCAAAATTAAGGGGGGAACTAAAACTATAACAAATCCTGCTCTGATTTCAGAATCTTTTCACATTTTTTTTATAAATGTATCAAAATCAGTTGCAGATGTAAATGGTTATACCGAAAAAGTACAATTAGGTCAGAGGGCGGAAGAACGCTTTAACAAATTTTAAAAAATTTCAGCCGAAGATGTAGAGAACACTATATTACAGCTCAAAAACAAAAATTCTGCAGGGTGAGATGGCATACCTACTAAAGTAGTTAAATCACCTCCCAGGATAATAGCTCACCCCCTTTGCTCAATAATTAATAAATCACTCGAAGAAGGCCACTTTCCAGACGCCCTGAAGCACGCAGAGGTAAAACCTTTGTTCAAAAAAAGCTCAAGAGAAGGTATAGAGAACTACCGCCCATTCTCTATTCTCCCAATTTTCTCAAAAATATTTGAAAAAGTGGTAGTAATGCAAATCAAAAAATTTATTAAAAAATCAAACTTATTATCAGATAATCAGTACGGCTTTCAGAACGCCAAAAACACAATAGACGCCGTAAATGAGTTTGTGAAAAAAATTTCTTCTACCTTAGACAAGTCTAGCAAAGTTGCAGGATTGTTCTGTGACCTCACAAAAGCATTTGATTGTGTAAACCATCAATTGCTCCTGTATAAAATGGAAAAATACGGAATTGGAGGTCGTGTTTTAGAGTGGTTCAGGTCATACCTCACAAAGAGAAAACAAAAAGTATTTATATCATCAAGTGAGGGAAATTTCTTCTCTGAATTGATGATTATTTCACAAGGTGTTCCACAAGGCTCAATTCTGGGTCCAATTTTATTCTTACTTTATATAAATGACTTACCACTAAACATAAATTCACGCTCAGTTTTATTCACTGATGATACCTCTGCCCTCATCAAAAGCAATCACTCAGAACAAATTTCCTCAACTGTCACAAATCTACTAGACAGTTTAGAAAATACTGAATACTGGCAAAACACATTTACTACAGTTTAAAACTAAAAACTCTAAGATAAATGAAATTCATATTACCTGCAGAAACCAGGAACTGAAAGAATCAGATTGTGTTAATTTTTAAGAATACATTTGGACCAAAAATCTATCCTAGTCTTCACATATAGAATACTTAGTAAATAAGTTAAACAACCTGACCTTTTTATGAAGATTTTGTCATACTCAACTACCATGTAGATAACAAAAGTAGTTTATCACAGCTATTTTGAAGGTGTTATAAGGTATGGCATTATCATTTGGGGTAATACAAACAAACTCATTAGAATATTAAAATTACAAAAATCAATTGTTAGAAATATGTGTAATGCAAGACCAAAAGAATATTGTGGCCCACTGTTAAGAAATCTAAAAATATTAAGTGCCCCCTGTTTGTACATCTACGAACTGATTATTTTTGTATACAGTAACCCTTCGTTATTCACAGACAACAAGTTTAAGCATCAATACAGCACTAGGAATAAGACAAACTTGATGCTTCCTACTCACACGTTAAAGTTATATGCACAAACCCTAGAATATATTAGCATGAAAATCTACAACAGACTAAAAAAGAAACAAATAAACAGCATGGAGCTAGAGCAACTGAAACCAAATCTGCACAAGTTATTAGTGCAGAAATGTTATTACTCCGCAGAAGAATTTATGAATGGTGATGTGGAAATCTGAGCAAGGAAATGTCACCTGTAAATTAAGCTTAGCAGTTTTGTGTCAAATAAATGCATGTAAAAATATGTTCACTATGTAAACACTGTTGTTATATATTACTGGAGTGTTGATATATTGTTTTTGTAGTACTGTATATACAAATTGTAAATGTAATATAAATGTAATGTTGACAAGTCCCCAGTACATCAGATCTGTGATTTGACTTTATATGTTATGGGATAATAAAAATTCTGATTCTGATGGAGTGAAACAGGGTGATGGCCTCTCTGCACTCCTGTTTAACTTAGTGCTGCATAGTATCATGTAAACAGTAGATAAAAGAGGAACAATAATGATGAAGTCCAGCCAGATATGCACATATGCAGATGATATTGCCATTGTGACAAGGGATATAACAATGCTTAAAGAAATATAGGGACAAATGGAAGCAGGAGGAACAAGAATTGGACTGCAAATGAAAGCAAGACAAAATATATGGTTATGTCCAATTCTGAAGGTAGAAGAACACCGCAGGACCTGCAGATCACCGAGCAAGGTGGCGCAGTGGTTAGCACACTGGACTCGCATTCGGAAGGACGACGGTTCAATCCCGCGTCCGGCCATCCTGATTTAGGTTTTCCGTGATTTCCCTAAATAGCTCCAGGCAAATGCCAGGATGGTTCCTTTGAAAGGGCACGGACGACTTCCTTCCCCATCCTTCCCTAACCCTATGAGACCGATAACCTCGCTGTTTGGTCTCTTCCCCCAAACAACCAACCAACCAACCAACCTGCAGATCTCTGATAAATGCTTCAAATATGTTAGATGCTTCCATTATTTAGGCATGAAATACAAATACAAGTACAAATGTTTTATTCCACTGCTGAGCATTATTTACATGCAATTGGTGTTGTCAGTGTTTACATAATAATAATAACAATAATAATACTATAAACTTTGACATGACAAATGTTACTAATTGCAACATAATAATCCAGGATGGATGCAATACATATTTGTGCAATTGTAAATAACAACAGGAAGTTTCCTAATAGGTCAATTACAAGATAAATGAACTACATAGCTCAGTGGATGACAAATAAATACTCAAACAGATAATTAACAATAAGTACATGAAGTAGTAAAAAAAAATACTTGCACAGTATGGCATATGTATAGGTTTCAGTTAATTTATAGTTAAGTCTTGTAAGGAAAGTGGGTCATTTATCACACACTCAAGGAACTCTTGAGCAGAGTAAATTATTTTACTTTTGATCCACCTTGAAAGACTAGTTTTAAATTTATTTACTGGCACTGTGTAGGCATTTTCAGGTAATTTGTTGAAGTAGACAGGACCAAGACATTTGTAGCTGTTATGTGTCTTTGCAAGCCTAACCAGTGATAATAGTATGAGACAATGCATTAGAGAAAGGATGCAAGCAGGAAACAAAGCCTATTATGCAAACCTAAAAATACTCAAGAATTCTCTAATTATGAGAACAACTAAATTGAGAGTATACTATTCCCTTTTGTGACTTGTTGCCACATACAGACCAGAAATGTGACAGAAACAGACAGTAACAGCCTAAGGGCATATGAACGGAAAATCTTACGAAAAATCTATGGTCCAATGAGAGAGGCAGAAAGTTGGAGAGTGAGATACAACCATGAAATACAAGAGCTTATACAAGGGGAAGGTACAGTGAAATTTATCAAATCTCAAAGAATATGTTGGTTAGGACAAATGGAGACGATGGCGGAAGACAGGATGCCCAAACGAATAATGAATGACAGACTGTATTCCAGCAGAAGGAAGGGCAGACCAAGAGCTAGATGGACGGACAATGTGCTGGCTGACCTTGCCAAGATGGAGATCTGTGGAAGGAAGAAAAAGGCTGAGAACAGAGAGAGATGGAGAAAGATTGTTGAGGAGGCCAAGGCCCACCAATGGCTGTAGTGCCAAAGAAGAGGAATTTAAACAACGCAACTATAATGCTGTATTTTGAACATTACACAACCGTGTTTCCTATCCATCTGCATTTCAGGATAGCAAATGGGAAGTTGTGGTACAGAAAATGGCCCAGAGATCACCAGTGTGTGTGTGTAGTAAACGAAGAGTTATGAAACAATGTGTGTATAGTTGTGCAGTGACTGATAGTGGGATATGAGTGAACAGTGTGACAGTACATTATTTAATAAGTCATCTGTAAAAAAGGATTGTACACCAGGAGAAAATCCAATGATTGTCTCTAACTAGAAGTCTGTAAATGTATGTTTGCATGAATTAGCTTATTTTAAATTGGTCTAAACATGTAAATATTTTGACATGTCCTATATCCTTGTAAAAAGAGATCTATGGATGAATAAAGCTATACTACTACTACTAAGACATTACGGGAAAGCAGAAAGATGGAAGGAGTATATAGAAGGTCTACACAATGGCGATGTACTTGAGGGCAATATTATGGAAATGTATGGAAAGGATGTAGATGAAGATGAAATGGGAGATTAGATACTGCGAGAAGAATTTGACAGAGCACCGAAAGAAGTCAAAAAAAGGAATAGACAACATTCCACTAGGGCTACTGATAGCCCTGGGAGAGCCAGCCATGGCAAAACTCTACCATCTGATGATCCAGATGAATGAGACAGGCAAAATACCCTCAGATTTCAAGAAGAATATAATAATTCCACTCACAAAGAAAGCAAGTATTGACAGGAATGAAAATCACCAAAATATCAGTTTAATAAGTCACAGCTGCAAAATACTAACACGAATGTTTTACAGATCAATGGAAAACTGGTAGAAGCCAAAATCGGGGAAGACCAGTTTCGATTGTTGGAACACGCAATGCAGTGCTGACCCAACAACTTATCTTAGAAGAAAGATTAAGGAAAGGCAAACCTACATTTCTAGCATTTGTAGACTTGGAGAAAGCTTTGGCAATGTTGACTGGAATACTCTCTTTCAAATTCTGAAGGTGGCAAGGGTAAAATACAGGGAGCGAAAGGCTATTTACAATTTGTACAGAAATCAGATGTCAGTAACAAGACTAGATGGCTATGAAAGGAAAGAAGTGCTTGAGAAGGGAGTGAAACAGGGTTGTAGCCTATCCTCTGTGTTGTTCAATCTATATATTGAACAAGCACTAAAGGAAACAAAAGAAAAATTTGGAATGAATTACAATTCATGGAGAAGAAATAAAAACTTTGAGGTTTGCCAATGACATTGTAATTCTGCCAGAGACAGCAAAGGACCGGCTGTAGCTGAATGAAGTCAGGTGATGCTGAGGGAATTAGATTAGGAAATGAGACACTTAAAGAAGTAGATGAGTTTTGCTATTTGGGGAGCAAAATAACTGATGATGGTCAAAGTAGAGAGGATATAAACTGTAGAGTGGCTAGGGCAAGGAAAACGTTTCTGAAGAAGAGAAATTTGCTAACATCAAGTACAGACTTAAGTGTCAGGAAGTCTTTTCTGAAAGTATTTGTATGGTGTGTAGCCAAGTACGGAAGTGAAACATGTACAATAAATAGTTTAGACAAGAAGAGAATAGAAACTTTCAAAATGTGGTGCTACAGAAAAATGCTTAAGATTAGATGAGTAGATCATGTAACTAATGAGGAGGTACTGAATAGAGTTGGGCAAAAGAGAAAATAGTGGCACAACCTGACAAGAAGAAAGGCCTGCTTTGTAGGACCATTCCGGGGCATCCAGGGAACACCAATTTAGTATTGGAGGGAATCGTGGCGGTTACAAATTGTAGAGGTAGACCAAGAGATGAATATAGTAACAGGGTGTATACGTGGGCGGGGAAAAAAATCCCGGATTTCCTTTCACCTTGATGGAGATACACTTTTTTCATGCTAAGTAACAGTATACTTTTCGTCGGGCCTGTAAAACTTATCAATCCTTTCAACGGTTGTGGTTTCATACACAGGTGTAGAATTTCCCCGCAATTTACAGACGAAACTCAGGGGAACAAAACATGTTTTGGGAAGATATCTGATGTGCAGCAACATGTACACTGCGTATTTCCATACGACGACAGTATAAATTCGAATTCCACCGAACACCGCATGTTACTTCGAAGGATTGAAATCGAGATTTCGATGTGCTTTTGTAAGCCAGTCGTAGCTTATGTCAAGCGATCTCGCCAGCCGATGACAGCAGATATTCGGAGCATGAGACACGTGATGTAGTCAGCCTATAGCAACATCACTGTTAAGTAGCTCGAACACACAAACCGGAAAAGGTAATGGTTTAAATTAATAGACATTATGCTGCTACAGAAAAGAAAAGCTTTCACGTATAATATTTGTCTCTAAGATTAACAAGCTGCAATACAAGCTAAGCTTTCATGCATAGTGTTGATCTTTTTTTGCGCATGTTACACTTCAAGATACACCACATAAATGTGTCAGTAAAATTTTTAACAACGACATAAATGTCTGATCTTCTGGGCTCGAAAATATTCTAAATGGTCGTCCTCAAAGATATGATTTTTGAACGAGAGTCAAACGCCCTGTGATTTAAGAAATTCATCGGACAAACGCGCACAGAGTTCATTTTGCATAAAAGGAAATTTACTTTGAAAGTAACGCTTTTCCAACAACCATTCGGAATATTTTCCCGCGACCTCTTAGAAGAGATAGATTCGTTTCAGCAGTTGCCAGAGAGCCCCAGATAGGCGTCGCCGCGTTTGCGCAGCTACCATGACGAGGGAAGCCCGTTCCTTTCGAACAAGTAAAACATTAAAAGATCTTACATTACGTCATAAAAGAAACAAGATATTAGAGGATACTCTACGAGATTGGGAATTTTGTGAACTATATTAAAATGCACAATTCGGCTTAAAGTGCACATTCGTATGTCCAGATTCACATGTAAATTTTCTTGAAGTACCAGTACTGCATTATTTCATGTTTGGTTCTTTATTATGGCATAATACCATACGTGCTAGAACATGAAAACGTGAACGTGAAATACAGCGAACAGTTGAAGCTAGCCAATAGTGTGGAATTAAACACTTCGATTCAATTAAATTGACTGCCTCAGCAGAAAATATTAATAAAAGTAAAATTTTTTTAACAAACCGACAAAAATAAATACATGGTTCTGCAAGGGGTTTAAAGTTTGACTGTCAGAAAGGTGGAAACAAAATAAAATCTGAAACTAATAGCATATTTTAATTATGTGAATGTATTTTAATTTACTTTATAGCTTCCGGCCATGAGAAACCCGTTTTGTTTTGATTTGACATGAAAGCTATAAACGAAGAGGAAACGGCAAAATCACTTAAGGTAAACATGGGAGTGGAGACTACCACCTGCCCACTACAACTCAGGCTGCTCTGTGCATCAGGTCCAGATCTCCGATGTTTCCGAACCGGGGCAATATTAGATAGTGGCACTCCCCCTCCCTCGAGCGTTTGAGGTAGGACACCAAAAATTTAAAAAATCGTCTTTTCAAAAATATGTTCATTTTGTAGCGCACATTCTTTCTGAAGAGTCTGGTACATACAACATATATGTTAGAGGGAACGTAAGACATGTTATTTGATCTTATGTGTGCCAAAGTGCAGTGCCACACCTCTGCACACAGCATTCTTCCATCGCACGTCTCTGTATTTCGCTCTGTGGAATTCAAACGTCTAATATTTTGTAATGAGTGCCATCAAACTATATTCAGGCCAGTGGAAATTAAAATGTCCTGTGGTGCCTCTCCAGCTCCCAGGGATGGGATTATTTGTAACCGGCAGAACAAGAACTCTTCAGAAAATTTGCAGTCTTTACTGCTTATTAACTAATAACTTGCTGTTTTGTGTGACATAAAATTAAATATACGATACATAATACGAGTAAAGACAAGAGACAAGCAAGGTAGTACATGTTTCTTCAATCTTTAAGTCCTAGCTTTTTTTTCTCTCTATTCTTGCCACAGCTTTATATGGCGTACTTTCCTTTCTGGGAAAGAATCTATTACCTCATCAAAGTTTGTCACCGTTTTGCTACATGAAAAAAACGAAATGTCGTCGTCTAATACTAGAAACGCTGTTAATACAAATAGTACTTAAGACTGGTGTGGTTTCTCGATGTGATTACACGTATTTTGTCACTGTCTGATAGATAAAACAAAATGGGCCTGCCTAATATTGCTGCAATTGTTACACACACCTGTTTTGGCACAAATGGTCATTTTTATTACACGACGAAATATAGTTCACAAAGTACCAATATCAAATGCCTATTAGGCCTACTACAAGCAAAAAGTTTTGTGTGACTCCCTGTTTCTTCTCCTTCCTCGTTCTAAGAAACAATATTGTCATCACTAATTCTGTAACTATTCCTGCCAGTGTCAAAACTTTTTCTCTGATTAACTTCACTAACCCTGCCACAATCGCCGATTTAGTTATCCCGCATTTATTCTCCGGTTAACGCGTTATTATGTGTTTGTACAACGCGTTTTTCGCGCTACTCCCAGAATGGAACTTTAGTGGCTGCTTGCTGGGGACTGTATAACTAGCCCTTACTAGGGAACCTCCCCATCGCACCCCCCTCAGATTTAGTTGTAAGTTGGCACAGTGGATAGGCCTTGAAAAACTGAACACAGATCAATCGAGAAAACAGGAAGAAGCTGTGCAGAACTATGAAAAAAATAAGCAAAATATACAAACTGAGTAGTCCATGTACAAGATAGGCAACATCAAGGATAGTGTAAGCTGAGGAGCGCCGTGGTCCCGTGGTTAGCGTGAGCAGCTGCGAAACAAGAGGTCCTGGGTTCTAGTCTTCCCTCGAGTAAAAAGTTTGCTTTCTTTATTTTCGCAAAGTTATGATCTCTCCGTTCGTTCATTGGGGTCTCTGTTCACTGTAATAAGTTTAGTGTCTGTGTTTTGCGACCGCACCGCAATACCGTGCGATTAGTTGACGAAAGGACGTGCCTCTCCAATGGGAACCGAAAACATTTGATAGAAAGTTCATAGGTCAACCGATTCCTCCACAGGAAAAAACGTCTGATATATTCTATGCGAGACTGCTGACGGCATGTGCGTCACATGACAGGAATATGTTGTTGACCCACCTAACTTGTACACTTGGCGAATGTGTAAAAAGATTCTTCTACCTTGGCCGATTTAGGTTTTCTTGTGGATGTGATAATCACTCCCAAAAAAGTGATGAAAACATAAGAGTTTGTCACATAAACTGAAAATAAAAAATTAAACTTTTCACTCGAGGGAAGACTTGAACCCATGACCTCTCGTTCCACAGCTGCTCACGCTAACCACTTTTTTTTATTCACCAAAAACAGTAACAAAAATGGCTACAATGAAATGACATAAATAAGGTGACAGATAATTGCAATCATAAATTACCACTGGACCACGGCGCTCCTGAGCTCACATACCCCTAGATGTTACATATCTTGCTCATGGACTACTCAGTTTGTATATTTTGCTTATTTTTTTCATAGTTCCACACAATTTCTTCCTCTTTTCTCGATTGGTCTGTGTTCAGGTTTTCTAGGCCTATCCACTGTGCCAACATATAACTAAATCTGAGGGGGGGGGGTGCGATGGGGAGGTTGCCTTGTTAGTAGTGTAGCGGTCTAGGCAAAACTTTTCTGTTAAAATTTCAGTTTCTTGGATACACGGAGAAGATAATACGTAATCTTTGTTGTTTGTTATTCCTGTTAGTCGTTTATTTCCACTCTGGTAGTCTAGATGTATGGAATTCGCTAGTAATTATAACAACGCTGGTGATTTGTAAACCCAGTCAACCACATAAACAGCGATTGGCATTCACCCTTCCGGTATTCCGCTCAGCTTGTATAAACCTGTCCCCTTTTGTGCAGGAAAGTTCATTTATAGATGCGACTGGGATTCCCCTGGCAAAGACATTTCATACACTATGCACGCATTCAAAAATCAACTTATGATTCATTCAAAAATCAAATCAGAATTTGTTCAAAAATGTTAAAAAACCAACAGTGATGCGTTAAAAATCATAGGAGTAATTGATATATCAATGTGCGCTCAATGCTAGGCCTTTTATGAAACAAGTCCCTGCTGATGATGATGAAGACTGTTATGAAAATCTAACATGGCAAATTAAGAGAACTTTTTATCCATGTGAGTAAAATTATTGCATAAAACTGATAACTGAGCATCTTAGAGAGATCTCTTCAGGGTCCTTGGGAGTCTTACACTTGCATGTCAATATATTTACTCCCTAATAGTATTTATTGTTAATAATAGGTGTAATTTTACTATGTTCAGTGAAATGAACTTGCAAAATACAGGAAGTGAAAATAATGTCCATATACACTATGCATCCCTGCTTGCGATTCAGAATGGACTTCTATAATTAATTATAATTAAGCATAATGTTTAGACTGGAGAATGAATGTGTTGGTTAATATTAAAGTTTGTATTAAACACAATGACGTTACTGTAATATGTAGCTTTGTATGAAGTATGAGAGAAAACAGCACTTGAATAAAAAAATCTGTTTCTAGCTTTCAGGATTATTAGTTCCTTCCTCTGGGAAGATGCATGTATTTCGAAAGATTGGGAAAGAGGGGAAGATAACTTAGACCACCTGTGCAGAACACTAGCTTGACCTATTCATGAGTATTGCTCAAACGTTTAACAGAACACATTGAAGCAACTCAAAGGTGGGCTGCTAGATAAGTTACCAGTGGGTTCAAACAACATGCAAGTATTATGAAGATGCTTGGCGGACCCATTAGAGGATCCCTGGAGGGAAAACAATGTTCTTTGTGGAAAACTATTGAGAAAATTTACAGAACCAGCATTTAGAGCTGATTGCAGAACCATTCTACCACCACCGATGTATATTTGGCATAAGGACGATGAAGATTGGAGAAATTAGGTTTAATATGGAGGCATATAGATAGCCTTTCTTCCCTCACTCTATTTGCTAGTGGAAATGAAAAGGAAATGATTTGTAGTGGTACAAGGTACCCTCCACTATGCATCATTTGGTTGCTTGCATAGTATCTATATACATATTAAAATAAGGAAGAAAATCGTTTACAACATTAAAATATATTAGTCAAAACTAACCCAAAACTTCACGATTTATTATCAAATGTTTGTTCCCTATTTAACTGTATGTTATACAGTATGATAATCAGTGGCTTGCATCTGTAAGAGTCTTACAATTTTGGAGATCTGAGTGTTGCTTAGATCTATTAATAATTCCTCATTCAGCTCTGTTTATCAAAACGCCACATGACAATGAACTGGGTTTTGAAAAACCACATATAGGAAGATGTGATTGACATACAGCTATTTGCTTACAGAACTATGACGATGAAAATTTAAGCATATCAGTCACACAGATTGGGCAAGAGCACATACCCAAGCTAGAGCACTATATTGGATTACCCCTCCTCCCTCCTTCCCTAGAAAGCTTGGCTGGAGTAACAAGCTTATCTGTAGCGTAAGTCTGATGTCTACATTAAGTTGAAAGGTAATAATTTCGTTGACATCTGTGGAACTCAGCGAATGTGGTAACATACAGATGTGGGGCTTTCCCTGATATTGTGTTTGCGCCATATTTAAATGCACTTTTCGAAATTTAATGCATTTTTCATAATAGAAACTAAAACTACTGGATCATGCCTGATAACATACGTTACACAATGAACAAGCATGCGACGTGTGTTTCGATGCATATTATGTACATATTGTGTACACAAACTGCAAGGGGCGTTCCACTACACAACTTTGATCCATTTTTGCTCATTTGATACTGCTGGTATAGATGTAAAGGCAAATTCGTAGTTAAGTATTGCAAACGTCTGTGTAGTAGTTACATTAGAAAGCTGCACTTAATATGTTAAAAAAACATTTGGAGACTTATGACAAAGGCGCAATATTATGTGTCATGCTGTAAATCACTCTGCCATTCAACTAATAATTCGTAATCAATTGGCTTCAATCAATCACATGCACTTACATGTAATACTAGCTACGCTATGGATTAATATGTCACCATAATCTGGATTATTCGAATTAGAACCTTGTTTCTACATTTAATTCTCTCTCTACCATTCCACTCCCGAACAGCGCGTGGGAAAAACGAACACCTAAACCTTTCTGTTCGAGCTCTGATTTCTCTTATTTTTTTTTGATGATCATTCCTACCTATGTAGGTTGGGCTCAACAAAATATTTTCGCATTCGGAAGAGAAAGTTGGTGACTGAGATTTCGTAAATAGATCTCGCCGCGACGAAAAACGTCTTTGCTTTAATGACTTCCATCCCAACTCGCATATCATATCTGCCACACTCTCTCCCCTATTACGTGATAATACAAAACGAGCTGCCCTTTTTTGCACCCTTTCGATATCCTCCGTCAATCCCACCTGGTAAGGATCCCACACCATGCAGCAATTATTCTAACAGAGGACGAACGAGTTTAGTGTAAGCTGTCTCTTTAGAGGACTTGTTGCATCTTCTAAGTGTCCTGCCAATGAAACGCAACCTTTGGCTCGCCTTCCCCACAATATTATCTATGTGGTCTTTCCAACTGAAGTTGTTCGTAATTTTAACACCCAGGTACTTAGTTGAATTGACAGCCTTGAGAATTGTACTATATATCGAGTAATCAAATTTCAACGGATTTCTTTTAGAACTCATGTGGATCACCTCTCACTTTTCGTTATTTAGCGACAACTGCCACCTGCCACACCATACAGCAATCTTTCCTAAATCACTTTGCAACTGATACTGGTCTTCAGATGACCTTACTAGACGGTAAATTACAGTATCATCTGCGAACAACCTAAGAGAACTGCTCAGATTGTCACCCAGGTCATTTATATAGATCAGGAACAGCAGAGGTCCCAGGACGCTTCCCTGGGGAACACCTGATATCACTTCAGTTTTACTCGATGATTTGCCGTCTATTGCTACGAACTGTGACCTTCCTGACAGGAAATCACCACTCCAGTCGCAAAACTGAGACGATACCCCATAGGCCTGCAGTTTGATTAGAAGTCTCTTGTGAGGAACGGTGTCAAAAGCTTTCCGGAAATCCAGAAATACGGAATAAACCTGAGATCCCCTGTCGATAGCGGCCATTACTTCGCGCGAATAAAGAACTAGCTGCGTTGCACAAGAACGATGTTTTCTGAATCCATGCTGATTACGTGTCAATAGATCGTTGCCTTCGAGGTGATTCATAACGTTTGAATACTGTATATGCTCCAAAACCCTACTGCAAAACGACGTCAATGATATAGGTCTGTAGTTTGATGGATTACTCCTACTACCCTTCTTAAACACTGGTGCAACCTGCACAATTTTCCAATCTGCAGGTACAGATCTATCGGTGAGCGAGCGGTTGTATATGATTGCTAAGTAGGGAGCTATTGTATCAGCGTAATCTGAAAGGAACTTGATCGGTAAACAATCTGGACCTGAAGACTTGCCCGTATCAAGCGATTTGAGTTGCTTCGCAACCCCTGGGGTTTCCAGAATGAGATTTTCGCTCTGCAGCGGAGTGTGCGCTGATATGAAACTTCCTGGCAGATTAAAACTGTGTGCCTGACCGAGACTCGAACTCGGGACCTTTGCCTTTCGCGGGCAAGTGGTCTACCATCTGAGCTACCGAAGCACGACTCACGCCCGGTACTCACAGCTTTACTTCTGCCAGTATCTCATCTCCTACGTTCCAAACTTTACAGAAGCTCTCCTGCGAACCTTGCAGAAATAGCACTCCTGAAAGTAGGGATACTGTGGAGACATGGCTTAGTCACAGCCTGGGGGATGTTTCTGAAGAGTCTGGTACATACAACATATATGTTAGAGGGAACGTAAGACATGTTATTTGATCTTATGTGTGCCAAAGTGCAGTGCCACACCTCTGCACACAGCATTCTTCCATCGCATGTCTCTGTATTTCGCTCTGTGGAATTCAAACGTCTAATATTTTGTAATGAGTGCCATCAAACTATATTCAGGCCAGTGGAAATTAAAATGTCCTGTGGTGCCTCTCCAGCTCCCAGGACTGGGATTATTTGTAACCGGCAGAACAAGAACTCTTCAGAAAATTTGCAGTCTTTACTGCTTATTAACTAATAACTTGCTGTTTTGTGTGACATAAAATTAAATATACGATACATAATACGAGTAAAGACAAGAGACAAGCAAGGTAGTACATGTTTCTTCAATCTTTAAGTCCTAGCTTTTTTTTCTCTCTATTCTTGCCACAGCTTTATATGGCGTACTTTCCTTTCTGGGAAAGAATCTATTACCTCATCAAAGTTTGTCACCGTTTTGCTACATGAAAAAAACGAAATGTCGTCGTCTAATACTAGAAACGCTGTTAATACAAATAGTACTTAAGACTGGTGTGGTTTCTCGATGTGATTACACGTATTTTGTCACTGTCTGATAGATAAAACAAAATGGGCCTGCCTAATATTGCTGCAATTGTTACACACACCTGTTTTGGCACAAATGGTCATTTTTATTACACGACGAAATATAGTTCACAAAGTACCAATATCAAATGCCTATTAGGCCTACTACAAGCAAAAAGTTTTGTGTGACTCCCTGTTTCTTCTCCTTCCTCGTTCTAAGAAACAATATTGTCATCACTAATTCTGTAACTATTCCTGCCAGTGTCAAAACTTTTTCTCTGATTAACTTCACTAACCCTGCCACAATCGCCGATTTAGTTATCCCGCATTTATTCTCCGGTTAACGCGTTATTATGTGTTTGTACAACGCGTTTTTCGCGCTACTCCCAGAATGGAACTTTAGTGGCTGCTTGCTGGGGACTGTATAACTAGCCCTTACTAGGGAACCTCCCCATCGCACCCCCCTCAGATTTAGTTGTAAGTTGGCACAGTGGATAGGCCTTGAAAAACTGAACACAGATCAATCGAGGAAACAGGAAGAAGCTGTGCAGAACTATGAAAAAAATAAGCAAAATATACAAACTGAGTAGTCCATGTACAAGATAGGCAACATCAAGGATAGTGTAAGCTGAGGAGCGCCGTGGTCCCGTGGTTAGCGTGAGCAGCTGCGAAACAAGAGGTCCTGGGTTCTAGTCTTCCCTCGAGTAAAAAGTTTGCTTTCTTTATTTTCGCAAAGTTATGATCTCTCCGTTCGTTCATTGGGGTCTCTGTTCACTGTAATAAGTTTAGTGTCTGTGTTTTGCGACCGCACCGCAATACCGTGCGATTAGTTGACGAAAGGACGTGCCTCTCCAATGGGAACCGAAAACATTTGATAGAAAGTTCATAGG
Organism: Schistocerca piceifrons; assembly: GCF_021461385.2. Classification (NCBI taxonomy): domain Eukaryota; kingdom Metazoa; phylum Arthropoda; class Insecta; order Orthoptera; family Acrididae; genus Schistocerca; species Schistocerca piceifrons. Next base: position 306,521,748 of record NC_060139.1, on the reverse strand, counting down.
TCAACCGATTCCTCCACAGGAAAAAACGTCTGATATATTCTATGCGAGACTGCTGACGGCATGTGCGTCACATGACAGGAATATGTTGTTGACCCACCTAACTTGTACACTTGGCGAATGTGTAAAAAGATTCTTCTACCTTGGCCGATTTAGGTTTTCTTGTGGATGTGATAATCACTCCCAAAAAAGTGATGAAAACATAAGAGTTTGTCACATAAACTGAAAATAAAAAATTAAACTTTTCACTCGAGGGAAGACTTGAACCCATGACCTCTCGTTCCACAGCTGCTCACGCTAACCACTTTTTTTTTATTCACCAAAAACAGTAACAAAAATGGCTACAATGAAATGACATAAATAAGGTGACAGATAATTGCAATCATAAATTACCACTGGACCACGGCGCTCCTGAGCTCACATACCCCTAGATGTTACATATCTTGCTCATGGACTACTCAGTTTGTATATTTTGCTTATTTTTTTCATAGTTCCACACAATTTCTTCCTCTTTTCTCGATTGATCTGTGTTCAGGTTTTCTAGGCCTATCCACTGTGCCAACATATAACTAAATCTGAGGGGGGGGGGGGGTGCGATGGGGAGGTTGCCTTGTTAGTAGTGTAGCGGTCTAGGCAAAACTTTTCTGTCAAAATTTCAGTTTCTTGGATACACGGAGAAGACAATACGTAATCTTTGTTGTTTGTTATTCCTGTTAGTCGTTTATTTCCACTCTGGTAGTCTAGATGTATGGAATTCGCTAGTAATTATAACAACGCTGGTGATTTGTAAACCCAGTCAACCACATAAACAGCGATTGGCATTCACCCTTCCGGTATTCCGCTCAGCTTGTATAAACCTGTCCCCTTTTGTGCAGGAAAGTTCATTTATAGATGCGACTGGGATTCCCCTGGCAAAGACATTTCATACACTATGCACGCATTCAAAAATCAACTTATGATTCATTCAAAAATCAAATCAGAATTTGTTCAAAAATGTTAAAAAACCAACAGTGATGCGTTAAAAATCATAGGAGTAATTGATATATCAATGTGCGCTCGATGCTAGGCCTTTTATGAAACAAGTCCCTGCTGATGATGATGAAGACTGTTATGAAAATCTAACATGGCAAATTAAGAGAACTTTTTATCCATGTGAGTAAAATTATTGCATAAAACTGATAACTGAGCATCTTAGAGAGATCTCTTCAGGGTCCTTGGGAGTCTTACACTTGCATGTCAATATATTTACTCCCTAATAGTATTTATTGTTAATAATAGGTGTAATTTTACTATGTTCAGTGAAATGAACTTGCAAAATACAGGAAGTGAAAATAATGTCCATATACACTATGCATCCCTGCTTGCGATTCAGAATGGACTTCTATAATTAATTATAATTAAGCATAATGTTTAGACTGGAGAATGAATGTGTTGGTTAATATTAAAGTTTGTATTAAACACAATGACGTTACTGTAATATGTAGCTTTGTATGAAGTATGAGAGAAAACAGCACTTGAATAAAAAAATCTGTTTCTAGCTTTCAGGATTATTAGTTCCTTCCTCTGGGAAGATGCATGTATTTCGAAAGATTGGGAAAGAGGGGAAGATAACTTAGACCACCTGTGCAGAACACTAGCTTGACCTATTCATGAGTATTGCTCAAACGTTTAACAGAACACATTGAAGCAACTCAAAGGTGGGCTGCTAGATAAGTTACCAGTGGGTTCAAACAACATGCAAGTATTATGAAGATGCTTGGCGGACCCATTAGAGGATCCCTGGAGGGAAAACAATGTTCTTTGTGGAAAACTATTGAGAAAATTTACAGAACCAGCATTTAGAGCTGATTGCAGAACCATTCTACCACCACCGATGTATATTTGGCATAAGGACGATGAAGATTGGAGAAATTAGGTTTAATATGGAGGCATATAGATAGCCTTTCTTCCCTCACTCTATTTGCTAGTGGAAATGAAAAGGAAATGATTTGTAGTGGTACAAGGTACCCTCCACTATGCATCATTTGGTTGCTTGCATAGTATCTATATACATATTAAAATAAGGAAGAAAATCGTTTACAACATTAAAATATATTAGTCAAAACTAACCCAAAACTTCACGATTTATTATCAAATGTTTGTTCCCTATTTAACTGTATGTTATACAGTATGATAATCAGTGGCTTGCATCTGTAAGAGTCTTACAATTTTGGAGATCTGAGTGTTGCTTAGATCTATTAATAATTCCTCATTCAGCTCTGTTTATCAAAACGCCACATGACAATGAACTGGGTTTTGAAAAACCACATATAGGAAGATGTGATTGACATACAGCTATTTGCTTACAGAACTATGACGATGAAAATTTAAGCATATCAGTCACACAGATTGGGCAAGAGCACATACCCAAGCTAGAGCACTATATTGGATTACCCCTCCTCCCTCCTTCCCTAGAAAGCTTGGCTGGAGTAACAAGCTTATCTGTAGCGTAAGTCTGATGTCTACATTAAGTTGAAAGGTAATAATTTCGTTGACATCTGTGGAACTCAGCGAATGTGGTAACATACAGATGTGGGGCTTTCCCTGATATTGTGTTTGCGCCATATTTAAATGCACTTTTCGAAATTTAATGCATTTTTCATAATAGAAACTAAAACTACTGGATCATGCCTGATAACATACGTTACACAATGAACAAGCATGCGACGTGTGTTTCGATGCATATTATGTACATATTGTGTACACAAACTGCAAGGGGCGTTCCACTACACAACTTTGATCCATTTTTGCTCATTTGATACTGCTGGTATAGATGTAAAGGCAAATTCGTAGTTAAGTATTGCAAACGTCTGTGTAGTAGTTACATTAGAAAGCTGCACTTAATATGTTAAAAAAACATTTGGAGACTTATGACAAAGGCGCAATATTATGTGTCATGCTGTAAATCACTCTGCCATTCAACTAATAATTCGTAATCAATTGGCTTCAATCAATCACATGCACTTACATGTAATACTAGCTACACTATGGATTAATATGTCACCATAATCTGGATTATTCGAATTAGAACCTTGTTTCTACATTTAATTCTCTCTCTACCATTCCACTCCCGAACAGCGCGTGGGAAAAACGAACACCTAAACCTTTCTGTTCGAGCTCTGATTTCTCTTATTTTCTTTTGATGATCATTCCTACCTATGTAGGTTGGGCTCAACAAAATATTTTCGCATTCGGAAGAGAAAGTTGGTGACTGAGATTTCGTAAATAGATCTCGCCGCGACGAAAAACGTCTTTGCTTTAATGACTTCCATCCCAACTCGCATATCATATCTGCCACACTCTCTCCCCTATTACGTGATAATACAAAACGAGCTGCCCTTTTTTGCACCCTTTCGATATCCTCCGTCAATCCCACCTGGTAAGGATCCCACACCATGCAGCAATTATTCTAACAGAGGACGAACGAGTTTAGTGTAAGCTGTCTCTTTAGTGGACTTGTTGCATCTTCTAAGTGTCCTGCCAATGAAACGCAACCTTTGGCTCGCCTTCCCCACAATATTATCTATGTGGTCTTTCCAACTGAAGTTGTTCGTAATTTTAACACCCAGGTACTTAGTTGAATTGACAGCCTTGAGAATTGTACTATATATCGAGTAATCAAATTTCAACGGATTTCTTTTAGAACTCATGTGGATCACCTCTCACTTTTCGTTATTTAGCGACAACTGCCACCTGCCACACCATACAGCAATCTTTTCTAAATCGCTTTGCAACTGATACTGGTCTTCAGATGACCTTACTAGACGGTAAATTACAGTATCATCTGCGAACAACCTAAGAGAACTGCTCAGATTGTCACCCAGGTCATTTATATAGATCAGGAACAGCAGAGGTCCCAGGACGCTTCCCTGGGGAACACCTGATATCACTTCAGTTTTACTCGATGATTTGCCATCTATTGCTACGAACTGTGACCTTCCTGACAGGAAATCACCACTCCAGTCGCAAAACTGAGACGATACCCCATAGGCCTGCAGCTTGATTAGAAGTCTCTTGTGAGGAACGGTGTCAAAAGCTTTCCGGAAATCCAGAAATACGGAATCAACCTGAGATCCCCTGTCGATAGCGGCCATTACTTCGCGCGAATAAAGAACTAGCTGCGTTGCACAAGAACGATGTTTTCTGAATCCATGCTGATTACGTGTCAATAGATCGTTGCCTTCGAGGTGATTCATAACGTTTGAATACTGTATATGCTCCAAAACCCTACTGCAAAACGACGTCAATGATATAGGTCTGTAGTTTGATGGATTACTCCTACTACCCTTCTTAAACACTGGTGCAACCTGCACAATTTTCCAATCTGCAGGTACAGATCTATCGGTGAGCGAGCGGTTGTATATGATTGCCAAGTAGGGAGCTATTGTATCAGCGTAATCTGAAAGGAACTTAATCGGTAAACAATCTGGACCTGAAAACTTGCCCGTATCAAGCGATTTGAGTTGCTTCGCAACCCCTAGGGTTTCCAGAATGAGATTTTCGCTCTGCAGCGGAGTGTGCGCTGATATGAAACTTCCTGGCAGATTAAAACTGTGTGCCTGACCGAGACTCGAACTCGGGACCTTTGCCTTTCGCGGGCAAGTGGTCTACCATCTGAGCTACCGAAGCACGACTCACGCCCGGTACTCACAGCTTTACTTCTGCCAGTATCTCATCTCCTACGTTCCAAACTTTACAGAAGCTCTCCTGCGAACCTTGCAGAAATAGCACTCCTGAAAGTAGGGATACTGTGGAGACATGGCTTAGTCACAGCCTGGGGGATGTTTCTGAAGAGTCTGGTACATACAACATATATGTTAGAGGGAACGTAAGACATGTTATTTGATCTTATGTGTGCCAAAGTGCAGTGCCACACCTCTGCACACAGCATTCTTCCATCGCACGTCTCTGTATTTCGCTCTGTGGAATTCAAACGTCTAATATTTTGTAATGAGTGCCATCAAACTATATTCAGGCCAGTGGAAATTAAAATATCCTGTGGTGCCTCTCCAGCTCCCAGGGATGGGATTATTTGTAACCGGCAGAACAAGAACTCTTCAGAAAATTTGCAGTCTTTACTGCTTATTAACTAATAACTTGCTGTTTTGTGTGACATAAAATTAAATATACGATACATAATACGAGTAAAGACAAGAGACAAGCAAGGTAGTACATGTTTCTTCAATCTTTAAGTCCTAGCTTTTTTTTCTCTCTATTCTTGCCACAGCTTTATATGGCGTACTTTCCTTTCTGGGAAAGAATCTATTACCTCATCAAAGTTTGTCACCGTTTTGCTACATGAAAAAAACGAAATGTCGTCGTCTAATACTAGAAACGCTGTTAATACAAATAGTACTTAAGACTGGTGTGGTTTCTCGATGTGATTACACGTATTTTGTCACTGTCTGATAGATAAAACAAAATGGGCCTGCCTAATATTGCTGCAATTGTTACACACACCTGTTTTGGCACAAATGGTCATTTTTATTACACGACGAAATATAGTTCACAAAGTACCAATATCAAATGCCTATTAGGCCTACTACAAGCAAAAAGTTTTGTGTGACTCCCTGTTTCTTCTCCTTCCTCGTTCTAAGAAACAATATTGTCATCACTAATTCTGTAACTATTCCTGCCAGTGTCAAAACTTTTTCTCTGATTAACTTCACTAACCCTGCCACAATCGCCGATTTAGTTATCCCGCATTTATTCTCCGGTTAACGCGTTATTATGTGTTTGTACAACGCGTTTTTCGCGCTACTCCCAGAATGGAACTTTAGTGGCTGCTTGCTGGGGACTGTATAACTAGCCCTTACTAGGGAACCTCCCCATCGCACCCCCCTCAGATTTAGTTGTAAGTTGGCACAGTGGATAGGCCTTGAAAAACTGAACACAGATCAATCGAGGAAACAGGAAGAAGCTGTGCAGAACTATGAAAAAAATAAGCAAAATATACAAACTGAGTAGTCCATGTACAAGATAGGCAACATCAAGGATAGTGTAAGCTGAGGAGCGCCGTGGTCCCGTGGTTAGCGTGAGCAGCTGCGAAACAAGAGGTCCTGGGTTCTAGTCTTCCCTCGAGTAAAAAGTTTGCTTTCTTTATTTTCGCAAAGTTATGATCTCTCCGTTCGTTCATTGGGGTCTCTGTTCACTGTAATAAGTTTAGTGTCTGTGTTTTGCGACCGCACCGCAATACCGTGCGATTAGTTGACGAAAGGACGTGCCTCTCCAATGGGAACCGAAAACATTTGATAGAAAGTTCATAGGTCAACCGATTCCTCCGCAGGAAAAAACGTCTGATATATTCTATGCGAGACTGCTGACGGCATGTGCGTCACATGACAGGAATATGTTGTTGACCCACCTAACTTGTACACTTGGCGAATGTGTAAAAAGATTCTTCTACCTTGGCCGATTTAGGTTTTCTTGTGGATGTGATAATCACTCCCAAAAAAGTGATGAAAACATAAGAGTTTGTCACATAAACTGAAAATAAAAAATTAAACTTTTCACTCGAGGGAAGACTTGAACCCATGACCTCTCGTTCCACAGCTGCTCACGCTAACCACTTTTTTTTTATTCACCAAAAACAGTAACAAAAATGGCTACAATGAAATGACATAAATAAGGTGACAGATAATTGCAATCATAAATTACCACTGGACCACGGCGCTCCTGAGCTCACATACCCCTAGATGTTACATATCTTGCTCATGGACTACTCAGTTTGTATATTTTGCTTATTTTTTTCATAGTTCCACACAATTTCTTCCTCTTTTCTCGATTGATCTGTGTTCAGGTTTTCTAGACCTATCCACTGTGCCAACATATAACTAAATCTGAGGGGGGGGGGGGGGGGTGCGATGGGGAGGTTGCCTTGTTAGTAGTGTAGCGGTCTAGGCAAAACTTTTCTGTCAAAATTTCAGTTTCTTGGATACACGGAGAAGACAATACGTAATCTTTGTTGTTTGTTATTCCTGTTAGTCGTAATTTCCACTCTGGTAGTCTAGATCTATGGAATTCGCTAGTAATTATAACAACGCTGGTGATTTGTAAACCCAGTCAACCACATAAACAGCGATTGGCATTCACCCTTCCGGTATTCCGCTCAGCTTGTATAAACCTGTCCCCTTTTGTGCAGGAAAGTTCATTTATAGATGCGACTGGGATTCCCCTGGCAAAGACATTTCATACACTATGCACGCATTCAAAAATCAACTTATGATTCATTCAAAAATCAAATCAGAATTTGTTCAAAAATGTTAAAAAACCAACAGTGATGCGTTAAAAATCATAGGAGTAATTGATATATCAATGTGCGCTCGATGCTAGGCCTTTTATGAAACAAGTCCCTGCTGATGATGATGAAGACTGTTATGGAAATGTAACATGGCAAATTAAGAGAACTTTTTATCCATGTGAGTAAAATTATTGCATAAAACTGATAACTGAGCATCTTAGAGAGATCTCTTCAGGGTCCTTGGGAGTCTTACACTTGCATGTCAATATATTTACTCCCTAATAGTATTTATTGTTAATAATAGGTGTAATTTTACTATGTTCAGTGAAATGAACTTGCAAAATACAGGAAGTGAAAATAATGTCCATATACACTATGCATCCCTGCTTGCGATTCAGAATGGACTTCTATAATTAATTATAACTAAGCATAATGTTTAGACTGGAGAATGCATGTGTTGGTTAATATTAAAGTTTGTATTAAACACAATGACGTTACTGTAATATGTAGCTTTGTATGAAGTATGAGAGAAAACAGCACTTGAATAAAAAAATCTGTTTCTAGCTTTCAGGATTGTTAGTTCCTTCCTCTGGGAAGATGCATGTATTTCGAAAGATTGGGAAAGAGGGGAAGATAACTTAGACCACCTGTGCAGAACACTAGCTTGACCTATTCATGAGTATTGCTCAAACGTTTAACAGAACACATTGAAGCAACTCAAAGGTGGGCTGCTAGATAAGTTACCAGTGGGTTCAAACAACATGCAAGTATTATGAAGATGCTTGGCGGACTCATTAGAGGATCCCTGGAGGGAAAACAATGTTCTTTGTGGAAAACTATTGAGAAAATTTACAGAACCAGCATTTAGAGCTGATTGCAGAACCATTCTACCACCACCGATGTATATTTGGCATAAGGACGATGAAGATTGGAGAAATTAGGTTTAATATGGAGGCATATAGATAGCCTTTCTTCCCTCACTCTATTTGCTAGTGGAAATGAAAAGGAAATGATTTGTAGTGGTACAAGGTACCCTCCAGTATGCATCATTTGGTTGCTTGCATAGTATCTATATACATATTAAAATAAGGAAGAAAATCGTTTACAACATTAAAATATATTAGTCAAAACTAACCCAAAACTTCACGATTTATTATCAAATGTTTGTTCCCTATTTAACTGTATGTTATACAGTATGATAATCAGTGACTTGCATCTGTAACGGTCTTACAATTTTGGAGATCTGAGTGTTGCTTAGATCTATTAATAATTCCTCATTCAGCTCTGTTTATCAACACGCCACATGACAATGAACTGGGTTTTGAAAAACCACATATAGGAAGATGTGATTGACATACAGCTATTTGCTTACAGAACTATGACGATGAAAATTTAAGCATATCAGTCACACAGATTGGGCAAGAGCACATACCCAAGCTAGAGCACTATATTGGATTACCCCTCCTCCCTCCTTCCCTAGAAAGCTTGGCTGGAGTAACAAGCTTATCTGTAGCGTAAGTCTGATGTCTACATTAAGTTGAAAGGTAATAATTTCGTTGACATCTGTGGAACTCAGCGAATGTGGTAACATACAGATGTGGGGCTTTCCCTGATATTGTGTTTGCGCCATATTTAAATGCACTTTTCGAAATTTAACGCATTTTTCATAATAGAAACTAAAACTACTGGATCATGCCTGATAACATATGTTACACAATGAACAAGCATGCGACGTGTGTTTCGATGCATATTATGTACATATTGTGTACACAAACTGCAAGGGGCGTTCCACTACACAACTTTGATCCATTTTTGCTCATTTGATACTGCTGGTATAGATGTAAAGGCAAATTCGTAGTTAAGTATTGCAAACGTCTGTGTAGTAGTTACAAGAAAGCTGCACTTAATATGTTAAAAAAACATTTGGAGACATTATGACAAAGGCGCAATATTATGTGTCATGCTGTAAATCACTCTGCCATTCAACTAATAATTCGTAATCAATTGGCTTCAATCAATCACATGCACTTACATGTAATACTAGCTACACTATGGATTAATATGTCACCATAATCTGGATTATTCGAATTAGAACCTTGTTTCTACATTTAATTCTCTCTCTACCATTCCACTCCCGAACAGCGCGTGGGAAAAACGAACACCTAAACCTTTCTGTTCGAGCTCTGATTTCTCTTATTTTCTTTTGATGATCATTCCTACCTATGTAGGTTGGGCTCAACAAAATATTTTCGCATTCGGAAGAGAAAGTTGGTGACTGAGATTTCGTAAATAGATCTCGCCGCGACGAAAAACGTCTTTGCTTTAATGACTTCCATCCCAACTCGCATATCATATCTGCCACACTCTCTCCCCTATTACGTGATAATACAAAACGAGCTGCCCTTTTTTGCACCCTTTCGATATCCTCCGTCAATCCCACCTGGTAAGGATCCCACACCATGCAGCAATTATTCTAACAGAGGACGAACGAGTTTAGTGTAAGCTGTCTCTTTAGTGGACTTGTTGCATCTTCTAAGTGTCCTGCCAATGAAACGCAACCTTTGGCTCGCCTTCCCCACAATATTATCTATGTGGTCTTTCCAACTGAAGTTGTTCGTAATTTTAACACCCAGGTACTTAGTTGAATTGACAGCCTTGAGAATTGTACTATATATCGAGTAATCAAATTTCAACGGATTTCTTTTAGAACTCATGTGGATCACCTCTCACTTTTCGTTATTTAGCGACAACTGCCACCTGCCACACCATACAGCAATCTTTTCTAAATCGCTTTGCAACTGATACTGGTCTTCAGATGACCTTACTAGACGGTAAATTACAGTATCATCTGCGAACAACCTAAGAGAACTGCTCAGATTGTCACCCAGGTCATTTATATAGATCAGGAACAGCAGAGGTCCCAGGACGCTTCCCTGGGGAACACCTGATATCACTTCAGTTTTACTCGATGATTTGCCATCTATTGCTACGAACTGTGACCTTCCTGACAGGAAATCACCACTCCAGTCGCAAAACTGAGACGATACCCCATAGGCCTGCAGCTTGATTAGAAGTCTCTTGTGAGGAACGGTGTCAAAAGCTTTCCGGAAATCCAGAAATACGGAATCAACCTGAGATCCCCTGTCGATAGCGGCCATTACTTCGCGCGAATAAAGAACTAGCTGCGTTGCACAAGAACGATGTTTTCTGAATCCATGCTGATTACGTGTCAATAGATCGTTGCCTTCGAGGTGATTCATAATGTTTGAATACTGTATATGCTCCAAAACCCTACTGCAAAACGACGTCAATGATATAGGTCTGTAGTTTGATGGATTACTCCTACTACCCTTCTTAAACACTGGTGCAACCTGCACAATTTTCCAATCTGCAGGTACAGATCTATCGGTGAGCGAGCGGTTGTATATGATTGCTAAGTAGGGAGCTATTGTATCAGCGTAATCTGAAAGGAACTTAATCGGTAAACAATCTGGACCTGAAGACTTGCCCATATCAAGCGATTTGAGTTGCTTCGCAACCCCTAGGGTTTCCAGAATGAGATTTTCGCTCTGCAGCGGAGTGTGCGCTGATATGAAACTTCCTGGCAGATTAAAACTGTGTGCCTGACCGAGACTCGACCTCGGGACCTTTGCCTTTCGCGGGCAAGTGGTCTACCATCTGAGCTACCGAAGCACGACTCACGCCCGGTACTCACAGCTTTACTTCTGCCAGTATCTCATCTCCTACGTTCCAAACTTTACAGAAGCTCTCCTGCTAACCTTGCAGAAATAGCACTCCTGAAAGTAGGGATACTGTGGAGACATGGCTTAGCCACAGCCTGGGGGATGTTTCCAGAAGTAAAGCTGTGAGTACCGGGCGTGAGTCGTGCTTCGGTAGCTCAGATGGTAGAGCTCTTGCATGCGAAAGGCAAAGGTCCCGAGTTCGAGTCTCGGTCGAGCACACAGTTTTAATCTGCCAGGAAGTTTCAACCCCTAGGGTATCTACTTCTAAGAAACTCATGCTAGCAGCTGTTCGTGTTTCAAATTCTGGAATATTCTATTCGTCTTCCCTGGTGAAGGAATTTCGGAAAACTCCGTTCAATAACTCCGCTTTAGCGGCACAGTCGTCGGTAACAGTACTATCGGCACTGCGCAGCGAGGGTATTGACTGCCTCTTGCCGCTTGTGTACTTTACATACGACCGGAATTTCTTCGGATTTTCTACCAAATTTCGAGACAATGTTTGGCTGTGGAACCTATTAAAGACATCTCGCACTATAGTCAGTGCCAAATTTCGCGCGTCTGTAAATTTTAACCAATCTCCGCGATTTCGCGTTTTCTGAACTTCGCATGCTTTTTCCGTTGCCTCTGCAACAGCGTTCGGACTGTTTTGTGTACCATGGGGGATCAGTTCCATCTCTTACCAATTTATGAGGTATGAATCTCTCAATTGCTGTTGCTACTATATCTTTTAATTTGAGCCACATCTCGTCTACATTTGCATAGTCAGTTCGGAAGGAATGGAGATTGTCTCTTGGGAAGGCTTCTAGTGACAACTTTATCCCCTTTTTTAAATAAAATTATTTTGCGTTTGTTTCTGATGGATTTGGAAGAAACGGTATTGAGCCTAGCTACAATGACCTTGTGATCAGTAATCCCTGTATCAGTCATGATGCTCTCTATTAGCTCTGGATTGTTTGTGGCTAAGAGGTCAAGTGTGTTTTCGCAACCATTTACAATTCGCGTGGGTTCGTGGACTAACTGCTCGAAATAATTTTCGGAGAAAGCATTTAGGACAATCTCGGAAGATGTTTTCTGCCTACCACCGGTTTTGAACAAGTATTTTTGCCAACATATCGAGGGAAGGTTGAAGTCCCACCAACTATAACCGTATGAGTGGGGTATTTATTTGTTACGAGACTTAAATTTTCTCTGAACTGTTCAGCAACTATATCATCAGAGTCTGGGGGTCGGTAGAAGGAGAAATTATTAACTTAGTTCGGCTGTTAAGTATAACCTCCACCCATACCAATTCGCACGGAGTATCTACTTCGATTTCACTACGAGATAAACCACCACTGACAGACACAAACACTCCACCACCAATTCTGCCTAATCTATCTTTCCTGAACACCGTCTGACACTTCGTAAATTTTCTGCAGAACTTTTTTCAGGCTTTAGCCAGCTTTCTGTACCTATAACGATTTCAGCTTCTGTGCTTTTTATTAGCACTTGTAGCTCACGGACTTTCCCAGCCCAACTACAACAGTTTACAACTACAATTCCGACTGTTCCTTGATCCAAGCACGTCCTGTATTTGCCATGCACCCTTTGAGATTGCAGCCCACCCCGTACTTTCCCGAGGCCTTCTAACCTAAAAAACCGCCCAGTCCACGCCACACAGCCTCCGCTACCCGTGTAGCCGCCAGCTGAGTGTAGTGAACTCTTGACCTATTCAGCGGAACCCGAAACCCCACCACCCTATGGCGCAAGTCAAGAAATCTGCAGCCAACACGGTCGCAAAACCGCCTGAGCCTCTGATTCAGACCCTCCATCCAGCTCTGCACCAAAGGTCCGCAGTCGGTTCTGTCAACGATGCTGCAGATGGTGAGCTCTGCCTTCATCTCGTAAGCAAGACCGGCAGCCTTCACCAAATCATATAGCCGCTGGAATCCAGAGAGAATTTCCTCAGATCCAAAGTGACATGAGCGACCACCTGCAGATGGGTGCACGCCGTACCCTTCATGGCATCCGGAAGGACCCTTTCCACATCTGGAATGGCTCCCCCCGGTATGCACACGGAGTGCACATTGGTTTTCTTCCCCTCTCTTGCTGCCATATTCCTAAGGGGCCCCATTACGCGCCTGACGTTGGAGCTCCCAACTACCAGTAAGCCCACCCTCTGCGACTGCCCGGATCTTGCAGACTAAGGGGCAACCTCTGCAACAGGACAAGCAGCCATGTCCGGCCGAAGATCAGTATCAGCCTGAGACAGAGCCTGAAACCGGTTCGTCAGACAAACTGGACAGGCCTTCCGTTCAGCCCTCCGGAATGTCTTTCGCCCCCTGCCATTTGGCTAGGTATTTTCCAAAGATCAGGAGTCAGCACTAGTGGAGTATTTTTGACTGCCAGTAGAATGCATTATGGGTTGACTCCAATTCAGGTGAGATTTCTTGGTTACCTGTATGGTTGTGTTTTACACTGCAAAATCCCTAAATCTTGCGAAGGAACAAAAATGGCGGGACATGATTGGTTCAAAGGCTTTATAGGATGACATAAGGCACTATCGTTGAGAACCCCAGAAGCACCAAGTTTATGGCTAGCAACCAGCTTCAACAAACCAAATGTTGATCTCTTTTTAAATAGTCACAAGTCTGTTTTTGAAAAATGTGAACTTACACCAGATCACATATTCAATTGCGATGAACCAGGAATATCTACAGTCAGTACACCACCTAATGTTGTTGCAAAATGTGATGAAAACCAAGTAGGTCAGACAACATCTGCAGAGGGAGGGGAGCAAATTATGGCATTATTCACTGTAAATGCCACTGGGAATGTTTTTGTCTCCAGTTTTTATTTTTCCAAGAATTAGGTATAAAGATTTCTTTTTAAAGGGAAATGGATTTATTTTTGTTAACCTTTCCACCACATTGTAGCCATTGACTCCAACCTCTTGACAAGTCAGTGTTGGCTCCGTTTAAAAGCCATTACAACTGAATTTGTAGTGACAGGTTACTAAATCACCCAGGAAAACTATTTCCATCTATTACATAGGTGAGCTGGTAGGACAAGCGTATCCACTGGCTGTCACACAGAATACTATTCTTTCTGGGTTTAGGAAATCTGGCATACATCTATATAACAGTGAGCCCTTCACAGAGGCACAAATTTTTATATATTCTGTAACTGATCGTCCTCTTCCATCTCCGCAAGTTTCCCTTGAATCAGATGGACAAGAACCTACTACATCTAAAGAATCGATTCAGTCAAGTGTTTCTTCACACGTTTCTTCCGTTTTAGTTGAAAAAGAATGTATAATTGGCAGTTCTTCAGTGATGCAAGCAATAAGTCCTGAATAGATTCGTCCTTTTCCGAAAGCAGAACCATGAAGAGAAGCTAAAAGAGGAAGGAGAAGGGATAAAAATTCGGATTTTAACTAGCACTGCAGAAGGCGCAGAGGCAGAAAGATTAGCATGTGAATGGAAAACAAAGCAATCAGAAAAATCAAGTAGACCCAGACCTAAAGTGGCTAAAATTTTTCAAAAAGAATACATTTGATGAAGATCCTGAATCACCAGCGGATGTCAAGTAAAAAGAATTTGATGATAACCTTGACATGTTCCTGAGCTCTGAGGAAGATGAAATGGAAGAAACAGACTGGGAAGGCAATCCAATGAAGAGTCAGGAAGAAGACTCTGTTCTTGTAAAGTTTTCTACAACAAAATCTGTCATTTATTACATTGGCAGAATAATTAATTGTTATCCAAAGGATGAAATCTAAATTACATTTATGAGGAAAAAAAGTGGAGTTTCTAAATTCTATTTCCCAGTTGAAAAAGATGTTAGTCTTGTGGAAACAGCAGATATTTTAATGTAGTTAGCAGCCCCCTTATGTTCTGGAAGCACTGAACATGTGTAATCTTTGTATACATTGTCTGTAAATCTTTCAATGTAGAATGTACAGTAGTGCTGTAGACCAATAAAAGTTATATGTTCAACAGAATCTTGACAAACTAGCGCCGTATGATGTTGTCCCACACCTCCCTAGTTCTGTCCCATTCCCCCTTCAGGTATGGGAGGTGTGGGATATTTGCGCCAACTTACAGTACACTTCATAAATCACTGTTGAGGTGAATTATGCTGTCCATTTTCCTGAATTTGTGTGCATCAAAGATGGATGTAATATTATCTGTCATTAACTACATTGTAGAGTCTATTGGAAATGAATGAGAATGAATAATTTAAATAATGTCACATTCCTCCCACTCTTACCCTACTCCTCAGAACTAGATGAGGAGTTTAGTCGTGTAAGACAAATGAATGAAACTATACTGGGGCCAGGTAGTGATGTAAATTTGTTTATTGAAAAATGTGAATTAATAGTTAAAAAGATATTGAAGAGTAAGACAAGAATTGCTATGTATGGTGATTTCAACATAGAAATAGCAGACACCCCGAGGCAAGTCACTAGGACATTCATCAATATGCTAAGATCATTAGACCTCTATTGTGCAAATAACCGTGCCACAAGTAAGAATGCCTGCACAGACAATATTGTTGTGAACTTCCAAAAGGAAGATTTTACAGTCGGACTTGTAGGGAGTGGACTTGCAGATCATGAGCCACTGCTTCTTACACTCTGTAAGAGGCAAGCAGTTAAAATTGAAGAACCCAAGATAGTAATGGTACGAGGGCAAAAGGAAGAGTACATGAGTATGGTTATTGATAGAGAAGGAAGTGCAGATTGGGGCTTTTAATACAACAGTCAAATGGGGAAAGGGAAACTGAAGTTACCTTTGATAACTTCTTTAAAAAGTACACAGATTTATGACATTCTTCGGCACCACTAAAAAATTAGATATCCGAGTGAAATGAAAAAGTAAAGACTGAACTGGTTTACAGAAGATCTAGCAGAAATCAGAGGAAACATGCATATGCTGTACCAGATGCATAAGCAAGCTTCTACCCAAGGGGCAGAACAGAGTGTGAACATACATAGGGGTTATCTGAAATGCAAAAAATTCTACAAGCTAAACTTCTTATGGCAAAAAGCAAGCAGTGGAAAACTACACTCCTGGAAATTGAAATAAGAACACCGTGAATTCATTGTCCCAGGAAGGGGAAACTTTATTGACACATTCCTGGGGTCAGATACACCACATGATCACACTGACAGAACCACAGGCACATAGACACAGGCAACAGAGCATGCACAATGTCGGCACTAGTACAGTGTATATCCACCTTTCGCAGCAATGCAGGCTGCTATGCTCCCATGGAGACGATCGTAGAGATGCTGGATGTAGTCCTGTGGAACGGCTTGCCATGCCATTTCCACCTGGCGCCTCAGTTGGACCAGCGTTCGTGCTGGACGTGCAGACCGCGTGAGACGACGCTTCATCCAGTCCCAAACATGCTCAATGGGGGACAGATCCGGAGATCTTGCTGGCCAGGGTAGTTGACTTACACCTTCTAGAGCACGTTGGGTGGCACGGGATACATGCGGACGTGCATTGTCCTGTTGGAACAGCAAGTTCCCTTGCCGGTCTAGGAATGGTAGAGCGATGGGTTCGATGACGGTTTGGATGTACCGTGCACTATTCAGTGTCCCCTCGACGATCACCAGTGGTGTACGGCCAGTGTAGGAGATCGCTCCCCACACCATGATGCCGGGTGTTGGCCCTGTGTGCCTCGGTCGTATGCAGTCCTGATTGTGGCGCTCACCTGCACGGCGCCAAACACGCATACGACCATCATTGGCACCAAGGCAGAAGCGACTCTCATCGCTGAAGACGACACGTCTCCATTCGTCCCTCCATTCACGCCTGTCGCGACACCACTGGAGGCGGGCTGCACGATGTTGGGGCGTGAGCGGAAGACGGCCTAACGGTGTGCGGGACCGTAGCCCAGCTTCATGGAGACGGTTGCGAATGGTCCTCGCCGATACCCCAGGAGCAACAGTGTCCCTAATTTGCTGGGAAGTGGCGGTGCGGTCCCCTACGGCTCTGCGTAGGATCCTACGGTCTTGGCGTGCATCCGTGCGTCGCTGCGGTCCGGTCCCAGGTCGACGGGCACGTGCACCTTCCGCCGACCACTGGCGACAACATCGATGTACTGTGGAGACCTCACGCCCCACGTGTTGAGCAATTCGGCGGTACGTCCACCCGGCCTCCCGCATGCCCACTATACGCCCTCGCTCAAAGTCCGTCAACTGCACATACGGTTCACGTCCACACTGTCGCGGCATGCTACCAGTGTTAAAGACTGCGATGGAGCTCCGTATGCCACGGCAAACTGGCTGACACTGACGGCGGCGGTGCACAAATGCTGCGCAGCTAGCGCCATTCGACGGCCAACACCGCGGTTCCTGGTGTGTCCGCTGTGCCGTGCGTGTGATCATTGCTTGTACAGCCCTCTCGCAGTGTCCGGAGCAAGTGTGGTGGGTCTGACACACCAGTGTCAATGTGTTCTTTTTTCCATTTCCAGGAGTGTATATAGAAAGGGCTCCCAATAAATGCAAGCCAGCATGGAAATAATAAAGCAAGGGAATACACCAAAATTCACAGAAGCAGCTCTGCTTGGACTTGAGGAATTAAATCAGTCTTTTAAAACTCAGTTAAAGAAATAAATAACAGTATTAAAGCAACAAATTCATCTGCAATCGACATGGTTGGTACACCACTGCCTGTTAACTTGGTATTGCAATGGAGAGCTGTTGCACCTGCTGATATTGTAAAAGCTGTATCCAAATTTGCAGGTTCTAAAAGTATTGACTGTTCTTGGGTATCGAATAATACCATTAAAAATACAATATACTCAGTCGCCAAACAATTAGCTTTTCATTTTAATAAATATGTGGAATTTAGAGTATTTCCAGATGCATTTAAGCTACCAAAAGTTGTCCCAGTGTTTAAAGAAAGGGACATACAGCTTTTCCGAAGCTACAGGCCAGTCCCTGTTGTTCCAATATTCTCAAAGATATTTGAAGCACTGATACACACACAAATAAGCAGCTTCTTTGAAAAACACAGTATCCTGTGTAACAATTAGTTTGGGTTTCGCAATGGCAGAAACACAACAGGGGACATCTTGGAAGTCATTGACCAAACCTTAACAGCTTTTGAAAACAATGACGTGGTATCACTGGTATTATGTGACCTAAGCAAAGCTTTCAATTGCATTCCTGTTGGTGTACTACTGAGAAAACTACAGTTTTATGGGGTGAGAGGGAGCGCTTTAGCTGTGATAGGATGTTATTTAAGTAATAGAAGACAATTTGTCTTAGTCAGAAATGTGAATTCTTCCGTAATGGAAATCAGCACAGGTGTACCACAAGAGTCTATCGTAGGACCCATCTTCTTCATTGTAACTATCAATGATTTACCTAATAACATATTCCAACCTGTTGTGTGTTATGCTGACAATACAACACTTCTTACTACACACCAAAACGTTTCAGATCTAAATAGTATAACAAAAGAAACACTTGAGAAGGCCCTCGACTGGTTTGCTGCCAATAAGTTCCTATGCAATCGTGATAAAGCACAACAGCTTTTAATGCGAATATCAAATGAAGTAGGCAATAAGTCAGTAAAATTCTTAGGTATTTACATCGAATCAAAACTCTTTTGGGAGGAACATGTCAATCACATATGTGAAAAAATATCCCAGGTGACATACCTTATCTTAAAACTAAGGGAGGTAGTGAGCTTGGAATACCTTATGGTGTTATTCATTAGGCTATTACAATCATATATTTCATATGGTCTGATTATATGGGGGCACTCCCCTCACATCAAAAACCATTTTGAAATTACGAAAAAAGGGATGCTTAAAATTTATACTATAATGTGTTGACATTATTTTATTATTATGTATGTACTACTACATCTTGTATGACAAAGCCAATATCATTATAAAAAATGGCCGCACAGGATTAGCCAAACGGTCCAGGGCGCTGCAGTCATGGACTGTGCAGCTGGTCCCAGCGGAGGTTCGAGTCCTCCCTCGGGCATGGGTGTGTGTGTTTGTCCTTAGGATAATTTAGGTTACACAGTGTGTAAGCTTAGGGACTGATGACCTTAGCAGTTAAGTCCCATAAGATTTCAGACACATTTGAACATCATAAAATGACCTACACTGTGTGATCAAAAGTATCCTGACACCTGGCTAAAAATGACTTACAAGTTCCTGGGGCCCTCCATCGGTAATGCTGGAATTCAGTATGGTGTTGGCCCATCCTTAGCCTTGATGGCAGCTTCCACTCTCGCAGGCATACGTTCAGTCAGGTGCTGGAAGTTTTCTTGGGAAATGGTAGGCCATTCTTCACGGAGCGCTGCACTGAGGAGAGGTATCGACGTCAGTCAGAGAGACCTGGCACGAAGTCGGCGTTCCAAAACATCCCAGAGGTGTTCTATAGGATTCAGGTCAGGCCTCTGTGCAGTCCAGTCCATTACAGGGATGTTACTGTCGTGTAACCACTCAGCCACAGGCTATGCATTATGAACAGTTGCTCGACCATGTTGAAAGATGCAATCGCCATCCCCAAATTGCTCTTCAACAGTGAGAACCAAAAAGGTGCTTAAAACATCAATGTAGGCCTGTGATGTGATAGTTCGACGTAAAACAAGGGATGCAAAACAACATGGGGTGCAAGGCCATTGAAAACACGACCACACCATAACACCACTGCCTCCGAATTTTACTGTTGGCACTACACACACTGGCACATTCACCGGCCATTTGCCATACCCACATCCTATCATCAGATCGCCACATTGTGTACCATGATTTGTCACTCCTCACAACGTTATTCCACTTTAACTGTCCAATGTTTACGCTCCTTAGAGCAAGCAAGGCGTCGTTTGGCATTTATCAGCGTGACGTGTGGCTTATGAGCAGCTGCTCGACCATGAATTCCAAGCTTCCTCGCCTCCTGCCTAACTGTCATAGTACTTGCAGTGGAGCCGGCCGGAGTGGTCGAGCGGTTCTAGGCGTACAGTCTGGAACCGCGCGACCGCTCCGGTCGCAGGTTTGAATCCTGCCTCGGGCATGGATGTGTATGTTGTCCTTAGGTTAGTTAGGTTTAAGTAGTTCTTAGTTCTAGAGGACTGATGACCTCAGAAGTTAAGTCCCATAGTGCTCAGAGCCATTTTGAACTTGCAGTGGATCCTGATGCAGTCTGGAATTCCTGTGCGATGGTATGGATAGATGTCTGCCTATGACACATTACGACGCTCTTCAACTTTCGGCGGTAGCTGTCAGTCAACAGATGAGGTTTGTCTGTACGCTTTTGCGCTGTATGTGTCCCTTCACGTTTCCACTTCACTATCACATCAGAAACTGTGGATCTAGGGATATTTAGGAGTGTGGAAATCCGTGAGTTCTGCGGAACACCCCTTTCTGCTCTCTCCTGATGTCTAATGACTACAGAGGTTTCTGATATGGTGTACCTGGCAGTAGGTGGCAGCGCAATGCACCTATTATGAAAAACGTTTGTTTTTGGTGGTGGCCAGATACTTTTGATCACATAGTGTATGGTGAATAAAATTCTTGATTTGCTAGCCCAATTGAATATGACGTCTGGAAAACAACTGATCCAGTTTCTGATTCAGTCAACACAATCGTTATTTCTCTTTATTTAAATATTACAGTTAGACAGTGTGACGTCGCGAGTTAATGTTCGATAAAAATTATTGCAGTAAGCTACATTGTAGTACAACTCACAGTATTGGAGTCGGAGGCTGTGAAGGAGACAGCAAGTTGTGTCCTAGCAATGAGTTATGTGCACCTGTTGCTACTGCAGCATGTGAACGCGTCAGAGTGTCACTTATCAGGAGCTTATATTCAAGCCTCTCTATGAATCTAAATAAACTATACTAAATAGAATTCAAAATTGTTCAAAATCGGTACGCTAGTTTTTGTTATTCAAGAGAAGATTGTATAAAAATATCAGACGTCTGTCTATTTGTCATAGTTTTGGAGATAGAGAAAATTACTTAAAAAGTCAAATACCGACACTTACGGAATTAAATTCAGTTAGGAACTATAACAGTTTATCTTTTGGTATCATTTGAAAACATAACCAGAATCTCAGTGCAGAATTATTTAATTAAGATTTAATTACAAAACTTTATTTATTTGTTATTTTCGTAAAATAAAATTCAGACAAAATTTTGTCTCTCATATTGTTGTGGGAATAAATGAGAGTGAGTGAGAGTGTGTATGTGGGAATATGTTAAATATCAAGATTAATTTTATATAATACATTTTGTAATCATAGCATAGGAAAGATATTTATGCCCATTTTGCTGATGACGTATGTCTAAGTGTACTTGCTTTTGTAAGGAGGCAGCTAGAATATCGGTTTAAAGTTTAGACCCTTTTTGTAAATATATTCCAAGATTAATTTTCTTTTCATTTGGTTTTGTTAAACATTATATAAATATTTGCATGTTGTAATGACGTAAATGCATCTATGAATAGTGATTGGAGAAGGCTAGTTTTGACGCATGAATGATCTCGAACAATTCTTCTGATTGGCCAGTCAAAATGAACAGCCATTCAGACTTAAGCAGTTCCCGAGCACTGCTAGATAGATATGTTGTGGCAGAAGCAGCATTCAGCGTGGTCGCTAGTCAGCTATTGGACGTGCAAGTCATGTTGAACGTTTCAGTCTTCGTTATGTGTAAAATGATGAAGTAATTGGTTTCTCTCGTCCAGATTGTGTTGCCCTGAAGGCAGTTGCATTTATGGACAGACAGGTGAAAGTTGGAAGTTTTGGAATTCGTTTGTTGGAAAGATAACCCCGTGTGAACTCTCGGTCTGTGTGTTAATTCCGCGTGGCATGTTTCGTATAAATATATGGAATATTTTTGGCGAGCAGTTTCTTTGCTAGAAATCCACTGAAAAGGATCGAGTTTGAAACTCATATACAGTAGCGGAGTACTGACTGTGATATCGCGTAATTATTCGGGTGGGACATATGTACATGTCTGGTTGCTTTGTGTGTGATCTGAATTGCATGAACTGTGAACTGAGAGCAGTAGTTTTGTTAGTTAATTACACGCAGGCTTGATGGCAGATTTTTTTCATTTGAGCTAAAGGAAATAAAAAGACTTGTACTAGAATTTTGAAGGAAAGAAGCAACCACCTTCTGCCCGAAAATTATTATAAGAAATTTACAGGATAGCTGGCTACTGGACTTACACGGACTTTGCTACGTAAGTATCGGCGACGTATGCATCAACGCTGTTTTTACGCCGTCTGAAGAGAACATACGTATGCAGAGAAACGAGATGTTGAACTGACACCGTACTGAGATAGGTGGAACTTTTGCAGTGAACAGTACGAAGAAAGACTGCGAATTAATACCCCGCCGCAACGGCTTCATCCTCATTCTAATATTTCCGCTTTTCGTTCACTGCACCTTAAGTCCATGTTAACGGAATATTATGAAAACATGACGTAACTTGAGAGCCCAAGCATGTTTCAAAATGGCTTGCGTTTACATGGAAGCAAAAATCTATCGCAGAATTGGAAAACCGGTAACTATAGCCGATTTTCGGAATCGATATTGAAGTGTTTACGTGACCACCCAGAAGCGACATTCGGAAATCCTTTTGCGAAATCCGGTAATGAGAGCTCTATGTAGACGGGGTGACTCTGACATGTCCAGTTTCGACTCTTGGGAATAGCTATCGACTCTCATGTTCTTATCCCAAGTAACATTCGGTGTTTTGGCTGTGCGGAGACGTAATTGTTTCATCAAAATCCCTATGCTGCATGCAGTTCTGTTTCTCTGATATTTCTATAATCGTTCATTTTGTTGATATGCACAAGATACTGTAGCATGTCTTGTTTTTTTCCTCACTGCGCAGATCTGTGAGCTGACAAAAACCCATAGGTACGTTTTTTGAAAACTTGAACACAAAAAATGTAGCGAATACGAACTGAAAACGTAACGAACAAAAAACAAATACCAGTAGGCAAACAAGTATTGGTTTCGGAGTTCCAGTTTCATTTGTTATCGAGACAAATACAGCAAAAGTGGAATTACATGGACTACGAAAGCATCCTCTTACATATCAACCTTATCTTCTTGGTTATTCAAAATATATCAAGAAAAAAACAAGTTACATTAACGAGAACAAATGTGTCGTATCACAAGAGCCAATAAGCCTTCAAGAACACAATAACTACAAAATTACCTTTCTGACACTATTTAATTCATGCAAACATTGAAATTTTTAATATTTAAAAAAAGCTGTTGTGAGCACACGAGAGAAACAATTAACAAGAAGCAATCGCAAACATTAATGTATAAGCTTTCATTGTCGTCTGTTAGTGCTACGAGCTGCAGACCAGAGGCCAGCCGAGCTCAACCGATCAGCACACCTGGTCGGCACCAAGATTTGCTGTCCCTTGACGCCGTGGCGCACAGAAACCACTGGACGGGCCCCTCTACTTTTATGACGCGACTGCCCATGAATGCATTAGAGTGTGGGATAAATGTGCGCAAGCATCAGTACTGTACAAGCAGCTTGATGCTCGATGGAATTTTGATTATGTATGCTTGTGCAAGCCTTCAAACGTATGGGTTCTTGAGTGTGTGTATCAAGAATAGGGAGACTTGTGCAAGCATTTGTCAGTTATCTGCCCTTGATTTAAATTTCGTTGGTTATGTTATATTACTTTCTGCACAAGGTTGTACTGTACTGTGGGTCACGTCAAAGAACACAATGTTTCACGGAGAAACAGAGAAGAAAATCAACAGTACTGTGAGATAATTTCCATAGCGTGTCTACCACAAATAGTTAATATGGGAATAATGTTTTCGTTTCTTTAACCACTCTTACTGCACATATCGCATTTCATTCCTTGTTTTTCTCGTAACACAAGCAAAAAGGTTGCTAAAGGCAACGCATCATAGTCTGAGCTCGACATTTTCTGATAAACAAACTAATGCTTGTACAAACATGCTTGACCGTGTGTAGGCGCCAGGAATTTGTCCATTATTGCTCAAATGCTCAAGCACTCTTTGCGCAAGCGTGATTGTCAAGCACGTATTTACGTGAGTGACCGCCTGCAGAGAGCTGTGGCTTAACACTACCCAAAACAAACAATTGAAAAGAAAAAAATATTTATAGAACGAACTTGGAAAACTGAAAACAGAAACGAAGCAAACGTGTCACAACAAAAGAGTGTAACTAAGAAAATAAAAAAAAATATGCTATACGTATATCTGAAATTTTTTTGCTTCTTTCTCAGTCCTCTATCCATTCGCCAGAGGTTTTCCACATGTTAGGTAATACGCTGTATATTAATGACCTGGAAGACATTATTAACAGTGAATTCAGACTTTTTGCAGACGATGCAAAATGAGGTTATATCCGAAAAAACCCGCAAAAGAGAATATCAACGCTTGAGAATATTTCAGTGTGGTACAAAGTTTGGCAGCTTCATTCAAATATCCAGAAAGGGAAAACTGTCCAATTCATAAAACCCTAGAATGAAATTTCGTACGACTGCAAATCGAGTTCCAATTGGAATCTGTCACATAGAATGAACAAATTTCGTCGGGAAGCATGTTGGCAGTCAACATGTTTGAAGGTCAATGTAAACGCATACGTCAACTAATACGAGATGTATTTTTTAAAAAATAACAATATTTGACTCTTTGCGACTGTTTCGGTGTCGAAACCATCCCCTGGCGCTCATTAGCTGAAATCAGTCATAATTATTGTTTACCTACGAGACACTTTTTTCTGATTGAAAGAAAAAAACTGTTTTGATGACGTGATATGTACTGTAGTTCTTGTAATAGGGGTCAGGTTTGTCATGTGCTGCAGCTTAATCATTAAAGATTACAAGCTATGTCATTTTCAAGGTCTCCTCTCTCAGTGTCTTGCCGACGTGGTGGATTTCCCCTACAGTTGGCATGCACTGGACACTCTGTATATACTATATAGTATATAGTACAATGAGCGCCGGAATCAGTGTTTTTGAACAACCGTAGAAAATGTTGTACTTAGAAGTGAGTGAATGAATGCAACAGATGTTTATATGCCTGCAACATTTGATTAGTAGCCTCGTGGGGGAATCCCGTCGATGTAGAATGATAAACATGCCTGTTGTTAATCGTTCACCGGATGGTATTTAACAAATGAGATTTCAAATAGAAATTGTATATGATTGTGCATTTTTAGTTGATTTGTTGAATTTCAGCAATGAAACGTATCGTAGTAATTATAATTTATGTTACTCTTGTACATATTAACATTATTGAAGCAGGGTACTTTGATCTATTAACAAATGCCGTTTCTGGAGTTTGGTGTCAAGCTTTCGAATGCTGTGATTCTACGTGGGAAAACGCCGACATCTCACGTAAGTATTAAAAAAGAAAAATCATGATTATAAAAAGGACAGTGGACGGAGTTATTTAAATTATTAATCTTATGTAAAATATGTTAGCAGCCGGCACTGCTTTCCTAGAATGACAGTGACGAAAACAAAGTAATCATTATTTTTTTCGTGGATTTATAGTCATAGCTTACCTAATTTCATAAGTCCTTTATCATATGTATAGACATGATACTTAGCTAAGACTAAAAAATGTATTTAGATTAAAAGAAAACTCATTTACACCTACTGTGTAAAAAATTGATTTTTAGTTGTTAATTTTTCAGTGTTTTGAGTGATGAAATACGTACAGTGTAAATCGGTTCACAGATTAATAAAAAAAAAAAAAAATCTGCCACTCAATCAAGCCAATGAACTTGCAGAAGCTTTCGCACATTTATTTATTGTGTAAGAGGTTTATTATGAACGAAAGATATTGATCGAATGGGACAAGTATAAGAGTACAGGCTTTACAGTTTTGTTATTTAGGCCTACTGGAAATTTTGTAGCTGATTAGTAGAGAAAACCAAATTTCACCCACTCACTGTTCATTACTGTTAATATTGCTTTATATCCATCACGGAATTAGGATAGGCTAAGTAATTTTACATCCATTCCCATTCATATGTAGTTGTTTTACTTTTCTGCTCTGTAAGCCCACATGTATTACAGAGTAGAGTAAGGATACTGCTTGGGAATGTCATGAGACATTTTCTATTTCCCTTCACAGTTGAAGTAAACGAAAAAAAATCATTGTTTTATCCCTGTGTGCTTTATGTTTTACATTTCCATTACTATTTTACCTAATACTGTGACAAGTTCATTGTGAGACTTATAACTGCACTGATTGTTTCACAGAAATGTACTTATTAACATTACACACTGTGAACCTTTATTGTAGACCCATCCAGAGAAATTTATTTGGCACATCAGTGGAGATGTCTTGTACTAATGAAATTGATCAGTCATGATCTGTGGTGATTGGTTTTTGACGCTTTATGGGACTAATGTGTAATAATGGGCTCCACACTAAAATGATGGTTGAGGTGATCGGTGGACCTTTAGAGTAGCACCAGAGAACCATAACCTGGTGTATGGCTTATGTTTAAACCAGATTTAAGTGGTCATTTGTTGTTACACATAGGCCTGCTGTGTGTACAAGGAAGAAACTGAATCATGTAGAAAGATGACAAAAAAATGTATTGCGCATGACCTGTTTTAAACAGTGGTAAATATTTAACTGTTAGAATGTAAGAATATTGTGAAGTGGATAACTGTACATCTTGCAGTGTTTTCTAAGCAGTCTGCATTGTGGATTAAGTACAGTCTTTTTAGCAATCTACCAATGGACTGAACTCTGCCACCTGCTACAGTTTAACCTAAGAGGTTTTTTTTTGCCATGTTACCACAATTTGTGACTTGCAGGTGTTTGAATGGGTTGACTGATCCATTTGATACTCATCGATACTGTCGTATACTATATTTTGCATTTTGTGAATTACACAGTTTGACATTACTGAACATTTAAGGCAAGTTGCTAGTGTTGACAACACTATGAAGTTTCAAGATCTGGCAGAATATTTCTGCAGCATTTTTTTTAACCTAATATTTAAGCATTAGATAACTGCTTCATTAATTGTGACGTTACTATTAATAGAGTCTGATAGGTCATTAATATACAACATGAACAGCAAGGGTCCATACTTTCCTAGTACACACCTGTAATTACTTTTACATCTGTTGAATATGCTACATCAAAGATAACCAGCTGTGTCTTCGCACCCAGAATTCTTCAATCCAGTCTCAAACTTCATTTGATACCATGTATGTTGCACCTTTGCTAATAAACATTAGTATGGTACTGACTGAAACGCTTTTTGGGAGCAAGTGAATGCTGCTTCAACCTGATTGTCTTGCTCCATGCCTTTCATGACGTCGTGCAAGAAACGTCAGAGATGGGTTTGGCATGGATGGCGTCATTCTGTTTTAGATAACCTGGTTATCTTATTAGAGCTAAGAATATGTTCTAAGATACAATCAGTGGTATTAGATAATTGTTTTATGGACCACATCTGCTACTCATATACATTTTTGTATTCCAGTATTTCAATGCAACACTATACTGATCATCACCGAAGCCACTTTCCCTTGTCCTATAATTTTCAGCATTAACTCACACTAGACGGCAATCAAAACTTGTTATGTTGGTGCAATTAGAAATGTTTTCTAAAACTATTGAGAGAAAACCATATTGCTTCACATGTAGAATAATATTTGTGTCTGAAATGACAATTTGTGTCAGAGCTAAGACTAGAAACTGCACTTCCTGTTTTTTTTTTGTGTGTTGTACTTTTAAGGCATGCGTCCTGGCCTGACCAAATTCTCTGTTTCAGTTGATGCTTCCTACTAAATGTAAGAAAAAATATTCTGAAATTGAGGGCTGATTAGACAATCCCAGTGCTTTACTGAGTGTGGTTCTGTTGGAGTTGGTGTGCCGTTGCCTTCTTTTGACCTTTGAAGTGATCTACCGGGCCAATTATAGGAGATCTACCATTTACCGTGGACCCCAAAGCACAGTGCCGCTTGGCGTTTTGCACATTAACAAAACATTGTTACAAGTGTTCCTTTAGACAATTGCATTATTCGTGAGTGCCTCACAAAGCCTCCAACATTATCCTCTCTACTATTTATATTCATTGTAAGTAAATATTAACGGGCTTACAAAACTAACTTGAAGTTGTCTTGACACCATTCAGGTTTGTTCTGTTAGGAACAGTGTATTGTTCTGTTTGAATTAATGTACTGAATTCATTCACAAGTCTAGTCTGATGCTTGTTAAGCTTGTATTTTGTTTGCTGAACAACAGTGCAGAACTGTACTGAATGACTTTCCAGAAGTCGAGGAACCACCTGGACACCTTTATCTATGGTGCTCTCAATCTCGTGGACAAACAAGTGGAGTTTTGCAAGTTCTCTGTTTGCAGAATCCATTTTAATTTTGAAATATAGACTTTTGTTCTATGAGTGAGCGTAGAACGTGTTCCACAATTCTGCAGCGATAAATATTAGTGATGTAGGCTTACAATTACGTGCATGTGTTCAGTGACTTTTTGTTCCAATCACTAGGTACCCGTCCTTGCTTAAGTGATCTATGACCGCTAGAAGGGAGGAAGTTCTTTCACATAATCTCCATAAGCCCCCCCTCCCTCCAGCCCCTATGGCTGTCTCATCCAATCTAGTTGCCTTTCCACTTCTGAGCAGTTTTAGTTGATTTTTCTACACTGTGATAGCTTATGTCAGCATGTGCAATATCGAAATTCATTCGGTGATTGAAAAGAGCAACTATATTGTAGTAAAATGTAGTGTACAATTTCAGGAGATCGAATTCAGTGTTCTGTATGTCATCTTCTGGTTCGGTGCCTCTTTGGGCACTGAGCTATTTTGATTCACTTACTGACTTTACATAAAGCCAGTGATATGGTCACTTGTTTCCTTCCCCAATGTTAACCGATTTGCAAAGTTTGGGGCAGTTAGTTATTGGAAGGTCTAAGACATTGTCCTCAGGTATAAGTTCTTTAACTACTTGCTTGAAGTAATTTTCACACTAGACATTCCAAACAGACCCGATCTGGGGCAGGCAGCTATTCAAAATGATAGCGATGGTAACATCCAGAACACTCTCTAATGAATCCTCTTCTCTGTCAACAGGGTCATTCCATGTGAAATCAACAAATAAAAAAAAAAAATTTGAAATTTGATGATTTATAGTTTTGTGATCTTTTTTGTCATTTTGTTCTACCTATCAAAATAAGGTAAAATAAGAAATTAAAGATTTTTAGATGTTACATTTTTAAGTTATTTAATTTTTAAAGTTTCCACAATTGTGCTATTTTTGTCATGTTTTGGAACCTTAACACGAACATACCTCAAAAATCATTTGACTTATAAGACTTGCCATATTATTCAGTTTTTTATAGGCTTTAGAAGTATGTCTATGTGGCTATACTCAAATAAATAGGATAAATTTTCCCAAACCAATTTCTTTTCAAAATCTGCATTTTTTTGTTGAAAAAATTTGTTTGGTGTGCGCTGTTTGTTAACATTTACACCAAATTTCATGATGGTATTCTAGTGAGAACATATTGAATAAATTTTATTTTTCCTGAGATTTGTTTTGCCTGCTGTCCCACAACAGCACTCAGGCTGGCTCATAAAATTAATGTTAAAATGAAAGTATTCTTTACAAATTAAGCACACTTCAGTTAATCACATTATCAGTGCAACAAACCAAGCCATACAACAGTTTAAAATGGGAGTTTACAGAACTTTATTTTTGTCCCAATTTGAAAATAATTTCTTACTTTAATGATGGCACTGCAGCACAATATAAAAATCTCAAAAACATTTATAATTTATGTCATTATTTTGAAGATTTGACAGGAATTGAGGCAGAATGGCATTTTTATGCTACTACACATGGAAAGGGGTTCGCTGCACATTAAAAAGGCTTGAATTCAAAGCTAGTTTGCAGAATCCTATGACTAATTGAATATTAACTCATGTTAATATACAGGGTGTCCTATTTATCTTGACCACCCTAAATAACTGTTTGTCCAGATGCAAATTACAAAATGTTTCAAGCAAATGTTCTTTACCTGTCAGGGAGATATCAATGAGCATGATTGCCTTCATTGTAGCATTGTTTTTTACAAAGATATGAACAGCAGTATGACTTTTTTAAATGGCACCCTGTATTTTTTATTCAGTAATTCATTTGCTCTCTGAAATATCTATTCAAATATGTATCACAGTATACCCCTCACTGAGACACAACGTTATTAATTACATAACAGAACATTGACTTTGAGCCCGGGATCACAAACTCGTTCACTTGCTGGAGTTGTCAGAAAACAAATGAAAACCAAGTCAAAACATAACACAAAATTGACTTTGACTCTCCTGTACCATTGCCCAGGAGTAGAACATTCGAAGGTGCTCAAAGTGGTGACCCTGGACACTAATACACTGGTGCACTCGTTGAGTGAAAGAATTATTTACTGCTTCCAGTGTTGCCTGCTGAAGAGAGTTACAAGTAAGTACGATACGTTCCTGCAAAAATTTCCTCTGGAGTTGTTGAAATATCGTGATAGACAACGTCTTTAATGCATCCCCAAAGAAAAAAATCCAGATGATTTAAATCTGGAGACATAGCAGGCCAAGTAACTGTTCCTCCTCGACCAATCCATCTGGCAGGATACCTTCCATTCAGAACATGACGTGCACGCAAGGCATTATGTGCTGGACATCCATCGTGTTGATACCACATAAGTATTTTGGTTCTTAGCAGCACTTCATCCAGAAGAGGAGGAAGAACCAGTCTGTGGAAGTTGGCACACGCTGTGCTGTTTAGACTACCGTTGATGAAATAAGGGCCAATAATTTTAGTACCAAGCATCCCACACCAGATGTGAACTCTCCACTGACACTGATGTTCCATCTGTCTAAGCCATCGTGGGTTCTCGCTGGACCAATAATGCATGGTCCCTGTATTTACCTGTCCTTTGTTTGAGAAGGAACATTCGTTGGTAAATAGAACACTGGAGAAGAAGTTCGGGTTGGTGAAGATTTGCTGCTGTGCCCACTGACAGAACTGTACATGATTCTGGAAATCATTCCCATGCAATTCTTGATGTAAGTGTACATGGTAAGGATGGAACTGGTAATGTGTAAGAATACGATGTACACTGGTTTTAGGAACGCCAGTCTCGTGTTCAAGCTGTCGTACGTATGCTCACATGTGGATTCACTGCAATGGAAGTGAGAACAGTAACTTTGGCAGCTTCGTCTGTGTGAGTGCTACAACAATTATGTTGTTGTGGGTTGGAGCTTCCCATTTCCTGAAGGGTCACAACAAGACAAGGAAACATCCTCCGGGAAGGTGGGTTCTCATCAGGATATCGCTCTCTGTACAGTTCCGTTGCTTGCGTAGCATTTGACCTACCTTCAACAACAAGAAGATGTTATGTCGATGCACTTTGTAGGAAGGATAGCCTTTACTGTATGCCTACTCCACACAACAGCATTGCTAGGGCCCCCCGTCGGGCAGACCGTTCGCCGGGTGCCGGTCTTCCAATTTGACGCCACATCGGCGACCTGCAGTCAATGAGGATGATAAGATGATGGTGATGACAGCACAACAGCCAGTCCTTGGGCGGAGAAAATTCCTCGACCCAGCCGGGAATCGAACCTGGGCCCAGAGGATTGACAAATCGTCACGTTGCCCATTCAGCTACCAGAGGCGGACTTAGTTACAATAATAAATATTAACTTCCTTCCAACTAAACTACTGTACTAAATGTACCCGTATAGTACTAAATGTACCCATGCATAAGAAAACAGTATTGCAATTACTGTTCTGCTATCTTACATTCCCCATAAATGAGTAGGATTTCGTTGGTGTACATTCTACTCACACAACTAACGATGGTAGACGGAATCACTGATGTGCATTATATTTATGTTTGTATTTGTCCTCTGTCAACGTCAGCTCATGGATGTGTTCCATGAGCCCGAGTACCTGCACTAAGTGCTGGGAGCACCAACGTCAATGTTGTGTTACTAATTAATAACATTGTATTTCAGTGAATGGTACACTGTGATACATTTTTAGATAAGTATTTAGGAGAGGAAATGAATTACTGAATAAAAATTAGAGCATGCCATTTAAAAAAGTCATATCTTTGCAAAAAACAAAGCTACAATGAAGGCTGTCATGCTGACTGATGTCCCCCTGATGGCTAAAGAACATTTGCTTGAAAAATTTTGTAATTTGTGTCTGAATAAACAGTTATTTAGGGTGGTCAAGATAAATGGGACACCCTGTATATTTAATTGATGTTAGGTGTTATTTTTTTCTGGAATTCTCAGCTGGCTGTTATCACTGATCACCAAACATGCAAGAGCTGCATTCACAACACCACACAAAATTACATGGCAGTGGTCGTCAGCAGGCTACCAGTGTCATTTAGTGTGGTGTTGTTGATTCGGATCTTGCACATTTCCAGATTGGCAATGACAGCCATCTGTAATTCTGGGAAAATAATACCTAACAAAAGTAGATGTATATATTAATATATGTGTTAAGATTGGGCTGGGAGTCTCAAAATCAATCTTGTATTTTTAATACATCCTTGCAACCAGAGGATCTTTTAGTTACAATTTATTTATTTAGTCCTATGGCTTGGGCCCCCCGTCAGGCAGACCGTTTGCTGGGTGCTGGTCTTTCAATTTGACACCACATCGGCGACTTGCAGTCGATGAGTATGATAAGATGATGGTGATGACAGCACAACACTCAGTCCTTGGGCGGATAAAATTCCTCGACCGAGCTGGGAATCGAACGCGGGCCCAGAGGATTGACAACCCGTCACGCTGCCCATTGAGCTACCAGGGGTGGACACTTAGTTACAATAATAAATATTAACTCCCTTCCAACTGTTGGAATCGTGTCAAGCAAATATCCCATCAGTCTTTTTTTCAATGTGGCATATGACGAGCATGTTGCAGAAGAAATGAGCTAGACAAGAAGATCTTTTGAAGCATTAGTGGTCATAGGGACTCAGAAATATCATACATTTACTCCCGTGAGCAAAGCCTTGGTTAAACCAAAAGTCATTTATGATTTTCAGGATTTTGATGCTCGTGAAATTCAAGTTGACACAGATGCAGATGCCATGCCTTTTGAACAGATTGTAGGATTTGTCACTGTTGTGACAACAAAAGGTGGACAGCTTGTGTGCTATTGAGAGTTGGAAAAGAAAGAGAAGTAAACCTCATATTTGTGCATCCTTGTGGATCAGTTCCTTCTTTTTCAAACCGAAGAAGACCAGATAAATTGTTTGTTCCAAAAGACAATATGCCCCACAGCTTCCACTGGAAAAACATACAGACTATTAGGTGAAGAGATACAAAGAAGCTCATAGATTATTTTGGAAAAGACTATGTTGTAATATCAGTAATACTGCTTGAGAGGACACAGTTACATTATTTAAAACAAGGCTGTAATATATAATCTTAGACTCTAATGAGATTGTAATTGGATCACCATAATGTTTTTCTTGTTGAAGATGAATAGGTATCGTCTTATTGCGAGGCACTCAAATAACACAATACTAAATAGTAACAACTTTGGGAATTTTTAATTAATAATATCAATTAATATTATTATACTTGTAAAATGAAGGTACAGTTAAGTTAATTATTTATTGTCTTTATTGAGTGCGTTTTGTTATGGTGTGTGTTAAAGTATTTTCACAGTTAACAGGGAAAGCTAAAAGTGATTCAAAATTTAAATGTAGGATTCTGATAATCTAATAAATCAGTAGTCATGAAATAAAAAATAAGTGATGGTACAGCTTTGTTTTGTTTTCATCCTTTGATCTTTCTATTACAGCATAATAATAAGCATAAAGTCCTACGTACTACATGCTGGATACTAAGTTCGCTAGCAAAATAAAATTTATTGTAACATGTTCACATTGGAATATCATCATGAAATCTGGCTCATACATTAACAAATGATGTTGGTTTGACAACACACATTTTATAAATTTAATGAAGTTTTAGATACTTTAAAGCTTAAAGGAAACCGAATAAAATTGTGCAATTCAAATGTTAAAAGTCAAATAAGGTCTCAAAATGTGACAAAAATCACATAATTTTGGAACCTTTCGATATCAATAATTCAAAAACATAAAATTCAAAAAAGAAAAAATTAATTAATTTGGGGTTTTTCGTGCAGGCAACTACTGCTACCAATTTATAAAAATGTATCAAATTGTGAGATGTCAAGAACCAGACCATTGGTTGGTTTCACATGGAAGGACCCAACTGCTTTAATTGCACGACTTCCCCATGTCTGGAATATTTAAGTCTCGCCATATTACAATAGCATGATCAGAAAACTTCCTCGGGTATTCTCTAAGTAATGTTTGAAGGCCCTGCCACTGCATCTCCTGACACAGGTGATCCATAAAAGTGTCAGATTACCATGTTTTACTCACCGTTGATCTTTACCTTTAGCCAGACTATTCCACATTCAGCATCTTTAATAACCTCACGATATACTATAGGGGTCTTTATGTCAATAAATACACCACCATCTGTGGTACCTATCCTATCCTATCCTAGCCTTGGGATATGTATTCCAATCAGAATTTAGTATTTTGCTGCTGATCATTTCCAGTTCCAGTAAACTTTCTGTTCCTGATACTTTGTGGGTATCATTAATTTAAAAAAGCAAGACTATTCGGGGATCTTAGCATGGATACCCCTGCAGTGTGAAATGAGTAGGTTTACTTAAATGTGCGGTACAGTGTTACTTGACAAGACAGTGGGTGGAGTACTTACGACATTAATGTTGAACATTGTTGTTGTTGTGGTCTTCAGTCCTGAGACTGGTTTGATGCAGCTCTCCATGCTACTCTATCCTGTGCAAGCTTCTTCATCTCCCAGTACCTACTGCAACCTACATCCTTCTGAATCTGCTTAGTGTATTCATCTCTTGGTCTCCCTCTACGATTTTTACCCTCCATGCTGCCCTCCAATGCTAAATTTGTGAGCCCTTGATGCCTCAAAACATGTCCTACCAACCGATCCCTTCTTCTAGTCAAACTGTGCCACAAACTTCTCTTCTCCCCAATCCTATTCAATACCTCCTCATTAGTTACGTGATCTACCCACCTTATCTTCAGCATTCTTCTGTAGCACCACATTTCGAAAGCTTCTATTCTCTTCTTGTCCAAACTAGTTATCGTCCATGTTTCACTTCCATACATGGCTACACTCCATACAAATACTTTCAGAAACGACTTCCTGACACTTAAATCTATACTCGATGTTAACAAATTTCTCTTCTTCAGAAACGATTTCCTTGCCATTGCCAGTCTACATTTTATATCCTCTCTACTTCGACCATCATCAGTTATTTTACTCCCTAAATAGCAAAACTCCTTTACTACTTTAAGTGTCTCATTTCCTAATCTAATTCCCTCAGCATCACCCGATTTAATTTGACTACATTCCATTATCCTCGTTTTGCTTTTGTTGATGTTCATCTTATATCCTCCTTTCAAGTCACTGTCCATTCCGTTCAACTGCTGTTCCAAGTCCTTTGCTGTCTCTGACAGAATTACAATGTCATCGGCGAACCTCAAAGTTTTTACTTCTTCTCCATGAATTTTAATACCTACTCCGAATTTTTCTTTTGTTTCCTTCACTGCTTGCTCAATATACAGATTGAATAACATCGGGGAGAGGCTACAACCCTGTCTCACTCCTTTCCCAACCACATTACGGAACAGAAATGTTTCTGTTGTGTTGTGATAGGGAATCATTAATTTTATTCATCTGATATGGTCATTGTTCCTTCATCAGATCCATCAACTCAGCACATCAAGACACTGGCTCATTTTCTGGAATAAAATTATTCAGATTTGTGTGCATCCACACTGGTCCGTGTTTCGTGTGGTTTAGATAAACAACTTAAGACAAATACATGAATACTTCTTTCATCCAGATTATGGTGTACTTAATCTCGTGTCCTATTCCAACTGGACTGGATGTCCATCATTGACCAGCCTTTTTCTGGAAATAGTAATTCTACAGCTAAACTTTATTGATTTTAGTTTATGTATTCATATTTCTTCTACACATATAGTCCCAGGGTGACAGCCTTTTTCTGCAGCATTCAGCCAAGTTGTCAAATTGGAACCTGGCATTGTCACTGGGCACTTTGTAAATATTTATCCACTATCTGTAGAAAAATACTTTTATCAATTATGCACTTACAAGTACATTTTCCTTCTAAGTTAATGTAGGGTATAAAGAACACAGTCTTGAAGAGACACTAAGCACCTATCTTTGTTTCATTGAAACCAGTTGTAGAACAATCTTAACAGATGTTTCTTAATGTTTCAAACAATGGAAACTGAGGATTGAATAATGACTATCTTATGAAAGGAAAATTTTGCTACTTGTCATGTAACGAAGATGTTAAGTCACTGTATTGTGAATTTTTTTAATGTTTATTTCAATTTTATCACCATATGTGACAGATAGAAGAGTTTATTTTCCATCTAGCTGATTCTTGTAATGAAACTATTTGTATTAAGGTTAGTTTGAAAGAACCCCCATTAAATGATTGTTATTGTTATTCTCTTTCCTTTTTCAGGTTTGGATTATGAACTGCAACAAAAACTGTATGGGCAACACATAGCTCATGACTTAGTTGTCAATGCGATAAGAAGTCATGTGAAAGGTAATAATCATAAACCTTTAGTGATGAGCTTTCATGGCTGGCCGGGCGGTGGGAAGAATTATGTTACAAAGTTTATCATGAAGAACTTATTCAAGAATGGCGAAACTGATAAACATGTGCACATTTTTTCTGGGAAAGCTCATTTTCCTTTAATTGAAGAAGTTTATTTATACCAGGTAGGAGAAATAAGTACTGTGTTTTCACATTGTATTGGAAAGTAACAAGATAAAGGCATTTTAGTCAGAATTTTTACTAGATGCAAAACCGTATTGTTTGATCTTACGTATACCTCTCTTTGAGTTCCCTTCCACTCTCTCCTACTGTATCTCCCTTAACCTTGTGTCTGTACTGACTTCCTCTCTTAATCCATGAATATTGTTGTTTCGATCAGATGGAGGAAATTTAAATAAGCCCGGTGTCTCTCCTAAGAGTCTTCAGGTGCTTTATCTGTAGTGTTTTCTATATGATATCAAAAATTCTGGCAGCAAATTGTGGCCACAGAGAGATAGAGAGCAAGAGAGAGTGAGAGAGAGAGAGAGAGAGAGAGAGAGAGAGAGAGAGAGAGAGAGAGAGAGAAATATGCCAGGCATTCTGGCCTGAGCCACTGGAGTTGGCGTTCATGTGTACATGAGGTACACTTGCTTGTGTGTATGAGTAGTGTGTGTATCTGTCTTTCTTTTGTCTCTGTTTTATTGATGGGGGCTGTGGCTGAAAGCTTTGTAAGTGTTTCAGTTATGCCTGTCTGCAACTTAACGTGCCTTCTTTACAGCAAGTAGCAGTCTCTTTTCCTACATTGTTGATAAACCTTGCACATAGAATGAATTTTTCACTCTACGAAAGGGGAGGAGACGTGTGGAGTTTAACATCCCCCTTTTACACATTACAAAATTAGGAAATCTTCTGTGGAATGGAAGGAGTTCCCAAGGAGAAACTTTTTCAGTTTGTTCTCAGATTTAACTGTGTAGTCTGTCAGACATTTTTGTATCATTGGGTTAGTGATCAAAAATTTTGTTGTCAGCATTGTGCATTCCTTTTTGTGCTAAAGACAACTTTAATGTGAAGTAATGAATTTAATTTTTTTTCTTCTGGTGATGTAATTATGTACATCATTATGCCTTTTGAACTACAGTGAGTTATTTATAACAAAATTCATGAGGGAATAAATATACTGTGAAGCAATAGTCACAATATCCAACTTGTTAAACATTGTCTACAAAACTTCCTGGCAGATTAAAACTGTGTGCCGGGCCGAGAATCGAACTCAGGACCTTTGCCTTTCGCAGGAGAGCTTATGTAAAGTTTGGAAGGTAGGAGACGAGGTACTGGCAGAAGTAAAGCTGTTAGGATGGGGCGGGAGTCGTGCTTGGGTAGCTCAGTTGGTAGAGCACTTGCCCGCAAAAGGCAAAGGTCCGGAGTTCTAGTCTCGGCCCGGCACACAGTTTTAATCTGCCAGGAAGTTTCATATCAGCACACACTCCGCTGCAGAGTGAAAATCTCAATATGTCTACAAGATGATCATGGATGAACACCACATATTATTCTTACAGCAAATTTTTACCAGTAAAGACGTTCTCTCTTAAAGTTCAGTTACCCTATAACATCATCCTATATCACATTACTGAATGAAAATATGCAAAATATGTCAACTTACTTATTTGCCGCTCCCCAAGATTTGCAATAATTCAAAGTGCAAATGTGGCTGAAGTTGTTTTTGGAGTTCCAAAATGTATTTTTCCAGTTTAAATTCTCATTAATATGGACACTTAAAAATTTTGACTTTTATACCCTATTTATTACTTGCTCGCCGTGTGTTGATGTAGTACATCTAGATGTGCAGAACTGAAAATGTTGTGTCTTTTTGACCTTGAGATTGAGGTTATTTGCCGAAAACCACTAAATAATAGTTTTAAGAATCTTGCATACTGTTGCTTCTTTTGCTGTATGTTTGGCTGGGTTGATTAAAATACTAGTGTCATTTGCAAAAAGAACTAATTCTGCTTGTTATACAAGGTATTCATAATTACAGTTCCAGTTTCAAAACACTTTAGATAGAGAACCATTGTTCAGAATGATGTCAAATTTGAACAGTATTATTGACTCAAGGAGAAATGCCATAGAACAAAATAAAAATATTTTTTAAAAAAATGAACCAGTAGATATAAATAGGGTTGGCTACAAATGACAGATGAATCACAATGTGGCGGCTCTGGTTTGAGTTGCACAGCACACTACCCAAACTGTTCAGAATGGATGATGGCACAAGTTTGGCAGTCAACTGTTGTGGCACTGTGAGTTAGATAATCCCATCCACCATGGCAGTCTACATCTACATCCATACTCCGCAAGCGACCTGACAGTGTGTGGAATTGTACCACAATGCGCACTGCATGTTTTCAGTTTAGCTACATTTGTAATTGGAGCACTGAACCTGACATCTTTCAGATAACCCCACAGGCAGAAGTCACACATATTAAGAACAGGTGGTCTGGATGGCCAGGCTGTAGGGAAACGATGGCTGATAAACTCTAGCATTTCCAAAATGCCTCTATAGCTTCCACTTCACTGACTGTCCACTGTGCAGAGGAGCACCATATTACATAAAAATGATGCTACCCCACACATCCATGCTGTTGAAGGATTGGAATGACTGCACAAAAGACTCTCACAGCATTTACCAGGGACAGTATGTGTAAGAGGACCTGCATGAATCATCTCAGAAAAATATGGCCCTATGATAAATGATAATCCTACAGAAATAAACAAAAAATATACCTATTCAAAAAAGCAGATAAAAATTCACATGATACCTTTCTGAGAGATAATCTCCACTCCTTCCAAATTAACAATGTAGGTGTAGACCAGATGTGGTTTGAATTCAAAGAAATAGTATTGGCAGCAATTGAGAGATTTGTACCAATTAAATTAATAAACAGTGGAGCTGATCCTCCTCGGTACACAAACATGGTCAGAACATTATTGCAGAAACAGTGAAAAAAAATGCCAGATTTAAAGGGACATAAAATCTCCAAGATCGGCAATCTTTTACAGAAGCTAGAAATTTAGTGCAGACTTCAATGTGAGGTGATTATAATACAATGGAACTTTGTCTTGAAACCTGGCAGAAAATCCAAAGAGATTCTGGTCGTAAGTGAAGTATGCTAGCGGCAAGACAAAATCAGCACTTCCTCTGCGCAATTAACAGTGGAAATACTATAGAAGACAGTGCTGCCGAAGTTACTAAGCACAGTCTTCCGAAATTCCTTCACCAAAGACGACGAAGTAAATATTCCAGAATTCGAATCAAGAACAGCTGCCAATATGAGTAACATAGAAGTAGATATCGTCGGAGTAGTGAAGCAACTTAAATCACTTAATGAAAGCAAGTCTTCCAATCCAGACTGTATACCATTTAGATTCCTTTAAGAGTATGCTGATACAATAGCTCCATATACAAATGTTCGCGCGACAAAAGATCTGTACCCTAAGACTAGAAAGTTGCACAGGTCACACCAGAAAGGTAGTAGGAGTAATCCACTAAATTATAGGCCCATATACCTAACATCGATATGTAGCAGGATCATGGAACATATATTTTCTATCTATTGTGAATTACTCAGTTGCTGTTTTGCAGCCATGTTTAAAATTGTGAACATATATTGTGTTCGAACATTATGAATTATCTCAAAGAGAATGGTCCATTAACTCAGTCAACACATATTTAGCAAACATCGTTCTTGTGAAACACTACTGGCCCGTTACTCACACGAAGCCTTGAATGCTGTTGACAAGGGATTTCAAATTGATTCTGTATTTCTAGAAGGTTTTTGACACGGTAGCACATAAGCGGCTTGTAGTTAAATTGCATGTGTATGGAATATCGTCTCAGTTATGTGACTGGATTTGTGATTTACTGTTGGAGAGGTCACAGTTGGTAGTAATTGATGGAAAGTCATCGAGTAAAACAGATGTGATTTCTGGAGTTCCCCCGAGGCAGTGTTATATGCCCATTGCTGTTCCTTATCTATATAAACAATTTGGGAGGCAATGTGAGCTGCCGTCTTAGGTTGTTTGCAGATGTTGCTGTTGTTTATCGACTACTAAAGTCATCAGGAGATCAAAACAAATTGCAAAATGATTTAGAAAAGATATCTGTATGGTGCGAAAATTGGCAATTGACCGTAAATAACGAAAAGTATGAGGTCATCCACATCAGTGCTAAAAGAAATCTTTTAAACTTGATTACACAATAAGTCAGTGAAATCTAAAGCCTCTAAATTCAACTAAATACTTAGGAATTAAAATTACAAACAACTTAAATTGGAAGGAACACATAGAAAATGTTGTGGGGAAGGTTAACCAAAGACTGTGTTTCATTGGTGGGTAACATATCTAGAGAGACTGCCTGCACTACCCTTGTCCGTCCACTTCGAGAATACTGCTGTGATGTGTGGGATCTTTACCAGATCAGATTGACAGGGTACATCAAGAAAGTTCAAAGAAGAGCAGCATGTTTTGTATTACTGAGAAGTAGGTGAGAGAGTGTCACTGAAATGATACAGGATTTGGTGTGAACATAATTAAAACAAAGGCGTTTTTCGCTGCAGCAGAATCTTCCTATGAAATTTCGGTCACCAATTTTCTCCTCAGAATGCGAAAAAATTTGTTGCCATCAACGTACTTCGAGAGAAATGATCATCATCATAAAATGAGGGAAATCAGAGTTCGCATAGAAAGATTATAGGTGTTTGTTTTTTACGCACGCTGTACTAGATTGAAATAATAGAAAATTATTGTGAAGGTGGTTCGATGAACACTCTGCCAGGCACTGAAATGTGATTTGCAGAGTATTCATATAGATGTAGATGTCATCAATCCACCTTTGCAGAATGAAGAGGGACTGGTTGATGTGCATTTGAATTTTCCATCACCCATATTCTGTAGTTCTGCATTTTGAGATGTTCTCAGAGATGGAAATCGCCTTTGTCTTCCCATAGAATATTCATTGACTGTTTATTGTCCACTTCCGCTTGAGCCAGAAATTCCAGAGTGAACATTTGTTGTGCTGGCAGGTCAGCAAGAAGTAACTCCTGAACATGGATGATTTTGTATGAATAGGAGTGCAGAATGTTTTGTAGGATTTTATGCACCGTGCTGCAGGCGTGTCCAATGTTCAGGCAATTCCCCATGCACTGCATGTTTGCACACCACCGCTTGACCCCTCCTGCAGTGGTGGGACCACATTTTAGACAGACACCGTATCAACTGCTCTTATCTCTCTTCCACACTGCATTTCAGAAGAATCTGCCTTTTCAAATTTTGTAATCATTTTTCTACAGACCATTAGCAGATATTGAACCAACAGCTTTTTTCATACTCTTGAGTGTCTGGAACTTCTATGGTGCTCCGGTGTCCAGTCACCATCAGTGGCACGCTATCCTTCATGGAGACATTCATGTTGGATGTCTCAGATGCAAATTGACGAACAGCCATGTGCCGCACATCTGTTGGTGTGCATATTCTGATGCATTCAGTGCCACCTATTATTTTCGTTAATCTTTTCTTTCCTCCCCCCATGATGTTTCCGCCTGTGTCAGTAATATGCTGTTCAAATTTGATTCTGAGCAGTGGTTCTCCTTCTGCAGCCTCTTGGAACTGGAACTTTCATTATGGACACCGTGTATTTTAGACGGAAAGTTGTTTACATGTATGAGGAACAATGGTGGATTTAAGATTGAGCCTTCTGGAACCTCATAAGTTATTTCTCCCCCGTCAAAAGAATTTATCTTGCTTACACTGGTTGAATTTATTGTGACTTTTTGCATTGTTTAGTTATGTGTGACATTATGTATTGGTTTATCCAAGAGAATATTGTGATTTACACAGTCAAATGTGTAAAATAAGTCAGACAGAATACCAACTGGTGCTATTTTGTTATTTAGTGGTTGTAAAATTGAGTGAGTGAATGTGCAAATGACATTCTCAATTGAGCAACTCTTCAGAAATCCAAACTGTGATTTACTGAGGATATTATTGTTACTCACATGGGATACTATTCTAACGTACCTGACCTTACGAAAAATTTTAAAAATTGATGTCTGTAGTGAAATGGGTGGGTAGTTATTGACATCTCTATACCGAGATTTAGCAAAGGCATATTCCAGTCTCCCTGGAAAAATGCCCTGAGTTAGTGATGCATTACATATTTCAGAAAAGACGATTCTTATTACATAGGTGAAAGTTGCCAGTACTCTGTTGGAACCTACATCAAATCGAGATGAGCTTTTATTTTTCGGAGAACATATAAATTTCTTACTTCCAAAAGAAGAAATGGATGAGTCATTCATCTAATTGAATTTTATGCAAGTTGCTTGTTCATCATACTCTTTCCATTTTTTTCTAGGACATTTTGTCCCTTTATTTTCTAATACATTTAAGAAATGATAGTTAAGCGTGTGTACTACCTGTTACTGGTCATGTATAGCCTTTCCATTAACGTTAATAATGATTTTGTTGTTTTCCATGGCTTGTTGCTCTATGTCTCGTTTCACTGCTTTCCATGTAGCCTTGAGTCTGTTGCCAGGATTTTAAGTCCTGGCGTAACATGCATGTTCCTTGATTTTTATTAATATTTCTTAAGAATTTAAGAGTAGTTCTCATAGTGTGCAGCTATTGCAGAATCTTTCCAGTGGATAACAAATCCTTTTTCTTTAACCTTCTAGAGATCCATGGTTTTCTTATGTAGCCATTTAAAGTTCTTACTGATTAGCTTATGTGGAAAATTGTTTTCAAATGATGAAAAAATGATATAACGAATTATTTAGGAATAAAGGAGATGACTCACTGAAAGGCAGAAGTGCTGCGTCATCAATAGGTACACAAAC
Organism: Schistocerca piceifrons; assembly: GCF_021461385.2. Lineage (NCBI taxonomy): Eukaryota > Metazoa > Arthropoda > Insecta > Orthoptera > Acrididae > Schistocerca > Schistocerca piceifrons. The sequence goes on along the minus strand of NC_060139.1, from coordinate 306,478,153 downwards.
AAAGGGTACAGAGTTTGGCTGTGGGCTATCTAGGGATGCAGGTAGAGGGGGCAGGTGGTGGACAGCTGGGCATACAGTTTCATAGGCTAGGGCTTGAGATAACAACATGCAACCAGCTGATGTAGGTGACACAAATTAACACACACGGGAGGGGGGGCAACGAGTTATCTTAGTAAGGTTACTGGAGCAAAGGATGCACTGTAAGGATAGCTCCCATTGCGCAGCCCAGAAAACCTGATGGTGGTGGGGAGGATCCAGATGGCACAGGTTGTGAAGCAGCTATAGAAATCTCGTCTGTCACTCTCTGCTGAGTGATGTGCCACTGAGTGGTCAAGCTTGTTTTTGGCAGTAGTTTGGCGGTGGTGATTCATTCTAGTTGACACCAGGTTGGTTGTCATATCAGTGTAAAATGCTGTGTAGTGGTTGCAGCAGAGCTGGTATGTAACATGGCTGCTTTCACAGGTGGCCCAGCCTCTGATGGGGTAGTATAAGCCTGTGGCAAGACTGGGGTGGGTGTTGCTGGGTGGGCAGATTGGGCAGGTCTTGCATCTGGGGGTTCCACAGAGGTATGATCCCTGTGGCAGGGGTTTGGGAGAGGGAGCGGCTTAGGGATGAACTAGGATGTTGAGTAGGCTGGATGGGGGGTGGTTGTATATATCTTGGGTAGGATGTCTGTCATTTCAGGGCATGATAGATAACCAAAGCCCTGACGAAAGACATGGTGCAGTCATTCCAGTCCGGGGTGGTAGTGCATTACAAGGAGGCGGGTATGTGTGAGGATATGGCACGGGAGTCCTGTTTGGGAATCAGGAAGTTATTGCCTGTCTGCGAAAGCCTTTGTGTGGCCTTCAGCGTACTGGGTGAGAGTGTTCGTATCACTGCAGATGTGTCTACCACGGGTGACCAGGCTGTGTGGGAGGGATTTTTTGATGTGGAAGGGGTGTGGCAGCTGTCAAAGTGTAGGCACGTTGGTGATTGGTGGGTTTGATGTGGACCGTGGTGTGGATGGAGCCATATGAGAGGAGGAGATCGACATCTTGGAAGGTGGCATGATGGATCGAGGAGGACCAGGTGAAGTGGATGGGAGAGAAGGTGTTGAGGTTGTGGGGGAATGAGGATAATTTGTCTTGGTCTTGCGTGCAGAATATGAAGATGTCATCAATAAACCTGAACCAGACAAGAGGCTTGGAGTTTTGGGAAGCTAGGAATGTTTCCTCGTGGTGACCTATGAAGAGGTTGGCATAGGAGGATACCATGCGGGTCCTCTTGGCTCTGCCATGAATTTGTTTGTATACTTTCACTTCAAAAGTGAAGCAATTATGGTTTAGGACGTAGTTGGTAAGTGTGCGAGGAATGAAGTGGTTGGTTTGAGATCTGCGGGGCATTGGAAATAGGGTTCAGTTGTAGCAAGGCCATGTGCATGAGGAATGATGGTGTATAGGGAGCTTGTATCAACAGTGACGAGCAAGGATCTAGGAGGTAGGGTTGTGGGGATGGTGCAGAGCCAATGCAGGAAGCTATTGGTATCTTTAATGTGAGAAGTTAGGTTTTGGACAAACCATTGGGGATGTTGATTAACAAGAGCCGAGATTCTTTTGGTGGGGGCACTGTAACCAGCCACAGTGGGGTGCCCAGGATTGTTAGGTTTGTGGATTTTGTGGAGCATGTAGAATGTTGGTGTGGAAGCTGTTGTTGGGGTGAATAGGGAGATGGATTCAGGGGTGAGGTTCTGGGAACGGACTTCCGGAATGGGATCACTTTGGCAGAGCTCGTAGGCGGAGGTGTTGGACAACAGGCAGAGGCCTTCTGCCAGATAGTCACTCCAGTTCATCATAACAGTGGTGTAACCTTTGTCTGCTCGAAGGATGATCAGGTCGGGATCTGCTTTTAGGTTGTGTAGGGCAGTCCTTTCTTTTGTTGAAAGGTTGTTGTTCTTAGGGAGGGACCTGAGGAAGGATGGTGAGGCCAGGTTGGAAGTTAGGAGTTCCTGGAAGTTGACCAGGGGATGGGGGCAAAGAAGTGTTTCCACTGTAGGGGGCAGGAGAAGGCGAGTAGGTATGTCACAAGTCTAGCATGGTTAGACCTGGGAGTAGGGCTGAATTGAGACCTTTGTATAGGACTGAAATTTCTGTGGGGGCTGAAACTTTCGGTGGATAGGTTAACAACAATGTTCTGGTGATATTTTGGCCACGGTTTTGATGGAGTGTTGGTAGGGGGTTTTGGAGGATGTAGGAGGTTGAAAAGGTCGGCTAGGCAGGTACTGGGTGCTATGAGGGGTTGATGAGGAGGAGAACTGCAGGTAACATGGGGGTTGGATAGTGGTGCCTCAGGGTGGGAATAGGATGTCAGCGGGATGGATAAGTTGTGGAGGTGGGGTTTGGAGTATTCTTCAAGGTGTTGGGAGTGTCAGGATTCCAATTTGGGTGATGAGATGTAGGCAGTGGTGATTGCATAGTAACAGTATTTTGCAGAGGGAGTGGAGGTGGTTCAGGGATGCCTGTGCCATGGAGATTTTTTTTTGTAGAACCAGGTTTGTGAGGGAAAGGGACTAGCGGAATCAGAAAAGATGGTTATTGTGGAAGGAAGGGTGAGATGCAGAAATAAGGATTTTATTGGTTAGACTATGGGGGAGGGGGGGGGGGGCGGCTTAGGCAGCATTTTAACAGCATGCGGGACAGGTTTTTGGTTGTGGTTGGGAATTTTTCTGAACTGGTTCAGATAAATAGAGGAAGGGGGCCAATGTAGAGAGCGTGGGGGAAGGGGGGAGGGGCAGTACTGAGGAAAGAAGTTGGCATTGAAAGTGGTGAGTAAAGGTGTCAGGTGGTTGTAGGGGGAGTCGAATAACATTGACGTGTGTAAGGAATGAAAGGAATTACATTGGGTCAGGGGGTAGTGTTGGCACTGGGGTATGTTTGATCGCACGTGGTATACCATCAGGCTCATGAAATAAATCCAATTGCGTGATTTATCGTTGCATGTAGGAGATAAAAAGGAAACAAGGACTGGCAGATTGGGAGTGATATGTGATGGAAGGAGGGTTTTGAGTTGCTAGAAGAGTGTTATGCTGTTATTGGGAGTTGCATGGCACATGGAGTTGTGCGCACAGCTGTCGTAATGGACATGACCGATGGAAGCTATATTTACAGCACATCCTTTGCTCCTGTAACCCTTGTGGCGTAAACCTAAGGTAACTCGATGATCTCCCTCCCCCCCACCCCCTTTCCAACACTCATCTCCCACCCCCTAGTTTGTGCACGCGCGCTCGTGTGTGTGTGTGTGTGTGCGCGCGCGTGCACACGTACGCATACACTGCACGTGCACCCAGTTTTCCACCCAGTTTGTGTCCCCATATCAGCCAGTTTTGTGCTGTTATCTCACACCTAGTCTACGAAATCATGTGCGGAGCAGTCTGCCACCTGCCCCCTCTATCTGCACTCCTAGCTAGCCCACAGATGGCTCCCAACTCTTCCATGAGCTGCTAGTCACTTCCCCCAACCCCTCGCTATCTCCTGCCTCTCTCCATCTCTCATTCCTCCCCATCCCACACTCCCACCTCTCCCCCTGCGGGTCTGGGGGTTAGAATAGGCCCGAGGTATTCCTGCCTGTTGTAAGAGGCGACTAAAAGGAGTTTCACACGTTTCGGCCTTTATGTGATTGTCCCCTGTAGGGTTTGACCTTCATTCTTCAAAATTTTCCTGAAGAGCGAGCCAATTGGGGAAGGGTGCCTTGCAAGGTACATCGTGTCCATCGTGCATTAAGGTCTTTAGCCACGTATGCCAAGGAGTAGATGCCCATCCCCATGGGGGCATCAGGACTCCCGGCAAATGCCATCCTGCCAGGTGGCCTTTGCTGCGGCAGGGTGGCCTCTGTGGGGAGGGCCCCTGGTTTTAGTGGGTGGCATCAGGGCTGCTGACACGCAATGAAGCGTAATCCATCATCTCTTGCTAGTGGTGAAATGCCTGCAATCTCTAAGCGATCATGAGCTCACTTCATCGCACAGAAGTATGACCCCAAATCGTTCCCCTCCCTGGCCACACCATGGGAGGAACATCAGGCTAAGGATGGCAGTAGATCTTACTCACCCTGGTACCTTGTATGTTCGAGAGCTGATGGGGAATCTTTCATGACGATGAAGCCTCAGTTTTTTGTTGAACATTTAGAGGACAAGTTCGGGGAGGTGGAGGGCTTGTCCAAAATGAGATCTGGGTCAGTCTTGATCAAAACAGCACTCTCTGCCCAGTCACAGGAGTTACTCGCTTGTTCCAAGCTGGGGGATGTTTCTGTAACCATCACACGCCGTAAGAGCTTAAATATGGTCCAGGGTATCATATTTCAGAGAGACCTTCTTTTGCAGTCCGACAATGAGCTGTATGCCAATTTAGAGCGGTGATGTGTACATTTCGTCTTGACATGTCCACTGAGGTCCAAAGGATAATCAGTTTGCCACCGGCCCTTCATCTTGGCCTTTGAGGGTAATACATTGCCTGAGAAGGTCAAGGTGATGGTCTACCAGTGTGATGTAAAGCCCTATATCCCTCCCCCGATGCGATGCTTTAAGTGCTGGAAGTTCGGCCATATGTCTTCCCGCTGTACTTCTAGCGTCACATGTCGAGATTGTGGACGCCCAGCACATCCCAATACTCCATGTGCCGCGCCTCCCATCTGTGTCAACTGTGGAGAGCACCATTCGCCTTGCTCACCTGACTGCAGGATTCTCCAGAAAGAAAGGAAAATCGTGGAGTACTAGACCCTGGACAGGCTGACCTACACTGAGGCTAAGAGAAAATTTGAATGCCTGCATCCTGTGCGTATGACATCGTCTTAAGCCGCTGCTACAATAGTTCTGGCACCATTAGCTCTGCCAACCCAGGTCACTTCTCAGAGCCAGAGGACTACACCTGCCCCCTTGAACTGTGGCGGGCATTTCCCTCCCTGTTGCTCCTGCACCACCTACTTCAGGAGCAACACCCCCCAACCATCAGTCTTCTTCGGCTTCTCTCGCTAGGAAGGGGTCCCTTGGGTCACTCCTTTCCCAGTTTTTTTTTAGTGGGAAAGACGACACCTGCCAGTGGCTGAAGAGCCCAAAAGCAGCTGGTCATACGGCTTCACGCTCATCCCGGAGACTGAGCCAGTGAAGTCCCCCCAGCCAGGAAAACCAAAAAGAAAACCTCGAAGACCAAGTAAATTGCGGTGGCACCCACACCACTGCTACCTACGAGCTCTGCGGCTGAGGATGGGGTGGAGATTTTGGCGTTCGCTTACGACCTATACCTCGCCAGACCCTCAGACAGAATGCATATGGACTGCTCGGGTAATAAATCGGTGGCAGCCCAGATGGGCTTTGAACAAGGCGGACTGGGGAACTTTCACCTCTGCTGTCACCACTGAATCTCCCCCACACGGTAACATCGATGTGATGGTTGAGCAGGTGACTAGCACAATTGTTTCTGCTGCAGAAAATGCGATCTCTCTCTCTTTAGGCTGCCCAAGGCGTAAGGCAGTCCCTCAGTGGTCGCCAGAAGTCCTTGAAGCAATTGAGGAGTGTCGGTGAGCTCTACAGCGGCATAAGCAGCACCCTTCCCTGGAGCACCTCATAGCCTTTAAACGGCTCCGTGCCCGTGCTCGCTACCTTATCAAACGACGGAAGAAGGGAGTGTCGGGAGAGATACGTCTCCACCATTGGGTGCCACACGGCACCTTCCCAAGTCTGGACAAAGATCAAACTTCTTTTCGGTTACCAGGCCCCAACAGCTGTCTCCAGTGTTACCGTAAATGGCAAGTTATGTACTGACGCAAACACGATTGCTGAGCACTTTGATCGAGCCTCTGCATTGAAGAATGGCCCTCCAGCCTTTCACACACTCAAATGGCGGCTGGAACGGAATGTCCTCTCATTGACTACATACTGCAGTGATCCTATAACACCCCATTTACGGAGTGGGAGCTCCTCAGTGCCCTTGCACAATGCCTCGACACAGCTCCCGAGCCTGATCGCATCCACAGCCAGGTGAGAAAACATCTCATCTGACTACAAGCGACATCTTCTTGTCATCTTCAACCGGATCTGGTGCGATGGCATCTTGCCATCACAGTAGCAGGAGAGCACCATCATTCCGGTGCTCAAACCCAGTAAAAACCCACTCGATGTGGATAGCTATCGGCCCATCAGTGTCACCGACGTTCTTTGTAAGCTGCTGGAACGTACGGTATGTCGGCGGTTGGGTTGGGTCCTGGAGTCTCATGGCTTGCTGGCTCCATGTCAGGGCGGCTTCCACCACTGATAATCTTGTGACCATCGAGTCTGCCATCCGAACAGCCTTTTCCAGCCGGCAACGCCTGATTGCCGTGTTTTTTGACTTACGTAAAGCATACTACACGACTTGGCAACATCATATCCTTGCCACATTTTATGAGTGGGGTCTCCGGGGACCACTCCCGATTTTTATCCAAAACTTCCTGTCGCTCCATACTTTCCATTTCCAAGTTGGTGACTCCCATAGTTCCATCCATATCCAGGAGAATGGAGTCCTGCAGGACTCTGTATTGAGTGTCTCTCTATTTTTAGTGGCCATTGATGGTCTAGCAGCAGCAGTCGGGCCATCCGTCTCACCTTCTCTGTATGCAGACGACTTCTGCATTTCGTACTGCTGCTCCAGTACTGTTGTTGCTGAGCGGCACCCCCAGGGAGCCATTTTCGAGGTGCAGTCATGGGCTCTAGCCCTTGGCTTCCAGTTTTCGGCCGCAAAGTCGTGTGTCGTGCAATTCTGTCGGCACTGTACCGTTCATCCGGAACCCACACTTTACCTTAATGACAATCTACTCACTTTAGTGGAGACATATAAATTCCTAGGACTGGTTTTCGACACTCGATGGACTTGGCTCCCTCATCTTTGTCAGCTTAAGCAGAAGTGCTGGCAGAACCTCAATGCCCTCCAGTGCCTGAGCAACACCAATTGGGGTGCAGATTGCTGCACACTGCTGCAGCTCTACAGAGCCCTTGTCCAGTCCCGTATTGACTATGGGAGTGTGGTTTATGGTTCGGCAGCACCTTCAGCATTGCATTTACTCGACCCTGTGCTCCACTGTGGGGTTCAGTTTGAGACAGGAGCTTTTAGGACGAGGTTGGTAACCAGCATACTGGTGGAGGCTGGTGTCCCTCCACTACAGATTAGACGTGTGCAACTGCTCGCCAGTTTCCGCTGACACTTCCTCTCGATTCTTGACGTGTTCTGGGGCTCTGAATTGGTTTACACCGACGGCTCAATAGCTGATGGTGACGTAGGCTTCGCATGTGTTCATGGAGGACATGTTGAGCAGCACTCCTTGCCAGTTGGCTGCAGTTTGTCACTGCAGCCCTGGCATGTCATTTCTCCTGTGTACTGACTCATTGAGCAGGCTACAAGCTATCGACCAGTGCTTCCCTCGCCACCCTCTGGTCATCCGTCGCGAGGACCCACCTCAGTGTCGCTGTGGCTCCCAAATGACAGTAGTCCACCTCTTGCTGGACTACCCACTTTAAGCCGCTCTGCGGCAGACTTTTAACTTTCCCAGCACCCTGCCTTCGGTGTTGGGCGACAATGCCTCCACAGCAGATTTAGTTTTACATTTTATCCATCAGAGTGGGTTTTATACTTCTGTATAGGTTTTAACACATGTCCTTTGTCCCTCTGTCTCTTCCACCCTAGTGCTTTTAGGGTGGAAGTTTTTAATGTGTTGCAGAGGGGTTGGCTTTCTATTTTCCTGATTGGCCAGCCACTGGAATCTGCTTTCGTGTTTTACTCTCTTCTGTTTCTAGTGTCTCTGTTTTCGTGTCCTCTTTTGTTCCTTTTAGTGTTCGTTGCCTTCTCTTTGTTCTTATGGCTTTTCCTTTCTTTCTGTTTTGTGTTATATGTTTCGTCCGTTTTATTCTCAAACTTGTGGCACTGTTTTATTAGGAACAAGGGACCGATGACCTCGTAGTTTGTTCCCTTCTCCCGCCTTTAAACCAACCAACACTTCCACCTCAACCTAGTACACTTACCTTGGGCCAGAAAAGAATTGTGTGCAGGTAAGTGTGTGTTCATGTGCATGTTTTCCTCCAAATCAAAAAGGAAGTGCATTCCAAAAGTTAGCCCAGCTCTGTACCTTTTGTTCAAGTACCTGTCGACGACGCAGCACTTCAGCCTTTATTCCTAAATAATTCATAATTCTCAACCAGAACTTTCTGTACACAAATAATGATATAAATTTATCATGGAATGGATTAAGTTTTATGTTAGCATTTTCTTTATTGTAATTTTCATCTGAGGTCATCACCTGTAAATTATTCTTACTATTCTTAAAAATGTTTGTTATGGGATCATTAATTATTCTAACTGATTTACACTGTGAGTTATCTATATGGTAAGATACTATGTCATTTATCATAACTAATTGTGCATCATGATCAGAGAGAGCATTGAGTATATAGTTATTTTCTTAATTTGAGCTTCAGCAAAGAACTTCCTTCTCTATTTATCGACCTGTGTTGGAAGTTTGTCAAATTGTAGGATCCAGATAAGTTGTCCAGATCATTTTTCCTACCAGAATCCTTTAGAAAATCTACATTGAAATAACCACTTACTCTTAACTGTCTGCTGCCTGTCTGACAAATAGCACATTAGGGTATCCAATTCCTCATAAACAGTGAACGTTTTTCAGTTTTAATTTACAAGCTCTCATCTGTGTGCTGATCACTACAAAATCTACTTGTCTTAATGAATGTAAGAACTCCCCTTTTTCCATTTCAGGTCTATATGAGTGAGCTGCAAGAGTGTAACCATTTATATTAAACTTCTTGGACCCTATGGTTATGTGGTGCTCAGGTCGGCGCAGGATGTCTATATTTTCAGAGCTCTCCAAATTTTCCTAACAGACAAGAAGCTCTTCGGCCTTATTATTCAATCTTCTTCTTCTTCTTCTTCTTCTTCTTCTCTGCACTGTGATTCAAAAAAATGTTTACAAACTAACATGGCACATTGGGCATACAAAAACTGTCAGTAATCACATACGAACTGGGGGTCACAAAGACTCGCTGAAACTACTAAACGGAGTTACATTTATTTAGTCACATGCTACAAATGGACAGCCACTACAGAAGATGATCAAAGTTTTGTCCAGATGCATTGAGACATGCCTAACAGTGACGCTGCATTGAACTGCGCACCCTCTCAAAGATACCTGGTGTATATCAAAGGCATCATGCTGCTGCAAGAATCCTGCCCATTAGGTCCTTGGGTGTTGTAATAGATGTTTCATATACAAGGGCCTTCAGATACCCCTCGCAGGAAAAAATCGATTGGGGACAGATTGGGTGATCATGGTGGCCATGCAACTGACCAGCACCCCATGAAGAAAGATAGTCTGTACTGTGCCGTCTGTGATGTCATGCATGTGGTCCAAGGCAGTCTGAGATCTGAGGCTGGTTAGCCTTGTAACTTATTGCTCAGTATGTCGGCATGGTTTTGAAACGATGCAGTATGTTTATTTGCATGGGAATCTTCCACAGCAGATATGTATAAATTGTTGTTCTTTTTTTTCTCGTCTTAAGCTTATTGCAATTTAAGAGAAGTTATTCACCACACTCATTTTGCTTTTATGTGCAATTTTCCTGTCTTAAAGAGTACTGCAGATTGAAGAAGTTTTCCGGCAGGAGCTATTCGCGTATATCTATAAAGCATCTTCTTGTAGTCAATGGTGCCTGTTCCTCTTGTCTCTATGTTTTAAAATGCACTGTTTTTTTTTTCTTTCATTCTTAGTGGATGTTGGAATCTGAAATGTAGTTGCACAGGTGCTGAGTGTGGAAGAGGTAGAACTAGAGTTCGATTTCCATGAAAACAACTGTTGTGGAATTTACAAAAGATAAATGCAAAAAATCACCACAAAAGAAAAAATGACTTTGTGAAAGCCAAGAAATCACAAAGGTTAAATGATGTGCAACCATGGTTCCACCCCCCCCCCCCCCCCCCCCCCCATCCCCATCACCCTTCCCCTGACTCTACAATGAAGGAAAAAGCATTGGACTTCAAAATATGTAAACAAGAGGAAACACCAGTGAACTCAGATGATGCTTTTTAAATACAAGCAAAACCTGCTTGGTGAGAAAAATCTTTTAAATTGCCATAATCTTAAGGCAGCAAAATGAAGAATAATTGCAGATGTTGAAGTTATTGTTCTTCACAGTTCGTATAGCTTCCACTACAAAAACATGTCTCCTTCAAATGTCCCACTTTTTCAAGATGAGTATTTTTGTTGTTGCCAGAAAGTTATGACAGCCCTGCTTTATGAATTCCGTTGAATTCACTGTTTTCACTAGGCTAACTGTATGTCGGTAAATATTTTCAAATTATGTTATAGGTAGTGTCAAATCACCAATTAGCAATAAAAATTTCACTTCCTTAGCTCTAATAAAATGAAGAGAGAATGGTTTCATTTTCTTACTGCTTACTTGACAAAAGTAACAGAAATAATGAATAAACTTATGTTGCCCCAATTGCAGTTGTATAGTTACCTTACGTGTAAAGTTACGTGCAAACATTGTTCATTAATTGTCTTCTTCATTATTGAAACATCTTTCCCACTAGAGGTGGGCGAGAAATCACTTATCTTTTGCAAATAATAATGGTTGAGACATCACAGTTTTCACAATAACAACTTTATAGCAATTTGGCTGCAATTTCAGTCAAGCTGGGTCACAAGTAGCAACTAAAAGTTGCATTTAATGTCACATGCTGTGAATGTATAACTTACCTATGGTTGAAGAAATGAAACCAGAAGCTAATTTGCTGTGAGAAAATTTTACACTTGATTTTTTTATCTGATATGTTTGACTAGAGAGTGATGTATGGTATTCAAACATCCCCTCCCTCTTCCACCTGCTTCCTGACACCTCTCCCTCTTCCACCTGACACCTCTCCATCTTCCACCTGCCTCCTGACACCTCTCCCTCTTCCACCTGCCTCCTGACACCTCTCCCTCTTCCACCTGCCTCCTGACACCTCTCCCTCTTCCACCTGACACCTCTCCATCTTCCACCTGCCTCCTGACACCTCTCCCTCTTCCACCTGCCTCCTGACACCTCTCCCTCTTCCACCTGCCTCCTGACACCTCTCCCACCTGCCTCCTGACACCTCTCCCACCTGCCTCCTGACACCTCTCCCTCTTCCACCTGCCTCCTGACACCTCTCCCTCTTCCACCTGCCTTCTGACACCTCTCCCTCTTCCACCTGACACCTCTCCCTCTTCCACCTGACACCTCTCCCTCTTCCACCTGACACCTCTCCCTCTCCCCCCAGGGGACCCACAACTCTTTTGTAGATACGTGCGTAGCGAGCACGGGCCCCGAGCTAATGTGGCCTTCCTTCCTTTCCGGGCTGCATCATACCTTCCCTTTCCGCATCCTTCCCCTTCCCCTGTCTTCACCCCCCCCCCCCCACACCTCTGGCTCTTTCCTTCACTTTCTCCCCCTCTGGGAGTATGGTTTGCGCCTACGTCCGGAGACGGACGCTTGTAAATGTACCGCATTCTTCTTCTTCCTTGTTTGTATGTCTTCTTCCTTCCTTTGTCCTTCTCCTTTCCTTACCTCTTCTCTTTACCCTTTTCTCCGCTGCGGCGTTTGAGACCCCCTCTTCTTTCCTTTCCCTTTCTCTTTCTTCCTCCCTGTGCGTGTCTGAAGGCCGACCCACGCACTTCCATGCGTAGCCGGTGACGGGGTAACGCGTAATTCCCCGCCCCGGGTAGACAGGTAGGACACGTACGTACCCCCTGGTAAAGGCCAGGCCCAGGGAGGGGTGATTACCCGAGCTGATACCTTCCGAAAGTGCCGATTGGTCCCTGCGTCCGTTTGTTGGGAGGTGTGACCTGAGGTGTGAACAATCACCTAAGGCAGGTGTGCCCTCGGTGAGGGCCCCCACAAGGGAGGAGCGCGCCATCGGAGACGCCGGTAATCATGGGGGATTCTTCCGCAATGGTTTCCTCACCTTCCACTATGTCTGCTCACAAACGTAAGTTCACTGAGTCTCAGCCACAGACGGTTCTTCCATCGTTGCCACAGTTCCTTGTTGTTTCTCGGTCTGACGAAGGTCACGACTTTTCCACGGTCAACCCTTTCATTATTCAGAAAGGTGTCGACGCAATTGCGGGTCCTGTAAAGTCTTGTTCCAGATTACGGAATGGTACCCTGTTGTTAGAAACACACAGTGCCCTCCAGGCTCAAAAATTGCTGCGTACTTCTCTGCTCCACACCTTCCCTGTCCGGGTGGAACCGCACCGTACCTTCAATTCCTCGCGTGGAGTCGTTTATACACGCTCCCTCGATGGATTGTCTGACGAAGAAATTCAGCACTACCTGTCTGACCAGGGCGTCACCGCTGTTCATCGGGTTATGTAAAGGGTTGACTCGAACATCATTCCAACCCGCACTGTCTTCTTGACATTTGACAAAGTTCAACTCCCATTAAAAATCAAAGCAGGCTATGAGATAATTTCCGTTCGCCCTTATGTCCCAAACCCTACGCGTTGCTATCGATGTCAGCGGTTCAATCACACCAGCCAGTCCTGTTCCAATCCGGCCAAATGTGTTACGTGTGGCAAGGATGCCCATGAGGGTGCTTGTCCACCTCCATCCCCACACTGCATCAACTGTATGGGTGACCACGCTGCTTCCTCTCGAGATTGCCCCGTTTTTAAGGATGAAAAGCTCATCCAGGAAATAAGAGTGAAGGAAAAGGTGTCGACCTTTGCTGCTCGAAAGTTACTCGCCAGTCGACAGCCCACTGTGCCTCAGAAAGGAAAATACAGCACTGTCCTTGCTTCTCCTCGGCCAACAAAGGAGGCGGCCACGCAGACTTGCGACCTCACATTTAGTACCACGGTCGTCAGATCGGCCAGCGCAAAGATCGCCCGTTCAACCTCACCACTTTCGCCTGCCCACTCTATGGCTCACCCTTCGTCGGGTTCTGCTAAATCTCGAGCCCAAAAGTCAGACGCCAAGTCTTCGAAAAAAGAGCATTCTCGTGAAGAGTTTTTACGTACTGCAACTTCACAACCATCGGTTCCTCCTTCATCTAAACATCATACCTCCAAGAAGGCTACGAAGAAACACAGTTCCTCTCCTTCTCCGCCAAGGCGTGTCCCAACTACAGCACCACCTGGCGGAAATCGCCCTCAGCCATCTTCCGTGTCGCCGAGGCGCACTGCTGGTGGCCGGTCAACTGGCCGATCGTTGGTGGCAGGAGCTGCTCCTGACCAACCTATGGATCAGGATCTTCTGCCTTCGACTGAATGCCATTCCATGCTGTCGGTCGCAAGCTCTGAGCAGTCGTTGAGTTGACAGCACCCTTGGTCACGTTTCTCCATTTTCTGTTCACCCTATGTCCATTATCCACTGGAATATCCGCGGCATTCGCGCCAATCGGGATGAATTGTCGATCCTCTTACGATCCTACTCGCCGGTCATCTTCTGTCTTCAGGAAACAAAGCTGCGTCCCCATGACCGCTTTGTTCTCCCTCATTTTCAGTCCGTCCGATATGACCTCCCCTCTGTTGAAGGCACTCCAGCCCATGGAGGACTCATGATTCTGCTCCATCATACTCTCCATTATCACCCAATCCATTTAAACACTTCCTTCCAAGCTGTCGCCGTCCGTCTTTCCCTTTCTGGATACACGTTCTCTCTATGTACTGTATACATTCCATCGTCTACACCACTGGCACGAGCTGATCTCCTTCATCTTCTTGATCAGCTTCCACCCCCCTATTTGCTGGTTGGGGACTTCAATGCCTACCACCCGCTTTGGGGATCTCCACATCCTTGTCCACGTGGCTCACTATTGCTAGACGTCTTCCACCAAGCGGATCTAGTCTGCCTCAACACTGGGGTCCCCACGTTTTTGTCTGCCTCCACGGCAAATTTATCTCATTTGGACCTTGCGGTCGGTACTGTTCCGCTAGCCCGGCGCTTCGAATGGTTCGCCCTTGATGATACACACTCGAGTGACCACTTTCCATGTGTCCTTCGACTGCAGCCTCAACTGCCATATCTGCGCTCGCGACGCTGGAAGTTTGCCCAAGCCGATTGGACACTTTTTTCGTCTCTAGCGACATTCGATGACCGTCGCTTTCCCAGCGTCGACGATGAGGTCACACATTTTACCGACGTTATTCTCACAGCTGCGGAACGTTCAATACCACGCACCTCCGAATTGCCCCGGCGCCCCCCAGTTCCTTGGTGGAACGAGGCATGCCGTGACGCAATACGTGAGCGGCGACGTGCTCTTCGCATTTTCCGTCACCATCCAACTTTGGCCAACTGTATCCGATATAAGCAGCTCCGTGCGCGATGCCGTCGCGTCATCCGCGATAGCAAGAAGGCAAGCTGGCAATTCTTTATTGGCTCATTTAACACCTTCACTCCCTCCTCGGAAGTTTGGAGTCGGCTTCGACGGTTCTCAGGCGCGCCTAGTTTCTCCCCGGTCTCTGGGCTCACTGTCGCGCATGATACCTTAGTGGACCCCGTCGCAATTTCTAACTCATTGGGTCAGCACTTTGCTGAGATTCCGAGCTCTTCAAATTACCCGCCAGCGTTTCTCCCGAAGAAACGTGCAGCGGAAGTGTGACATCTTGCTTTCTCCTCTCAAAATCGCGAAAGCTACAATACTGTTTTCTCCATGCACGAACTCCAACATGCACTCTCTTCTTCTCGCTCCTCCGCCCCAGGACCGGATGGTATCCATGTCCAAATGTTGCTGCATTTATCAACCCATAGCCTGCGCTACCTCCTTTGCCTTTATAATCGAATTTGGACCGACAGTACCTTCCCCAGATGATGGCGGGAAGCTATTGTCGTTCCCGTTCCGAAACCTGGAAAGGACAAACATCTCCCCTCTAGCTATCGCCCCATTTCTCTCACGAGTAGTGTCTGTAAGGTTTTGGAGCGTATGGTGAATTACCGTTTAGCTTGGTGGCTGGAATCCCACAGTCTTTTAACACCAGCCCAATGCGGATTCCGACAACATCGTTCTGCCGTTGACCATCTTGTTGCTCTCTCCACTTATATCATGAACAATTTCCTCCGGAAACGCCAAACGGTAGCAATATTTTTTGATCTGGAGAGAGCATACGATACCTGTTGGAGGACAGGCATCCTCCGCACACTGTTCTCTTGGGGCTTTCGAGGCCGGCTGCCCCTTTTTCTTCGCGAATTTATGGCAGAGCGCACATTTAGGGTGCGGGTGAACACTACTCTATCCCGTATTTTCTCCCAAGAAAACGGGGTACCCCAGGGCTCCGTGCTGAGTGTTGTACTGTTTGCCATTGCCATTAATCCAATTATGGATTGTCTCCTTCCTGATGTCTCGGGCTCCCTCTTTGTGGACGATTTTGCGATCTACTACAGCTCTCAACGGACCAGCCTTCTTGAAAGACGTCTTCAAGGATGTCTCGATCGCCTCCACTCGTGGAGCATCGAAACCGGCTTCCGTTTCTCACCCAGTAAGACCGTTTGTGTTAATTTTTGGCGACGTAAGGAGTTTCTTCCGCCCTCCTTACATCTAGGTCCTGTCAACCTTCCGTTCTCCGACGTCGCTAAATTCTTGGGTCTTATGTTTGACAGAAAACTGTGCTGGTCCTCCCACGTTTCCTATCTTTCGGCTCGCTGTCTGCGTTCCCTTAACACCCTCCGTGTCCTGAATGGCACCTCTTGGGGAGCGGACCGAGTGGTCCTTCTCCGCCTCTATCGCGCCTTAGTGCGCTCGAAATTGGATTATGGAAGCATAGTCTACTCCTCTGCTCGGCCGTCTATTCTTCGGCGTCTCGACTCTATCCACCACCGTGGATTACGTTTAGTGTCTGGAGCTTTTTACACCAGCCCTGTGGAAAGCCTTTATGCTGAGACTGCTGAACCTCTGCTATCCAATCGGCGGACAGTCCTTCTGAGTCGTTATGCTAGCCATTTGTCTTCCATGCCTGCTAATCCAGCCCATGACCTTTTTTTCGACGCCTCCCTTGATGTCGGGTATGCAGGCCGCTCCTCCTCCCTACTACCCCCGGGAGTCCGCTTCCGTCAACTGCTCCATTCTCTTTCCTTCCGCTTTCCTAAAACCTTCTTGACAACTTGGGGTACAGCACCGCCTTGGCTCCGTCACCGGATCGACTTGCTCAGAGACCTATGTCAGTTTCCCAAGGATGGTACCCCTACACTTGTTTACCGTCGGGCATTTGCTGCTCTATGTGCACAAATGACGGAAGCCACATTTATTTACACCGATGGCTCGAAAACATCGTTAGGTGTAGGGAGTGCCTATATTGTTGGCGACACCCCAAATCACTTTCGGCTTCCCGACCAGTGTTCGGTTTATACTGCGGAGCTTTACGCTATTCTCCAGGCTGTCCACTACATCCGCCGCCATCAGCGGATACAGTACGTAATCTGCTCAGATTCTCTCAGCTCTCTCCTAAGTCTCCAAGCTCTTTACCCTGTGCACCCTCTGGTCCACCGGATTCAGGACTGTCTGCGCTTGCTCCACCTGGGGGGCGTCTCAGTGGCGTTCCTCTGGCTCCCAGGACACGCTGGTATCTGTGGAAATGAGGCGGCCGATATAGCGGCCAAGGCTGCAGTCTCTCTTCCTCGGCCAGCTATTCAGTCTCTTCTGTTTACCGATCTACGGAGCGGTTTATGTCGCCAAGTTGCTCATTTATGGCATGCGCATTGGTCAACACTTCCCCATAATAAATTGCGGGAAGTGAAAGCCCTTCCTTGCGCATGGACCTCTTCCTCCCGATCGCGTCGTCGGGAGGAGGTAATTTTAGCTAGACTCCGGATAGGGCACTGTCTTTTTAGTCATCGACATCTTTTAAGCGGTGATCCTCCCCCACTCTGTCCCCACTGCTCTCAGCCGTGGACGGTCAGACACCTTTTAATTGAATGCCCCTATTTTAATCCGTTATGCTCCCGTCTACAGCTATCGCCTGATCTATCGTCGATTTTAGCAGATGACACGCGCTCAGCTGACCGCGTTCTACAGTTTATTAGTGACAGTGAAATGACGTCAGTCATTTGAAGCCTTTTTTTGGGGGACAACCAACCCCTTTCTATAGTGGATTTTTAAGCATTCCTTCTGCCTTTAGTTTCTCAAATTTTATGACTTTGTTCCCATTGCTGCTGATTTTAAATTTCGTTTTTTTCCTGTTTTCTACGTCACGGGCTGGGCGCTAATGACCATAGAAGTTTTGCGCCCTAAAACCACAAACAAAAAAAAAACAAAAAAAAAAAAAAAACCTCTCCCTCTTCCACCTGCCTCCTGACACCTCTCCCTCTTCCACCCGCCTCCTGACACCTCTCCCTCTTCCACCCGCCTCCTGACACCTCTCCCTCTTCCACCTGCCTCCTGACACCTCTCCCTCTTCCACCTGCCTCCGGACACACTTGCCCTCTCCCTCTTCCTAGCTGCCTCCGGACACACTTGCCCTCTCCCTCTTCCTACCTGCCTCCTGACACACTTGCCCTCTCCCTCTTCCTACCTGCCTCCTGACACACTTGCCCTCTCCCTCTTCCTACCTGCCTCCTGATACACTTGCCCCCTCCCTCTTCCTACCTGCCTCCTTATACTCTCTCCCTTCTCCACCTGCCTCCTGATACTATCTCCCTTCTCCACCTGCCTCCTAACACTCTCCCCCTCTTCCATCTGACTCCACACACACACTCTCTCTCTTTCTTATACCTCCTGAACCCCTCTCCCACTTGCACACTCACGCTATCTACCTTTCACATGCTTTCTACACCTCATCCTCGAACCTCCTCTCTGCACATCTCCTCCTCCTCCTCTTCCTCCTCCTCCTCTACTCCTCCTTGTCCATCTACCTTCTCTCCCTCTCTCCATCTACCCCCTCTCCCATATCCATCCACCGCTCCCTTTCTCCCCCTTTAGCTCCCCCTTCCCCTCTCCCTCTCTGTCCATCTCCCCCTCTCCCTCTCTGTCCATCTCCCCCTCTCCCTCTCTGTCCATCTCCCCCCCTTGCTCGCTGTCCAGCTCCCCCTCTCCCTCTCTGTCCAGCTCCCCCTCTCCCTCTCTGTCCAGCTCCCCCTCTCCCCCTCTGTCCGTCTCCCCCCTCTCCCTCTCTGTCTGTCTCCCCCTCTCCCTCTCTGTCCGTCTCCCTCTCTGTCCGTCTCCCCCTCTGTCCGTCTCCCCCTCTCCCTCTCTGTCCGTCTCCCCCTCTCCCTCTCTGTCCGTCTCCCCCTCTCCCCCTCTGTCCGTCTCCCCCTCTCCCCCTCTGTCCGTCTCCCCCTCTCCCCCTCTGTCCGTCTCCCCCTCTCCCCCTCTGTCCGTCCCCCCTCTCACTCTCCCCCTCTGTCCGTCCCCCCCTCTCACTCTCCCCCTCTGTCCGTCCCCCCCTCTCACTCTCCCGCTCCGTCCGACCCCCCTCTCACTCTCCCGCTCTGTCCGACCCCCCTCTCACTCTCCCGCTCTGTCCGTGCCCCCGCACTCTCCCTCTCCGTCCGTGCCCCCGCCCCTCTCCCTCTCCCGCTCTGTCCGTGCCCCCGCCCTCTCCCTCTCCCGCTCTGTCCGTGCCCCCGCCCTCTCCCTCTCCCGCTCTGTCCGTGACCCCGCCCTCTCCCTCACGCTCTCTGTCCATGCCGCCCTCTCACGCTCTGTCCGTGCTGCCCTCTCCCTATCCCCGTCCCCGTCTCCCTCTCTCCGTCTTTCTCCGCCTCCCCCTCACCGCCTCTCTCCACCCATCTCATCCTCTTGTCCCATCTCTCTTTCCATCCATCTCCTCCTCAATCTCCCATCCTTCTTTCCATCCATATATTCCTCATCTACCTATCTCTCTTTCCGTCCATATTCCCCTCACCCTCCCATCACTCTCTCTGCCCATCTCCTCCTGCCCCCTTGCTCTGCTCATGTTGTCCTTCCCTTCTGTCTCCATCTCCTCCTCACCGTCTCCGTCTGCTTCTCCTTGTCCCCCTCTGTGTCCGTGTCCGTCTCCTCGCCCCCCCTCTCTCCGTGTCTGTGTCCGTCTCCTCGCCCCCCTCCCCCTGTGTTCGTGTCCGTCTCCTTCCCCCCTTCCCCCTCCCCCCTCCCCCTACCCATCCTTGTCTGTTCTCCTCCACCCTCACCCCCTCCCTATCCACCTGCTCCTCCTCCTCCCATTCTCCCCTGTGTCTATCTGCTCCTCCTCCTCCTCCCATTCTTCCTGTCCACCTCCTCCTTCCCCCTCCCACTCACCCGTTTCTATCTACCTTCTTCTTCTGCCTTATGAGTTATGATGCAAGGGGTCGGGAGGAGGGCTTGTGTGAAGATGGAGGAGGATATAGTGTAGGTTTGGTGGGCGACGAATTACCACTGTGGGAGGGGTGGAAAGGATAGTGGATACTCATTTCAGGGAAGGTAGCCAAAACCCTGGCAAAGAATGTGATTAAACCGCTCCAGTCCTGGGTGGTGCTGAGTCATGGGGGCAGTACTCCTCTGTAGCCAGATGGTGGGACTTTGGGATGTGGTGGGTGACTGGAGAGAGACGGCACAAGAGATCTGTTTCTTTACAAGGTTGGGAGGGTAAATATGGTGCCAATGAGACCCTTGGTATATTTCAAGAGGGTCTACTCTTCACTACAGATGCGATGCCCATGGGTGTCTAGGTTGTATGGAAGGGATTTCTTGGTACGGAATGGGTGACAGCTGTTGAAGTTGAGGGATTACTGGTGGTTGGTAGGTTTTATATGGACAGAGGTACTGATGGAGCCATCTTTGAAGTGGAGGTCAGTATTGAGGAAGGTGGCTTCTTGGGTTGAGAAGGACCAGGTCAAGCGAATGGGGAAAAGGTGTCCAGGTTCTGGAGGAATGTGGATAGGGTGTCCTCATCCTAGATCCAGATCACGAAGATGTGAATCTGAATAAGTGTGGGATTTGGGATTCTGGATGGTTAGGAAGGATTCCCCTAGATGGCCTTTGAATGGGTTGGCACAGGATGGTGCCATGCGGGTGCCCATTGCCTTACCCCGTATGTGTTTGTAGGTGACACCTTCAAAAGATAAGTAATTGTGGGTGAGGATATAGTTGGACATGGTGACCAGAAAGAGCCTGTAGGTTTGGAATTTATTGGGTGTTGGGGAAGGTAGTGTTCAATAGGGGCAAGGCCATGGGCTCTGGGGCTGTTAGTGTAAATGGAGGGGGTGGATCATAATTGGATGGAGTAGTGAACTTGAGTAAGACAGGGTTCAACATTGGTCTTTGGTTGAGTCTGTTAAGGTTGATGGTGAAAAAGTGTTTCCACTCTAGGGACCAGGAGAAGGAGAGAAGGTCTTTAACGAGTCCTGCATGGTTAAATTTGGGAGCGGGGCAGTAAGTGAGGCTTTTGAAATGGCTTTTGTAAAGCTAAGGCTTTTGGAAGAAATGATAAGATGTGTTTATGTTCTGGATTTTGTATGGTGGTGGGAGGAAGTTTTTGAGGGTGCGGTAACTGATGATCTGTGAGGCAGGGTTCGTCATCTATGAGGGGATGTGGGAGAGGTTTGAAGGTTTTTGTAAAGGTGGCGGATAGTGGTAGTCCAAGGTGAGAGTAGCAGGGGTGGCATTGCGCATGCTGCTTTACTTCCTGGAGGGATCCAGGAATTGGAGATTGCATAGCAGGGAAACTGTTACAGGTGGAGAGGAGGTATTGCAAGGAGGTTTGGGCCTGATTGACATGGATTTGCAGGACTATGTTGATGAGGGTTAAAGATTGGCAGAATCTGAACAGATGGAGGTCATTGTGGGAGGAGGGGTTGCAGCTGGAGATACGTAATTCGATGGTAAGGTCATTTGGGGGGATTCCATGAGCCAAGCAACAATGCAGGAACAGTATGCATGACTGAGTTCTGTCGAGGGATAAGGAAACACTTCTGTATTGATGCAGGTGGAAGGAACAAAGATCCATGGAGGAGGATAAAAACACTTAAAATACATAAATAATGTAGAAGTACATGGGAAAAAATTTGCAAAAATCCACAAAAATATGTGGGAAAAAAATTACAAAAATACACCAAATTACTTGAGAAAAATCATGAAGAGAATGAAATGGGTGAAGTATGGGGAAGGGACGAAATCTGAGGGAGTAGACTGATAATGAAAGCGGAAAATCAGCTGAAATCAATGTGAAAACACAATGAAATCAAAGGAAAAATAAATAAAACTATTGTAATGTGGGTTGCAGGTCTGTGGGCAGATAAGTGTGAGGAAGGGGGACAGCAGATCTGATTAGATTAGGTGAACTGGAATAAGAGAGGAGAAAGAGTGGGGGGTTGGGAGGGCTTGGTAGGATGAGGCACAAGTTCATATGCCACAGGAAAATAAGATACAAAAATTTGGGAGAGTTATGGAGGAAGATTGATCAATTTGAAGATGTAAGAGTATTAGCAGGAGTGATGTGGGACATGAGATGTTGCACCAACAATCAGCATGGTCTTGTAGCTGTGTGTTGTATGTGGACGAGATGGTTGATACAGGGTGCCTCATAAGTAGAGTGTGCGGTGCAGTTTTTAAGGTGAAAAGTAAAAAACAGGAAAGAAGAGAAAGGAAAACGGACACTGAGTATAGTACTGTGTTATAAAATAGTAACAAAGGAAAAAGCACTTGGTTATGGAATGGAAGAAACACTGTTTGACAAAATCAAACAATGGAAAATCCAGCCTGGAATAATGACAATTTTAGGAAACGGATAGATTGCTACTTATCATATGTTGCAGATGTTGAGTCACAAATAGGCACAACAAAAAGATGGTCAAACATGTAAGCATTTGGCCATGAAAGCTTTCATCCAAATTAGACAGCATACACAACACACTTGCGCAAATGCATCTCTCCCTGTTAACTTTTCAGGATTTCTTAACCTCGAACCTTGCCTCACCACCATTCCCCAAATCCTGCAACATGCAAACTAACCTTACATCCGCAGAAAGAACCCCAATCCCCCACCTAACAACTGCTCCCAGCCTCATAATCCTACATGCTGGCAAAGGCTACACCACTGTTGTTTTGAACTGCGAGGATTACCTGGCAGAAGGACTCTGCCAGTTGTCAGATTCATCCACTTACAAACCCTGTTACAGTGACCCCATTCCAGAAATTCAGCAGGATCTCCTGTCTCTCCCCAAATCCTTAGCCCTATCCCAGAATATCTTCCAGGAGTCTGTTTGTCTCCTCACCTCTACCACTCTACGCACTCCTACTATCTACATGCTTCATAATGTCTATAAACACGACCACACAGGACATCCCATTGTCGCACGTTACTGTGCCCCTACTGTGAGACTTTTCCTCTCATAGACAAATACCTTCAGCCCATTACCTGCAACCTACCCTCCTATATAAAATATACCAACAGTTTCCTTCACCAATCTCCACAGTTCCTGTTCCTGTACCTCATGTTGCCCTGCTTATTACCGTTGGTGCCACCTCCCTTACACTAACATCCCTAATGCCGATGCCGGCCGTGGTGGTCTAGCGGTTCTAGGCGCTCAGTCCGGAACCGCGGGACTGCTACGGTCGCAGGTTCGAATCCTGCCTCGGGCATGGATGTGTGTGATGTCCTTAGGTTAGTTAGGTTTAAGTAGTTCTAAGTTCTCGGGGACTGATGACCACAGATGTTAAGTCCCATAGTGCTCCGAGCCATTTGAACCTAATGCTGATGGCATTGCCACTGTTGAACACTACCTTTCCCAAATCTCGATAGATTCTAATCACCCAGAATCCCAAACACCTCATCTGGTTCAGATTCATTGATTACATCTTCGTGATCTGGAATGAGGGTGAGGACACCCTATCCACATTCCTCCAGAGCCTCAGCACCTTTTCCGCCATTCACTTCACCTGGTGCTCATCAACCTTCTTTGATGTTGACCTTCACTTCAGAGGTGGCTACATCAGTACCTCTGTCCACATCAAACCTACCAACCACCAGCAATACCTCCACATCAACAGCTGCCACCCATTCTATACCTAGAAGTCCCTTCCATATAGCCTAGCCCCCCCCCTCTCCCCCCATCCACCTCCCCCCGCCATGGCCGTCACATCTTTAGTGGCGAGCAGTCCTTGAAATATACCAAGGGTCTCACTGAGGCCATTATCATTATCCTCCCAAATTTGTACAGAAACAGATCTCTTGTGCCTTACCTCTCCAGTCTCCCACCACATTCCAAGGTTCTACCGTCTGGCTATAGAGGAGCATTCCCCTTGTGACTCAGTACCACCCAGGACTGGAGCAGTTGACTCACATTCTCTGCCAGAGTTTTGACTACCTCCACTGAAATGAGGAATGTCGTACCCACTATCCTTCCCACCCCTCTCACAGTGGTATTCCGGTGCCCACCAAACCTACACTATACCCACCTCCATCTCCACACAACCCCTGGTCCCAACCTCTTGCTCATGACTCATATCCCTATAATAGAAGTAGATGCAAGACCTGTTCCATAGATCCTCCCACCACCACCACCACCACCACCTACTCCATTCTGGTCACAAGCATTACCTATCTCATCAAAGGCAGGCTTATCTGTGAAACCAGTCACGTGATCTACAACCTAAGCTGCAACCACTGTGGTGTGTTCTACGTGGGCACAACAATCAACAAGCTCTCTATTCTGATGAATGGTCCTGACGAAGTGGGGCCAAGAAACAGCTGGATCACCAAGAAACAGCTGGATCACCAATTGCCGAGCATCCTGCCCAATACAATGTTCTTAGTTTTAATGACTGCTTCACAGCGTGTGCCCTCTGAACCCTTCCTAATGATACAAACTTTTTCTGAATTGTGCAGGTGGGAACTCTCTTTGCAATATATCCTACATTCTTGTAACCCCACCTGGCCTCAACCTCCTTTAATCATTTCCTACACTCACCTGCTCCCTTCCCTGTTCTCACTCCAGCACTACCCAGCCCTCTATTCCATTGCCGCACCTCTGCTTCTCTCCTTTTTCACTGCCCCCTTCCCCCTCCGTCTAACCACTTGACTGCAGCTGCCCTATCCTCTCTCCACTTCATCCCTTTATGCTCCCACAAGCAGCACTAACCCATCACCCACCCCTACCCAGCTAACACTCCTCCTTCGCGCCCCAGCCTCCTCGTTACCTCCACCATCCATATTGCTTCTCCCATCACGTGCTGCTGCTGCTTGCAATCTGGCCTCAGCAGCCAGAGACTGTGGTCGTGTGTGTGTGTGTGTGTGTGTGTGTGTGTGTGTGTGTGTGTGTGTGTGTGTGTGTGTTTGTTTCGTCTAATTCGTATGAAGGCCTTTCTGGCAGAAAGCTTGCTTGTTTGACTGTCTTTTTGTTGTTCCCATCTGCGACTCAACATCTCAGCTATGTGGTGAGTAACAATTGTTCTTTTCATAATATTGTCATTATTCTTGGAAAGAACACTTATGATAAACTGCTGATGAAAATGTAGAAAGTACTCACACAGAAGCTATGCAAAATCAGACAGATGTCATATTAGTTACAGTGGTTTCCAAATAGATTGTGCAGATTTAGTTCTGACAACAATCCTCTCTCTTTTCTCCTTATGTACCTTGACTTCTCACTCAAGATTCACACATGAATTCAAGGATGAACAACTCTTAAATTTTGTTTGTTAATATATTGATCTTTTTATTTTTCCATGATTACCATTCCTTTATTTGGTCTTTATTTTCGTGTGTTTGCATATAGCTGACCTTCCACTTCTAAAATGAAAATTTCAGTTTCAGAGGGTGTCCCAAGAGGAATGATATTTATGGAAATGACAGGAACTGGCATTTGAAGCAAATAACGTCATATTTAGATGTGCCGTATTCTGAATGGTTTCCGAGATGAACACGTTTTACCAGATGTGGGAGGGAATGTCTCAGCTGCATTTTACCTGATCTCTGGATTTGTGGTGGTACTATAATTAACTGGTCACAAAGATTTCTGGAATGTAATGTCAGTAGATTTTTGTTTATGTGGTTGAATGAAGCGTGCTATGTGCAAATGAAAGTGGAATGTGTGAGATAAACTGTTTGGTCACATCACGGACACTTCTGTCCTTATTAGGAAACATGCAAAGTCACTCAGACAAGCAACATGTTATCCCAAGAGTGCACAAATGCATTGAAGTTGACGGTGGAACAACCGAACATTTATTGTGAACTGTACAACAATTGTTATGTGACATGTACGAAAACGCTTAAAGTTGAATGTGTTAAAAATATGTATTTTTCAATTGATCCTTTGTAAAATACTCATTGTAATGTTAACTAACTGTTATACATGTGCAAATGTGACAGTGTGTTGACCAAATCAGGAAATAAATAACAAAATGCATGAAATTTGTTCTATCTCAGAATCATTCAGAATAGGGCATATATCTGTAGGAAGGTTTTTTGCTTCAAATGACCATTCCTGCCGTATCGCCAAATACTGATCATTCCTCCTGGGACACTCTGTATAACTATTTCACTAGATTTGTTACTAGATTTAGGCAGTGTATGATTATGCTTTAGTTAGTTAGTTAGTTTTTTCATGTTCTATGAATCTTAATTGTGATCTCCTGGTATGATGTGAAACAAGTCAGTTTACAGTTATAATTACACTTTCGTAGAAAAAAACGCGTGGCAAACTGTTGACCATATACATGAGCTGAGGAGCTGGATCATTCAAGAAACATTAAATTAATAAAAACAATCATTCTGATGATGTGTACAGCAGTAAAGGAGATCACATCCAGATCATGCCCTGTGTGTGTGATCTCCTTATTGTATAATGTGCCACAATGACTGTTAGAAAAATGGCCATTTGCACTGCTATAGATAAGAAACCAGCAACAAGTGAGTTTTTGTTTATGCTTTGCTTTGTTAACTCTGTATCAGTAAATCTTGGGAATTTATAACACTTTTTTATGTTGATAGTTAAAACACTCAAATTGCATAAAGTAATTAATTTCAGTTCTAGAAAGAAAAAAAAGCTTGAAAATACTATGTAATCGCATCATGCAAACCATTCCAAGTCTTTAAAACATTCTTATTTGCATAGTTTATCTGTTTAAAGTTGTTTTTGTTCAAGTATTACTATTTTAAATAACCTGTCTTAGATGCAGCTCAACACTCTTACTTTAAGACATAATCTCGATGGGAAGCCTGCAAAGACGTTGTGAAATTTTAATTTATTGACCATTTACATTGTTCAGTTTTCATTATTTTCAGCACCAACTGAAAACTTGGATTAGAGGGAATGTGAGCCGGTGTTCTACATCAATGTTCGTTTTTGATGAAGTTGACAAAATGCCACCTGGCGTTTTTGATTCTATGAAGCCTTATCTTGACCATCATGGATGGTTTGATCACGTTGATTTTAGGTAATGTGCTCATTGCATTTAATATAATAATTGAAATTTTATTGGAAATACTGTGAAATATTTATATATTTCATGTATGTGGAAAAGTCCATCTGCATATTTAATTTGTAATGCTGAATGATACTATGTGGCGAGATAAGTAGCTACAATTTCTGCAGAAATGTTATGCGGTAAGTGTCCACTATCGCCAGATATGTGGGTAATGGCCACACTGTCCTGTTAAAGAGGCTTTTGTCATCAGTACAGATGAAGGTATACCTTTAGATATTGTTGTAACTGAAGCAAATTATCTTCCCTTTTGTTCATCCGAAGTGATTTGATGTTTTTTGATCACTTGCAACCTGGAAAAGCATATTCCTCCCTTCCATATTATATGAACCACAGAATTTTATTAATGTTCTAGAGCCAAGAAAAAAAAAATATTTTGTTCTCAAAAGTATAGACAAATAATTGAAAAACCAATTCAGGTATTTTCTATGTCAACTAATAGGGCTCACCAGATCAGAAACACACAAAATTTGTTCTCAAAATTGCCGAAGGCGCATACCACACTCAGATACAAATGACTATGTTAACAGCGTTATCATAGAATTATAACAATGGAGCGAAGAACATTGCACTGGTTCAGTACTTGGTAAAGGTCACCAAACATTTGGAAAAAAATTGCCCTTCCACATCACCCAAGTGGGCATTAAGACAGTCACACCACCAGCAAAGAATGAAGTCTGTTGAATCTCTATAGGCTGCTGTTAATTCACTGTACATACCAGGAGTCTTTGCTTAACTACAAGGATAACTTTAAATCAATGAGGAAAAAAAGAACAGAGCTATTAACACATGGTTGACAGAGCTTAAGCATCACTTGTGACTTAGATACCATAACAAATCAACAGGTGTAGAATAACAAACTGAGTGTGGAAGTCCTGTACAGTTCAGAGAACCAGGTGGACTTGTTCGCTACTCTATAATCGTCAAGGAAATCAACTGTTGATATATTCTTCAACAACCTGTTCAAATGGGTTGTGCAAGCATTGCAACGTAAGGAACATGAAATGTTGAAAATCATACGTGGAACCTACATTGGCATAGAGTGACAGGAAACTGATAAAAAAAAAGCATTCTGCAGATTTTTGCTTTGCCTTTCATTTAGTCTTTAGTGAATTGAAAATCTCATCTGTGCAAGATGTTTGCACTTTCAGTTGAATGTAGATAATGCTCCCTTCCTGAGAAAGCCACAGTTGCCTTTTCACTTTAAGATGTGACGCAGGCGGCACCACATATGAACAAAATTTGACAAGAGAACTGGGGATCGCAAGGCAGCACCTTTTAAAATCTGTGCTTGTTTTTAGTCTGGAACAATAACTCCACTATTGTGATAGTCTTAAATTCTATACTGCAAGCTCAGCTCACCTGCCACCTTGCCTACCTGGAATGCATTCAATTGCTGCTATGCCATATGTACTGCCCACCCACTACAGAACACTAAAAGTGTAAGCTCTTTTCTGAAACAAACTCAAATCCCACTAGTACAAGCAAAACAGATCCTGTTTCCTTGTATCATCTCAGACGTCAGAGATTCTAGGATCACTGCTACATCATGGCAGGAGCTTTGACCTGATTTGATAATACTGGTCAATAAAATCATATGTAGATTACCACCAAAAAGCAACTCGGCCTCCTTTCTTTCTTCTCCCATTATTTTGAAACAGTATACTGGAAAATGTTTGTGATGAAAACATGTGAAAGATGACTGAATGTTTCAGGGTAGGCCATATTAGGATCACCAATGTCCACTGCACCTGACATCTAGATGGAGACACCACCATTGCACTGCAAATTCACATAAATGTCCTTATTTGTGAAGACAGGTACACAGAAGTTATGAAGATTACTATTTTACATCCTGTTAGTGTTATAACTATCCATTCCGTTCTTCATGATAAGCTTAATCATCATGGAATGAGTTAGAGATCAGTTCCATTAAGTGTTGGCATTGGTTCTACACTCAAACAGCAGTTGGCACCGTGCTGAGAGTGTTACACACTTCCTAATGCATATCAATGGGCTAGTTACCTCTGTCAGACCAGTGGCTATCCCTGTGCCTTAGGTCAACAACTTTTGTGTTTTATGGAGTTTCCAATCTGTAGCTTGGCTGAAAGCCAGTTTCAAGGAGCCAGCTGAAGGAGCTCCATGTGGACCCTTTCCCATGACTTTCAATTTTCCCCCCAAGAAAATGGGATCATGCTTTTCTGTCATTGTACCACAGTTCATGTTGACCCATAACTCTATTTGGGAACCCAGCACTTGAATGTTTTTGCTTAGTTCCAGTTTTGGGACTTCTTATATTCATCAACTTCAGTCCAACTACAGGCAAAACCTTAGTGCTCTTTCCTTCATCACCCGTATGTGACGACCCCCCCCCCCCCCTTTCTCTCTCTCTCTCTCTCTCTCTCTCTCTCTCTCTCTCTCTCTCTCACACACACACACACACACACACACACACACACACACACACACACGTACATTAGAAATTAGTTTGGCACGTCTGTTGTAATTGGGACATTTAGGAGATGCCATCAAGTAGTGTTCACCACAGAATCTAGATATTATCTCGACACAAGTGACCTTAAAATCTAAGTACTCTACGATAGTGTCTTAGCACAACATAAGCCAGGATGTTCTTGTGAAGTGGCACAAGCCAGAACAAGTCTTGTCATGGCATGGTGTTTCATCACCTGTACAAAATTCACCATCGAATCCCATCTTTTACTGTAAAAAGAAAATCATTTAACCCTGGTACTGAATGGATACTCAAACTTTCCATGACCTGTTCATGTACCAGTTTTCACATCTGTGTCATGGTGAATGATGCTTTGCAAATATTTTGCAAGTAAAATGGTCTTTTGTGTGGCAGTGATTATATTCTGAATTAAGCTTGATCTGCAGTGTAACAGTAATTTTTTTAAAGCATTTGATACTTCAGTGATTCTATATTCAAGTCAGTGGTATGTCTTAAATTATCATTGTATATTACTGATTCATAATTTTTGTGGCATATTGTCACATATACAAATTTCGTCATTTAATCCCATCTTGTTCTGTAATAAATAATTATTTAACCCTGGTATTTGAATGGATTCTTAAAATTCCATCACCTGTTTATGTGCCAGTTTTCGTATTGTCATGGTAAATGATGCTTTGCAAATTTTTCACCAGTAAAATGGTCTTCTGTGTGCTAGTGATTATATTCTGTATTAAGGTTAATCTGATTTTACATTTCAGGAATGCAATTTTCATATTTCTGTCCAACACTGGAAGTAATGTAATTACTAGGACAATGATTGAGCTTTACAAAAATGGGAGAAAACGTAATGATCTCAAATTAAGTGATTTTGAAAACCTAATAGCCAGTGGTGCTTTCAATGAAAAAGGTAATAACACCATTATTTTATTTCTCTCATGGAAACTCTTGGAACATATTTGTAGTAAATAAACTTTTCCCTAGACGTAAGTAGTGACAGGTGGAGTATTTTCAACATATATATATATATATATATATATATATATATATATATATATATATATATATATATATATATATATATATATATATATATACTTTTAATGGTACTTGAAGAAGTAAATAATATCAAGTAATAACTTTTTCATTGTATGTACCTTTCACTTTTCTTTCTAAAATTAAGTTTGTTTTTGAGAATTTGATCATGGACCTCCGAGATGTTGACAAATTTAGTAATGCACCACCCAGGCTAGGGAGCACCACTAGGCAGCCACTGAGAAAATGGTGAGTAGCTGTGGAAATGGAGTGGACAACAGCAAAAACTGTATAAAAGTACAAGAGGCAAACCGAGAGAAAGCCAAAACATGATTGCCAGGAATCGTCAGCTGTGCATGAGCAAAACCACAGCAGCAAACTGAGAAAAATGGGAGTTACTGAGTGCGAATAATAATGTTGACAGTCCAAAAGCTTTTGATACATAAACACAACTGGACGAGGAAGGCATGTGCATTTTTGTCATAGTTTAAGCCATCAGACAGTTTTGCCGACTGGCAAAAAGTTCACACCATACACAGTACAGCCATGAAACCAAACAAGTCAAGATGGTTAATGCTGGGTGTTCACCTCTGTATCAGTGTTAAAGAGTCCAACAACAATACTAAGACAAATTTATAGTATCATCATCACTTAAAGATAGTGTAATGGTTTCAGGGAACTTCTGTATAGTCTGGTATTCTAGATGGAAGACAAGCAGTTAATTTAATAAAGATGATGACACGTCTTTGGTGGAACTGATGTGCAATATTCAATTCAATTCAATTCAATTTTTATTATCACATAACATGCCTTATACAATCAAAGATTGTGACATAGGTGACTTGTCAGTTTTTACACTATATATAACAATACTAAAAATAGACAATAAACTAATAATATACATGGTTTAACATCTTCAAAGAGGTATTTTAATTACAATTATAATTCATTGTTACCTTTCATGAAATCTTCTACACTATAGTAACATTTATCTTTCAGATATTTTTCCAGGTCTCTTTTGGTGCCTTTTACATTTGGGTCATCCATATCTTTCCATATTTTATTTACAAATTTCATGCCCATATAGTATGGGGTTTTTTCATATGATTTTAAACGGTGGGTAGGTAACATGTAGCTCGTTCTATGTCTTGTATGATATTGATGCAAGAAGAAGTTGCCCTCAAAAAGTTGTGGGTTTCTTTTCGTGAAAGTGAGAGTTTCATAGATGTATATGCTTGGAATGCTCATTAGATCCAGTTTTACAAATAAAGGTTTGCAGTGTTGCTTTGGTTTTGCTCCCACCATTGCTCGGATGATTCTTTTTTGTAGTCTAAAAGCTCTAAGTAAATTTGTTTTTTCAAACCCCCAGAAAATTATACTATACCTAATGACTGAAACAAAATATGCATTATATACAGTTTTTCTTACAGCTAAATCAGTAATACTATACAAGATATTCATAATATATACAAGGCTATTCAGTCGACCCAGTATGTTGTCCACATGGCGACTCCATAACAGGTTTTTATTGACTAACACGCCAAGGAATTTGACACAGTCTGCAGTCTCTAATTTTTTGTCCATATACCTTATTTCACTTATAGACTGTGCAGATTGTTTTGTGGTAAAATGAACAATTTCTGTTTTTGTAAAATTTAATGTCAAGTTATTGTTTTTGACCCATGCCTCCACTTCCCCAAGTGTTTGTTCAATATGACGAATTAGGTCTACCTCATTTTTACAACAGACTACAGCTGTTGAGTCATCTGCATAGAGGATAGTATCAGACTGGACCTGACATGGCATATCATTAATATAATATAGAAAAAGCAGGGGCCCTAATATTGAGCCTTGTGGAACACCTAATTGAGTGTTTTTCCAGCCAGAGAGAAATTTCTTGCCATTGATGTTAATAAGTACTCTTTGTTTTCTGTTTGCCAAGTATGATGACATCCAGCTAAGAGATTTGCCTTGAAAACCATAGCGTGCCAATTTTTGGAGAAGCAGGTCATGATTTACTGTGTCGAAGGCTTTGGACAGGTCACAAAAGATGCCTGACACACACATTCTATCATCAAGACATCTGCTGACTTTTGTGACTAATTCATTTATTGCATGGATTGTGCTGCGGCCTTTTCTGAAACCATATTGATTGCCTAAGATAATGCTGTTAGATGAATTGTGATTTTCAATCTGATCACATGCAGCTCTTTCAAATATTTTTGAGAAAATTGGTAACAGTGAGATTGGCCTATAGTTGCCCAATTCATCTTGTTTGCCTTTTTTGTGTATGGGCCGAACTTCTGCATATTTTAATCGATCTGGGAAACATCCCTCATCAAATGATTGGTTGATTATGAAAGAGAGTGGATATGCAATACTGTGACGGACTATTTTTATTATTTCAGTGGGGACCTCATCCCACCCCGCAGATTTTGAATTTTTTAGGGACATTATGATTTTGATGACATCTGAGATGGAAACATGAGAAAACTTAAAAACATGTGCAATTGCTATCTGTCATATTGGGCTTTGTATTTGGTGGTGAACAGTCACCAAATTTGTTACAGTTTATGAAAAAGTCATTGAATGATTCACAAATGGCACTGGGTTCTGTAACAGCTCTACCATTTATCACTATCTTAGAAGGGCATTTTCTCTCTGCCTCACTGCCAACTTCACTTCTTATAACAGACCAAACAGCTTTTGATTTGTTTTTTGCATTTGAAATGAAGTCGTTATTTGCAGTACGTTTTGCTAGTTTAACTATTTTGTCAAATGTTTTTTTGTATGTGCTTACATACTTAAGAAATTGAGGGCTTCAATTTACTTTTGCCTCCATATGCAGTTTCCTCTTAGTAGCACTAGACACTCTAATTCCTTTTGTTACCCAGGATCTACTTTTTTGGGACCTGGTCCTCACTGTTACAAAAGGGAAACATTCATTGAATATACCCAAGAATTTAGTTAAAAAGTTATTGTAATTGTCACTTGTGGAAGTGTGTTTGCTGACTGTCCACTTGGTTTGGCTTAATTTTTTGCAAAATACTTCCACATTTTCTTGACTGAAATTCCTACATCTTTTTGTTGTGCAGACTGAATTTTGCTTCGGTAGTGATACAAATAGTGCTTTATGGTCTGATACTCCTAAATCTAGAAGAAACTTTTCTTTTACATAATAATTATAACTACTTACAATATTGTCAATACATGTTGCAGAGCTTGCTGTAATTCTTGTATACTGATCGAAATTGAGATTTAGCCCATTTGTGGCTACCAGGTTCTTTAAGTGTGAAGAAAATTTGTCATCAGTCCTTACAGCTATGTTGAAGTCAGCACATATAACCACTTTCTTGTACAGTTTCTCACATTTTAATTTATGTAGCAATGTATCAAACTTATCTAAAAATACAGAGCTTATATGGTACCCAGGGGTGCGATATATGCTGATAATTAGTGTGTTATACTTTTTAAGTTCTATACAACAACTTTCAAATGTGCCTTATTCATTCAGATGGCTAAAATTCTGTCTGATATCATAGTCTACCGTGGAATGAGCTAATATGCAAGAGCCTCCATACCCATTGGTCCTACAAAAGCTGGTTGCCAGTTTATAACCTGTAAGTTTATTTAGGAGACTGATATTTTCAGATTTTAGCCAATTTTCATTAAGTCATATTACTTTCACAGATTGTTTCACACTTTCTAGCAAAATTTCTATATCATAAAGCTTCCTGATCATTTCTTCAGACAGACCTCTTATGTTCAAGTGCATAACGAAATTACTACTGCCTATATTATTAGGTAGAGGGTCTTTAAAACTAATTTGACTATAAAGTAACGGAACGTCCACCTGAGTGTTGACTGCTTGTTCTGGATTCGTTGTATTGGGCCAAATTCGGATAGAACTGGGCCCCTTCATCAGTTTCCCTGTGTGTGAGCATCTGGATGATGAGTAGGTACAGTTTTCTTGACGATAATTTCAGTCTTTGCTGTATGTTCTGAGGCTGGTTCTGGCACCGTCTCATCTTCTGGACGTGATGTTCCTGTTTGAGCTGGCGCTGTGGCTGCGATTTTGAAATTGTTTTCTCGTTTATCCATTTCCTTGGTCGAAACTGGTTGCACAGCAATTGGTTTTCTTGCAACGTCGTCGTCTTTTTGTATTAATTTCGCTAGCATTTTGCCAATGTATGACTTGCCAGAGTTATTATAATGTAGTCCATGTTTCATAAACAAATCTCTTGCATCTGGAAGGTCAAGAGATGTTACATTTTGTTGGGACTTGCATATTTTGTAGAATTGTCTGTTTACTTTTGTAAGCTCCAGATTTACGATGGAATTGTC
Source organism: Schistocerca piceifrons (assembly GCF_021461385.2). Classification (NCBI taxonomy): domain Eukaryota; kingdom Metazoa; phylum Arthropoda; class Insecta; order Orthoptera; family Acrididae; genus Schistocerca; species Schistocerca piceifrons. The sequence continues at coordinate 306,443,893 of NC_060139.1, read as the reverse complement.
TTGCAGGTCGTATCTGTGAGGCAAACTAGTAACTATGATGTTCAGAACTTTCAGATCAAGTAATGTAGTTTTTAAACACTGGGTCGCATGTTTACTCTAATTTCTGTATACATCATTACTTCCACCCATGATTATGACGGCATCATTCTTAGATAGCTCATTAAGTGAGTTGCTGCTCTTAATTATCTCAGTCAAAGGTGCGCTGGGTTTCGTCATACCTGTTGCCGTGAATAACATACTGTACTCATTTATTTTTTCGGCAATTTTCTTGGCGTGGCTATCACCAAGTACAACAACTCGTCGTTTGATGTTCACTGGTTTATTTTTCGTAGTAGATGTTTTCTTGGCTGCGCACTCGATTGGAAGTTTCGTCACTGATTTTTGTTTGTCATTGTTCTTTGTCTTATCACAGTCTTCGTCTAGTTTTGTGAATTTATTTGCTAGCGGTATCGCCGGAACTGTACTCACTGTCTGTTTATTTGTTTTTTTTCGGCAAACGCCACGTTTTTTGCGCAGAACGACGGTTAACAACACTGTCTTGTGCTAGATGATGATCTCGCTCTATCTCTTTGTATTTCGTTTCCAGTTCTTGATATTTCTGTCAAAGTTCTTCATATTTCGTATTTATAGTCATTAAATCCTCTGTAAGCACACTTATTATTTTTTCTTTTGATTTTATTGTGTCCATTACCTCGTTTTTCATGACACTCACAATGCACTGATGGCATGTCCAGTCATGTTCGTCTTTTATATATTTTAGATTCACTTTAACATATTTGTCGTGATACCACGACCTGCACTGGATGCATAGGATACCTCTCTTTACCTTTTTTACGCAGATTTTACACACGTCACTATCACTTTTTAAGGAAACTGAGACATCGTTACAGAACAAAGTTTCATTCGGCGCCATCTTGGCTAAATCAATAATAGGTAGGCTCATAAAAAATTCATGGAGTTTGGCTGGTTAAATTAAAATATGTTGCTGACTTTAATTTTCTCTTATGTTGGAGCTTTTGTTATTCCTGAATTTTATCATTTGCAAGCCTGCACCAGCAACAGGTTTCCATGAAGTCAAAATGAGAGGATATTAAATTCACAGTGTACTAGATATTGAACTGACTTAAAATACAATATGAAATGGTTGAAATACAAGCCAAAGAAAATCTACATTATTAATATTAAAATACAGTTCTAGTTTACAGAATGAAATTTTTTGGCAGGTTATCTTGTGCAATGTGGGTCACCAGTCACAGCAGTGCAGAGTAAGATCATGCTGTGTACACCTTGTGTAAGAGCGGATCGGCCACTAGCACTTTGTTCCAGGGCCATGTTTACAGTTTATGAGTCTGGGCTGCATCACGAGGTAACCTCATGATGCCCTACCTGGGTGAAACACATAATTTTTGAGCCAATAAAGAGCATTTTGCAATCTAGGACATTCTTTTAATATTAATCGCAATAGAATGTTGCTGTATCACTGTTCCGCAATGGATTGGAATAAATTTTAATCTACATTATCTCTGTTTTTTGAGAAATAATACAAAGCTTATAACCAGAGATGCTATATTCCAGTTCGTTCTTATGTGTGTGTCCACCGTTTAAGTATCCCCCACCATTAAAATTAAAATTTAAAAGTCTTGATCGCAAAAAATATTTTTCTTTATTGGAGATCGCTAACTATGTTTTCAAAATTTTATCCCCCACCATGGCGAGAGCTTTACTTATTACATTGATATAAATAATCTTTTGTTTCAAGGACTTCAGTCTCTGTTCTCTAATGTACAGTTAAAAATCACTTCCACTATGAATATAATTTTGTTTTTATTTTAGTATTGTCACAAGAGTTGTTGGGGTTGTTTTAATGGATTTCCATAATTTCTGATGATAGTCTAAAAATAGAGAGAAACACAAAACTCATGACAACTAAGTGTTTTTTTTTTCTTTTTCTTTTTTTAATAGCTCCAGTGATTAGGAAGAAATACAAAGCCTTATGTATGAGTATAACTGATGTTGGCAAGCATCATGATAATGATTTTAACATTGATGATAATTGACATCTGTGGTGGTGGTGATGGTTGTGGTTGTGGTGGTGGTAATGATGATATGGCAATGGTGATGGCAATGATGGGTGCTATGATGAGGCAGAGGGGAGAAAGAGAGCTAGCAGCCAGTCCCTGTAGAGTGGAAGAAACAATGGGTTGTGATTCTCATGATAGTTATGCAAATACAAAGTTGAGACGTTTTCTGCCTGTGCTGGATGTTATGCTGTGTAGAAGAGTTTTGCGAAGCAATAAGTGAAATCTACGCTGGTGAATCAATGCAGGTAACAGCATGTTACGATGGCTCGCACAGAAATGTGGATAAATGTTTCTCAACTGCTTTGTTTCTGATGCAAAATGCACCTTCGAAAATGTTAGAAATGATAACTGAAATTTGTATCTGCCAGTAACACAACAGAATTGTCAGAGGATCTTCGAGGAACCAAATAATATAGTGAAGCTTGACATTGTATTAAAGGATTTTTATCAACTCTGTCAGTTGGCCTACAGGCAAAGCACCCTAAGTGAAAGGAATGGCAAAAGAATACAAGCAGCACATAGGCACTTGTATTTCATTTGCCAAATTACCCACTTATCAAAGACGACTTTTAGGTGAAAATTAAAAAGAGAGTCTTTACACTTATTCGGAATGATATGCTTTAATACAGAATAAATGAGAAGGCTAGATATTTCCCATGGAAGCTCAAGCGATGCATTTGACTGCATTCAATAGCACAAGCAACCAATGAAGGAACGCTTCTAATGAAGGTGGTTTTTACTGTGCTGAATCTTTTATATAACAAAAAGCTGTATCACCCACCATTGTTTTAAAAATTTGATTCAATGTTTTCAAAATTATTGTCTGCATTTCATATTCTATTTCAGTTTGTAGTGACTGGAGTTTTTATCACTTTGTCGCAATGGATTGTTACAGTCACCAGGGCTGTTGTCATGCTAGTGACGACTGAGATTAAAAAAGAGTGAAGGGTAACCTAACATTTCTTCTCAATCAGATAGTGAGAGTGTCACTCACCTGCCGATCTTCCTTCCCTGGACTGCAAAGGCGTCTGTCTTCTTCACTACCTTGCACGGGTTTGTCATTTAGTCAGTGATATAATTAATAAAGAAGGGATGGGGGAAATCTGTAACAAGTGAATGGCCTTCAGTGAAGTTAAACATGAAAGTATGTTACAAATCTAAAGGAACATAAATTAAGGTAGCACTGTTATGCAGTTACATTTCTCTGCTCACAATTACAATCAATTTGCTGCCTTCCTGCTGTAGGCCAGGTATTATACATGACAAGCACATTAAGAAGCTCAGTAAAGACCGTGAAATCAAACTGTGAGAGTTGTATAGTGAAAATCGGAAATGCAAACGATGGAAATCAACATTTGATACCAGAAACAAGGGCGACAAGTTGAAGCTTACTGAATTACTGCTGATGACTCGCAGTGCCGAATGCAAGCGAAGCATTCAGTGTGACTGCATGGTAGCGTCTACCATAGTTGCTGCAAGTTCTCGACTGCCTATCGTGTTACTCAATTGCTATCTGCTCCGTCAATGTCGCTGCATCCGAGGTGATGGAGAGACAGGCATGTTATAAGATGGTAGTAACTATCATGTTGTGTCTGCTCATGAAGCGACGTTTGTAACATCTTGAAGCAATTGCATACAACAGAGGTCTGGAGATCAGTTCTTGGTGCTTTTGTTACCTTGGATGGCACTTTGCAGTATCCTTTCATGGTAAGTGAAGTGGTGCTAGTAGCCAACGTAAATAGAAGAAGCAAACAGTTTTTGTGGTCTCAGGCCAGTGGTGTGGATCAGCTGTCTGAAGTTTACATTACATGGCCTGTTTGGATGCCAATTCTTTGACCAAATTGACAGTTGATGTCCCTACATGCTGGACAAGTTTGAAAGTAACAGCTCCAACTTTAAAAAAACTCACTGTCTTGAGTGATATTAATAATTAAATGGTGAACCAGAAAAATCTTCAGTTCTCTCCATTCAGTATTATCAGTCTGTTGTCCACTCAGTGTTATCAGTATGTTGTTACATGGCATGATATCACCTTTACCTGCACTGGTTCCAAGGTATTAAATATTTCTGGTAAGCTGAATTTATCCACAGTCACTGTTTGTGTGCCCCCTCCATGAACCATGGACCTTGTCGTCGGTGGGGAGGCTTGCTTGCCTCAGCGATACAGATGGCCGTACCGTAGGTGCAACCACAATGGAGGGGTATCTGTTGAGAGGCCAGACAAACGTGTGGTTCCTGAAGAGGGGCAGCAGCCTTTTCAGTAGTTGCAGGGGCAACAGTCTGGATGATTGATTCATCTGGCCGTGTAACACTAACCAAAATGGCCTTGCTGTGCTGGTACTGCGAACGGCTGAAAGCAAGGGGAAACTACAGCCGTAATTTTTCCCGAGGGCATGCAGCTTTACTGTATGGTTAAATGATGATGGCGTCCTCTTGGGTAAAATATTCCGGAGGTCAAATAGTCCCCCATTCGGATCTCCAGGCAGGGACTACTCAAGAGGATGTCGTTATCAGGAGATAGAAAACTGGCATTCTATGGATCGGAGCGTGGAATGTCAGATCCCTTAATCGGGCAGGTAGGTTTGAAAAATTAAAAAGGGAAATGGATAGGTTAAAGTTAGATATAGTGGGAGTTAGTGAAGTTCGGTGGCAGGAGGAACAAGACTTTTGGTCAGGTGAATACAGGGTTATAAATACAAAATCAAATAGGGGTAATGAATGAGTAGGTTTAATAATGAATAAAAAAATAGGCGTGCGGGTAAGCTACTACAAACAGCATAGTGAACGCATTATTGTGGCCAAGATAGACACGAAGCCCATGCCTACTACAGTAGTACAAGTTTATATGACAACTAGATCTGCAGATGATGAAGAAATTGATCAAATGTATGATGAGATAAAAGAAATTATTCAGGTAGTGAAGGGAGACGAAAATTTAATAGTCATGTGTGACTGGAATTCGAGAGTAGGAAAAGGGAGAGAAGGAAACATAGTAGGTGAATATAGATTGGGGGTAAGAAATGAAAGAGGAAGCCGTCAGGTAGAATTTTGCACAGAGCATAACTTCATCATAGCTAACACTTGGTTCAAGAATCATAAAAGAAGGTTGTATACATGGAAGAATTCTGGAGATACTAGAAGGTATCAGATAGATTATATAATGGTAAGACAGAGATTTAGGAACCAGGTTTTAAATTGTAAAACATTTCCAGGGGCAGATGTGAACTCTGACTACAATCTATTGGTTATGAGCTGTAGATTAAAACTGAAGAAACTGCAAAAAGGTGGGAATTTAAGGAGATGGGACCTGGATAAACTGAAAGAACCAGAGGTAGTACAGAGTTTCTGGGAGAGCATAAGGGAACAATTGACACGAATGGGAGAAAGAAATACAGTAGAAAAAGAATGGGTAGCTCTGAGGGATGAAGTAGTGAAGGCAGCAGAAGACGAGGGCTATTAGAAATCCTTGGGTAACAGAAGAAATATTGAATTTAATTGATGAAAGGAGAAAATATAAAAATGCAGTAAATGAAGCAGGCAAAAAGGAATACAAACGCCTCAAAAATGTGATTGACAGGAAGTGCAAAATGGCTAAGAAGGGATGGCTAGAGGACAAATGTAAGGATGTAGAGGCTTATCTCACTGGGGGTAAGATAGATAGTGTCTACAGGAAAATTAAAGAGACCTTTGGAGAAAAGAGAGCCACTTGTATGACTATCAAGAGCTCAGATGGAAACCCAGTTCTAAGCAAAGAAGGGAAAGCAGAAAGGTGGAAGGAGTATATAGAGGGTCTATACAAGGGCGATGTACTTGAGGACAATATTATGGGAATTTTAAGAGGGTGTAGATGAAGATGAAATGGGAGATACGATACTACGTGAAAAGTTTGACAAAGCACTGAAAGACCTGAGTCGAAACAAGGGCCCGGGAATAGACAACATTCCATTAGAACTACTGACGGCCTTGGGAGAGCCAGTCCTGACAAAAAGTAGGTATTAAAATCCATATAGAAAAAATAAATCTTTGAGGTTCACTGATGACATTGTAATTCTGTCAGAGAAAGCAAAGGACTTGGTAGAGCAGTTGAACGAAATGGACAGTGTCTTGAAAGGAGGATATAAGATGAACTTCAACAAAAGCAAAATGAGGATAATGGAATATAGTCAAATTAAATCAGTCGATGCTGAAGGAAATAGATTAGGAAATGAGACACTTCAAGTAGTAAAGGAGTTTTGCTATTTGGAGAGCAAAATAACTGATGATGGTCGAAGTAGAGAGGGTATAAGATGTAGACTGGCAATGGTGAGGAAAGCGTTTCTGAAGAAGAAAAATTTGTTAACATCGAGTATAGATTTAAATGTCAGGAGGTCGTTTCTGAAAGTATTTGTATGGAGTGTAGCCATGTATGGAAGTGAAACATGGATGATAAATAGTTTAGACGAGAAGAGAATAGAAGCTTTCGAAATTTGGTGCTACAGAAGAATGCTGAAGATTAGATGGGTAGATCATATTACTGATGAGGAGGTATTGAATAGAATTGCAGAGAAGAGAAATTTGTGGCACAACTTGACTAGAAGAATGGATCGGTTGGTAGGACATGTTCCGAGACATCGAGGGATCACTAATTTAGTATTGGAGGGCAGCGTGGAGGGTAAAAATCGAAGAGGGAGACCAAGAGATGAATACACTAAGCAGATTCAGAAGGAAGTAGGCTGCAGTAGGTACTGGGAGATGAAGAAGCTTGCACAGGATAGAGTAGCATGGAGAGCTGCATCAAACCAGTCTCAGGACTGAAAACGACAACAATAAATAACTACAGCGTTCTGAAAGTTTAACTTTAATTATAAGGATTCGAACCTGCGACCGTAGCGGTCGCGCGGTTCCAGACTGAAGCGCCTAGAACCGCTCGGCCACACCTTCCGGCCACACGCAAATCAGCCAATACCACTTCATCGTGGAAAGGTCACTATGAGGTGCGGGTTTACGGCATCATTTATCATAGGGCCATATTTTTTTGAAGAGACGGGTGTTTCCGGTCCTGTTACCTGTACCGTCACTGGCAAACGCCATGAGTGTCTTTTGCGAAACGACGTCATTCCAGCTCTCCAATAGCGTGGACGTGTGCATGGGATCATTTTTATGCAAAATGGCGCCCCTCTGCACATTGGAAATCCAGTGCAAATGCAGCTACTGAAACGCCATTTCGGAAATGCTAGAATTATTAGCCGCCCTTTCCCTACAGCCTGGCCTTCCCGAACACTTGATCTTAATCCATGTGACTTCTGGCTGTGGGGCTATCTGAAAGATGTTGTGTTCAGTGCTCTGATTGCCAACTTAGCTGCATCGAAGGCACGCACTGCGCAACACATTCTGTATGTGAACCCGGAAACATTTCAATCAGTTGTGGAAGATGCTGTTTCTCGATTTCAACTCTTTGCAGAAAACGGTGGACAGCATACTGAACATGTTTTGCACCAGTCACACGGAAATTAATAATCCGGTTTCATTCTGATTGATGCTTTTTATGCGGTTTTTGGCCTCAGGACAATTAAAAACCGATTTTTCCCATCCGATGTGATATGTCTTTGCCGTGGTGGATGGGCTTATGTAACTAACGGTATCACACCTGTACACTCATGCACACTGAGTAGTAGTCTGTTTAACGTCAAACGTACACCTAAGGCATTGTTGTTTAATTCATTTGTCATTTGAAGTCGACCACTATTAAATTATGATGGTTACAGAGCCATCTATTGCTACATTTTGTAACTATTTATTTTTCTTCTGCCATACGTTTTCCCCCTTGTCTGATAATATTCCGTTGCAATTTGACGTCATTCTGAGCAGTGGTGTTATTTCTACAGCGGTTTGAAAGTTTAACTTTAATTATAATCACCCGGTAGATATATATTGTAACATCATAATTCTTGCCCATGGAGTAGAATGTTATATTGCAGTTTCTTCTGTATAACTGAATTTCTTCTTTTCGATCTTTAGATTAGTTTCATCCTTTTAGTAAAGAAATGTTTTACTGTGGCTATGTAGCTCACACAGCGTCTGCAACGTAACGTGTTTACTAATTTAGCATATTTGAAATTAACGTTTTTGTCAGTTGTGTGCAACTCAGCCACTCGTAAATATGTGCGTGGGTGCTGTCATGAAACAGAGGATTGTATGTGTTCGACTAGTTTTCCGAGATTTTTACAGCAGTCACACAGCGCACGTCCCAAAATGTGGAGATCTCAAAATTCGCAATAGTGATACGTGACGAATGTGTCACGCAGAAATGCACACAACTGCACGAAAACAGTAACAAGTACAAAATAATACCGCAGCTGGACAGAAGTGAAATCTATAAGACCCATCCAAATACTTATTTTAAGAAATCCGAAACCTCTTTGTAGAGACATTAAATAATTTGAACAAAGAACGCTGCTATAATATTATTTTATTCAGCGTTTCTGGTTAAAATTATTTAATGGCCTTGCAAAGGAATTGAGCGCTTCAGGCCCAAGAGAAATAAAAATCCGAAACTGGTAATAGTTTCATTTAAATAACCTTTTTTAAACCTTAAATGTGGCTGTTTTTTTTTTTTAATAATATACCTTATTATTATACTACAGCCACAGTCTGATGATGTCTAGTCTCGACAAGACAGCGATAATTTTAAGTCTTAGGAAGTCTCTTCGGAAGATATTTGTCTGGCATGTAGCCTTGTTCAGACGTGGAACGTGAACGATAAACGTTTCAGGCAAAACGAGAAAATACAATCTTTTGAACTGTGATGCTACAAAAGAATGCTAAAGATTAGAAGAGCAGTTCGGATTACTAGTGAAGAAGATCTGAACCAAATTAGGCAGAAAAGAAATTAATGGCACATTTTGACTCAAAGAAGGTATTGTTTGATAGGACAGATTCTGAGACATCAAGGGATCAGCTGTTTAGTACATCTACATCTACGTGGTTACTCTGCAGTTCACACTTATGTGCCTGCAGAGGGTTCATCGAACCATTATCATACTACTTCTCTTCCATTCCACTCTCGAATGGCGCGTGGGAAAAAGGAACACCTAAATCTTTCCGTTCGAGCTCTGATTTCTCTTATTTTATTATGATGATCATTTCTCCCTACGTAGGTGGGTGTCCACAAAATATTTTCGCATTCGGAAGAGAAAGTTGGTGATTGAAATTTTGTAAATATATCTCGCCGCAAAGAAAACCGCCTTTGTTTCAGTGACTGCCACCCCAACTCGTGTATCATACCAATGACACTCTCACCTCTTTTGCGCGATAACACAAAACGAGCAGCCCTTCTTTGCACTTTTTCAATGTCCTCTGTCAATCCTACCTGGTAAGGATACCACACCGCGCAGCAATATTCCAGCAGAGGACGGACAAGTGTAATGTAGGCTGTCTCTTTAGTGGGTCTGTCGCATCTTCTAAGTGTTCTGCCAACAAAGCGCAGTCTTTGCTTCGCCTTCCCCACAATATTATCTATGTGGTCTTTCCAATTTAAGTTGCTCATAATTGTAATTCCTAGGTATTTAGTCGAATTGACAGCCCATAGATTTGTGCGATTTACTGTATACCCAAAATTTATCGGATTTCTTTCAATACCCATGTGGATGACCTCGCACTTTTGTTTAGTGCCAATTGCCACTTTTGGCACCATAAAGAAATTCTCTCTAGAACATTTTGTAATTGGAATTGATAGTCTGATGATTTTACTAGACGGAAAATTACAGCGTCATCTGCAAACAATCTAAGGGGGCTGCTCAGATTATCACCTAGATCATTTATGTTAATCAGGAACAGCACAGGGCCTATGACACTACCTTGCGGAACGCCAGATATCACTTCTGCTCTACTCGATGATTTAGCGTCTATCACTACGAGCTGTGACCTCTCTGAGAGGAAATCACGAATCCAGTCACACAACTGAGACGATACTCCATATGCACGCAATTTGATTAATAGTCGCTTGTGAGGTATGGTATCAAAAACCTTCTGTAAATTTAGAAATATGGAAGGAAATGTGGGAGGGTGGGGTAAGAATTATAGAAGATATGAATATTGTAAGCAGATTCAACAGGATGTAGGTTGCAGTAGTTATTCGGAAATGAAGAGGCTTCCACAGGATAGTAGCAAGGAGAGCTGCATCAAAGCAGTCTTAGGACTGAAGACTGTATCAACGACACCAATACCGCCTCAGTTTCGCAGAATGCAACAGACTGACGTGTCATCAACTCGGTAAGTAATCGGAGAGAAGAAGATGCCTCGAGAGATTCGACTGTCCTGATTGCATATTCAGTCAAATTCTTCGCTAGTTCCCTGTTTTATCCTCATATATCCAACTGATATACGAGAAAGAAAGGGGAAAAACATCACACAGTGTGTAAGGAATCACGTAACACATTCCTCCACCTGTTTCAAGTATGTAACAAAATAAAGAATACAATTTATAAGGAGCCGGATTATGAAAGGTAAACGGACATGGAAATAAAAGTGCTATCCCTAGAGCGAATAAAAAGTGATTTTGAAGTTAAAATCTTCTGGGTTATTAGGCCGCGTCATGTTTCTTCTAAAATGATCGACGTTTAGACCCCACTGCTGGGATGTTCCTCAGGATCTTCTGGTGTCCACTACTGCTAGAACACTGTCAGTGACGAGTGTCGCATCCTCTTACAAAGGGGGAGTTTGCACGCGTTCGTGCTGGAGTGATAGTATTGGTAAAATTCGTATGGCTACCATTGGTGGGCCATAGTCATAGGCTAACATTCCTGCTCTTATGCAGAAGAGAATAGAAGCTTTCGAAATTTGGTGCTACAGAAGAATGCTGAAGATTAGATGGGTAGATCACATAACTAATGAGGAGGTATTGAATAGAACTGGGGAGAAGAGGAGTTTGTGGCACAACTTGACAAGAAGAAGGGACCGGTTGGTAGGACATGTTCTGAGGCATCAAGGGATCACAAATTTAGCATTGAAGGGCAGCGTGGAGGGTAAAAATCGAAGAGATGAATACACTAAGCAGATTCAGAAGGATGTAGGTTGCAGTAAGTACTGGGAGATGAAGAAGCTTGCACAGGATAGAGTAGCATGGAGAGCTGCATCAAACCAGTCTCAGGACTGAAGACCACAACAACAACATTGTTTGTGGCAGAGAATTGGCCAGTAACTGAACAAAACAAACTTGTGTTCAGTTTTTGATATTATTGGTTTCTAAAAACAGTACTTTACCTTACTTCTGAAGATGGTCCTAGTGCATTTGGAAACTAAGGGAAGAATGTGTCTCCCCAACGATTATTTTAATTCGTTTCCTGAAAGCTGCACAAGCAAGATCCAATCACTGTCTGTAATATAATCGCAAAGTTCTGCTGTCACTTCAGATCATTCCAAAAAATCACTTTGTAACATCCATACACTAGAGATATTGACAAAGCAGTGCTCCATTAACACTCTTGTCAGTTTAGAGAAAGATTGTGGGAGCACAAGTACATGCAATAAATAAAATGTATAGTCCAAAAAGCCATTTCATCATTATATCACCTCATTTTTTATTCTCCACCAAATAAATTTCTGTACATCTGTTTGTAGTGCCCATTGTTTCTGAACATTTTTCTGTAGTGTGATTCCTTCATGACATGTACTGTTAAACAATTCACTATTGGCATTGTACTTACTTAGATACTTACTTGTATAACTACTTATTTACTTTCAGTTTCCAAAATTACTTCTGCAGGTACCTTATCCGAAGAGAAATCTTAGAACTATGAAAAGCTGTTATAGTATATTTTTTTTATTGTCAACTAGTTTCAATCTAAAACTATCAACAGGTGAACAAATATTCGTTATGACAAGGAAGGATGGCCTGTTGACATTAAAAGTCATGCAGAATGCAGGAATCCACTATATCAAGCATCGTGGTTTTACTCTCTAGCTCAGTTTGTTGACATCAGCTGAATAAGTTATGAACACCTGTTGTATGGTGCAAAAGTAACTCTTGGATAAATGTCAGAAAATCTTAAAACAGTTGAGCACAGTACACCCATACACTTGCCCACATGGCTAAGTAGTAGAGTCCAAGCATGTTTACAAGTTTTCATTACAGCCTTAAGTCAAGTGATCCAGTTGTAAATTTAACAGGAATCCTAGCTACTGCATGGGATTGGATTTGAGTTAACCTTTGGGAGTGTGCACCTATGTATAAAGTGCACCAGTCACAAATAACATTCTTTTACCATTTCATTGTTGTTTTACAATTGTGATCATGTACCTATTCCTTCATATTGCTTCAGCTAACAAGGTGATAAGTGGTGGTGTCACATGCCCAAGTGAGCAGCAGTACTACGAAATAAATAGTGAGCTAGGTGATGAAAAAAACATATGATCTGCACAAGAATATGACCAGATTCCGAGCTAGCAGTACAGTCCCAAAATGAGGCAGTTATCTACAAGATAATTGGCAGGGATTTGATGCAACTGCGCTCATAATGCTTCGAGTGGATCATTAATTTGGGATAACACTTGTAAATGGCAACAGAGTGATATAATGGAAGTTTAATTGATTATTGTACAATTAAACAGTGATTTAGCTCATATAACATAAGTTTATTTTATCGTTGCTTATTTAATCTGAGGTTAAACTGTGATTTTGGTTATACATGTTTCCCGTGGTAACATAAACACAGCTATTCTTATATGTGTACAAAGTACACTACATGCCCACCCATGTTATGCAAACTGATGCATCTGCTTGAAGGTTAATAGCTTTTTCCTGACAGTCTAATGTAAACACATCTCTCTCTCTCTCTCAATCCCCCTTTTTTCCCAGGCCTGTCATAGTGACCATCTGTCACACCTGACAGTTGAAATGTTTGGGAAAAGGATAGTCTGTGTTAGTTTTGAATTCTTTTTATAAAAAATGAGTGACACTAGCATTAATTGAATTGCTAAGTTACTGTGCCTCTTAACTGGTGTGATAGCATTACATCTGGTATTTTTACTAGAACTCTCAAGGATCTGATTATTATTAAAATATTCAGAGCATGTTGCTTGAAATTTTCTAGCCTATTGTTTCATCCTTGCCTTATTATAGACACAAGGAGTATGCAAAAGTATAATGAGATTTGCGGTGCATCATGGTAGTATTAGTGGCAGTGGAGCCTTTAACAAATCCCATTGTGAGCTTTTGTGAAAAATATGTTGTAGTCTCTCTTCATTTGTGCAAAATGTGTTGGAGGTCTGCCCAGCAGTCATTCAAATTGTGTGTTATTGCTTTGTTTTTGTTGAATTTACTCCTTGTCAACACAGTATAAATCCATTAAGTATTTTTGACAGCAAGCGTGCTTGTACACAGGAATAGATGTGGAGTGAAGGAAAATCATTGGCTAAAGTTGAAGCAGATCTTCATGACCTCTTTACTTTTTATTTTGAAAAACCAGTAGCCTGGTTGAGATTTTAAACATCTATTGATATTCGAATGATGAAATACGTGCCTTGTGTCCATCTGTCTTTTGTTACCATAGCAAATGGATATGTATGGCTCAGTGGTCAGTTGAGATTGCATGACTTTTGGCATGTTGTTGTTAGTTAATACAACATCTTTCTCTTTTTCTCTTTTGGTATTTTAATCCTCCCTCACCAACTCCCTGTGCATCCCTTTTGATTTCTGTGTGGGTAAGCAAAAATACTGTCCAAATTGGCAGCACATCTGCAACCCATCAGCAGTAAGTTGTTACGGGAGCTGTCTGAAAAGTTCTCAGCCTCGCCCAGAGTTAGCAGCATTATTCACGTGATTTTTTTTCCTGTACATTGATACACATGTTAGTAGATGCCACATAAAATTACAAAAACATTCCAGTCAGCAGTGGGCTGTAGGAAGCAGTTGTGGTGCGAATGGAGTTGAAAAATGGAAAAAAAATTGAGTACTGTGCAGTGATTAAATTCTTCATAAAAGAAGGTTTAATGCTACCCAGAATTAGTTTAAGGCTTGTAAATCTTTATGGCAGCTCTACACCTTCAATTTCCAATATGAAGAAGTGGGTGGCCAATTTTAAACATGCCATGGAAATGTCTCAGATGGTCCACACCAAGGATGTGCAAAAAGTGCAAGCACACCAGAAATCATTGACTGAGTGCATGATATGATTTTGGAAGATTGGCATATAAACGTGTGTAAAATTTGTAATGTTCTAGGAAAAGGAACATGTTGGTCATCTTGCACCAGGAACTGAACATGAGAAAGCTTTGTGGAATGTGGGTGCCACATGTGCTCACTACAGATCACAAACACATTTGTACAACACTTTCGAAAGGTGTGTTTCAAGAAAAACAGAAGTGACTTGTTGCATCAATACGTGACAGTGGATGAAACATGGATTCGCAATAACTCATCTGAATCCAAACAGCTCTCTGTGCAGTGGATAGAAGCTGGTTCTTCAGCTCCAAAGAAGGCAAGGGTGGTACCATTGGCAGGGAAGATCATGGCATTGGTGTTTGGGGATGCAAAAGGAATTTTTTGTCTGATTGTTGTGAAAAAGATAAAACCATAACTAGAGGTTACTACTCTTATCTTTTAAGTAAAATGGACTCAAACAGTCATGGAAACAGACCTGGCTTATGAAGGGAAAAAATCATCTTCAGCAGAACCATGCACCTGCCCACAAATGGGGAAACTGAGGGATCTGCACTATGAAGTGCTGGAACATCCACCCTATTCCCCAGATTTGGCTCCCTTAGACTTCCATCTATTCTCAAAACTGAAGAAATTCCTCACTAGTCAGCACTTTTTGTCCAATCAAGAAGCCAGTGGGAAGGGGATAATGGCATTGTAACACCGCTGGGTGAAATGTATTGATATTAGAGGAGATTATGTTGAAAAATGAAAGTTCTTTGAAAGCGTAAATTGTCATTTTCACTGCCAGGCTGAGATCTTTTCAGACTGTGCTCCACATCACATATTGTGATAATAAACTTTTTTGTAGTACCATAACCTGTTTGCTGTAATGTCAACGCTGATGCTTGCCTTAGCTGTTTTTTTTTTTTTTTTTAACCCTATAGTGTTAAAGGAGGCTTACCTAATGTTAATGACTTATATTTAATAGTTAGTGGGCCTCAAATTTTTCTAGGAACTTGCTTCACAGGTTGCACAGTCTTGACAACACAGTCAACATGTGCCAATAAAGCAGATTTTAGGTATCTGCAAACCTTTAAGATTATGCCCACTGCTGTCTGATTGGCAGCCATAAGAATAGGTATCAGAGATCTCAAATGAACAGGGCAGTCTCAAATGAACAGGGCAGGCCAGTGTAGCTGAAACATAAATGTGGAACAATCAAACGCAGAGGATGTGGGTGTGCTGGGCAAGCAGGCACATGCTGCTGGTAGAAAGCAATCAGTACTCCGGGTTTCTACCTGGTGTAAACAGGGAGAAAATCTCTTCAATGGTGCTTCCACTTTTCATGTAGTATTTAATGGTGGACTGTGTCAAGGCAACAAAATATGGTAAAATGTTATATTCATAAAATCAGAACTATGGTTTAATATATACAGTACCGTATGCAATCAGATATACTAAAATGTTCATAACAATGAGAGAAATTAATTGCCACTAAACCTTTCAGTGAAGTATTATTATGTGTTGCTTGAGGTTTACCAGATGGAGTAGTTGTAAATATGGTTCTCGGGCAAGATGTTGGATGTCCTCGTGAAAATTCCAAAATATTTCATCTCTAGGTGTGGCGATCACAGTGCTAAGGCTGTGACCAAAGCCACTTGTTTCTGACAATCAGTGAAGAAAATTATTATTGTTATTATTATTAGGTACATTGGACCATGTCAGATCATGCAGAGCTATTATGTTTCAATCTTCAGAGATTTCAAACGGCTCTCAGTTTTTCTCTGTAGATTCTTTTTCTTCCTTCTCCACTTTATTCCTGATCTGGTGGAGACTTCATTCTCTGACAGTACTTCCCATTTGTTGTTTTTTTATGTTTATAAGTTTCTGTTAAAAAATATCTGATGGAGTTATATTTATGGCAGGCTGTGAAAACGTTGTAACTTCATCTGTCTGTGAAAACTCGTAATTCCAGTAACTAATAATGCCATAATCAAAAATAGATTTGAAGGTGCATGGATTTCTCAAATCTGTCAGTAATTAGGCTTCTACTTTACTATTACAATGTAGCAATTTTCTATATCACTTTATATTATTTTTTTAAAAAACAGTTTTTGCTTCACTTGCAAAAATTTAACAAAATGAAGTTAAAAGTTTTGCATTACCTACTATTGATATGAGTCTGTCCTAAATCCTTTTTGACGTGCTGGATCCAGGGTACGGTTTTGAGTTGCTCTAAATACATCGTAATTTCATGAGTGAGTCTTGTTGTTAGGAGCATGTTGATATGCTCATAAAATTTCTGTCTTCATTTTCTTATGTCTACTGTGAGATTTGATAGTTTTTCGGGGTTTTAGTCTATCAGTCTTCTGTACATATGGGGTCAAGTACCTTTCTTAGAATTTTGCTTTCTTCTCATAGGATATCTTCCATATCGCCTTTTCTGTGGAGAGCATTTTGCTAGTGTTAAAGACTTCAGCCTTGATTACTGCGTTATAGCGGCTGATTTTGGTGCATGTGGACATACATTTTTATTGTAAATGTAGATTTTACTGTAAATTTTCCTATGTTTTTGCATCCAAGTTTTCTGTGTCTTTTTTCTCTCCCCGTGTAGGTTTAACTATTTCACCTAACTACTTCAAGTATGGAACTCTCCTGATTTATCCACATTTTGTGATCAGTTTTTGTGTAGAGTGTTTTGAATAGATGTGCTTGATGTTTTGGAAAGGTATTTGGAGGCCAACTCGTGCGGCACATTTCTTAATAGATTTTTTTCTGTTTAATTGTTCCTTGTCGTCTGTTAGTATTGCCAGATCACCTGCCAGAGTTAGGCATGGAATTTGGACGTCATTTTTAGGTCTTCCAAGTTGTATGGGTTTCTAAATCACAGTGGCTGGAAACATCTCTATATGATGAGAAACAATCTATCTCTTTCATAATATTGAATATTGTTGTTGCTCTATCATGGACTTACCTCTGTTTGACACTCCAATAGTCTTATTTCCCCACTCTCAGATGACTGTGTCCAAAACAAGATTAAAAAAGATAGGAGGCAGACAGTTACCCTGCTGAACACCGGTTTTGATCAGAAATGGTTCTGACACCTCACCTATGTGTTCCAATATATTTTTGTATATTTATTAGTGCATGTCCATGTGTTTTGTATTTTAATCTAGATTATCACATTGTATTACAAGGTCTCAGAAGGGCCAGCAAAGAGAGGCACTACTTTCACAATTTGTAACTTGGTTATTTGATTTTAAATGGGGGAACATTTTTGTTAAATTGGCCGTTATATGGCAGAGTTGAGGGAAGCCAGTAAGGAACATACGTGCTCAGGATCTTACATGAATGGTTGTCAATTCTGGAGGTACCTGTGTTATTCGTTAACATGCAGTTTCAAGTGGGTGATTTTGTGCAACAAGTTGGGCACAACAGCGAAATACTTTTACTTTTGTTCGTGCGTAGTGCAATTTTGGCAGATTCCCACGCCACATGGTTACCACCCTAACCTTCCTCCCCCTACACACACACACACACACACACACACACACACACAGTCATAAAAAACTTACAATAACCAAGAAGACCATCAGTGTCAGAGTGAAGGCTTTTTTGATGACGTCTTTGTTGTGACTACTATTAATTCACTTGTGTTTGATTTATCTTGTACATAGGTGGCCTTCGTGGAAGTGATACTATTGCTGGCAATGTGATTGATCATTATGTACCATTCCTCCCATTAGAAGAGGAACATGTAAAGAAATGTATCCGTGATGCATTTGAAAGCAAGACCTCTCAACAACCTTCGAACAGTGATTTAAAGTAAGTCTTCTTTAAAAATGTATAGTGCTTACCTTCATTAGGGATGTGATTGTAGTGTATATAATATATTATATTCGCTAAATGTTAATGTTAATGTTAAATGATTGTAGTTGCCTAACTAGACCAAAACCTTGGCCTTGACATCAAAACTTTTACAGGTAGATACTGTATTTTGAACTTAAAATGTACCCTTAATAACTTGTCTGGTGCCTCTTTAGTCTCATTAAAACCCATGAGTCGAATCTTCTTACAATAATTGCTAGGTTATCCAAACTGTTAACTGTGACATACTACAATTCCTTTTCTTTTCCTTTTTTCACTCATGTTTATTGTTAATAAGCAATTCAGATGATCAGCTTGTTCTTTTTAGGATCCAGTTTTCAGTACACGAATCCATACGTTACACATACAACGAGTGGTTTGACAGAATTTTTCACACAAAAATGACGTAATAGTTTCACTTTTTAACTACTGGTCATTGATCCCATGAGGCTTTGTGTGGAATGTCTATTTAAAGTATGCATATTACAGAAATTACAAAACAGTAAAATGCATGACTATTATGTTTTGGGTATTAGCATAAAAGATAGGAAAAATGGAAGATACAATGGACAGTGATGTAATTTTTTTAAAACTAAAAGCAGTATAATTAGAAAATAGCAACATAATCAGTACTATCTTGTGGGAGAAAAGCTTTAATATGCACAAGCATTCCCAAAGTTAACCAAGAATTTCATAGATAATGATATTTTCCAATCGAAATAATTGATAAACTGACAGATTATTTCAGTTTAAGGTGTACACTTTGGAAACATAAAAGTTAGGACTACAAAATTATAAGATTGGATCATTCTGTAAAATGAACATTTTGAATAAGAATAATTTTTGAAGTATTAGTTTTTGAGAAAAAGTAAAACATTTGCTTGGAAGAGGAGAACAAGAGGTTTCATATAAACTACGCCAGTCTAGAAATAAACAAAAAGAGGTGGAATTTTGTGGAGTTCATGGATATGGTAATTCATGAACTTTTTGAAAAAAGGAGAAAAAAATGTCGTCACTCAACGTAAGTCACAATACACTTATTAAGAAACTCACACTCAAATCAGTAGTGGTGGGGGATATGAGGTCACCCATCTGTTGGCATGCAAGTGGCTATGTTTATGAGTGAGATGGCAATGGATGAAGCTGAGATTTTTCAGGCCTTTGTGGTTGGATACAGTGCAGAATGACTCGAATGCCAGGCTAAGGGTGTAGATATGGTAGCGATAAGGAAATGAAACTTTATGTTGGCTTACTGGCCTGCTTTTTAATGCTTCGTCAAGTGTTGCAATGAACAAGCAGAAGAGAACAGACACTTGTGTTTATAACTTCAGTAAGTGTAAAACATAGATGAAGCTTAAGAGGTTCTCTGCTCAGTTACCTAAATGAATGGCTACACCAGCCTGTAACTTTATTAGGATTTGGGTGTACACAGTGTCAGATTCTGTTTCTCTAGTTGAACACTTAGGTTCATTTACACATAAACATGGAAGTGACTGTAGTGCTCGACACTTGAGGGCTCTATATACGGCATTTGAGCACGTTTATTTTTAGATGGTACATGACTGTGTTACCTTTTACCTCCAGTTCACATTCAGTGCATGTAAAATCAGTGTTTTCTCAACGCATATGACCTCGCACTGAAGTGATGAAAACGGCTTGCATTGTATGTCTCCATCGAAGTTATAAGGCTTACTGCTAATATTCATACTTATATGATTTTTCTTTTTTTGGACAATCCTTTATGATTCGGTCATTACAAAATGTGCTATTTCATCAGCAGACTGTGAATAATAAAATTTAGTGAAATACTGCATGAATATGAATTTGGTAACTTAGTAGACATATAATATATCTGTTTGTAATGAAGAGAAGCCATAAAAATTGTAAGTGAATAAGAACAAGTAGAGTGATCCTTATTGCTCTGTTACGTCAAGAGTACAGTATTTTTGCTTTTGTATGGTAGAAAGGAGAAAACGTTCTTAATTCAGGATCCAAAACATTAAAATGCAGCCAGGTCTATGTGCAGGTATGAAGATGAATGTGACAGTGAGATTACAAGTTCAGAGGGCTTAGTAATTCAGACAGAGTACAATATCAAGGAAACAGAAGTTGAAACTAAAGAGAGAAGTGAGGAAAATAAGCAATAGACCAACAAATTATCTCTGTGTTGAAGAAGGTAAGAGCCGTTGCAGGTAGAAAAGTGACAATGCAATGGTAGATTGTGAAAATGTACCATAACTTGTGTGACATAGCAACACACATGCTTGTAAGGACGCAAAAAAGGAACAGAATATGTGTAATTACTTAAGGAAAGGATCTGAGCACTGTCATGTGGATTGGAGGATGGGAGAGAGTTTGTGCATGTTTCATGTCTTGGCCTGCTCTTAAAGAAGTGCCAAGGGCATGTCTTGACAGTTCTCACTATAGTCCAAAGGAGTGTCCTAGGTTGGTGTCTTGTCAGTGTCCTGTGGCTGTCTTACATGGTTATCCAGCCGGTGACCAGCTCTTGTTTGGGTGTAGGCAGATAGATGTTGGTCACAGCCTGAGCTGCGCTGGATCAATGACATCTACATCTATGTAGATATCCACAAGCCACCGAACAGTGCGTGGCGGAGAGTACCCTGTACCACCACTCTTAGTCATTTCCTTTCCTATTCCACTCGCAGATAGAGTGAGGGAAAAATGACTGTATGCTTCCGTATGAGCCCAAATTTCTTGAATTTTATCTTCGTGTTTTTATGTGCGATGTATAATGACAGCAGTGGAATTATTCAGCAGTCAGCTTAAAATGGCAGTTTTCTAAATTTTGTCAATAGTGTTTCTCGAAAAGAACATCGCCTTCACTCCAGGGATTCCCATTTGAGTTCCAGAAGCATCTGTGTAACACTTGCATGTTGTTGAAACGTACTGGTAACAGATCTAGTGGCCTGCCTCTCTATTGCTCTGATGTCATCCTTCAGTCTGACCTGGTACAGATCCCAAACACACCAGCAGTATTCAAGAATAGGTTGCACCCAGCAGTATTCAAGAGTCAGTTGCACCAGGATCCTATATGCGGTCTCCTCTTTCCTCTATTCTAAAATTCTCCCAGTAAACTGAAGCCGACCATTCACCTACCCTACCCTACCACAGTCCTCACATGCTCATTCCATTTTGTATTGCCTTGCACTGTTACGCCCTGATATTTAAATGACTTGACTGTGTCAAGCAGGACACTAGTAACACTGTAACCAAACATTAGAGGTTTTGTTCTTTCTACTCATCTGCATTAACTTACATGTTTCCACATTTAGTGTGAACTGCTATTCATCACATCGAATATAAATTTTGTCTAAGTAATCTTGTATCTTCCTACAGTAACTCCACTTTGACACCCTGGCGTACACCACAGCATCATCAAAAAACAACTACAGATTGCTGCCCACCCTGTCCCCAGGACAACAACAGTCCCATCAGACTTCCCTGGGGCTCTCCTGACAATACCCTTGCCTCTGATGAACATTCACCATCAAGGACAACATTATGGGTTGTATCATTTAAGAAGTCTTCAAAACACTCACATACCTGTGAACTTATTCTGTATGCTCGTACCTCTGATAACAGCATGCAGTGGGGCACCATGTCAGATGCTTTCTGGAAATCTAAAAATATGGAATCTGCCCATTGCCTTTCATCCCTAGTTTACAGGATATCATGTGAGAAAAAGACAAGCTGAGCTGCATGTGAGTGATGCTTTCTAAAACTACACTGATTCATGGACAAAAGTTTCTCAGTCTCAAGAAACTTTATTATGTTTGAACTGAGAACATGTTCAAGGATTCTGCAGTGAACTGAGAAGTTAGGAATATTGGTTGTAATTTCACGGGTCCAGTCGGAGAGCAGGATAGCACAGAGGACTGTTGCTGAAGATTGCTTCCAGTGGATCAGTTGCAAGGGACAGCCAGCATTGAGCTTGGAGTGAGTGCTGTGCTAGCTGTCATGCTTCATCTTAAGTACTCTGGCAGAAGGATTTCTGTGAGG
Source organism: Schistocerca piceifrons (assembly GCF_021461385.2). Classification (NCBI taxonomy): domain Eukaryota; kingdom Metazoa; phylum Arthropoda; class Insecta; order Orthoptera; family Acrididae; genus Schistocerca; species Schistocerca piceifrons. The sequence goes on along the minus strand of NC_060139.1, from coordinate 306,421,807 downwards.
ATCACATGAGGTGTGGACCCGTGTCCCATTCTGTCCGGATGAAATGTAGTGTTGCATTTGCAATGTTGCTGTTGTCCTCTCGCATGTACACAGCTGTACATGTTGTCATCTGGCATGTACACAGAGTGGCGTGTACGACAAGAGTTGGGATAGCCGCGTGTGTCTGTGGTGGAAAGCTGAGTGTATGGCAACTCCACAGCCACATGTATGTTCTGTGGTGTACATTGCCAGGCAGAGGGCCAGATACTACAGCCCCTCCCCCCTTAAAAATGGAGGGCGAAGCCATTGTGTACAGATCGTTGGAGGGAAGGAGGAGATGAACAGAAGGTGGAGAGGGGAGCCAGGGGTGCTGGGTGTGATACAGGCACCAAAAATTGTAGAATGGGGACGAGCATGCAAGGAGCTTGAACAATGGAGAAGTGATCCATGGCACAGACGTGTCAGAGAGAAGAAGCGTTTATGCTCAAGGAAGAAATGAATTGGAAGATATGAAGATAAAAGCACTGAAAGAGGAGGAAACCCAGTTAATGAAGAAGGCCAGAGGAAAACGTGCATCAAAGAGGCATAAAAGGAAAACGGGAGACCCGTCCAGAAATGTCAGCATATTACTGGGGAAGAGGTGGAGCAACACCACACTGAGATGCAGGCCGATGTCCAATTGTGATGGCAGCCACAGGTGAGGAAAGCTGCAGTACATGCGTGGACGTGTGCAGTGTTGCATGTGGGAGCATGGTGGTGCTTGTTGGAAGGGAATGTAGGTGGGGACCTCATTGCCTGTAGATTTATTGTGCCACCCATGGAGGGGAGGCTGGCCATGGCTGTATCCTCATAGCAAAGACAGCAAGACTATGCGCGGCCAGGTCTTGCGACGAAACTTGCAAGTCTGGAGAACTGGAGAACAGGAGGTGCATGGAAGTCCATTGCGGCCAGCACACTGCGCAGACAGGAGGCCTGACCCGAGAGATCTGGGAAAAACCCAGGAATTTTTTGATCCGGGAGTTTTTTAGAATTCCAGGAATTTTTCATTGTTTTAGTTTTCAGTTAAATTTTTGTAACTTTGACTGGTAAGTACTGTATCTTCCTACTGCAGAATAATATTGCAGCAATAAAACATGAACGAGAGAGGGGGGAGGGGGAACTTAAGTTACAAAGGAAATGTGCCATATACCACAACAAATCAGTGCTCATACAAATGTCTGGCAACAACAAAATGTGTCAAAGGCTTTAGGAAGGCTTCATAACAACAAATTGCCTCCGATGAGTGTGACGTCACAACTGCTTACATCAGATTTGTTTGAGTGGTTGCGAGTGAGCTCACACACGTGCGCAGTTGAGTTGCGTATGAGTAGTACCTTCTCCCGCTTCTGGCGACAGAAGTGTGGCAGTTTGTTGTATAAGCAATAGCAGCAGGAAGCCAGATGCTGTCTGGAAAAATTTTACTTGTATGCCTAAGCTGCCAGATTCACGTATGCGCAACAGGCCCAGAACTAGGGGACGGGGGCAAACTGGGGTATCTGCCCTGGCCGGCAATTTCATTTGGGGGGAGGGGCAGGGGGGTGCACCAAGTGTATAGTATTGAGGAAAAGACTTTGTTTCACAAAGCGCCTAGCATCCAGCTATCAATTATTCATATGATTTTGAAATGCATCCCTGTTGATTTTTGAACAAATTCTAAGTTGATTTCTGAATGAATCATTAGTTGATTTTTGAATGCATGCGTAGTGTATGTGATGTCTCTGCCAGGTGAATCCCCATCACATCTAGAAATAAACTTCCCTGCAGACAAAAGGAGATGGGGCTATACGAGCTGTGCCGAATAAAGCTGAACGGGTGAATGACATTCTCTGTTTATGTGGTTGACTGGGTTTGCAAATGATCAGCATTGTTATAATTACTAGCAAAATCCATAGATCTAGACAACCTGAGTGGAAATAAAAGACTAACAGGAATAACAGATAACAAAGATTATGTTTTATCATCTCCGTGTATCCGAGAAAATGATATTTTGACAGAAAATTTTTGGCCAGACCGCTACACTTCTAAGGGCTAGTTATACAGTCCCCGGCTAGCAGCCACTGAAATTCTGTTCTGTGAGTAGCGCAGAAAACGTGTTGTATGAACACGTAATAACACCTGACCAGAGAATAAACTCAGGATAACCAAACCGGTGGTTGTGGCAGTTAGTGAAGTTAACCGGAGAATAAGCATTGACACTGGCAGGAATAGTTACAGAATTAGTGATGACAATATTGTTGTTAGAACAAGAAAGGAGAAGAAACGGGAATCTCACAAATTATGGAAGAATATGACGATTCCAAATTTATGTAAAAGTTTCGTACTACTACTCTTCGATCTCATGCATCAGGAGCTAGAGAGTATGAATGAAATGTGAAGCTATTCCCTGACATAAAACTTTTAGCTTGTAGTTGGCCTAATAGGCATTTTATATTGGTACTTCGTGAATTATATTCTGTTGTGTTATAAAAATGACCATTTGTGCCAAAACAGTCTCATTTATTTAGTGTGTGTAACAATTGCTGCAATATTAGGCAGGCCTATTTTGTTTTATCTAGCAGACAGTGACAAAATACATGTAATCAGATCGAGAAACCACACCAGTCTTACGTATTATTTGTATTAACAGCTTTTCTAGTATTAGACGACGACATTTCGTTTTTTCATGTAGCTAATCGTTGACGAACTTTGATGAGGTAATAGATTTTTTCACAGAAAGGAAAGTATGCCGTATAAAGCTGTGGCAAGATTAGAGAGAAAAAATGCTAGGACTTAAGGATTGAAGAAATGTGTACTATCTTCCTTGTCTCTTGTCTTTACTCGTTTTATGTATCTTATACTTAATTTTATGTCACACAAAACAGCAAGTTATTAGCTAATAAGCAATAAAGACTGCAAATTTTCTGAAGAGTTCTTGTTCTGCCGGTTACAAATAATCCCATCCAGTATTAATTGCGAGTTTTTTTTAAGAGGGGCAGGATGTCAGACTGGCCGACTGGGAGCAGGAGAGGCACCACAGGATATTATAATTTCCACTGTCCTGAATGTAGTTTGATAGCACCCATTACAAAATATTACAGCTTTGAATTCCACAGAGCGAAAAACAGAGACATGCGATGGAGGAATGCTGTGTGAAGAGGCGTAGCACTGCACTTTCGCACACTTACAACCAAATAACATGTCTTACGTTCCCTCGAACATATAGGTTTTATGTATCAGACTCTTCACAAAGATGTGTGCTGCAAAATGAAGATATTTTTGAAAAGTCGACTTTTTTTGAATGTTTGACGTACTATCTCAAATACTCAAGGGAGGGGGAGCGCCACTATCTAATATTGCCCTGGTTCGGAAATATCGTAGATCTGGACCTGAAGCACAGAACAGTCTTGAGTTGTAGTGGGGAGGTGGTAGTCTCCACATGACCTGTGTTTACATTAAGTGATTTTGCTGTCTCCTTTTCGTTTATTGCTCTCACATCAAATGGAAACAAAACAGATTTCTGTGGCCGGAAGCTATCAAGTACATTAAAATACTTTCACATAATTACAGAAGGCTAAAATATGTTATTAGTTTGAGATTTTATTTTATTTCCACCTTTCTGACAGTCAAGCATTAATTGTCTTACAGAACAATGAAGTTATTTTTGTTGGTTTGTTAAAGAAATGTGGCTTTTATTAACCTTTTCTGTTGAGACAGTTAATTTATTTGAAACGAATTGTTTTATTCCACACTATTGGCTAGTTTCAACTGATCGCTGCATTTCAAGTGCATGTTTTCATCTTCTAGCACATATGTGACTATGCCATAATAAAGAACCAAATGTGAGATAATACAGTACTGGTACTCCAAGAAAATTTACATCCGAATCTGGACATACGAATGTGCACTTTAAGCCGAATTATGCATTTTAGTATGATGTCTTGTTTCTTTTCTGACATAATGCAAGATCTTTTAATGTTTTACACATACAAACATATGGCCTTCCTGCATCATCGGAGCTGCGCATGCGCAGTGGCACCTGTTATCTGGCGCTCTCTGGCAACTGCTGAAACGAACCTATTTCTAACAGACTGCAGGAAAATATTCCGAACAGTTGTTTGAAAAGCGTTACTTTCAAAGTAAATTTCCTTTCACGCAAGATGAAATCTGTTCAAAAATGTACGATGAACTTCTTAAATCACAGAGCCTTTGACTCTCATTCAAAAATCAACTCTTTGAGGACGACCATTTAGAATAATTTTGAGCCCAGAAGATCAGACATTTATGTGGTTGTTAAAAATTTTACTGGCACATTTGTGTGATGTACCTTAAAGTGTAACATATGTAAAAAAGATCAACATTATGTGTGAAAGCTTAGCTTCTCTTGCAGCTTATTAATCTTAGAGACCAATATTATATGTGAAAGCTTTTCTTTTCTTGTAGCAACACTGCGTATATTAATTTAAACTATTACCCTTTTCCAATTTTTGTGTTCACGCTTCTTCACAGTGATGTTGCTATTGGCTGACCCCATCACGTGTCCTATTCTGTCATTGGCTGGCGAGATCACGTGTCCTATTCTGTCATTGGCTGGCGAGATCACTTGACATGAGCTACGACTGGCTTGCAAAAGCACATCGAAATCTCGATTTCAGTGCTTCAGAAAGTAACATGCGATGTTTGGTGGAATTCGAATTTATACTTTTGTAATATGAAAATATGCAGTGTACATGTTGCTGCACATAAGACATCTTTCCAAAACGTGTTTTTTTTTCTTCCACCCCCCTGAGTTTTGTTTTCTAAAGTGCCGGCAATTCTACGCCGCTGTTTAAAACCACAACCATTGAAAGGATTGATAAGTTTTACAATTATGAGGAAAAGTATACTGTCACTTAACACAGAAAAAGTGTATTTTTAACTGGGATCATCATCATCAGTGTTCTGCCTAAAGGCAGGTTTTCACATGGTAGTTCTCCAGGCTGTCCCGTCTTCTGCCATCCTCTTCAGGTCTGCATAATTTCCTCTTCCCTTTATGTCATTTTATCACCTTGTATCTCCTTCTTCTTCTCAGTCTTCCCCCACAAACCAACCCTTTCAAAGCATCTACTGGCAAGCACTCCCTTCTCAATGAATGTCCCAACCAGTGGTGTTGTTTTTTTTTTTCTTTCCCCCCCCCTCTTACAACCTTCAGCAGACATCTTCTCTCACCAACCCTTTCCAATATTCTTTCATTACTCACACTTTCCATCCAGCTTATTCTCCCCATTCTCCTCCACATCCACATCTCAAATGCTTCTAACCTTTTTTCATCCTCTCGTCTCAGTGTCCATTTTTCTGCCCCACATAGTGCCACACTCCAGACAAAACATTTGCCAAGCCTTTTCCTTAGTCCTTTATCTAATTTGCCTTGCCACATAAGAGTCTCCTCTTTCTGTTGAATGCCTCCTTCGCTATGGCGGTTCGAGTTTTCACCTCCTGGTGACATCTCAAGTCTTCAGCTATTGTGCTTCCGAGATATTTAAATTCACTTACTTGGCTAATGGTAGATTGTCCTATTTTAATATTGGACAGTCTGCGTCTTGTACTGATGACCATACTCTTTGTTTTTGCTGTGTTTATTTGCATCTCACATTCCACACAACCTTCATTCAGATCTTTGAGCATGTTATTCAATGTCCGCTCACTTTCTGCCACTAATACCATGTCATCAGCAAATCTTATACATTCTATTCTCTTTCCACCAATACATATTCCTTTTTTCCCATCTAAGCTTTTCGCAATAATCTCTTCAAGGTATATGTTAAACAACAGTGGGGAAAGGCAAGAACCTTGTCTAACACCTCGTCCAACGCTGCTTCCTTCTGACATTTCATTTCCAGTCCTTATCCTTACTTTCTGGTGTAAATATAGATTCTGTATCAGTCGTCTCTCTTTCCAATCTACTCCTTTCCTCTTCAAGATATCCACCAGCTTGTTCCACTGAACTCTGTCAAAAGCCTTTTCTAAACCTATAAAAACAGAAAAGATTTCTCTACCCTTTTCCATATATCTTTCCCCTATAGTTCTTAGCAGACCAATAGCATAGCTTGTTCCTTTTCCTCTTCTAAATCCGAACTGCTCCTCTGCAATCCCTCTATCCAGCTTGCCATATAACCTTCTATCCAACACTCTCAGCTAGACTTCAGCTGCATGGGAAATTAGTCTGATGGTCCAGTGCTCTTCACATTTTTTAGTGTTCCTCTTTTTCTCTATTGGTATCATAACTGTTGCAGCGAAGTCCTCAGGCCATTCCCCTTTGTCATAGATCTCGTTACAGAGGTAGGCTATTTCTTTTCTTGCCTTGTTTCCCAGACTCTTCAACAGTTCTGCTGGCAAATCATCTATTCCACATGCCTTCCTATTCCTCATCTCCTTCAGCGCCTTTTCTACTTCTGCTTCCAAGATAGTAAATCCCTTTCCATCTTCCGGCACATATTGCTCCTCTTCAACCTTAATTTCACTTTGCATTTCATCCCCCTTATACAGACATTCAATATATTCTTGCCATCTCTTCAAAACCTACTGTGGACTGGCCGGCTACTGACAGCGTCTGACTCATGGTGAGCGGCTGTCTTTAGGCTATGCATCGTACTGCCTATGTGGAAAGTAATGGGAAACTGCCACATTACATTCCCAAGCAGTACATGGTATGTCTCTTTAACTGGGAAATCCGGGAAAAGGCCAGGAACTTTTTCCTCGTCCACATATATTGCCCTGCAGAGGCCACAGGAGATGGCAGTGACAGGGGACATATGAGAGCGGTGACTAGGCCAAGGCGGCCCCAGACAGGGCCATGCAGTAGGTGCACCGAGTGCCATGTAGTAATCTGCCAGACTAGAAGGTCAATACATGAGATGGGAGATGGGTGTAACACACGTAGAGAAAGCAAGAGGCCCAGAATGGGATGGGGTGAACCAGGGACACAATGGAAGTGTCAGCTGTAGGCAGAACATAGGTTACGTGTCTGGAGGTGACACATCTGTGTCCAAAGAGTTTGAAAAGAGCAGATCGATGTGACCATGGGACGAAGAAGGAGAGTCCACAGAGTGGATGGGCGCCGAGGGCACTGGAAATAATGGACAAAGTCTTAAAGGGAGGGTGGTGTGGCAACATGCCAGCTGGTGGCATGTTGCGATGGTTAGTTATATGATGAGCAGGCCAGTGGTGCTGGAGGCAGCTGTACTGGAACCAGGGTGGACACTTGGATTGGTGGCAGCAGAGGAGTAGGCAGCACAGGAGGAGGTAGCACAGGAGGAGGTGGTGTCCCAGATGGAGGCACAGAGACATGTAGGTTCTATGGTGCAGGAGATAGCATGGCCCATGCCATAGGAGCTGGATTGGTGTACGCTTCTGGACTGGGGGACCGGCAGAGCTTGAAGAGACAGGAAGGTTGGAGAAGGCAGTGGAGCCAAGGGATCCTTGAAAACTATAGAAGGTATGGGGGCTGAGGCTGCATTAAAGCAGGAGAGGGTACTGGACTCAAAGGATGCATTAGACTAAGTGAGAGCATCAAGAATCCAGGGAAACTGCACTGGAGGTTGTGGTGCCAGAGGCAGACAGGCCAGATACAGCCAGGAGAAACATATCAGGAAGCACTGAGATGTGGAGTAAGTGGTTCAGCCATGCAGGGAAGGTGGGTCCTAAATTCAAAGCATGGCTGAACTCCGGGCAAGCAGCAGCTTACATGCTAAGTCTCAAGCTGGGCGGGGGAGGTGGGAGGGGGGGCTGGGAGGGGTAGAGGAGGGCATTCGAATGTGTGAGGCACTGTCAAAGCAGCTCAGTGGTGTGCAAGAAGTGTCATGCAGGATTCAGAAGCTGTGCTGTTTCTTCTGTAGCGTGTGGTGGCGTTGTCACCAAACAGTGCAGAATCGAGCAAGCCATGTCATGGGTGAGACATTACAACTGTAGATCACATAACAGGGAGAGTTGCAGAAGTGAGAGTTCCAGTGCAGGTTGAACCGTAGTGATCGCAACGATAAGAGAAGTGTCCATGAAAGAAGAATTGAAGAATTGCACATGTAAGATCATTCCTTGTCACCACTTCTATGGTTTGGTCATACGAAGTGGCTGGGACAGCACATAATAAAGTCCCTCCACACGTTACGATGAAAGAACACTGTTTGACATGAAATAGAAAATAAGAGTCACTTGTGATAAAATGCTAAGAGTTCTCACTGTAGTCCAAATTGGAGTCCTAGGTTGGTGTCTGGTCAATGTCCAGCTGAAGTGATAGATGGTGACTAGGCTTGGTCAGGTATGGACAAATCAGTATTGGTTAGAGTCCTGGACTGTGCTGGGTTGACATCTCGTCGGAGATTGGGATGGCTTTGAACATTGCTGCTGTAGAGCGCTACTGACGGATAAGACTTAAGTGGAAGCTGGTATTGAGCCTGGAGCGAGTGCTGTGCTAGTGGTCAAGTGCCACCTTAAGTACTCTGACAGAAGGATTTCCAACAGTGCCATGCGAAATGCAGATGGGGCTGATGTGGTATGTGGAAGAAAGGTCGTGTGGCGTTTGCAGCAGGGCAGTTGACTGTGGTTGGTCAGCTGTGTGCATTGCTGGGGGGCGATGCTGGTGCCTCTCACGGAGTCTGCTGGAGTCTGGCGTGTACAGAGGGGGAAGTTAATGTTTCTGTTGTCATCTGGCATGTACACAGAGTACTATGTACAAACAGAGTTGGGATTGCTACTTAAGTTTAGTGGAGTTTTTAGATTTTGTGCTTACGAATGTTAAGCACTCCAGTTCCTTATGTCACTGTGTAGTGTGCTTTATACCTATCGATAGGCCATAGAGGATTATTGCTTAGTTCAGATTATTAGAACATGTTGCCTTTTGTAAAATTTTAATTTGTTGCAAGTAAAATTTTGGTGTAACTCTACTTTCAACTCTCATGATGAAAAGTGCCATAGACAACTGTTTGATCCAAATGTTATGAAATTCAGTGTTTACATTGACCTGAAAAATGAAGTCCTCAAATATTTAGTAAAAGTTATATTATGTAATGAATCATATTCATTAAATCTTTGTTGTAAAAGGATTGGTATGTGGTACTTGCTATGCCCAATAAGCAGTTAATGTATAGTATTTTTGCATTCTTTGTTTCCTGTGTTTGGATAAAATGTGTCTCTGAAGGTATAACGCAGATGTTACCAATTTCATGGTTATCTCTGTGCTGAAGTTCACATCCCCCCCCCCTCCTCCCCCCAGTTTGTATCGTATGATCACTATGATAGTGCTATTCAGTCCAAGGGCACACTTTACTTTTCCACTTTTACTTGACTGTGGATATTTTATGCAAGGAGATGATTATTATGTTTTATCTGCTAATTTCTAATTTTCCAGAAAGGAGCAATGCAATAAAGAATTGGAGCAGTTACATTTTTATGTTAGTAGCACTACAGATTTGAGTGGTGCACTTCAGAGAGGATTTTTAGATTAGAGAATTGTGTTAGGTCATTGGAAGTATATCAGTGGAAACATTGGCATCTCAAAAATATCTAGAAGCAACCGTCTGGACCACCCTAAGGTCAAATGACCATGTAAAGCTGATTTTAGAAAAAGCATAAATGATTGTAATGAGAAAAGCTAAAGAAATTAGAGCCTATGAAGAGTTTTACTGACAGCCATTCTTCCCATGCACCATTCACAAATGGAATGGTTAATAGGGGTGGGAGAGTGATAATGTTACCAGAAGTGACATTTGCCCACTCAACTTAAAATGGGTCATGGAGTAAAGATGTAAGTGTAGAATAGGAAGCGTATTACTTTTATATAGCCCAGTTTTGCTGGAACACATTTTTCATGACATGGGATTAACAATTCCATGTCTTCAGGATAATGATTTTTCCTTTGTCTCCAAAATGTTCTTAGAGCTGTAAGGATTTCTTCATCATTTTGAAATTTGCTTCCTCGAAGATGAGACATAATCTTGCAAAGACCAAATTGTCGTTTTGATGACAAGAAGACTACAGTGAATAAAAAAGTTGTATATGACACACTCTTGAATTGTAGCGCAACTATTGGATATCACAGGCAGAAACATCAGTGATCTTGAAAGTGTGGATTAGTCCTGTAAATATGTTGAATCATTTAGTAAGTTAAGAAGATTGTTCATGGTAGGCCTAAGCAGAGAATTAAAGTTTGAATCTTTCAGAAGTTTACATCTAGCACTTCCAGTCTTAAAGATGCAATCATGAAGTCCAGTTCTCAGTATTTGCTATTTTGTGTAGTACTTCTCCTGGAGTGTTTCAATTAAACTTGCATCTCAGGTTGTTGCTTTGATGATTTTCTTTTCTATCTTCAACAGAGATTATTCTCCACAACACTAGCCTTTGGACTCCCTCTTAGATGGAGGTTGCTAAGATATATTTTGAAATGATTTTGATAATTATTTGTTTTAAATTAAATTAATTGATTTAAATGTATTTATTTTTATTTTGAATCCTGTGTCATTTTAATTTAATCATCATATTAACATTTTCATTTTCACTCATTTTTTCTTCCTGTTTTTATTTTTTTTCATTTGGTATCTTTAAAATAACATGGACAATTATGTTTAGTATTAACTTTGATTTAATTTGTTCTGTTGTATTATCTGATATTTTTGACCATTTTTAGCATTCATTATTTCTATTCCTCATTTTGCTTGAATTTTGTTTTGTTTGTAATCCTTTAACTCTTCTGCTGCATTATTTTATCCACAGTGTAATAAAAATTTGTGTTACAAATGTTTGTGTGAGATTTACCATCCCAAAATAATTAAAATCATATGCACAGAGATACCAAATGAAAAAAGAATGACAGGTTGAAAAAAATGAGAGCAAATGACAAAAGTTAATATGGTGATTAAAATAATGTGACAAAGGATTGTAAATAAAAAAATACATTTTTACCAATTAACTGAATAAAAATAATCAGTGTCATTTCAATAAAAATGTACGAATAAATAATTTCAAAGCACCTGATGACATTCGAACCACCACCTTCTGGATGTTAGCAAGGTACCAAAACTACTACACTGCTCTTCCGATCTGCTTACTGCTATCAATTTTAAGGCTCTAGAGCAGTATTCTCTCTCTCTCTCTCTCTCTCTCTCTCTCTCTCTCTCCCCCCCCCCAAGAGCTATCACTGACATTGTGGGGCACTGCCTCAGGTCGCATATATACCAACCTTATTTCTAACTGGGAATTTACATAAATGAGGATGTTGTGAGCCCCCCAGTAGACTAGGTATAGTAAGAGCGTGATAAGTTGGCTGCCAGCCCCCAAGTGCTGATGGTTAAAAGTTGACACAGTTTGTAACGCTTTGTGTTGACTGTACTCTGTTTCAGAGTGCTGCCACCCTTAGCAACCCTAAAGTTGTGACTGTAATTGCCTGATGATATGTTGTATTGTCTGGCATTATGCAAAATGAGACATGATCACAAATATTTACTAAATATTTTGAATGTCTTTTTCCTTCTACTCATCGTGTTGTATTATAGCAGTCTAAATTTAATTTCATATTCCTAGTTACCAAGATGTACTGCATGAGCAGTCTTTCTACAACAGCTTAATTAACAGTTTTCTTACCAGAAAGTCATGTGCCGTCATCCAGAAAGTGGTTCCTCATTAATTTAAATAAAAGTGGAACATCTGAAAACACCCAGACACATTTATTTTTGTACTGCAGATTTAGAAAGCAGGTATTTGTCTCTGTTACATTAAGACCTTTCCACACGGATCGATATTTTGTGCCGAGATCAAACACTGCTGCAGCAGTATTGTACCCATCATCTTGCATGGAGAAGATAATTGATCATCTGTTATCCATGTATCAAAATCATATAGAGTGGTTGCTTCCATTCAGCAAACAAACCTCGTACCATAACAAATAACACATTAGTGTGTGGCCACATAACACGATCTTTATCAGAATCATATTTAACACTACTGTATACATTCATTTCATTGAATGAGAGTACATGTTGAGCTTTTGACAATACTGATGATTGAACTTCAATTAGCCACAAAATATATGTAAGCTCGCCAGGAAAGCATCTGAAAGAGTGTGATGTCCATCTTCTCAGTGTTGATAGTCAACCGGATTTCTTAAAAACAAATAACACTTCCTAGATGACAGCCTTCTTAAACTGTCTTGCAGATATCTTCTCTTTGCCACTTTGCTTGTTCCTTTCCTCTTAGCAAGCAATTTATCTGCATTCTTGAAATCAGTTTCCCTCATGTTTGTTACCTCCTCTTCCACTTGCTTCTTTTTAATAAATTTGCTCATGCTTTATTTTCTCAACACTAAATTTCACTTTTTGTTTCAGGCACTCCTCACTGTACTTCAGTTTTGCACACATAGCTGTCAGTCTGTGGTTCCTATATTCTAAGCCTTATCTGCATTTACAAAGTTCACTGATTTGTTTACTGTCACCTTTTGTCTTACTGCTGTACGACAGGCATCCCATTACAGCACAGCCAGTCACTTTATTAAGCACCATAAAGTACCACAAACAAGCAAACAGAACACTTCTGTTGTGTGCCTTAATACACAGTGGAATTGCATGCTCCTACAATGACAACATGCCTAGAACAACAAAATGTTCAGCAATTTGTGCTTGCCATTTGGACTCTCCCTGCCTGGGATTCTGACCCACATCACTGTATAGATGGTATCAAAAAATCTTTTTCACCCCTGAGGACCATGCCTTGTTAGAATATATAACATATCCTGATTCACTCTATTGGGTAGGAAGACACTATCCACAATGATAACCATTGAATATTAAGCTACACATTGCTGTCATCTCTGCCTTTTCCTGGATGTACATAAAATGGATCTGGCCAAGAATTATTAGGCTTTCTTACATTTTAGATCTAACCATTGTGGTAATTTTTATTCATTACTATAGCCTTTTGTCCAACAAGCACTTCCATTACCCAGGGTTTTGAATGACACATTCTTCCAGGCTTCTTGTTAGGATGTCTTTGTACTGTTAAATAACAAACGTTCTGTTGTATAAGCTTGAGAATTGCTCATTTATTACTAGTGTGTGTGCAACCTTTCATGTTGGGGAATAGTTTGTTCTTAACTCTTTGATTTTAAAATTTCCATAACAGAAGTTACTGTTTGTATAGACAATACTGATACAACCTTGTGCCACCTCATTAAAGCTGTAATATTGATTTTTTTTTTTTTTTTAATTTCAGAGAAGTTTTGGAATACTTAACATATGGCCCAGAGGAAATGAAAATATTTTCAAACTCTGGATGTAAAAGAGTTTCACAGAAGGTTGCAACAGTTGTGGAAAAGAAGAGGTACGCTCCAAGACGTACAGAGCTTTGAATTGTTTTTGATCATTATATTTACTTTCAGTATTGAATCTTTGATCTTACCGTGTCTGAGCATTTTATGTCTTGTATCAGATTTTTAACCCACTATATAGCAAAAGTTGTTGTGATGTGAACAATTTACTGAAAGCAATTTTTTATGTTTATTGTACAATGTTTTATAGGCAGTGTAATTGTGTGTGTGTGTGTGTGTGTGTGTGTGTGTGTGTGTGTGTGTGTGTGTGTGTATAGGGAGGAGATGGGTTAACAGATGTTTGTATGCCATGTTTTCCAATACTTGATTGGGTCCATAATTGAAACACTTTTATTTTCATTGCTTGTTATAGGCATTAAAAGCTAACTGTGATACTCCTTTTTATTTTGTTGCACTATTTTGCCTGTGAGTGGCTGATGTAAAAAAAAAAAAAAAAAAAAAAAAAAAAAGGTGTAAAATATATAAAGTATAGCTTTGTTGCACATTACAGCATGACACAAGTGCAGCTTAAAAACCTTATGCTGGTTTACCATAGACATTATAAGACGGCAGCTACTTTTTAAGACAGCAGAAATGAGTGTTTGCATATTGTTTTGTATGGATTGTATAAATGTACTTCGATATGCACGCATAAGTTATTTGTGAATAAATACAGAAAGCGCATATTTATAGAACATTGTATATGAGAAATATTTTCAATGCAGTAATCGTACTAAGGATCTTGTGATATTTCTGTAAGTGTACTTTGTTACGCAATAATGTAAAAAAAATAAAAGAAATTTATTAACACGTTAAAAATGAAACTTTCATATTGGAATGCATTGAAATGAGTTTGGAACCTATTTTTGGACACAGCAGTGTAACACTACCTACATTATTGTTATTTTTTGAAAGCAGTCCTGTTACTATAGTGTAATTATGAAACTCATTCTCAGGTCTTCACGAAGAGGACAGAAATGCTCACTTGTAAACTGAAAAAAAACTTCAAATATTAGATGATCATGTTTCTGCTTTCCTGAAGTTTAAAATACTACAGCTGTGTTTTGAAGGTCAACTAAAAAATTCAGCAATACCTGCTGCTGTCCTACTGTACTTCCCGGTGGCATTGTGGGCACATGATGCGGTAAGTAAGGTATATAAGTGGAGTAGAGATGAATGGGAATTTGTTCAGGTGACAAAATGAGCCACAAATAGTCTACTGACAAAAGCAGCTGTGACAAAGGGCACATTCTTATGGCCTATTCCTGTACTACTGTTCTGAACACTGTGGACAATAGTTGAAGGACAGTGAAACCATGAGTAGGCGGCAAGGTGTTGGATGTCCCCCCCCCCCGCAGCCCGACAGCATGGAGCATGATCCTCCAGCCTCTGTGCCCTGCAGCAGCGAGTCGTCGCAGGCTGGCATTCTGCAGCCACCGAGGTGGCCCCTTCAAGTTTCCTCATCATGACTCTTCTCCAATGGAACATTTGTGGCTTTCGAATCAACAAAGAGGATTTGTGGCTGCTTTTAGAATCGCAGCATCCACTTGTACTCTGCCTTCAGGAAACAAAATTGCATCCTCATGACCGCTTTGAGCTTTGTATTTCTTCTTGCTCCGTTTTGACCTTCCTCTTGAGGTCGGCATTCCATCTCATGGGGGGAGTCATGCTGCTCATACAAGATACATTGATAGTCAACCCTTCTCCCTGACTACCCATCTTCAAGCTGTTGCAGTTCGCCTTTTCCTCCCTCACTTGAACTTTTCCCTTTGAACCGTTTACATCCCTCAGTCATTCGATGTAACCAGAGCAGACTTCCTCCAGCTTATTGTGCAGCTACTTCACACATTTCTGCTGTTCGGTGGCTTTTAATGCACACCATCCCCTTTGGGATTCTCCCAGAACCTGTCCGAGAAGTGCCCTCTTGGTTGACATTCTTAATCAACTTAATCTCTTCTGCCTTAACAGATTCTTCGCACACCTATTCCTATTTGGACCTATCCTTCTGCATTTCCCAGATTGCCCATTGTCGTGAATGGCCCATTCTTTCTGACACCTACTCAAGCGACCGTTTCCCATGTGCTGTCTGTTTGCTGACTCCTACCCCACCTGCATGCACACCCAAATGGCAGCTTACTAAGGCTGACTGGGGGGCTTTACTCATCCCTGGCAACCTTTGTTGAACAAGATTTTCCCACTTGTGATGACTGGGTGGAATATCTTACAAGCATTATCCTTGCCACTGCAGCACATTCCATTCTTTGCACTTCTTCTTTACCACACCCATCCTGATTTAGGTTTTCCCTAAATCATTTCAGGCAAATGCCGGGATGGTTCCTTTGAAAGGGCACGGCCGATTTCCTTCCCAATCCTTCCCTAACTCGAGCTTGCGCTCCGTCTCTAATGACCTCGTTGTCGACGGGACATTAAACACTAACAACCACCACCACTTTACCACACCCAGTCCCTTGGTGGATGCTGCAACGCAATTTGCATGTGGAGACATGCTCTCCACATTTTTAACCATCATCCTACATTGGCAAACTGCATTCATTATAAACAGATGCGTGCACAGTGTCGTCGCGTTGTAGTGGACGGGTGCCAGGAGGTGCCATATTAAAACTCGTCTGAGCTTTTCAAATGACTTATTTTTTCCACTACAGAGCTTCGTTGACCTCGGTCCGCGTCACAGGCCCCGCATTGCTGAGGAAGTACCCCCAGCGGGCTGTGCAACGCAATGGTGTGTCGTGCCAGCCTTGTTCGCCAGCTGTAGAGTTCCCGTTACGTAAAGATGGCTGTGCTAGCAGCCGACTCAGCGGCCACCGTCCCCGTTGACTCCACACTGCTCCGCCGAGAGCCGTAGCTGGCCACGCTGCTGCTTCTTCCTTTACTGGTGTAGCTGGGAATGCGGCAGCAATGACCTCTCCCATTCCAGCGCCCAAACCTGTGGCCCTTGCCTTGTAAGGCTCCAGCGTGTGTCGGGAGCCGAGATGACTGTCCGTGGTAGTGACCTGAAGAGTGGCCCGCTCTGGCTGGCTGCGGGCCCCGCGTCGGCCTCAGAGGGTCGAACCAACGACCCACCGTGGACTGGGACGCTGTCGCCCCATCTGTTGCCGTGTGTTGCCAGTAGTGTGACATGCCCCGCCGTCCAGGAGAGCTGCCACACTTGGATGAATCTTGTTAGAAAACCACACCTATTTATACTCGGCTTTGCGGCTCTGTTTCGCTAACGCATCGCTCCGAGACATACACCCCACACCACAGTTGCGCCAGTGGGCCCCTTCTTCCTATAGCTTGCGACATGCGAACCACTGCATTTACGCTTTTCAGCGGTTCGATGGCCCCTGTGGCCTCCATTCCACTTTGCAACTGCTGATCAGCGTAACTTACTGCAATCCAGCCCACACCCGGCTGTAACTTGTGCATTCCGAAATACTGCACCAAATCTAACTTCCCTATCTTAAACTGTGGTGCCGCTACAGCATTCTTCAGGATAGCAAAAAAGCTAGCTAGATTTCATTCCCTAGTTCTTTTAACAGTTCCACTCCGTCTTCCATCCTGTGGGCCAACCTCTGGTGGCTCTGCAGCCAAGATCGTTTCCCCAGTTTCCGGTCTGACACTAACAGATGATGTTTTTGTGGACCCTATTGCTATCTCCAACACCTTGGCCCACCATTTTCCGGAAATTTGGAGCTCTTCCCATTATCACTCTGCCTTCCTCCATCCAAAACAAGCAGAGGAGGCTTGGACGATATCCTTCTCTTCTCAGAATTGTGGGTGCTACAATGCCGCCTTTACTATGAGGGAGCTAGATCATGCTCTCACTTCATCCTGATCCTCCACGCCAGGGCCAGACACAGTTCACATTCAGATGTTGCAGCACCTTTCCCTTGCAGGCAAGCACTTTCTGCTTAATACATATAACCACATCTGGGCAGAGGGCACATTTCCCAGATGTGCTGGCGTGAAGCCACTGTCATACTCATACTTAAGCCCGATAAGGACAAACGGCTTCCTTCTAGCTACTGCCTCATCTCCCTCACCAGCTGTGTTTACAGTAGAACTATGATTCATGCCTGTCTGGTATAGTGGCTGAGCTCACAATTTACTAACCACTGCACAGTGTGGATTTTGAGCACACCGTTCTGCAGTTGACCATCTTGACACTTTGTCCACCCATGTCATCAGTGGTTTTCTGCGGAAATCCCAGACTGGGGCCATTTTTTTTCCGATTTGGAGAAAGCTAATGACACCTGCTGCAGGACTAGTATCCACTGTACACTCTACATGTGGGGCTTCTGTGGTTGCCCGCACCGTTTCCTTGAGGAATTTGCAAATGTCCCAAGTTTTCAAGGTATATGTGGGTTCTGCCTTGTGGGACACCTTTATCCAGGAAAACGGTGTGCCTCAGGTTTCCGTCCTGAGCGTTGTTCTCTTAGCTATTGCCATTAACCCTATAAAGGCCTGTCTCCTGCCGGGCATCTCCAGCTCCCTTTTTGTTGACGATTTTGCCATCTATTGCAGTTCTCCACAGATCTGTCTCATTGAGCGGCGTCTTCAGCAATCTCTTCATCATCTTTACTCATAAACATTGACAATGGCTTTCGTTTTTCCACTGACAAAATGGTTTGTATGAATTTCTGGTTTCTCTCACCGACTTTACATCTTGGGCCTGTTGCTCTTCCTTTCGCTGAAACTACGAAATTCTTGGGGCTCCTTCTCGATAGGAAACTCTTTTGGTCATCCCATGTCTTACCTGGCAGCCCACTGTGTGTGGTCCCTCAATGTCCTACGTGTTGTCAATGGTACTTCCAGGGGTGCGGATGAACCACCGTCTTCCATTTGTACCGGTTCCTTAGCTGTTCAAAACTAGACCATGGGCGCTTTGTTTATGCATATGCACGTCGTCCCTCTTATTCTGTCTCAATATATCCACCATCATGGCATCCTTTTCACCACTGGCACCTTTTACACTAGCCCGGTTGAGAGTCTGTATCCAGAAGCTGCCGAACTATCGCAGTCCTACCACAGTGACTTTCTCCTCAGCAGATATGCATGCTGTTTGTTTGCCATGCATGGCCACCCATCCTGTGCCTCCTTATTCGATGACTCCTTTGATGATCAGTGTGGTGCGTGCCTCTTTTCTATTACCTCTTGGAGTTCACTTTCAGCTCTTGCTCTGGCAGATTAACTTCACGCTCCCTGCACCTTTCCTGGTGGGTGTGAACCTTTCACCAACTTGGCTTTGCGCGGCAGTCTGTGTTCACCTTGTCCTTCATTCACTTCCTAAGGATACTACTCCATCTTCACTTCATTGGCTTCAGTTTTATGACCTTCGTATGGAACTTCATGATAGTACCTTTGTGTACACTGATGGATCTCAGACTGACCGTGGCGTTGGGTGTGCCTTCATCATTGGCACCGACGTTTTCGGTATCAGCTTCCAACATACAGTAAATTAGTAAGTAGTATTTTGAAAAAAGCATTGTATCCCCATTTTTACTCAACAGTATAGCTTCTGTTTATCAGCTGATGGTAGTTTAATATTTACTTGACTACAATGCTATTTTTCAAAGAAATATTTTCTTATATATGTAAATTATGAGTGCTATTTGCATTTTGCCTTGAAATCAACAGACTTTTTCAAACTCTGAATCAAGATAGTCACATAATTGTAGAAAGTTCAGCCAATGTTTTTATTTTATTTATTTATTTTTAACTGGCAGGTTTTTTTCTGTGTGTTTGCTGGGAGCTTGTTGAATGCCTTTGAACCAGAGTGCATAAATCCATTCTGAATGAGGCAAACTCAACATGAAAATTATTCTTTGCATTGTATCGATTATGTAATCTCATTTAGCTGAAACTGATTTTTATTATCAGAAGCAAAAGCCATTAAAAAGTAAATGTACTGGGAATATCCTTAAAAAGGCTTCTGCAAGGCATACGGTTACCTCCTTTGTGCAGTATTCGTACTTTATGAGGGTTCTCATAGGTTCTGGAAACTAGGGAATTTCAAATGTGTTAGAGAAATATGGAAAAAAAACACTGGAAAAATCTCGTTTTTGTCTCAGTAAATGACATGGTTTGTTTACTGAGATATCATGCATCATCACTGGTTGGGTGCAGGTGAGCACATCCACAGCTTCCCTACTCCCTCATTGCTACAGCTTCTCCCCTTCCTACCACACCCCTCAGCTTGCAGTCAGTGCTGCCATCAGTTGTTGCCACTAGCCTAAACCGAGCGAGGTGGTGCAGTGGTTGGCACACTGGATTCGCATTCTGGAGGATGACGATTCAAACCCGTCTCTGACTATCCTCATTTAGGTTCTCTATGATTTCCCTAACTCGTTTCGGGCAAATGCCGAGATGGTTTCTTTGAAAGGGCACGGCAGATTTCCTTCCCTAGTCCAAGCTTGTGCTCTGTTTCTAATGACTTCCTTGTCGACGGGACGTTAGGAACACTAATCTCCTCCTCAGCTAGCCTAAGCAGCTGCAGACGAAAGGCAGGAAGGCATGAGGAGTGGTTTGTTTGGATCTGATTCTCAGAGACTGTAGATGCAGCACCTGGAGATGATCACGTTTGCATGAGTCTTGTCTGAGTGGTTGTATGAATGTGTGTGTGCTCTTGTTTTATGACAAAGACTATGGCTGAAAATTTAGTTGTTTTCTACATACCAGCCTGCAGCTCAGCAACCATTTGTATGTGCATTGCTAACTATCCTCATTACTGTTGATTCTCAGAATAATTGCACAAGTTATTTGTTGCATGGATTGATCACCATGGTTCTATTTCATTGACATGCTGTCTTTGACTTCTTGATAGCTGGCCACACTAGTGGATTTTTGTGACAGGCCATTTCTGCAGGTATCTCTTAACGGATCGGGCCGGCTGGTCTGAAGCCCTTCGTTTCCCACTAATGTGCAGGTCCTGCCCATCAGATCTAGTCTCATCGACCTGCCCACAGGCTGGGCCTGTTTCTCTGTGGCATAATGCAGCAAATTTTCATGGCTTATCCACGGACCAAGGACTATAGTGCTTCTCGGCAGGCCAGAGGCCACAGGTGATGAATTTATGAAATTTCTACTGTCTCATTGCAAGTATGTTGCAAAGTGCGGCGTTTTATAGACATTTTATTTATTCTTGTACATTTTGGCACTTCGAGAGTTGTTTATATATTAAAAAGAATGGATGATAAGAAGAAGAAAACGTGGCAGTTTGTACACTATGTGCTAAAAAGTTTCTCAAAATAAAAATCACATAATACCTGTAAAATAGTAGATGTAACACAATGGGCAATAACTGACAATAATGAACATAGTGGAACCAATGTTTTATTGGAGTCATCTACCTGTATGACTCTTTCCTGCCTTATATACTTCTTTCAAAAGCCCTATTTTTTTGAGGTTATTTCTGAAATCAGTGAAGGTATTTAAAATATGCATTGCAACTCCAAGTAAATGTATATTTTGCCACCAAATGTGTTTCATTGTATTGATATAAAACATCAGTAGTCTTAATGAAACACATGTATCATCTGACTTGCTTTCTCCATCAAAAAACAGATCATTACAAAAGATGTTGATGTTAGTACTTAAGATTTTTGTTCACATTAGGAAACACCATCTGTTTGCAAGGTTTATTTATTTTTCCTTGTTTGGCAGTATTGTTTCTTGCACCATAGTTGCAAAGACGGATTGTCAACTTCTGCAGGTCCACTTTACTTTTTGAACTCACGCAAAGAAAATGTTGCTACTTGATATTTACTCAGCAGGATGAGGAGTTGTGACTATCAATAAAAGTTTGGGGTTCTAACTGATTGATATAGTCTTTAAAAGTTCACATACACAAAATATAATAATTTCCCTAATAATAATAATAATAATACCGGTAATAATAATAATATCCCTATCGGAGACAGCACTATTAACACTTCAGAGGTGACCTCTATGTAAAGGTCCTGGTAAAATAATCTATCGTCCTGACTGCTAATCACTAAAAGTTAATTGCTCACCTTAAAAGTGGAAAAAATTTTGCCATTTGCCACGCGTTTTAGTTAACATTACGGGTGGCACACAATCAGTTACTTCTGTGAAAATTGTGTACACTCCTCGCGAGTTCACTTCCTGCTTTTACCGAAAACGCTTTCAAGTCTGTTCAGCTCTGGCGTAATCCTAGTATAGCGCGTGCCGGCGTTTGACGCAAGCAGATTGCTATCTCACTCTATGTGCAGCGGACCACCAAACAGAAGATCTGCCATCAACAGCCCTAGGTACAAGTAGCAACATCTAAATGGCCTCTTAGTTGGACATGTATTAACTAATAGTTCTGCCGTTTAAGAATTTACAATCATCTTCATTTTTATATAAATAAAGTTAAGTTTGCTTTAGTTACTGAAAAAGTTATAGCTTGAATGCATTTAAACCTCACTGGCTAGAATTTTTAGAACGGAGCTGACAATAGAACATGACTTTTGAACTGTCCCTTTAAGATTCTTTCTAACTGCAGTTATTTACAACAATTCTGTAATTAGAACTTTCTGTTACAAATACAAATAATACTTACTCTATCACGAATGAGAACGTTTTCTTTCCAAATTTGGTTTTTAGTAAATAACTTGGAAACTAATAGATACAGCATATTGGTGTCACATACATAAGGCTATTACATGTAACTGAGGTTGCATACGATTATTCATCTTTCTGTGTATAAAATTTAGCCCCTTCAGTTTCCTGTAAAGACGCCGATTATGGTTAAAATATTGCTCTGACCAAGTTGAGGCTTGCAACTTTTAAGTGACATACATTTGCATACTCTGAAAAGTGTTTAGTTTTGTAGTCTTATTATTCAGCGCCACTTTTCTTCTTCTTCTTCTTCTTCTTCTTCTTCTTAAGAACGTACGTTTTACCTAATACATTCATTTGATCATTCTGAGGCCTAACATTGTTAACATTAATGCACTGAAGCGTACCCTGACGAAGTCTGGGGAAGTTATTTTAATTTCACTCCTAGATTATGGCGCAATCCTTTGTAAGTTAAGCACATGCGCATTATGATGACATGGCGCTGATAGTAGTGAACTGGGGTAAGCCCCGGAACACTCGCTCACCTCTGTACCTCTTACAATGATACAGCGCTTTATCCGCTTCATATTGTCGGTTATTTATAGGTTGGTTTGTGTTTCTCGTGATCAGAGTACGAACCTCAGCCGGAATGACAGTAAATATGTGAGTTTCTGTGAAAATCTTATTAACACAAAACGGACCGCACTCGGTATTGCCAAGTGTAGCCCCAGATCACGTAACTTACGTGATCTGGGGCAGCGATGTCATCAGTTCTCAGTTGCGTCACTCTATTCCTGAAGTACCACGACAACGGAACTCTTGAAATGAAGCGGCAAGAAGCGCCCCATGCCTCAACTGTTGTAGTTGCTATTATTATTGTTTGTCTTACTTGTATTGTTCTTGGTCAGACAAACATTCGCAGATTAATAGTGGATGCATTGATCCCACGTCATATAACTTACATTTGGGTGACATACCTGCTTTTTCCGTCTTGCTCTTGAAAGTTATAGCATGTACTGTGGTGCCAATGTTATCACTATATACGTGGAATAGAGGTAGATGACAATGTATTGTGTGTTGCTTCTTTTGCATAGGAAATCTCCTTGCTGATATGCATTGTATCATTACGATTATCTGGTGTTTCTAATAAAATATTGCTCATTCTCACTCACTTTGGGCTCAGTGACCTTTTCCAAAGTTTCATTCTGAAGTGTAGGCCGAACAGTTGAAGGTTTACTTCGTGTGTTGATTTCGATTCTCTTTTCTCATTACTGTAACTTGGCTCATTGATTTGCAGTTGTTTGTCAGGTAAGACTTTATATGCTTCCTTCAAGTCGGTGACATCACTGGCTAACAAGATGTATTATAAAATTAAGTTTGATACCGTAGTATTCGAGCTGGAAGTTTGAGAAGAAATATCATTACCGTATGAAAGGTAGGCATTTCATTATGCAAGGCGCTTACTTCATCTTCAGTACACGTTTCAGATGACGTCTGCTTCGTAATTTCCACTAAACTATTAATTGTTACTGTAGTTGAACCATGTATTTGGGTAAAGGTGAGACAAATAATAGGATTAATGGACCCAGTTTTAATGTGCGATTGAGATTCGCGACCTGAAGCAACTATATTATGCACAACATTGTCAGTATTTTCACTCTCATCAATAAATTCTATCTCCTATATACTTCCAGACACCATCTTCGTTCATTTCCCTACCTTTACCATAAAATTTACAAAATGGCTTAAGTCACATATGTGGATTTACATAAACAAAATTATGCCGACATACAACTGAATAAGAATGCCAGACAAGAATGTTCTCAAATACGTCATAAACTTAATGCAACAGCCGCGCATCACTGAGCCATTATGGGCATTCCCGTTATAAATTCAGCCACCTTGCTCAACTAAGCCACTGATATCTGATATACTGTTAAGAAATATAAAGCAGAAGCAGAGTACTCTACACTCAGAAAAGAGAAGAGGAACACTCTATGCTCAAGCAAAATAATAGACAAAGTTTTCCTTAGCTGCTATTTTACAATATCATGTACACTTCGAAAATAAGTTTATATTTGCGATTTAAAAATCCAGTTTTTATTGTAGTTATGTAATTATTATCTTTATAATCTTCTTTAGTGTGTTTATACTCTTATATGAGTCGTTTTCTGTGCATTGTTTCTATGAATAGAAATAAAGACTAAATGTAATAATGTGGCTGACACAATTAGGTTTTTACAATTTATATATGTATGATATATGTGGTCCTGTTGAAGACGTCCTGTCTCTGTTTAGCCAGCGTAACTCGTGCGATAACAAGAGGAGAAAAGCTAAAACTGAGAAAATTTCTGTAGTTACATTCTTCTAAATCTTAATTGTTTGGAAGTAAGGATGGGTCATGTGAGGGAGCAATACGGGAATTAAACATGAAAAGGAACCAAGTAATATCGATATTTTATCACTTTTACTGTGAATAAGTTGCAATTAATTTTGATTCCCTGTTTTTCTAATAGTGGCCGAGCGGTTCTAGATGCTTCAGTCCGGAACCGAGCCGCTGCTACAGTCGCAGGTTCCAATCCTGCCTCAGGCATGGACGTGTGTGATGTCCTTAGGTTAGTTAGGTTTAAGTAGTTCTATGTCTAGGGGACTGATGACCTCAGATGTTAAGTTCCATAGTGCTTAGAGCCATTTTCTTTGCTACTAAGGTGCGCGTCATATATCTTGGCGGCCGAGTTTAGGTTCGTTCTGCGCATTTGACGTCATAAATCACAGTCAGCCAATGAACAGAGAACGACGTTGCCAGAGCTCGACTGCAGTGCAGAGCACGGACGAGTGTCTTCAATTTTAGAAACGTTCAGTCATAAATGAAGTAATTGAACAAAAGCAATGTTTTGATAGCAGACTTTCTTTTATAGAAAGTTTGGAAAAAGCATTCTTTACACCAATTGCTTCATATTCTATTAATTAATTAAACCAAACAAACAATAAGCCTCCTAATTCAGGCGATAGCAAGGAAAGGTGTTCGTATCAGTCTCACGAACCGCTTTTTCGCAATAAAGAACAGCGGTAATTGTTTATTTCCTATTGTACTTCGACGCAACGTGAGTAATTCATAGTCATCCCAACAGTGTTTGTCGGTATTTTGCAAACGTTTAGAGTGCTCCAGATGATGCCTGAAATGAGTAGCTGCGTTGGCGTAATGGTTAAGGTGTTGAGCTGCTAATCGGAAGTTTCTGAGTTCAAGGCTTGTTGCATACTAAATATTTTATTTATTTAAAAACAATAGCGAATTGTCTTACTTAATGAATTTTATTCGTTTGAATGTAATGTTTTGAAATTTCCTGTGCTTCATTATAATCATAATAAGTTTTCAGTTTTTGTAATTTTCTCCCCCAATATTTCTTTTCACAGCAATTAAAAACAACGAGAAGGCACACATACAATATTCATGTTATCCGTTTTGTTTGTATATCGCCTCTTCCGCAGTCGCTGTTTTACTATTCATATTGAGATATATTCTTTTGCGGCAGTATTAAAAGTATTATTTAGAGCAGAATTTCGGCTCGTACGTTGCCGAGCTATTTGATTGTCTGACGGAATTCTTTGCTTCGCTGCTTTGGCAACATCATATTCAATGGTTTCGTCGACTGATCTATGTTTTGGCAAGTTTTTGCTGTCCGTTGTGACAAAAACAAAATGTTTGCGCACTGTGCCTCACTGGCAATATATTTGAGTTTTATGTTTTATTACGTCCAAAATTCAATTTTGTGTACTTCGCCAACTTCGTTTTAATCAGAACGTTTTAGAAAAAAGCGAAATGACTCTGGTATAAAGAAAGTTTTGTTACAGTTGCTAAAGATAGAATATTTCCCAATTTATAAACACTGTTTATGTTATAAAGGGTGTTCATTTTATGGGGACATTGAAATCTCTTGAAAACGACACACAGAGCCAAAAGAAATCCTAATGAAAATTAGTTCCTCCCAGAAGGGGACATCCAATTATAACAAATTTGACTACAAATTCGTCGAATTTGGTATCATTGGATGTCCCCCTCTGAGACAAAAAAAATTTAGTTATAAATTTGTTTGATCCGATGTGTAGATTTGCGGATATTTCAATGTCTCCAATTAAAATGAACACTCTGTATAGTTGGAATCATGAACGACTGCAGTCGATTTAAGGCTCGTTCTACGCACCTGACGTCACGCATCCGCTGACAGCCAATAAGTGTTCAGTAGTTTTCTGAACGGTCTGCTGGGAATGTCTTGGCGAGTGCGAGTGTTAAATGTGATTGTAGTTATTCTTTGGTGAATTTTTATCGCATTTGTTGCAAGTTGTCATGGCTGATAATGGTGATAAGCGACAAACTCTCCATAAACAGGCGAGGGACATAAGTTACCGGATTCACGCTTTTTTCAAGCGCGAAGCAGGAAACGGTGGACCTATCACGCATGTCGCCAGATCTCAGGAACGCACTGCAGAAGCGACAGGCGTTAGCTTGAGAACCGTTCAACGGATTGCCAATGAAGGAAAGTTATCTACGGAGACCTGTGGAAGCCCACTTTTCAGATCGCCAGGGAAATATCGCACTCGTGAGAGGACTGTAACTAATTTAGGTAATTTCGACAAAGATGTTCTAAGACGAGAAGTGCTCAACATGTACAACACAGGCGAATTTCCTACTGTAAAAAAAATCACTGTGAAAATGCGTGAAACCATAAATTTTAAAGGTAGCATGACTTCAATGAATAGAATCCTTAAAAACATTGGATTCAAATATGTACATACAAATGACGGAAGAAAGTTTTTGATGGAACGTAGTGATATCGCTGCTTCAAGGGCACAGTTTTTAAGACGTATTATTGAAGTAAGAAAATCCGGGAATAAGAACATTTTTTTCTTGGACGAAACATGGGTGAACCAAAATCACACAAGGAAAGCGTGTTGGAAAATGAGTGATGGTTCGGGTGGGTTTAAAGTACCAGTTGGTAAAGGTGGACGAATAATTGTGCTTCACGCTGGTTCTGCTTCTGGATTCATTCCAGAAAGCAAATTAGTGTTCCGGGCAAAAAAGAGAAATTCAGGGGATTATCATTCCGAAATGAACTCTGAGACATTTAAATTGTGGTTTAGGAATCAGTTTCTCCCTTACTTGCCTGCAAACTCGGTGATTGTAATGGACAATGCGAGTTATCACTCTGTTGTTGTTGACAAGAAACCCACAACAAGTACAAAAAAAGCCGATAACATGTTATGGCTTGCAAGTAAAAATATTCCACATACTGCCAACCAAACTCGTGCTGAAATGTTGAATCTTGTAGTGCTTCATAAGCCTCGCACAAAAGTTTATGAAATCGATTGTATTGCACAGGAACATGGACACACAGTTTTGCGTTTGCCACCGTACCATTGCCAATACAATCCGATAGAGTTAATTTGGGCACAAGTGAAAGGGTATGTCGCAGAACGAAACGTGACATTTAAAATTGCCGATACAGAAAGGCTTCTGCACGAAGCACTTGACAGAATTACTTCTTCAGCATGGGCTGAATGTGTTCGGCATGCACAAAGGCTACAGGAGGAGGACATGGACAGGGAAATTGTAATTGACAATCTGCTTGAACCCATCGTCATAACTCTAAGACCTGATGATTCGGACTGCGACACTGACTACAGCGATGCAGAAGACTATCGCAGCGATTGACAACAATGAAGGGTAAGGCACATACACAATAATACTCATGTTTTCTTTCTTGTTTTTGTTCCACAGTTGCAATTTTACCAATGGTATTGAAATATATTCCTCTTCTGCAACTGTAATAAGCGTCTTATTTAGACCAGACGTGTTTTTCTCTTTTGAAGCATCTTCATTGGACAGCATTTTGTCTCCTCCATTGCCAAGACACCTTTCGTAGTTTTGTGCTGAGGTAACACAATATTCAACGTTTGTGTCGGCCGATCAGTGTTTTAGCAAATAAATGCTTTTTGTGTGTGCCACACACAAAAATTATATTTGACATAGCTCAGAGCACTGATACACAGTATATTCAAGTCCTAATGTTTTTGTAAGTCCACAGTTTTGTTTAACGTATTTTGTGTACTTCCTTTTGATTGATTGAAGTGCTTTAAAATAAAGTCAAACGCGCCCGATGTAAATAAAACTTTTATTACAGTCGCAAAAGACGGAATATTTCTCAATATTACATATGACACCAATCTGGTACTTAAATTAAATGAGATGTTGTTATACAGTAAATTTAGGTATCTTGTCCACATTTCATTCTCAACATTGTGGTAACTACAATCGAACATACGGAAAGTATACGCTATGAACTTTACCTCTGCAAACTCTTCAAAATTTCGTGCAATGGTTTACTACATTTAATGCTGCAATATAACTGCGTTGAAAATCGAAACAAAATTAAGTCATTTATGGGGGGAAGGTATCAGTCAAGAAGATGTGACAAAATCAAATTTTTGGGCCAAATGGTTTTTGTGAAATCGAATGATAAGTGTGTCAAAGCAGTCGGAACACTATGTGTCTGCACAGGCGAGCAGTGCAATGGTTACAAAATCGCGCACGGCGTGGAATGCGGGGAGCATGTCTCTGTAGCAGCGAAAGGTTTAATGCGGCCGTGGTGGCTTTACTTCATAAACTGCGTGCTCCCCCCTAAAGGTAAGTTTGAGAACTACACTGCTACAGCGCTGCTTCTCTTGTCGCGTACAACTGGCAACGCTGCAATCTCCCGCGTCTGGGCGGGCATGCGCGAGCCGCCAAGATAAATGAATTGAACTATAGTCATGTTACGAATTGTTGTTGGCGAGCAGTTAAGATTGGTGGCAGTGGGCCATGACTGTATTAAATGCAATGTAACAAATAACTTTGCATTACACTGAATAGTATAAATCAGACTTCGTGTAGTAAATTTAGACTGCAAGGATTCCACTTTCCTGTGGTGTGCAAATTTGCATGTAATGGTGCATGGTTGGCATGCAAATCGACATTTCACCAAACTGAACTCCTTCCAGCTCTAATTACACTGAAATACAGAAATTTTTATACCATTAGCGACAAAGGGATAACAGCAACGCTCTTTAAATGAAACATAGACGAAAGTAGAAATTATAATTATTATTACCCAACTCCTTAAATGTAATTGCAGTGGTGCTTACATGCTAAGCTGTTGCAAGAGAGAAGTCGAAAGAAGAAGAAGCGACAAAAAATAGAAGGCGAATCGTGTCACACTTATATGCAAAGGAATGTCGTAAGTCACATCAGTTATTGTTGTAGGAATGTAACAACAATATCTTGGACCAAACTAATATCGAAATATTTAGTTACAAACCCCAAAGGATGTAGCCTGCACATGACTGAACTACTTGCATTCTACAAGGCAGTAAACTATTTCAGGCAGGACACTGAGGGTGCCCCCTCACACTTTTCACTGTCCCCCCCCCCTCCCAGTATCATAGCACAGTTCTCAACTTACTTCTAATATGTGGGTTGGAGGGGGGGGGGAGGGAGGCGGCAGATTATATGTCTTGTATCCACGCCATCAGTAAATTAATCAACTACTCGTACCTAGAGAATGCACAAGGACAAACAGTCATTTACATGAACTCTAGAGGCCCCCAAAACAGGCCTACAACGTGAACAAATTGGGTAGTCTGACTCTCAAGTCACACTATGGCTCGACAAATAACAGGGCAGACTATCCCCACTGATCCTCATGCCATTCATGAAATCAATTGTCGACAACCTTCACAATCTGTCACACCCCAAAGTTCGCCTCATCACAAGGCTCATTATAGAGCCTTTTGTTTCGCCAGGGGTTAAAGCAGAATGCAGGAAATGGGGGAGGGTCTGTGGAGCAAGATAGTATGATACACGCTCTTCCCACAATGCATCTTCGCTGTACCAAAAGAATGTTTTCAGCATGTGCACTTGGACCTAATGGGCCCCTAACCAGAGTTCACATAATACAAATACATTTTATTGGCCATCAACCACAGGATCTGTTGGGTAGAAACAACCCCTTTACATGACATAACTATTCCTGAAGTACCACGACAACGGAACTCTTGAAATGAAGCGGCAAGAAGCGCCCCATGCCTCAACTGTTGTAGTTGCTATTATTATTGTTTGTCTTACTTGTATTGTTCTTGGTCAGACAAACATTCGCAGATTAATAGTGGATGCACTGATCCCACGTCATATAACTTACATTTGGGTGACATACCTGCTTTTTCCGTCTTGCTCTTGAAAGTTATAGCATGTACTGTGGTGCCAATGTTATCACTATATACGTGGAATAGAGGTAGATGACAATGTATTGTGTGTTGCTTCTTTTGCATAGGAAATCTCCTTGCTGATATGCATTGTATCATTACGATTATCTGGTGTTTCTAATAAAATATTGCTCATTCTCACTCACTTTGGGCTCAGTGACCTTTTCCAAAGTTTCATTCTGAAGTGTAGGCCGAACAGTTGAAGGTTTACTTCGTGCATTGATTTCGATTCTCTTTTCTCATTACTGTAACTTGGCTCATTGATTTGCAGTTGTTTGTCAGGTAAGACTTTATATGCTTCCTTCAAGTCGGTGACATCACTGGCTAACAAGATGTATTATAAAATTAAGTTTGATACCGTAGTATTCGAGCTGGAAGTTTGAGAAGAAATATCATTACCGTATGAAAGGTAGGCATTTCATTATGCAAGGCGCTTACTTCATCTTCAGTACACGTTTCAGATGACGTCTGCTTCGTAATTTCCACTAAACTATTAATTGTTACTGTAGTTGAACCATGTATTTGGATAAAGGTGAGACAAATAATAGGATTAATGGACCCAGTTTTAATGTGCGATTGAGATTCGCGACCTGAAGCAACTATATTATGCACAACATTGTCAGTATTTTCACTCTCATCAATAAATTCTATCTCCTATATACTTCCAGACACCAACTTCGTTCATTTCCCTACCTTTACCATAAAATTTACAAAATGGCTGAAGTCACATATGTGGATTTACATAAACAAAATTATGTCGACATACAACTGAATAAGAATGCCAGACAAGAATGTTCTCAAATACGTCATAAACTTAATGCAACAGCCGCGCATCACTGAGCCATTATGGGCATTCCCGTTATAAATTCAGCCACCTTGCTCAACTAAGCCACTGATATCTGATATACTGTTAAGAAATATAAAGCAGAAGCAGAGTACTCTACACTCAGAAAAGAGAAGAGGAACACTCTATGCTCAAGCAAAATAATAGACAAAGTTTTCCTTAGCTGCTATTTTACAATATCATGTACACTTCGAAAATAAGTTTATATTTGCGATTTAAAAATCCAGTTTTTATTGTAGTTATGTAATTATTATCTTTATAATCTTCTTTAGTGTGTTTATACTCTTATATGAGTCGTTTTCTGTGCATTGTTTCTATGAATAGAAATAAAGACTAAATGTAATAATGTGGCTGACACAATTAGGTTTTTAAAATTTATATATGTATGATATATGTGGTCCTGTTGAAGACGTCCTGTCTCTGTTTAGCCAGCATAACTCGTGCGATAACAAGAGGAGAAAAGCTAAAACTGAGAAAATTTCTGTAGTTACATTCTTCTAAATCTTAATTGTTTGGAAGTAAGGATGGGTCATGTGAGGGAGCAATACGGGAACTAAACATGAAAAGGAACCAAGTAATATCGATATTTTATCACTTTTACTGTGAATAAGTTGCAATTAATTTTGATTCCCTGTTTTTCTAATAGTGGCCGAGCGGTTCTAGATGCTTCAGTCCGGAACCGAGCCGCTGCTACAGTCGCAGGTTCCAATCCTGCCTCAGGCATGGACGTGTGTGATGTCCTTAGGTTAGTTAGGTTTAAGTAGTTCTATGTCTAGGGGACTGATGACCTCAGATGTTAAGTTCCATAGTGCTTAGAGCCATTTTCTTTGCTACTAGTCATGTTACGAATTGTTGTTGGCGAGCAGTTAAGATTGGTGGCAGTGGGCCATGACTGTATTAAATGCAATGTAACAAATAACTTTGCATTACACTGAATAGTATAAACCAGACTTCGTGTAGTAAATTTAGACTGCAAGGATTCCACTTTCCTGTGGTGTGCAAATTTGCATGTAATGGTGCATGGTTGGCATGCAAATCGACATTTCACCAAACTGAACTCCTTCCAGCTCTAATTACACTGAAATACAGAAATTTTTATACCATTAGCGACAAAGGGATAACAGCAACGCTCTTTAAATGAAACATAGACGAAAGTAGAAATTATAATTATTATTACCCAACTCCTTAAATGTAATTGCAGTGGTGCTTACATGCTAAGCTGTTGAAAGAGAGAAGTCGAAAGAAGAAGAAGCGACAAAAAATAGAAGGCGAATCGTGTCACACTTATATGCAAAGGAATGTCGTATGTCACATCAGTTATTGTTGTAGGAATGTAACAACAATATCTTGGACCAAACTAATATCGAAATATTTAGTTACAAACCCCAAAGGATGTAGCCTGCACATGACTGAACTACTTGCATTCTACAAGGCAGTAAACTATTTCAGGCAGGACACTGAGGGTGCCCCCTCACACTTTTCACTGCCCCCCCCCTCCCAGTATCATAGCACAGTTCTCAACTTACTTCTAACATGTGAGTTGGAGGGGGGGGGGAGGGAGGCGGCAGATTATATGTCTTGTATCCACGCCATCAGTAAATTAATCAACTACTCGTACCTAGAGAATGCACAAGGACAAACAGTCATTTACATGAACTCTAGAGGCCCCCAAAACAGGCCTACAACGTGAACAAATTGGGTAGTCTGACTCTCACGTCACACTATGGCTCGACAAATAACAGGGCAGACTATCCCCACTGATCCTCATGCCATTCATGAAATCAATTGTCGACAACCTTCACAATCTGTCACACCCCAAAGTTCGCCTCATCACAAGGCTCATTATAGAGCCTTTTGTTTCGCCAGGGGTTAAAGCAGAATGCAGGAAATGGGGGAGGGTCTGTGGAGCAAGATAGGATGATACACGCTCTTCCCACAATGCATCTTCGCTGTACCAAAAGAATGTTTTCAGCATGTACACTTGGACCTAATGGGCCCCTAACCAGAGTTCACAGGATACAAATACATTTTATTGGCCATAAACTACAGGATCATTTGGGTAGAAACAACCCCTTTACATGACATAACAGCCGAAACCATGCATGGGCTTTCAATAACACCTCGTTTTTCCGTTTTGGTTGCTCCTATCTATCCCAATCGGCCAGGGTCAGCAATATGATTTCCTCCTCTTTGCTGAACTGTGCAGACTATGCGTCATGCAACGATTTCACACAGTGGCCTACCATGCACAGATCAACAGGTTAGTGGAAAGATGGTATTGGGTATTGAAGATTGTTTAATATGTCACGACACCCAATGGACAGATGCTCTACTCTGGGTTCTGCACGGCATCCAGGCAGCTTACGAAGACGACAGGAAGTCATCACTTGCGGAGGTACTAAATGGTGAATGCCTCACCCTTCCAGCCGGTCGGAGTGGCCGAGCGGTTCTAGGCGCTTCAGTCCAGAACCGCAGTGCTGCTATGGTAGCAGGTTCGAATTATGCCTTGGGCATGGATGTGTGTGATGTCCTTGGGTTAGTTAGGTTTAAGTAGTTTTAAGTCTAGAGGACTAATGAGCTCAGACGTTAAGTCCCTTAGTGCTTAGAGCCATTCTTTGAACCTCACCCTTCCAGCAGATTTCCTCTTACCTTCCGCACCATTCACACACACAGAACTACCTTCGCTAGTACACGAGGTCCAATGGCACATTAACAACACTCACCCACCTACCTCATGCTGACAAGCTATGACCAATCTTCATCCACAAGGTGCTATGCAATTGCTCACATGTAACGCTATACAATGATACAGTCTGCGCTGGACTTCAGCAGCAATACGCCGACCTGTTCATAGAATTACGATGGAGGAACAAACATTCTCGATACTAGTGAAAGACAAACCCACAGCGTATCCGTCCACCGGGTCAGACCTGTTTGGGTGCTAATAGCAGAGGAGGACAACGACCTTTCCACCCTTCTTATCTCAATTTCCACCCTCAATCGTCCTGGCGTGTATCTTCATGTCAATACAACAGCTTCGACACCAGGGCTGGAGACACACCCACACGTCACACACAGTAGGGAAGCAGTCTACTCACGCCATATAGAATTCATAAGCTTTCCATTGTGTGCTAGCCTAGTCCGCTGTAATTAGCTATGACGTCACGAATGTTGTGCAATACCTTAAAAGTCAAGTAAATAATCTGAAAAGTTAATAACATGTAAGGAGTGATGCTACAATGATTATGTGTTAAGTTTCAGTTTAGTAACTTTAACAGTTTTCGAGATTTGGACATTTTACATAAAAACCATTGGCGCAACAGGAAGGAGCTAGAAACTTCATAATCTATATTCGTATTCCTTTTTCATTGTGATTTAATGGAAACAGCATGCTGGATCTCACAAAGTAAAATTGTGGTTGAAATTCATGATTTTCTGTTTTTGTGTCCTAAAAGTACGGAAGCAAGATAGATTAAGTAAGTGATCAGATAAAGCTAGGATGTTTAGATTTAGGTAGAATGGAGAGACGCTATAATAACAAAGACGTGAGAAGTTTCCGAAAGGTAGCTATAAAACTATAGCTGTAGCGTCTCTCCAAATGGCAAGTTCAGAGCCCATTATTGCGTGCAGTGCAACTAAAATAATTCTCTCGTCAAAAGTATTTAACCTAGCCACACAATGGAAAGCTTATGAATTCTATATGGCGTGAGTAGACTGCTTCCCTACAGTGTGTGACGTGCGGTTGTGTCTCCAGCCCTGGTGTCGAAGCTGTTGTATTGGCATGAAGATATAGATAGTTACCTGTGTGCTGATTGCACAATTAAACTGAGAGCTTCATCGGTCTTCAGTGAATGCAGCAATTAATAACTTAATAACTTCAAGTTATGCTCTACTAGCCCCAGCGGCTAATCAGGAAGGTAAATTTGGTTGGCTGCGCCTTTGGCGGTCCACACCGCGGCTATACATATAAATAAGAGCGCTGCGAGCTAGAGTGAGGCCCCCTGCTGCGCCGGTAAGAGTGATGCAGCAACCCTAACAACATTTGTCCCCGTGCAGGACAGCTTAGGAACTCAAACGCATACCCCATAACTTTAACAAACTTAATGTAGGAAAAATAGCGCTAGGCTATTAAAACCTACACCTTAACCATGTGGAACACACTAACACCGTTTCACACATTAGCACACAGGCTAGAGTGAGGCCCCAGTTCTCTTCTAGATTCATAGCAGCGCGCAGTCTGTGTCGGAAGCCACGTCGCGTCTGTGCAGTTGCAAGGAACAGCCTTGGATGCCATATTACGTAACTCAGTACTCACGTAACAATGAGTTCACATTGTGGTAAAGTTTTAATTGTGGAACGACTTCAGTGAAGTATTCTCAATTTGCGTATGTCGTATTTTCGCATGTCGTTGCAGGACAGACCTTCTACCATTACTAGTGTGGCGTTCGATGAGTATTAACATCAAATTTTGGCGAGCATTCACTTTGAACATTTACATTGATAACGATTATTGAACAGTTTCGTTATCTAGGGATAATATGATCCGCACAGTAGACTCTGAACAGCTCTGATAGTACAAGAGCTGATAGTAGCATTGCTTGTGTAAACTTTTATCTGGAACTTTATGCTTTATCGTTTTCAGAATATAGTGAAAATTGTTATAGTAAGCTGTATTTTCTATGAATCCCAGACATCATCCTAAATCCTCAGCCTAATGAACTTCAATGACCAATAACTGTATTTATCCATCAGAGTGGCCAGAGTGAACTTTAATTACAGGCATCACATTTTTGCTAATCACTTATCTGGTTGCCAACATTGTAGTTAGAGAGCCTGTGTGGAGAACGACAACAATAGTAAAATTTTCCTCCCACCACCCCACATATGGTGCTAATCGCCGGGAAAAATACTGTTAAACTGAGTGAAAATGATTTTACTTATTCGGATTCGGGAGTGAAATGCAATTGGATTAACGACACCCTTGGATTACAACGCATCTGGACTGACGAAGCTGGCACAATCTAGCTGTGCCGCCAGCATCGCAAGAAGCCGGTCTCGCCCTACCGCAGTCGTCAGTCCGTGCGGCCGGAGCCATGCCTGCTGTTGAGGGCCACGCACATACACAGCAGCTGTCGAGTGTCGAGGTGCCGTCTGCAGTTCAACGTGCAGCGCCGCATCAGTAATCCTGGTACGCCGCGCCGGCATCGCCATACATCCTGCAGAAGGAACTAAGTTAAGTGAAAATCTGTTCAACTTTTATTAACCTTCGCTAAAAGACTGTCGGCGATGGAACCGCCAAAAGAACCTGAGGTTGAAATTAAATCAGAACCAATGTCTGATGAAGAAAGTGCAAATCCAGACAACGGTTCAAATGTGAATCTGCTTGAAAATAGTGATGTTAAAGTGGAATCCAGACCATTGTCTCCTAACAATAATTTGAAAAGAGGCAATGATTCAATAATAGATACCCCTGTAGTAAAGCAGAAATCAGGGATTGTTAATTTACTGGATGATAGTTTCTCTGATGGTTTAAAAATGACAGTTATCAGAGGTGGTAGTGTTTAAAAAGGAGAAGTTGGATATAACAGATCAATCATATGTTTCATTTAGTTTTGATGATTCTGGCATTGGGTCTAGTGTTTCGTCACCTGAGTGTGATAAGAAATCGGCTAATGAGCAACCCAAAGATACTGGGATAATTGATTTAAATGTAATACTACAGGCAATATCAGCCAGTAATGCTAAAGTGACAGCTGAATTAGAAACTTCCTTCAAGGCTGGCTGCAATAAGTTGAAAGAGGATTTAGAAGCTGAGCTCAAAGCAGGTCTGGACAGTTTAGATTGATTCCAACTATGCTGACATTAAGAAAAAGGTTGCTCAGCAACTATCTGAGTTGCATAAA
This sequence comes from Schistocerca piceifrons, assembly GCF_021461385.2. NCBI lineage: Eukaryota > Metazoa > Arthropoda > Insecta > Orthoptera > Acrididae > Schistocerca > Schistocerca piceifrons. Next base: position 306,384,882 of record NC_060139.1, on the reverse strand, counting down.
ACGGCAAAGTCCAAAGTTGCCGTGGTTCACAAAGACTTCCAAAAGGAAGATGCGAAACTGTAGCAAAAGTTAACAGAAGAGATAGAGGCGGAATCTGAACTGCGCTCAGATAGATTTAAATATGTTAATTTAAAAGTGAACATATGTCAAGCAGAGGTAGAACCAATTAAGGCTGATACTACTCATGTTGTGCAAAGAGTAGGTAATGTTGAAATGAAAGTAGAAACTATTAGTACTAACATTGCTAAAAGTGAGAGTAAAGAAGCTTCAATAGCTTCTGGTAATGGTAGTGTACAACAAGTTGTAGCTGCAAACGCCGCTTTTATCGGATGTTGGCAGTTCTTACCGTTCGATCCAGACAAAAATATCCATCCGCTAGACTTCTGAAACGATTTTGAAGATGTGTTTCCATCAGTTTGGTCTGAACGCGACAAAATTTCATTTATTAGAAGTCATATGGCAGGTGATGCTATGCGTTGGTCAGCTGATGTCATGTTGAAGTGTCGCACATTAGCCCAATTTAAGACAGCTTTCACTAATGAATGCTGGTCTAGTCATAAGCAGAATGAGGTGTTGAGAGAATTTTGGAGTGGGAAACGGGAATCTATCAGAGAGTTTGCCAGATCTTGGATTTCACGTCTGTCGCATTTGACGGGAAAGCTGAAACCTGAAATAATAATACTAGGTCTTGAAGCTAAATTGCCATGGTATTGGCAAACTAGAATCATATCCGCCCCTAGAGACAATATTTACCGTTTCATTGAATATTTGGAACGTGTATAGCGTGTTGCTGCCAATGAGGAGCAGTCACGCAATAACAGAAATAGTAATAGCACTAACAGTAATTTTAAAAATGATCAGAATGGCAATGTAAACATGTGAACAGTAGGCGTTCGCCATCCTAAGAAAGGTAGGAAATGGAGAAATAATAACCATAACCAACAATGGTAACCTAATGATAGTAATTTTGTCCCTAACGAAAATGTGCAGGTAAACAACAATGTTGAAAGCAATGCTGTTCCAGTTAACAATAATGGCAATTAGGGAAACAGTAGTCGGCAGAAGCAGAAAAACTAGTTACCGTCTATGAGGACACTGGCGCTCACCAGGCTGTTACTTTTCCTAAGCCAGTAATTACAGCGATTGGTAAGACAGCTCAAAATACTCAAACTGAGCATTCGGATGATGAGTAGGTAGCATCCAATGATGCAGCAGAAATATTAAACCACTCGCAGTATTTAGTTGATACCGTGTTAGAGACGCTTTGTAAGTGGGAAAAGCAAGAGAAGGCGCAGCAACGTAATTTTAGGGAAGAGCTACAAAGTACTGAATTGTCAGGTAAAGAACCAGAAGAAATTCATGCTTATATTTACGATGAGAATAATGTGTTCTTATCTAAAGTGCCTGTGCAGGATGTTGATACTGTGCTGATAGATTTAGGGCAGGAGGTAAGTGAAAATGTAGGGGGTAGCCAGTTGTGGGTCGATGAACCCAGTGGCTGTGAACAGTTTTCACTTGAGAAGAAACCCGACGATAATAATGAAAGTGGTTTACCTGTAACTAGTGTTATGCCCAGTCTGGAGGCGCAGAGTCGCTCCGACCACAATAATTTGGCTCACGTTCAGTAAACTAAATGTAATGAAGTCGTGTGGTGTTTTGATTTAAAGTTAGTAGACCGATTGGAAAAGGCAGCTGAAAATGTAGTTCAGGAAACCCCTACACACCTTGATTCAGATGTAATGAAAACAGATGTCGATCACTTTAGCTGGAGACAAATCCAAAGGAACTATTGGATGAATTTAAGGAACCACCTGTACAACCTAGAATAAGCCACCCTATAATACTAGTATCAATGTACATTGTCTCTAAGGCAATGGCTGTGAGGTGAGTGCGTTGTATCAGTCCTTCTTTGATGCATTATCTAGTAACGATAAGCTTACAGTAATGAAGGTATCAGGACAGAGAATAATTGGTACTACTGGCAAGGTGTCAAAAACGGTAAAGCAAGAAGCTTTGCTGCCCTTTAATATTAATGGTAATGTAATTGATCATCCATGCTTAATAGTTAACAATCTCAGTATCGAGGTTTTAATGGGCTTAGATTTCTCGTCAAAGTATCAGGGTGTTGTTGACTCTGAAAGAAGCCAGTTAAAAATGGTCTTGCCAATAACCAGAGTAATTATGGTACCATTTATTGCAAACAGATAGTAACTAATGATGAGACTTGGGATCTCCCTATACGAGTTCTGAAAAATAGAAGGTATTGGGACGAAGATGTTGTTTTGTAGGGAGGAGGTTGTTCTGTAAACTCTACGCACTGATGCAGCTGTGCAGTCCCAGCTGTGTGAGATCTTCTTTCCCCATTTCAGGTCTCACTCATTCTTCATCTTTCCTATCCACCAAAGTTTCGATCCCTTCCTTCAAATACCAAAAGTTTCCGATATGGCTATCAAGTCAGTAATAAGCCAATAAATTTTGTAAGGAGAAGGTTGTTCTGTAACCTCTACACAGTGTGGCAGCTGTGCAGTCCCAGCTGTGTGAGATCGTCTTTCCCCCTTTTCAGGTCTCACTCATTCTTCATCTTTCCTATCCCCAAGATTTCGATTTCTTCTTCCTATAACAAATTTTGAAAATATTGCCAATAACAAACCATGAGTTCTGTAACCATTCTATCCACCGATTAGTGAAGAAACTACTGGATGTGACAAACCTAATAGTGACAAGTAAACAATAGAGAGGTATGATGTAATGAAGACGTAAATGTGTCTGAATAACAAGTATGTATATATACGTTTTAGGAAGAACCTTGCTAATATTATAAGTACAAAGTGTTGTTTTATTGGAAATGGTTCCACAGTAATATTAAAAAGATACACTAATTCGTTTTTAAGCAGAAGCTGAAGTGCCAATGAGACCTATTGTCTGCTTTAGAGCTAACTAGTAAATAGTAGAAGAGATTGCTTAGTGTTTTGGAATATATGCAGATAAGTTGTAATGATGAACCCACCTTGTATAGCAATGGAATGGCAATAATAATGGAATTGAACAATGTTTGTGGTTCAGACGTGCAGGACACGTCCTTGAAGTAATTATGAGGTCGGAACTGGCCATTATTTTGGTGTAGTGTGTGCTAGGACACGCCTACACGTGTTAAGGTTATGAGTTGGAGGCGTGAATGTGACTGTAGGTACCCTTATGTTAGATGAGAGAAAGCAGCTCATGATGTCCTATAGGTTTAAGGAATTTAGGATAACGCATATCCATGATTACTTTATGCACTTTAGGGGTAAGTCGAGAGAGACTACCTGTGGTTTCAGCATCCGATCAAGTGGAAATGGATAGCCACGTGAGCACACTGATCAGCTGCAATACACCATAGAAATAAAACCAGTGTGCTATCCTGTGATTTAAATTGTTAATAGAGTGAGTATTACATAAGTACATATACTAGCAATGTAATTGAATAACATAACTGCAGACGTGAAACATTATTAATAAAAATGGTTCAAAACCCTCTGAGCACCATGGGACTTAATATCTGAGGTCATCAGTCCCCTAGAACTTAGAACTACTTAAAGCTAACTAACCTAAGGACATCACACACATTCATGCCCGAGGCAGGATTCGAACCTGCGACCGTAGCGGTCGCGCGGTTCCAGACTGTAGTGCCTAGAACCGCTCGGCCAATCCGGCCGGCCATTATTAACAGCTCAGCATAATTAAACTTCATTGAAATGTGGAACTGACACAGCAGCAAAGGACCAATAAGTTAATTTAGTAATCGACTAATCGTAGTGTGTTTTGAACACTCAGCAGTTGTACTCCTATTACCACAAGTTACTGAAATGTACAGAGAAGCTAAGAATGACAACCAATAATTAAGTATACTCATACTGTCTCTAAGAATGAGATAGTTGACGATGAGTCAGCCTCTAAATAAATACATTTATGTCAGGAATGTACTGAGCATTGGTTCAGTGTTCTGGCCCAGAATGATAATGGGAGATTTAAAGGTTTCATGTTTGTATGCCTTGGGCATAAATTTTTCTTTAGTTCATGGTTAACGGCGTATTGAGACATTTGTTTACCGATTTAATTACAGTAAACTAACCATGAGATTGAAGTAGAAAACAGTTCTGTTAACTTTGTTTCAGTGACAAGTTGAGAGGCAAAATGTATATATCCCCATTTCATTGTGACCCTCCCTTAGCTATTAAGTGAACGGAGTCTGACGTACACTTTTTGTTTGTTCTACAGGACAAACTAGATAATGGGAGCCTGGTAGCTGCGTGAAAGTGTGGAGTGACTTGGACACAACTCACAGTGACCCTCCCCCTTCCCCATTGCAGTATAGAGTGGACGTGAATGACGCACACCATAGCAACTTCCCTCCTCTACCCTTGTGAATCGAAATGCAGAACGCCAGCCAAAGCGGCTACAACAACGTTTATAAAAGTGGAAGTGTTATGATTCGTGAAATTCTCTTTCAGGTGTGGAAAAGATTGCTAAGATTTCGTTAATTATTTATGTAACAAGAATAACCATTTCATTTTCTTTGTACCTATGTATGCAAAAATATCTACAGACAATTTAATAGGTTTAAGATTTTCACCTAATTAAGTGAAACTTGAGCCAGACATTTTCATAATTTTACATGTTTTTGTTTTTATGTATTTGAGGCAATACGTATGCCAAATTGTTTCATTAATTTTCGAAACTACTTAAAATTTTGAGTGATTTTCTAGGCAGTATCAAGCCATCCATTTAATACTTGTGTCATGAATAATTTAACATGCAAGGCATTAGTGCCTTGAATTTTGCAGACTTGCAATTTATGTACTTTATAGAGCTTCTAATCAGTTTTGAAGTTTTGCTTAAGAGGCAGTGAACAAGCCAGCAATCTAAATAGTTGGAGTAGGTAATAAATTTTCTTTTAATATTTCTAAATGTTTAAATTTCGACTTTTCCGTTTTTGTAGGGAGTGAAGCTGTACTCTTGCTTCCCCTTTTGTAATTTTTTTCTTTTACATTCAAAGAAAACTAAGTAGAGGGTGATGTAGGGAAGCAGCCTACTCATGCCATATAGAATTCATATGCTTTCCACTGTGTGCCAGCCTAGTCCGCTGTAACTAGCTATGACATCACGAATGTTGTGCAATACCTTAAAAGTCAAGTAAATAATCTGAAAAGTTAATAGCATGTAAGGAGTGATGCTACAATGATTATGTGTTCAGTTTCAGTTTAGTAGCTTTAACAGTTTTCGAGATTTGGACATTTTACGTAAATATCATCGGCGCAACAGGAAGGAGCTAGAAACTTCAAAATTTATATTCAGATTCCTTTTTCATTGTGATTTAATGGAAACAGCATGCTGGATCTCACAAAGTAATATTTGGTTGAAATTCATGATTTTCTGTTTTTGTGTTCTAAAAGTACGAAAGCAAGATAGATTAAGTAAGTGATTAGATAAAGCTAGGATGTTTAGATTTAGGTAGAATGGAGAGACGCTATAATAACAAAGACGTGAGAAGTTTCCAAAAGGTAGCTATAAAATATAGCGGTAGTGTCTCTCCAAATGGCAAGTTCAGAGCTCATCTATTACGTGCAGTGCAACTAAAATAATTCTCTCGCCAAAAGTATTTAACCTAGCCACATCAGAATTTTATTATGGATACTTACCTGTGTGCTAATGGCACAATTAAATTGAGAGCTTCATCGGCCTTCAGCTAATGAAGCAATTAATTATTTAGTAACTTCAAGTGGTGCTCTACTAGCCCCAGCGGCTAGTCGGGAAGGTAAATTTGGTTGGCTGCGCCTTTGGCGGTCCGCATCGCTGCTATATAAATAAGAGCGCTGCGAGCTAGTCAGGCCCCCAGTTCTCTTCTAGATTCATATCAGCGCGCACTCTTGTGTCGGAAGCCCCGTCGCGTCTGTGCAGTTGCAACGAACAGCCTTGGATGACATATTACGTAACTCAGTATGCTCGTAACGAGTTCGCATTGTGGTAAAGTTTTAATTGTGGAACGACTTCAGTGAAGTATTCTCAATCTGCGTATGTCGTATTTTCACATGTCGTCGTAGGACAGACCTTCTACCATTACTAGTGTGGCGTTTGATGAGTATTAACATCAAATTTTGCCGAGCATTCATTTTGAACATTTACATTGATAACGATTATTGAACAGTTTCGTTATCTAGGGATAGTAGGATCCACACAATAGACTCTGAACAGCTCTGATAGTACTAGAGCTGATAGTAGCATTGCTTGGGTAAACTTCTGTCTGGAACTTTACGCCTTATCGTTTTCAGAATATAGTGAATATTGTTATAGTAAACTGCATTTTCTATGAATCCCAGACATCATCCTAAATCCTCAGTGTAATGAACTTCAATGGTCAATAACTTTATTTCTCCATCAGAATGGGCACATTGAACGGTAATTACAGGCACCACGTTTTTTGCTAATCACTTTCTGGTTGCCAACGTTGTAGTCAGAGAGCCTGTGTTGAGAACGGCAACAACAGAAAAATTTCCACCTGCCGCCCCACAACACGTTGCCGATGCGACCATATCCGCCTCGCTACGGCGGACCTCTCCACCCGCCTCTCCCCGCCCATTTCGACGGAACTACGTGTGGGAGTGAACCACTGCTTCTACCTATGCAGGCATCAACCGTCAGGATAGACCTTGCGCAGTATATCGACAGCAGCAACCACAAAAATGTTTTATCTGTAATGGAGAATCATTATCTTCGTTCATCTGTTGCTGTACAGGCATCTAGGGCTAGCAGAAATGGGGACTGTCGACTACCGAGCAATCTGACAGATGTCTCTACGGTCACAGTGCCATGATTCCTTGCGAGTTAAGGGTACTCGTTTCTGACCACTACCGATGTATCCAAATGGTGTCTCTACAGTCACGCCACCATGATCCTTTGCAAGTTCAGGCTGCTCATTTCTGCTATTCAGCTTGGGAAGGTGGGAGACGCCAATTCAAAACAGCGACCCGTTGAAGATTAGTCACAAACACGTTTTTGCGAGATCTTCGTCAAAGATTTTGTCAAAATACTTTACCAAACTACTCCACTGGAGCTACACTATCTTAAAATTTTTCGTAAAGTTGCTCAGAAATGGTGCTGAACAGTTAGTCATCTGTACAACAGCAATTAATTTAATGTTGGGGACGAGATCATTTCTTGGAAAGAAAGAAAAATGGATAAATTGTGGACGACACCATGGACAGCGAGTAGAACACAAAATATACACCAAAATTCGCTCTACGAGCAACAGTGCAAGGACATAAAGAACTACGAAATCATTTGAGAATGGGCGAATAAACATTTCAATTTGCCCATATGAAAGTTGTCCCCACATTTGCAAACAAGATACCCATTTAATAAATGTCATTTCTTAATTTCATTCATTATAATCGAAGTTTTCGGAAGGCCTGCAACTGTCATTCATGAGTTAAATAATGCAAGACTGCACGATGTGTTACGAGGAGTTATTCTCATTATGAAGAGCAAATATTTACATAGGTATTTTGTGTTATGTTTATATGGGCGTTGTATTGCCTCTCACACCTTACCGTTGTCTTGTTTCTGGTCTGCAATCGGGGAACAGACAGATTTATCACAAAAAATACATATGCAGATATTTTTACTTGATTATGAGAATAAACGCTTTAAATGCGTCGTGCTAAGCATGAAAAAATACGTAACTGGTTACAGTGCTTGTTTCCTCTTTCAAACCGCGAATGCCATTTCTGCCAATGATCGTCTCGTGGTTAGATTAAGATTTTTAGCAACAGACGAAAGCTGTTCCAAAAACGTGACCTGAAATGTAAATCACTTAACGAGGAATTTGTGAAGGTTAGATTAGGTTATTTAGCGTACAAATAAATACATTTCTTTCACTTATGTGGCCTACAATGTATTGATAACACTTGACGTTCCACATCCCTACAATTTAATTTCTTTATTCAATCTTCCTCTGTGCACCCACTTTGTATACTGTTGACTGCTGCATTTATTTCTTCACAATATTGTAATTACGTATTGGGGTTTTTGTAATGTGTGCTTTGTGTTGTGAAGACGTTGACTTGGCTCCCTGACTTCACGAGCTGAACAGTAGCGAGAAATGGGCACCCTGAACTCACAAAGGATCACAGTACCATGACAGTAGAGACATGTGGGATTACTCGGTAGTCGAGCGTCCCCATTTCTGTTATTCCCGGACGCTTGTATCAGTTGCCTGCTGCCGCTTGTCTCTTGAGTACTGAACATCGCAGTTACACGTTTTGTATCTGTGCAGTATGTAACAGTGAGAATAAAGTGTGGAATTCTTCGCCAAAGTATCTGTACATCACTTTACTGCACCTCAGCTACGGAGGATTCCCACAAGCGTTCCTCGCCCTTTGAAGTAAAATATGACTTGATCGTAGGCCAGGAGTCTACAATTCTGTCAATTACAAGAAGTAGCATCCGGTACAAACGTGTCATAATACTTACTTAAACTCTATCTCCACAAACTCTCAAAAATCTTTCAGTCACTGAACATTTGATACAGAGAGCCCAAATTTACCGCAGAGTTTGAGAACTAACGTCTCTACATCGTAATGAAATGTTTTAGGACCATATTTTACAGTATTATTTATGACATGACAGTTGCAATTAGCTCTCAAAACTGATGGATTTTCGTTTCCCAGTAAGACAAAAACCCAATGGTTTTTGTCATTGTTGACTGGAGCTGTCAGCACTATTTTAGATGCAGTATTACTCTGTGGAAACAGGGTATGGTGCAGTTTTATTTGGTGATCCAGTGACGTGTAGTTAGGCTCTGTCGTACACTGTGATAAACAGATGCAATGGCAGCATCTATTGCAGCATCTTTTTCAGGCATATGATTCTTCGCAAAGAAAATTGTAATTGTTTTATTTTTATGACACAACTATTACAACTGTATGTGTTTTTGTGTCTTATGGTAATCCAATACGGCTTTCCTTTCCTCAAATTTTATCAAAAAAAGTTCAAATGGCTCTAAGCACTATGGGACTTAATATCTGAGGTTGTCAGTTCCCTAGACTTAGTACTACTTAAACCTAACTAACCTAAGAACATCACACACATCTATGCCTGAGGCAGGATTCGAACCTGCGACCATAGCAGCAGCGCGGTTCCGGACTGAAGCGCCTAGAACCGTTCGGCCACAACGGCCAACTTCATATTTTATCAAAACGTAGTGGTGCAAATCACAAACAACTGCGTAAAGTCGTTTTCTTTTATCAACCATGTAAGAAACCTTCGTTTTCTAACCAGTCTTTGATAAAAGCCGTATATCTTTAACTTTCTTCTTCAGCACAGACGAAATTGACGAACAGCTATCATCATTAGAGGAAGGACGAAACATTTTTTCGAAACGCCGATCCTTTCTAGTTCTGAAATGCTCAAATTGAACGTGAAATGCGCTGGCAATAATCTCTAATTTAACAGATAAATGTGTATTTTGCATCGTGTATAGTGATTGGGAGAGCAAATTCACACATCATTCTTTCTCTTCATTCGCTTAATTAGCAGATTCGGTACAGGCGGAGAAAAAGTGTGTCCTGAGTCCCTTTATTGTATCCACAAACAAAGTTGACACTTAGCACGTGGTGGTTGCTGGGAGCGACCATAAAGGCATTTGCCATACACAGTAGCTCCCGTCAGACACCGCGCCGAGTGTCAACCTTGTTTGCGCGTATGATACTCGGGATCCTGGTCAGTATTAAAATTCCGTGACAATCTACCCAAAAACAGCATGGTTAGCAATGCTAGTCAGGAGCCTCTAATCTGCACTACGCTGTTTTACAGTACTGAAAATAATAGTACTGGTTAATATTATGTGTGCATGATTGTGTAGTGTTTTTAAAACAGTGAAAATATAAATAATGATTTAAATAAAGCTATGTGTATTTTCACATTATTAAAAAATACATTTCTTTTATGTATGACGAAGTAGATCAATTGCTGTTTCATTCCACTGCAGTCTGCTGTACATTTTTAAGAATGTTGACTATAATACAGTTTTTTATCCATATGGAGGTTGCAGGGAATGAAGGAAGAAAGCCCAGCTCCCCACATAGGCCACCACGGAGTAAGCAGTCATGTGCGGGGAGCAAGTCCCACCTGACTCCATTGGTGCAAAAGCCTAAGTCACACATAAAGATATACATCACATAAATGTTGTGCATTTTCAAAATTGGAATCGTCTTCAGCACTGACACACTTACTAAACATCATAACTGCAACAATTACATACATGTATCACAAGGAAAGGAACCAGTATGAAATAACCTAGAATGAACACAACTGTATTTGTTGTGGTATCACAGTCCCTTAGAATTTTTAAATGACTTCATATTCGTCATTCGGTGTATTGTGTATTACAATACCCAACATGACAGTTTTGACCTTAGGTCGCTTCCACGCAGTTTCAGATGCTGAAAACACAGCAGTAGTCAACATTAATAAATAGAATAAAAATGTGAGCCACTATAGTTAACACTGTGCTACAGTAGTTCAACGTTAATTACCGACAAATGCAGAAAGCATGTATCTAGTTTCATGAGTTTTTACCCCATTGCCATGTGTCGATGATGTTTATAACAAAGGCTGATATGACCATAGAGGTTAGCGTTTTTACTCTTTTTTATTAATATTGACTACTGCTGTGTGAAGAGCACTTGTAACAACTTGAACAAGACCTAATGTCGAAATTACAATAGTGAATATTGTAATTAAAGTTACAGTCAATGACAAATATTAATTCATTTAAAACGAGTTAGAGTGAAGTACAACAAGGTAACACAGCAGGCAACAGTGGCTACCCTGTGAAGTACTGTCAGCTAGGAAACGTTCGTAAAAATAAATTACTACCAACAGAAGCCTTCTGAATAATACCAATTCAGGACCAGGTAGCTAATCGACCAACTTACAGTTAACATATGTTATTTTTGTCGACAGACACTCTTTGCACTACGTTGTTGTCAAAGTTCGCTAAAAATCATTTCAGAAGTACCCTCACACCATACGATGTAGGCAACTAAGTGTATCAATCGCATAACCCAAACATCACAGTCTCAGAGATATTTGGTTGAATGAAGGCTAGTAAAATCTAGTTCATTTAGTGTTTTTGCGATAATGTTTATGTATTCAGACACAGTGATGTGCTCATTCCCTCCTGCCAAATGGCACAGTATTTGGTTTCGAGCTTCCACCTCCAAGCGCTATTTGGATCATACATTCTCAGCTGATGCATCACCACAGTATTTCACTTTATGTCATAGAACAAAGGAGCATCTACCAAAACTTCCTTGTATCCGAAGGTTTAAGCTTTATAATTTTATAGTAAGATGCATTTTACATTGTACTGTGAGCTGTTATAATTTGTAATTTCGATGTACACATAGACTGTACAAATTAGAATCTGGAACAGCAAGCAACTGTGTGATGGTACAAACTGGTAATAGTATTGTAATCTTCATATTAACTGAAAACAAGAGTAAGAACACTCGAGTCACTTGGCAAGTTTCATTAATGGCCAGCATGGGTCAGTGTTTTTTCTGTTTTAAGATGGATGTGCTCATAGTCGTTATTCATTAAAGGGAAGCTGGATAAACTTTTTAACCGTTCCAAATGCCAATAATGTGAGTGAATATTGTGATTCACATGAACATTTTGAAGAACATGCCGTATATCACAAATATGTTAAAAAGTTGTTGAAATGAATTAGTTTTTAATGTAGAACAGTTGTTTAATATTTTTCTGTTTGTATATGCAGAACTGAGGCTTACATAGCCCACCATTAAAAACTGACTTGTCTAAACAGATGTGTTTCGTATCTACATGAATAGAGTAAAGTACGGCAGATAATTTGAGTGTCTTGACTAATGATTATTATGTTGGTCACATAATTATTCAAAAATCAAAGTGAATGATATATGCTAGTGATTATAATGTGGATTCATGATGCAAACTTCATGAGTATTTGGAAACTGGAAGCGCTATTACTAGTTGGTGAAAGTCAATTTATTTGCGATCAATGGCAAAATTTTCTGACAGATACTTACTTCTAATTTCCGTACTAAAGTGAAGTCAGTGGAACGAGTTTTGGAGAAGATCATTTTGTTTGAGATACTTCAATATGCTTGATTTCAGAATATGTTCTAGGACTCTACAACAGATGGACATCTATGACATTAAATACTAGTTCTGAGGATCATTTTTGCTATCCTTTGTATAGACAGCGGAGAAGTATGTACATGCTTCCATACTTCCAGTCACTGAGAGGTATGCAATATATACACACCAAAAAAGGTTTTGCATGAACTCGGTTGCGAGAGTTCCAGAACCTGTACAGAAAATTAGAATAGAGATCAACATAAACATCATTTCCGCCCTTTTTATTGCTCATGAAAACCACACATTGCATGTCCTACCACCATACAGCGAGACTCTCAGAGGTAGTGGTCCAGATTGCTGTACACACCAGTACCTCTAATACCCAGTAGAATGTCCTCTTGCATAGATGCATGCCTGTATTCGTCGTGACATACTATCCACAAGTTTATCAAGGCACTGTTGGTCCAGATTGTCCCACTCCTCAATGGCGATTCAGCGTAGATCCCTCAGAGTGGTTGGTGGGTCACGTCGTCCAGAAACAATCTATCCTAGTCATGTGCGATAGGGTTCGTAACTGGAGAACATACTGGCCACTCTAGTCGAGCGATGATACTGAAGGAAGTCATTCACAAGATGTTCATGATGGGGGTGTGAATTGTCATCCATGAAGACGAATGTCTCCCCAATATGCTGCTGACATAATTGCACTATCAGTCAGAGGATGGCATTCACGTATCGTACAGCCATTATGGCGCCTTCCATGACTACCAGAGGCGTACATCAGCCCCACTCAATTGCACCCCAACACAGCAGGGAACCTCCACCTTGCTGCACTCGCTGGACAGTGTGTCTAAGGAGTTCAGCCTGACCGGGTTGGTTCCATTCACGTCTCAAACGATTATCTGGTTGAAGGCATGTGTGACACTCATCGGTGAAGAGAACATGACGCCAATTCTGAGTGGTCCATTCAGCATGTTGTTGGGGCCATCTATACCACACTGCAGAGTGTCGTGGTTGCAAAGATGGACCTCGCTATGGACGTCGAGAGTGAAGTTCCGCATCAAGCAGTCTATTGTGTACTGTTTGAGTCGTAACATGACGTCCTGTGGCTGCACGAAAAAGCATTATTCAACATGGTAGCGTGGCTGTCAGGTTCCTCCGAGCCATAATCCATAAGTAGTGGTCATCCACTGCAGTTTTAGCACTTGGGGAGGCTGAGTGAGGCATGTCATCAACAGTTCCTGTCTCTCTATGTCGGAACAACATCACTTTGGTTCACTTCGAGACGCCTGGACACTTCCCTTGTTGAGAGCCCTTCCTGGCACAAAATAACACTGCGGACGCTATCGAACGGTTGTATTGTCCTTCTAGGCATGGTTGGACTACAGACAACGTGAGGTGCATACTGCCTTCCTGGTGGATTGACTGGAACTGATCGGCTGTCGGACCACCTCCGTCTAATAGGCGCTGTTTATGCATGGTTGTTTACATCTTTGCGTGGGCTTAGTGACATCTCTGAACAGTGAAAGGGACTGTGTGTGTGATACAATATCCACAGTCAATGTCTATCTTCAGCAATTCTGGGAACCAGGGTGATGCAAAAACTTTTTTTGATTTGTGTATTATGGTTAAAATAGGAACTGACTGAGATGAACATTTCGTCTGGCCTATGAGTGTGGTTTTGCCTGTTTCTCAATGAGAATGACACTTATGTTTATTGTCAGTGAACCAGGGCAGTATGTATGCACCTTCCTTAAAAATAAGAACGTTTTACAATGTGTTTCAAAATTTCTGGCTTTGCTTTGCAGCTCTCATTTTCAGTTGCTGTCATCTATGCATTTTCAAACACTAGCTCTGATACCATTGGCACCCTTAACCTGTGACAAAAATTTCTTTGAGTTTTAGGAGCGCTCTTCCGACAGGATTCTGCCACAATAGTCGTTGAAGGATTCACATGTAGTCTTCTTGACAGCGAATTTCCCTTTTCATGATCTGCTCTACCTAGGTACATATATATCCATTATTCTTTGAGATATGATATGTCTGCTTCTTTAACTTATTGAACATGTAAATCTTCCGACCTGTTTTAACTGACCTTTTTACTTCATTAATAATGGATTCTACAGCTGTGTTATGGCCTCTGATACCAGTTTTAATATGAACTTCTTCAATTACATCAGCTTTATTTGTTGCCATTAGTTTTCATATATTTCCATCATGGGTAACATGCTGAATTATCTGCTTCAGTTAGTTTCCAGAGAGTACTTTTTACGTTAACACTCGAATATTTATTTTTGAGGGAGTCGATAACACTGAAAACTTTTTTGAAGATGTAAGATGAGGTTTGATTTTATCTAACTTTCTTTGGAAGTCTTTTCTTAGGAACTTTACGCTGCTGATAAGTAAGTATTGAAACATAAGTTACCTGTGACTGAGAGACAAAAGCAGTTAACAGACTCTGCAATTTTAGGGCTAAGTTTTACATTCAAAGAAATTTCTTCATTTCCTTGATTCGTTTTTCCTGTCTTGTGTTGTATAAAAAGGCAAGGTACTGAAATATATATTTGTTGTCAAATGGGATTCAGAAACACATGTTATATTTTTTATTTTTATTTCACACTTCTAGTTCCATTAGACCAAAGTGAGGAGCTAACCCAAAGGCATGGAATGCGTCAGTACATGAAATTACAACAAAAAGTAATAATAGCTAAAATAAAATGTTTATGAACGCAAAAAAGATATGCGATAAATTTAAGGAAACGCAATCAACTGTGTAACGTAGGATTCAGCTTAATTTTTCAAGGAACTCCTCGACAGAATTGAAGGAGTGACTCAAGAGAAAACTTTTCAGTTTCAATTTGAAAGCACATGGATTACTGCTACGATTTTTGAGTTATTGTTGTAGCTTATTGAAAATAGATGCAGCAGTGTACTGCACACCTTTCTGCACAAGAGTCAAGGAAGTGTGATCCTAATGCAGATCTGATTTTGGCCTTGAATTAATGGAGTGAAAGTTGCTAATTATTGGGAGCAGGCTGACATTGTTAACAAGGAACGACACTAATGTATATATATATATATATATATATATATATATATATATATATATATATATATAGACTGCAAATAGAGCAGAACCTCAATGGGAATATCCACTGCCTAGTATTAATAAAGAGTCTTTGTTCAACTACTTTTGTAACATATATATTCATATAATGGAAAATCCAGAATGGAATGTAACAATATTATGAGAAGGAAAGTTCGCATATAGGCACAACAACATTGTGAGAGTCTATTTGTCGTGCCTATCTGCAACTCAGTATGTCCGCTATGTGGTGAGTAGCAACTTTCCTTCTCATAGTCTTATATGAATGTCCCTTATCTTACCAAAATTTCTCTTTCCTGAAAGATAATATAACATTTGGACAAAAATAGCCTTTACAAATGCCTCAGAGAGTTTACATAAATAGAGAAAGAATTCAGATAATTGATACACATGTATTGAGCATCATGAGTATCCTATCAGAGTACATCAGTTCCAGACAGTATCTCAGACTGAATTACATAAGTTTCTGGTGGCAACTCCTTCTACTCCTCTACTTACACGTAAATTCAATCTTTAGATTATTGTATAATTAGAATTAACACTGTGATAAACAGTTTTTGTAATACTAAGTCATTTTATGGTAACAAACTTAAATAAATTTAAATGTGCATCATTAACTGAATTTTCTATCTATGCCTGGTAGGTAATGATAGCAATATGAAATGGGAAACACTTCCTACTGTTCTGCAAAATTATATTCCTTTCGTTATGAACTAGATTTCAGCTTCTTAGGGTATTGTCCAGGATTTGAGGTTGGTTCATAAGCAAATACATATAATGAGGAAGTGTTTCCTAATTAATATTATTAAATGTATTCAATAGACTTATTTCTTACAAACATGAGCTACACAATCTGATTTCAATAGAAAACAAGCGTTAAATGAAGTAATAATTGTACCATGTCATATGCCACAAGGCAACAAAAACATTTAGTTCAAGAGGGGACACTGACTTTGCTGTTATTTAGTTCTTGTTGTGTCATTTATTGTGTCCTCAACACCGGTATCAAAATTTTTGTCCAAAATATAGACAGTCTGTCAAAGTGCCTGTACTTATTTGGATATAAAACCATAAAATTTCAATTTTTGATGGTTTAAATACTCCTGTGATGATAAAAATTCTAAGGCCAGAAAATTAGAGGACACATAAATTTTTGTTCCCTTAATAATAAAAGATACTTTTTTACTACATAGTGACATATGTCATTATGTTCAAAATGCAAATCTGAAATACCCTCTATAAATGCCTCAGAGAGATTACATTAATAGAAAAAGAAGTCAGAGCATGGAGAGGATTAATCAAATTTGAAGATGGCAATCAAATGTCAAAAAGAGTAATGTGAACATTGTAATTATTATGTGATCTTGATGTAAGAAAATATTATATCAGTAACAACAGTTACAATATACATGCCTCCATCTGGTAGTTTTGAATTGTATATACGAAATAACTTTATGCATTATTAAATATTTTGACTTTCAAGTGGAATGAGGTAATATTAAATTGAGATTTCGTTTTTAATTTTGTAGAGCATAAATATTCCATAATTGCATCTGAACCAGCTGTCATTTCATATAACCTAGCTCCCCTCAATACTTTGTAACTGGGTTAATGGGAACCAGCAGCAGTGATACTGATGAAATTTTTAAAAATGCATTAACACTGCAAAGTGATAATGTAATTCCCATATTTATTACCTCTCAGATCACAATGGTCAATTGCCAACGTTCAGTGTCAGAGTGCATGACATAAATAAAAATCAGAAAACTCCAAGGGTAATAACTGAAAAAAGAATTCAGTAATTCAAGAAGAATTTGCTGAATATTTACAGGAAAGATGTCCACAACACCTGCATTGTGAATCTAAAATGTAACTTGTTCTGTAACAGAGTCATAGGCTAACTTGAAAACTGCTTTCCTAAGAAATTAACTGTTGGAAGCAGTTCAAATGCACCTAAACTGATGATCACAAATGGATCAGAATTTCATTGGGAACTTGGAGAAGAATCTATTTGGCACCAAGGGACATGGACGACGACAAGGTAACTCATCATTGAGTAAAAGACTGTTCATTGCACAAAAGCATGTAATCAGAATAATTGCTGGAGCTCATCCAAGATCATCCTGCAGACACTTATTTAAAGAGCTAGGAATCTTCACTGTAGCCTCACAATATATATATATATATATATATATATATATATATATATATATACGTATGAAATTTGTTATTAACAATCCGAACGAATTCAAAAGTAATAGCAGTGTACATGGCTACAGCACTAGGAGAAAAGGATGATCTTCACTACTCAAGGTTACATCTAACTTTGGTTCAGAAGGGGGTTAAATTATGCTGCCACAAAAGTCTTTGGTTACTTACCTAATAGCATCGAAAGCCTGACAGATAGCCATATAGCATTTAAAAGGAAATTAAAAGAATTTCTTAATGGCAACTCCTTCTACTCATTAGATGAATTTTTGGATATAGTAAGTGGGTAATTTCCCTAACACCCCAAAAAAATATTAAAAATATTAAGTGTCATGTAATATTTTGTGTAATGTAATATCTTGTATAGACACCTTTTATTAACCTTACACATTCCACATCATTACAAAGTGTTGTATTCATCACCTATGGAACAAGTACTAATCTAATCTAATCTCTGAAACAAGGTTAAATCACATTACAAACTGTGCTGCAAAATTCTAAACAAAGTCATCAGAGAATTAAAATGCATGCAGTTTCAAGAAAAGTAAACTCCTCCATCATTTAAAAAAGCTATTTTGAACATAGTACACAATGAGATAGGAAAAACAAATCAATAAAATGAATAAATTTCTTTAAAGGTAGAAAATAACCTTATCAAAGATAGCCCTAAAATTACAGGAACTTTTATAACTTTTACTGACAGTATCAAACAATTTAAGTTTGAACACTTCTTTAGCAGACAGCCTACAATTCCTAAGAAAAATCTTACAAAACTAACAAGATAAAATTCAACTACATCCATTACTCCAAAAGGAATTTGCAGCGCTATCAACCCTCATAAAAATAAATGCTCGAATGATCATGATGAAATCAGAAGTAAAATAATGAAATGCTGCTCTCCTGAGCTCAGTGATATATCGAATTATTTGTTTCATGAATCATTCCATAGCAGCACTTTCCCAGAAAGAATTAAACATTTATTTTAAGTCGCTTCATAAAAAGGGACAAAACATTCGAAACGTTAATACAGAGTTCGTCAGCAGTGTCATAACTGCGAGTATTTTCAAATGTTTTCAAAAAATGATGTGCAATGGAATAATTAGGTGCTGGCAAAAGATGTTTCTGCAATACACCATGTGACATAATGGAATTGCATGATATAAATTTAAAATAGTGATACAGTCATGTTTGTTCCTATAACACAAATTACTTTTCTCATTTTCAACAGTTTCATAAAGTAGTTGTTGATGAATCTGTCAACAGTTACAGTGCTTATATTGGGCGACTAATTTCAAGCCTTATAGGTTCATTTACTTATTTATTTAGTGCCTGTATTATCACATTCATGATATTGGACTTGTCAAAGGACAGGCCAGTATAAAATATTTCATATTTACATTGTGTACAAAATCTTATCATTGGTATCAACACATCTTTGCAACAAAAACATTATTCTGCTTACATACAGATAGAAGAAAAGTTTGCAAAACCCTTTGGTTGACTTTACTAATACTATTAAATACCAGTACTTTAAAACATATGTCACAAAAGATAGGTGCATAATTATATACATGCATGAATGAAAGAAGTTTGGTTTTATCTAGGTATAGTTGATAATTATGAATTTTAGTTTAGAAAGTTATGAAGTAGATCTACAGATTCGAGCAAAATTCCAGTTATTTGTTAATGCTGTAGAAGCTGTTGTTTATTAGTAGATTTTTTAGTTCTTTTTTGAATGTATACCTGTTTTGTATTTTTTTGATGCCATCTGGCAACGCACTGTACGGAATTTTTGGTTTGTAAACAGCACTGCCCTGATATATTGATTTTCTTTGCACAGACCTATGATAAGCATCCCTGTTCCTTGGTTGATAATGTTGGATCTCACTATTCAAAGGTGAAACTTGATGGTTTTTAATGAAGCATATGCTTTCAAATATAAATATAGATGGTAAAGTCAAGATTTTTAATTCTTTAAAGATACCTCTACATGGTGCTCTGTAAGCAACATCACTTATTAATCTTAAAGTTTTCTTTTGGAGCTTAAAAGACTGCTTTTCAAAAGAGATACTTCCCTAGAACACTATTCCATTCTTCAGTGGACTATGCATGTATGCATAACAAGCACTTAACACTGTTTCAGTATGACAGCAATCTTTGAGCACTCTTAATATGTAACAGTACTTACTTGATTTTTGTTAAGCATTTATACATGTTTTCCCATCTTAGAAGCTCATCCACCCATAATCTTAAACATTTTGTGTGATTCTTTTGCTGAATTTGGCTATTCGATAATGTGCATTTTACATTGGTCCTATTTTTGTTCCTTATTTGGATTGAAGTTCATCCATACAGTTTTCGTGTCATTGACGACTAGATAGTTATCTTTAAACCATTTTTCTGCCACTTCTGCTGTTTTGTCGATTTTTTGCCGCATCTTGTAATCATTCTGTCCTTTTATAATGAAGCTGGTGTCATCAGCGAATAATATGGTATCAGCAGTTGAAAACTGTTGAGGTAGGTCATTAATAAAAATCAAGAATAACAATGGTCTCAATACTGAGCCCTGGGGCACCTCATAATTAACTTTTTTATATTGAGAATGGTACACATTTCCACCCTGAGTACTTTCTACTCTTCGTTTCCTTGACTTGAACTGCTCATAGGAAATACCACAGACACCATAATTATACAGTTTTAACAGCAGTAGATTATGATTTATGAGATCAAATGCTTTGGAAAGGTCCAAAAACAACTCACAGATCAGTTCTTTGTCCTCAATAGCTTTGTAAACAAGTTTTAGGAAACTGAAGAGAGCTGTTTGTGTAGGTTTGCCTTTTCTGAAACCATTCTATACATTTACAAGAATTTTATTTTTGTTTATGAAGTCTGACAATCCGTCATATATTATTTTATCAGTTATTTTCGAAAATACAGATAGTAATGATAGAGGTCTGGAATTTTTAATGTCAAACTTGTCACCTCGTTTGTAGACTGGTATTATTGTTGACTGCTTAAATTTACTTGGAAACACACCAGTTTCAAAGGAGTCATTGTTTATGTCCACAAGTGGAGAGACAACATTATAAGTACTATATTTAATAATTTTGTCAAGGATAACATCAAATCTGCAGGTCATTTTATTCTTTAGTTTGTTGATAGCCGATTGTACTTCTTTGGGTGTTACGGGATATAGGTAGATTTTCCTTTCATTTATTGGAGTTGTGACCATTATCTCTGGATTATATTTAGTGGTGATCAGGTTTTGGGCTACATTAATGTAATGATCATTAAGTATATTAGCTATTAGAAGTGGATCATCAATAATTTCACTTTTGTGTTTTATGATGATTTTATTACTTGCACTTTCATGTTTGCCTGTATGATTATTAATAACTTTCGACATAGATTTCATTTTGTTGTTATCCTTTCTGATATATGAATCATTGTGCTTCCTTTTTGCACTAATTATAGCTTCCCTGTGCTTGGCATATGGTTTCAAGACAGTATTTTGCTTTCCACACTTACAGTATATAGCATTCTAAGACTTTCTGATGACTCTTTGGTTTCACTTGTTATCCATGAATTTGATTTTTTGTTTATTTTCATTCTCTTCAGAGGCAATGAAATATCATAGCAGTATTTATAATTTGACAAGAACTTGTTGGATTTTATAACTATAGAACTATTGCTTTCCATGTCCCAGTCTACATTTTTAACATTAGATTAAAGACCATAATGCTGCCATCATTAATTCATCTTCTCTCAATATGTCTCCTGTTGTCACTTAAGTGCTTGATGATCAAAGAAACCTGTATCCACTACCTCAGATTTAAAGCCACATTTTGATTTGTCAGTGAATATGTGGTCTATAATACTTTCACTTTATCTGCTGTATCTGGTGGTATCTTCCACACACAAGTCCATATTGTATGTTTTTAGTAGATTAACAAGTTTTTGCCCTTTTTTACCGTTGTCCTTGAAATTAATATTGTAATCCCAAAGACTGACTGTTTAGATAGTTTAGAAGATTTTCCAAATTTTCAGAAAATAATTCAAAATTGCCAGATTTGGACCTATATATACATACAATTATAATTTTACTATCTATTAGTTCACATAAACAATATTCAAAATATTTTTCAACAAAGCAGACATTTTGAAGCCTGATTTCCTTTGATTTAATACCTGTTCTTACATATATACATGTTCCACCCCCTCTGTATATTTTCCTGCAAAAGCTGCTGACCAACTGGAAGTCTGAAATCCTAACTGCACATTTTTGTAGTTCTTGTAGCCACTGTTCAGTTATACACAAGCTAGAAATCTCCTTCAATGAACCATTCAAAAGGACATCTAGCCCATAAAAGTTATTGATTAAGCCCTGTACATTAATAATTTTTCAGTTCTATGAGAGGTATGTTTCTTGCTTGGTTACTTCTTTGAAGAGTAGCGTCTAGTCTTTTCGTTTCTGACCTGCTTTTCACCTCCTGGGGCCCTGGACTTCTTCTTGGTTGTTTTCTTCTGCAGTGGATTGAGCCATAAAAGATCGTTCATATGTCGTTTGGATGTTACCTTCTGCCTGGTGCTTTGTCGTGATCTGTTGTTTTTAATTTCTGTCCACTCTGGTACGGCTTCTTCCTCAAACATTTTACATGGTGATATTGTCTTCTGTGCTGTTTCCCTGCCATTCGTTCGTACCACTGTACGCATATTTACTGTTAACCTTTTGCTTCTTCTTCTGTTATTTTGTATACTGTGGTGATACTGTCTTCTGTGTTGCTTCCTTGTTACTTATTCGTTCCATGGTATTCATATTTACTGTTAAATTTTTAGTTTAGTCTTCTGTTATTTTCTTATAGTGTAAGCATATAGTTTTGTTGAGTGACTGATCTGCCTGTTGCAAGGAGTTAACAGAGATCAGTGACGGTGTGGTGGGATGAATCATGGCTGAATAATAAGGGTTCCTGCATAGTTTTCCCTTCCCTTTCAGCACCAAATGTAGCCCATGCTTTGTATAATCAGGCCTCCTTAAAAAGCGATTTACATCCAGTAACTTAGCGTGACTGTACTGGGAAACATATTGCACCGAGAACGTGTTTATTTTTATATTTTGTCGTTCCAGTCCGCCCTGTCATATCTGTAAGATACTGTACACAGGATCACTTTAGTGTTCGTAGATTTTGTGAGTATCATGTTCACAGTGCGTTGTTAATCCTTGATGTCTGATACTACATCATCTGTCCAAGTTAGAACAATAACACAGTCAAATTTACTGAAGTCCTTTACCTTTTTTATCAATGTTACTAACAACATTTTTCAACTGTGCGTTTGGTTTTACAACAGACATCGCAAAATATCTTGGTGGAAGCGCCTGATTTAATAAACTAGCGCAATGTTGTCCATGACTATCATATAGAAATAAAATCTTGTGTCTTGTATCTACACGCTTTCCAGTATTTAAACTTCCTTGTAGCTGTCGTTATTTATTTTACGGGAGTTACTAAACACACTTCTTGCCGATGGAAGAGCACTTTGTTTACTTGTGGAGTTTTCGTAATTTATCTTAGATAACACATCACAGCCATTGTTGTGCACTAAATTTACACTGCTTTCACACTTTTTTTATTTCCAACACTCTGTGAACTTTTTATGCACATATCTTTTGTCAACTTATCCGAATAAGTCGAGTTTTCTGTCGTCGTTTCCTCCTTCAACATCAGCTCACGTTTTTCTAATGTAAGTTTCCTAATATCCACTTTCAGTTCACTGATCATGAGTTGTAATTTAGTAACACAGTCATTTAGTTTCAATATTTCATGTTTATATTGTACACAAAGTTTAGTTTTACCAACAAAATTGGCCCTTTTTTGACGATATACACGCTATGCTTTTACACTGGCCGCCATCTTTAACTGTGTCTCACACCTTTTCTACTGAGGCTGCTTTAAAAGGGCCAGATCTTAATAATAATCAAATTGCAACACAGACATGTTTGCAGAATGAATATCACAATCCACCTGTGCTTCTTAGCAAGCTAAAATAAAACTCAGCCACAGTAGGACAGGTTTGAAAATGAGTTTGTAAGGCTGAGTTTACAAGCGCAACAAAAGTGCCGCCACAGGTAAATAGTAGCATACTGCAGTTGCAATGCAGCTGCATGTGTGAATTCCCATTTCTTAGAGGGGCAACTTAAGAGACGCAACTTTTGTCATGCGACAAAAAGTTGAACTTGGTTGTACTTTGTTGCGCCACTTTCCTTCTAACACTCCTCCCAGGTGGCAGTGTTTCAGAACGTGAGCATTCTGTCGCAGTTAACATGAAGTAATAACTGCTGTGCTTCATTTGATTTCAGTGTCTTTTCGTTTTATTACTGAAAAAATTGAAAACAGTCATCGGCAGGTATACTTTCCTAGCTTCTAGAATTACAAGAACAGCAACCTGTATTTGATTCTCTCACTCTCTCTCTCTCTCTCTCTCTCTCTCTCTCTGTGTGTGTGTGTGTGTGTGTGTGTATGTGTGTGTGTGTGTGTGTGTGTGTGTGTGTGTGTGTGTGTGTGTGTGTGGGCAATATTTGCAAACTAATGACACCCCCAAAATCTTAAGAGATTTTTAGATGAATTAGTAAACAAACTTAATGTATGTAACCAAAAAAGGGAGTCTTATAAACTCCATGATTTGTGAGACCAAGCACTGGATAAATTGTGGATTGTATGCAGGAAATAGCTATCTTGCTTGACGTGGCAGCTATTAAACTAAAAAATTTGTTATTCGAAATGAACTCATAGTACAAAGATGTTCCTCCTATATCAAAGATACCAACCACTTCCTATGTCATCTGAAATCCGTGCCTGTACCACTCCCACCACACATGCTGTTGGCCACCATTGATGCTATCTACCTCTATACCAGCATTCCCCACACACATGGTCTGACTTGCTGAACATATCCTCAGACAGTGCCCAACTGATTCCAAACCTATGACATCCTTCCTACACCCCTTAATCAATTTTATAATTACCAACAACTACTTCACCTTTGAGGGCAGACATACAAATAGACCAGGGGTACAGCCAAGGGAAACCATGATGGCTCCTTCCTAGGTCAGTCTTTTGATGGGTTGCTTGCAGGGGGCTTTACCAAGGTCCATAAGCCTTCAGCCCCTGGTTTTGTTTCGATACATTGATGATATCTTTACCATATGGACTCATGACCTGCTAAAATTCCTGGAATCTCTGATTACCTTCCCCCATTTAAATTTCACATGCTCTTATTCCGAATCCTGTGCCTCTTTCCTTGATGTTAATCTCGTCCTCACTGAAGGCCAGTTACACACTTCTGTCCACACTAAACCTACTATCAAACAACAGTACTGTACTTATATTTTGACAGTTGCTACCCTTTCCATGTCAAACGTTCACTCCCAGAAAGCCTTGGAATTTGAGGCCAATATATTTGTTCGGAGGCAGACTCTTTACAGCAATACACCATCATTCTCACCTCAGTCTTCACTGGATGTAATTACCCAAACGTCTGGAATTTATTAATCAGCTACTTTGACAAGACCATGACTTCCTAATATGATTCCCTGAAATGAGATCCATCCCCTCTGAGATTTTGCCCATATTTTGAAATACTTTGCAGCTTACAAGGTTTTATTTATTTATTTTATCCATCTTTCAGAATTAACATGCAATCGATGTTGTCAGAAAAATTACAGCTATTTATATGTTATTTTTTACATAACAAAATATTACATGGTAAAAATATAGCAGTGTTGTACCATGTTAGCTTATCACTGCCTCTACACACATATCTATACATAAAATACACAACAGTAAACCTTAATTTATCAGCATTAACATGCAATCGATGTCGTCAGAAGAATTATAACTATTTGTACACTATGTTTCATATAACAAAATATTACATGGTAAAAAATATAGCAGCGTTGTACCCTATTAGCTTATAGCTGCCTCTACACCCATATTTATACATAACAGTAAGCCTTAATTTATCAATAAATTAGGTCAACTTTACAACTATTCTGAAATTCTTCTATACTGTAGAAAGTATTTTCCTTCATCCACACATTGGTTTTAGTTTTGAAAATATTCAGTGAAACCAATTGAGCCTGTACAGATAAAGTGTTGAATAATTTTATGCCTATGTATTCATAGCTAGATTGGGTTTTCTTAAACCTGGTTTTGGGTATATCAGTCATATTTGTTTGTCAAGTATTGTGTTGATGAACAGATTTCCTTATAGTGTAGTGGTTTAAGTTTTCTTTTATGTTTAATAGACAACAATATATGTAAAAAGATGGGACTTTGAGAATTTTTAAGCCTTTAAAATAAGGTCTACACTTCCGACTGGGGAAGACCTAGAACGACGAGGAGACCTGCAATGGACGAGGCAATTCTTCGTGCAGTTGATGATAACCCTAATGTCAGCGTCAGAGAAGTTGCTGCTGTACAAGGTAACGTTGACCACGTCACTGTATGGAGAGTGCTACGGGAGAACCAGCTGTTTCCGTACCATGTACAGCGTGTGCAGGCACTATCAGCAGCTCAGGGTTGGGTTGTTTGGGGAAGGAGACCAGACAGCGAGGTCATTGGTCTCATCGGATTAGGGAAGGACGGGGAAGGAAGTCGGCCGTGCCCTTTGAAAGGAACCATCCCGGCATTTGCCTGGAGCGATTTAGGGAAAACACGGAAAGCCTAAATCAGGATGGCCGGACGCAGGATTGAACCGTCGTCCTCCCAAATGCGAGTCCAGTGTCTAACCACTGCACCACCTTGCTCGGTTATATCAGCAGCTGATTGGCCTCCACGAGTACACTTCTGCGAATGGTTCATCCAACAATGTGTCAATCCTCATTTCAGTGCAAATGTTCTCTTTACGGATGAGGCTTCATTCCAACGTGATCAAATTGTAAATTTTCACAATCAACTTGTGTGGGCTGACGAGAATCCGCACGCAATTGTGAAATCACGTCATCAACACAGCTTTTCTCTGAACATTTGGGCAGGCACTGTTGGTGATATCTTGATTGCGCACCCTGTTCTTCCACCTACGCTCAATGGAGCACATTATCATGATTTCATATGGGATACTCTACTTGTGCTGCTAGAACATGTGCCTTTACAAGTACGACACAACATGTGGTTCATGCACGATGGAGATCCTGCACATTTCAGTTGAAGTGTTCGTATGCTTCTCAACAACAGATTCGGTGACTGATGGATTGGTAGAGGCGGACCAATTCCATGGCCTCCACGCTCTCCTGACCTCAACCCTCTTGACTTTCATTTATGGTACCCCGGTACCAAATGTAGAGACTCATCGTGCTCGTATTGTGAACGCCTGTGATACAATACGCCATTCTGCAGGGCTGCATCAGCGCATTAGGGATTCCATGCGACGGAGGGTGGATGCATGTATCCTCGCTAACGGAGGACATTTTTAACATTTCCTGTAACAAAGTGTTTGAAGTCACGCTGGTACATTCTGTTGCTGTGTGTTTCCATTCCATGATTAATGTGATTTGAAGAGAAGTAATAAAATGAGCTCTAACATGGAAAGTAAGCGTTTCCGGACACATGTCCACATAACATATTTTCTTTCTTTGTGTGTGAGGAATGTGTCCTGAAAGTTTGGCCGTACCTTTTTGTAACACCCTGTATAAATATTAGATGGCCAAGCACTGAGCCCTGAGGAACACCTCATTTTATACTTAGAGTCTGTGACTTTTGGCCATTATGCTTTACAACTTGTTTTCTATTGCTGAGGTATGATTCAATTAGTGTGAGTTTCAAGTGTTTGATTCCATAGCAACATAGTTTATCTAATAATAATTTGTGGTTAACTGAGTCAAAAGTCTTACTCACGTAAATTAGAATGGCTTCCGCAGATAATTCTGACTTGAATGAGCTTAGTACAAAAGAGATAAGGTTTTCAACTGCTTTGACTGTTGTTAAGTTTGACGTAATCCATACTGAGAATCATTTAATATATTACTGTCTGATAGGTGTATGCATATTTGCTGCAGTATGAAATACTCTATTATTTTTAAGAGAATAGGCAGAAGTGAAATTGGTCTATAATTATTGATACAGGAATTGTCACCCTTTTTGTAAAATGGTATGACAACTGTCTTTTTGAGACATTCTGGAAAGGTTGCATCATTGAAAGTAGCAACAGTATCATGCCTACCAAAGTAAAGCATTTCAGTTCCAGCAAACACAGTCTCAGGGTTTCTTGACTGTATAACACTATTTATACTTTCATTGAGGTTTGGGCTTTTTCCATAAACACACTTTTCCAACAGTTCGGGTTCTGAAAGTAGGTTCTACCACCTCCATCACCGCATCAGGCAGACTATGCTTATGAGAGTACACTTTACCAATTAGCAATTCTTTGTTGTACTCACACCAACTGTTTTCTCCTTTGGGACACAAGTAATGATGGGAACTTTCATCAACTGAAAAAGCGAAAGACTCTCTTTCTCACTTTCATTGCAATGGGCAGGTGTACCAGCAAGGTTAAGTTCATACACTTGGTTATTATTTTATTGTTTATGGTAAAACACCTACCTTTGTCTTCCCAAAATTTCTCCTTTTCTTAGAAGCTTCAAAGGATTTCTAGTCACTTTACGTTTACCTATGATTCTCCTTCAATAAAACAGAGACTTCAATGAACAGAATTTACTATTAACAATTTCAGGATTACAAAAGAGTAAATAAACATGAAACATATGACAATTGAGTGAATGATATATATTTAAAAGTATCACAGGTTAGCCACAACACTTATTTTGTAACACTTATGTGTGATCTGAGGTTTTACAGGTATATGGAAATCTTGAAAATTGCTCAGATATTCAGCTGAGCGTCGTCGTCCAAAAGACAAGACATTTTGGCAAGCTGACTTCTTGCCATCTTCAGGATTTCCTGGAGTTCTATTTATTTATTTATTTAATTTATTTTCTTTGCAACACCCTCACAGATGGTGGTGGCTGTTTAAGACTCAACTCCTTCTCAGTCTGGGGTTAGTTGGGGCACCATTTATTTATTTCATGGGGGAGTCCTACCTACTTGGGTTGGTAGTGCTATTCTGCCTCTTGCCATTTTGTTAGCAGTCTTTGCATAATTCTGTGTGGTGGAATTCTTCATTCTGGTATTCACCTTACAACTGGGGGAAATCAACAAAACCCCAGTCAGGATGGCGCTGGATTTTCTGTTCATGGCAAATTTCTCTTTTTGTTTTGTAGCTGTTACTGTCTTTTCGATAGACAGTCAGATTTCATGCAAATTTCTAAAGTTGGAGATCTGTTCTGTTGGTTGTTCTAGTGGTATGTGGACTTTATTCTGCTACTTATTGAGCTTGGTTCTTGGTTCTAGATTATTCGTACAATTGGGATTTGCTATACTGGCTGAATATGTATTCATATTACGATTTGGTTTCTTGGCTAACTCTATTCCTAAGCTCTGTAAGTGGGAAGATTGGTCAGGCCAGCTATGATGAGTCATTGCACTTCACTTCACTATTTTGTGGGGATGGGAGTTGTGTGTAGCACTTCATTTCACTGAATTCTTCTCTTTCTAACTTTTTAAATTAGCTCCTTATTGTTGGGGAACGTCCTTTGAAGTGAGTGTGCAATAAAGTCTGTGGGGGTAAGGGCATCTGTATTTGGTTATTTTAAAGTCATAGATTGCCTACAGATCAGGTCTTTCATTATCCCTTCCCTATCTCCCCTGTTCAGTCCATATTTGACACTTTCGGGTGTTATCTTATCCAGGATTGGTCAGTATTGGTGTCCTCATAGGCTAGTTTGTTTGCCATGGTGTAGTGTAGCTTTCCTTCTAGCCTTAAGTTTTGGCAGTTGAATGCAGCAATACTGGCATATTGTGCTTTGGAAGCTATTCATACTCAAGAATTGGTCTTACGAAAGTTCTATAAGTGTGTAGCACTGCTTCTGGGCTAGCACCCTCGAATTTAGTACTGATTAGTTTCACTAGTTTCATCCTTCGTTTGGACTTTATTATCTCGTCTACGTGGTGTTTCCATGTCAGTGTGGAGTCGAGTGTCATCCCTAAGTATTTGGAACTCTGGACAGGGTCCACATTCTTCTGCCGTATAGTTATGGAGAGGTCATTAGGCTTTAGCCTGGCACATTGTGTTAAATTTTGATGTCTGAATAGCAGCAGCTGGATTTTTGATGGACTGGGTTTGATATGCCATTTGGCCATCCATTGTTCTAGCTATGGGATGTATGATGCCGTTAGCTTTTCAGTTCCTCTTCCGAATGTGCTGTGCACCAGCAGGCAGTGTCATCTGCCTAGAGGACGAAATGCTCGTTCCTCCTGTTAGAACATGGGATGTCTGCCGTGTACAGGCTGTAAAGCGTGGGTGAGAGAACTGCTCCCTGCGCTACTCCTACTGTGGGACAGAATTTGTCGATACCGCCACTGTTCTGTTGGTTATTATAGAGTTTGTGAGGTGTATAAAGTGTGGAGGGAAATTTTGCATGGCCATTTTGAATGCCAGTCCGCAGTGCCACACCTTGTCAAATGCTCGTTCGATGTTTAGGAATAGTGCCAGTATGCAATATGCTGTTTAGGCTTTCTCATGTGGTGCTGATTAGTCTAATGATAGGGTCCATTGTCGAGTGTTCTTGCCAGAATCCGGCTTGCTCAGGTGAAAGAATTTTAAATTTGTTGATAAATTTGTGGATTTGTTGTTTATGATTATTTCGAATGTCTTGTTTATTACTGGGAGGAGCGAAATTTGGCAGTAGGAGAGGGTTGATTCAATGGCTTGCCAGGTTTGTGAATCATGATAAGTTTTAGTGCTATTCCTAGTTTAAGCACTGTGTTGAAGAGGCGGCTTAAGGTTGGAAGAAGGATGTGGGGCGGAGTAGTTGTAACCATTTCCTGGTGATTTGGCCCTGCCAGGTGCTACGTTCTCAAGATCTTCTTAGATTTTTATAGCGAACGCGCCATTGAATAGAGGATCAGTGGGGTGGATATGGACCTCCTTTAGGATCTCACTGAACACTTGCACTTTTTGGTGGGCGTTGGCTGCAAGGCCTTGTGGGGTGACGAGAGTTGCGCTGGGAGGTTGCTGCCAGGAACTCCTGTTATTTGTTTGAATGTGCTCCAAAATTTTTCTGGCTCTCTGTGGTTTAGTTTGTCACATTCCCTTTGCCAGCAATCCCCGTCCAGCATTTCAGGTTTTCTTCAACAGAAGAGTTGAGCCTATTCCACTCAGTCTTTAAGGTAGGGTCACCTGACCTTTTAAATTGCCTCAGTAGTTGTCTCTTTAGTTTTATAGTGGATAAGATGTTTTGCGGCATTGCCTCTCTTTTGTTCCTGATTGTATTGGTGGGGACAGCTTCCTCGATATACAGTTCATATGCTGAAACTATTTGGTCATTAAAGTTGTGTAAGTCATCCACAGAGCTAATGTTCGTGGTGGGGAATTGTCCCTTTAGACTGTTGACGAATTTTTCCCACTTTGTTTTCTTATAGATTTTGATAGTTTTTGGGGTGTCAAATTTGAATTTTTTAGAGCCGAGAGCCGTTGTGTCAAATAGAAGGGGAATATGGTGACTCCCAATGCTTGGGCCAACTCTGCAGGCGGTACAGTAATTCCCCAGGATGTCACTGCAAAAGATGTGGTCCGGTATGGAGGAGTCTACATGACTGATGTAGACGGGGGAGTCATTATGCAGCCACACTAATGGCGATTCATCAGTGTCCTGCCTTTTGCTGTTGTGATTGTCGCCTAAGACTTGACCTCTGACGTTGAAGTCGCCCATTATGATGCATTTGCCGTGGAATACTATATGGCTTATGAGTTCTGTGGGGAGAGGGTCGTTGGGGGGGGTGAATAAAAGGTCGCTACAGTTACTGTGCCGAGTTTTCGCGTGTCTATCCTTATGGCCACGATGTGAAGATGGTTGAAGTACTCTTGGGAGATCAAGATGTACTGCTGGAATATCCTTGTGGTGAAAGATTGCGGCTTCTCCAAGGATCGAACTAGTCTGCTGCGATCTGTGGCATATCATATTTTTTTAGTTGTTGGATATTCTGGCCTGCTCTGACCTCTGTGATTCCTAAGATGTCGACCCATTCTTCGTCCACCAGGCCCTGTATCAGAGGCTGTTTCCTGTTGAACCTGCAAGCGTTTACGAGTGCAACAGTGACTGACGCTAGTCACCATCTTGTTGCACAGTTCCTAGGCTGGAGGGGGAGGCGACTGTGGGTGTTACTCTTGGTTTGATTTTGACGAGTAGTATGTGGGATTTGTTGTTTGGGACACTGACAGCCATTTTCCTTCCGAAGAATTGCTCGGGAACTGAGGTCATGGCTTTTGTGATTAGCTCCTGTCTGTCTGGAAGGATGTTGTGGAGAGCAGTTGTGATTGCTCGCACCATGTCCTCCACGTGAATAAGTTCTTCAGTAGAGGTTTCTGGGAATTTCAACTTTAGTGCCTCTGCCTTGGGGGTATCAACACATTTGATTAGTTCTGTGGTTTGTAGTGATAACAGCTGCTTTGGCCATTGGGGGCATGCATGGGATACTGATAGGTGTTTGCCCCCGCAGTTCGCGCACTTTTCTTCTTCAGCTTGGCATTCTTTGGCGTCTGGCACATTTGCTGCATTTTAGTTGGTTGTTGCAGGCGTCTGTGGAGTGGTCATTCTCTTAGCAACGATTGCACTGGGTGGGTTGGGCTACTCTGCGTGTACATAGTTGTGTAGACGCCCCAGTGGTCCACATCGCCTACGGTGGACGGGATGGCCGAGCAGTGACCTCTCCAGTTGTCAGGATGCTAGGAAATGACTGTGGGCGCGTCAGAGACGCCAAAGAAACATTATTAATTCATAACATCCTTATTCCTGCCGAGTACAACGTGGCTTGGTGATATCAACGACCTTCCCCGAGTCCTCGCTGACTCGCAGCGATGACACCAGCTCTGGGCACTTTGACATGCGTAATCATCTTTAATGCCCTTGTACGTGGTTCAATTGGTGGCATTTTAGCAACAGATGCACCTCGCGACGTAGAAACATTTACAGCTGTTGTACCCATTGAAAACAAGTTTCCACTAAGTTCAACTGTAAGCTGTGAAAGATTAATTTTGGCATGGTGTTTATCGTGGAAGTCCAGTCCGAGAATCACAGAATACCCTTGTCCCACAGTTGGCAACACTTCCATTTGCTCTCCGAACTCTGCAGTTCCAATCTTAAAAACGAGCTGTGTTGTACCCAATGATTGCAACCCATTATTCCCTACTCCACGTAATCTATACCTAGGAGTACCTAGTCTTCTCCTACCCACGAGGCCTAGACTAGCAGGACTGATGACCATAGATGTTAAGTCCCATAGTGCTCAGAGCCATTTGAACCTAGACTAGCAACAGATACATGTGGCCCTGTATCAATCAAAAACTTACATCTGTTATTCCTTACAACACCCATCAAGCAACAATCCGTCTCTGTACTAGTTTTCACCATACTTCTGTTTACCGGGAATGTCTTCCGATGGACGAAACACTCCCGTTCCCGTTTAACGCCTTTTCCTGTTTATTCCCGTTACCATTCTGCTTACTACGACACTCATTCGCCTTGTGACCGTAGCGTTTACAAGCATAGCACTGCGGCTGTCTGCATTGAGACTCCACGTGACCTTTCCTCCCACAACGGTAACAATTCCTCTCCGACGCAAAGATACGTTTATCATTGCGAACCATTGTTGCAATGTCCATCTCCTGCTGATACGTTGCAATACGCAGTGCTGCAGTTAAATCGTCTGGATTCTCCTTCCTAACCCTACGAGAAAATTCTGCAGGAATTCCCCTGAGGAATACATCGAGGGCTCTGTTTTCTGCCTCCAGTAGTAACACACAATTCGCATCAGGATTACCTGATAATTCATAAGTCTGCGAATTAATTTTCCGTATCCTATCTGAAAAAGACTCCACTGTCTCAATGACCTTTTGTTTCAAATTAGCTAACTTCTCCCTAAAAAATCTTGTACTATTCTGCTTACGATATCTTTGTCGTAACCCATTTGCCAATTCTTCAAACGTGTTCGCCTTACTAAGCGTCTCATGGTACATCACGAACGTCTTGGCTTCCCCTGCAAGTCGCAAATTTGCCATACGTAACGTAGTTACGTCCGACCAATTGCTCATTGCAGCTGTGGCCAAAACATCGTTAATGAATGCTGTGACATCCTCTGTTGTTTTACCCTAGGAAGGCGTGATCAAGTTAGCTACTGAAGGATATATTGCAAGGTTGGACATTGCTACTGACTTGCACTCACTTGAACCCGTTTGCGACTCTTGCGCCGAACGCAAGGTCTCCATTTGCGTCATTAATTCTACATGACGTAACTTATGCTGCGCATTCTCTTCTAACAATTTTAAGATTTGCTCCGTCAGAGCAGCTGTACTCACTTCAGTAGTAACGGATCTTGTTTCCGGCATGATTTGGGCAAATTACCAACAACTTACTCTATACTGAATTTACTCCTCAGAACAATAACTACACCAGCTATTCAACTCCTTTGTCACAGTTGAGCACTACACACAAGAAGACAAACAAGACTCATAATGCACAACTAAACAAAATTAATTCTTCCGCCTTGTTATTGCCCAGCGACACTCTCTACAACTGTGCGCTGCGTGACCAAACCGTCTACAAATTGAACATTCTACTGGTACAAACTTCGTGCATGGCTCCCCATGCCCCGTTTAATTACACACAGTACATCTGACTGGTACCAAGTACGTTTCCCAACTGTTTCCCTTAAACCCAGATAAATCTGCTGTTTCCGCAGGTCTCACAAAGTGCACTCCCAACAAAGAACGTGCATCCATAGTTATTAACAAAAATCGCCTCGTGCACTTACCACTACACCAAATCTGTAGGCGGTGGGCGCGAGGACTTCTGACACTAAATCTGTAGGCAGTGGGCGCGACCACTTCTGACACCAAATCTGTAGGCGCCCCAGTGGTCCCGGTCGCCTACGGTGGACTGGATGGCCGAATGGTGACCTCTCCAGTTGTCAGGATGCTAGGAAATGACTGTTGGCGCATCAGAGACGCCAAAGAAACATTATTAATTCATAACATCTTTATTCCTGCCGAGTACAATATGGCTTGGTGATATCAACGACCTTCCCCGAGGCCTCGCTGACTCGCAGTGAAGTCACAAGCTCCGGGCCGCACGTCTTGCTAGCGCAGCGCCGCGTGCTGTGACGTATTGGAGGAATGTCCTTACTTCATACTTCAGCCACGTGTGGCTGGTGGCATCTGGCTGGCCGGCCGGCTCGACGGCGGACAGCAGGTGGCCTCGGGTTGGGCACGAGAGGCGTTCTCGTAGTGCAGAGTGTACTCTATCTCACCCTGTCTTCTTCCCTGCTCTTCCTGGTGGCTCGTCCGCTGTGGATGGGCGGAACGGGCTGCAGTCCCCCAGCATCGTCGGCTCACCCCGTTGTGATGGCAGATGCACAGGGCCTAGGCCCCGCACGATCTCGACGACAGGTCGCTGATGTGGTCAGCATTGGCGACGAGCGAGTCTGCCGCGATGTCTGCTAATCCTGGGTCGATGATTGACAGTGGCAGCAGAGAGGACCAGAGCTGGTACTGTCCCGTCACGTCTGCTGCTGAATGGGCCGCCCTTACTGCAACATCTCCTTTGTAAAGATTAACATGTCGATCACCGAGCTGAGCGCTACGCAGCGACCCAGTACACATCTAACTGCAAGGCTAACTGTGAGTGCGAGTGCCTTGTTGCTATCAAAGCTGGCGTATTTAAAGGAAGCACGAGCGATGTCCTGACGTCATGCTCGTTTGTAATGAACGCACTCGTTCCACTTATACTGCTGATTCATGTGTCGTACTCGCCCCTTAGGTGTTCTTGCGACAGAGTTACGTGTTGTTACGGCAGACTTACGCGAAGTTGTGAACTGCAGTACAGCTGATGCTATACCTCTGTCTTGCACTCTATGACAGTCTTCATCTAACACAAACCCGCGTGCTAAGCAATTCTCTCTCGCCTGTTGTGTGTAACCAGGCCATTGCCCCTTCGTGACGACACATTCCATACATGTGCAATCCTCTTACCTCTTGGCTAACCTACTGCGTCTGGCTCTTGGCATAGACAACGAAACTTTGTCAATATTCCACGTTTCCAACTCTTTACTATTCCGCAACACTACAGTAGTTAAACCTGAAGTGGGGAGGGATCAGATCGTCATGCGTGTATTGATCGTGTATAAATACTAGTATCATACTTTTTGGCTTGTTATCGCTTCAGCCAATGACTCTGGTCGCTTTGATAACGGAGTAGCCTTGGAGTTTCCATTCTTCCGTAACTTCGGCGCCCGAAACTTCGCCATCGACGTTTTTGATGACGACAGTTAGGATTGGAGAGCTTGTTTCCCTGGGTAGCCTAGCCTGGTTAGGACTTCGTGGTGGTAGCAGCCTTATGTGCGCCCCTGGAAACTATTTTTGAGGAATTTCCACTGTAGGTATTCCTTGAGGTCACTGTGAGCGTTTTTTATAATAGCATCACCCTTTCGTGTCGTGATGACATCGGTTATTTCTCCACCAAGAGCCGTCCTTTTTAGCGCAGATGCTACCTTGGTTCTGGAGGTACCTTTTGGGAGGTTGTGTAGCACTACACTCGTGCATTCCTGGTTAGAGTTTTGGGTTGGGATTGTCTTTGTGTTGGTTGGAGTTGGTGGTCTGTTTTGGTATTTCCAGTTGTGGGAGATCTATAGGGTTCCTTCTTCGGATGGATGGATGGAGTTGCTGCTGGCGACTTCGGCATATGACGCTTTTCTTACGCCATGTGTGGCGGAGAGAATGGGTGGAGCTATGTCCTCGACTTCATCCCTTTCATTAGTGGGGACGTTGGGATTGCTAATGTTTTCAGCTTGGGTTGTCAGTGCCCGAGTTTTAGGGCCCTTGGGTTTGGAAGGCCTTTTGGTCTTGGACTACATGTCTTCAGTGTAGGGACACGTGTTTGAGTGGTGGATGAAGTTGTCTACCTATCTCCACCTGACTGTGGAGAATAGGCTGGTACCCTACTCTGTGCCTTTGCCTCGATGAATCCGGGCTTGTCTGACCACAGTCAGGGCCCTGACTCGCTAGATTCATTACCTATCAGTCCCTGAATATGGCTGTCTAGAGATGTCACCTACTTCTATGTTCGTCCTAATTTCAGCAGTTATGCTTGTTGGAACTTGTAGGCAGGGCTGCTTTTTAGAGTTTACAGCAATGGCTGCATGGCTGTCGCGATGTGCCAACTTGCACCCTCATGCAGCGACACAGAGACTGGCAGTGGTAGCGGCAGAAGTAGCAACAGCTCACAAAGGCAGTAATGGCAGCCACTGCACACATCCTCTGGTAGATGGGCAGGAACTACAGGGGCAGCAGCTGAAGCAATAGTGTGGCAACACACACACTCTAGCGGTAGTTCTGGAGCTACCTACACAGCTGCAATGGGGATGACAGCGAGCGGAGTGCATAGCCTTCACCTTCATGTGAACACAAGAATGATCTGTTTGATCGATCTGATTGATCTCTGATGGATTATGGCTTTATATGAAGTTTACTCCCCTCCCGCAGCCTCTGTCTTGGCACTTCCGCATGGTCCATAGTCTGGTGGGGGTAGCTTGGCGCCAGGTGATGGGGGAAGCACAGCGCCCCATGACAGATCGTGGACCAGAGTTCTTTAGTGGCCATGGCTGCATGCAGAACACTGCCGTTGTGGTGACAATACATATTCTTCTTCAGGTGTCCTGCAGGAGCCGATTTTCATGTAGACTGTTGTGTTTTAATCGTGTTCAAGGCTGGATCCCAGGCCTTGCTTAACTGAAAACTGCTGTCATTATTTATCAGTTCGTCATGCAGCCTGATCTCCACTGCCTCTTTGAGGATACAGTTCCAGAAGGTGTTTGACAGCTGTAACATCTTTGTGCCATCATAGTTCACGAATGTCCATGTGAGATGCAGTGCTCTGCCACGATGGACTTGGTCGGCTGTGCATTGTCTGTGTGACGGTTATGACCACTGCATCTCTCCTGTACCATCCTGATGGTCCGGCCTACATATATTTTTCTGCACTGGCAAGGGATGCAGTAAACGCCCAGTTTCTGCATTCCTTAGTCATCCTTGCCAGATCCTAATTGTGGGGTCCTGCCCACTCATCTCTTATAGGGTGCCTAAAGGATGCTGCTTTCTCGGACAGCTATACAACAATTCAAGCAAATCATA
Organism: Schistocerca piceifrons; assembly: GCF_021461385.2. Classification (NCBI taxonomy): domain Eukaryota; kingdom Metazoa; phylum Arthropoda; class Insecta; order Orthoptera; family Acrididae; genus Schistocerca; species Schistocerca piceifrons. The sequence goes on along the minus strand of NC_060139.1, from coordinate 306,347,117 downwards.
TTAATGGTGTTTATTACATTAAAGTAGACTGAAAATACTTGACTTTGGTTTACAAGAACATGTTGCAAGCGATTGGCGTCATGCAAACAATCAATTTCTTTCGCTGTTTCCAATCTCCATGCAAGTAATGGATATGGATCACAAGTCCGGGTCTACTAGTGTCTGTCTTCTACTGTCCGCCAAGGCTGGCAGGAATGGCACTTATATTCTTTTCGTATAGAGGCCACGCCTGTCGTGGTGCGGGCCTAGTCAGCGAGCTATTGGCTAACGTCATCTCACAGCCTTCTCTGCTCTTGCATTCTTCAGCTTCATGCTGTCGTTTGTAATTACACCGGAACACTAAGAACGTCTTCATTTTGGCCACAGTGGGTACACCCATGCAGAACGTATTTCAAAAATATTTTAAAATAGTGGTTGTCTTCTGAACTGAGTAAAATATATGTCAGTTGAAAGGGAGAAGTTTGTAGATTTTTAAAATCCAAAAAAAGTATAAGTTGAACATTTCATTGTTTGAACCTTCCTGGAGCCCCTTAAGTGATTACTCTAGGAATATACTACAATCCCTTACGTATCGCTCACATATGGATCATGAGGATAAGATTAGAATAATATTTCACACACAGAGGCATTCAAACAATCATTCTTCCTGCGCTCGATTCGTGAACAGAACAGGAAGAACTCTAATAACTGGTACAATGGGACGTACCTTCTGCCATGCACCTCGCGGTGGTTTGCAGAGTGTAGATGCAGACGCGGGAGGACGTCTTACTCGTTGACTGGGTGGTACATGTGGGATCATAGCCGCCTCAACTGCCGCAGCTCCAACTGATGACGCGAAGTTTTCCAGCCAGTCAGTTTCGTAGCACTTTACTCAGTCTGGTCGCTCCGTGGATCCTACCACGGGTCACGTCATATGTAATCTGTGGAAGAACGATAGATCTTATCGGAGGTGCTGGCGGTTCGACTTAAATGTGAAGATCATAAGTTTACGTAAGCCCTAAACGAATGTTATCGGCGCTGATGTTGAGAGATGTTGCTGATTACTGGGCGTGATAGTGTTGTGTGTGAGAGATTCATTTCATACGTTTGCAGCATGTGTTGTGTTAAAGAGACAAATAATTTTTGAAGATGAGGACGTACACACAAGCTCTTACGTTAGGTATTCGGAATTATGATGTACGGTCGTTCAGTTTTCTCCGTAGTGTTCAGCATTTTGCTGTTCACGGAATTCACAGCTGCTACAATAACAGAGTACATCACGAAGATATATGCGGCGTCGAGAGCTGAAGTGTGCAATTTAGTTGACTGTTGCCATGCTTCTTGGGAATATGCAAATATTGATCGTGAGTATACCCCTCAGTGTACTTTTTTTGTCAGCAGTTCTGTGCGATGTATGTATTCGTAATGCAACTGATATTGTTTCATTTATCTTCGCATGTAGGGACCAGATAGGTGATTTTTGTTCACATTGAGCCCCCCCCCTCCCGACACACACACACACACACACACACACACACTCTCTCTCTCTCTCTCTCTCTCTCTCTCTCTCTCTCTCTCTCTCTCTCTCTCTCTGCCCCATTTATTTTGATGACTCATGCCACGCTTTGTGTTAAACTTGCATGATGTAGCAATTTACGTTTCCCACGTTAACATGGAGTTTTTTTTTATTAAAATAATGAGATCTGCCGGCATCACATTCACGCACATTTTTACACCAGAGATCGTAGGTAAACCGAACCACTTACACAAGTGAAATACACTTAATGCGCCCCTTTATTGAAACAACTTTGTGTTGTAGCAACCCGCCCCAGCAGATTCGAAGCAGTTATGGTGTAGAATACGATACAATCCGACTTGTACGACCAATGACGCTATCAGTCATATGGCGAGGCGACTATGCTGTTATGTAGTTACGTTTGTAGTAACTATTAAGCTACCTGGACCTCATAGAGAATATGGGGGTTTCGAACGGGTATGTTCTTCGTAATGCTGTCTTCAAATTGAGAATATCAGACCACATTACGATAACAGTACTGTTCTTCAGCAGCATAACGCGACATGTAAACGTAAAAGAATACTGTAGTCACACATTCATTGGCTTCGCCAACCAACAGCAGCCAACTTCCGACCTAACATAGACCTTGGGATACGCATCAGATCAGCCTACCAGCACAGCATTTGTTTAGTACTAATGGTGATGGTTGTCAAAGTAGAACAGTTATATTGAAAGCATCAGTTCAGTGAATTATAACATAACCATGTGTACAAAGTCTGAAAAAAATTAATTTTAGAGTTCTTTTATTCAAATGATCACACCTGTCATCCCTGAATATTGACCACGCCTCCTGTGACACCCTCTATAGCTCAAATGAATTCCACTGCACCATAAAACTGCAACTTCTTCCAAAAACTTGGCAAAACTAGCTCAGACAAAGTCCTCAATACCACAAAACTACAATTTGCTGCAAATACTGATATAAGAAAGTTCATTTGACCTATACTGCTAGAATAAAGCCCGTTATACAAATAATAATAACAATAATAACTTGCTGACTAACTCTTATTGAAAACCTGACTTAACTGAAAGAGCCAGAATAAACTCTGTGATACCTTACAATCTAAATTAATCCCTAACTGTAATGAAAAGCAAAATCACAGATCCATAAAAAATTCCGTTAACATCAGTTTCCATATACCGTCAAAACGCAGTCATGTTCAAAGATTAAACATACATACCATTCCTCTTACAAATGAAGTCTACAAAAGGGGTTACAGGCCACTTCTGTGCGGGACTGAGTGGTGACAGTTGGTGATGGCAAGAATGCTGGCCAATGGGAACTGAGGTAAATTAAGTTAACAAGTGAATCACGCTACTAGAATCCATGCAGCTATACTGCAATGCGATAGTGTGAAAGCCATGCCGCTTCACAGCGTGTGGAAGCTGGAGACCAGCTGGCAGGTCCTGATGTCTGACCCCTGGAATGCTGAAGCCCGTGACCAGCTAGCAGCATGCAATTGTTAGGCGTGTTGGGCTGCATGCAGGCAATGCCTGTAGTGCAGGAGACAACTGGAACACTTGCAGAAGATGCCAGCCCTATGGTGGGAAGTCCTGTCTATACAAGTGGCAGCGCAGATGCCGTGGTGCCTGTACCAGCGTAGAAGGGAGAGAGGCTGTATCACCCTGCTCATGACTTCCTGCTCTCTGGGCAGGTGTCGAGCTGCTGCTGGAGTGAGCCTGGAAGGGGTCTATCGCTGAAAGGGCACCAAGTCCTGGAAGGACGCATGGTGCCAGAAGTTGGTGTGGCAGTGGCTGCTGTCCAGGATCATAGATGCTGCTTGCTGCCCCACAGTGAGGCAGTGCCTGTTGTAGCCCCCTCCTCGTTTTGGGTCTGCTAGGCTTTGAATATCTCTACTAAAAATTGACGTTTGTATATATACAGAGTAGTGGCTCATTTGTTGGCTGATGCACTGCTTCCACTCATTTTCCTGACAGCATTTCTACAGCCAATTGGTGAAGAAATCACTTGGCCCATCCTATAAGACTCCTGTCTTACTGCTGTGTTGGCAGGTTTGGGGTGGTGGGCCTGGTCTGTCTCACAATGCGTAAACAGCTTTGTTGCTGTAACCAGCATGCTGACATCCTGCACTCACTGATTTCCCATGGCTTCTGCAGTGTTGCACTGCTACACTTCCACAGAACCGTAAAAAAATAGTTAGTTACTTCGTGTGTGTGTGTGTGTGTGTGTGGTGTGTGTGTGTGTGTGTGTGTGTGTGTGTGTGTGTGAGAGAGAGAGAGAGAGAGAGAGAGAGAGAGAGAGAGAGAGAGAGAGAGAGAGAGAGAGAGATCACTGACTTTGGTAAGTAACTATTTTTTGATGGCATATATAGAATTCTTGGAAATACAGAAGCGTCCAATCCCGGCCGTCTGCTTTGACCCATGACGTCACAAATATGGCGGAAACAAAAACAAACACACACACTTTCCACAAGAAGCCTAATGACACTAACGGGACAAGTGCGGGAAATGGGGTGTTTTGGGTGGGGGGCAAACTAAATATAAACAAATTTAGACACCTTGTGTAGCTACAACGTGTAAGTGAAGACAGCCATGCATGAATACCCACCCACCTCCCCAGGTGTCGTAACCCCTGCAACCCATAGAAGATAAAGATGCTTCAGTAGCTGATAAGTGTTTTTTGTCTTTAAAAAAAAAAAAAAAATCTCACGGGATAGAATGAACAGATCAGAAAGATAAATATAATAAACTAAAACAGAAATTGGAGGAAACAGATAATTAAAATAAGTAATAAGTGTTTTTAAATTAAAAAAAAATAATCTTACGAGATAGAACGAACAGATCAGAAAAGTAAATAAAATAAGATAAAACAGAACTGGAGACAGCCACACTCAAACCAAACTCCGCGCCGTCATGACGTCACACACGACAACACCCTTACGTCACGAGTCAAAGCCGATGCGTGGGATCGGACGCTTCTGTTGACCCGAATTCTTGAGCCAAACCTCCGTCCCCCACCCCACTGAAAGGATTGCCAAACACTGTCACGGTGACAATGATACATATTCATCCCTTGACTGAGACACAGCAATGTTCTTTAACTTTCTGAATTCCCTGCAAACATGGCACCTGACATTCTTGGCCAGCAGACCATACAACTGGAGGAACTTTATTGTTGTCACAATACTGTCACCCATTATGTAAGCAACAACCTACTAGCAAATTTCTTCATCGCACCATAACTAATAACAAATACAAAACAAATCCGTAGCGAATAACTATTGACACTATGGTAACTCAGTACAAAGCTCCAAACACCCATTTCTGTAATACAAAACACTCTTTTCAAACACAATCCATTTTCGATATGCCACACAACAGTGCTGTCACATAACAAAACACAGTTACATCATGAGCCAAATCCGGCAAATGGTACCACACATTTCGGTTGACGCCACTCTACAGAGAATCTTACTTTTGCTGATAAACTGAACTGTTCATTCATTAATTCATTCTCTCGGTGTGTTCTTCAGGGATGTGGAAGAAGTCAGATTGTACCATAACAAGCAGAAACGGTCATAGCAGAATACTTTTGTGAAGTATACTAACAAATATTTGTGACAAATGCTAATCTACTTACACTGATAATTATAGGAATTGCTACTAGATTACTTTATGTGGTGTATGTATACATAAATATTTATTAGCATAACAGCTATTTTGAATTAAACCACAAATCTTCCTTTTACACTAATCAGCTGCTGTTGTTATTTAATCTTAAAACAAAGGCCATTATTTTTCAAAAACATATGAAAATTGTGTGGGCTTGGCAACTGATTGTAATAAATAAGTGCCATAATACCATTTATATGAGTACCATATGTAAATGTTACTGGAAAGAAAAATGTCTTATGAAACTGATAAAATTGCTTTTGCATCTGTGTGCTATAACTTCTTGTGTAGAAGAGGCTCTCAGTATTTTACTTGGATGTTGTCAGCCCTATGTCAAATTTTGCTAGCCATTGCCATGATCTAAGAATTTGAGTTACATTGAATTCAGTAAATATTTGTTAAACTGCATCTAGTATGTTTCACAGTAATTATTGGTTTGAGCTGACTACTTCACTTTTCTTGGGTATGTTTATGAAATGATTACAGAAGTGTTCATTAATCTTTGGCCATAGGAACTGATCCTCTGTCTCCTCCCCCATCCCTTCTTCTTTCCCTCTCAGCCTAAGTCCCCTCTCCCCCACCCCTGCCGACACCACCCACCTCAGAGTTGTGTGTGTGTGTGTGTGTGTGTGTGTGTGTGTGTGTGTGTGTGTGTTCCATTATCATTATATGATTGTTTTACATATGCTGTCATCTGTCATTTAGTAATGTTTGTAATCATCGTACCTTACAGTAGATACTTTTCTGTATTTGAATTTTCAGAGTTGACAACTACATTGAAAAGCAGAGTGTATGGTCAGCATATTGCCATTGATTATATTACAAGTGCATTGAGAGGCCACATTAAGGGGAACAATGAGAAACCTTTGGTTATGAGTTTTCATGGTTTGCCAGGAGTAGGAAAGAATTTCATTGCTAATTTCATCAAGAAAAACTTATTTAAATATGGTGAGGAGGATTCCCACATCTATATGTTCTCTGGAAGACTCCACTTCAGATTTGAAAAAGATGTAGAATTATACCAGGTAATGATCAGTAAAATAAATAATTCAATGTTTTTCTGTAAGAGTTATTTATTTTTCATTGTCACTTGTGCAGAGAATGCTGAACAGCTGTATTACTTGACTGACACAAAGATGTTCTTTGACATTATAGTGTAAATTTGATGATGTACTAGTTATGTAAATATAATAGGTTTGACAAAAAAGAAACAATACTGTTGGTATTAGTAACGAACTAATTGTTATTGCATGTCGAGCTTCATGATCTTGAATTGTGCTCTTGCTGTGGGGAGTTTCATGAATATTGACGGGCTTAGTGACAACAGATTAGCAATGTACTAGATGCACACAGAAATAGAGTAAACAAATGCAGATGGATAAAATATTCTTAGTTTTCAAGCCACGTCAGTTACAACAAAATTCTCAAACTTTCTGTGGCTAGCTCTGCCATCATCGTCAGGATTAAAACTACTGACTGCCGGGGCTGGCGCTATTTCCCACTTAAATATGGCATAATGCATATCACTTCAGGCAGGGGGAGTTATCTTCTTAGTCTCTGATGTTATTGAATTTAGCATATGTTAAAATTCAGGAGTAAGTAAGAAACACACATTTTTTGTTTTCTCCAAAAAAATTCCTGCCCTGAGATACAGGCCTTCGAAGATGACACTGTGAACACCATTCTCAAGATGTGAATGTTGGAAAAATTTGTAAAATGCTGTATCTCTGTAACAGTTCTAGCTATTTTGTTAGAGTTTTTTTTTATTTGGAAGATAATTGCTTTATGATAACAATGGTATCCTCCATTTGGACATATCTGTCGAAATTCTTTTACTGTCGCCTTTTGAATTTTTTTTTATAATTTAAAGAATTTTTTCTTCTAAAATGCCAGTCCAGAAAAGTTAGATTATTTTCTGCTGATTAGTACCACGTAGTACTATATTCTCTGTAAAGGAGAGCTTCCACTTTTAAGTTGAACAGTTTTTATTTTAAAAGAAATCATTTTTTTTTTTTTTTTAAACTTTCAAGTGTAATGTATATCTTCACTGAAGTTGTTTCTTACTAATTTCTTTGTTACAATGTTTATTTCTATTGTCTTTGTTGTAGTTATTTCTTATCACTTTCATTGTTGCAGGTATTTCTTAGACTTTGTAGTTTCTTGTCAGTTTGTTTGCCGTAGTTGTTCATTGCAGGTTTCTGTATTGTAATTGTTCAGTGCTAATTTGTTTACTGAAGAGGCTTCTAAGAAATCTGAGACCATCCAGTGAGATCTGTGTTTTCGTGAGGAATTTGCCAGTTGACAGTTGCGATGTGTTTTGTGAAAAGGACTATTCGAAATGTCTTCTGACTGGGGCCACAGGAGAGTGAAGTGTGCTGACTGCTTGCCATAAAAGAGCTATATATAAGCCAAACAGAAAAACAGACTTTGTTTAGGTTAGGAAAAAGTGTTTTCATTTGAAGATTCTGTTACGAAGTGAAGATGTTTCCAGTGACAACTTTTTGTGTTCTAAATGTTTCGTCAGAGTAACAACAATGATAGTATATGAACAAGGTGAAGCCTCTGATGTTGCAGTGTTGCAGATGATGCAGATTTTGCATCAGAGGAGGGAGAATTAAATATCCTGAATCAGTCAACTACAGAGGTAGGTGTTACTCCTGTTAAGAAAGTGTGGTCAGTGAAGTTGAGTCATAAGCTCTATGCATCAAGAAAATGCAGAGAAATTACTAAAGCTATGGATGAATATACTACAGCAAAACTGACCACACTCTTCAAAGTAGAAATTCCATCTTCAGAAGAAAATCGGCGAAAGCCCTCTTGCACCTCTTACCAGGAATTTTTCACAAATTTCAATTCGGCTGTTGTTGAATATTGTGCATCCTACAGAGAAAATGTGCAAGTTTTAACTATTATTCCAGAGACATTTTCAAAGAAAACAATTTTGAACCACATTCCATCAATATCAAAGTATACAGTAGACAAATCAAGAAATGTGAGGTCTGTAAAAGGAATATTTGGAAGACGAGATCCCTATTATGGTCACCCTGTAGAAGCAGCTCAAGTTCAAATAGTGCAGTCATTTTATCTGGAAGATAAATGGGACTGTTCTCACCAGAGTGCCAACAAAAAAGACACTGTAACTGTAACAGTAGAAGGTCAAAAAGTTGCGAAAGTGAAGAAGTACATGACTTGCAGTATTAAAGAAACTTTTGCAATTTATAAGAGCAACTGTACAACTTCACATATTGGAAGGTCAAAATTTTATGCACTACGACCTAAGTGGGTAGTTCCACACCCACCTAGAGATGTCTGTTTATGTGTGTTCAGTACGAATTTTGAACTTTGTGCGGTAACTGTGAAGAACCTACTGGAGCACGTGACATATGACACCTTGGTTGGACATGTGAAGTCATTAGTAGACTGTGATGTAAAGCGAGAGACTTGTTTGTCTCAAGAATGTCGTGACTGCCCTGGAAAGGGAGGATTGTCTTCACAGACACTTTGCCTGGAATATGTAGCAGATAACTCCGCAGAAATTACATATGCGACATTGGAGGAAAATAAACGAATTAAGAAACGTGTTGCCTTTGACAGTTTCATTATGAACTTGGTAAATGGTCAGTGAAAGCAGTACTACACCAGCATCTGAAGAAATTGCAACAACACCACATTGCAGAAGTAAAAGGTTATGTGCAGGCTGGAGAACAATGTTTAGTGCTTCACTGTGATTTTGCTGAGAACTGGTCTGTAATTCTCCTACAAGAAGTAGAAGGGCATCATTGTAGTAATGACCAGGTTTCAATTTTTACAGGAATGACAGATTTTCAAAACAAGACCACAAGGGTTGCAGTTATAAGTGATGACACAGGACGTGTCTCAGCACGTGCTTTGCTAGCAATGCACAAAATCCTTCAACTGCAAAAAGGAGCAGAGAAGATAATCTTTATTTCTGATGGTGCTCCTAGTCATTTTAAGAATCATTACCAGCTGTTTGAATTGAGTAAGTTGCTTGTGCCGACTGACTGGGTATACAGTGCCACTGGTCATGGGAAGGGGCCTCGGGATGGTGCAGAGGCCTCCTGAGGCATCTTCCTACAAAACATAAGCTTTCCAGACCAAATACAGCTGTGGCTCAGAATGCTGAGGATTTTACTAGAGTCATAAAATCTTACACATCCACAGCCCTCATTCTTTTGTCCAAAGAGGAAATCGAAGAATTCCGTGAGCCAAAAAGAGAACAATGGTCCAAACAAACTACTCCTGTGAAAGGAATTCAGAAGACATTTTTAGACTCGAAAGTGATGGACGAACTCATATTGCACACACTTTAAAGAGCAAGAAACAAGAAATTTTACTCATTCGGTCAATACCTCAGAAACAGCAGGATAATATTCAGATTCACAACCGTAGAAGGGGGATGTTTGTGGTGTGTGTGTGTGTGTGTGTGTGTATGATAGTGACTGGTGGATTGCAGAGATTATAGACACCAGTTTGAGTTAAACGTAGTGAACTTTATGCCACCACATGGACTAGCTGCTGGATATAGGTTTCCAGCTGAAGGACAGCAACAACGCCATCAGTGCTCACTTTCTATTCATAATGTTTTAAAGATTGTAAGTACTCCAGTTCCTATTGGTTCAATAGGAAGGTATCACTCTATATGAAAGGAAGATATTGAAGCAATGGAACAAATTTTTAGTTCATTGACTGGCTAATTTCGGTACTAAACAGAGTGCACAGAAATTGTATAAATTGAAACCTTTCAGTCTTTGGACCTTTCACATACATTTTGGAAATGCTTGAAAAATGAGTCTCTTACTCATCTTTCAAAACCAAAATTATGTTACATAAGGCCAGGTTTTGATTTTTATGAGCCTGTTATGCAATAATGTGGTAGTTGTTTATAAAACCTGTTCAACCTAAAAGTGGAAGCTCTCTTTTTCAGGGAATGTAGAACTATATGGTACTAATCAGCTGAAAAAAATCAAAATTTTATGGATTGGCATTTTTGAAAACAAAAAATTCCATAAATTATTTTAAAAAATTCATAATGCTATAGTAAAATAACTTTGACAGATAAATCCAAATGGAGGATTTCTTTGTAATGATAAAGCAATTACCTTTCAAAAAAAAGTCTAGAATTGTTCCAGAGATACAGCATTTTAAAATTTTTTCCAAAATTTGCATCTTCAAAATGGTATGCGCAGTGTCTTCTTTGGAGGGCTGTATCTTGGAGCAGAAATTTTTTTTGAGAAAACAAAAAAAATATGTGTTCCTTACTTAGTCCTTTATTTGAACATATGCTAAATTCAATAACATCCGAGACTATGAAGGTAAGATTTTTTCTTAGCGCAGCTGAATTGATATGGACTATGCCATACCAACAATTACGGTTGCTGGTACCAATCAGAGGGGGCCAAAATGACACGTGCGTGGAAGGCGAGTTGGGCAGCTCATAGCAGCTGTGGCCCACTGCAGGTCTGAGCGATGTCAAGTGGCACGAGGGGCCGGCACTACGTTTGAAACTGCTGCTCCTGCCTCCTTACAAGCGTTAAGCATCAGCTGTTGCTTGCTTTCGACATCCAAAGACCGCCCCCACACCTGACTCATTGTGTAGCCCTGGTCTCTGTTGAAGTTGTTGCTGTTCATTCTAATCTCAGCTGCCTCTTTTGTAACACAGTCAGAGTATGTTGATGCATGAGTCAAGACTATTGTGCTCTCAAACTGCATTTTGTGTGCGTTTTCGAAGCAGTGCTCAGCTATGACCAACTTGTCAAGCTATCTTTGCTTAAAATGTCTCTTGCTCGGTACAATACTCTGCAACTGTGTGAATTTTCTGGCCTATATAGATGCTGCTGCACTCGCAAGGGACACTGTACTCACCGGGCACACGAAGACCTATGTTGTCTTTAACAGGGCGCAACATATCTTGTATCTTGGGGGTGGGCTGGAACACTGGTCTCAATCCATGTCTCTGCAGTATAAGTCCTAAGTTGCTGCTCATTGTCCCACAGTATGGCAGGAAAGCCACTGGCTTGGCTTCTTCTGCTGATCCACAAGGCATCCTTCTTTGGTGTCACCCGAAAGCATTTGCAATTTCTCTTTCACTTTAGCCATTCTCCCTGAACATGTGCCTCAAGTGCTGCAATTCAGACTATAGGTGGTTGTCGTCAGAAATAACTTTGGCTCTGTGTACTAATGTGTTCAGGACCACTTTCTTGTGCACAGAGTGGTGAAAACTACCAGTGTTCAAATATCGATCAGTGTGTGTTGGTTTCCTGTACACCGAATGACCAGGGTGGCCTCCTGCCTTCTGCTCAACTAAAACATCTAAGAATGGTCGCTTGAAATCCTTCTCCATCTCGAATATAAATTTAATGTTGGGATGGACACCGTTCATGTCATCCATGAACTGCTGCAGTGTACTTTTACCAAGAGGGCATATCAGGAAGTCCTTCAACAGAAGTAGGACACACACACACACACACACACACACACACACACACACACACACACACATTGCCACTGTTGTCTCTGGGAACTAAGGCCCGACTGCATCAGAGAAGCGAGCAGCAGTGTAGCTGGGGTGGATTGTGGGGGATGGTTGGTTGGTTGTTTTGGGGAAGGAGACCAGATAGCGAGGTCATCGGTCTCATCGGATTAGGGAAGGACTGGGAAGGAAGTCGGCCATGCCCTTTGAAAGGAACCATCCCAGCATTTGCCTGGAGTGATTTAGGGAAATCACGGAAAACCTAAATCAGGATGGCCGGACGCGGGACTGAACCGTCGTCCTCCCGAATGCGAGTCCAGTGTCTAACCGCTGTGCCACCTTGCTCGGTCATTGTGGGGGAGGGAGTAGCAGGGTAGGATGGGGAAAGATGGTATTGCAATGGAACCATCTAGGGACATGGTGGGTACATTAGGAGCGGCTTCAAGAGGCTGTACTGGAGTGGCGAGGGGGCGGAGGGGGGGGGGGGGGGGAGAGGTGAAAGGAGAGGAGAGAAGTAGAGAAGTGGGAAGGAGACAATGTAGATGTGTTGGTGGAATGGAAGGTATGTGAGGTAGTGGAATGGGAGCAGAGAAAGGACAGGCAGGTGGAGAATAGGAGTAGCTAAAGTTGAGACCAGGGGCATTATGGGAATGAAGGATATGTTTCAGGGAGAGTTTGCACCTGTTCAATTCAGAAAAAGCTGGTGCTGGTGAGAAAAATACAGATAGCACAGGCTATGATGCAGTTGTTGAAGTTGGTCTCATATTATTGTGTGTCATGCTTGGCAACTAGGCGATGCAGTTGTTTATTGGCCACAGCTTGGTGGTTGCCATTCATGCAGACAGACAACTTGTTAATCATCATGCTCACATAGAAAGCAACACATTGATTGCAGCTCAGTTTATAGGTCACATGACAGCTTTCATTGTTAGCCGTGCCTTTGATCGAGTAGGATGAGTAACAACAGGAGTGGTCCTTTGTGGTTGGATGGTGGGTATGTGGGAGGAGGTAGATGATTGCAGAGACAAGGCACAGGAGAGTAGTTTCTGACAAGGTTGGGAACATTATTTCCTTTTTGTGAGACCCTACCTATATTTGGAGGAGGACTGCTTTTCACCACAGATGCGCTGACCACAGGTGGCTCGGCTGTAAGTAAAGTACTTCTAGGTATGGAATGAGTGGCAACTGTTGAAGTGGAAATATTGGTTGTGGTTGGTAGATTTGATGTGGGCAGAGGTATTGGTGTCACCATCCTTGAGGTGTTGGTCAAAATCAAGAAGGATGGTTTGTTGGGTTGAGGAGGACCAGGTGAAGTAAATGGTGGAGAAGGTGTTGAGTATCTGGAGGAATGTTGATAGGGTATCTAATCCCTTGGTCCAGATCACAAAGATGCCATCAATGAATCTGAAACAGGTGAGGGGTCTGGGATTCTGGGTGGTTAGCGAGTGTTTTTCTAGATGCCTCCTGAATTGGTTGGCATAGGATGGTGTTATACAGGTGCCCATTGCTGTGCCCCAGATTTGTTTGTAGGCGATGCTGTCAAAGGAGAAGTAATTGTGGGTGAAGATATGGTTGGTAATTGTGACCAAAGAGAAGGTTTGGTTTAGAGTCAGTTGGTTGTTGGTAAAGGTAGTGTTCAGTGGCAGCAATGCTATGGGCGTTGGGGATATTGGTGTAGAGGAATGTGCATAAACAGTTATGAGCAGGGTATCATGCTATAAAGGAGCAGGAACTGTGAAAAGTTGATGAAGGAAATGATTAATTTCTGTTATATAGGAGGATAGGTTACAGTAATAGACTGGAAGTGTTGGTCCATGAGAGCAGGGGTTCTCTCAGTGGGGGCACAGTAACTGTCCACAGTGGGTCGTCATGAGTGGTTGGTTTTACGTATGTACATTAGGAAGCATGTAGATGGTAGGAGTGTGGGGAGTGGTAGGGATGAGGAGATGGGCAGACTCAGGAGTGAGGTTCCGGGAAGGACCTAAGGATTTCTGAAGAGACTGAAGATTCTGTTGGTTTTGTGAAATGGGATTATTGTGGCAGGGTTTGTAGGTGGACGAATTTGTCAGCTGGCATTTGAAAACCATAGTGATGGAACATGTGTTGACGTATACGATTATGAGGTCAGAATCAGTTTTTAGGTGGTGGATTGCAGTTCTTTCTGCAGATGTAAAGTTGGTAACCATATTGAGGGATTTGGGGCACGATGGTAAGTTTTGAGGTTCAGTAATTCTGGAATGTGAACGGGGTGTGGTTTGAGGCAGTGAGGGTTGTTAACAGTTGGAAGGAGAGGTGAACTGAGTTAGGCAGGGTTCAATATTGATTTTGGGTTGAGTGTGATTGGTTGGGTTGTTGGTGACAGTGTTTCCACTGTAGGGACCGGGAGAAGGAGACAAGGTCCTAAACAAGTCCAGCATACTATATTGTACATAGTACTGCTGCAGGTAAAAAAAGTACATTGTTAATATTCAAGAATCTTCAAACCATTTTGTACTAAAGAAATTCTTATGAATTTAAGAGATTCACAGTGAATGATTACTCCTCAAGCCACATTAACTGTTATGTAGTTCATTATAGGAAACACTATTAGTTTCACACCATTACAAGTGCATTCTCGGGTGATGCAATGATTAGCCCTCAAACACCAGGAAGTTATGATGTTCCCATCGAAAATATTGATCCATTATAGCCTGTTGTCAATAGTAAAATTGGTATTAAGCCCCAAAAGCTGAATGTTAGACTGAATGGATGGGATGGTTAGGCCATTAAGCAAGTGTGAAAACAGTGACTGTTTGTTATGCTGGTGCTACGGCCTGGTAATTGGCGGTGTTGTACTAGAAGCTCATCTTGGCAAACGTTCATACCAAGTTTGATACCATGAATCGGGTGATTCCCAAGGATTTTTTCCGAGGTGCCTTAATAAAAATCATGAAATAAGTAAAAGCATCCCATAATATGTGTTTGCTCTGGCAGAAATAGAACCAGTAAGGGAAACATCCATAACACAGCTGTTGTACGTCGTGTGCAGCTAAATTGTTCAAGACTCCATCAACCACAAGCAAACCATAACAGCTGCGCTGCAGATGTTTCCTGTAGTGGTTACACATCTTCTGGGGCAAACACACATTATATGATGCTTTTACTTATTTCATGCTTTTTATTAGAAAAAAAAAAGCCTTGGGAATCATATGGTTTACGATATCAAACATGGGATGAATTTTTGCCGAGATGAGCTTCCAGTACAACACCACCAATCACCATTCCGTAGCACTGGCATAACAAACAGTCATCATTTTCACAGTTGCTTAATGGTCTTGTCACCCCTGTGTGTTCAGTTTGACATTCACCTTCTGGTGCTTAATTCCAATTTTAATATTGACAACAGCCTATTATGGATCAACATTTTCCATTTGCAACAGAACTGTGGGACATCACAGCTTTCTGATAGTTTGAGGTCTCATCATTGCATCACCTGAGGATGCACCTGTAGTTGTGTGAAACCAGCAGTGTTTCCAATAAAGAACTACATAGCAACTAAAGTGGCTTGAAGAGTCTTCATTCACTGTGAATCCCTTCAATTCCAGATTGCTTTTTTAGTACAAAATGGTTTGAAGATTCTGAAGTATTAACAAAGTTTGGCTCGATTCCTGGCCGGGTTGGGGATTTTCTGTGCTCGGGATCTGGGTGTTTGTGCTGTCCTCATCATTTCATCATCATTCGTGAAAGTGACTAGATTGGACTGTGTGAAGATTGGGATTTCATAGGGGCGTTGATGACAGCACAGTTGAGTGCCCCACAAACTAATCACCATAAACAATAACATTCAGCACGATTGAATGTGGGAGTGGGGCAAAAGATAGGGCCTTTGAAAGGGACTGATACTTCTGTGAGACTAAGGCTGTTGGAGGAAAGGCCGATAAATGTTTCATGTCTGTTTAGGTTCTGGGTTCTGTATTGTGGTGATAGGGAAGAAGTTTTGGAAGATGTGGTAATGTAGTACATCTTTGAGGCAGGGTTTGTTGTTCTATGAGAGGATGCGGGCAAGGTTGCACATGCTGCTCTATTTCCTGGAGGACAAGACTTTATTGGAGAGGAGTTATTGCAAAAAGGTTAGGGTCTGACTTACATGGTTTTGCAGGACTAGTTTGGTGAGGGCTTTGGACTGAGTAAATTGAACAGATAGAGGTCTTTGTGGAAAGAGAGGTTGCAGTCGGAGATGGATAATTTGACTGTCAAGCCATTTGGGAGGATTCCTTGAGGTAGGCAACAATGCAGGAACAGTATATGGGGCTGGGTTCTGGCTAGGGGCAGGAAAACTTTTCTGTATTGGTGAAGATGCGTCCTAAAGTCCATAAACCCACCCATCCAGGATGCCCCAGAGTGGCCAATTACTGTGCCTCCACAGAGAGAATTGCTGCTGTTATGCACCAACCTCCTCTGTATATACCTTTGAAAGCAGTCATGTGATTTACAAACTAAGGTGCAACCACTGTGCCGCTTTCTACATAGGCTTCATGACTTTATAAAAAAAGTCAACCATTTCCTCCCCCGACTCTCCACAGTTCCTTCTTCTTTACCATATGGTGACCTGCTTGTCACTGGTGATGCCACAGCCCTCTGCACTAACATCCCCAGTGCCCGTAGCCTTGCCACTATTGAACACTACTTTTACCATCACCCAACTGACTCCTTGATCACCATGACCAACCATATCCTCACTCACAATTACTTCTTCTTTGAAAGCACCACCTATAAACAAATCCATGGTACAGCATTGGCACCCACGTGGCAACATTATGAGCCAATCTGGGGCTTCTAGACGAATCCTTGCTAACAACCCAGAATCCCAAACTCTTCACCTGATTCAAATTAATTGATGACATCTTTGTGATTGGGACTGAAGGTGAGGACACTATACATGTATCCTCCAGAATCTCAATACCTTCTCCTCCATTTGCTTCACCTGGTCCTCCACACACCAACGCACCACCTTCTTCAATATTGACCTCCACCTTAAGGATGGTAACATCAGTACCTCTATCCATATCAGACCTACCAACCACCAGCAATACATCCACTTCAATGGCTGCCAACCATTCCAAACCAAGAAGCCCCTTTCATACAGCCTAGCGAGTGTGATCGTCACATGGTTAGTGATGAGCAGTCCCTCTCCAAATATACCAAGGGTCTCACTGAAGCTTTCACAGAGGGAAATTACCCTCCTAATCTCATACAGAAACAGATCCCCCATGCCTTGTTTCTCCAGTCACCTACCACCTCCCACATACCTACTGTCTGGCCACAAGTGAGCACTCCTCTCATGACCCTATAAGTATCTTTTTGTCTTTAACTGCTACTGATGCTGAGGCATATCCATTCCAACCATCGATCCCATATAACCATCAACTTCACTATGTCTAGCTATATCATACAGTAGTAGATGGTTTACAAGCTGCTGCTACAGCTGATGGTAATAGGGCTCAACCCAGCCCCACTGAAATGGGTCGCTTCATCCATTAGGGTCGCTTCATCCAGTCCCTGGGCCGTAGCATCGGTTCACATCGGTGCACCACGTACCTAACCAACCACTGGGTATGGCTGTCTGTCTGATGGACACTACGTGTTAGTCTTTTATTTGCAAGGCAGTTGCTGCCACTTTGCAGAGGCAGCACTCAGCCGCCTCTTGTACTCACACTGCTGGACCCAAGCGCACTGTTGTATGCTATGCTGGTATAAAAACTGCTGTCTGGGAGACTAAGCTGCTGTCATCAATCACTGTACGAGTTCTTACTACACAGAAAATGCCACCACAACTATTGGGGAGCTAGTTGTACACAACCCACTGTCCTGCACCCACTATCATGAGACAACCATCGTAGCATTTAGTGGAGTCCACACCTCCAACACTATTACGTACTGAAAGTGCCACTCTGTGGCCCTGGAGCAGCTATTGCCATTTAGTGGTAATTTATTATTCGCATCTATTGTGTCCCTTGTTAGGCTTCTATATGCAATCTCGTTTCCGATGCCCTACTCACCGTCATTTGCTACACTGCGAGTGGCGGCACTCATGTCATATGTGGCCTGGCCAACCGCAATGGTAACACGACCTCCCCATTTATCCCAGACTCATGTCACTGCATATATTTCTTCCAACTCGTGTGGTTCATGTGGCTCCCACTAGGGTTTTAGGAAACTCTGCCCATATTTTTCTTGATACAGTGGGCGGCAATTCACCAAAATTTTATCCAGTGCTCTTTGTTCTGCCTCTTGCAGCTGTACCCTATCATTGCTTTCATTAAACTCATACATATTGACTTTAAGCTTTCTAATCCTGTTCATGAAATTTTCAGTGGACTCATCATGTTTTTGTGACACATTCTTTAATTGCTCCCTGTAATACCCACAGTTATTCTCCCCCCTTAATACCCACAGCTATCCCCCCCCCCCCTTTCCCTCATATCACTGTACCAAGTCTCTCCTCAGAATTGGAAATGTCTAAGTGTCCCTCAGTTCCTTGTGATACATCATGTACATTTTGGCATCTCCCATCAAACATATCTTGCCCATATGCAACAACTGCTCCTCTGACCAACATCCCGACATCCTGGCACAACTTCTGTTAATAAGTTGTCTATAAATGTTAACATATCCTCTCCAGCCTTACCTGAAAACGGAGAAAGTAGGGTAGCAGTACTACCGCCTAGGATGGGTACTGACATAGCAGATGAGGACCTAGTCTCTCTTCATGCATCTGACTGCTTATGCATCTCTGCATTGTGTGCCTGAATTTGTACCACCTTATTCGGCAAAGTCGGAAAGGATTCTGTAATGGTAACCCACTCTACTGCTGGTTCAACCATTGCAAAGTCCATCCTCAATAAAAGGAAAAATATTATATGAAAGAAACCAACACCTTTATCACATTTCTTGACACCGAACGCCACTATAATTCCTGTATCTGGCTGCCAACCATGAGCATTCTCTCCATTCACTGGCATATTGTCCACAAGTCATTGCAGATGATTGGGCACATGGACCACAGTGCCCCACACATTGCACTGCATACACCTAATTGGGTGCAAACTGCCATCTGTTCCTATATCGTGCCACCTGAGGTCACTGATTGAGTACCGTTCCAACAGTTGAACCAACCATCCAGCCCTCTCTTCCAGGTGAGTGGACATTGCATAACCAACACAATGACATGGGAAAAACTAAATAATAGTTTCGTACAAATGCATGCTCTCGTAGTGGTATCCATCAATAAAATGTTCTCAGGTTTCAAGCTGTGTCAAGTTGTTAACTAGCCACGAGCTTTCAGCAAAGATCTCCTGTGCCATTGTCAAGTGGTTGACTGCCATGTGGATGCTGTTGTCATGTGTATATAGCTGCGCTGTTGCCAGTGACGTCTCTGGTGCTCAGTCCCGCACCATCTATAGTAATGTTTTGGTGGCATGACGACCACTCCGACTTCATCTCCTCAATCGCAGAGTTCCATGTCGAACTCAGCTGCAATCCTCTTTTGATCTTTGTTTATTGCAATATCCCAGAAGCCATTAGTCCATTTAATAATAGAAGTCTTGTTGAAAGCAATTCAGTGCCTATTTTCCAATGCATATTCTGCTACAACTGCTTTTTAGAGATAGCTTAGGCAGAAACACCTTACATGTTCTACGCAGCACTGTTCAATAGTGCAGATAGTCTGACATAAAACTGCCCACACCCACATAGCATTTTGTACATGGGGGGCCTGAAGACTGTAGATTTTATGTCTCTTCAAGAGCCCTCTTATCTTCTCTGTTATTTAGCCACAAAATGGTAAAAATGCACTCTTCTTTGTGTCCTGTTCAGAGACCTTCTGTTTTCATGGCTTAAATGAAACTGCTTGTGCAATTTGTCTGTTGTTGGAACCATTTCTCTTGAAAACTGGACATAAGTCGCTTAGTTCCCTCAGCAGGTTTTTGGCATTGATACAGTTTCAGCTTGATGTATTAAGGTTCTCAGAACAGACCGTTTCTGCTGGGTGGTGGTAGCTGGTGCAGATACTAATCTGTGTGGTTGGAGTTCTGATAAACGCTATGACCAAGATGCCCCTTGGATTTAAGGCAGACAAGGACTTCCAGCAATGGCAAGGAACCATCCTTTTCTACTTCCATCATGAATGTTACATGGTAGTCGATGTTGATGTGTTCCAGGAACTCTTCCAACTTCTAATGTCTGTGAGGCCACATGACGAAGCTATCAGTGATGTAGCGATAAAAAAAAACAAGGCTTTGCAAGAGTCATGACCAAGGCAATGTCCTTGAAATGCTTCATCAAGAGGTTGGCTACAGCTGACATTAATGAACTCTCCGTCACGACACCTTTCGTCTGGTTCAAATATTTTCCACCATGTAAAAAATATGATGACATCAGGTTATATTTAAATAAATTTACAATGGTGTCCTCAAAGATCCGGGACAGCAAGTTTAGAGTCTGTGATGGGCACATATGTGAATAGGGAAAAAACATCAAAACTAACACTAATATCTCCTTCTCCAAGGAGTAGATGTTTAATGCGATAGGTGATGTCTTCTGTATTCTTTATATAGTGCCCACAGTGCCCTACATGGGTCAAGAAGAGGCTGGCCAAATGCTTTGCAAGTCTATAGGTTGGTGATCCCTGGTGCTTACTATAGGTCTTAAATGTGTGTCCTTATATACCTTTGGCAGATTGTAAACTGTGAGTGGTCTGTGTGCCTGAGGGAGGAGATTCTTGACAATACACTCTTCCAGTGATGACCATTTGAGAAACATTGAAGTCTTCCTTACTTGTCTGGATGTTTGGTCCCAAGGCAGTTTTTAGTATGTGTCATCCTCCAGCATCCGTCAGATTTTCGCATTGTAGTCAGTTTGTTCCATTGGAATGGCAGCATTGCCCTTGTAAGCTGGCAGGATGACAATGAGAGGATTGTTGTGGAGAGCACAGAGGCCATCTTGTTCAGTTCCAGTCATGTTTTGTGCTGGCAGTTTGGATTAAAAAAAAAAAAAAAAAATACAGCTCGTATCTCTACGAATTTCTTGTGCTGTTTCACTGGGAAATGTGTGAATTGCTTGTTCAACACCACTTAATATGTCAGCAAAAGGGATGCTTTGTGGTGAAGGAGCAAAGTTAAGTCCCTTCTTGCTTAGATGACAAACACATAGAAGTTTCTTCCTGTCATGTTGATCACAGTATGTTACACAGTTTTTCATTCTGCCCCATGTCGTTGTTGTGAAAGCCAGCTGAATTTGCCTTTCTGCTCTGATGATGTCAGTAACAGGTGAATGGCTGAAAGCTCATGACCATTTGAGTCCAGCAGTTTCCTGGTAAAGTGTATTCTCTCCTGCAGCAGGGTGAAACTGGCACAGTGAAATATTACTCTGGTTACTGCAGTGTCAATGTAATGGTTAATGATGACAAATCATGGGATAGTTTATTTCCACTCACTACGTTGAAATGAGGCTACCAATTATTGCTCTGTGATGCCACTCATTGTTATTAGCGCTTCTTCTGACACCAAATGTAATGGTGTTGGCAATTCAGACATCCATAGTAGTCAAGAAGGTTGCATGTGCACCAGAATGGCATTTGTGAAACTGTGGCTTGCATTCTATTAATACCACAGTGAACATGGAGTCAGGAGAGCTCATTCAGGATAAACATTCTTTTTTCAGTATTTCTTGCACACCGGCAGCATATGTGGTCTTTCAGTAGCAGTGTGCTACCTCAGCACATCTCGCTGCACAGCAGCGGGTGTGTACATTAGACAGCAGTTTGCTGTGGCCACACTCTGGTGAGGAAAACCCTGTCCTACCGGATATGCCACGCTATGTACAAGCACATGGTGCAGAGCAGTGCAGAATGGAGCAGAGTGTTCATATGTGCACAGTAATGATCAGGTGTGTGCATACGCATGTCATTAAAATTGGAAAACAAGGAACACCGCAGATCCATGCAGTTTGATGTCTACACTGTCTGTGCTGCGCTGCACCAAACCTCTTTTCTTAGTTTCGCGCAGTCGGTTTGGGTGTAACTGAGGACATCACCTGGCAAAAAGCAAGCTCATGCTGGTCTCCATCTAGTTACAAACAGCTGATGAGCCACACTGATGCCTGGTGCTGAGCCCAGAGTCAGTGTTGGACATTTAAACCCTAGGCATGGCCTCCATCTGGTGGCACTGACTTGAGTTCTCAAGTAATTCAGTTGTAGCTGGGGGCTTACAGACTGCTGGCTAGCTGATACCACTGCTTGGTGAGGTGGATCTGCTGGATCCCACATCGGACTGACGGCTGGTGTAAAGACAGTTACTGTGTTGGCTAAAGTCAGAAGTCCAGGACATGGTCAAAATACAAGTACAAATGATGCTAATAGCTGATCAATGAGCATTTATAGTTGGTCTGGCCAGCAATGTTTTGATGGGAGCCTGCCTCCTGTCATGCAGGTAACTATGGAAGTGTAATGTTGTGCTGTGGCTTTTGGAAACCCCGTCCGCTGCTGTGACAAAGTGCTGTATTGAAGAATGCTGCAACAGCAGTGTTCTGTTGCCCAGCACCAGGATTTTGAAGGCAGGTCATCTGCACACCTGTTGAGGGGTTGTGAGGTCTGGTATGTGGTTGATTGCTGCAACAGTGCATTGTAATGCATACCCAGAAGCAGATCACAATTTAATAATGATCAAGAGTGGGATGAAATTGAAGTTAATCATTAGGAAGAATCAGTGTGGAAAGAAGTAGAAAACTGTAGTGCTAAGGCATTATTAGGTGTGTTTGAAGTCGATTAAGGCTGTAGATATTGCTATAATGAATACCACTGTAGGTGATTCACAGGTTGAGTCTAAAAGGACTTTACATCTTTGGAATGATATAGAAATTTTTCGAGATAACCTACAGAATTGGTAGATGTTTCATTTTGTAGCAAACAACCTCAGTTTTGATTCACGTAATGCATCAGTACCCCATTCTGCCCCTAGGAGCACCAGCATAGTGCACAGTTAAAATGGCTTCCTTCACTGGTGCGGAGTGTGCTTCTTGT
This sequence comes from Schistocerca piceifrons, assembly GCF_021461385.2. Classification (NCBI taxonomy): domain Eukaryota; kingdom Metazoa; phylum Arthropoda; class Insecta; order Orthoptera; family Acrididae; genus Schistocerca; species Schistocerca piceifrons. The sequence goes on along the minus strand of NC_060139.1, from coordinate 306,324,383 downwards.
ATATTTTGGTTTCATGAAATGAACTCTACAACAACTGTTCATGGTAAATTTTGCACCAGATGTGCTAAAGAACCTCCAAGCAGGCCTACAATTTACTCTTGGCACAAGAACTTTGTTGAGACAGGTTGTTCACAGATTACCAGGTTGTATGCGTGTTGATGATTACGTCGGACATGTTAAGGAGAGCTTTGTCTGCAGTCCACAAAAATCAATGTGACGTGCATCTCGTGAGACCAGCAATGCACAAAAGACTGTTTGGTGAGTGCTGCATAGATCTTGCAACCATAAAGGTTCACAGTGGCACATCACATTAGTAATGCATATAAGGTTGCTCTTGGGGAATTCTGCGTGGAAATGTTTCATTGGATAGGGATGAAGAGACATTCCTCAGTGCATTACCGATGCAAAGAAGGTTGCTTGTGGGGCATTCTATGCAGAAATGTTGCATCGGAGAGTAGGCAACAAGACATTCTTCAGATATGAGTCAATTTCATATCATTTGCATGGTGACCACCCACAACTGCAGAATATGGGACAGCAAACATCCACATGCAACCCTGGAACATGTTTGTGACAGCCCCAGAGTTAATGTGTATTGCGCCCTTAGCAGACTGAAAGTGTATGGCCCTTTCTTCTTCATGGACAAAACTGTCACTGGTATTGTATATCTGGATATGCTTGAAAACTTTTTAACTCCACAGATTGATGAAGGTGACTGAGCAAGACGGTGCACCACCTCATTTCACAGAAGTTTGAGGTTTCCTCGATAGCTTCCCAGGTCGATGGATTGGTCGTGAAAGCCCAGTTGCATGGCCACATTGCTCCCCAGACATGACACCTTTGGATTTCTTTCTGTGGGGCTTGTTGAAAGACCATGTGTGTGTTCCTCCCTCTACCAAAGAATTTAGCCAACCTGAAAAATTGAGTCTACGCTGCCATTGCACAAGTTACACTCAATTTGTTGCAAAAAGTCTGGGAAGAATTTGATTACTAGTGAGACATTTGCCACATCACAAATGGTAGTCACGTTGAACCAAAATGACACTTGACTTTTTTATGCGAAACTTGAGCTTTTTTGTTTTGTAAAGCCTCTTTGCCAGTTTTGTAATGGCCTTGTCACTTCTGCTGTGGAGGCAGAGTTGCCACTGTTATTAAGGTAGGCCAAGTTTGTTAGTTTGTGAAATGGCTTCTGGCACAGTACATTGCTAAGACAATTTCTCCCTGCGACGGTTACACACCTATGCACCAGGGCCAGGTAACTGATTAGGAGAACGGAGGTTCTACAACACTCCAGCAAATTAGTAACAAAGCTATACAAATGAGTTAACAAGGTTTACTTATCTTGGTGACTAGATGGGTAATGAATTCTGCAATACTGCTTGTAATATAACACAAAAAATGTCCTCTATGGCTAGGTGCAAATATTCATAGGTAAACTTCACAGTATGTAGCAAATGCAATTTACAACTGTATGTTCACTATATGACATTCCCTATCTAACTCAGCCCTGGATGATGATCTATAATCGAAGTGGGCAAGAGCTGCTCTTCTATCTTCAGAGTAGGCTTCATCCTCAGTGCCGCCTGTGGAACTTGCGCAAGTGGCAAGTCCCTATGGCACTGGCACCAGCTCGCATCTTTGTGCATGTGGTGCTTTTGCCCTAGCTGTGTCTTGTTCAGACGACACAGCAGTTCGTTACAAAATGACACATCTACCGATTCTGTAAGTTATCTCAATAAATTTCTACGTCATTCCAAAGCTATAAATTCCTCTTTGACTCATCTTGTAGTTGAAGAGGAATGAACATCTCTGGACAGGGCAATCACAGAAGCTGAGATACATATGTAGGCACAAAGAAAGCAACTGTGAAGAAACTTTGGGTAACAGAAGTAACACTTCAGTTGCTTGATGATGTATGGAAACACAAAAATATTCAGAAAAAAGGGTATAAGACAGGGATGCAATCTTTTTCCATTACTATTCATTGAAGAAGCAATGACAGAAAGAAAAGAAAGGTTCAAGAGTGGGACTGAAATTCAGGGTGAAAGGATATCAGTGATAATGTTCACTGATGACACAGTTATCCTCAGTGACAGTGAAGAAAAATTATAGGACCTGCTGAAGAGAATGAACAGTCTAATACAGGGGTTGGCAACCATGAAATCCTCACTATCTACTATTGCCCACCAACATATCAAAGGGGTGTGCTTCTTTTAAAAATGCAATTACTGTTACATTTTTAACTTTAGGGTACTGTAAAACAAGTATTTAACAATAATAGTTTCTTTCAAAACAAAAGAATTTTATTTCATAATATTTTACTAATATATTTTTATTTGCATAACACAAGAGTTATCTTATATGTAATGTGGAACTTTAGTAGATGTTCTGTTAACAATGTCCTTGAGATTAGGTGTATAACTTGTTACACATTATCAAATACAGGAGTCCAGGTGTCCCTCAATCAACCTTGTTTTGTGCTTATTTTCAATAAACTTTGTATTTCAAAATACGGTCTCACAAATGTAAGTAGAAACAAACAAGATGTTTATCCTAAGTGCTACATTAACTGATGTAGGGTATTTTTCCTAAGGGCTGGGTTCTGCAACACTTTCAAGATACAAATTATTTTTGAAAGATGTTATTTAAAGTTCAACAGCTGCCCTATCTGTGAAGAAACATTTTCAAAGGAAACAGATATACCAGTAATTCAAGGTTAGGCCAAGGGAAATATACAAACTGGGTTACCACTGAAATCTTTTTATAATCAGTAAACTGGCCATTGAAATCATCCCTCAAATTGGAGATCGTTGTTGCATGACATTCTCTATCATAAGGTATCCACTTTCCTCTGCTTGGGTGTTCTGAGTTGAAAAGTATCTTAATTTACGTCTTTTATGGCAACACTCCCATAAATGCAATTTAGCAGTAAAATAATTTACTTCAGATATCACATCAGCAGTATGTTTGTCATTACCTTGAAATTTCAAATTTATCTCAGTAAGTTTTTCTGTTAGATCAATTAAGAAAGCAAACTTTATACACCAGAGAGGATCTTCAATATGAGCTAACAGAATATTCTCTTCTAGTTCTTGTAAAACAGTTTGATAACCAGTAAAAGACTGTGAAAAGGTTGAAGTACTATTGCTTTACTAAGCCAACACACTTCAGTCTGGAGTAGTAAATCTCCATTGTGCAGTTCCAGTTCATCTGCTATATCTTTGAAAAGTCTTCTTTGAAGAGAGTGAGACCTAATTTCATTGACTATCTTCACAACAGTTTTCATAGTTTCATTCAAATTTAAAAACTTTCTACAATGAACTGCTAGTATAAAATATAGTGATACATTAAAAACTGTGGGAAACTTTCATCTCTTCAGCACTGAGCAAGAAAGCCAGTTTTAGAACCTCTTAAGGCTCGAGTGCCATCTGTGGTAATGTTTACAAACTTTTGGATAGGTATTCTCTCTCAGACAGGATGAATTGCTTCTTGGAAAATGCATATATTCATTGTACAAAAACTGGTAACTGAGCAGTGCTTGTTGCATCATCAGACTCATCTAATAGTATTGTAAAATAAAACACTCATCCAAGTCTGTCCTCAATTCAGAAGAAACATCATTAGATATTGTTTAAACTTATCTTGTGACTGTTCTTGACAAAAGTTGAAGGTATTCAACGGCAACCACTATTTCAAGACTCATTTTTACAATTTTGAAACAGCTCATCAGCAGCTTCTCGAAATGCTTCTTTTATGAATTCACTGTCTTCAAAGGGTTTCGTCCTTTTTGCCAGTACATTTGAAACACGATAAGAAGCAAGAATGGCAGCAACACTTTTATCCAGCAGTTTTGTGAACTGATTTTGCTGAAAACTTAATTGATTTGTATGATGGAAACTTGGCATTCACACAGTTTTGAAATGTCTCCCATGTTTATCTTTTTCACAAATACAATAGCAGCTTGACACAATAAACAAATGCCGTGCCTTTCTTTCTGATACAAAAAAATTCATGTTCCTATTCTGAATGAAAATGATAAATTTTATGTTTCTTTGATACACCACTCATTATGCCTGAAATCGTTGCGCTGCATATTATATCCTTGATATAAGATTGCATTTGAAGATCTTATTCACAAAATCTCCCTGATGACCAAACATGATCTTTGAGATAACATTCACTTTGTTGTGGTGAATTGTGACAACATTCTCACAAAGTGTGTCATCGTGTATACATGCTCAGTGCTGACAGCAAACACAAATTATTTACAGCATTCTACCTCTCTCCGTTCCACACACTATTACAGTGCAAAAGTTGGTAGTGCACCACAACAGCATGTAACTCACGGACTTGTGGCCAACATCTCTAACTGGTTTTTGCAGATTGCCTGTAACTGCAATGTTGTCTTTCTGGATGGTTGGAGAGACAACACTGCGGTTACAGGTGATCTGCAAAAACCAGTTATAGATGTTGGCCACTGATGCAGTGTGTATGTGGATGGTGTGAACCTTCTTGGCACCAGCTAAGGCCTGAAGATAGTGCATTGAAGTGCCAAAACTGGAGCCATACTATAAATGGCGTCATAAGGACAGCTGTAGGTGTTTCATTTTCTTACATAGTGGATGGCCGAAGTCCCCCAGACCTTCGATCACAAGGATGGACATACAAAAACTTCAGATGAGTAGGGTAGCAGCAAGTACTCTTGATGTATGGTTACTTTAGGCCTGTAACATTGTCTTATTGTAATAGTAGCTTTATAAGATGAATCCCCAGATCCCCATGTACCGCAAGCAACTACCTTTTGCTGTAGCTGAGCAAACGTTGTCTGGCATTATGTTCTTGCTTCTCTGCCTTCCATGATTCACTTTTGTTGCACTGTCCTTCATCTACAGAGACTGCTATATTGATCCACTGCACCTTCAAAACAGGAAACTTAGTTTGCTGCAGTAGTTTATTTCAGTCAAAGGGTTGATATACTGATGAGCTCACTGTGACTGTAAAGGTTTAGCAAACTTACCTGACATTTATTTTTGTGTTTTTATGTTACTCTGTAAATGCTGTAAGTTATTCACAAAGCTACTATCACTTAACTGGCATCATGTGATGAGATAAATTTGTAAAATAATGCCCAGGATGGAATAATAACAATATGAGAAGGATAGATTGCTACTCAGCATATAGACAGGTTGTGTCACAGGCAGGCATAGTGAAAAAGACTGTTAAATTATTAAAGCTTTCAGACAGTCCTTCTGCAATAGAAAATACACCCACAGTCACCCAACCACAAAACACACACACACACACACACACACACACACACAGATATGGCCACTGTATTGGATAACATCAGATAACAAATAAATCACACTCTCCGCCAGGATTTCAGTTATATGTCATTGTGCTCTGAAATGAGGAATATCCTCCCCACCATCCTCCTCAGTCCCTACTCCAGCCCTATTCCCAACCCCTTGCCTCATGCTCATATCCCTGTAATAACCTAGATGTGAGATCTGTCCTACGCATCCTCCCATTACTACCTCCACACCTGTCATAGGCATCTCCTACTCTGTCAAAGGCAGGCCCATATGTGAAAGCAGCCATGTGATCTACCATTTAAGCTGCAAACACTGTGCTGCTTTCTATGTGGGCATAATAGTTAATGGTCTATCTGTCCACGTGAGTGGCCACCACCAAACTTTAGCCAAGAGACAGCTGGACCACTAAGTTGCAGAACATGCCATCCAACATGAAGTGCTTCTCTTTAATGACTGCTTCACAGCCTCTGCCATCTGGATTCCTTCTACCAATACAAACTTTCCTAAATTGCCCTGCTCCCACTCCAGTGCTGTGCACATCTATACCCCCAGCACACCTACAAGTCCTTTCCCCTATTCACCTACAACCACACCATACTCCACAAGCCACAGAATGGTGTATGGTACTTTTGTACCACTAACTGAGCCATCCAACCTTGTTCTACTCGAGTATAGTGCATGAGAAGAATGATGGTTGGTAAGGCTTTGTATTGGCTCTAATTTCTTGAATTTTCTTCTCGTTACCATTATGCAATATGTAATATGTTGTCCAACTCTTCCTGGAAAGTTCTCCCTCAAAATTGTAATAGTAAATCTCTCTGTGAAGCACAATGCCTCTCCTGTAATGTGTGGCAATGGAGTTTGTTGAGCACCTCCGTAATGCTCTTGTGCCAGCTGAACAATCTCGTGACAAAATGCACTGCTCTTTGTTGGATCTTCTCTATCTCTTCCATCAGTCCTGTCCAGTAGGGATCCCAGGTAGATGAATAACACTCAAGAAATGGTTGAACAAGTGCCTTATAAGCTACTTCCTTTGTGGATGAGTTACATTTCCTTAAGATTCTTCCTATGAATCTGCACCAGCTATTTGTTTTATGTGGTCATTCGAACACTTAAGATTGCTTTGGATAGTTACTCCTAGATGTTTTACGGTAGATACTGTTTTCAGCAGTTTGTCATTAATAGTGTAACTGTACAGTAGTGGATTTCTTTTCCTGTTTATGCCAATATGTTACATTTATTTACATTCAGGGTCAGCTACCAGAGCCTGCACAATTCATCAATTCTCGGGAAGTCACTCTGCAAATCATTACTATCTTTCGGTGTTGCTACTTTGTTATAGACAACTGCATCATCTGTGAACACCCTCAAAGCCTATCATACTTCCTTCAAATACTCCAGAAATTGCCTTTACATCTGTCGATTTTGTACCTTAAGAGCATATACAGGGCCTCCGAGGTCCTTGTATGTCTTCATTTTTTTAAAAATTCTGTAATTTTTTGTTTGATTTCAAACTGCTTTCCAGTACTCTTTCACTAACACTGTGACATTCCTCCTATCAAGTCTGAACAAGAAATATTTTTAAGTTTTTTGTATAATTCAATACGTTTACCCATACACCTTGAATGCATATGCGGGGCTTCAGAAGCCCTCACACATTTATAAATGTTCTTTAGCCTATATTGTCTTCAACATTTGTTTGGGAGCAGTTATTAATTCAACAATAACTGTAGTGGTACTTCCAGCAACAGGAGTGCCAACAGCAGCAGTAGCTGTAGTAGTAATAGTATAACTAAAAAATAATACACACTACTTTCACATATTGGCGATGTCGGTGTATTATTGATCTTTTTGCTATCAAATGTTTTATTATTGCATAGTATTGTTATCCTGTGCTGCTCTTGTCAGCCTCATTGTTACTGTAGTTTGTTTGTTGCTGCAAGGCCCATATTGTTAAGAGTATGACTCGTTTAGTGCTGCACAAGCTGCTGTTCGAGAGACATGCCTTTTGCTATGGCTTCGACATACAAAGCAAGAGAGTCAGTATGTGCAAATGCAGCTAATTTTGAAAGTGTTGTGGCTCGGTGGTTTGAAGAAGATGATTCTTACGAGGAAGGAAATATTTTTGAAGATGCAAGTAGTGAAGAATCAGCGAATGAACCTACAGATGTGAATACTGAGGCAGATGACAGTCCTTCCGATAATATTACTTCATCAGAGTCTGAAAATGAAGAGCCACTACAAAAAGGTATAGGAGACAACACATACATTAGTCGGAATGCAACGATTTGGAAATTAGATCCTCCTGCAACTTTTCGTACGCCTGTCCATAATATCGTATAGCAGGTACCTGGTCCTGCCCGTGGTTTGAAAACCTGTAAACATAAGGATGCCTGGGACTATTTCATCTCCAAGGAAATACTAGAGGAAATCACCAACTGCACAAATATTTAAGGCAGAAGAGTGGCTGCTTTACGTGGTAAAACATGGAAAAACATTTCACTTGCTGAAATGGAGGGTTTTCTTGGTCTTTTACTGCTTTCTGGTGTTGCGAAGAGTTGGGAGAGTTGGGATGTCCTTATTAGAGAATTATTCTTGGATGAAAAGGCAAATCCTACATATAAGGCCACTGTATCAGTAAATAGAGTCGAGGATATAAGGAGAATGATTAGATTTGATGACAGGCATACCCGTGAAGCTCGATCTGCAGATGGCAAACTTGCAGCTGTTCGCTACGTATGGGAACTATTTCTTGACAAGTGTAGAAATAGAATGATTCCCAATGATTCACTCACAGTTGACGAACAGGTAGTCCCATTCCGTGGAAGATGCATCTTCACACTCTAAACCAGCCAAGTATGGCATAAAAATATTTTGTTTGTGTGATGCTACATCTGCATATGCTTTAGACGGAATTGTTTACATGGGAAGGAAGCCCCATGAATCTATTCAGAAAAATCTTGGATAGAATCTGGTGAAAGATCTTGCTAAAAGCATTGAAGGATCATCAAAAAATATTACTGTTGACAACTTCTTTACTAGTGTGCAGCTGGCAGAAGAGATGCTTCAGAAGCAAATTACAGTGGTGGGAATAATCAAACAAAATGAACCAGAAATTCCTAATGAGATGAAACCATCTGCCTCAAGAGCGATTCATTCCTCTTTGTTTGCATTTAGAGGTGACATTACAATGGTGTTATGTTTCCAAAAAGAAAAAGTATGTAGTTCTCATGTAGTTCTCATTAGCACAATGCATCACGACAGAAACATTGATGAAACTTATGCAAAAAAGAAACCAGATATAATAAAGTTCTATAACTACGAAGGGTGGAGAAGATCAAATGGTCCAGAAAATTCGTTATTACACTTGCAAGAGACAAACAAAAAGATGGTCATTTGCATTATGGATGAATATGATGGACGTAGCAAGCAATGAACAGGGAAATTTTATTTTTCGCCCAACATCTGACATACCATAGTGGAAGAAGCGATAAAAGGCGTTTGTTCCTAAGAGATTTAGCAGAGGAAATCGTAAGACCACTACTGGAACTTCGTATTCAGATCCCTAATCTTCCAAAGAAAATCGTTGATGCCATGCAAAGATGTGGTGTTCAAAAGATGTCATATTGCCGAAAGAGAAGAAGATACAATTATTGTCCATATAATAAACATAGGAAAAGTGCTATGACATGGATTAAGTGTAAAACCAACATCTGTAAGGAACACAGTGGCGTTCTTTGTGCTTCTTGTTTGTCACATGTTGAAAACTAAGAAAAATGCAATTTTATGTGAACAATGAATAATAACTTTTTGTCAAAATATTGCCTATATACATAATATTGTGAATAATGAGTATGTTTTAATTGACGAAATTGGTTGTAATAAATGTTATAAAACGAAAGCTGCAACTTATAAGTGAATTAATAAAATTATTTGTATATGTTGTATGTAAATGGATGTAACTAATAAAAATTCACTCTTAAGAGTTTTTTTCAAAAATTAATAAAATGTTAATCAGGCCCACCAGATCCTGTTACGGTATCTTAGGAATCTTTCAATATGACAATAATTTGACAGAAATGAAATTAACTCCAAAGAATGATTATACGAAAAGAGGAAAATTTTTAATTAGGGCAGGGCCTTGGAGGCCCTGCATATGCATTCATGTGTGTTTTCGGCACCATGCATCCTGGGGTTAAGAGCGACATGTTGAGCTCTATCTGCATCTGCAAGTAAGTCTTGAATCCAGTCACAAATGAGCTCCAATGCTTGATAAGCTCATTTTTTTTGTCCCCCCTCCCCCCCACTAAACGGCAGAGTGGGTCAAGTGCCTTTCTGAAGTCAAGGAACATGGCATCAACTTGAGTGCCATTGTCTACGGCACTGTGAATCTCATGGAGGAACAAAGTGAGCTGAGTTTCGCAGGATCTCTGTTTGTGGAATCGACGTTGATTTTTATAGAGGAGATTTTCATTCTCCAAGAACATCATAATTCTTGAATTAAAGCTTGTTCCATAATTCTACAATAGATTGATGTCAACGATGTAGGTCTATAATTGTGTACATCTGTCCTACTGTCCCTTGTAAAAATGGGAATGACCTGGGCATTCTTCCATTTGCTAGGTATCCTTCATTGCTCAAGTGATGTATGATAAATCACTGCTAGAAGGGGAGCAAGTCCTTTTGCATAATTTTTGTAGACTCTTATAGGTATCTCATCTGGTCCTGACATCTTTCCAGTAATAAGCAATTTTAGTTGTTTTTCTATTCCGCAATTGAGTATCTAAATATCTGCCATTTCAATGTTCATACAATGATTGAAAGAAGGGACTGTTTTGCAATCTTCAGCGGTGAAACAATTTCAGAAGGCCGAATTCAATATTTCGGCCTTCTCTCTTATCTTCCATTTCAGTGCCAGTGTGGCCACTAAGTGAGTGAATAGATGATTTTGACCCACTTACTGATTTTACATAAGACCGAAGCCTCTTAGGGTTTGTACTCAGATCAGTTGACAAAGTTTTACTTTCAAAGTCATTGAACACTTCTGTCATTTATGCTTTGTTTAGCTTTTGTTTGTCAGCTAGGCTTTTACTTCTCTTGAATCAGAGATGAATTTCTCTTTGTTTACATAGCACTTTTCTAACGTGACTATTAAACCATGGTGGGTCTTTCCCATCCCTTAAGACCTTACTCTGAACATATGTGTCGAGGTCATGTTGCTCAATTCCTTTCAATTTTTTCCGTTTGTTTTCTACATCTTTGTCCTCATCACCGAATATTTGATGCTGACATCTCAGATACTCCGAAATTTGTATCCTGTGACTCTTGCTAAGCAAAAATATTTTTCTGCCTTTCTTAACATTCTTTGTAAGACCCATTGTCATAGATACTGTCATAGCCTTATGATCACAGATACCTTCCTCTGCGTTAACTGATTTGATAAGTTCAGGTCTGGTTGTTTCCAGGAGGTGTAAGAAATTACCCTCACAAGTTAGTTCTGTAACTATCTGCTCAAAGTAATTTTGGGACTGGACATCAAGAACAATGTCACATGAATCAGTCTTTGGCACCAGTTTTGGTGCTCATTTTCTGATAGTCCTTTTTTTTTGCCTATCTGTGAATGACACCCAAACCTCCAGATCTCAGACACTCAGATCTGTACCAAACACTGATTTAGTTCATGCTGTGTGCTGTCATCCAGTAGCAGATGTGTAAATGGTGATTAAAACTAACACCAGAACTATGAAGTATAGGAAAACCTTATCTGTGAGCTGCGAATGTCAAGATTATTGATAGATGAGTTGGTAGAGCGTCACATCATTGTACTAAAGGTCCCGAGTTCGAAACATACTAATGGCAATTTTTTTTAACAGTTTACGCATGAAATTGCTGTATGGGAGTTTATGCGTGAAATTGTTATATGGGAGAACATTTTTTCTGACATCAGAAAGGACGTTTCGGAGTTTGTAGCACGGTTCTTTTGGCAGTCTGCTTTCACGTCATTGGTTGAAAGTAGCAAACCTATAGCATACATTTGTATAGATAACACCACATCTGTGTGTACAAATGTACTGTACAGGTTTGCTACTTTCAACTAATGAATCGAAAGCAGACTTGCAGAAGAAAAGTGCTACAAACTCCGATGCGTCCTTTTAGATGTCAGAAAAATGCTCTCCCGTATAACAATTTCATGTGTAAACTGTTGAAAAAAATTCGCCATTGGTGTGTTTTGAACTCGGGACCTTTAGTACAAAGATCTGATGCTCTACCAACTCACCTACCAGAGATCTTCCCATTTGCAGCTCACAGATGCGCTTTTCCTATACTCTGTAGTGCTGGTGTTACTTTAATTTACAGATGTTCTGCTGGACGACAGCACACAGCACAAACTAAATTGGTGTTTTGATTGATACTCTATCGGCACACATCATTTGGTACCGATCTGAGTGTCTGACATCTAGATGTTTGGGTGTCAGCTTCTCCTTTAGATGGTGAGTACCAATTATCCTTTTCATAATATATGGATATGGATGATATGATTGCTCAACAGAAATTAGGAAAACAATTGCAATGGCAAAAGAAGGATTCAAGAGGAAACAGAAATTACTTTGTGGACCACTAGGCAAAGATCTGAGGAAAAGACTTGCCAAATGTTACATCTGGAGGGTTGCACTGTATGGTGCGGGCACCTGGACATTGAGGAAGGAAGATGAAAGAAGATTGAGGCACTAGAGGTATGGATATGGATAAGAATGGAATAAGTGAAATGGGAAGACCCAGTAAGGAATGAAGAAGTATTAAGAAGAGTTGGGGAAGAAAGAAACATGCTGAAAGTCATCTGAAAAAGAAAACGGAACTGGATTGGACATTGTTTGAGGAGAGACTGTTTATTGAAGGAAGGAATAGAAGGAATGGTGGAGGGAAGAAAGGGAAGAGGAAAAAGAAGATATCAAATGCTGGACAATATCAAAGGAGACAAATATTCAGAAATGAAAAGACTGACTGTGGACAGACAAAAGTGGAAGAGACTTAACCCATGACAAGACCTGCATTAAGGCAGAACACCATACTACTACTACTACTACTACTACTACTACTAGTTTTCATAATATTGTTACATTCCGACCTGGATTTTCCAATGTTTGATAAACTTTAGTAAGCGATACTAATTCTGGGATCTTTTCGTGGATGTTCCTACAGTTTTCTAAAATCGTATTAACCTTTTCTAACTCTGATCTGTGCAGGGATGAACACTCTCTGAGGCTATTGTGGCTAATTTATCAGGAAAATCTTTTTTGATCCCAAGGAAGGGTTTCTCTGATCTAAAAAAGCCCCTTGTGCACACCACATCTACTTTGTTATCTTAGTAGCTGCTTCCTATGTGTAGTGCACACCTGACATATTAAGATGCATACTACAATTCTGCTCCCGATAGCAGAATTCAAGAAATTCACATCCACTACCATCGCAGAGTCATCTGAACCTCTGGTTTAGATCTTCCACTTTGCTCCAAACCAGAGGACTGCAATCAATCCTGGGTGTACGGTGCTACAACTAAACAGCTTAGCCTGCACCTCACATGCAGTGCTGGTTGCCTCCACCAAATCAGCCATCTACTGAAAGGAGCCGAGGATGCCCTCAGAACTCAAGTAGCAGGTGTCATTCATGCCACATGTGCCACTATGTGCAGCCGGTTGCACCCAGTGCAGTCGATAGCCGATGACAGGGCCTCCTCTGCATCACAGATGAGTCCTCCCAGCAAGCATACCAAGTGCACACTGGCAGTCCATTTCTCTCCTCCTCCTCACCCCTTCTCCCTCACCTTCTCCTGAGCACAGCTTCCTGATGCTTACCCTGTCCCCACCCACCCTGCTGGGCAGCATTAGCATCTTCCTCCACCTGTACACTACTGTCCCTCCCTCTCCCTGCCTCATGACTCCTGTTACCTCCACCACCCATCCCTGATTGTTGTCCTGTCAGACACAGTTGCAGTCAGGCTCTAGCACCCTGAAACAGTGACCATGTGTGTGGGATTGTGCTTGTATGGATGTGTCTGTTTTCTACTGCAGGAGGAGGACCTTGTTCAAAAGCTTTAATATTTTAGCAGTCTCTTTAATTGCACTTCTCTGTGACTCTATGGTAACTAGCAATATATCCTTTCCATATTATAGATACAGAAAAAAACATTTTGTGTTTTTTTTTAGTGGAAGGTGAGAATTTTGAGTAACAGTTAACTTCTGTTTTCCATGTAGTGTTTTATTCAAAAGTACAGTTATTTATGATGTTTGCTGTACATAACATGGAGTTCGGTTTAATATCAGAAATTACATTTTCCTTGACAGTAAATTAATAGCTAATTACTCTTACAGACAAGTGAAAAGAAATGTCTCTGAATAATTCCATGTGTTGTGAGAGTTATGTAGAAGAAAATCCAAATTTGTAGGCATTGGTCTTCACGATGACCTTTTGATAAAAACAACTCCCTACGTATAGGTATAGAACATTTTGATTCCTAAGTGTACTATATTGGGTTTTATAGTATAAACATTATATTCTACAGGAGCAGTTAGCATCTTGGGTCAGAGGCAATGTGAGCAACTGTGCTGCATCACTATTTATTTTTGATGAAGTGGACAAAATACCACCAGGAGTATTAGATGGTATCAAACCTTACTTAGATTATCACAACAACATTGATGGAGTTGACTTCAGGTAAATTTTCTGTGCCATAGTAAGTAACACACTAAACTTCCTGTGGCTCAAGTTATATATAAATAAGTGAACATGGTTGTCAAAGTAATATAGTATACTATGTATTATGATGCACAGCATCTCTGATAGCAAGTAACATTTTTGTGTCTTGATTATTTTTGGAGTGCAGGAAATTGCTCAGTAGTATATGTGTCACATATAGTGTTCCACATACTGTTGCAGACGAATGTGAAGAAAATGTTAAGATCTCTCTGCCTTTCAACAAGGGGAGGCCACTGAATATGGTTAGTTTGACTGGAAGAGAATAATTTGGTTTGAGTGCCTTCTATCAACTTTATTCTAGTATCAGGTTAGGTTTATGTAGAAAGTTGTTTATCTGATACTTCAACTCTCTCCATTGATGTGGGGATTGACTTCTAATTGTACAGCCTTCAGTGTGTGGTGTTCTGTTGTTTATGTAGTTATTACTGTTGAACAATGAAAGAAGGCAATTTATGGAATGGCCCTTCTAAACCTCCGATGGTTCAAAGGCCCAGGCCCATGTAAAAATGAGCTGCGTGAAATTTAGACTCAGTAGGATAAGGGGATGGGGAATCTCTGACACTTCAAAATCAGAAAATCCACAAAAATAAAACCATCACCTTTGAAAAATATTGCTTCTGCATGTTACACATAGTTTGGGCAGACCGGCTAGTGGAAGTGTTTACCTGCTGGTGACAGTAGGCTGTGCAAGCGAACCTCACCGAGCATATTGTGCCACGTGTTGTGCCAAGTGCTTAGCTGTTAGCCGTCAGTGCCAGCCATGTGTTGAGTTCTTCCTCTGCTCATCTCCACATTCCTCTTCGTCACCAACCACATGCCATTGATTTCTTTATTTGGCCCTCGTTACAATCTGCTGGAAAGGACTGCCCATCGGTTTCAGCACTGGGCCGTCTTTTTCAGTAAATATTATTATGACATTTGTTACCACTCCACCATGGCTACCAGTGGGGCCTGATTCATAGTTCTGTCAGCAGGAGGCTCTTGTGTTCGCATTAGATTATACCCCACAGCGAACTCTGTCAGGCTTTCCATTGACAGCACATGAATCCACAACCACCAAGGCGACTGATCTGTTTTTGTGGTGTACCATATTGGCGATCCGGTTGGGTTGGCCAGAGCAGGTCTCTTTGTGCAGGGATTGGGTGCAACATATGATTTTCCTCCTACGTGATCAGCTCAACGTTGTCCAGGGGGTTGTCATGCTTGCCACAGAGAAGAAATGCTGTCTTGTCTTCAATTAACCAGCATTGCATCCTTGCCTACTCCAGTTGCTGCATGTGTCTCACAGGGGTATGACTCATATGAAGACACCGATGTGATGTCAGGTCTACTGGCCAATGATTGATTGTGACAATGAACATCTGGTGCATTCTTGGAGGGCTTGTGCACAGAACCAGACTGCACTGGCATGCTAGTTCTCTGCTTGGCCAGTGTTGATCCACCATTGAGACAGAGTGCACGTCAATTTTGCTGGCTCCTTTTTTGACCAGCATGTTGCTGTAGGTAGTCGATTAGTTATCCAATTTTCCGTACATAGCCAAGCTGTCCTCCGTGTCATCAACTGCCACAGTTTGCACATTGTTGGTAATTTTTGCCAACAAAGGTCAGCAGTTTGTCTCATGGAAGTTTGATGACTTTCATGGCATGTAATCTGGTTTTTAACCTTGATGGCTACCAGGTGTTGTGATGGGCCTGCAAAAATCGGAAGTTATTTGTGGTGGGTGCTGGTAGGGAGCAGCTGACCCACCACGCAAATAAACTATGCCCATACCCCATTTTGACATCACTGCCATGGTGTGCTGGTGTGCTAGGTGGCAGTTTCAGTCACAAAATTGTTCTTGGTGAGGGCTCCCACTTAAAGCGGTGTGATTCCCCATTGTGGCCCCTTCCTGCACTCCGCCATCCTGGATTTTAATCCACCCTCCTCCTCCTCCACCGCACCCCACCTTCCTTTGCCAGAAGAGGTGGCATAGCCTCCATTGCAGTCAGTGTACACCCCCAGTCCCCTCGCTGCCACAGCTTCCCTGCCTTTCTACTCTTCTGTCAGAACCATAGGCTTTGGCATTGCCTCCTTTGATGGCTGGTCTGCTGTCGGGTTCTCCAGGGGCCTCTTGGGTTCTGTGCTGGAGGTCGCACTCAAGGCTGTTAATGTCTGGCGCTGTGTGGTTTTTTCAGGGAGAGGGTTTAGTAACCCCGTCAGACATCAAGATAGAGGCAGATGAGCTGGTGAGCTGGCATGGGTAGCACAGTAGCATAGTGCGGAAATCTGCCATGAAAGGCACATGCGACGCATAGTACGGGCAGACATGTTGGCGGAGGTGTTTAGGTGTGAGTGGCAGTAGGCTGTGCAGGCCAGTGCTTACTCAAGGTTCGTCCACCATGAACCTCACCTGGTATATCATGTCATGTGTTGTGCCATGTGCTTTGCCATTAGCTGTCTGCACCAACCGTGTGCTGAGTTCTTCCCTTGTTCATCTCTAAGTGGGGCCCAACACTCTGCTTCCAATAGATTGACTCGCGTGATGAATTCATTTCTCTCTTGCATGGTTCTGTTTCCTGGGTATAATGGAGCACTCTCATGAAATGTAATGAAGCGGCCTTGTCATGCGTGTTCAGACACTAAACAACCCAACTCAGACCGCCACACTAGTGTGTCACCTTTGAGGGAACGAAGCAGGGTTGATGCTCAATGTCATGGCCTACAGTTTGTATACTGGAGAAAATTATTTACTCATGTGGCACTCTCATGAAATAACAGGAAGCAAACTACTGTCTGTGAAATAAATATTAATTGTTCTTTTCCACAGGTTGTGGGTGTGTAAATTAACCATGTGTCACATTGCCACTCTACTTGTGTGGAGAGTGTTGGTTTATTGGGAAAAAGAATGAATTCTGATACAGTAATTGAAAACTGAATTCAAAAATTAGATAGGTGGTATCAACAATGGAGGCAAGTACAAAAACATGGTGAAAGACAATTGACATTTTAAGCCAAAAAGAAACAGACTTTGTTCAAAAAGTTGAAGACTTTTTTTACACAGGCCAAGCTTATCCTTTAAATATCGTTACTATTTAGAAGAAAAACGGTTTTTGATCAACCAGCGGTTGAAATGACAGCCCCAGGCTTCATGAATGAAATTGATTGTCACCTCTTGAGAAAGAGAGAACAACATTTCAGTGAGCAGAGGTAGCTGGGAAGTGACGAGAGCAAATTAAGGTCATTTATTTATGGATATATAACAACTGTAAATGCATTGAAAATAAAAGAAAAGAAAAATTGACTACTCATTTAGTGTTGATAATTTTAATCATATTTTGTTCATAGTTTTTTTTCTCAGACCAACTTGTTGAATTGTGACATCAAGATCAAATAGCTTTGAATTGGAGTTACTTTATTTCAAGGAACATTCACAAATATTGACTGATAACACTGTCTCAAAAATTCCATCACCGCAATTAAAAAAGAAAAGAGGATGTAAAGCAGTAATGACTCCCACACTTGCTGCTGACTTTGATAAATGTGGGATTGGTGACAGAGAAGCAATTCACATACCGACCATTTTGCAGGCAGCAAGCATTCTGCTCACAAGCCCTGGGAGGAAACATATGAGAAAAGGTCAATTTAAAGATAAGAAATTCCAGTAATGACTCCCACGCTTGCTGCCGACTTTGATAAACGTGGGATGGTGACAGAGAAGCATTTCATATCATGGTAGCTACAATCAAAGTGCTAGATCAAGGTACTGACCATTTCACAGTCAGCAGGCATTCTGTTCAAAAGCCTTGGGAGGAAACACATGAGAAAGGGATACTAAAATCTAGAACCAATTTAAGGATAAATTGCATACTGTTAGCATAGTAAACTACTACCAGCAATAGCAGGTAACAATATGAGAAATATTTCATATGATTCTTCCAGGTTGGATATGGGTGCTAATGACCTTTCTGTCATGCCCCCACATCACATCATCATCATCCAAATTGTGGCAGATTCTTGGCATGCCTTCATTGCAGTCTGTGACTAGAGTGGAACTGTTTACAGCTGTGTATGTAACTCTCATTGAATGTGGTCTTCAGTCTTATATTGAAGCATTAGTTGTTGACACAACAGCATCAATTATGTGAACTTTTAGAGGTATGCAGGTTTTGATTGAATTATTTTTTTTTAGAAAAATACCTTTTGTTCATACCTCGTGGGTAAAACCAGTCTCAAGTGTTTCTGAGGAAAAAATTGGCCATAGAAACACAGGTCCAACTATCACAATCTTTCAAAGCATTGAAAGTACTTTGTGCTGAATTGACAATAGTTTCCTCAAAAATTGATGTTTTCTGAAATTTTACATCCAGCATGGTTTAAAAGATACAGAGAAAATTTTTTTATATCTACATCGATATTCCGCAAGCCACTGTACGGTGCATGGCAGAGGATACCCTGTACCCTCTATTAGTCATTTTCTTTCCTGTTCTACTCGCAAATAGAGCAAGGGATAAATGACTGTCTGTATCCCTCCGTATGAGCCCTTACACTTTTTTTTTTGTCCTTGTGCACAATGTGTGTTGGCAGCAGTAGAATTACTTGGCAGTCAGCTTCAGATGCCAGTTCTCTATGTTTTCTCAATAGTGTTTCTCAAGAAGGACTTCACCTTCCCTCCAGGGATTCCCATTTGAGTTCCCGAAGCATCTCCATAACTTTTTCATGTTGTTCTAACTACTGGTAACAAATCTAGCAGCCCACCTCTAAATTGCTTTGATGTCTTCCTTCAATCCAACCTGGTATGGATCCCACTTACTCACACAGTATTCAAGAAAAGGTCTCACCGGCATCCTATATGTAGTCTCCTTTACAGGTGAACCGCTCTTTCCTAAAATTTTCCCAACAAACTGAAGTTGATAATTCGCCATCCCTACCGCAGTTCTCACATGTGCGTTCCATTTTAGTGTAAAATACAGGGCTATTACAAATGATTGAAGCGATTTCATAAATTCACTGTAGCTCCATTCATTGACATATGGTCACGACACACTACAGATATGTAGAAAAACTCATAAAGTTTTGTTCGGCTGAAGCCGCACTTCAGGTTTCTGCCGCCAGAGCGCTCGAGAGCGCAGTGAGACAAAATGGCGACAGGAGTCGAGAAAGCGTATGTCGTGCTTGAAATGCACTCACATCAGTCAGTCATAACAGTGCAACGACACTTCAGGACGAAGTTCAACAAAGATCCACCGACTGCTAACTCCATTCGGCGATGGTATGCGCAGTTTAAAGCTTCTGGATGCCTCTGTAAGGGGAAATCAACGGGTCGGCCTGCAGTGAGCAAAGAAATGGTTGAACGCGTGCGGGCAAGTTTCACGCGTAGCTCGCGGAAGTCGACGAATAAAGCAAGCAGGGAGCTAAACGTACCACAGCCGACGGTTTGGAAAATCTTACGGAAAAGGCTAAAGCAGAAGCCTTACCGTTTACAATTGCTACAAGCCCTGACACCCGATGACAAAGTCAAACGCTTTGAATTTTCGGCGTGGTTGCAACAGCTCATGGAAGAGGATGCGTCCAGTGCGAAACTTGTTTTCAGTGATGCAGCAACATTTTTTCTTAATGGTGAAGTGAACAGACACAATGTGTGAATCTGGGCGGTAGAGAATCCTCACGCATTCGTGCAGCAAATTCGCAATTCACCAAAAGTTAACGTGTTTTGTGCAATCTCACAGTTTAAAGTTTACGGCCCCTTTTTCTTCTGCGAAAAAAAGCATTACAGGACACGTGTATCTGGACATGCTGGAAAATTGGCTCATGCCACAACTAGAGACCGACAGCGCCGACTTCATCTTTCAACAGGATGGTGCTCCACCGCACTTCCATCATGATGTTCGGCATTTCTTAAACAGGAGATTGGAAAACCGATGGATCGGTTGTGGTGGAGATCGTGATCAGCAATTCATGTCATGGCCTCCACGCTCTCCCGACTTAACCCCATGCGATTTCTTTCTGTGTGGTTATGTGAAAGATTCAGTGTTTAAACCTCTTCTACCAAGAAACGTGCCAGAACTGCGAGCTCGCGTCAACGGTGCTTTCGAACTCATTGATGGGGACATGCTGCGCCAAGTGGGGGAGGAACTTGATTATCGGCTTGATGTCTGCCGAATCACTAAAGGGGCACATATCGAACCTTTGTGAATGCCTAAAAAAACTTTTTGACTTTTTGTATGTGTGTGCAAAGCATTGTGAAAATATCTCCAATAATAAAGTTATTGTAGAGCTGTGAAATCGCTTCAATCATTTGTAATAACCCTGTATGTAACAATAATGGTATAATAATAACAATAATGGAAATTTCCCCCCCCCCCCCCCCCCCCCCCCCCATTAACCATGGACCTTGCTGTTGGTGGGGAGGCTTGTGTGCCTCAACGATACAGATAGCCGTACCGTAGGTGCAACCACAACGGAGGGGTATCTGTTGAGAGGCCAGACAAATGTTTGGTTCCTGAAGAGGTGCAGCAACCTTTTCAGTAGTTGCAGGGGCAACAGTCTGGATGATTGACTGATCTGGCTTTGTAACACTAACCAAACCAGCCTTGCTGTGCTGGTACTGCGAATGGCTGAAAGCAAGGGGAAACTACAGCCGTAATTTTTCCTGAGGGTGTGCAGCTTTACTTTATGGTTAAATGATGATGGCGTCCTCTTGGGTAAAATTTTCTGGAGGTAAAATAGTTCCCCATTCGGATCTCCGGGCGGGGACTACTCAAGAGGATGTTGTTATCAGGAGAAAGAAAACTGGCGTTCTATGGATCGGAGGGTGGAATGTCAGATCCCTTAATCGGGTAGGTAGGTTAGAAAATGTAAAAAGGGAAATGGATAGGTTAAAGTTAGATATAGTGGGAATTAGTGAAGTTCGGTGGCAGGAGGAACAAGACTTTTGGTCAGGTGAATACGGGGTTATAAATACAAAATCAAATAGGGGTAATGCAGGAGTAGGTTTAATAATGAAGAAAAAATAAGAGTCCGGGTAAGCTACTACTAACAGCATAGTGAACGCATTATTGTGGCCAAGATAGACACGAAGCCACGCCTACTACAGTAGTACAAGTTTATATGCCAACTAGCTCTGCAGATGACGAAGAAATTGATGAAATGTATGATGAGATAAAAGAAATTATTCAGATAGTGAAGGGAGACAAAAATTTAATAGTCATGGGTGACTGGAATTCGATAGTAAGAAAAAGAGAGAAAAGGAAACATAGTAGATGAATATGGATTGGGTGTAAGAAATGAAAGACGAAGCTGCCTGGTAAAATTTTGCACAGAGCGTAACTTAATCATAGCTAACACTTGGTTCAAGAATCATGAAAGAAGGTTATATACATGGAAGAAGCCTGGAGATCCTAGAAGGTATCAGATAGCTTATATAATGGTAAAACAGAGATTTAGGAATCAGGTTTTAAATTGTAAGACATTTCCAGTGGCAGATGTGGACTCTGACCGCAATCTGTTGGTTATGAACTGTAGATTAAAACTGAAGAAACTGCAAAAAGGTGGGAATTTAAGGAGATGGCACCTGGACAAACTGACTAAACCAGAGGTTGTACAGAGTTTCAGGGAGAGCTTAAGAGAACAATTGACGGGAATGGGGGAATGAAATACAGTAGAAGAAGAATAGATAGCTCTGAGGGATGAAGTAGTGAAGGCAGCAGAGGATCAAGTAGGTAAAAAGACGAGGGCTAGTAGAAATCCTTGGGTGACAGAAGAAATACTGAATTTAATTGATGAAAGGAGAAAATATAAAAATGCAGTAAATGAAGCAGGCAAAAAGGAGTACAAATGTCTCAAAAATGAGGTCGACAGGAAGTGCAAAATGGCTAAGCGGGGATGGCTAGAGGACAAATGTAAGGATGTAGAGACTTATCTCACCAGGGGTAAGATAGATACTGCCTACAGGAAAATTAGAGAGACCTTTGGAGAAAAGAGAACCACTTGTTTGAATAACAAGAGCTCAGATGGAAACCCAGTTCTAAGCAAAGAAGGGAAAGCAGAAAGGTGGAAGGAGTATATAGAGGGTCTATACAAGGGCGTTGTTCTTGAGGACAATATTATGGAAATGGAAGAGGATGTAGATGAAGATGAAATGGGAGATATGATACTGCGTGAAGAGTTTGACAGAGCACTGAAACACCTCAGTCGAAACATGGCACTTGAGTAGACAACATTCCATTAGAACTACAGATAGCCTTGGGAGAGTCAGCCCTGACAAAACTCTACCATCTGCTGAGTAAGATGTATGAGACAGGCAAAATACCCTCAGACTTCAAGAAGAATATAATAATTCCAATCCCAAAGAAAACCGGTGTTGACAGATGTGAAAATTACCGAACTATCAGTTTAATAAGTCACAGCTGCAAAATACTGACACGAATTCTTTACAGATGAATGGAAAAACTGGTAGAAGCTGACCTTGGGGAAGATCAGTTTGGATTCCATAGAAATATTGGAACACATGGGGCAATACTGACCCTATGACTTATCTTAGAAGATAGATTAATGAAAGGCAAACCTACACTTCTAGCATTTGTAGACTTACATAAAGCTTTTGACAATGTTGACTGGAATACTCTCTTTCAAATTCTGAAGGTGACAAGGGTAAAATATAGGGAACGAACGGCTATTTACAATTTGTACAGAAACCAGATGGCAGTTATAAGAGTCGAGGGGCATGAAAGGGAAGCAGTGGTTGGGAAGGGAGTGAGACAGGGTTGTAGCCTATCCCCGATGTTATTCAATCTGTATATTGAGCAAGCAGTAAAGGAAATAAAAGAAAAATTCAGAGTAGGTATTAAAATCCATGGAGAAGAAATAAAATTGTAATTCTGTCGGAGACAGGAAAGGACTTGGAAGAGCAGTTGAATGGAATGGTCAGTGTCTTGAAAGGAGGATATAAGATGAACATCAACAAAAGCAAAACGAGGATAATGGAATGTAGTCGAATTAAGTCGGGTGATGCTGAGGGAATTAGATTAGGAAATAAGACGCTTAAAGTAGTAAAGGAGTTTTGCTATTTGGGGAGCAAAATAACTGATGATGGTCGAAGTAGAGAGGATATAAAATGTAGACTGGCAATGGCAAGGAAAGCATTCCTGAAGAAGAGAAATTTGTTAACATCGAGTATAGATTTAAGTGTCAGGAAGTCATTTCTGAAAGTATTTGTATGGAGTGTAGCCATGTATGGAAGTGAAACATGGATGATAAATAGTTTAGACAATAAGAGAATGCCCCTTGGCTCTTATAACTACCCTCTGGTTTCTGTACAAATTGTAAATAGCCTTTCATTCCCTGTATTTGATCCCTGTCACCTTCAGAATTTGAAAGAGAGTTTTGCAGTCAACGCTGTCAAAAGCTTTCTCTGAATCTACAAATGCTAGAAACGTAGGTTTGCCTTTCCTTAATCCATCTTTTAAGATAAGTCGTAGGATCAGTATTGCCTCACATGTTCCAACATTTCTACAGAATCCAAACTGATCTTCCCCAAGGTCAGCTTCTACCAGTTTTTCCATTGGTCTGTAAAGAATTTGTGTTAGTATTTTGCAACCATGACTTACTGAACTCATAGTTCAGTAATTTTCACACCTGTCAACACCTACTGTCTTAGGGATTGGAATTATTATATTCTTCTTGGAGTCTGAGGGTATTTCGCTCGTCACATACATCTTGCTCACCAGATGGTAGAGTTTCGTCATGGCTGGCTCTCCCAAGGCTGTCAGTAGTTCTAATGGAATGTTGTCTACTCCTTTTGTTGTCTTTCAGTGCTCTGTAAAATTCTTCACGCAATATCATATATCCCATTTCATCTTCATCTGCGTCCTCTTCCATTTCCATAATATTGTCAAATTCTTCATGCAGTATCATATCTCCCATTTCATCTTCATCTGCATCCTCATCCATTTCCATAATATTGCCCTCAAGTACATCGCCCTTGTATAGATCCTCTATATACTCCTTCCTCCTTTCTGCTTTCCCTTCTTTGCTTAGAACAGGTTTTCCATCTGAGCTCTTGATATTTATACACATGGTTCTCTTTTCTCCCAAGGTCTCTTTAATTTTCCTGTTTTTGTTTATATGCAATGTTAGTTTGGTACATACGGTCCAATTGTAAACATTTCGGAAGGTTTCATTTGCTTCCTCTAACTGGAGTTCCTGTGTTTTTTTCAGTGACTATAATAATGCTTTCATCAACAGAGTGAACTTTTTTTCCCTGTGTTATACTATCTGGGAAGTCTATGATATATACTAAGAGCAGAAATGGACCCAATACACTACCCTGAGGAACACCTATGTTATATGTTTCTTATCTGACAATTGTTTTACTAAACAATACCAGAGAAGGAAAGTTGCTACTCACCATATAGCGGAGATGCTGAGTCGGGATAGGCACAACAAAAAGATTCACATAATTATAGCTTTCGCCCATTAAGGCCTTTGTCAGCAGTGGACACACATACACACATGCGTACATACAAACACTCACGCAACGCAACTTGCACACACGTCTGCAGTCCCAGAGAACTGAAACCACACTGCGTGTAGCAGCACCAGTGCATGATGGGAGTGGCGACTGGGTGGAAGTAATGAGGAGGCTGGGGCGGGGAGGGGGAGGGATAGCATGGTGGGAGTGACAGACGGTGAAGTGTTGCAGTTTAGACGGAGGGCAGGAGAGATTGTGCGGAGGGGGTAGGGGGGTATGTGGTGGAAACGAGAGAAATAAAAAGAAATTAAAAGACTGGATGTGGTGGTGAAATGACAGCTGTGTAGTGCTGGAATGGGAACAGGGAGGGAACTGGATGGGTGAGGACAGTGACTAACGAAGGTTGAGGCCAGGAGGGTTACGGGAACGTAGGATGTATTGCAGGGAAAGTTCCCACCTGCGCAATTCAGAAAAAGCTGGTGTTGGTGGGAAGGGTCCATATGGCACAGGCTGTGAAGCAGTCATTGAGATGAGGGATATCGTGTTTGGCAGCGTGTTCAGCAACAGGGTGGTCCACCTGCTTTTTGGCCACAGTTTGTCGGTGGCCGTTCATGCGGACAGACAGCTTGTTGGTTGTGATGCCTACGTAGAGTGCAGCACAGTGATTGCAGCTTAGCTTGTAAATCACATGACTGGTTTCACAGGTAGCCCTGCCTTTGATGGGATAGGCGATGTTAGTGACTGGGCTGGAGTCAGTGATGGTAGGAAGATGTATGGGACAGGTCTTGCATCTAGGTCTATTACAGGGGTATGAGTCATGAGGTAAGGGATTGGGAGCAGGGGTTGTGTAAGGGTGGATGAGTATATTGTGTAGGTTTGGTGGATGGCGGAATACCACAGTAGTAGGGGTGGGAAGGATAGTGGGCAGGACATTTCTCATTTCAGGGTGCGACAAGAAGTAATCGAAACCCTGGTGGAGAATGCAATTCAGTTGCTCCAGTCCTGGATGGTACTGAGTTACAAGGGGCATGCTCCTCTGTGGCCAGACTGTGGGACTTTGGGAGGTGGTGGGAGACTGGAAAGATAAGGCACGGAAGATTTGTTTTTGTACAAGGATGGGAGGATAATTATGGTCAGTGAAGGCTTCAGTGAGACCCTCGGTATATTTTGAGAGGGATGGCTCGTCACTGCAGATGCGACGACCACGGGTGGCTAGGCTGTACGGAAGGGACTTCTTGGTATGGAATGGATGGCAGCTGTCGGAATGGAGGTATTGCTGGTGGTTAGTAGGTTTGATATGGATGGAGGTAGTGATGTAGCCATTCTGAGGTAGAGATCAACATCTAGGAAGGTAGCTTGTTGGGTTGAGTAGGATGATGTGAAGCAAATGGGGGAGAAGTTGCTGAGGTTCTGGAGGAATGTGAATAAGGTGTCCTCACCTTCAATCCAAATAGCAAAGATGTCGTAAGTGAATCTGAACCAGGTGAGGGGTTTAGGATTCTGGGACTGATGACCTCAGAAGTTAAGTCGCATAGTGCTCAGAGCCATTTAGGATTCTGGGTTTTTAGGAAGGATTTCTCTAGATGGCTCATGAATAGATTAGCATAGGATGGTGCCATGCAAGTGCCCATAGCCGTACTGCAGATTTGTTTGTAGGCAATGCCTTTGAAGGAGAAGTAATTGTGGGTGAGGATACGGTTGGTCATGGAGACAGGAAGGAGGTTACTGGTTTGGAATCCATAGGGCGTCGAATTTTTTTGTTTTGCTGTGTCTATCATGACTCAGCATCTCCACTGTACGGTGAGTAGCAACTTTCCTTCTCTGGTATTGTTACATTCCATCCTGCATTTTCCATTGTTTGATTTAATTATTTTACTAAAAACGTATCATCAGCATCCACTCATTTGCTATCCCTCATTCATCTTGTGCTTCTAGTTTGTTTATAGTATTGTATGATCAGCAGTATAAAAAGTCTTGGGCAAGTCTAAGAATATTCCTATAATACACTCATCCTGAAGATTAGACGGGTAGATCATATAACTAATGAGGAGGTATTGAATAGGATTGGGGAGAAGAGAAGTTTGTGGCACAACTTGACTAGAAGAAGGGATCGGTTGGTAGGACATGTTCTGAGGCATCAAGGGATCAGCAATTTAGTACTGGAGGGCAGCGTGGAGGGTAAAAATCGTAGAGGGAGACCAAGAGATGAATGCACTAAACAGATTCAGAAGGATGTAGGTTGGAGTAGGTACTGGGAGATGAAGAAGCTTGCACAGGATAGAGTAGCATGGAGAGGTGCATCAAACCAGTCTCAGGACTGATGACCACAACAACAACAACACACTCATCCTTGTTAAAAGCTACAAGTATCACTTCTGTGAACTCTGCAATGGCCAATATTGGGCTTCTGAAACTTAACTGTGTTTTGTTAAATAGGTTGTATTTATTCTTGTAACCCATTAGTCTATCTTTGATGATTAATTCTGCTATTTTTGACCATACAGACAGTAGTGAAACTGGTCTGTGGTTTTCAGTACTTGTCACGTTACCTTTCTTTAGCAAGGGCACAGCCTATGTGTACTTTTGGTACTCTCAGAAAATACATGATCTGAAGGACTCATTTACTATATTTCTCAATGGGGCTTGCATGTTCTCTGTGCATGCCTTCAGAACAGAGAGGTATGATGATTTCTTATTTTTTAATTTCTGTTTTACTGTTCAGGTTTCAAGCTCTGTTCTGGGAAGCATCATTTTACTTGCTGTGTAAGAAATTGCAGGTGCTGCATGTGTTTTAGGACAATTTAATTGCTACTTCTCTACAAAACTAGAGAAATATTCATGTACATAATTCAGCAGTTCCTGCAGATTTGCTGTTATTCTACCCCCATCTTTGATCTCTATCTTATTATACTTGTCTTGTCTGCCTTTTCCAGTTTCTGGTTTTATGACATCCCACTCTATTTTGCTTTTATTTTCTACACTACATGTTATATTGTCATTGAATGATTTTTTTGTAGCAAGTGTTTTTTTTAGTGCCCTTAATAGTATTCTAGCAACTGTGGATTATTGTAGTGCTTTTGTGAAGAATCCAGAAATTTATGTCTCGGAGGAATTTCTAATACCCACATTTATGCACGTATTTTCTTTAGCTGCTGCTGTTGAAATGGCTTCTTGAATACTTATCCATTTTAATTAATACAGTTTCAAGATACTGACAGAGAAAATTGTAAAGATTACAATTTTCTCTCTGAACATCTTGAATCCATGTTAATTAAAATGGATAAGATTAAGGGCTAATAATATAATTTCAAAGTAAATAATTCTGGAATATAAGTGATAGCAGTTAATAAAGAAGAGAAAGCCCAAGTCCAAATTTGCATACGTAGCAAACTATCGGAGCAAGTTGACGGAAATACGATCAGTGGGAATGGAAAGAGCAAAGCATAAGTCAGAAGCAGAACTGATGATGCAGAAACTGCCTTCAGCAGGAGGGAGAGGAAGAAGTAGAAAATAACTTCAAAAACCACCAGTCTTGAAATCAGTAAATGGTTACTAAAAGCCTATATTTGGACTGTGGCACATTATGGCTGTGAAATGTAGAGCCTGGAGACTTAGGAAGAGAAGAAACTAATTTCCTTTCATATGTGGTATTATAGGTGCAAGCTCAAAATAAAGTCGATTGACATGATTGGAAATCAAATGGTGCTTAACAGTGGGTGAGAAACGAAGGCTGTGAAATCAGTTGTCAAAAGAACAATGCAACTCATAGGCCATATAATGAAACATGAGATACTCCTGAATGTAATAATAGAGGGATATGTTAATGAAAAGAGACGAAAAAAGATCACAGGTAAGGCACATAGACCAAATTATTAAAGGTGTGGGACATAAGAGCTATGGAGAAGTAAGAAGTTGTTGGAAAGACATGAAGAGTGGATCTCTGATGTCAGCTTAATTGTTGCCAGGAGTCATAACCATTGGTACAGAATCACCATTCATAATACTCAGCAATGTATTATACAACAAAACAAGAACAGTTGCCCTTTGTGCCATTATAAAGGGTGCCTCATACAGGACACAACTTTTTAAATGCCCACAGTTTCTGTTTTAGTTAGTTGGCAGCACTGATTTTTGCAGAGTTATCATTTGTTTTCTTTGTGGTTAGTAATGGAGTGCTTCACACATAACAGCATGTTGTCATAGTGAAAACTTATTACAAATGCAGTGATTACTGTGCAGATACTGTTTGCAAACTGCATAGAACATTTGATCAACGTAATGCACTGAATAAGTTGACTGTGAAGAGACTGACTGCTGAATTTGAGAAAACCATTTCAGTTGTCATCACTAAATGCTCGGGGCATCTTCATGTTAATCAGTCTGTAGAAAACATCACCATTGTGAGTGATAATGTTGCTCTATGTACAGTGATACCTATTCTCCAACATTCACAGTAATTAAAAAATCTAATCACAAGCGGTGACAGAACACACACATAAAAGACTGTTGTAATTGTCAAGCTTTGGGAGCCAATGGCTCCTTCTTCATGCAGAAGGCTTGAAGGGGAAAGAAGAGGGGTGAAGGAAAAGAACTGGAGAGGTCTAGGAAAAGGGGTAGATTTCAGGAAAGTCAACCAGAACCGTGGGTCAGGGGAGACTTACCATGTGGCATGTGAAGGAAAGACTGACTCTTGAGGACTGCATTGGATGAGATTTGAAAATTTGAGAGCTTAAAGGAGGAAGACAGGGTAATATGCAGCCAGAGATTACTGCTTAAACATCATGCATGAGTTAATAACAGTGAAAAGCTAAGTGCATTGCACGTAACAGAGGTGGGAGGGGTCAGTGAAAAATAGATGGGAAAAACAATGAAAGATGTAGAAAACTAAAACAGAGTGAAGCAAAGAGTAGTTACAGTGAAGAAATGCTGAGAAGGAACAAATTAACATAAATTAAGGCTAGTTGGATGGCAAGTATGAAGGACATGTTGTAGTGCTAGTTCCCATCTGTGGATTTCTGAGAAATTGGTGTCTGGGGGAAAAATCCAGATGGTGCGTGTGGTGAAACAGGTATAGAGGTCCCGAATGTCATGTTGTAGAGCATGCTCTGCAATAGGATATTGTGAGTTGCCAGTATACACTCCCTGCCTATGCCCTTTCATCTTAACTGATAATTTGGTGGTAGTCATGCCAGTGAAGAAGGTCAAACAATGTTTATGTAACAGCTGGTATATGACTTGTGTTGTTTCACAGGTGGCTCTCCCTTTGATAGTATATGTTTCGCCAGTTACCGAGCTGTTACAGGTGGTAGTAGGAAGGTGCATAGGGCAAGTCTTGCAGTGGGGACTGTCACAGGGGTAGGAGCCATAGGGTAGGGAGATAGATGCAGAAGGAACATAGGGTCTGACAAGAATACTGCGGAGATTGGGAGGGTGACGGAAAACTATTCTAGATGTGGTGGGCAAAATTTCAGACAGAATGAATATGACACATTTCAAGAAATGGGGATCTTTTTGTTGTAGGGTGATAAATGTGCCCAGCTGCTAGATGGCATATGAGAACAACATTCCTCATCTCTTTAAGGATGAGCACATTTAAGTGCAGTGGAAGTTATTGCAAATAATAAGGAAAACATTCCATTGCAAAAATGTTCTAGTACATTTGTAGCACTGCTGATGGAGGTAGTGTTACTAGTAATATTACAATTTATTTTTCCCAGAAACATTTGATACATTGAAGTGATATGCATGCTGTAATGGACAAATATTTAACCTGGCACACACTACAGAAACATTTGCTACTAAAAGCTAGCTCTCTCTCTCTCTCTCTCTCTCTCTCTCTCTCTCTCTCTCTCTCACGCACACACACACACACACACACACACACACACACACTTTCTGTCTATGTCTGTCTTCCTGCCTTACTGTCTGTCTGTGCCTACATATCCATCCACCCTTTGTTAGGTTTACTTTGCCGTAGTGGCCTAAATATGATGGAACTGAGATAGAGAAAACAGAACCTGAGACATTCTTATACTTGCTTACCGTTTGGACACAATAAGGTGATCCTTCATGCAGTGGTTGTTGAATACAGTGGGAGGTGTGGCTTGCCTCCTGCTATCTGGGTTTAGTGCTTACATGGGAGCATGGCTGGCATGAGCAGATGTATGTGAGCGCTTGGAGACAAATGGATATCTTACAAATAGTGCCAATTTTCTCCACTACTGGCAGCAGTAGTAAAAAGGGTCAGCTTATTGTGGTCAAATAGTACTAAGGGACTTTGTAGGAATTTCATGTACCTGCTAAGAGAGACCATGCAATTTAGATAAAACATGTAGACATTATAATTATTTAGCTTCTCCTGCCTTATTTATTGACGGGACATATCATGTGTACTGTCACTTCGTAGTGTTCTGTGGGCACAATATTTTGGCAAGCAATCCTGTCACCAGTAACAAGTGCATTGAAGAACTGACTTCCTGGGGACATGTGGGTGATCTTAGTTCCACCCACGCGCGCGCACGCAGGCGCGCGCGCGCTCGCCCACACACACACACACACACACACACACACACACACACACACACACATTAAGGCGTGCATCAGCCAAGTCGGTGGCAAAGTTTGTGGCAGCAGCTGCAGATTTGGTAAACACAACATAGCTGATGATGTTCCACCAATTTCAGAAGTCATCTCTTTGTCTTTGCTGAAGCCTTCCAAATAAGAACCGAAAACCAACTGTTAAACTGTGACCGCAGCTACATTCACAACAAATCCTTGAAACATGATCTCGGTATAATTAAGGAGGAGGATGAGGTACTCAGGAAACACAACAAGATGGCATCCGAGGCAGGTGGAGCAGGGCTGCTGTCACCGATAAGTTCTGTGCAGCTGTCACTGCAAACGCCACTGCCGACTTAACTGCCTCAACGCTTTGTGTAGTACACCTATGTGGCCTGTTCTGTTAGTGTTGTTATTTTGTGTGATCTCTTTCAATGTCAGTCAGATTTATCTAATGTTTTTCCAGTAAATGGATTCCACCTCTAATGTGCAATACCATAATGTCTACAAAATATGTCTATATGCGTATAATAACCTCTTCATTGGAATCATAGTGTCTTTCACCCATCAGCTTTTTTATACGTGAGTGTAGCTCAAAGTCAGAAGATTCTAACTGGGCGAATAGAATGGATGTACACCCAATTTATACTTAAAATCTCCCAGTTTTCCCATTTTTGCAGGCTTCTTTTGTTCAATATAATTGCCTTTTTTATGTACAGCATAAATTTAATATCAAATTGTATTGTATTGATAACCTAATGCCTTCTTTGAGGCTCATTTCTTGACTAGAATATTTTGCTATTTTACAGGAATTCAGTTTTCATATTCATCTCTGACACTGGAAGTAAAGCAATTCTAAACAAGATGATAGATCTATATAATAATGGGAGTAAACGTGAGGAACTTAGCTTAAGTGATTTTGAAGAATTAATACGAGTTGGTTCCTTCAATGAAAAAGGTAAACTATTGCATTTATCATAAAAATTTAACAAATTTGGAAAAGTCTTTTATGTTCCATTGTTCCTGATTTCACGTTTAAAAATGTGAAGATAACTTTAAATATAGTGTAATTTTATCTACATGCATTTTTACATATGATAGTCTTTTGTGTCTTAGATAACAGAGTTAACATATCATTAAAACCACACTTATTAAGTGCTGCTGATCGATTGGAAGCTTCATTTGCAAAAATGTCAGAATACGTGTTTCTGCTTTGTGCCTCATAAATTTACTCAAATATAGTTTTGATATTGATTATTCTAGCTTTACTTACGGCGTGGACATATTATTGATGTAGCGTCAATTTTTGTAACACATTTAGCAGCAATTTGACTTTCTTGTTGGCTCCTGACAAGTGACGTTCTTTTCAGAAATTATGGAGGTCACTCTCATTGAAATATCAATAAAACAGGGCAATAAAAAAATTAAAAATTGAAAAATACCCTGACACAAAAAAACCTCTAAAAGTATTGCCCCTTCCTTTAAGTGTAATATAAGGGGTAATATTTTGATAGCCAAGCATCGTCACATCGGAGGGATGGTTAAGGAAAAAAAATTATTGCTGGGTATAAGCCTCTTCTGGTTTACAGATGATCAAAATTGTGCTTTCCAGAGATCGGATCACAACTGGTCAGTCACTAAAATGAACTAGCTCTTTTTCATGACTCAGCACTCACCACTAATTCACAAAAATAAGTGCCTTTTTAATTCAGGTCACTTAACCTGTATTTTTATCAGATTTGGTTCTATTTTGAAAGAACATGTAAAGAAGAGTAATAATTTTGTGTTATGTCCCTAGTAGTTGTCAGATATAAGTGTTTTAAATTTCATCTGCTGTAAAAATTATAAATATCACAACAAAATCGCAAATTTTTTTATGAAGTAGAAAAATTTTAAGAATGACGACTGATTCTTGTTGTATTTTGATACGTTCATTGGAAAAAATTTATAAAAATTATAACAACTGTAATTGAAGTGTATCTGCAGTCATCACACAGTCAGTATTACCATATATGTTTCCATAAAGGAAAAATTAATCAGTATTGTCTTTGATCAATAAAATTTGACCCATTTTAGTCAATGTGAGTCTCTTTGTCTTCTTAGTGCACATTTGTCCTGCTTTTGAAAATATTCATTCACAGGCCACTGATGTTGCTGTGATACATAACATTATTAGAACCAGTTGATACAGCACTAGCCACAGCAATTTTCTTGTTTCCCACCAGTTTAAGGGACTGCTGGTTATAGGCAAATTTCCCTCCACTTAATATTTGTCCAGTTCAACAATTGCCGCACTTTCTGAGTTGTGACTTGCTTGAAGCTGAGTAATAGTTTCACTGAACTCCTCCTAGTTTGAAGTAGTCTCATGTGTCACAGTGGTAACTAGTTGAGAAATGAACTCTGTTTTTTCTTGTTGAACAACCAATGCTTTCATTTCTGCAATATCCTTCATGTAGCTGTTCTGAAATGTTTTGTCTTCTGAACTGGGGGTCCAGTAATGTTGCCTGACTAATCAACTCATTGCTGAAGATAACCACAAAGCACTCTGATAACCCGTTAAGCAAATTATCAACCAATGACTCTATTTTTTGCGGATATTCTTTATTTCTATCTCTAAAAGATTTTAGATGCTATTCCAGTAATGTTGACAAGATTTTCATTTTTAAAAGTGAGAATGTTTTCTCTGAGGACACTTCTTTGGTTGCCTCATCTAAAACTTTCAAAATCCTCAAAGCCTGTGGCTCCCAGTCTGTACCTTTTAAGTTTAAGGTGATCAATTTTTCACCTAAAATTGTATGGTGAGAAATTATGGGTCCTTTACTTAAAGTAAATCTTTGCAACATTTCATAAGTGTAGTTCCATCTGGTTCAGACATTTTGTTGCAGTTTCAGTTGATCTTTTTAAAAGTTTCTTGCATTTCAGAAAGTTTGCTTAAAGCAAAAGGTCTCTCCTTAAGAGAGATAACAATTCACTTGACCTTGTCAATGGTTTTCCGTATGGACTTCTGAATTGTGTGTTGCACATTGAGGTTTAAAGAATGTGCAAAGTGTGGGATGTGGAAGTTTCAAAAGCATGGCAGTTAATTTCATATTTGACACATCTTCTGTTATTACGGAAGTGATTTTAAAATTGATATTGTATTTGGGATAACAGACTTTACTCAGTTTGAGAGATTTTCTGCAGTGTGCCTGTCTTCGAAAAGTGTGCACTCTAAAAGACATGACTTTAGTTCACTCTTCTCATCTATGAAATGTGCAGTGAGTGCATAGAAACTAATGATATTTGCCCTCATCCATGTATCAGACGAAAGGCAGACTGCCTTTGGAGTGGTCAAGTCATTTTTAATTCTATCAAATAACTCATTATGCAAACTGGGCATTAGAGAGTTTGACAATGTTTTTTTGAGTTTGTAAATTGTAATTTGGGCAAAGCATAAAAAGATGTCAGTGAGGACTGTTCACGAGAAATGATTTCTCGAATTTCTGCATCGACTGATGGCGATCTTGATCGGCTTCCTGAGCCACATCGTTCCAGAGGTATTGTAGGATGCTTTGATGTTAGATATCTCCTCAGGTTTGATGATGAGCGAGAAGTCATGGCAATTATCTGTTGTTAGCAGCAGCATTTTCCTTTTTCTTCCATTTCGGTAAAATGATACCAAACATCACTCGTAATTCTTATAGGCGAAGGCAATGTGGATGACATATTGTTGTGCAGCACTGAAAAGTACACTGCTAAAATTAAAATATTTACTATTAACATAGCCATTTTAAATTGTAAAAGCTTATAGCGAGAACAAATATACATGCAGCACATTCTGTAATCGGAAGTTGTAGAGTAGGTTATAAAGTGATGTGATCTGCAGAATGTAGACCAACAATAGTTAAGCTTACATCTTATACAAAAAGGTCTGAAACAGTTATAGTGATTAAGAAACTAGTGAAGGCAAGACTGATAATATGCAAGGATTTCACTGCTGAAAGATAAAAATTTTGAATAATATGATATCTGAATGTGAGCTACATAGCATGTGAACAAGAGGTGTCAGGATGATGGTGTAGGCAAAGGCTGGAAAAAAGTATTGCAGATGAATTCTAAAGCCTGTGCTTTAGGAGCTACGAACTTTTCTATTCATGCAGCCACTAATTCTACCAGTGTGCCAGTATTGTTACTGTAGAACATAGTTGGCCATCACTTTCAACTCGTTTTGATGAACTCTGCCAAATATTTCAGAATATTGACGTCTGTGTCTTTCTTCTAATGAATGTGGACACCTGGCTTGAGCCAAGCATACTCTCCAGTTCCCTAAGTATAGACTCCCGAGATGAGCAGGTGCAGCAGTGGCTTACAAATGCTTTAACTTATTGCCAACCATGCTACTCACATCCATTACTAATGAAGACAAACAAGTCAAGTATATGTTCATAAATATCATACCCCTTAAGAAAATTTGCCTAATGTGCGTCCTCTACAGATCTCCAGAAGTAGGCGGGATAGAATGTTTCAAATGTGACCTTTCAAAATTTGATCCAACTTTGGAGCATACAAATAATACAAGGAACACTAACATAAATATTCTGCCCTTTCACTGTGAAGTTCAAGTGTGTAGTTTCTCCTTCAAATTAAAAGTATTCCAGCTTGCTAATGCAGCCTGTAGTCCGGTCCCCATACATATATTTGCCACAAGCAAAGAAATTTGTTCCTGTAATGCCAGCTTACAACATAATATTCATATGCACGGAATAAACTGTGCCAACATACAGAGACTTTAAATGTATCAGTATGCCTGAACTTGCAGCGGAGGCACAAGAAATATTTGAGAGATGACTTCCATACAATACCCGGATGTGAAAGACCAACTCCATGGATTTACTACCAAAGTAACTCTATTACACAATAAATATGCTCCTTCAAAGATCAGAACCTGAAGAGAAAACCTGCACCTTGACTAACAAAAAAGTGAAAACAGTTCATGAATCTCAGAGACACTGCACATTGGGCTTACAGATAACCTGCTGTCCTTATCGAAAAGCTTCTGTGATCGAGGGAAGAGTAGGCAAAGTAGAAGCTGCAGCTGATCCCATTGTCCCAACCAAGGAACTGACCAAGTACTTGACTTTAATGATAACCTTTTTTGAACTGTAAACAAAACACAGACTTACTGATTACTTTGTGGAGGTAAATGATAGTAGTAGCAAAAAATTCTTTCTTGAGCTGACAACGTTGTCAAAAAACCCTTCAGCTCAGCATTTACTGTACAGGATGGAGTCACAGTCCAAATGGTCAAGCTTATTGTTGACCCATTACTGCTCATAATAACTACTGCTCCCTAGACCGCTAGCTCTTGCCTAGAGATCTAAATTCTAAGAAGAGTAGCTGGGGACATTCTGTCTGAGGGGAGAGTGAATGAAAACATCAGAAAAGAACTGAGAATGAAAAACATAACTGAGCGGATTAAAGAATACAGAAACAACTGGATAGATTATGTCACAAGAATGGAAGACGACATATTACCAAAACTAGTGATAATTATTACCCAGTGGGCAGAAGAACTTTAGGAAGAGTGAGGAAAATCAACAATTTCAACCAAGAGGGTGTAACAGGCAAAGCTTTATATATGCAGGGGAAAGAAGAGATATCATTTTAAAAATATTATGATTTTTTAAGTAACTGATTTTAATAAGTTTTATAATTACATATAAAACTATGGTCTGATGTAAGAGGGGTCCTGAAGGCATTAACTTGTTCAGGTTAAATGAATAAATAAAAAATTAAACATAATATACAGGTTGTCCCAGAATGAATGGTCAATTTCAAGGTTATAACAAGAACGATCATTTGAATCAAAATACTTCATGTGGACATACACCCTATTGTAAATAGTTTCCAAGACAGATATTTAATGGACATTATTACTTATTTTCTTTATTATTGAGTACCTTGTCGTCATTTACAATGTACCATAGTAGTTTAGATTAAGTCAAGACGAATAATTTGATGCAGGACACGTGGTCTATCAAGTCAGGAAATTGTCGCAAACTTGCTTATCTACACCTTGACACATGCACGTTGCACAAGATTTTCAGCATTCTCTTGTTCTCTTCACACAACCTGTAACTCCTTGGAAAAAATGAATAGGACCTGTTTGAAGGAAATTTAATATAGTTTAATTTTATACTGCAAGAAGTTTTCTCTAGAGGCTGTGGATTTCATGTTGTTTGAGAAAAATGTACAAAACTAATTTTAACTATGTTCCATCTCAGAAAACATTTGGAATAGAACATATGTCCATATTTAGTTTTTTGCTTCAAATGATCATTCCTGCCATATCTCTGAATATTGACCATTTCTCCTGAGACAACGTTTATATATGAGCTGTCATGTATGTTTGAAAAATTGTGTGTTATACATACTGTTATATTTAGTATTCTCTACACCCAGAGTAATTAAAACCTTCATAAAGACTACCAACTTACCAACAAAAACAACTATAAATGCAACAGACATAGAAGAAGACAAAATAATACACCTAACAAGCTCAGGCAATAAGAAAACAGAAGAGCAACAACACAAGAAGACGACAACTGGAACAAATCAAATAAGAACACAAAGAATAAAGAGCTGAACTCGGATGGAGAGGTGTTTGGTCAAGAAAGCAAGTTGCAAGCTGTATCACTTTGCCAAGAGCACAGAGAATGGAGTGACTACTCAAGTCGCCGTGTGGTCTGCTCCATGTAATCTTGTCTGCAGGAACTAGTTTAGTTGCCTTGGTGGGGAGCAGTGAGCTAGTTTGCAGTCCGATCTGTAAGAGTGGTGGGGAGTTCTAAGCTAGAGAACTACCTTTCAATCTCATTCCTGAGAGTGTTGGGGAGAAGTGAGCTAGTGAGATGACCCAGGGTCTGATCAACAAGAGTGGTGGGGAGCCTGAGCTGTTGGGAGGGGAGTGATGTCTGGACTGCTTTGCGATACGCACTGACCCCACTGGGGCTGACGATTGCAGCTTTTATAATCTCTGGCAACACATTCAGAGTGTGGCGCTAAGTCAGAGGATAAGAAAGAACAAGTCACTCAAAAGTATGTAAACATTTATTGAGATTCTGAAATCTCAGATATTCTTTTGAACTCAAGAGCAGAAACATCATGCTGGAAGTGTTTTCCGCATTAATGTTTTGTACTGAAGCACTTTCGTCTCGTCTCCCCCCGGTAGCTGCACGGTCAACACAGCATATTCTGAAACAAAAGGGACTCAGGTTTGATTTCCAGTAGGGTCAAGGAATTTTATTTCACTCAGAGACTGGGCAAAGTGTCGTGTTTACTTTCATATCATCATAATTAGTATTACTGTTGAGATTGCTGAATGGGTACTGCCACGAGGCAATAAATTGAAAAAAAAAATGGTGCTTTCTTTACTTTGTGTTTTCATGGAAGAGAAATGCTTTATGTACCAGCAAGGAATGCAAATTCACATGTGCTTATGGTGTATGCATTTTTTGTAGCTTGGGAAACATTTTCTTAAGGATGTGAGGAGGGGTGCCATTGTAGCAGCCTAGAGTAGAATTTTCATCCCGCTCATTACAGCCACCAGAGATGCGTT
This sequence comes from Schistocerca piceifrons, assembly GCF_021461385.2. NCBI lineage: Eukaryota > Metazoa > Arthropoda > Insecta > Orthoptera > Acrididae > Schistocerca > Schistocerca piceifrons. The sequence goes on along the minus strand of NC_060139.1, from coordinate 306,285,714 downwards.
TTGAAATCAGTTGAGGTACCATTCACTTTTTCCAAATCATCCGTCATCCACTCTTTAGAAAGAATCAATTCAGGAACAGACTGTCCATTTCTATTCTGCTTGGTGTTATTCTTCCAGTCCTGCGCATCCTGCATTCACACATCACAACAGCTAGTGAAGTTACAATTACTTGTTATACAAAATATGAAAACAAATACGTCTTTAATTAGCCTAACATTGTTAATGAGTAGAGTTAGCTATTTATTTTATATCACATTTTTACATAATTACTTAAGTACTTAGTTTCATGCATTAATTTATCTTATGAGGCCTTGTTCTGCAATGGTTTGATGATAGTGTGCTAACTCACACTTCATTAAACCAAGAGTGCGTGCAGGCATGACCAAGTACAGTGACCTGAAGGGCAGTCGCGTGAGGGCAGGCATCGTTTGATGGGTGTGTCTATATTGCAAATTTTTCAGAGTAAGTTCATTTGGACTTGGACTCAGTGATTAGATATTGTTGTTTTGATATTTATCTACGTTGCCTAGGTAGCTTAGCTGTATTTAAGTGTCATACTTTATCATTTCTAGATTTTATTTTATTTATTTTTTAGTGCCCCAATGCGGTGATATTTAGATCAAGATATTACTACTTATATTAAACTTATAGGGTGCAATGCATAAAATATATATATATATATATATATATATATATATATATATATATATATATATATATATATATTTTTTCCCCTCTCTCCTCCCTGATGAAGGAACAAAGTTCCGAAAGCTAGGAATGTAAATTTTCAGTTCTGTTTTATGTGTATCTATCGGCTGTACTGAGCTGAGGTAAGTACTGGCCAGCCCCTCTATATATATATATATATATATATATATTGTAGAGGTTTTTGTCTTTTTTTCTTAAATTTTTAATTTAAGTTTTATTTCATGATTTTTATACTTTATGTTTCAGTAGCAGACACAGTACAATCGACACTCTGTCCCCACGTTCACACAGATACTTTGCAGAGATTAGTATATGGATTAGTATGTAATTAGAACATGTTTAGCTAATGTAGATAACATGAGCAATAAGCAGTGGGGATGATTCTGAATCAATCACAAGAAAGTGGGCTGTCATTGCACTGTTTTGCAGTAGTTTGCATAAACTGTTTGGCAAAAATCATTTGATTTAGTACTGAGAGTAGACCTCAAAATACAACTACAAAAAAGTCTTTGAGAGCATATATGTATCTTTTACAGTTGAGTCACAGTCACCCTTTTTGTGCTTTGTAGGTGCTGAAACGGCCAACTTCAAAAAACAAAAATCATCATTGTTGGTCAACTGTAAAAGATAAACATATATTCTCATGGATTTTTATTTGGATCTTTTTGAGCTCTATAATTCGGTACTATGTAACTTGGTGTAGCTCTTTACGTATTACGTAGTGGATATAAAGAGAGCATACTGGTGGAAAACTTTTTATTTACTTTAGCTGATGAAATTTAAATGGCTGCACAGACTTTCTTGGAATGTAGCTAAGAACCACTCTGATTAAACCAGCTTTTAAATTAAAATTAGCCCTTTCATTTGGGAGCTACAAAGCCACAGACAGATACACACATTAAACTTATAAGCCCTGTGTTTGCATTGGGGACTAAAAAACAGAAAAAGTAAAATACAATAAATTGAAGTGAGGAAAAGGTAGGAAAAAAGAAAATGGGCACAGACAAGTATAATGGTAAACAGAGAAATAAATGAAGATTTATTATTTATTTATTTAATTTTGCAGGAAGCAATACAGCCATTACAATTGCATAAGTTAGAGATTACAATTAAAATTTTTAAGTGTGTATTATTTGAGCTATTGGACCATTAATTTTGAGGTTGTCACTCTTTAAGGCCTTAATATTTGTTGGCTAGAAAATCTTAATTTTTGTGAGGTTTTCCTGCAGTTTATTTTGATGTGAAGAGTATTTAGAACATCCCAAAATGATATGGTTAAGATCTGTCTTCTTCTGGATGTTTGCTGCATGTGAGACAGTCTATCACTCCAATGCTATAGAGGTATGCAGGGAAACATGCGTGTTCGTATCTTATTCTAATAATTGATATCACATATCTCCTTGGGAGATTTTTCTGGCTGTGCTATGGTTTTCTTGGTATAATGCTTTGCAATGAAGGGAACGAAAAGCCTTTTTTCCGCTGCAATATTTGCCATCGCAGTTTACATAGTACGAATGCCTCTCTTCATGAAACATGGAGAAAATCAGAACACTGGAGCTGTGTACATAGCGGGTTCCCTTCTTTGATACTGTCTTTCGTAAGACCAACTACTGCTTCATTATGCTAGATACTTGAGTGCTCATTTACCCCTATTAGGCAAACTGGTTTTTTTTATTTTTATTTTTTGTTTTCATTATTAATTCCACCACATCTTAAATACAGCTGTTATTAGCTTTCCACTTTTGATGCTATAAATACACCAAAGAACTTCTGTTGTCAGTTAGAGTTAATGTTTTGTTCCTTTTTTCAGTTCAAAAATTAATTGCTTTTTTAATCACTATTACTTCTGCAGTGTAAATATTACTCAGTTGTGGTAATGGGAACTTCTTGTCTGTCTGCAACCTAAGGCAATAATATGCACAATAAACTCCCTCATGTGCTTTGGATCCAACAGTATATGAAAAAATCTGGCCATTGGCTTACCAGTTAATGTAGTACATCACTGTTAGCTCTAAACTCTTGACCCATTCTGACTGGCAGATAAAAAAACTTCAGGTTGAAGGACAGGATGCTTAATTATGATGAATCTTTGAAAAAGAAAATTTTTAGTATGTAGTTATGTGTAGATCTCTTTGGCTTCTATTAGAAAGGCAGTAGTTGGTGATTACTTCATTTCTCTTAGGCACTGCTTAATAGCCCAAAATTTAAGTACATTTAGCTTTTATTATATAGTACCAGTACACATTTTGGGGTATTTAAACATACAAAAATTCCATAGCCCATTGTGTGTTAGACCATAAGATAAGATGATGAGAATCGTTCAGTTGGACTCCCTCTACACATGACTTACAGTGCATAAGACATTCAGAGCTTTTTCTGTTTTTGTAACAAAATGATTATCATGTTCAATTCAGGATAGTGCGCTATCCAGAAGAAGCCCCAGCACCTTTGCTGATGTTCATACTTAAAAGATCCCGTGCTTACCATATTCATTGGTTATCTTTGAAGATTTTGTATAAAGAAAATCACAGAACATTTTGAATGAACAAACTTAGAACTTTCCTCAGGGACCATTCAGGTAGTAGATCAGCTGCATATTTATCCATAAGCAGCACAGTTATAGGCTGATATATGCTGCATACATGCAGATATCATCTGTGTATTGTACCACATGTATAGTGGGGCCAAAAATGTTTTCCACATCTGCTGCAAATAAGCCTTATAAGAGGGGACTTGGATTAGTATATTGAAGTATTCCTTTCCACACTGAGAAGGGTAAGTGTAAACTGTTGTCTTGCTTCCAAATGTAAACAGGTCTATGGTGTAAATAATTTTGAAGAAAACGAAGACAAATATGTGGTACATACAAGTGGTCTAACTTTTGCAAAAGCAAGAAAACATCAACTGTCATGTGCTCTTGATATATCCAAGAATAAAGCTTTAAAATAACCTTTCTCATCAAAGGTTTTTTTGGTGTCCACCATCAGGATACTTAAATTGTCAGTGGTTCTCTCCGTTTCTGAAAGTCATATCGTGACATATGCAAAATATTATTATGTCCCAACCACCATGTGAAACATAATTTGAGCCGGCTGGTGTGGCCGAGCGGTTCTGGGTGCTTTAGTCTGGAACTGCGTGTCCGCTACAGTCGCAGGTTCGAATCCTGCCTCGGGCATGGATGTGTCTGATGTCCTTAGATTAGTTAGGTTTAAGTAGATCTAAGTTCTAGGGGACTGATGACCTCAGATGTTAAGTCCCATAGTGCTCAGAGCCATTTGAACCATTTTTGAGAATGCATTCAGATGTCTTTGCTAAGCATGATGATAAGGCAACTGGGCTATAGGCATTTGCTATTGAAGTATCTTTACTGGGCTTTAATACAGGTACAATAATTTGTGTGGTCTGTTCTTGAGGAATTTCGCTTTGTGTCCAAATTGCATTAAAGACCTACAAGAGTTCAGTTTTTGCTGCTGTCGCTAAGGTTGGTATCGTAGGGCATTTTATTTAATCAATTCCAGGTGTAAGTAGAACATTTAAATAATACTTCTAATTCTTGGATTGTAATTGGTTTTGTAAATAATTCACTATATGCCTGTGATTTTTTGTGAATGCTGTTTTTAGACTGCAGTTTTTTATCTTTTTGGTGGTAGCAGTGCAATAATATCCACAAAGTCTTCAATCCAGTAGTTTATAAATTTTGGTGGTAGAGTTTATTGCTGATTCTGCTTATCATTGCCCATACTTCTGAGAGAGGGGTATTTATTGCAATCCTTTTACAGTATTTTTCCAAGAAAATTTCTTTTGGACTTTGAGAAATTATTTAGCATTTGCATCCTCTTTCTTATAGTTGCAAAAATTTTCCCATGTACTGTTGCACATGTAGTGTGTAGTTTCCATATCATGGGGGAATTCTGAGTGTTAACGTGTAGTTGCTCAATGTCAATTAGAATTTGCTATGTAGGTGCTCAATGTAAATTATTATTTGCTGATTTACATTGAGCAACTACAAGTTAACACTCAGAATTACCCCATGATATGGATTGAAATTTCAAATTTCTTGTTGCCTTCTTCTGAGGAATGTAGGCTGATGTGACTCCATTGAGCATATTTATGAATTTAATACAGTCATTACCGCATCCTTCTGACAGGTCAGATGAACTAAATTCTCGAAAGACCATTGGTAACTCTTCCAGTTTGCTTTCCTTACATTCCATCTCAATTTTAGTTTGTGGATAACATCAATTAGGGAATTGTTTTCTGATACTTCAATTGGAAAGTGATCAGAGCCTTTTGGATGTATGTTAACTTTCCATTCAAATGTATCTGCTAGTGATGCTGAACAAACAGATAAGTCAACAGCCAGTTTTGTCCGATGGGGCATAATAAGCAATGTCGGAGATCCATAACGTAGTTTAATGTAAAAGAACATAAACATATAAAACATAGTTCAATATAAATAAATTAAATTCATCTATTGGATCCAAAATGGCTTTTCTGTAGGTGTCATTGATTTCACAGCCCATTGATGCATTATGAGCATTCAAGTCTCCTCACATTGTAAATGGTGGCTCTAACTTATTAAGTAATGAGCTGTTGCCATTTTTCGGGGTGCACTCAGCCTCGTGATGCCAATTGAGGAAGTACTCGACTGAGTAGTAGCGGCTTCGGTCAAGAATACCATCATAACGACTGGGAGAGCGGTGTGCTGACACCACGCCCCTCGTATCCGCATCCTCCTTTGAGGATGACATGGCGGTCGGATGGTCCCGGTAGGCCACTTGTGGCTTGACGACCGAGTGCTTAAAAAAAAAAAATAATAATAATAATAATAATAATCTGTCATTGTCATTTTAGATCCTGACAGACAGTACACTGGGGTTATAGTTAAAACTTGCGATGATAAACATACTTTTGCTGCTACTGCCTGGAAGTTATGTATACTGGTAAGATCTATATACTGTGCAGCAAAAGCCACAGAGGATCTACTGTAATTTCTGTCTTGGCGGAGTACATCATATCCTTTAAACTTAATATTTATTTTTGGTTTGATCTCAACATTTTTCAGAAAAAGCTCATGCTCTGAAGCATCCTTGTTTGAGATTGCTGAGTGGGAGTTCCACTGTAAAATTTTCATTAACTGTATTATTTTCTTAACTTTATTAGATAAAATGCTAGCAGTTGCTTGTTATATAGCTGATAAGCCTATGATGCCATGTTTGGTGGTAGGGCTTGTCTTCCTCAAGGCCGTGTGTTGGCACCACTGCTGTATAATATCTACACTAGTGACCAACCTGTCGGAACAGACACAAGATCTTTCATAATGCCGATGACACAGTGGTTGCAGCCTGAGGAATAACGTTTGAGGAGGTAGAAATGAAACTGATTGAAACCTTCAGAGATCTGGCAGAATACTATGACAATAACAACCTAAAGCCTATCCCATCCAAAACAAAGGTCTGTTTATTTCACTTGAAGAATAGACAAGCTGGGGAAAAAACTGGAAGTAACTTGGAACAGGAAATCAACTGCAACACTGGGACACCCCTACATACCTCGAAGTAAAGCTCGAGCGCACACTTACTTTCAAAGACCATTGGGAAAACAAGAAGCTCAAAGTCTGCAGCAGAAATAATATTATTCACAGGCTCACTAATAGCACACAGGGAGCTCAAAAAAATTTTCTACATACATGTACTCTGTTTGTATGTTTCTCTGTGGCAGAATATACTGCATCAATCTGGCAAAACTCTGCACACACCAGCCGTGTTGATACCGCTCTTAATGAGACAGGCCGCATGTTGCTTGCCTACAGCCATATCCGGTTGACCAAATCTGCATTTTTATAGGCATTACACCTCTGGATATCACTCAAAGAACAGTGACAGAGGTTGAGAAAAAGAAATAGGAAAATTATTCCAGGCATCCCATGTTTGGAAGTGAAGCATCATGCCCTAGACTGAAGTCAAGCAAAAGAGATTTATTCGAACAACTGAAGCCATTAAATCATCACCTTCCGCTTGCTGAATGGCACTGTAATGAAACAAGGCAACTGGAAGTAATAACCAAAACCTAGAGGAAGAACCCACTGCTGGTTTCCAACTACCCTACGAGACATGGAAGACTTTGAACAGATTGCGAAGTAGAGTTATGCGATGCAAACAAAACTTGATGTGGTGGGGCCACATTATTAGAGATGCAACCTGTGAACATGGAAAACTTCAAGATAGTGAACATCTCTTGGCTCACCTGAAGCTGCGTGAAGCCTGCACACTAGAGGACCTGGTTTCAGCAAATCTCCCAACAATCAAGACTGTCGAATTTTAGGCCTCAAAATCAATTAGTCTTGTACAAAGTCTAATGTACATATTGTATTGTATTCTGCAAGTATGTAGCTGTAGATGTATTATGTTGAATATGTAAATAACTGTACTGTACTGAGATAGACATGAAATTAATAAGTCCAAGAGCAGATTCCCAAGTTTTTCAATAACTTGTATCTACTTGGCACATCTGAAAAAGAAGTACTGACTGTGTTTTCTTCCTTCTGATTAGGAAGTTTGACACTGTGGGGAATATAGATTTGCTGCAGCTGTTCCTAATGGTAGTCCACTTTGACAATGTACAGCTGAGGATCTTGATGCAGTAGAAGTCACTGGAGGTTTTATTTGTTGCTGAGGCTGCTTTTACATTGTGATCCTGTGTTGTGTGTTAGGAGGACTGGGTAAGCTTCCTCGTCTTCCCTCTGCCACTGAACCATCGCAACTTCAGTGTATGGCCTGCGAGTTACTAGATTCTTAACTTAAGTATATAGAACATTGAGCTCGGCAGAAGTTGTCTTTATATGTTTCTGCTTCTTGTATTCTGGGCATCTCTTATGTATTAAGTTATGATTCCCTTTACAATGAACACAAAGATAGGATTTGGATATAGCACTCATCTGCTGAGTGATTGTCGCCAAAATTTTTAGTTTTCTGAGAACAACGTTGACTACTAATTTGCTCAAGTTGTAGACAGCTGAAACATTGTCTAACCGTTGCTACATATGAATTGGATAGATTCCTATTCACTATAAAGTTGACACATTGAGTTGCAGACAGGCTCAACGAAAAGACAGTACACAAGAGCTTTTGGCAAAAGCCTTCTTCACAAAAGAAAAACACTCATTCACACAAACCTGAGCAGTGAGAGATAGTTGCCATGTGTGAGGTTGGCTTGCGTGTGTGGCTGTGTGAGTGTTTTATTTTCTGAAGATCAGTTTGGCCAAAAGCTCATGTTACAGTCTTTTCGTCGTGCCTGTCTGCAATTCAGTGTGTCATCTGTATGGTGAGTAGCAATCTATCCTTATAATAATATTTTTGATAATCCAACTGTCACTTTCCACTGCTTGTTGTTGCTACATGTAGTTGGACTTGATTCTTCATCCTGTATATGCCTATGTATTCCGGCAGGTTCTGGGAATCATTAGGTCAAAGCACAGGTTTTGTATTAGAAGGATGACCAAGAATTACCATTTGAAACATGCTTACTCATCCTTCTGATGCTGAGAACTTGTATTAGTGATTCTACGGCTTGTGTTAATTCATCATCATCATCAGATCAGATCAGACCAGTTACACTGTGCAGGGTTAATCTGTGAGTCAGAGTGGAGGTTAATAACTGTCAACTATTAAACAGCAGAAATTGCGTCAAGTTGCTTTCAGCTTGCATGGAAGTTAAGTCTATTCTAATCACATTTCTCCCTATAGATCTGATATCTGTTATGTTGCTTTGGCAGTCTGCTTTCACTTGAAACACAATTCTTCCCAATGCCATCAGATGCAAGTAGCCATCATTTCCAGCCATTCTCTCTACATGTCTGTGAAAAGGACCTGATGATTTGACTTTGTATCACTTACCCTTGTGTGCCTGTAAGTGCCCGTTTGTGTGTGTGCATGTGCATGTTGGGGACACTCAGCAATAGGATTATCAACATTTGATTGTACTTGGATTTCATATACAGAAATTGTGTGTCTGTTACTCTGTGACTAAATGAGCACTGCTGACCACAGGATGTGTTAAGGTCATTATTACATCAATTTTGGAGGACTTTTCATTAAGCAAAGCAGTATAACTGGTTTCTGGTTCCAGTGTTCCAAGTTATTGTAGTGCAGTACCTGTGGGGTCCCTTCATCAGTTTTATTCAGTAATTTCTTTGTTTTTGCATGCTGCTTGTCTTTCTTGTAGCTGTCTCAACAGATAAAGTTTCTATCGCTTGTGCCCTGACCCGCAGTGTCGGCAGGTTTGGCGTTGTTACAATCGGATTTGGCATGGTTAGTTTGAACGGGTGGCCGGATGCCCTTCCTGCCGCCACCCTTTCCCCCCTCCGGGACGGAATCAGCGTACCCCAGCTGTCTGCGTCTAGTGTAAATCACGAAATAGTGTGATCGTGTTTCAAATGTCTGCGAGTCGTGTAACTGAGGCGGAACGTGGGGACCAGCTTGATACTCACCTAGGGGGATGTGGCAAACCGCCTAAAACCACATCCAGGCTGGCCGGCACACCAGCCCTTGTCTTTAATCCGCCGGGCAGAATCGATCCGGGGCCTGCACGCCTACCCGAGTCCAGGAAGCAGCGCGTTAGCACTCTCGGCTAACCTGGCAGGTTTCAACAGATAAAGTTTGCTTTTCAATATACAGTTTGTGGCATAGAAATTCACATTCAAGGGCTCAGTCGCTTCATGGTTAATTCCCGCCAGGGGCCTCACAGTTCTTTTGTGAGTTCGTACGTGCTCACACGGGGCCCCAAGCTATTGCGGACATTCTTCCTTCCCGAACTGCATTTCTTTCCTTGTGCCCCTCCCTCCCCATCCTTGCTCCTTCCCTTCTGCCCCCTCCTTCCCCTCTCTCTTTAGGTGTTCTTCCTAATGCTGACCTGGTTTACTGTATTCCTTTAGGTTTTTGTTCCCTTTGCCTTTTCATCCTTCCATTTAGGTATTTTTGGTCCCCATTTGGGATTTGTCCACCACTTCCACTATTCTCTCCATAACGTGAGCCACTTGAAGAAAAACCCCTCTCTAGGATCTGTGGCATGGACTTCTCTTCCCCCTCCTTCCCCACTGTACCTCCCTCCACCCGCCTCCTACCCCGCTAGGTCACCAGCATGTGTAGCCACTCCAAGTGGTGGGGCTGTTATGTAACCATCTGGCTGAGCTGCCTGACAACAAGATATTGTATTTCTGATACCTGAGCTGTTACCTCCCCATTTATGCTTAGGAGTTCTGGAGCATTGGAACTCCTGGCAGTGGCTGCTGTGCCAGACAGCCCTTGCTGTAGCTGGGTGGTACATATGGGAAGAGTCCCTGATCGGAGTGGGTGGTATGAGGGTGGATGCATTGTGTATGAAACGTATTAAGCTCCAAAAAAACTGGTAGTTCTTACATGGCCATCTTTTTATTTGGTAATGGATCATTTAATATTGCTTCTTATGACCCTTCCCCTGCCTACACCCTGGGAAGAGAGCCAGGCTCACTGGCATGGTGTGCACTAGAACTGACAGGGACACCATCACCACCACCAAGCTGTTATTTTTTGTGTAAAATATCGAGGACAAGTTTTGTGGAGTCTTTCAGTAAGATGTGATTGGGGTTGCGGTTGATCAGAACTTCTTTTACCACCTTGTCTGCAGCCATTCTAGCTTGTGACTATCTTGGCGACATCCAAGTGTCTGTTACTCATTTTTCATAGTGACCTTATCCTTCAAACTAATGAGCAACACCCAGCCAAACTAGAATGACTGGGCAGTCATTTTGTTTGGCATGTTCAGAAAATTTGTGAGGACAGTCACATCGATACTGGTGCCTTTATTCTGGCATTTGAGAAGGTCAAGGTTATGTGTTATCAGTGTTATGTGAAGCCATATATCCCGCGACCACTGCAGTGTTTTCGGTGCTTGCATTGAGAGCATGTCTTCCCACTATGTGGCGGACCATCTATGCAGTGAAAGTAACACCCACTCCATGAAGGGAGTCCCTGTGTTCCGCTGCCCGTGTGTGTTAATCGTCACAATCATTACTCTCCACACTCACCAGATTCCCCAGTTTATAAGAAGATACAGGAGTATAAGTTCCTTATCATTTATCTTACACTGAGGCTTGTCAGAAATATGACCACCTTCACACCATGTTGATGACATCTAACGCCCTTTCCCTCTCCTCTGTCCTTCGTACCACAGACTTGCCCCCTGTCCCCAAAATTGAACAGTGAGAATCTCTTGTAAAATTTTTCAGTGAGGAAACTTCAAAAAATGTAAGCAACTCTCGCTCATCTAGAGTGTAACCTATTCTAAATGATTCAGTAACTAAGTTATATCTTCTTTTCTTGTGTAATACCCTTTCGTTATTTACGATAGCAAATGTATTCTTCCAGAAAGAAGAGTCAGTAGCTCAAAGAATTCATAGCATCCTAAACAAATTATTTACAGATTTGATTGTGAGATTTATCAGCCTGTGCGCATGCGCACTACCTACTTCTGGTAGACAGCTGGAATTGAAATTAAAAAAAAAAATGGAAATGAGTGTATGGCATTGTGAGCTGGGAGTCCCCCATTTGGGAAAGTTCAGCTGCCAAGGACAAGTACTTATTGCATTCAACGCCACTTTGGGCGACTTGAGTGTCGGAAATGGGGATGAAATGACGACGAGGGCAACACAACACCCAGTCCCTGAGTGGAAAAAATCTCCTGCCTAGCCGGGAATCGAAACCGGGTCCCTTGGCATGGCATTCTGACGCGAAGCTCGAAAAATCTGTAGTTACAAAATTTTCTGAAGATGTCAGTAGATTTTTCATCAGCTCATGTAGTTAAGAAAAAAAATTCCACTATGATGACTTCTTAAAAAGCTTCGAAGTTATAGATGCTGGATCTAGGAAAAGGAAATCATTATTCTCAGTTGTGAAGCTGAGAGAGTTATTTCCTGATGTTCTGAATGATTGTGAAAAAAAAAAACTGTAAAATTTGAGTTTTCAAGACACCAGTTTGGTGACTTTGGAATGGTTGAAGAAGAGAGAGATGCTACTGATGCTGCTTGGTATAAAATATCTGCTACATGTGGTACATCAGGCATTAAAGAAGTATCCATCACTAAGCAAGCTTATGCCTTCATTACTGATTATTCCTCATAGTAACACTGCCTGTAAATAGAGTTCTTAGTATTGTTAGGAAAAAAGTTCTGAATTTCGATCTAGTTTGAATACAGGAACCTTGAGTGCTTTGATCACCAGTAAAATGAACCATCTATCTTCAGGAAGAGCATGTTACCAAAATAAGCACAGCCATTGCCACCGCCATGCATGATCATTGTTGTCATGCTTGCAAGATCTTAATCAGCATCCATCCTCTGCTGTAGTTTCCTCCCTAGAACCTTCTGTTTCTTTGTCACATGTGTGGGATACATCCACACACTCCCATGTTGTCAGCAGTTGTCTTCTATTCCAGACCTTGCCCTTGCAGGTGGCCTTTGTACAGATTCATCAGTTCTTGCAGAACACCTCATGAGCCATTTTGTGATGGCATATGCATCAGCCTCCTAGCCCGCCGTGTTCTTTGTCTGGAAACAGCGGTCTGAAGTTCCCCCCTTACATTTTACCCCTTGTCATATAGAATCCTACAATGAACCTTTTACTGAATGGAACGTTCTCTCTCTCCCTCTCTCTCTTTCTCCTTGCCCCCGATTCAGCCCCTCACCCCTATTCCATCCGCAACCAGTTGCTTCAGTGCCTCAATACTCCACAATCTTCTCCAGCTGTTTAACTGTGTTTGGCACCAAGGCCTTTTCCTCTCTCATTCGAGAGACAGTATTGTGATCCTCTTCTTCAGCTCAGTAAGGATCCATTATCTCTTCATAGTTATCAGCCCATCAGTCTGACCAATGTTCCCTACAAGTTACTTGAACAGACGGTGTTTCTTCAGCTCAGTTGGGTCCTTAAATCTCAGCAGCTTTTATCTCCTTATTAGTGTGACTTTCAGGAGGGACAGTCTTTGATTGATCATCTGCTTCAATTGGAAACTGCAGTCCGGCAAACCTTTTCTTGCTTCTGCCGTCTCGTTGTGGTTTTCTTTGATCGTCGTAGGGCCTACAACACAGCTTGGTGCCATCACATCCTACTTATGCTCCATGAATGGCGTCTTTGGGACCCCCTCCCACGTTTTGCCAGTTCCTGTCCCACCGGTTGTTCAGAGTTCTGGTTGGCACTGCTCTCAGTTCTCTGCAGACCCAGGAGAATGTGTTCCACAGAGCTTCATATTAAGTGTCCTTTTTTTCTCCTTAGTGTTCATGACTTGTGGCCTCTGCCAAACTGTTGGTCACCACTGCTCTATATGTGGATGATTTCTGTATTTGGGCTAGCTCCCACTTGATGGCCTCAGCAGAACAACTGCTCCAGGGTGCCATCTGACACACTTCTGCATCGACACTCTTATCTGGTTTACAATTCTCTTTCATTAAGTCGAGGGCAGTGCATTTCTGCCTCCATACTACAGTCCATCCTGATCTAGAGCTCTACCTTGATGCCCAACACCTGACCGTGGTCTCTTCAGTTCCATTTCCTTTTTGACTGCAAGCTTACTTGTTTGCCTCATATCCACCTTTTGAAGGTTGGCTGTTTTGATAAAACTCCATGTCCTTTGCTTCCATGCCTACACCTCTTGGGGTGTAAATCGTTAGACCCTTCTCTGCCTTTATCAGGCTTTACTTCTTCTCGTCTGAATTATGGTTGTTAAGTTTATGGATCAGCTGCTGTTTCCAACACTGCTCCTTTTGGACCCCGTTCACCATTGTCGTATCTTTATAGCCACAAGTTCCTTTTGCTCTAGCACCGTCAATAGCCTTTTGGTTTACGCTGGGATCCCTCCATTTTCAGTTTGGTGGTACTATCTCCTGGCTTCCTATGCCTTGACTATCCACTCTTCCCCTGCTCACCCCTCCTATTCTATTCTGTTTGCGGCTTCAGGACATCACCCACCTCCTGACCCCCCCCCACCCCTCCACCCCCCACCCACCCCTCAGGTGGGTTTTTTTCTTGGACTCCACCATGTTTCTCACCACCATGAAATTTCCATCTCCCCTCCTTGTCCTCTTGCCCACATTCTCTCCCTAGCAACCTACCCCCCCCCCCCCTTTCCCCTCAACTTGGCTGGTTCTTTGGCACTGGATTTGGATGGATCTCTTCCGGGATCTGAAAGCCTCCATCACTCCAATGGTTTTTCGTTGTTTATTACACCCACTCTTATGGGAGTTTCAGGATGCCACTGGTTTTTATGGCGATGGCTCTAAATCCGCCGAACATATGGGATATACCCTCTTGTCTTCTGTTGGCACAGAACACCATCACTTGCCTGCCATGTGTGGGATGTTTACTGCAGAATTTATGGCCGTCTGTCGGGTCCTCTGCTTTATTGAACAGTCCTCCCTCACCCGAGTTCTGTTATGTACAGACTCAATAATGGCGTTTCGGCTCTCACTCTGTGTTTTTCCCACAAACGCTTGGTCTTTGCCATCCACGACCTTCTCGCTAATCTCGGCAATGCTGCTTGGTCAGTTTATTTTCTTTGGGTTCCCAGCCACATGGGTATCCTGGGTAATGAACTTGCCAATCATCTGGCTGGAGGCCGGCCACCTAGGGGCAGATTTGCAGATTTTCATCTAATCCCTTTTTGCCCAATTGTGGGCCAACTCTTGGAGGGGGGGGGGGGGGGGGGGGGCTACCTTTTCTGTCTAATAAACTTTGTGCAATCGAGGAGACTTCCACCACGCGACGTTCTTCCCTCTGCCTCTCTCAGTGGGAATCTACCATCTTCTGCCATCTTTGTATCGGCAATACTAAGTTGACCCATGGGTTTTTTACTCCGCAGTGAGCTTCCTCCCCTTTGTAGTTGCAGTGTCACTCTCATAGTGTTCCACATTTTGCTGGACTACTCCTGTCTTTTGGGTCGTTGCACTAAATACACCTTCCTGGTTGTTAGTGGGTGACCCTTGCATGGTTATGTCTGTCTTCAGTTTTCTTCGCAAAAATTGTTTGTCCTTCCAGTTTTAAGTACGGAATTTTCCTCCCGAATTGGTGTCCCTTGGTTAGCATTGGCACTGGATATGGAGACCTTGGCCTTGCCTACACACTGGCCCGTTTCTCCCACCATTTTTCCTTATGTTTTGTCTGGTCTTTTGAGCAATTTTGTTTCCTCTTTTCTTGTGTCTCATTCCCCTGGTGTTGTCCCTGTTTTGTTATGATCATGCTATGGTGTGGAGATCTGGAAGGGATCAGTGACTATGGTGGTGCCCCAACGTGTGTAGCATTTCTGGGGTGCCCCTGCTCCCCTCTCCCTCATGTTGTCTACTCTTCCTGCTTCCCCAACATTCCTTTCACCTCTTTGTTTTCCTGTTTTCTCTTCCACTTGACTGGACTCTGCTGTTCATGTTGTTCCTTCCTTGGTTTTTGCCACCTTATCTCAGGGGACTGATGACCTCGCAGTTTGGTCCCCTCCCCCAATCAATCAACCAACCAACCAAAAATTCTGGTTAATTAGAGTACAGATTCACTTGTATTTGTGTACAATGTTGCCTATCCACTGCCCATAATTTGAATTTTGACTATTTGTGGGAAACACCATAAAAACACTACTGCACTGTGCAATAAGTGTTAAAATTTGAAAATTTATTTCACAAAAAGAGAAAATATGGATTGATGAGAGGTTCTATTTCTATTTTACCTTGGTAGGTCAGAGATCAATAAATGAAGATTTTAAATAAAGTAAGGGAAAATGGAAGTCTTTGGAAGAGAATCAAAAGAGTCCAGTTGACAGAGCTTGGTACTGAGAACACATGACATCTTGTGCAACATGTACCACAACTGCAAGTATGTTCAGCAACATCATACTAATGCAAACATTTCCAAACTTTGGAGAGAAAAACTAGTTGTGTGAAGCAACATCCAGTTCTGACTTTGTTGAGACACAGCTGCTCAAGAAACTACTTACCAGCATTTTCTCTCTACTGTATTTCATGTTGCTTTTTATGAAGAAATGTTCAGTTCAAACAACTGGCTAATACTGAGATACTGTATGTTATTAGTAACCCTAGGAAGGTAAGTATAATGTTTGATGTGCTAAAGCATAGTTAAGAGTTTTGATTTTGGTATCTTTTGTATAGTTTGAATCTTTCCTAAATTAAATGAGGATATATCACTCATTGTTAAATGTGTTTTTCTTTTAGGAGGCCTTCAGAAAAGCGACGTGGTAAGCCGTTGTGTTATTGATCACTACATTCCTTTCCTACCACTGGAGGTGCAACATGTGAAAAACTGCATTAAAGATGCATTTCATAGAAAAGGTGCTCAGCAAGTTTCAGATGATGACATTCAGTAAGTCCGATGTGGTATTTAAAGAAAGATATCTGTGAACCTTCATCACTGTTTGGTTGACAACTTGTATGATAATATCAGCAGCTTTTTAGATGTCAGTGTGTGAGAATATTACTTTAAATGATTAATGGAAAATCTCATATAAAGATATGAAACAAATACTAACAAAGAGATAGAGGGGCTGGCCAGTACTTAGCTCAGTACAGCCGATAGATACACAAAACAGAACAGAAAATTTACGCTTCTAACTTTGAGAACTTTGTTCCTTCATCAGGGAGGAGAGAGGGAAAAGAAAGGGAAGAAGGGAAAGTGGATTCAGGATCCTTGCTACCCTCCCTGTTTTCCTTTCCCTGTTGCTTCATAACCTGGGATGTGAGTAACTGAATCCACTTTCCCTTCTTCCCTTTCTTTCCCCTCTCTCCTCCCTGATGAAGGAACAAAGTTCTGAAAGTTAGGAATGTAAATTTTCTGTTCTGTTTTGTGTATCTATCGGCTGTACTGAGCTGAGGTAAGTACTGGCCAGCCCCTCTCTCTCTTTGTTAGAATATTACTTTATCGGACATGTATCTGTTTACAGCAAGGGTGCAGAAACTGGTTGTAAGAGAGGATCAACAGTTGTGAATGTTAAAGGGTTATTAAACTTTGTCAATGATGGCCTTGCTAATTTGTTTCTTTGCATTTTACTTAAACTGACATAGGTAAATCAAAGGAAATAAATGTAAAGCTGAATCGTTTTCTTCATGGGGTACCACAACCATATATTTGTTGAATATATGGCTGTAATGTTTCCACCTTGCTTGCTGCTTATTCACCTTATTGAAACTTGAACAATTGGATAGTTTTGGCATTAAAGACATTTTTCGAGTGCAATCTACAAAAAACAGAACAAAGATAGACCAATTTTATGTTTGGCTTACTGACAGACAAAAACATTTTACGAAGGACAGACCAAAAAATTCAATACTTACAGGTGTCAACATGTAGTAATACACTGAAAAAAAAAAAAGGTATAGGCATGTGTATTCAAATACAGAGATATGTAAACAGGCAGAATATGGCGCTGCAGTCTGCAATGCCTATATAAGACAAGTGACTGACGACTGACGCAGTTGTTAGAGTGGTTACTGCTGTTACGATGACAGGTTATCAAGATTTAAGTGAGTTTGAACGTGATGTTACAGTCAGTGCATGAGCGATGGGACACAGCATCTCCGAAGTAGTGAAGAAGTGGGGATTTTCCTGTACGACCATTTAACAAGTGTACCGTGAATATCAGGAATCCGGTAAAACATCATATCTCCGTGGCCGTAAAAAGATCCTGCAAGAACGGGACCAACAACAACTGAAGAGAATCGTTCAATGTGACAGAAGTGTAACCCTTCCCCAGATTGCTGTAGACTTCAAGGCTGGGCCGTCAACAAGTGTCAGTGTGTGAACATTCAACAATACATCATCAATATGAGCTTTTGGAGGTGAAGGCCCACTTGTGTACCCTTGATGACTGCATGACACAAAGTTTTACACCCACCTGGGCCCGTCAACACCCACATTGCACTGTTTATGGCTGGAGACATGTTGCCTGGTCAGACGAGTCTCGTTTCAAATTGTATCAAGTGGATGGATGTGTACAAGTATGGAGACAACCTCATGAATCCATGGATCCTGCATGTCGGCAGGGGACTGTTCAGGCTGGTGGAGGCTCTGTAATGGTATGGGGTCTGTGCAGTTGGAGTGATATGGGACTCCTGATATGTCTAGATACGACTCTGACAGGTGACACATACGTAAGCATCGTGTCTGATCACCTGCACCCATTCATGTCTATTGTGTATTCCGACATACTTCGGCAATTCCAGCAGGACAACGTGACACCCCACACATCCAGAATTGCTACAGAGTGGCTCCAGGAACACTCTTCTGAGTTTAAACACTTCCGCTGGCTACCAAACTCCCCAGACATGAACATTATTGGGCACATCTGGGATGCCTTGCAACGTGCTATTCAGAAGAGATCTCCAACTCGTCGTACTCTTACAGATTTATGAACAGCCCTGAAGGATTCTTGGTGTTAATTCCCTCCAGCACTACTTCAGACATTAGTCGAGTCCATGCCATATCATGTTGTGGCACTTCTGTGTGCTCGTAGGGGCCCTACTGGTGGCCCTACACGATATTAGGCAGATGTACCAGTTTCTGTGGCTCTCCTGTGTATTACCAGATTATTAAGCAGTGGACGTAACAATTCCGAGAACAAGGACATATGTTGCTGACATCAAAATTAACAATGGAAGTCTACTGAGTTGGTTAAAAAATGCCCTACAGTGAAGGGATAATCTGTATTGGAGCTGAGGTCCTCTTATGTTAAAAACGCTTCCATTATCTTATGCTCACGTCCCATCTGGCAGAATTATATTTTTGAATATTTTATGCCAAAGATGCAATAAAAAATTCCTTTCTCCTTTTCCTAAATTTCACCCCACTCTGCAGGCGCATTTGCTGCTTTGGAATGCTGTTTCTACTGGATATTTTTGATACACTTTTGTCCTTTTAATATGCCTATAATAACACAGATGAGGTATGTATATTTCTCTGATATATCTCTTGATGTATAGTCACACTGATTTAAGTAGCTGTATCGGTTTCCCTTGTAGACAGAACTGACAGTCAGTGTCTAACAATGAAAGGGAGCATGTGCAGTACTTAAAATGTGGCATTAGTTTTGAGGATGATTGTTACCACATTCAGGAAACTTTCTGTTTTTAATTTTGATGTTCCCATGTTATGTGCTCGCTCTTGGAACTGTTATATGAGCTCTTTAACAACTGTATATCACAACATTTTGGCACCTGCAAGTACAAAAATTTTTAAGTTGTTCTTTGGAAAATGTTTTTTGTATGTCAGTGAGCCAAGCATATACTTGCTGTATCTTTGTTATATTTGTAGACTGAACTTTGTCTTTCAGCAAATGTGTTTATGAGAATGGTATTCTTAGAGTTTGTCACTACATCAGCAATAAAAAAAAAGATGTTTGTCACAATCATATAATGGTTTTGATGCTTGATTTAATTATTGATTATCATTGATAACAGTGAAGGTGTAAAGAGTTCAGAGTACTACAAGAGAGGGTGAGGAGTTAACAAGATGTGAGACTGCATTGGTAGCTTGGGAATAAATAAACACAAATCTTTATACTGACCTCAGTCTTGGTGACATGACAAATTGCTTTGTGGAGTGGTTGGACAGTGACAGTTTGTTTGTCATCAACTGATAGCATTAAAATGTGCTGTCCATCTTGATACAAAATGTCTGAAATAATAAAGGGGGTGCTTCACAGGTATTTTAAACGTACTTAGAAAATTTTTTAATTAATTAAATTTAAAAGTGCTAAGTGACAGGATTTACTCTACTGTAAGACAACATGTTTGGTCAAATTTATGATTGGTATAGCGTATTTTGAATGTAGCTTTCAAGAATGTAGCTTCCAACATGACTGTTTTCAGATAAACATCACAATTTGACACATTATTCCACATAGTATTATTGTGTGCTAAGTGTGTTTTGTATTTACTGACATGTTGGTGTTTCCTAAAGAGGAAGCTGGCCAAGATGCTCTTGTTGACAACAAATGAGGGCTGGCAATGTGCTGTCTACTCATCCAGTTTGTTGCTTGAAGTTAGGTGCTGGAACTGCAAACTAAAAGCTGGGAACTTTCACATTAGCGATCTTGGTATGATGCTGGGAATTCAGTTTATCTGTTGAAAATCAAATAGAGAAATTCTGTTGATTCTGACAATGTCATCTGCTCCCTTGCTATCAGAGCCAGTTTAGAGGCTTTAGTCTAGGCCATCCACCCAGGGGACATATGCCTGCATCAGATGCAAGTGATTGGGGAAGTACTCTCTGACTGCTCCTGGTGCCAGTATTTGTACTCTTCAGTGTTAATCACTGACAAATGCAACAACCAGTCTGAAACATATACTGCGGATGAAATTTTCTTGGCTTCTGTCCAAGTGGCTGTGTTGAAATTCCATGATGTTTTGATGAGTGTCCCTCTTCTGATGAAGACTTCCCTGTGCCATTCATCTGTGCTTACATAAGTTCACTACCTGACAAAAAATGACGTACCCAACAGACTTGGTCGAATTTCACTTAACTTTGCACAGCAACACACGATTGAGAATTATATAAACATTTAGGGTTCCAATATGACAGGTAGTCAAGTGAAAATGAGACAGATGGAAGAAAGTGAGTTAACAGTTTACTCACTGTTTATTATTTCATTTTAATCACCACAGCTGTTAATACATGTATCCCACTGTTAGCCAGGATGGTCATTGTCTTCATGGAAAAATGTTTGCAGTTGCTTACGGAACTATAGTTGTACAAGGCGTACACCTTTACATCCTAAGCAAACTGATGATTTACTTTCTTCCTGGCTCCAAAAATATGTAAAATGCATGGGGAGAGATAACGACTCTTTCAAGGATGTGAAATGACTTCCCAACTAAACTTCTGCAGCATACTCAAAACAATCTTGACAACATGTGGGGAGGCTGGGAAGCCCTTTCCTCCATACAGTCCTGATCCCCACCATATAGATGGTCTGGTGTCGCACCCTTCTACTTCTATTCCTCATATGAATGTGTCAAATGTACCAGTGGTACATGTGTTCAACCTCCACTGTATATTGACTTGAACACTGTCATGATCAGTGGACCAATGAAAATTGAACATTAAACATTGTGTTGATTGAGTATTTGCCTGCTTGGTAGGTACCTTCATAATTGTAACTGAGAAACACAAAATTGTAACATTTTGCAGTATTAATTTATGAGCACTTTATGGAGTTTGAAAGAGCCCGTATCGTGAATCTCCATTTGGCCGGCTGGTCAAATTGTGCAATATCGATATTTGTGCAGCATTAAGATGTGACAGCAGCCCAGTATTGGACCTCATGGGATCATGAAAGAAGGCATATTCATCTTCAAGGATCTGATCTACCAAAAGGGAGGGTTACCATATTGTGCACCTAGCGCATTCTGATCCCTTCACATCTGCACCTGCCACAAGAAACCTAGTAACAGAAATTTTGCATCATTCTGTGTCATCCTACTCCACTGGTCAGAGACTACCAAGAGCTGGCCTAGGGAATTACTGTTCCATGCATAGGCTGCCATTAACATCACAAGACAAACAGCTGCATTTGGAGTGGTGCTGTGACCAGGAAGGATGCAGTGCTGATGAATGGCATTGCATTGTGTTCTGTGATGAATTGTGGTTCTGCAATACCCCGAGTGACCATCACGTGTGAGTATGGTGGCGATTTGTGGAGAGGTCCCTTTCTTCTAATGTTTTCGAGAGGCACAGTGTTGTTACTCCTTGCATCATTGTATGGGGAACCATCAAGTATGACTACAGGTCACAAGTGGTACTGATTGTAGGAACTCTGACAGCACAGTGGTACCTCAAGGACATCCTGCACCCTCATTTAATACCTCTCATTTGGCAGTATCTTGCTGCAATTTTTCTACAGGACAGTGCTTGTTCACACCTGGCATATGTCTCTATGAACTATCTGTGTGATGTTGAGATACCAACAGTTGTCTGCTAGCTTTCCTCAGGAGAGGAGCTTTGTGACACCCTACCCAATTGGAACAGAACACATCCAGGCCCCAGGGCAGTGGTTCCCAACCACTGAATACAGTAACATATTAGCACCATCCTCTCCCCCCCCCCCACCCTCCCCCCCCACCCCACCCCACCTCACCCCTCCTCCTCACCAACATTTATATGCGCTCGAGGCTAACTAAATTTTAGAACGAGAAATAATTTTTCTGTAAGCATCGATTCAACACGTGCCCTGCAGAAATACTGAGCCATGCTGCCTCCATAGTCATCCACAACTGAGAAAGGGTTGCCGGTGCAGGATTTTGTGCATTCTCGATTGTGTCCCATGAATGTTCGATGGGATTCATGTCGGGTGATGTGGGTGGCCAGATCATTCATTCAAATTGTCCAGAATGTTCTTCACACCAATCGCAAACATTTGTGATGGCCCAATGAAATGGTGCATTGTGATCATAAAAAATCCATTCATGTTTTGGAACCTGAAGTCCACGAATGGCTACAAATGTTTTCCAAGTACCCGAACATAACCATTTCCAGTTAGATCATCAGTTCAGTTGGACCAGAGGATCCATTCCGTCCCATCTAAACAAGCCCACAGCATTGTGGAACTACCACCAGCTTGTACATGCCTCGTTGAAAACTTGGGTCCATGGCTTCGTGGGGCCTTGCACCACACTCAAACCATACCATCAGCTCTCACCAACTAGCACTGGGACTCAGCTGACCAGAGCAAGATTTTCCTATCATCTATGGTCCAACCGACGTCATGAGTCCAGGAGAGGCACTGCAGGCGATGTTGTGCTGTTAGGAAAGGCACTCGCATCAGTCATCTGCTATCACAGCCCATTATGTCAAATTTTTCTGCACTGTGCTAATGGATATGTTCATTGTATGTAGCACTGACAGCTCTATGCAAACACCTCTGCTCTTGGTCATTAAGTGATGGTCTTCAGTCACTGCTGCATTGTTCATGGTGGGTGGTAATGCCTGGTATTCTCAGCACACACTTGACACTGCAGATATCAGAATATTGAATTCCCTAATGATTTTTGAAATGGAGTGGGCCTTCCGTCTAGCTCCAAGTACCATTCTGCATCCAAAATCTGTTAATTCCCCTCATGTAGCCATAATGACAACTCCGCCAATCCTCTGTCCTTTTATATGTGGTATACATGATATTAGTGCCATCTGTATATGTGATATGTGCATATCACTATCCAATAACTTTTATCACATCACTGTATGTAACAGTTTCGCTGTCAGAAATGCATGGTACAAAGAATGTGTGTACTGTGTGGATCACGTGAGGAAGATGTTGTTCATACATTCTTTTCACAAGCTGTTGCCTTCCATCACATTATGTCACTCGTTAACACTAGTATCTGAAAAAAATAGTTATTGGTAACTTATGTAATCAATATTACTGTCTTACAGAATAATGATAATAGTAATGATCTTTTAAAAACAATGTAGTTTCATTACCAAAATGCTGCCATGTTCTTTGTAAAGTTGACTTGATACTGTAATCACCAAAATGACATCACATACACTCTCAACATTTCCTCCGCCCCTTGCTGTTTTGGATTGTGCTTCTGGTGGCAGATCTTCATGAGAAGTATCCCTTGTTTGCAACCAAAAGTTTTTTAACCTCTGAAATCACTCTCAGAGTCAGTAATCAGTGGCCAGCAGCACATGCGTCCAACCCCCACTGTATATTAACTTAAACACTGTCATGACCAGTGAGCCAGTGGCAATTGAACATTGTTTGTGTTGATTGATTATTCCCCTGCTTGGTAGGTAACTTTGTAATTATAAATGATCAGCACAAAATTGTGATGCTTTGCAGTATTAATTTATTTTGTTAACCAGTTTTTGTTTGTTTGTAAAGCCCCCAATAGATATTATTTGGCCATTTTCATCCTTTAAATTATGTGTCAGTTGCAGACCTCCACAGGACATTAGTCAAATGTTGGTTGCTCATCATTTCATCTGGTTTTAGCCATAATCATCTGCCAGAAATACAGTGACACAGCTGTTGAATAACTCCCAACTGTGTGAGTGCAAAGCGTAATATCCTAAAATCTTGTGTAGGCTTGTTATATCACGAATTCTGCTTCAAAATGCGAGTCACCTTAACTGTTAATCTCAAGTATTTCCAAAACTGTTTAAGATATCATAATTGTGTTTACATCCAGGTGCATTGTAAAAATGTTCTCAGTAAATGAAGTAAACTATGGCAGTATTAAATAAGGTTATAGTGAAATCACCTTTCTTTTCTCAAAGGACCGTTTTGTAATTTCCACTGCTAGTATTAGTGGTCTAAAACCGATTCATTTAACAACATTAACATATTGCCCTCTGGAATTTGATGGACAGCTTTAAAGAAATTACAGTGCCTAAAATTTAATTTTTCTCTGTTTTGAATGTCAGGACTGATTGCTGTTTCATCAAGAAGTTTATGATGTAATGTGGAACTAATTTCTCACATTGTTAATGATTTCTTTGTATTGGTGTCTACAGCCTATACAAAATTCTTAAGTGGCACAAATCTCCTTTATTTGGCTTCAAGTATTGGGCAGAAGTGTGTGTGTGTGTGTGTGTGTGTGTGTGTGTGTGTGTGTGTGTGTGTGTGTGTCACACAGTTAACTGATTTATGCCTCCATTAACAGTTTCAATTTATCAGTACATACAGATAAATTCAGAAAAAAAATGCATGCGAAGTTCAAATTACAGTTGTAGCTGTACAGTCATTATTTGAACGCTGCTTTGCCAACATCTGTGTGTAAGTAGTAGAGTACAGAAATGTACTGTTTACTGCTAATTGAATTTCAAAATGTGTAAAGGTAGCTGATACAATTGTGGATGTAATACAGATGTAATTTGGAATTTTAAGTGGATTTTTCAATATTATATCTACACATTGATGACTTGAAAATTACCATAGAGGCTGAAATCAGCTGATTGTGTGAGGTGTTTAGGTTTTTTTCTAGTAATAAACAGACGTTGCTTCAATTTTTGAAACAGAGGAATCATACACTACTTATTTAATTTTGGAGAGTAAGATGATGTCGCATTCATGTCCCTTTCAGATCTACAGTACCAGCAGCAGATGTGAGAACAGTTCTGTAACTCATGCTGATACGAGAAGAGACTACACATCATTTACTGAGGACTTCCCAACAGTTCATCTGTGTGAAATCAGAATTACATTCTTAAATAGTTTCAAGAATATCTGAGGTTAATGGTTGAGGAAACACACCGTTTATGTTAGTGGGTTTCTAATTTACACTGCTACTTCCAGACTGAATAGTAGCAGATTAGAAATTGTGGCTGTATGTTTGAAATATTAATTTCATTGAAACTATTAAATTGAAAATGGTTATTTTGGTGGATGTGGAATACCTTCTACATCGCAGAACATCGTGAAAGTATTTCGTATTTAATATTTTCAGAACTGTTGCAATTTGGAACTTTTTGATGTGTGAAACAGACAGCTGGTGTCAAATGCTCAGTCAAACAGTGTGTTACACACTGTGAATTGGTGTAAAAACATGCAGCTCAGATGTAAAATGCAAAATAAATTAATTGCACATGTACCTGATATTTTTCATGCAATTGTAGTTCATTGTGTCTCATAGAACAAATTTAAATTCTTGATAGTAGACTAAGGTAAAATTTAAACCCTATTCTCTCTCAGTATTTCGTATTGTACTTTAGCATAATTTCTGCCTGATATTGACTATGGTGATTTGTTTTATTCTAGTCTATTCCATTCCATTGTGTTTGGAGGCATTGTTTTTAAAGTTAATTTACGTATTTTCCTTTTTGCAGAGAAGTCCTGCAGGATGTGACTTTTGGCCCAGAGAAAATGAAGTTGTTTTCAAAATCTGGTTGTAAAAGAATAGTGCAAAAGGTATCAGTTGTTTTAGAGAAGAAGAGACGGAAGTATGGAGACCTGTAACAGGAACGATGCCAATTTTTTAGAAGTATTTTGTTGTGAACTATTGTCTATATATTGCAAGACTTGCTTATTAATTGTTTATAATTTAACATAATTATTGAGACATGTTAATTGAACAAAAAGTCTATGAACTTTGATATTCTATTTTTTCTGTTAAAATAAATTTCACAAAAACATGCTTTCAGCATGTTAATAGTTAAAGATGTATTTTTAATATTACCTTGAATTATACTTTCGTGAGTTTGCAGTTTCAGGTGAGTATTATTTCTAAACTCATTCCCTGCTGTATTTCTGTAAAAATGTGAGTCAAATACGAATGTTATTTGAGACAGAAAAGTGTATCCATTTATCACAGTGCCGGCTTAATTTCATGCAGGTACTGTAGCACTAACTAACTGCAGGAACCATATCCATCAATTCATACTCACATCTTTGTAACTGTATTATTTCATTTCCATTTTTATTTCATTAGTTTAAGCATTAGCAGATGCTATGAGCTTTTATTTTTGAATCATCATTTGGCCAACATGATAACATAACTCAAGACAATAAAACTACATGTCCTAGTTGATGTGTATTGGATACATTCGCATTGTGAGACACAGCTGCTATGTAATGACAAATAATTAAATATTGCCCCATGTTATTTGCGGCGCCCTTCCCAAATGTTAACCCACTGAGGTTGCCATGACATAATGTGTCAAGACTGTCAGCTTGTAGAGGTCACCGCTATCTCAATTTGACCTCAGGTTGTGCAGAGCCAGTTTGCTGGTCACCCTAAGTTTTTTTTTAAAGTTGCCCAAACAGGCTGGATAAGAGTTTCTACCTTCGTTACATCTTACATGAACAGAACACAGTACATGCACCTGTAAGTTTAATTATCTTTTTTAGACTGACTGTGCATGAAATGAAATTTTTACAAAATATACTTACAATTACCTCCCAAATATTTGGCACTGTATTTATGACATTTGTGGGGAAAAATAAGGTAAGTAATCACTATTCCAGGCTTTTATCATCGTTTAGTTTATTGCCAAGTGGAACTGAGAGTTTCCTGCCAATTTGGGCATTTTGTAGTACAGGCTCTCTCAAAACTGAGAGGCAGAATGTAGGGCCATATTTTGCGTCTGACTCATTATTCCATTGTTGAATACCGGGTACAGGTGGAAGAAATAATGAGAAAGTTAAGTTTTATCCTACTGTCATTCACTTTTAGGAAAAAGGAATATTTTGTAGCTGAATGCTTTCACTTCATCCTTTCTGGTGAATTCAACAAGACACAACACTGATAATTTTGAAGTTTGGATATCATAAATTTGAACGGATAATTGTGTAGGATTCTGTTTTGACATTGCTACTGCGAGGATTGGATATAAAATGAGGTTGAAGCCATTTTAATGAATTATTAACAATTTCTCACTCATAGCTGATTTATTTGAATAGTAAAGAATCACAAAAGCTGTGATTTTTTTTTTTTTTTTTTTTTTTTTTTTCTGTGGGCTCTGGTACAAAAGAGTTTTTCCATCACTGTTCCAAATAAAGGGATCTGAGGATACAGTGAAAATTATGAAATCTATTTGTATCTGTATGGTTTCTTGAAAATAACTGTCTTATCGGCACACAGGTTATGTTACATAACTTGCTTAAATAAAAGTGTAGTGTACATATTTTATAATGTTCTAGGCGCTACAGTGTGGAATCGAGCGACCACTACGGTTGCAGGTTTGAATCCTGCCTCGTGCATGGATGTGTGTGATGTCCTTAGGTTAGTTAGGTTTAAATAGTTCTAAGTTCTAGGCAACTGATGACCTCAGAAGTTATGTCACCTAGTGCTCAGAGACATTTTTTGTTGTATGAGATCTGTTTTTTGTTATGGCTTAATTTGTGTACACTAGTATTCAAAAATACTGTCCATTAAAGACAGCTGTCAAGTTACCAGTTGCAATCCAGAGTGTAGTTTTAAGTTCTCACAAAATAATTAACAAAACATAATGTGTGTGCCCTTTTTTCAAAGTATCAGTCTCCATAATTCTTAATTGGTAGAAGCTGAAGACCTTGGGCTGGTAGTGTTCTGTCTCCAGTCATGGCAGTCCTAGTAATCAATCAATGTCTGTACATGAAGTACATAAAAAAGGTGATAATATTTTGCACTTTTTATTATAATGTTCAGTCAAGATTAATGGTTTTAGTTTTATTAACTAGTTCCAGGTATTGCTGTCATCGCATTCTGTTAAAATAAAATACAGAGTATTAAGAACAAGCTACTTACTGCTGCCACCTAGGAGTGGCAGATACTTGCTTTTAAAATACGTGTTACACATTGTTGTCAGGAATAAAAACACTGACGGCTGGGGCTGGCATGGTTTTCCAATTATGTAGCCATGACTGCAGCCTCTGGCACCAATCAGAGAGGGCCAAAATGACGCATGCACAGAAGGCGAGATGGGTAGCTCATAGCATCTCCGGCCCACTGCAGGACTGATTGATGTCAGTCAGCACAAGTGGCTGGCATCATGTTTGAAACTGCTGTTCCTGCCTCCCTACAAGTGTCAAGCTTTTGGCATTGCTTCCTTTCAACATCCAAAACCCTCATCCACACCCTACAAAGTGTGTACCTCTGGTCTCCTGTTAAAATTGTTGCTATTCATACTAATCCCAGATGCCTCTTTTGTAACAGAATCCCCAGTATGTTAATGCATGAGCCAAATCTCTCGTTTTTTCTAACTGTGTTTTCATCGATTTTCCAGGCAATGCTCAGCTTTGGCTGGCTTGTCAAGCTCCCTCTGTTTAATATGTCACTTCTACCTTGCACTCGGTATAATGCTCTGCAACTGTGCAAATTGTCTGACCCATATGGATGCTGCCACATTTGCAACGGACACCATACACACCAGGTACATGAAGAGCTACGTCGTCTTTAAGAGGGCGCAACATATCTGAAATCTTGGGGGCATGCAGAACACTGGTCTCAGGCCATGTTTC
Source organism: Schistocerca piceifrons (assembly GCF_021461385.2). Lineage (NCBI taxonomy): Eukaryota > Metazoa > Arthropoda > Insecta > Orthoptera > Acrididae > Schistocerca > Schistocerca piceifrons. The sequence continues at coordinate 306,257,049 of NC_060139.1, read as the reverse complement.
TGTAGCACCTGTCCTAACCTGCTGCTTGTTGCCCCACAGTATGGCAGGAAAGCATCCAACTTGACATCTTCTGTCGATTCACAAGGTGTCCTCCTTCGGTGGTACCTGAAAGCATTTGCAATGTCTCTCTCGCTGTGATCATTCTCTCTGAACACGTCTCAGTTGCTGCAATTCAGACTGTAGGTGGTCGTCAGAAATAACTTGTGCTCTATGTATTAATGTATTCAGGACCGCTTTCTTGTGAATTGGGTTGGATTGATGTGGGGGAAGAGACCAAACAGCGAGCTCATCAGTCTCATCGGATTAGGGAAGACTGGGGAAGGAAGTCAGCTGTGCCCTGTCAAAGGAACCATCCCGTCATTTGCCTAAACTGATTTAGGGAAATCATGGAAAACCTAAATCAGGGTGGCTGGACGTGGGATTTTCTTGTGAACAGAGTGGTGAAAACTATCAACATTCAAGTATCGATCAGTGTATGTCGTTTTCCTGTACACTGAAGGACTATGCCAGCCTCCTGCCTTCTGCTCAATTAAAACATCCAAGATCAGTATCTTGCCATCCTTCTCCATCTTGATGGTAAATTTAATGTTGGAATGGACACCGTTCATGTGATCAATGAACCGTTGCAGTGTATTTTCACCGTGAGGGCATATCAGGAAGGTTTCATTGGATGCAATGCTTTCGAGCTCAGAGCCTATTCCTGAAAGTGCTCCATGAAGAAATTTGTGACTGCCTGAGACAGTGGTGAGCGGATTGCTATGCCATCTGTCATTTCATAATACCCACCATGGTCCAAGAAGTATGTTGTCATCAGAACATGACGAAACAACATGATGATTGCAGGTGAAACTGTTGCTGCGAAAGATCTAACGTGTTTTGTACTGGCACCTTTGTAAAAAGTGACACAATGTCCAGACTAACCATTACCTCTTTTTGGTCTATTTTCATTTTCTTGAGTGTTTCAGCAAAGTTTAAAACATGGTGTTCACAATATGCCAGTTTTGGTGCTAATAATCCTGAAAGATGTTTTGCTTCCCCGTCTTCCTGATGATGGCCTGTTTCATATCACGACTAGGCTCCCAGTATGCGTCATCTCCTAAAAAATGTAACACCTTCAGGTAGTAATCTTCAGTGTTTAGAATGACAGGTGCCTCCCATATTTAAACTGTTTGTGCGCTCTATTTTTGAGGCAGATGCCTACCTTTTGCCTAAAAATTATGAAGAAATCACTGAGAAAGCCTCACTCAGGCTGTGCAGTTACCAGACCAGTCCATTGAAGTATAAAATCTGAGTTTGGCATGCCTCTTTCTCACACCCCTGGAATTAGTCAAATTGCTGAATAATTTGGTGTTTTTCTTTAAGGAATAATTTTCCTTTGTGAGCCAGTTTTTTCACTCAAATTAATTTTGTGCTTCATTGGGATTAGTTGTTTTTATCCTATTGGGCATTATCAAGCAACACTATGTACAACTTTTATTTGCTTCCATTTCATAACACATTATGACTCATACACTGGTGAAGAAGAATCAACATATTGTCATCGATGTATATCTTGCAATCACATATGCAAAGTTCCATCAATGTCTTCTAGCACTGGTTGTTACAGGCATGGTTACAGCTAATCAACATCTGTGGCAGCCACAAGAATTCTTGTTTATTACCATCAAGACTCTAAGGATAATAATATGAACCCTGGAATATGAAATAATCATTTTATGGCATAAAATATGCTTTACATGTGAAATGGTGGATACAACTTTTTCCTGCAGATCTTATAACAGGTGTACTGAACATTGGCAAAGCAGCAACTGAAAAGTGCCAAAGTGTATTTCTTAACACGATACTTTTTGTTTGATTTTAGATTTTCTCAGCATGGAAAGATTTTGAATATTTCTCAGTTATTCAGTCTGGTGGCATCATCCAGAAGTAGCAATATTTCAGGAAGCTGACTTCTTGATATTTTCATGCTTTCCTAATGATGGATTATCTTCTGCTGGATGCCACCTTTATATCCTCTTCCCCTGCTGGAGGCCCCTAGCTAGTTGTCTATAGCTGTGAACGTGGTATAGTGGTGGGGAAAGCACATTGCTGTGGCACAATCTGGTGTCCTCAGACCTGCTGCCTCCAGCGCTAGACTGGGTCTGCCGGAGCAGTAACAACACTTCCTCATCCTCTGCAGTTGCTGTAACAAGAGTGGATTTCCACTCTGACTGCTGCTGTGTTTTGACCTTGCTCAAGGCTACATCCTAGGCCTTGCATAACAGGCTGTATGTAATTAAAAATTGCTGTCTTTATTAGTTTTGTCACATTGCCAGATCTCTACAGCCTCTTTCAGAATACAGTCTAAGAAGGTGTTGGTATGTTGCAACAACTGCTGTCATAATTCGTGATGCGTATGGGAGATGCAGACCTCTGCAACAGTGGACTTTGTCAGTTCTTTGTTGTCAGTGTTGCATTTGCACTCAGTGCATCTCTCATGGACAGTCTCGCCTACATAAATTGTTATGCACTGGTGGGAGGTGGGCTATGCTCCCAGTTTTTGGAGTCCTAGATTGCCCTTGACTCACCTCAACAAGACTTTTGTCTTGGTCCGTGGGTGGAACACACAGTTGATGTTATGTTTCCAGAGTATTCTTCCTATTTTCTCTGTTGTGTTCCCAACTTTTGGGATAATTGCTGCCACAACAGGTGGCTCTTCATCCTTAGCAGGCTGTTTCCTCAGCATCTTAGGTCTTGTGGCACATTGTTTCCAGCAGTTGTTGTCACTGTTCATATGGAACACCCTTCTATAGGTGGTGAAATTCGGCTGCTAGCCTGTCTTGGTCCAAGATTTCACATGTTCTGTGCACTAGTGCTGTTTGGACACCTTGTTGTGAAGGAACATGACAGCTGTAGGCATGCTATACGAATCTGTTTGTGTGTTGCAAGAGGTCTCGTAGATGTGTCACCCATTCAGCCAGATTATGAATGCCTCAACTACATATTGAAAAAAGCACGAGGACTTGTGCACTTAAGACTCCAGGGCTGCTTCTGGAAATGCCTCCATAAACATATTGGCCACCAGTGCTGACAGTGGGCAGACTATCACCACTTCACCTGTTTGCTCATAGTAATTTCCATAGAATAGAAAGTAGGTTGACATAAGGACAAACTCAAACAGTTTCATTAGTGCTGGCCTAAACTTGTCTACTGTAAGGCCTAGGTAGTCACAAAGTCCATGTTGAGTTCAGTCAAGAATGGTCTAAGATTCTCAAAATCAGGAGTATATTGCGTCTCCTGCCGGTTTGGGAAAATGTATGTAGGCCACAATGTCCAGACAGGAGAGATGCAAGGACCATAAATACCACACAGACAACAAATATCCGACAAAGTCCATTGTGGCAGAGCAGTGCTTTTCCCACAGACATGTCATGAATTATGACACCAAATTGCTACAATGGTCCAACACTTACTGGGATTGTTTACTAAAAGAGGCTGTAGAGCTCCAACTAGATGATGATATAATAAATAAAGACAGTGGTTTTCGGTCAAACAGGGCCTTGACCCAGCCTTGAGTGTGGGCAGAGCACAGCAGCAGAGTGCATGAATATCTGCTCCCATCACTGTAATTAAAGAGGACAAAGGCTTGTTGTTGCCACAGTGGCACACACTCACCTCTGTTGCTGGCGACAGTGGGACTGAGGACAAAGGATCATGCTCCAGTGATACACTTCTGCCACTTTTATGCCAATTCACAGACAGCTAGAGCCTGCTGGAGGGGGTGTTTAAAGACAGCATCCTGTGGAAGACAATCAGTCATCAAGAACTCCTGAAGATGGGGAAAAGCCGGCTTGCCGGATGATGACACCTGGCTAAACACCCGAGAAATATTAAAAATATTTGTTTTACTAATGTGAAAGTTCACCAGCATCATATACAGAATACAATCTTTCTGAATTTGTTCCAACATTTTATCTACCTCCATGAGAAATTTTAACATTTAATGAAGCTCAGTCTGTCGCTTCTACCCATGAGCAGCTCAATGAAGCACGTTCCATCCTTTCAACTCTTGTATATGTTCCCTGTTGATTTCGAATTTTGTCTGTATGTTCCAAGATGTTTACTATTCTCTATGTACTGACTGTACTCTCCAGCAACTAGCTGATATGCTGAGTTGGTCGACAAACAAAGACAAAAACATAATTAGTCAGTAATTCTTTAAGACACAGTATTGACCAAAAATATTACCCAGATGTTGAGACAAATTGCACACCTTTCCTCTCTCGTCCCATCAGGATGCTTCAAATATTCTGCTGTGAGTAGGCCTTCTGAAGGAAATAGTATTACAAGAAACAAGAGCATTTCTTACTTTTACTTAACTACACAGAAAAGAATAATATTTTTCAGAGGAAGAAATAAACAGTTTATAAATAAGCATTTACATAATGTGGCAACATTCTCATGTGTGCAATATTAATTAGATGGTGTACATGTGTTATCACTTTTTTTTTTTTTTTTTTTTTTTTTTTTTTTTTTTTTTTTTTGCAATGTTGAAGAAAGCTGTTACATAATCTAAAGCTTTATTTTTAAATCACTGTTTTTTTGTAACAACATGTATGGAAGTGCACCACTGTGCTAGAGTCAAAACTAAGTTTTTCTCTGTTTTTTTACAACTGCGGCATTGAAATGACAGATTTCACCTGGGAAAGGTGAAATTTCCTTAAAACTATGTATCCCTATTCAGAAACAGTAATTACAGGGCAACTAACTGGATGCCCTTGAGTGTACGTCATTTAGTGAATTGAGTGGATTCTTTGAAGACAACGAGATTGTTGCTCATGAAGGGATTCAAACATATAATCATAGACCCATAATACCACTATAAAGTCAGAGAGTAATGGAAGAGTAATGGAAGGAAAAACAGAACTTCAAGTATACTAGAGGAATGATCACTAGAGGAGCACATTGATAAATTATTTTTAGTTGTCTCTTGCATCTGGATAACCCAGAGGCTTTACCTTTCCAAACATGGTCCTGTGTGGTAGTCAAAATAGCAAGTTCTATCATCAGATTGTTAAAAAATCAACAGAGAGTTGAGACATTCCACTAATCTTGCTGACTACAAATTGTTGAAGTGGTTTCTTGCAAATTGCATCTAGGAAATAAGTTATTTTAACAGCAGTAGTGAAAATATTTTGGTGGCCCAGTGACTTGTACTGCTCTCCTGTAATGCAAGGCCTCTTATGTCTGCACTGTTGATCCTTGGTCCCTCGTCTGGCGCATCAGAGTGTAGAACGTATATGAGGCATTTATCAGCTGCAACAGAACACACGCAACTGTGAGAGATGTTTATGAGGAATACAGCAATATTTAAGTTCATTTGTTGTGGTTTTCAGTCTGACGACTGAATTAGTATAGGTTTCCACACTAGTCTGTTCTGTGCAAATCTATTCATCTGTGCATAACTACTACAACCTACATTCACTGTTTACAGTAGTCAACCCTTGGTCTCCCTCAGCAATATTTACCCCATCCTTTCTTCCATTAGCAAATTAACTATTCTTTGATGTGTCAGTATATGTCTTCTAAACCCTTATCTTCATTTAGTCAAGCTGTATCATTCCATTTAAAAAGTTCATTGAATGGTGTCATAAAACAAAGAAACACAAACGTACTAACAAAATACTTTTATTCGGCAACAAAGTAATGTCTACTTACTGTAACATGGTTGAAGGTAATCTGGATGTGAGCAGTTTTATACCAACACTGAATTAGGGGAAGCATTTATTTACGTATGATAGTTACATCGATAACTGTGGCAGTGCATCGCCTCCACACACATCGCATGGTGGCTTGTGGTGGAGTATACATGTTGATTAGATGTAGATGATTTAATGCATTGGTTGCATGTAGCAAAAACTTATATTGAAGTTTGAAATTGCTGCTTGCTGGTTTCCACAACTGCTCACTCCCATTTAAATCATATGCTGAACGTAAGCAGCAGCAGAAATGTTCCAGGTTGTCAGGCCAATCGAGACGACTGCTTTAGCTGCCTAATTATCATGGCTGAGGGCTGGTTGTACCACTGTGACCATGAGACAAAGGAGCAAAGCAAGCTATGGAAACATGTTGATTCACCAGGGCTTAAAAATGCGAGGACCTAACCATTATGATACAAGGTGACGCTTAATGTTTTTTTTGGGGACTGCCAAGGTGGGCTACTAACAGATGATGCGTTTAAGGGCCAAACAATCACAGAAGCACACTACTGAAATCTAAGGAAGAGGGAAGCTGTCCAAAGGACTGTTTTTGCTCCGTGACAACAGTGCAACTCATTCTGCAAAGGGCAGTCACACATATGCTGCTTCTGTGGGGCTTTCAAATTTTGCTCCCCCCTCCCCCATAACGATATTTTGGTAACAAGACACCCAGTGACTTCTTGGATGAAGAAACCATTGAATGGCATGTGTTTTCAGAATGAAGATACGATGGTTTTCAAGAGGAAGCATTTCCAGGACAGCCAAACTGCAGACTTCTGCACTCAAGGTCTCTGTCATGTCATCTGTCATTCAGAAAATGTGTTGCATTGAAGAATGAATATGTGGACAGAACTAACATCATCACCAACTCTCATGGTGGCAACTTGATTTTTTTTTTTCACACGTACACTATCAAGACATAGTCAACAACTTGGCCTTTTGTTGTATGGACAAAGGTAATAGGTGAAGCAAACATAAATTTCCTGGGCTTATCTCCATGGCAACATCTCAACAACCAGGAAGACAGATTTCATAAAAGAATAAATTTTCCTAAGGAATTAGGGGAATGATACATTCTTATTAGAGAAATCAACAACCTATTCCTTGAAAAAATGTTTTACAAGGCATGGCACATGCGATTAATCACAAACAGTCAGATAGTGGAAATTCGCAGTTCACCAAACAGAAGATGCTTCATGTGCCTGCATTGATTAGACAGAATTTGTAGTGATTGTGCATCAAGGTGTAGAACCACTTAACTCTTATAGTGCTTACACTTAGGCATAATATCTTTGACATTGTTTATTCCTTGTTTTATTTAATTATTCTGTTATTGATTTTTCACATTGATGCACTCTCAGATTGCATTGAATGAACATGCTATGGAATGAATTTTGCCATAAAGTTAATTTATCATGAATCAGAACATTTTTGGTGACCTTGATGTGATTGTATGAGACAGCCAACATAAACTAATGTAGTATTCATACTGTGTCATTTCAAACATCAAGTGCAAATGGACTGTGCATCATCCACGAACTGCATTGTTGACATACTTTGAATATCAAGAGCTGATCAACAATGCCTTGCGCCATCTGTGTACCAAGGTTTCACGTCAGACCCAGCACCATCCCTCGACGAGCCCCTCAGCACTTCGGTTAATTGAGTCACTGTCAGACCACCACCTTTTAGGCAGCGGAATCCCATTCTATGGTTTGCGTAACTATAAGAGTCACAGCTGATGAAACTAAAAGCTGCTTTACAATATACGTGTGACTCTCACAAGAAAGTCATTGTCTACTGCAGCACTCCATGTGATAGAACGTCCAACCACAAAAAAGCGTTTAAACGGGAAGTGTCTGTCACGTTGTCTACTTAACACATTTGCAGTGTTTGTTAACAATGTCCAGCATGTGAATTGTTGCTTTAGTTTACTTTTGAGTCTTTCGGGTATTTTATGTCTCTTTCTAAGGGCACTACATTTATTTGTACTTTAGATGGTCACTATTGTTCTGGGTAACCACATGTGCCAGAACAAAGATGCAGAATGCAAGAGCAGAGAAGGCGGTGAGGAAATGTCGGCCAGCGGTGCGTGGAATTGGACCGTGCCGTGCCAAGAGTGACACCTGGAAGAAGTAAATATAAATGCCACCGCTCCTAGCCATGGCTGCTCAGATCAGACCAGTCTGCAACGGACATTTGTGCTACACTATCAGATTGTTGTGATCCGTACAAAGTGCATACTTGGACTTTGTGTATAGCAAGAACTTTACTGTTTTCATGTCGCCTCTCACCAGCGACATTTGCTGTAATTAAAGTTAAGTATTGTCAATTTGCTTTCTAGAAATAAAACTACTACTGTTATTTGTTTGAACTGTTGTATAGCATCCTGAGAACACATCATCCTTTAGGCACCCTGTAAGCAACAAGTGGGCAAGACCCCACAACTGGCAATGAGGATGGGATAAACAAACTACGCGCCTGCCGGCCACAAACTTCTGTTTTTTGTTGCTGGCACATTGATTCTCTCTTGTCTGTACTTTGCAGGGGTGCATATTGCTTTTAACTATTTCTTGTCATTATTACTAATAAGTGTTTTCAGGTGGGCATTGCCGAAAATTTCTTTGATTTTGTCGTTTGCCTTGTATATTTCTTTTGCATATGTTTCTTCCAACATGCCCACCAATCTTGTCCCACCCTCTGCTCAGGTGCCTCAGCTGCAAGTGTTAGATGCCACACAGCTAATGCAGATGTTTCGGTCTCAGATGAACCAGATTTCTACCCTGCTCAACACAGTGCAGCAGCTACTCGCCAGCGGTGTGCACCCTACGGAATAAGCACTGCCTACTACAGCTGCTATAACACCTTTTCAACAGTTTTTTGAACAGGAAGAGGAACGGCTTGAGTGGCTCTCACAGTTTGAGGTGCAAGTCGGTGCCCACAATATACCAGGAACTGTGAAACTTTCTTATCTATTATCAATGGTAGGAAGAGCAGTGTTCCGCCTCATTCAAAAACTTTTTCCTAATGTCCCTCTGATTGAACTGTCTTATGACCAAGTAGTAACATCACTAACAAACTATTATGATCAGCAAGTGAATGTGGTAGCAGCTTGGTATCAATTCTTCGATTGCAAAATGGTCCAAACAGACTTATCACAAGTGGGTAACAGATTTGCAAGGTATGAGAATGACATGCAAATTTAAATGTGCTTGCAGTGCTTTATATTCAGACATTATGTTGTGTGATGCGATTGTGTACAATGTTCCTCATGTCGAAATCGGAGAACAAATTTTGAAACAGTCCGATCCATCATTTCAGCAGGTAGTGCAAATATTGGATTAGTAAGATTCCGGTGCCTTGTCGGCTCATATGTTTGAGCAGCCAGCTATTTGCGGGTTGAGTCCCTTAGTTGTGATCACCCCATTCCGCACCGGCAGCTTGCGCTAGCCAAGCCAAGTAAACAACCTTCCTTGCCGCAAAAGCAGTTCGCTAAACAGGCAGCTACACAGGTGAACATAATTAAGTCTTGCCCTAAGTGTTATACACAGCACAAATGCCAAGACACCCCCTCCTGACAAGCTCAGTATTATGCCTGTGGTAGGAAAGGACATGTGCAATCCGTATGTTTGCTACAGGACAAACAAAAGAATTCAGTCCACTCACAAAAATATAGTCACAAGGTCCATGTCATGCATGCAGTATATTCCAAGTCTGCAACTAGCAAGCATGCAGATTTATCAGATATATGTCAGTCAAACAAACTTTTTCTTCATTTACTTATTTGTGGGAAACGTGGGAAATTTCAGTTGGACATGGGTGCTTCTGTCACATTGCTCAGTCGTCGCACATATGGCCTGTTAGGCTCCCCATGCCTGTCTAAAACTAGCACACAACTCACAGCTTATAATGGACAAGACATTCCCATTCTCAGAACGTGTACTTTGTCTACTATGTATTGCTCGCATATGCAAACAGTGACTTTTACAGTGCTACAGTCACGCAAGTCTTGATTCTTTTGATTTATTTGGCCTTAACATTCAGGATAATGTGTTGTCAGTGTCTGCATTCAATGCGAAAGACAGTGTAGCGAGGTTGCTAAAAGAATTACTGAAACTCTTTTCCTCCGAATAAAGCTCGTGCACTGGTGGGGAGCGCCAAAAGATGATCTCGGTTTGAGGAAGGCTGGCATGTACCAGATTCCGTATCAATGTGGCAAGTCGTATATTGGTCAGACGATGTGTACCGTCGAGGATCGATGCCGTGAACATCAGAGGCACACTCGACTGATGTATCCAAGCAAGTCGGTGGTCGCTGAACATTGTTTGTCGGAAAATCACGCTATGGAGTATGAACGCACGAGGATTCTGGTACAGATGTCGAGATACTGGGCCATCGAAACTCGCACCACTGACAACCTCATAAACCGTGACTGTGGCTATAATCTTAGCAAGGCTTGGGAACCAGTGATTGGGTTAATCAAGAGTAAATCAAGCAAACGTGTAGTTGTGACGACCACAGCGGACAGAGCCATCACTCCGACGTCATCTCAGACGCCATAGCAATCTGTTCCATCACACGACCATGGCACAGGGCGCGGACAGCGGAGGGAGCGCGCCGCGGGCTGAGAGTATTTAAATCGGCTGCCGCCGTGACCGAATCCAGTTCCCTCTGAGCAGCCATAGTGTACGGATCTCCGTGCCTGCACATTCACAGGAGCTCAGTCCGTCAGTTCACCTGATGATGGCGACATGTATGATCGTCGAAATATTGTGCCCGTTGGACACTGTAGGCCGGCAGTACACCCGTGGATGTTTTGATTATCAAATATGCTGGAAGAAACTCAAGAATCACATCTTTTCTGAAGGTTTAGACCAAGCTCACATTTTTGTTGCACGTATTACACTGAAAGACAATGCTCAGCTGAAATTTTGCCAGGCCAGAACTGTTCCCATTGCATTATGGGACGAAGTTGTGGCTGAACTTAAAGAATTGCTAGCCAGAGGGCAAGTCCACTGGTTTTGTTCTCCAAACCTTCAGGTCGCATTTGTGTCTTTGTTGACTTTAAATCTACAGTCAACCCACAAACTGTGATTGATACTTATCCATTGCCATGATCAGAGGATCTCATGGACAGATTAGGCACTGGGCGCTATTTTTCAAAAATTGATTTGCGTGACGCGTATCTTCAAATACCGTTCCAAGAAGAATCTCAAACAGTGTGTGTAGTAAATACTCATTTGGGCCTGTTTAAATATTTGCTTTTGCCTTTTGGCAGTGCTTCTGCACCCGCCATTTCCCAACGGTATTTGGAACAGCTGACTGCACAAGTGCCAAACCGTTCAAACTATTTGGACGACATTGTAGTAGCAAGTTGTACACCTGAAGATCGTGTTGCAAATTTCTGAGCTTTGTTTCATGTGTTGTCTGATGCAGGACTAAAGTGTAGACTGGACAAGTGTGAGTTTTTTAAACCTGAGTTGTGCAGTATCTTGGTCATGTCATAAACAGTCAAGGTGTACATCCCCTTCAGTCGCAATTGTTAGCCATACGAGATTTGCCAGTTCCTCACAATATCACAGAATTGCAGTCAGTTTCAGGGAAAATTAACTGTTATATTTGGTTCATGCCGAATGCTGCACAAATTGCAGCTCCATTGCATCCCTTTTGTTTGAACAGATGAGTGCCAAGTAGTTTTTCAAAAACTTAAAGATGCATTGCTCAGTGATTGTTACTTAATTCACTTTGATCCTGACAAACCAGAGGTATTGCAAGTTACGGAATCGGTGCGGCACTTTCGCACATTATTGGTGGCAAAGACAGACCTACTGCTTTAGCATCAAAAGTGTTGTCCAAAGCTCAGTGTAACTATTCACAAACTGAAAAAGAGGCTTTGGCTATTGTGTATGGTGTCACCAATTTCACCACTATTTGTATGTCAGAAAACTACTTAGTAGCAGATCACAAGCCTTAGCAGTCATTGTTTTATCTAACGAAACTGGTTTCTTTATGAGCTGTTAAAAACTTGCAAAGATGGGTTTTGTTGTTGTCTCAATACCAGTATGAGATTTTGTGTCGTCCAACAGCTCAACATGATAATGCAGACGCACTTTCACCTCTTCCGATTGGCCCTGATATGTACTTTGATGCTTCTACTGCATCTTATTGTCACATTGCTGCTCAGGATTCTGAATTGCTTCAGTTTTTACCACTGAACTATAAGAAAATTGCACACGCCATGGATGCCGATTCAGAATTTGAACATTCTGCTAAAAATTCGCATATCTTCGCCTCATTGCACAGCATAAGGAACTCTGTAGTGCACCAGTACTTTGCACATTGGCATAGCCTTGCTATACAGCAAGATGTCATTCTTGTTCAGAATGACAGTGGACAGTCACGTGTGTTGATCCCCCAAGCTTTGCAAAAAGAAGGGTTCCAGTTACTTCACCAGGGACACTGGGGGATTGTTCGTACGAAACAGTTAGTGCATCGACATTGTACTTGTCATCATATGGACGCTCAAATTGAATAAATGATGCCACAGTATTACACATGTGCGGAAAATCAGTCCGCTCTGCTGAAAGAAATTCTCTGCTCGGCCTAAGTCGCAATCGACATGGCAATGTGTGGACATAGACTTTGCGGGACCTTTTTGAAACACTCATTGGTTGATTGTGGTTGACTCATATAGCAAGTTTCCTTTTGCGGTGTCCCTGAACTCGACAACGTTAATTGAAACATTCTGTGAGCGGAGTGGCATACTGCATCAAACTAGTGCATCGTGCCATTCACAGCCCAACAGTGAAGCAGAACCTTTTGTCTGAACATTCAAGCAGCAGATGGACAAACTTCACTCCCCACACACCGTGGATCAAGCATTGCAACTGTTTCTCATCTCATATCGCTTGCACCCGTGAGATGGACCATCGCCGGGGGAATTGCTTCACAGCTGCCACCATCGCACACTGCTCCACCCTCTTCAGCATCTGGCGCCACAGGAAGGCCGCAAGTATTGCTTCACATCATATGATATTATGTCTTACAGAATTTTTAGCGGCAGCAGACAGTGGGTACGAGACGAGATCGTCCGTCGTCTTGGCGCTTGCACATATCTTCTATCAGGTCCAGATGGCTTTCAGCGCCGCCATCAAAATCAACTTTGCCTCTGTCATGTACACAATGATCTTTCAGTCTCTTCCCCCAGATTCATGGGTCCAGAGGGCAGTGCGACTGCAGCAGTCGCCAGAGGGTGTCATCACGACACCGCTGGACTACCCCATGGAGACGGACGCTTCGTCTCCTCCACGTCCTCTCGTCCTACCAATGGAGCTGGACCCACCCATATCACAGCAGTTGCCGCCTTCTTCGTCTGGATGTGTTGACACCCCTGCAGTAACAGCTTCTGGCCCACCGAGGCACCTACACTCCTGCATTCTCGCGGTGGTCGCACTCCATTACTTGACGCTGGTCCGTTGTTTGGGGGGGGAGGAATGTTCTGGCATAACCACAAGCGCTGGAACGAAGATGCGGAACAGAAGAGCATAGAAGGCAGTGAGGAAACATCGGCCAGTGGTGTGTGGAATAGGACCACGCTGCACCAAGAGCGACACCTGGAAAAAGTGAATATAAACGCCACTCCTGTTAGCCTCGGCCGCTCAGATCGGGCCAGTCTGCAATGGACATTTGTGCTACGCTATCTGATTGTCGTGATCCGTATGAGGAGCTTACTTGGACTTTGTGTACAGCAAGAACTTTACTGATTTCTTGTCGCCTCTCACTAGTGACATTTGCTGTAATTAAAATTAAGTATTGTCAATTTGCTTTCTAGAAATAAAACTACTAATTTTATTTGTTTGAATTGTTGTATAGCATTCCAAGAATGCAACCGTATAAGCAACCAACGAGTGGGCAAGACCCCACAGCTATAATGCTGCATTTAATTGTTTTCACACAGTTTATATGAAACTATAAGTCGCTCACATGTGTAAACACCCGCATTGTAAAAGCCACTTAAATACTTTCAGAAGACAAGGCTCAAAAGGATGGAAGAAGATGTCACCTTGGTCTTATTACCATAGCTGCAGCTTTCATTATAAAGTAAAAATCAGAAGAAAGGTGCTGCAAAAATAGAAGCTGCTGCGTTTGACTGTGGCTTCAAAGAAGGGATGAGGAAAAGGACTGTTATTCCTTATTGATAAAGGAGTTGAGGCTGGAGGATCCACTACAGTTTAAAATTTTGTTTCGACAAGCTGTCATCATCGACTTCGCCTGAGAGAAGCAATTTCGCCAAGCAGAAAGCAAGACTTTAATTTTGTGTTTATAGTTTTTCATATGACTGTTTGTTCAACAATATTAGGTGACAGATGTCATATTTTATTACTTTCCAGGTGAACAGTTACATTGCGATTTCTGGTGACTGGCGAATCTTACAAGAGCTTGTCGTTTGCACATTCTATTTCAGTTTCGAGTCTGTCTAAATCGATAATAGGTGTATGGTGTGAAATCTGCAACTCTTTGAGGGATAAATATTTGAAGGTACTTGTTTCCTGTATTTCTGAATAAAAAAAGTGAGAACTTTCACTTCACTTCTTCTTTCTTATGAGCTCCAACAGCTGAAGAGGAATGGCTTAGAATAGCAGCAACTTTTGATAAATTGTGTAACCGAGATAAAGCTTCAAATAATACTTACCGAAAATTGCAGTTATTTCACGTGTTAACTTTTGTGATGTGAACAACCTGCTGTATTATATTTCACTGAGCAGGAAACTTCACGCCATTTGTCAGCTGTGCTCCCCACTTGGTCATCTGCCCATGGGCGAAGCACTTACATATGCATGAGAATAGGATCCATCCTATTCCGCTGTCTGGTGATCATAAGCATGAATCTTGTGCAAGTGGCCTCATCTACATGGTAGGTGCCGGCAGAAAGGTTGCATCATGGGTAATCTTGCAAGCTCATATGTCTCATGTGGAACAGGCTTAAGTACAGTTATTTTGTCACTGCACTTAATGAAGACATGACTGTTGAGGTGCAGGCCTTACCACCGATACATGACTCGGAAGATTGCCGTGGTCACGCTGTCTATCACAGTCTGAGGCAAAATGCTTTGAGAAGTTGCTGTGAACGGAGGAGTTAGGAGACCACTACGAACACTAGCAAGCAGTGATGTTAATGAAGACATTCTAAGGAACATCCGGCTGTCATGTCTCCTGCTGGATGCACAGAAGATCCTCACAGCATGCGCCAGAGAGCTTAATGCATCAGCGCAGGCTATATGGTGGAGATGTACCGGACTGCAGTGGTAGCGACTGTTGGCTTTCCAGCAAATTCTCTTATAGCACCACTATAGATGCAGATCGCAGAGCTCACTGCATAACAGAATGAAGGTCTTCATTACTGGATGACTTGGCTGCTGGTAAACCTATCCACGAAATTCTTCTGTTCCTAACGTTTAATCCGGAACTGCTCTGGACATATTCAGAGGCAGAGGAGCAAAGATGTCCAGTGCAAATATGTTAGCAACAGAAGAGTTTTGTGGACCATGAACTGGCTCACTGCATAATTCACGGCACTGTGAACATGATATTCCTGTCATCAACCTCAATGATACTGCTCACCGCAGAATGTTTGGACCTCAGGCAAAGAAATGTATTCTGCCATGCAAGGTAGGAAACATGACAGGAAGTCAGTAATGATGGAGACTGGCTTTCTGTACAGCAGCTGTTCACTGTTGATCACCGATCTCTATACCAAACTCCAGTTCTTGGTGGATACGAGTGCAGATGTGTCTGTTTATCCATCCACACATCTGCCTCTTTGTAGCTTTGCCACCCGCTGATCTACAATAAAGGCATTGGTCATCTGACACGTGCACTAAACCTAGGCCAACGTCATAATTTTGAGTAGCAATTTATCAAAGCAAATGTGACACATCCCATATGAGAAGCCAGCTTCCTGGTGTTTTATGACCTGCTACCCGACCTCAGACATTGTCGACTACTTGATACTACCATCAATCTGGCCAGTCAAGTAAGTGTATGTTGTATGGACAGTACAGCTGTCCGGATGACCCTGGTAACTCCCATTCATAGAACTTCTTAAGCAGTTCCCGGAGATCAGAAGGCAGCTACTGACACTAGCATCAGTACGCCATTCAACAGTGCTTTACATTCTTATCTCACCCCTTGACACTCAAGAAGCTGAAAGTAGCTAATCTTGTACAGGACATCTGCCAACCACCAAGCAGCAGCTGGGCCTCACTGCTACACGTAGTGCCCAGAATGAACAATGGATGGCATCCTTAGGGTGATTATTGACAGCTAAAGGCAAGGACTATTACAGACTGCCACTCAGTATTGCACATCGAGGACTTTACTTTTAACACCTGTGGTGAGCATAACTTCTCCACCTTAGACTTGCTGAGTGCATATTATCAGGTACTGGTAGCACCACAAGATATTGCTAAAACCGCTGTCCCCAATCCATTTGGCCTCTTTGAGCTTACAAGGATGTCATTCAGGTTGTGTAATGCCATTCAAACTATCCAGTGTTTCATGGATGAAGTGATGAGAGACCGGGACATCTGTTATGTGTACATTGGTGATGTGTAAGCTATGTCCAGTTCTGAAGCTGAACATCTGTGTGAGATATTCTCATGCCTTCATTTGCTTTACAACCCTTCTGAATGTGTCTTCACAGCTTCAGAAATCTACATCTTGGGCTACACAATTAAAGTCCATGGAATTTGGCTGCCGTGAGACGAGATAGACATAATAGGTAATTATCCACAACTGGTGGTTGTTCATGAATTGCGGACATTTCTAGGCATTACCAACTTCTAATGTCACTGTGTGTGGAACCATGCATTGTTAGCTGCACCTCTGAATTATCTTCAACACTGTTCACACAGACCAAGTGACAGACTGCTGTACAATAATGAAGCAGAGACAGCTTTCAATAATGTAAAGACTGCCATCACCAAGGCCGTTCTGTTGGTACACCATGTTCTGCGATCACCGCTTGTGTTAATGGTTATGTGCCAGCAACAGTAATAAGTACCATGCTACAACAGCAGATAGATGATCTGTGACAACCTTTGGCACTCTGTAGTAAAAAACTACCTGCTTTACAGCAGAACTGGTCTGTGGCAGTGAACCATATATGGAGTATGCTTCTATCAACCAATTCAGATACATGCTTGAAGCTTTGTCATTTGGACTTCATAGGACAGTTTACGAACAACATTGTCCATTGGAGGGAGTACTTAATGTACCAGCATTTGCTCGGGGATACCAGCAGATGCTCTCTCACGTTGAAGTGATCTCAAGTGCAATTGATTATGAGGCCTTTGCACAACAATCCAATGATGAACTGCAAGATGTATTGGCATGGCCATCTTAGTCTTCTGCTCTGTTGCAGTCAAGTGCCACCAAAAAATATGCTGTTGCACTGTGACGTTTCCACACTGAAGCCATGACCTTCATGACTCGCAGTTTTTGACAGCAAGCAATTGCATTGCTGCGCAACCTGTTTCATCCTGGTGGATGTGCTACAGCGTAGTTGATGAAAAGAAGTTGTGTGGCCTAACCCAGACAAAGAATAAGACATTTTTCCACCAATACATAGCATGCCAGTGTAAAAAAAAATCGCTTGCCGTGTAAGTGCACTCATTGGTACATTCATTCCCCTAATCAATGATTTGAATGCATCAACATAGACATTATTGGATCATTGCCACCATCAGAAGGATGTACTTAATGTCATACCACCATAAACTGATTCACTGGCTGGCCGGATGCATTCCTTACATCCGAGAACACCGCCAACACTGTCGCAACTACATTCTTCCGAGGATGGATTGCCCATTTCAGCATACCATTGTACTTTTCCACGAACCAGGACGGGGAGCTCGAATCATATCTGTTCGAGACACTTGCCACCATGTCAAGCACAAAGCGCATCCAGACAGCTGCTTATCATCGGGTAGCGAATGGTTTCGAGGGTCAAAGCATCTCTTTAGTGTCCCAAGTCACACCACTGGACTGAGAGACTACCGACCATGCTACTGGGCATTCACACAACCATTGATGATTATATGAAAACAATCACAGCTGACCTAGTCTTTAGCCAACCAGCAAGATTACCTGGTGAGTTCCTCTGCAATGTACTGGAAACGATCCTTGATGCATAAGGCTTTGTCATCAAGCAATGCTCACAGATACGGCAACTTTTGCGTATTGCAATAAGAGAAGAAAAGACTCATAACCAATTCATCTTTGTCAATTTGTCGAACTGTAAACAAGTGTTCAATTGACGTTACGTGCTGCACAAACCTCTGCAACCATCATATGATCT
This sequence comes from Schistocerca piceifrons, assembly GCF_021461385.2. NCBI lineage: Eukaryota > Metazoa > Arthropoda > Insecta > Orthoptera > Acrididae > Schistocerca > Schistocerca piceifrons. The sequence goes on along the minus strand of NC_060139.1, from coordinate 306,238,953 downwards.
ACCTGCTACAGCAGAGAAGATAAAAGGTTTAGAGGTGAACACCAACAACAGTTTGCATTGACAGTCTAAAATCCGTCTTCAGTGCTGCTCCCACAGAGGCACAAAAAACACGTACCACACCACCTACAGACTCCACAGAACCACCTGCCACCCATAACCGACAACCTGCCAAAGAAATAGTGTCCTACCCCTGATGGCTCCACAACAGCAACAGCAGTCGTCATGCAATCTGGACATCACAGCAAGTTTAATTGCAAATATTGTTAGCACTAGGGAGGGGGAGTGATGTAGTGGTTGTTTAGTGGTTGTGCATCAAGATGGGGAAGCGTGCAAGTCGTATAGTGATTAAACTTAGATGTAATAGCTTTGACATTGTTTATCCCTCATTTTATATAATTATTCTGTTATTGATGTATTCTGAGATTGCATTGTTTGACATGCTATGCAATAAATGCTGCCTTAAATTAATTTCTCATGGGCTGTAACAAAGTGATCAACCATGCTGTAAATGAACAAAAATATTTATGAAGAACACTTTATTTGTAATGAATGTTTCTTAATAAGAAAAGCTTCTGACATTGAGTCAGTAAAATTGAAAGTTTATAGTTTAATCTCTTGAAAATTATAACATAATTTATGATATTGTATTTAATGCCTTGCTAAAATAAAGGTGTGAAGATCATAATGAATACTATGTTATTCGTTCTGTGCCATCAATTTGATACTTTTCTTTTCATATTAATGTCCCGTATTTGTGTCCTATGTGTAGCTCAAGGTTTTTGAATTCCAATGGTCTCAACAACATTCAACTGGATTAGGTGAATGCTGGGGACTACCACATCGTCCAGGCTGTGACTTTCTTCAGATGCCGACTTAGAACAATATCTTCCAATGGGAGAAAATTAGAGGTGCAACAAAATTAAATCAAAACAAATCCTTGAATATTATACAAAAAGTTAAAGTTACAAATTGTGCAATTTTATCGAAAACCATATATTTAAGACAAATTCTGCCTATTCCTAAAGAAATATTCAAAAACTTTGTGAGCATAATTAAATACATATGGCAAGGAAGTATTTCAGATTTTCCATTGGAATAATGTGGAAATTAGAACACAGGTGATACTTTTAAACTGATATATGGCGGGAAAATGTGGCATTGTTCCTTAAGAGGTGCCTGAAATTAGTGAGAAATTAGTGAGAACTACCCAGATACTATAACTTCTAAACTGATGAACAAATTAAATCCAGAAAGTACACAACATCCACAGTTGCCACAAGGTCTGGAAATCAGGGATTTCAAACATGTCAACGAAATATCAGGAAAATTTGAAAAAAACACTGGAAAAAATCTCGTTTTTGTGTCAGCAGATATAAATGGTTTGTTTACTGAGATGTCTCATGTGTCGTCACTGGGTGGGTGCAGCTGAGTATGTGTGCCACTTCCCTACTCCCTCATTCTTACTGCTTCTGTCTTCCTACCAGTCCCCTCAGCTTGCAGTCAGTGCTGCTGTCAGAGATTGTTGACACAGAAGTCATAGATGATGGTCATCTGTGAGTTGTGTCTGAGTGACTGTGTGTATGCTCTTGTTTTCTGACAAAGGCTCTCCATCTTCAGGCCACGAGTGGCCTACCGAGACCATCCGACCGCCGTGTCATCCTCGGTAGAGGATGTGGATAGGAGGGGCATGGGGTCAGCACACCACTCTCCCGGTCATAAGATGGTATTCTTGACCGAAGCCACTACTATTCGGTCGAGTAGCTCCTCAATTGGCATCACGAGTCTGAGTGCACCCTGAAAAATGGCAAAAGCGTGTGGCGGCCTGGATGGTCACCCATCCAAGTGCCGACAGCGCTTACTTCGGTGATCTCACAGGAACCGCTGTATCCACTGTGGCAAGGCCGTTGCCCTCTGACAAAGGCTATGGCAGAAAATTTAGTTGTGAGAGTGTGATTGTTTTCTATGTGCATCTCTGTGGCTCAGCGATCATCTTTATGGTGAATTGATACCTATCCTCATTTATATTGATTCTCAGAGTATATGCGCAATTTATCTGTTGCACAGATTGATCAACATGGTCTCATTTCATCAACATGGTGTCTGTGACATGTGAATAGCTGGCCACGAGTGGACTTCCATGATGGGCCAAAACCGCAGGCCATTTCTCTGGGTATCTCTAACGGATCGGGCCTGTACTGAAGGCCTTCATTTCCCACTAATGTGCAAGCCCTGCCCATCGGATCTAGTTTCACCAATCTGCCTGCAGTCCGGGTCTATTTGTGTCTGGCATAATGCGGCAGATTTTTGTGGTTTATCCAAGGACCCAGGACTGCGGTGCTCCTTGGCAGCCCAGAGGCCACAGGCGATGGATTTCAGGAATTGCAACTGTCTCACTGTAAGTACATTGCACAGTGCAGCATTTCACAGACATTTTATTTATCCTAGTATATTTTAGCACTTAGAAAATAATTTATATATTAGAAAGTATGGACGATAAGAAGAAGATAATTGTGGCAGTGGCGCATGGTCTGAGATGCCTTCTCACGATCCTTGTGAGTCCTGCCGTTCCTTGTGACTCCCGCCGTTGGAGGTTCGAGTCCTCCCTCGGGCATGGCTGTGTGTGTTGTCCATAGCGTAAGTTAGTTTAAGTTAGATTAAGTAGTGTGTAAGCTTAGGGACCAATGACCTCAGCAGTTTGGTCCCACAAATTTCCAAAAATTGTGGCAGTCCCTGGCAGTTTGCATACTATGTACCCATATATGTGTCGAAAGAAAAATCACATAATACCTGTAAAATAAAAGATATAACACAGTGACTAATAACTGACAATAACAAACACAGTAGAACTAACATTTTATTGGTGGTCACGTACAGTGCTGATGTGCACAATTCTTCCCTGCCTTTAACACTTATTTCAAGAGTCCTGCTTTTTCTGAGGTTGTTTCTGAAATCAGTGAAGATATTTTAAATCTGTCTTCCGACTCCAAGGATATGCATATATTTCTCACTAATGTGTTTCATTTTATTGAAATAAAATATCAGTTATCTCAATGAAATGCATAACATTTGCTTTGCTTTATCTATCTAAAAATAGTTCATCACAAAAGATTTTGATGTTAGTACTTAAGATTTTTGGTCACATGGGGAGAAATCTACCATGGGGGCCCTGCCTTTGCAACATCTTTTCCCTTTCATGCTGCGTGTCTATCCTCTTGCTATTCTTTTCCCCATCCCTTGGGGAACATGTCTGGGGTGTTTTTGGGAATGTTCTGCATTGCCTGTAGCTGACATAAGAACAGTCTCACCACTTTTTCATTCCTGTTTCCTTTCTTCATTCACCTTCTCCTACCTTTCCTCTGCTTTGGCGTTTGAGGCTTCTCTTTTTTCTTCTTCCTCCCTGTGCGTGCCTGAAAGTGGGCCCACGCATCTGACATGCAACAGGTGACGAGTAACGTGTAATTCCCAACCCTGTGTCGACAGGTAAGGATCACATATACTCGCTGGTACAGACCAGGCCCAAGGAAGGGAGATTGCCTGAGCTGTTACCTTCCAAAACTGCTGACTGGTCTGTCTGTCATGTGTTTGGGAGGTGTGACCTGAGGTGTGAACAATCACCTAAGGCGGGTGCACCCTGTTGTGAAGGGGACCCCCAATTGGAAGGAGTGTGCCGCCGGAGATTCTGACAATCATGAGAGATTTTCTCACAATGAGCAAATCATCTTTACAATCAACATCTACAAAATGTAGACGGAAAGAGGCTAAAGATTCAAAGACCCTCCCAGCTGCCCCACAGTTCCTCGTGGTTTCACGAACTGAAGATGGTCAGTCCTTTGTAATGGTACATCCATTTATTATTCAGAAAGGTATTGTTGCAATTGATGGCCCTGTGAAATGCTGCTCTCATTTACGGAAGGGCACTTTGCTTTTGGAGACTACTTCTGATTCTCAAGCACAACAATTGCTTGCCGCTTCACTTCTCCACAGCTGTCCTGTTCGTGTCGAGACCCACAGAACTCTGAATTCCTCCTGTGGTGTTATTTACACTAGGCTGCTCAATGGTCTGACTGAGGCCGAAATCCAAACATACCTCTCTGATCAGGGTATTATTGCCATCCACCGGGTGATGAAGAAGGTGCATGCCTCCTTAGTGCCCAGACTCTCTCTTTTTCTCACGTGTGATGGAGATGCTTCCATCCAAGGTCAAAGCAGCCTATGAGGTTCTCACAGTCCGACCATACATTCTGAACCCAATGCATTGCCATCAATGTCATCGTTTCAACCACACTCAAATGTCTTATAAAAACCCGGCCAAATGGGACCCTGTGGTAGGGATGCACATGAGGGCGATTATCCACTTACTTCCTCCTGCTGTATCATCTGCAATGGCGACCATGCCAGCTCCTCTCGAGATTGTCCCATGTATCTCAATGAGCAGGCTGTCCAGGAGATCTGCATAAAGAAAAAAGTTCCTTGCCCTGTCGCTTGCAAGTTATTAGCTAGTCACAAACTTTGCATTCTACTGTCTGGCATGTATAGTACTGTTCTTGTTACATCTCGCTCCATGAAGGACATGGCCATGCAGACATGCAACTTCAAATTCAGCTCTGAGGTTGTGAAATTGCCCAGTGTTATAGTAGCATCACAGTCCCCTCTTCCAGCTGTAGAACAAGCCATCAAACTCTTGCTTCATGAGGCGAAGTCAATAGCTACACAACTGACAGGCCAGGAAGGACAGAAGGAGTATTCCAGTACAGAATTCCTACATTCCTCCAGCCAACCAACACTTGAGTCTTCCTGTGCTAATTGGAAAGGCTCGAAGAAGTTCCAAAAAGGCAAATGGTCTTCGCCTTTGCCAACTCAAAGATTCTCTTCGACTGTGTCGCCACATGATACCTTCATCTGGCTGTCCTCCCTGTCGCCTGTGCGCACCACCAACCATTTTTCTGCATTGGACTCCGTAGGCCGACAGCAGAAGAAAGCTGACACTTCAGTGGACCTCATGGAGCAGGATCCTCCTGCCTCTGTGCCCTGTAGCAGCGAGTCTTCGCAGAGTGGCACGCGGCAGCTGCCGACATGACACCTCTTCATTTTTTCCTCATCATGCCTCTCCTCCAATGAAACTTTTGCGGCCTTTGATCCAATGAAGAGGATTTATGGCTGCTTGAATCAAAGCGTCCACTTGTACTCTGCCTTCAAGAAACAATATAGTGTCTTCATGACTGCTTTGAGCTTTCGCATTTCTTCCTGGTCCGTTCTGACCTTCCACCAGAGGTCGACATTCCATCTCATGGGGGAGCAGTGCTGCTCATACAGGATGACGTTCACAGTCAATCCATCTCCATGACTACCCGTTTTCAAGTTTGCCTTTTCCTTCATCACTTGACCTTTTCCCTTTGTACCGTTTACATTCCTCTGTCATCCGATGTCACCAGGGCTGACTTCCTCCAGCTTATTGGACAGCTACCTCACCCATTTCTGCTGCTCACTGACTTTAATGCTCACCATTCCTGGAACCTGTCCGAGAGGTGCCCCTTGGCTGACTTTCTTAATCAACTTTATATTTTCTGCCTTAACACAGGAGAACCCACATTCCTTTCAGACTCTTCACACACCTATTCTCATTTGGACCTATCCTTGTGCGCTGCACATCTTGCCCATCTCTCTAGTAGTCTGTTCTTCCTGACACCTACTCGAGCGACCATTTCCCATGTGTTATCCATTTGCTGACTCCTACCCCACTACCGCACACACCAAAATGGCAGCTTACTAAGGCTGACTGGAGGCTTTACTCCTCCCTGGCGACCTTTGACAAACACGAGTGTTACAATGCCATCTTTACTATGAGGGAGCTAGATCGTGCTCTCACTTCATCCTGATCCTCCGCCCCAGGGCCAGACATTGATCACGTTCAGATGTTGCAGTACCTTTTTCTTGTGGGCAAGCACTTTCTGCTTAATATGTACAACCACATCTGGGAAGAGGGCACGTTAGCCACTGTCATACCCATACCTAAGCCCGGTAAGAACGAACAGCTTCCTTCTAGCCACCGCGCCACCTCTCACCAGCTGTGTTTGCAAGGTGATGGAACATATGACTCATGCCCAGCTGGTATGGTATGGTATGCCATACTATGCCTCCTTCTTCAATGACTCCTTTGTGGGTACGAACCCTTCACCACATCGGTTTCACGCGGTGGCCCATGTTCACCCTTGGCGTTCAACTGCTTCCTAAGGACACTACACCAGCCTCGTCCTTTTACCTTCAGTTTCACGACCTTAGCACAGAACTTTGCGATAGTACCTTTGTGGACACTGACAGCTCTCAGACTGACTGTTGTGTCGGGTGTGCCTTCGTCAATGGCGACGACGTTTTTTGGTATCGGCTTTCGGCACACTGCTTGGTATTTACAGCAGAGCTCTTTGCCCTGTATCAGGCCACGGAGTACATCCGGCGACACAGGCTTTTCAATTGTGTCATCTGCTCACTCTCTCTCAGCGCCCTTCAAAGCCTCTGTGCATTGTACACTGTCCATCCCTTAGTGCAATGGGTCCAGGAAAGCTTTCACTTGCTCACCCTTGCTGGAGCGACTGTGATGTTTATGTGGGTTCCTGGTGGGTTGTTTTAGCGCCCTAAAACAAAACAAAATGGTTGAGAGATAAGGAAGTCCTTACATTTTTTGTCAACTTATGTCTTTACTTACCATTGAGATCTCAAAATTAGTCAGGGAAAAATGCTAAAACTTATCTGGGAATCAGGGAAATATCAGGGAACTTCACTTGGTGAAACTTGTGGCAACCCTGACGTCTCACTAATGTCGACAGGGTAGATCCTAAGTTAAAATACATAAGGTGCTTCTATCTAGAACTGAGTTAAATGGAAAGTATTCTAAATGGGAAAAGCCTAAGGACGTGCACAAATTTAATTGTAAACAAAAGAAAGTAAGAATGGAGTGGCACTAAGGCAGCTAAATAGAACTGGAAAATGTGAATAAAAAAGTTTTAACTACAGACATTCAAGTGATGTGTTATCAAAGAGTGGAAAATTTTATTAGTACCAAATGAAAAATTACATGTAATTAAGTGATACAAATATACAGATGAGCCAAAAGATTACAAATGCTGCCCACTGTGAGACTGAATGTGAGCTGAGGGTGTTGCAGACTCATGATGCTGTAAGAAAAGTACACTGCCAGAAAAAAAATTAATAAACCAGGAAAGATGATGACACCTGCGGGACCGAGAGATAGGAGATGTCATGATAATGGTTTCAACATCATCTGCTGACAGATAGTGTACTGGCATAGCAACCATGTCGCCATCTGTGTCTACCCTTTAATAGGAAATGCTCATGGCCACAAGGCTCAGTGTGGTGCAAATGTGTGAAGAAAGCAGGCAGACATACTACTGAGAAGCACATGTGCTTCCTACAACCAACAGAGCTAATTTGAAAGGGGTCAAATTGTGCCCTTTTTAGTGGCAGGATGGTCCTTTTGGAGAATTGCCACACAAGATGTAAGTGCTGTGTCAGTCATGCAATGATGCCGATATCAATGGCCACATGAACATTCTGACACCCGTAGAAGAAGTTCTGGACATTAACGCAGCACAGATGCTCACAAGGATCGTCTTATTGTAAAGGGAGCAATGGGAGATCGTACAGCTATCACAGCACAGATAAGAGGGCTTGTGAGCCCAGATGTGTGAACACAAACTGTTGCAAACTGGTTATTAGTATTGGGACCATGGGTGCATACACCATAGCCCATCTTCCACTCATGCGATGGTGTTGACATGCATGGTTCACCTGGCACCATCAAAGGATCACTTTGAAGACGGAGCAGTGCACTGTGGTCTTTAGTAATGAAATCGAATCTCCATTCGATCACATGTGGGATATGATAGAACGAGAAGTGACTCGTGCGACTTGTCAACTGACAGCTCTATGTAAACAGGTTGAGCAGATATGGCATGACATATCTCAGGACAGTATTCACAGTCCATATGATCAACAGGATGCCAGAGTCAGTGCCAACATTGCTGCACATGGAGGCTACATCACATAATAATGTGGGTATTTTAGCAAATGTCAATAACTGGTACCTCAGAATCGCTTGTGCTTTTGATTTGTATATGTGCTTTTGATCTGTATATGTAATCATTTCATGTACCTCCATAAGCACTTTTGCAACAATAAATCTTAAGTGGTTTGGAAACCTCTAGAAGGGTGTACTGTTTTTCTTTTTTCCAGCAGTGGAGCAGAGACAGGTGGGGAAAGACCGTTCTAGTGACAATACAAGCTGCAAATGGGAAATCCATTGATGTAAGCAACTTTGACAGGAGGAAGAATGTTACAGCCCACTATCAGGAATCAAGATTCTCAGAAACAGCACAATTGGTCAGCTGTTCGTGTGCTACTGTCATGAACATCTTTGGAAAGTGATTGAAGGATAATGAAACCATGAGTGGGTGACAAGGTGTTGGATGTCCAACTCTCATCACAGAATGTGGAGGCTGCCCACTCTGTAAAGGAGGATAGGCAGTGATCTGTGGTAGATCTGACAACAAAATACAGTACTGGTACAGGCAAAAGCGTTTTGGGGCACAGTGATCAGCCCATATTGTTGAACAAGGGTCTCTGCAGCAGACAACCCCTACATGTACCTATGTTGACCCAATGAGATAGTTAATTATGATTGCAGTGGGCACTGAGTCATTGACATTGGACTGTGGTTGAATGGAAATGTGTTGCTAGTCAGATGAGTCACGTTTTTTGGTGCACCCGGTCAATGGTCATGTCCAGATATCTTGTCAGGCAGGGAAATGACTACTCGAAACGTGCACTGTGGAACAGAGCTGTGCCAGTGGGTGCAGTATTATGTTTTGGGGGACATCAATCTGGACTTCATGGATCCTGTGGTAGTAATGGAAGGAACCTGTGAACCACATAAACATTATTGTGGAGCAGTTGTTCCATGCCTTCATGCTTGATGTCTTCACTGATGGAGAATTTTAATGGCCTGTGACATAAGGCCATAATTATGTTGCAATAGTTTGAGAAGTATGATAGTGAACTCAAGATGTGTTAGGCACCAAATTTGCCTGGTGTTAACCACTGCATACCAAAGGTGTACCGACATGCTAATATGCAGGTGATCTTTGTGTGTTAGCACTTCAGTGTGTATAAACAATGCAACATTATCAACATATCAGACCACCATTTTATTTGTGAAGGATACCTGTTTATATCAGAGGAAGTTAAAAAAGAGGACAATACTTGTAAAAAGAAGTGATTACAAAGAAATTGCCATTCTAAACTTAATCTGCCTGAAAGATTTTAGTCTTTTGCATCAAAAATTAAATCTATTTTATGGATGTTGAGGATTTTTTAATTACATAATAAACATAAAAGAAAAAATGCTAAAAATCTTCTTCCAAAAATATCTAATTAGGTAAATGTGTAAATAAGTAACTGTCCGAAAGAAATGTAGACACATGCAAAAGTAATGGATTATTGTTGAGAGTGATCCTCAATCATAGAATTTTTATCTGTTACTTATTTCTTTCATCTCTGTCAATGTTGGTTAATACTAAAATGCTGAGTTTCGTCGTGGTTCGGAGCCCATGTGAATCTGTGGCTTCCGTATACCTGGATGGCTGTGCCAGTTCCAAAGTCAGAGTACAGGAAGGATAAGACCTTAGTGCGCCATGGTGTCCAAATTGACCTTCACTTTGATGACAGAAACGCATTTTTGTGAATTTAATCTCCTTGTGCATCCAAATGTTAGTAGATGCTAGATGCCACATTGATATGCACAGCTGGCTTGCACTTACTGTGACAAATGTGTCACGGTTGACAGGGTAGAACTTCCCCGCAGTGAGTCGTAGTGGCTTCTGTGCGTTGCACATTAGGATATGGAGCACCACGCTGATACGCCTGCTCGCACCCACCCACGCACTGCCATAGCCAGACACCGACAGCAACTCCTCCTGCAGGCACAGGTGCAAACAGTAAAAGGGGCAGTTGGAGGCACCAAAAGTACACAAATGAATGTTTTCTATAAGATTCTCCAGCCAAATTAGCAACTACATAATCCTGTGGCACATTGTCATGAAACTATCTTAAGACATCTGTGCTCTGAACTTTTTCTTATACAATGTGGACTGTAGGGTCAGTCACAAATCACAATTACTACCTGTGGACATGAGATAGAGCTCAAGTGGTCTACTCGTTGATGAATGTGATTACATTGTGTCCGGGATGTACTACAGCAAAGCTCTTGCCACACCCATCTTTTTTCCCTTTCCTACGTGTCAGTGCTACAGCTTCTCTTACAATTATTGACAGAACTGGTGGATAAAAGACTAAAACTTTTAGTGAACAGATTCCTATTAGCCTCATGTTGAGCAGCTATATTTTGTAATGTTCGATTATTTAAGCCTTCATAGGAAATAATTGTTGTAGTCATCAAATAAGCACCACTATAGAAACTAATTAAATGATCATAATTTTATTAAATAATTTATCAGTGACAAATATAGTACTTAACTGCAGCATTTGCGTTTATTTTTAGAATTAGACATCTCTATTATAAACCAAAGATTCACGCAAGTAAGAGATTTTATGCTTTGTATGTACATTGACTTTCATGCTTTAACCAATCCAGCTTGAACTGCTTCTTTTTCCAATATTTTTGCTGATACATATTTTATTTTCCTTACACACTGCTGACTGTTCAAACAGCAACATCATGAAGGCTGCTTGCAACGAACATTAAACTGGCATGAGATGTACTTACGTGCTTGGGTATGCAAATGATCAGCATTTCAGCAGAACCACACATAACTCTGTATACTTTCTGTATACTAAGAAAGCTTACAGAGCTCAATTCTCGTTCAGAAATCGCATTTCAATATTGGTTGTTGATCAGGAGATTGTGCTATACCTCGTGTAAGGAGGAGAGATGTTTGCTAGCAAGTGTCAAAATCCAACAGCGACAAGACCATGATCTATGAGAATGCGGTTTATCGTTCTGTGATACTGCTGTTCGTACTCGTTCTGGATAACAAGACAGTGGGGTCAGCAGAACCATACTCAACACCATGCAGGATCTCAGTGGACTCGAGCGACTAACGCCTGAGAGGACTGGGATATCATTCGTTCAGCTGTGCAAGATTGTCAGGAAATGGATAAGTATCCACACGGAGAAGGCGACATGAGCTAGAGCCCCAAGGCTGTCAGCCCAGAAACCATTTTGTACCTTCCCTTGACTGTTTTCAATGGCACGGCATCGACTTTCCTGATGAAGTTGCACAAAGTTATTCTCAACATCTGTTACAAGAAGACTTCATGTTTTCTCAGATCTGACCTGAGCAGCATCCATGGCTTCAATCTACTGGATGATTCAAAATTCCTATCACACGCTTTTCAAGGGTACTTAGTAGATAAAGTTTTGACAAGGAATACATGTCTGAAAAGTAACGTTGGGGTATAAAATAAATTTGTTCGATCACATCACTTTCAATCTTCCACTTCATGGTACGCACATATGCTGAGAAAAGGGTGCTGCTGTCAGTCTTTGTAGTAATTATAATGTCACATAACACCTTCATCAAAATGCAATGGCTGCGAGAAATTGGTATGTTTGAAATTGGAGAGTTGGTAGTGGTGTTTCAGGGTGAACTCTCAACTTAGAAGAGGATGTCCATCGTCACATAGAAGAGAATCCAAGCACAATTAGTCGAGTCATTGTCCATGCCATGCGCTCCTACAGCACACAGGTCAGAGCTCATTGTCTCTGCTGCGTGCATACCAAGTTCTACATACCAGAGGTACATATCTGGACATAGGTGCCTTATAAGAACTCCATATACTACGTCCCCTCTACAACCAGAAAATTTTACGGAAAACTGTGCATATTAGTTTTCACTAGTAGATTAGTTTTTCTCGCTTGATCAGTGTACTGTGGATTTTGTGTCAGGAAAGACGTGAGAAATTATTTGAAAAATCTTACAGAATAGTTTTATTTTCTGCTTCATTGCATCTCAAAGCCTTTTACATTTTTTAATGAAATTGGATTAATATCTGTCACTGCAAGACAGTGCATGGTACCTATATGTTCCAGAAAGCTGCACTCGAAAATTCGATTTTTCAGGGGTCATATATCGGTTTCTGTTGATTACACGAAATAAGGGGTTACTTGTTTTGGATATCCCTTGCCCTAGTGACCATTTGTATACCTGTCGGAAGAATGGGCGTATGCGTAGATATCCTACAGTACGGGGTCAAAATTTAAACGTTACACACTTTCTCCAGCCCAAGCAAAGCAAATAGATTGGGTCTTTTGCATTAGATGTGGTCAAGGGGGGGCTTTAGGCGGCTTACATGAGCACCATTTGTTCATGGGCACACATGAGATACGACTTATTTTTGTGTTACAGAGGAGTCGCCATATTGTATGGCGCTAAACATCGCATTTGGTAGGTCTTCTTTCTTATAAAGTACACAGTACGAATATAAGTTGTTTCAAAGCCTCATAAAACTGATGGTCTCTAAAATACGTGGTTTTAGCTACGATTTACTACAAAATGATTTTTGGTATATAGACGGAAGCGGCGAGTGAAAATTTATACAACAAAGTGACGGGAAACTACATATCGGTAGGTAAAGGCTCCCAGTAGTTGATGTTATTAGTGTTATAACGTGTGTGCTACGAAAGTACACCATTTCAGTGCTACAGTACAATGATCTATCAGATGCCCTTGTTTTTTTGTACAATTTGCATATTAAATAGTATCAAATAATGACATTTGTAGATATAGTCTTTATACACTGTACCGGTTATGCCACATAGGGAACTTCTTTTGGCATATGGAATCTGTAGTACAGCTGAAAGTGTCGCCGAGTTCTCGACATACGATGGTTTTGGGTGTTTCTTATTCATTTAACATAAGTGTTATCTAAAAAGTCGATGATATTTATTATAAATATTGTTTCCAGAATGAGATTTTCACTCTGCAGGGAGTGTGTGCTGATATGAAACTTCCTGGACGATTAAAACTGTGTGCCCGACCGAGACTCGAACTCGGGACCTTTGCCTTTCGCGGGCATGTGCTCTACCATCTGAGCTGAGAAGTACAGCTGTGAGGACCAGGTGTGAGTCTTGCTTCGGTAGCTCAGATGGTAGAGCACTTGCCCGCGAAAGGCAAAGGTCCCGAGTTCGAGTCTCGGTCGGGCACACAGTTTTAATCTGCCAGGAAGTTGTATAAATATTGTTTTTGATCAGTGGAGTAGCTTGCCTTAGATGGGCCCTATATCATACTTTCCTCACGTTTTTTTTCGGCAAATTTATTTTTTAAGTCATCCATAGGTGAAGACAATTTTCGTTTTTCGAGATTTTCTGCCTTATAGACAGCACTGACAAGTCTGAAAGCCATTCTTGGCTCATATGAGTCCTAAGACAGTTTTTTATGTTTTAATTTCGAAAAACTTCTTTCAGCTGTTGCAGATGTTATAGGAAGAATCAAAAATAGGAAACATGCTGTTATTACCTCAGGAAACCTGGACACAATGTTATTCAATTTAATCAATAATAATTCTGTGAGTTCCTTAATGGAATAGATTTTCTAAATTTCAGTTTTTAAGCACATTTTCAAAGAAATTAATTGTTCATACAGATCAAAAGACATGTCTTTACTGTGTGTAGCAGTCAGTTTTCCCACTTTCTTTTTTATTAATTCACTTGAAAATGATAAGAGTTTCTCTGGTTGTAACACCTCGAATGTATTGTTAAGGTCACAGAGTCTTTGAAATCTTTATTTAGTTTGAGAAATTAATGTATATAAACAGCAACAGTACACATTGACTTTGTATTACGATTCCAGGTCTGAAATTCTCTCATCTTGTGATAACTCCTCAAGATATCGGTTTGTCATCTTCCACCTTTTATTTTTGAAAACAGTTGTTACCTCCACTCTTTTACTAGGTCTCTGGACTCGTCTAGCAAACCATGTAATGAATTCTGATTTCTTATTTCGCTCAGTCTATTCAAAACATTACTTAGTGAAATACTGGTTTTCTGTATGTCATTATTTTCATGTTGTAGATCCTTAGAAACAGGATCAATAATTTCAAATAATGAATTAGAAAAGGTGACAAGCACTAGAAAATCGTAGTTCTCTAAAATATTAATTATACTTTGACGTTTGTCACGCTGCTTTTTTTTTAGTGAAAATTAAATTTATCTGGTGCAAAGTTTTCATTATTAATGAATAATTTTTCTTTATAACCGATAAAGTAAAAGGGCAGACATTCTTAGCTTAATTTTATATTTTAAATATTTATCGCTACTCACCAATGACCAGCGTTTTAGACTATTGCCAAAAAAGGTATATATTTTTTCCAAATTATCGAAAAAATATGACACTTCAGGAACATGTTTGGCAGTATCGTTTAAAATTAAATTTGATGAGTGCCGTGCAATGAATATAATCGGCATTTGGCGCATGTTCGTTTATAAAGTTATTCTACCTCCATGAGTGTCACCCCGCGCCCTACATTTGCACACATCAATTCCATATTCTGTTATAGTATTAAAAATTTCAGTTTTAAGCCATTCTACATTACAATCAGCTACTGATGTAAATCCCAACAAGGACTCAGATATTTTTATTTCTTTAGGCACTCAATCACATTTTCTGCTATTGAGACATATCGAAAACTACAGATAGTTGGTCGGTTTTTGACAGGTCTTGAGTTGTATCCAAAATAATCACCAGAAGTGGAGCTTTCTTAATTTCTAAAACAGTATTTTCTCTAATTGTGGCAGCAAGTACCTTAACAATCTCATTTTGAATCATGGGACTTAAGTAATTTGTTTCACCTTTTGGCTTTAAAATAAGTTCTTTTAAAATAGGATCATAATTCGACAGTAAACGTAAAATTGACATGAAATTTCAAGGTAAATTGCATATAGCCAAAGTAATCACGACATTAATAACATAATGTAATACATCTCACCAGAAAGTAATTTTACTATTGATTACACTTTGCAGTAAAGTATCGATGGCATTACCTTGTAACCAAGTATTAAAAGATAGAGCCGCAAAATATGCTGTTGTGAGTTTTCGTGGCCAGATACAGATTGTGCAAAATTGCTTCTAACTGAAACACTGTTAATCCATGTGGAGGAGTATTTTTTGCTTTAACCATCTCCAAACAACCAATAGAAGTGACAATATAGTTTGTTTAAAATATTAGAATAACATTTTTTACCAGCGGTTTTGAAATATGAGTAATGATAGCATGAAAAACATCACTCTGCTTCTGGATCGTTTGGAAACGGTCATTGTGGTTTAAATGGGTCCAATTTAAAAATTATTTTTCGTTCGCATTCAGTAAGGCTGTCACCAAAATTTTTTCTATCTGACGAAGATATTTTACGAAATTCCTCAGGTGTTCCAGATGAATATAAAAATAAAATGAAGTAAAATTAATATTAAGAAAAATATTCAAAACTGTAGGGTTGAAAATGTTAATGAATCAAATCTTTAATTTTTTAAATTAATCTTTACACCAGGCCCGGCGAATCCAAATTGTTTCATGGGCCTCCTTGATGACGCGCAACGTCAATGCAAACCATATTTTATAGGTTGTTCGCTGCTGTGTGGGGGATTGGGGGGGGAGGGGGGTGTATAAGGCGGATGAACAACGTTGAGATGGAACGAGTGAAATAAATAGGAGTAATTTGCGCCATCTTATTCAGAGCAAGCAACACACACACACACACACACACACACACCATTTTCCTGTCGTGTCGCACGACTGCTATGGTGGAGATTCGACGAATATAGGTGGAAGCACTTTCTTTGCAGAGTCATTGATATTCGTTTGTAAAGAATATGTCATTAAAGTAAGCCGGTTCTGACACAGATATTTCATGAGTAAGAGAAGACTGGCATTTCAAATACGGTACTCATTGAACTTACACGATCCCGTTACGTGCGCTTGAGGCGTTGAAAAAGTAACAGATAATGTGCCAGGAAAACTTCTCTCTCCCATCTAGTAATATTGGAAGTTCATCTTAGCGCTCAATAAAGCGATAAGAACAACAATAAAACATACACGGCGTAATTGATACTGCAGCACAAACCAAATGATCGTGGCATAGACTTGCTAATGTCTGCTGGCCGGAGTGGCCGAGCGGTTCTAGGTGCTACATCCTGGAACTGTGCGACCGCTACGGTCGCAGGTTCAAATCCTGCCTCGGGCATGGATGTGTGTGATGTCCTTAGGTTACTTAGGTTTAAGTAGTTCTAGGGGACTGATGACCTCAGAAGTTAAGTCCCATAGTGCTCAGAGCCATTTGAACCATTTCTTTGTTAATGTCTCAAAGCAGTACGAAAAGTTCTAAGTATCACATGCGAGATTCCTTCAGAACATAGCGGGATGGTCAAAATGTAAGATAGTGGCTGGAACGAGTATTAGCGAAATTGCAGTGTGCGTTGACTGACCTCTTTGTATTTGTGCTCTTCCCATTCTTAATCCTCTGTGAGTTTGACGTATGATGTTACTGTTCGTTCATGTTACACTTTTACATAGTATTACTTCTGTGCGTATATCGTGGTGTTCCTGTCCTTCTTCGGTATAAGATGTGCCTTTCTTTTCTTTGGTACCCTCTGCCACACACCGTCAGGTGGCTTGCGGCGTATGGATGTAGATGTATTTTTTCATACTCTCAATTAGTGGCAAATGAAAGTTGTAATAAATACTGCTGAAGCATATTGACCTATGATGATTTCCAAGGCGCATTAAGATTAGAAACAAATATTTATAGCAGCTCTAAGGCGAAATTAATGGTCTTGGGTAATATTTAACCAGAAAAGTCAACATATCGAACATACCAACCTGGAATTTATATCGCTGATTCAGGCGTTTTCGTCTAATCTGTAATCATCGATCTTACTCGAAAAATTCGATTATTGTCCTTACTTATAACGAATTTTTCATCGCCCTAGTTCTCCCAAGGAACTATTTTTTTGCTGTTGGAGGTATCAGCTCTTATTTTGTTTTCATTACGCGTGACAAAGCGCATCTGTAAAATATACTTTTATAAACTTTGGTTAAATGCATAGAGTAAATATCTCTGGAGTGAGCATTGCGTTCTGTGCATGTTGTCAACATTAAGGGGAGTTGGAATGCCCTATCTCGCCAATGTTAAATTTGCTAACTTTGTGTACCTTTTTCTTTGGAACTATTATCTTCAGAACTTTGAAATTCTGGCAGAGGTTTTCAGCATATATTGTGAGCCCACTGAACTAGAACCAATGTTTTCTTTTTGTTGGTATAGTATTTATGAATTTTTTACCATTAAGCCATTTTTTATTGGAAAAAGTATAACATAAACTTCCCTAGTTCAGAGAATAAGCCAGTTCTTGTCATGATTCTAGTTCAGTGGCCTCTTTGAACTGTTTTGCAGCATTTCTGAAAATTTGAATGTTGTTGGTTGAGTGGTTTATGAGATAAAGGTACATGTAACACTAAAAATGTCAAATGCCAGAAAATGCGATTAAAGTAATTTATTATGAAAATTCACAAATACCTTTTATTCTATTATCAAAAGTGTCCAGCAGAGTAATCAGGGTCATCTTCTAGTTCTTCTTCTTCACCTAGAAGCTTTCTTCTCCTTGCTGCCCTTGCTTTTTTTGTATTAAATTCAGCTGCATACTGAGCCTTCCTTACTCGCACGCTGTCCAGAAGCTGAAGACCTCTGATGGTGTTGATACCAGGAGCAATGCCGAGCCTTGCCATGACCTTTAGCCTACCCATATGACCATCATTGAATGAAATAACAGCATCACTGACTCCCCATTTCAATGTTTTTATCCCAACAAATACATTCTTAGGTACACGAGTCCAAATGAGGTTGTTGAACGACTCGTTTTGATTCTGGGTACAACCATGAAGACATTTTCGCAGAAGATCAGGATGCCCCAAGTCTCTATATATTGGTTTAATTACTTCCATAACAGCCAATGGAATATAATTTTTATGGTGATAAGGATCCCCAGTAGCTTGAGATTTTCTATAATTGCACCATGACTGAGGACCATCTGGACAAGCAAAATGTTGAGGATTATCATCAGTTGATGATCGATGTAAATATGTGGCCCATACAGCTTGTCTCATTTCCTGCAAATTATTTGCATTATTTCTTATTGCCATACCATAGTATTGTTGTAATTCATTTATAATTTTATCTGACAGGCGACCTCTAATGGTTTTACCATCTGACAAAATTTTGTCCTTCAGATTCTGTTTCAGTTTCCTTAGACGAGTGCCCATTCGTTTCTGAACATGACCGACACATTCTAGTTTAGTTATTGTCTTATTGACATATGGCATGGATTCTGTAACACTTTTGTATGCCTTGGAGTCCCCATCTCCAAGGAATTTTGTGTAAAATACTCCCCGTTCTTTTTCTGATCTGCTAAACATTTTCACAGCAGCGGCAGCCTCCATGCCTCCACTCGTACCTTCATAATTCTTGCTACATATGTGAGCTGCTTCTATCTTACCAGATGCACAATGGTAACAATGTTTAGTGAGCACTTCATAGTCCAAAACTTTACCGCTGTCCACACTAGTAACAGTAGCAACAGCATTTTTGGATGTGTGACCCCTTTTCTGCCAGGTTCCATCAAAAGCAACAGGGATATCTGGGTTTCCTTCATTTATATATTTTGCTTCACTGGCAGCAGCTTTCATTGATAAATCTGCTACAGACTGAACAGCATCTCCTATCACTTCAGTGTAATTGTCAATTTTAGCAGGTGGAGGTGGAAGATTCATTATGGCACAAAATGTTTGAGCAGCAGTATGTCCTTTACCAATTGCTCTCATTGCATACATTAGCCTGATATTACTCTCAAACAAATTGCTACTGCATGTTTTAGAGCTCCAAAAACAGGTCTCATTTTCACAACTGGCACAAACTATAGCAATTTTGCAGGAAAGTCCTATAGATTTTGTTATGTTCATATCAAAAGAACCTCCACAAAGATTACAACACAAACATTTCTTCATAAACTCAGTAAAAACAGGAAAGTCGACTAAAACATATTGTTCATTAGAAGCTTCATCTGTAATTTCACTTGCACAGTTTGATAACTTCTTTTTTGATGCACTGGTGGGCGTGTCTCCTTCACACATCTCAGCTGTACAAACGTCAGAACTTTCACCAGCATCAACAGGTGCTGAAGCAGAATCACTTGAACAAACGTTATTTGTAAATCTATTACCGCGAAACTTTCGCTTTTTAAATAATGATGCACTCCTAGGCATCGTAGAAACTACGCACTCACCACTGAAAGTCAAAACAAGACAGATAACAAACTCCAAATGAGCGACAAACTAAACTCGAGGCTCAAAACAAACACTCACAGATCAAAAACTGAACAATAAACACAGCTAGTCGTAAAAACAATGGTACCTATGGAAGGATCAAAGATTCTACAACTGAAGAGTGAAATCCACAGCCTTCTATATGTAATGTTTTCGGAAATGCGAAGATTTAAATGTGTACAAATCACAAGATGGGTAACTTTGCTGGGCGCACATGTAATTTTGAAAAATTAAATAAAAATACTTCCAATTGGAATTTCTTAACAAATTTTGCACCATTTTAAGCAGAAAATTTCAAATTAAGTTATAAGGTTAAAAACTGAAAATGTGAATTTTTTCCATTTTCCGGCATTCCAACTCCCCTTAAACCAGGATTGTCACGTGATCTCGGGACTTCGCTGTGCCTGTGTGCTTTCTGCAGCGTTTGAAGTTTATAATACCAAGAGTTTTTGTTGTGTTTCACCGTTTGTTGATAGTGTAATAGCGATGGTGAATTACGTTGTTGCTACGGATGGAAAGAAAAATATGTGAAAGGAGGGTAGTAACTTTTCATGGGTACATTCCATATATCTCTAATTATAGTTTTCATTTTAGTAAGAGACACTGTATACGTTTAAAAATTTCGAGAGGCATTATAATTAAGACTTGATTCTGTAGACCTATTTTTCTACGATTTTATGACTATATAATAGATATTACGGCTCATACAAAAGCTTACAAACAATCGCTTCCTCTCGTAAATTTGCTAGTGGAACAGGAAAGGGAAAGGTTACTTGTTTCAGTAAATACTATCCTCCATGCATTTATTAGTGACTTGTCAATTATGTATATAGATTACTCCGTCTACTATTTATTTAATGAACCGGGAGCAAGTACTTAAAATGCGTTAAATAAATACCTCAAAGTGCCACCAGTAAGAAAAATTGTGCTTTAGGTCGCAAAAACCAGAAAATAAGTACGCAGAAATACAAGAAAAAAAGGACGAATTAGCAGGGATACAATCGCTAATGTGTGGTAAATTCGGTGTTTTTCAGACACTTGCGAAAGTAGTCGTTTTGCAGGACTATCACTGCAAAAATGTACTTCAGGCTCTGTAATACTATAAAGTGCGATATCATACCAAAAACTACCAAAAGTCGAGTGCATCTGAACTATGACACCTATCGCAAAGAAGCTGAATGTAATATTACTTGCCCTTAAAAGTTACGTAGCTGGTTTATTCCCGGTATCAAATGGATACTGTTAAAATGTCTTCGCAACATATATAAATAATCCACGACACGTATGAAAAGAATCCGTATGTACTAGGGATGTAGTGACATTCTAAATATACAGGGCGCTATACGAACAAACGCACGTCGTCCCGAGATCACGTGACCAGGCCGGCAATGTATGTTGACAACACAAAATCTGTTCTGCGCATGTGAGTGCTCACTCCAGAGATATTTACTCTAGGTTAAATGTACCGTACACGCTGGTAATCGTGGCTCCCGACCTACAATACGTTAGAAACGAGTCAACAATGGGTAGTTAGCTATGTAGTTACATTTCTTGCATTTATTTTGGAAAAAATTACTGTAACATTGGAAGTTCGTATTAAAATGAAATTTAATTGCTCTTGGGATTGAAAAAAAGTTACACGACAAAATTTTCTATTAGAACTAATGTATTACTGACTGCACCAAACTTTTTTCGCATTAACCACGAGTTCTTCTGGAGCGATTTTGCGCTAACGAGTTTAAACAGTAATGCCGTACTATACTGATTAAAATTTTATTTTATTAAATGTGTACCTAATAAAATAAACGTTCATTGATTCTATTTTTCATCGTCCTTTCCACTCTAAGACTTGTTGGGTGGAGAGATGGAAACTGAATCTCAATGTAGACAAGTGTAATGTGCTGCGAATACATAGAAAGAAAGATCCTTTATCATTTAGCTACAATATAGCAGGTCAGCAACTGGAAGCAGTTAATTCCATAAATTATCTGGGAGTACGCATTAGGAGTGATTTAAAATGGAATGATCATATAAAGTTGATCGTCAGGAGATGATAGATAAACTCCAGTGGAAGACTCTGCAAGAGAGACGCTCAGTAGCTCGGTACGGGCTTTTGTTGAAGTTTCGAGAACATACCTTCACCGAGGAGTCTTGCAGTATATTGCTCCCTCCTACGTATGTGTCGCGAAGAGACCATGAGGATAAAATCAGAAAGATTAGAGCCCATACAGAGGCATACCGACAATCTTTCTTTCCACGAACATTACGAGACTGGAATAGAAGGGTTCCGATAGAGGTACTCAAGGTACCCTCCACCACACACCGTCAGGTGGCTTGCGGAATATGGATGTAGATGTAGATCTGTTCATTATATAAGCTCACTGTTATAAATAAATTTAATGTATCAGCATCTTGTTACCTGTCTATGATAAATTTATTTAATTAATACACACTGCACGAAACAGGTAAAATTGAACATCCATGAACATACACCTAATGTGCGAAAACTTGTGTATATAAAATTATGGAATGTGTTTTCTTATAAAGTTGTGTACTGCGTGTGTATAAATCTAGCGAACGCGCTGCTCGCATGAATTTACTTAGTGTAATTTGTTCGACTAGATAATAGACCAAGATGCAGCTTTTCATATGCCGCTGCTCTCGAGCAATATGCATCTTATGTGCACCCTTAATCTAACCCTATGGCTTTTTACCATAATTCAAATAAAATTATGTATGTTGCACATTTCCGCGACGACGTGTGATGATACTTATGAGTCCTACGTTACACAGCGTAGAATGCTGCATAACGTGACCTAAATTACACTCAAGAGCTAAAGAAACTGGTACACCTGCCTAATGCCATGTAGGACCCCGTGAGCACGTAGAAGTGCCGCAGCACGACGTGGCATGGACTCGAAAAATGTCTGAAGTAGTGCTGGAGAGAACTGACACCATGAATCCTCTTCATAAATCCGTAAGAGTACGAAGTGGTGAAGATCTCTTCAGAACAGCACGTTGCAAGGCATTCCAGATATCCTCAATAATGTTCATGTCTGGGGAGTTTGGTGGCTAGCGGAAGTCTTTAAGCTGAGAAGAGTGTTCCTGGAGCCACTCTGTAGCAATTCTGGACGTGTGGGGTGTCTCATGGTCCTGCTGGAATTGCCCAAGTTAGTCGTAATGCACAATGGACGTGAATGGATGCAGGCGATGAGACAGGTTGTTTACGTACTTGTCACCTGTCAGAGTCGTATCTGGACGTATCAGGGGTCCCATATCACTGCAACTGCACACACACCATACCATTACAGAGCCTGCACCAGCTTGAACAGTCCCCTGCTGACATCAGGGTCCTTGAATTCAAGAGATTGTCTCCACACTTGTACACGTCCAACCACTCTATACAATTTCAAACGAGACTCGTACAACCAGGCAACATGTTTCCAGTCGTCAACAGTCCAATGTCGGTATGGACGGGCCTAGGCGAGGCGTAACGCTTTGTGTCGTGCAGTCATCAAGGGTACACAAGTGGGTCTTCGACTCCGAAAGCCCGCATCGATGATGTTTCGTTGAACGGTTCACACATTGACACTTGTTGATGGCCCAGCATGGAAATCTGCAGCAATTTGCTGAAAGCTTGCACTTTCGTCACGTTGAACGATTCTCGTCAGCCGTCGTTCGTGTCGCTCTTGCAGTATCTTTTTCCGGCCGCGGCGATGTCGGAGATTTGATGTTTTACCGGATTTGAGATTCACAGTACACTCGTGAAATGGTCGTACGGCAAAATCCCCACTTCATCGCTGTCTCGGACATGCTGTGTCCCACCGCTCGTGCACCGACTGTAACACCACGTTCAACCTCACTTAAACCTTCATAACCTGCCATTGTAGCAGCAGTAACCGATGTAACAAGTGCGCCAGACACATTGTCTTCTATAGGCGTTGCCGACCGCAGCGCCGTATTCTACTTGTTTACATATCTCTTTATTTGTACATGCGCGCCTACATCAGTTTCTTTGGCTCTTCAGTGTATAAACAAGAAGTATTTTTTTCCGTAGAGGCAGATAAGTTTTTAGTACTTGCATTACAAAATAAATCACTCACAGAATCTGCTTGCTGAAAAAATGAAGAAATTTTGGGCAATTTCCGTATAACTTCCTACTTCTGTTTATTTCAACTTTTAATATCTCCACCGGGGTAATCTTTCTTTCACTCATTTCTTTCACAATTAAACTTACTAACAAACAAATAATCACTAGATTTACAATGTTTGAACGTCATGAACTGCGTGCACAGACTGAAATAAACGCATGTAGCTCCGGGACCCCGTATCATTGATACGGCTGATACGGCAGTTGTTACGCCCCTGTATTTCATGGTATTTTTTGTTGCAGAGGCCAACGACTGTAACGTTTCTCCAGCGGCCAAAAATCTTAATATGACTGCCAGTCTATGTGTGACAATAAACACAAGTTACACACTTGAAGTTTTTGCTATTACGGAACTTTTTGTAAAATATATGTGCCTATCTCTGGGTTTGTGGACTGGTTCATGTTTGTATCTTGCCGGAAAATATATTTTTCAATGATGGTGAGCAGCTTCAAAAAAATCTCCACTTCCGTTTGAATGAAATTACGAAACGAATCTCAGTCTTGATATTTATGATGAGGTACGTTATTTCAGAGTGTCGGTAGTCAACGCAACATCGAGAATATGGATACTACACAAGTATAAACTGGCATTAGATTAATTTTCATTATTCAATTTAAAATCGAAAATGGGATGAAAATTCAATTGAATTAATGAATACTTCTATGTTTTGCATGAAATCATAGCAATTTATGAATTCCCAGCTAGATTCATGTACTTCTCATAAGCTTTTTTTTATATGAATTTAAAAACTGCAGTTCTGGGATACGCATGTGTTCTTCGCTGTACAGGTTTTCTCATTCGATTTTGAGGAAACTATTCGAAAAAAAGAACTAAATCTTATAGTCTGATATCACTACTTAATAGTGAACTGATTTTATTTTCGTTATTGCCCATAGTTATTGTGCTATTTCTCAAATAAGTAAACCACTGTGCATACTTTGAAAAGTTTGCAGTGAAGAATGTAGTCGCTGGCCAGTTTACGTTTGGTGGGTTTTAGGACATTTGTTGCAGCGTA
The DNA here is from genome assembly GCF_021461385.2 of Schistocerca piceifrons. Classification (NCBI taxonomy): domain Eukaryota; kingdom Metazoa; phylum Arthropoda; class Insecta; order Orthoptera; family Acrididae; genus Schistocerca; species Schistocerca piceifrons. The sequence continues at coordinate 306,214,389 of NC_060139.1, read as the reverse complement.
TGAAATATAGTTAACATATAGGAATTGCTTTTAATGGTGGAAGGACAGTGACACTTTTTTCCAGTCCCAAGTAAATAAGTTAAATATATTGATGTTTCACCGCAACGATGTACGACACGCAACACGCGCTCTATGCGCATTTGTGACTCGTGTTTCTCTTTGTATGTGGTCTATGAAGTCAGTTACAATCACACTCTAAGTTAATATTGCATTAAGAGTTATTTAATTTTAAAATTAGAGGTACACATTCGCAGATTCAAGTGCGACCATACCTTGGTTTGTTGGGGCTAAGCTGGAGATATGGAGTAATTTTAATATTTTTAAACATGGAGACTTTACTTAGCCACAGAAAAGTTCCATTTCCGACCATGTTAAGAACCTGCTTAATACCCACTATTAAATCACTTTCTTGAAGGAAAAACAACAACACTACATTCTTTTTCTTTCCATGAGAGCTGGGGTCTGTGGGGTGCTCCCCTCTTGCCATGGGTACGAGTGCTCTTGGCATAGTTAGAGCAGACTTACTGCCAGTGGCCTGACTAGGAAGTGTACATTTAAATGTAGTTTTGGCAACTTTTACAGTGAGTTAATGATCCGCCCCGGCGGATTAGTGTCGAGGTCTGGTTGTTTGCAACGGCACAAAGCCGTCAATTTTGCCCACTCCCAGAAAAAACAGGCTCGACCACATGCAGTGAACGCAGTGTTTTCAAAACCTAGAAAAGATTCTGACAAAAGTAAAATTAAGATTGTGCCTCTTTCTCGCCCTAGTGCTGCGCAAAGACGTTCTAACAAACTATTTGCTTCATTACGAATTGCTGGCCATCGTGTGACCTTTCAGTTAGACACAAGTGTTTCAGTAACTTTGCTTAATCGTGCCACGTACGAACAGCTAGGTTCACCACGCCTATCTAAATCTAGCAAGCACCTCACCCGATTACAACGGACAGGAAATTCCAGTGATTGGACAGTGTAGTTTGCCTGCCACTTACAAATCTCACACTAGGGCAGTGAATTTTATTGTGTTGAAATCAAGAGAAAGTGAGCACATATTCGGTTTAGATGCCCATGATTTGTTTGAACTTAGCATCCAAGACAATGTATTTTCAGTGACTGCTTTTAGTTCAAAAGACAGTGCAGACAGCTTGCGTAAAGGATTTCCTGAACTCTTTTCAGAAGAAACGGGAAAAGCTAATAACTTTGTAGAGCATGTTACATTGAAAGACAATGCCCAGGCCGGCCGGGGTGGCCGAGCGGTTCTAGGCGCTGCAGTCTGGAACCGCGCGACCGCTACGGTCGTTGGTTCGAATCCTGCTTCGGGCACGGATGTGTGTGATGTCCTCAGGTTAGTTAGGTTTCAGTAGGTCTAAGTTCTAGGGGACTGATGACCTCAGAAGTTAAGTCCCATAGTGCTCAGAGCCATTTGAACCAACAGTGCCCAGACTTAGTTTTTCCGGGCCCGCCGCGTTCCAATTGCTTTAAGAGACAAAGTAGCCAGTGATTGAAAGAACTGCAAGATAATGGTGTAATTGCTCCCATTCAAGGTAGTCAATGGGCAAGTCCTCTCGTTTTGTTGCCTACGGCTTCTGGTCGCATTCGCATTTGTGTTGACTTCAAGTCTGCAGTCAACCCACAGACAATAGTTGACACTTATCCACTACCCTGCCCTGAGGAACTCATGGACAGGCTTGGTGCAGGACGTTACTTTTCTAAGATAGATTTGTGTGATGCCTACTTGCAAATTCTATTGGATGAAGAATCACAAAAAGCATTTGTTGTAAATACACACTTAGGACTGTCCACGTATTTGCATTTGCCCTTCAGCAGTGCTTCCGCACCCGTCATTTTTCAACGTTACTTGGAATAGCTGACCTCAAAAGTGGCACTTTGTTCAGACTACCTTGACGATACTGTCGTCTCAGGTCGTACACCACTGGAACACATTGCCAATCGGCGTAATCCTTTTTCCAGTGTTGTCAGAAGCAGGACTCAAGTGTCGACTCGAAAGGTGTGACTTTTTTCAAACTGAACTACAGCACTTAGGTCATGCGACGAATAGTCAGGGTGTGCACACACTCCAATCTTATTTGCTTGCAATCTGTGGCCTGCCTGATCCTCGCAATGTGTCTGAACTGCAGTCAGTGCTAGGCAAGGTGACATACTACATTCGGTTCATACCGAATGCCGTTCAGATCGTGGCTCCATTGCATCGCTTATCTTTTGGGTGTGGACTAAAGACTGTCGAGACGCATTTCAGAAAATCCACAATGCTTTGCTTAGTGGCAGACGTTTAGTGCATTTTGACCCTGCCAAACCCACGGAATCGGCGATGTGCTTACACACAGAATTGGTGCACAAGACAGACCTATTGCTTTTGCCTCAAAGTTGTTAACTCAAACTCAGTGCCATTATTCTCAAATAGAAAAAGAGGCTCTCGCTGTTGCGTGTGGTGTGACCAAATTCCATCACTACCTGTATGGTCGCAAGTTCTTATTAGTGACAGACCACAAGCCTTTGCAGTCCTTGTTTCATTCGTCAAAGTTGGTTCCTACACGCACTGCTCAAAAATTGCAACAGTGAGCTTTGTTGCTTTCGCAGTATCAGTATGAAATTGTGTACAGACCTACGACAAATCATGGCAATGCAGACGCCATATCTCGCCTTCCGATTGGTCAAGACTCTGATTGCGATGCATCTGCCGCGTCTTGTTGCCAAATCGGTGTGCAGGGCTCTGAATTGCTGGAATCTTTTCCCTTGTACCACAGAAAAATTTTACAGCCCACGGAAGCAGACCCAGACCTTAAGATTTTGTTGCATTACATTCTCACGTCTTGGCCTCGCTCATTGAACAGCTCGGGGACAAAAAATTAAATCTTTGAGGTTTGTCAATGACATTTTAATTCTGTCAGAGACAGCAAAGGACTTGGAAGAGCGTTTGGAAGGAATGGGCAGTACCTTGAAAGGAAAGTATAACAAAAGCAAATGGAGTTAAATCAGGTGATTCTGAGGGAATTAGGTTAGGAAACGATACACTTAAAGCAATAGATGAGTTTTGGTATTTGGGCAGCAAAGTAACTGACGTTGGCCGAAATAGACAGGACATGAAATGTAGAATTGAAGTGGGAATCACTAAAACAAAAGAGTTTTTCGTTGCGACGGGATCTTCTCATGAAATTTCGGCCACCAGTTTTCTCCTCCGATTGGAAAAACATTGGCACCCACCTACAAAGGGAGAAACGATCATCACGATAAAATAAGAGAAATCAGGGCTCGCACACAAAAATTTAGTTGCTCGTTTTTCCCGCGCGCTGTTCAAGAGTGGAACAACAGAGAGACAGCTTGAAGGTGGCTCATTGAAGCCTCTCTCAGGCACCTTATTGTAAATAGCAAAGTAATCACGTAGACATAGATGTAGATATAGATTTAGACTGGCAATAGCAAGAAAAGAATTTCTGAAGAAGAGAAATTTGTTAACATCAAAAAGAGATTTAAGTGTCAGAAAGTCTTTTCTGGTTGGTTGGTTGGTTTGGGGAAGGAGACCGGACAGCGAGGTCATCGGTCTCATCGGATTAGGGAAGGACGGGGAAGGAAGTCGGCCGTGCCCTTTTAAAGGAACCATCCCGGCATTTGCCTGGAGCGATTTAGGGAAATCACGGAAAACCTAAATCAGGATGGCCGGACGCGGGATTGAACCGTCGTCCTCCCGAATGCAAGTCCAGCGTCTAACCACTGCGCCACCTCGCTCGGTAGTCTTTTCTGAAGGTATTTGCAATGTAGCTACAGGTGTGTATGGAAGTGACACTTGGACGAAAAACAGCTTAGACAAGAAGAGAACAGAAGCTTTTGAAATGTTGTGCTGTTGAAGAATGCTGAAGATTATATGGGCAAATCACATAACTAGTGAGGAGGTACTGAATGGAAGTGGGGAGACAAGAAATTTGTGGCACAACTTGACTATAAGAATGGATTGGTTGATAGGACACATTCTTTGACGTCAAGGGATCACCAGTTTAGTATTGGAGGGCAATGTGAGTGGTAAAAATCGTAGAGGGTGACCAAGAGATGAATACAATTAGCAGATTCAATAAGATGTAGGTTGCAGTAGTTATTTGGAGATGAAGAGCCTTTTACAGAATAGAGTAGCATGGAGAGCTGAATCAAACCAGTCTTCGGACTGATGTCCATAACAGCAACAACAACAACAACAAGTACCATTTATACATGACCTCTGACGCCATTTGAACCCCTTCATCTGACAACAAATGTAAATCGTCCACTCTGAGAAGACTGTTGGAGCAGTGGCTGATGGGAGTCGCTGTTTCGATAGAAATCGAAACACTGTAAGACTTGGGACTGATATACGCTTGTTTTCGGTAGCTATCAAGCTTAGCTTTCAGGCAAAGAACCATTCAATAAGTTTAACCCATTTCGAATTCTTTTACGTCAAGACTCCGCCTGTTAAGTCTGCTTTATATTCGCTCACGAGCACATGGGTGCACTGATTTTTCCTTTTATTCTGTGCGTTTCTTTCGTTCGAGCACCACAGGCATTCCATCCCCAGAGGTCTGCGGGCAATGCCCTAGCCTAGTAACACCTTCGATGTGAGTCCGCTCGGGCACTAGTAGCGCGTACTCCCTGAGATCCTATGCTGCGGCGAACTTAACAGTTCCTTATTCGTTTAGTAGTCGTGCGATCACAATCAACGTGAACAGCAATGTCGCTGAACAATAAATGGCGGTCTCAGTAGACCACAATTATGACGCTGTCAAATTACGACACGTGCTGGTAGACGTTTCTCCTCACACGATGCATAACGCCATCTTCTCACAAACAAATACGATTTCTCAACGAGAAACCCACTACGTTCTTATATAAAGAATGTACATGCTTACTGCCACCTAATTCGTGTGGTTCGCATGATAACCATTTGCATATCAACGTATGTGGTAAAGACGTGTCCAGAAAAATGTAGACACTCTCTGATAGTTATAATCTTTGGAACAAATTGACATATCATTGCAATTTTGCGCGGTAGTTTAGTCCATTGTTTCTCAACACATCTTGGCGCGTGTTTTCCTGCAGGTGACAGTGCAGCAATGTATGAAGTAAGATTGTCGTTTTGTGCAACGCAAGGCGTTATTGAAGTGTTACTGAAAGTGCGAAAACATGATGGAGGCACAGCGACATTGGCGTAATATGTACAGAACTCAGCCACCAACACGTACAACAATTTATCGTATTCGGGATAAATCTGAAGCCGACGACAATCTTCAGGAGGTGTATGAGAAAGGGTCTAGCCGACCAGAAACATCAACAAGTCCAGCTTCAAGCGCTGATACGTTGCGTCATTTCACTAGGTCACCTAAAAGATCTGTGAAGCAAGGTGCACGTGAGAGCGGACAAGACGACCGAGCATACGACAAATTCTGAAGATTGCAAAGCGGCAAGTGTGCTTTCCAAGATCGCTATACGCTGTGAGCGAGGACGACCCGAATTGAAGGATGGAGTACTGCGAGTGGTTTGTAGGCACGCTTTGAGAGGATGCACGGTTTGCAGGGATGTTTAGCTGGTCTGGCGAGTCGCAGTTTAAACTGAACGGTACTATAAACCGCCACAATGCCATGTACTGGTCTTCTGAAAATCCTCTCGTTCATGTGGACAAACATCTTAATCTACTGGGCGTTAATTTGTGGTGTGGTCTGTCGACGCGTGGTTTGATTGGCCATTCTTCTTTGAAGGTACCATAACAGGTGAGATGTATCATTACACGTTGCAAATATAGAGATTTTGTCTGCCATCCGAGAGGTGTTTGGAAATGAAAGATTTTATCTATAACAATATGAGTCTCAGCCTCACTGCCACAGAGATGTCAGAGCCTACTTGGATAAAATCGACCTGGACAATGGATAGGACGAAGAGGAGCTGGTGAGTACCCATCACGGTTTCCAGATTTTACAGCTCTTGACTTCTACCTATGGAAGACCTTGAAAAATGAAGTTTATCAATAGAAGCCAGCTACACTGAACGAGCTAAGAGAAACCATCGAGGCGTCCTGTGCAGCTGTCAAACCGGCAACACTGACAGCAGTACTTCGGTCAACAGTTCAGAGGCGTAGACGTTGTTCGGCTGATAATGGGGGCAATTTGAACACATAAATAAATGTTATGTAATTTTGTTTCATTAGTACTATTAAAGAGCGTCTATATTTTTCTGGGGCCCTCTGTGTGTATTCCATACCAATTTTACATTGTAGGATGCCGCCTTCATTGAGCTGCAGTCTTTATGTTCATGAGTGTATAGTCAACTCTAAGTACACGGTCTGAAAAAAAAGTGATACACCCAGAAGGGAAAGGAGGAAACAAAATGAAACTTCACGGACTGAGACTGTTGTGATATTATTTCAGTGATTACAAAATCGTGCCAAAATTACAAAGAACTTGATAGAATGAGCCCACTTATCAGTATGACATTGCATCCGCTCTGGCCTGGATGCCTGCGCTGATTCAGTAGGGAAGGCTGTCGCAAAGTCATTGTATCCTCTCCTGAAGCAATCTGGCCCAAAACTGTTGTAATTGGTCCTTGATATCTTGGATACTGGCACTGAGCTGGTTCCACACATGTTCTATCAAGAACCGATCTGGGTATCCTGCTTCCCAAGCAAGTACTTCAACAACATACAGACAGTTCATGGACGCACATGCCACATGTAGATAAGTGTTCTACTGCTGAAAATAGAGATAGCATATGAGCGTTGAAGTTAGCCAATCATATCGCTGTGCAGGCAAATTCAAGTCACTCGTCAGGTACAATTAGTGTCAGTTGTTCTATTTGCATAGAAGATAGAGCACGAGACTGCTATGCCTTTGGCTCGCGGATCCTATCCTTATTATCGTCCCATGTCCAATTTTCTATCGTTCTCTGAACAAACAACACGTTTGGCGACACTGTTTCTGGCAATTTACATGTGCAACTACCAGATTGGCTGATTTCAATTCTAATTAAATCAGAAACGGCCAAAGGATCTGTTTTTTTTTTTTTCATAGCAACTCTTTGGACAACCTACGCTGCAACACCTTTACAAGTTTTTCAGACTGTATGCCTACAGAGACTGGTGACAGCACTAAACATGAACAACCCTAATGCACTCTAATGGCCATTCTACCTACTATCATCTGATTATTTGCATGCAGTATCTCCCAATGGTGTGTAAGTGTCTTCTGAGTGCTTCACTTTCTGTCAGGCAGCGTACATGCTGTAATGAACATTCTCAGTCGACGATTACTTTACTACAGTCAGCAGCATAATCACATTCTACATCACTGTTTTTTAAGTACATCTATATTTATAAAAATTGCACGTGGGATTTGATGTGCTGTATATTAAACCCTCTAATTACTGAGACAAAGCAGCTCGTCTTTACGCATTTCTAATCCCTTTTTCTGGTGATATTACTATAACGATTGTGTTAATAGGGAGTACTCAATGAGTTACATAAGATTATGCAATGTTGGGCAATATGTTGACACTGGATTGTGTGTGAGAGAGAGGGTAGATAAACTGGGGGCCACAGAATGTCCTGTGTAGCGCCCCAGGTGATGTGGCACTACATCAGCTATGTTAGATGAGGGCCATTGTTCGACCCCAGAAAGCAACATACATACAGACAACAAAATGGAGGGCTCTTATTGGCCCAAAACATTAGGAAGGATTTTGCTACCCTGTGTCAAGGAAACAAAGCAGCAATCAGGAATGCTCTATCTTCTATGCAAATAGAACAACTGACACTAATTGTACCTGACGAGTGACTTGAATTTGCCTGCACGGCGAGGGTGAGCGGTTACGTGTTGGGTGTAGACACCTTTGATCACAGTAGAAAACGCCTTATCAGTTAAATTGTGGGCCTTTTTAGAGTTTGTTGAATGTAACTGTCATTGTTTTGGCGCGATAAGTGAATTTAAGAATGGCTCTGAGCACTATGGGACTTAACTTCTAAGGTCATCAGCCCCTAGAACTTAGAACTACTTAAACCTAACTAACCTAAGAACATCACACACATCCATGCCTGAGGCAGGATTCGAACCTGCGACCGTAGCGGTCGCGCGGTTCCAGACTGTAGAGTCTAGAACCGATCGGCCACCTCGGCCGGCTGAGTGTAAGACCGTTGTAATCTACATACTGTACAGATGGACGATAAGTGATTGTGTAAACATTTTTTGTAAACCACCAGAAAGGGAATTACTAGAATTACAAATGGCATCCCTTCAAAATACGAGCGCGCTTTTATTCGACCATTAACTCCTCTCAGACTTCACATCATTCTACACCGTTCGAGCTATCCATTCAGACTCTGAATCCGGCGGATTGGCGTTTCTATTGTGCAGAGGGGATAGCAACATCTGAAAGACGCAGGTAAGTGTATTTCAGGTACCTACAGCGGATACAACGGACATGCGTGTCTCCACCAGCAACTTGCCGAGTTCAGACAATCCATCATGAATAGGTTCTGTGACAGGTATTGCTAATGCAAGAGAATGTTGAGGTACGTAACATCACACATCTAAATAAGACAAGACTCTACACCGAGTTTCTCCGTCAGACATGTGACATCCAAATACTGATTCCCTTCGCTTCTTTACTGACGTTTACTTCGAATGAATTTATCTTTAATTCGTAATAGTTTGCTGATGTTCTATATGAAATACTGATGATTTGTGTTGGAATTCGTTTTAAGCACATAAAATCCTGAAGAAACGTGAAAATTGCTATAAATTCATTACGTTATTCAAATGCATGATCTAAAGCGTTGATTTTTATCCTTACCTGATAAACTATTTCATGTCCAGCCCAGCAGTAAATGAATATTTGAAATGCTGGCAATGGAAGGAAAATTAAACATTTCAGAGTTGAGTTTCCCTCAGGGTTCTGGAAGAAAAAAAATATAGCTACAAGATAAGACACACAGTGCTTAGAACATAAAATATCTGTTTTCTAATACGACACATGCTCATCCAAATCACTGCAAAGACTTATATTTAGAAGTATTATCTACTACTGTAGGAGCAATACACTTTTTCCATCCTTTTATTTACACAGGAGAACTTCACACTTGACAATTGTAGAGATTTTCGTGCAACTTTAATCCACGACATTCACAGTCCATGTAAACAAGTCCGCAAGAGAGATTATATCCATAACTTTATTATTCTGATGAAGGGTGATTACATCATACTAATATGTATAATATCTCCCTACATTATTTATAGATAAATTATATTTTCTTTTCTTTTGAAGTATTACTAAACGCAGATTTGCAGGTTTCATATGCGTGCAAAGTTTCCTCGACTCTCATTGTAACAAATGTGCAGTGTTAGAAGTTCATGGAGGGTAATCGAAAAGATGGGAACATAGAGAAATTAATTAAATACAATAAAGATGTTATAAAACTATATATATATATATATATATATATATATATATATATATATATATATATATATATACAGGGTGTTTCAAAAATGACCGGTATATTTGAAACGGCAATAAAAACTAAACGAGCAGCGATAGAAATACACCGTTTGTTGCAATATGCTTGAGACAACAGTACATTTTCAGGCAGACAAACTTTCGAAATTACAGTAGTTACAATTTTCAACAACAGATGGCGCTGTGGTCTGGGAAACTCTATAGTACGATATTTGCCACATATCCACCATGCGTAGCAATAATATGGCGTAGTCTCTGAATGAAATTACCCGAAACCTTTGACAACGTGTCTGGCGGAATGGCTTCACATGCAGATGAGATGTACTGCTTCAGCTGTTCAATTGTTTCTGGATTCTGGCGGTACACCTGGTCTTTCAAGTGTCCCCACAGAAAGAAGTCACAGGGGTTCATGTCTGGCGAATAGGGAGGCCAATCCACGCCGCCTCCTGTATGTTTCGGATAGCCCAAAGCAATCACACGATCATCGAAATATTCATTCAGGAAATTAAAGACGTCGGCCGTGCGATGTGGCCGGGCACCATCTTGCATAAACCACGAGGTGTTCGCAGTGTCGTCTAAGGCAGTTTGTATACCACCACAAATTCACGAAGAATGTCCAGATAGCGTGATGCAGTAATCGTTTCGGATCTGAGAAATGGGCCAATGATTTCTTTGGAAGAAATGGCGGCCCAGACCAGTACTTTTTGAGGATGCAGGGACGATGGGACTGCAACATGGGGCTTTTCAGTTCCCCATATGCGCCAGTTCTGTTTATTGAGGAAGCCGTCCAGGTAAAAATAAGCTTCGTCAGTAAACCAAATGCTGCCCACATGCATATCGCCGTCATCAATTCTGTGCACTATATCGTTAGCGAATGTCTCTTGTGCAGCAATGGTAGCGGTGCTGAGGGGTTGCCGTGTTTGAATTTTGTATGGATAGAGGTGTAAACTCCGGCGCATGAGACGATACGTGGACGTTGGCGTCATTTGGACCGCAGCTGCAACACGGCAAACGGAAACCCGAGGCCGCTGTTGGATCACCTGCTGCACTAGCTGCGCGTTGCCCTCTGTGGTTGCCGTACGCGGTCGCCCTACCTTTCCAGCACATTCATCCGTCACGTTCCCAGTCCGTTGAAATTTTTCAAACAGATCCTTTATTGTATCGCTTTTCGGTCCTTTGGTTACATTAAACCTCCGTTGAAAACTTCGTCTTGTTGCAACAACACTGTGTTCTAGGCGGTGGAATTCCAACACCAGAAAAATCCTCTGTTCTAAGGAATAAACCATGTTGTCTACAGCACACTTGCACGTTGTGAACAGCACACGCTTACAGCAGAAAGACGACGTACAGAATGGCGCACCCACAGACTGCGTTGTCTTCTATATCTTTCACATCACTTGCAGCGCCATCTGTTGTTGAAAATTGTAACTACTGTAATTTCGAAAGTTTGTCCGCCTGAAAATGTACTGTTGTCTCAAGCATATTGCAACAAACGGTGTATTTCTATCGCTGCTCGTTTAGTTTTTATTGCCGTTTCAAATATACCGGTCATTTTTGAAACACCCTGTATATATAGTGTACATAAAGTCCAGGAACAATTTCAATTATTTATTGTACAAGAACTAAACATTGTACAGATTTTATGCATATTGTTTTTTAAAGAGAAACTCTGAAAGTTTTTTTTACAAACATTCTATATGCAAAACCATGAGTGACCCGTCAGATGTCAATACGGTAATTGAATTCTTGCTATATCCGTCCCAGCAGGGCATCGTCGACTGTGGCAGTCGTTTCCCATATTCTCTCCCGGAGCTTTGCTACATCACGTGGTAGAGGCGGTACATACACCAGATCTTTAATGTGTTCCCACAGAAGAAAGTCACACGGAGTGAGATCTGGTGATCGGGGAGGCCATTTCATGAAACAGCTGTCCGCTTCTGTGGCACGGCCAATCAAACATCCATTGAACAGCTGTAGCACACTTGTTTTTGTCGAAGTCCAACACACAAAAGCTCGTTCCGCACCTGAACTCACCATGTTTGCGACTAGTGCTGATTATCGGCAAATTACCAAACTACGCTGTGGCGGTATACATGAAAAAAAAAGAACCTGCGGGATTTCTCTTCAAAATGACAAATTTCTGATATCTGTACAATGTTTGGTTCTTGCGCAATAAGTATTTGAAAATGTTTCCGGACTTCATATACACCCTGTATATAAAACCGATAATCGAAGGGGGGTCAACTTCTTAACTGGTTCACTAGAATGATAGGACAGTGCAGGGCATCACACGCTACTAAACTTTTGCCATGTGACTCGTGGTCGGAAACGAGAATTTTTGGTACATGAAATTTTATTTTGCATTCCGCTGTAGCCATCAAGTGAGATGGCTTGACATTAGTAGAAGAAACGTCCACGCGATGACTAAGTCATTAATGGCGGGGCGAAAGCCTTATTTGGAAATGAGGAGGAACGAAACTGGTCATGTTGCTTGCGAGGAAACCATCCTGGCATTCGCCTTAAGCAGTTTAGGGGAACCATGGGAAGCATAAATCTGAATGGCTGAGAAGGGATTTGAACCGCCTCCCCCCCGGTCATACTCCACCCTACCCCATCTTACCCTACAGAATTCGAATCCAGTGTGCTGACCACTCCACCACTTCGCTCAGTGACAAGTATGACAGTGGAGTCCTGTTGTTGTTGTGGTCTTCAGTCCTGAGACTGGTTTGATGCAGCTCTCCATGCTACCCTATCCTTTGCAAGTTTCTTCATCTTCCAGTACCTAGTGCAACATACACCCTTCTGAATCTGCTTAGTGTATTCACCTCTTGGTCTCCCTCTACGATTTTTACCCTCCACGCTGCTCTCCAATGCTAAATTTGTGATCCCTTGATGCCTCAGAACATGTCCTACCAACCGGTCCCTTCTTCTAGTCAAGTTGTGCCACAAACTCCTCTTCTCCCCAATTCTATTCAGCACCTCCTCATTAGTTATTTGATCTACCCATCTAATCTTCAGCATTCTTCTGTAGCACCACATTTCGAAAGCTTCTATTCTCTTCCTGTCCAAACTATTTAACCGCGCGACTGCTACGGTCGCAGGTTCGGATCCTGCCTCGGGCATGGATGTGTGTGATGTCCTTAGGTTAGTTAGGTTTAAGTAGTTCTAAGTTCTAGGGGACTGATGACCACAGATGTTAAGTCCCATAGTGCTCAAAGCCATTTGAACCATTTTTTTTCCAAACTATTTATCGTCCATGTTTCACTTCCATACATGGCTACACTCCATACAAATACTTTCAGAAAACGATTTCCTGACACTTAAATCTATACTCGATGTTAACAAATTTCTCTTCTTCAGAAACGCTTTCCTTGCCATTGCCAGTCTACATTTTGTATCTTCTCTACTTCGACCATCATCAGTTATTTTGCTCCCAAAATATCAAAACTCCTTCACTATTTTAAGTGTCTCATTTCCTAATCTAATTCCCTCAGTATCGCCCGACTTAATTCGACTACATTCCATGACCCTCGTTTTGCTTTTGTTGATGTTCATCTTATATCCTCTTTTCAAGACACTGTCCGTTCCGTTCAACTGCTCTTCCAAGTCCTTTGCTGTCTCTGACAGAATTACAATGTCATCGGCGAACCTCAAAGTTTTTATTTCTTCTCCATGGATTTTAATACCTACTCCGAATTTTTCTTTTGTTTCCTTTACTGCTTGCTCAATATACAGATTGAATAACACTGGGGAAAGGCTACAACCCCGTCTCACTCCCTTCCCAACCACTGCTTCCCTTTCATGCCCCTCGACTCTTAAAACTGCCATCTGGTTTCTGTACAAATTGTAAATAGCCTTTCGCTCCCTGTATTTTACCCTTGCCACCTTTAGAATTTGAAAGAGAGTATTCCAGTCAACATTGTCAAAAGGTTTCTCTAAGTCTACAAATGCTAGAAACGTAGGTTTGCCTTTCCTTAATCTTTCTTCTAAGAAAAGTCGTAAGGTCAGTATTGCCTCACGTGTTCCAATGTTTCTACGGAATCCAAACTGATCTTCCACGAGGTCCGCTTCTACCAGTTTTTCCATTCGTCTGTAAAGAATTCGTATTAGTATTTTGCAGCTGTGACTTATTAAACTGATAGTTCGGTAATTTTCATATCTGTCAACACCTGCTTTCTTTGGGATTGGAATTATTATATTCTTCTTGCAATCTGAGGGTATTTCGCCTGTCTCATACATTTTTCTCACCAGATGGTAGAGTTTTGTCAGGACTGGCTCTCCCAAGGCCGTCAGTAGTTCTAATGGAATGTTGTCTACTCCTGGGGCCTTGTTTCGACTTAGGTCTTTCAGTGCTCTGTCCAAGTCTTCACGCAGTATCCTATCTCACATTTCATCTTCATCTACATTCTCTTCCATTTCCATAATATTGTCCTCAAGTATATCGCCCTTGTATAGACCCTCTATATACTCCTTCCACCTTTCTGCTTTCCCTTCTTTGGTTAGAACTGGGTTTCCATCTGAGCTATTGATATTCATACAAGTGGTTCTCTTTTCTCCAAAGGTCTCTTTAATTTTCCTGTAGGCAGTATCTATCTTACCCCTTGTGATATAAGCCTCTACATCCTTACATTTGTCCTCTAGCTATCCCTGCTTAGCCATTTTGCACTTCCTGTCGATCTCATTTTTGAGACGTTTGTATTCCTTTTTGCCAGCTTCATTTATTGCAGTTTTATATTTTCTCCTTTCATCAATTAAATTCAATATTTCTTCTGTTACCCAAGGAGTTCTACTAGCACCCGTCTTCTTACCTACTTGATCCTCTGCTGCCTTCACTACTTCATCCCTCAGAGCTACCCATTCTTCTTCTACAGTACGTCTTTCCCCCATTGCTGTCAATTGTACCCTTATGCTCTCCCTGAAACTCTGTACAACCTCTGGTTTAGTCAGTTTATCCAGGTCCCATCTCCTTAAATTCCCACCTTTTTGCAGTTTCTTCAGTTTTAATCTACAGTTCATAACCAATAGATTGTGGTCAGAGTCCACATCGGCCCCTGGAAATGTCTTACAATTTAATACTTGGTTACTAAATCTCTGTCTTACCATTATATAATCTATCTGATACCTTTTAGTATCTCCGGGATTCTTCCATGTATACAACCTTCTTTTATGATTCTTGAACCAAGTGTTAGCTATGATGAAGTTATGCTCTGTGCAAAAGTCTACCAGACGGCTTCCTCTTTCATTTCTTACCCCCGATCCATATTCACCTACTATGTTTCCTTCTCTCCCTTTTCCTACACTCGAATTCCAGTCACCCATGACTATTAAATTTTCATCTCCCTTCAGTACCTGAATAATTTCTTTTATCTCATCATGGAGTCCTAAGTCTGCTAAATTCCTATGACACAGCGGAGAATTCTGATTAGCATGATGACAACTGGAAAGTGTGAACTTTACATAGATTTTCATTGAAATAAAATATATGGACAGTGATAAAACATTCTAACTACTAAAATTTTTAGCGATTGACGTACACAATGAGCTGAGGGATAGTTAACAGGGATTTCATATCGTAAACCCCCCCCCCCCCCACCACCAAAAAAAAGTAAAATAAAAAGTAAAAGGGCTGTACTAATCATTAATGTAAATAGATTATTATGAGCTTATTGATACTACAATAGTGAAGCCATAGTCACAGTATATGAATTTTTTTCTTTACAAAGAAAGGAAAAAATTATATACTGGGACTGTGGCTTTACTATTGTAGTGTCAAATAAACTTTTAAATTATATTTTAGTCACACTCCTATGACAATCATGTCAGTATACAGAAAAATAAGATTATTATGAGATGATTCCTGAAATTTTTACGATCAAATAGTATTCTGTGATGTTTTAGGATTGCAGCTACATGACGTCGACTTCTTGCCATGTTGATTCAGTCATCTTCAGGTGAATATTTTGCACTGGAGATTGCTCGTTCACATCGCTAACTTTATACTAGAAATCGCGCAGAGAGGCATGTGCGAAGGTAGCCCTTACCTCTGTCGAGATTCGTGCCCTCTTACAGTATTGCTCCATCTATGGCGAGCAGGCGTATGCATAATGGTGATACTACTTTCGTGATCTCTGTCAGAATGTGGGCTCAAGCAGTTAAAAGTCAGATCTCAAATTAATAACGTGTCAGAAATAGTAACGCCTTTGTGCCAAGGGGAACTGACCCAGCCTTTATACAACAGTTCAGAGGGTGACCCCGGTCCACTGAGGGTGCTCTGGTCATGCATTGAGCCAGTATGTGTGCGGGGGCAGATGACTTGTGACCGTCGTTTGCTGTGGGTGACCTACCGAACTCGCTGGAAAAATCTAGTACTGCGAGGACTGTTTACGCTCCATGCGCTTACCCTATCTGTCTTCGTGGTATATGTACTAGCGTCTGGTGGTCGCTAGCTCTATGCAGGATGTAGACGCGATGATTTTGTTTGATGTAGGATACGAATTGTGTGTTTACTACACTGAGACTATAAGTGGTGATGTATAGTCCAGTTGGAGATCTGTTTCATGCTGTAATATTTAGGTTTTCGTCGTCAGTGGCAGAGCAGTGTAATTGAGGAGGTGTGACCAGTAGACCACTTTTGCAGGGTTTAACTGTCAGTGCAATATGGCAATCTGTACAAAATAGTTCTGCCGCTGAAAGTCTAGCCTGCAGAAAAAAGTGGTGGACAGTGCTGCCACACCAGCACGTCCGTAACTTGGCGGGTAAATTCAGTAAGAGTCAATCAGAATGCTCCATTCATTCACAAGACATCCTTTGTGCTGGGGCATAGGAGCCTCTACAGACTGGTTCGAACAAGATGGGGGCAAGTTACCCTAGAGTAATGTGATGTCTTTTTTGTTCAAGTGTTCAAAGACAAGTTGAAGCACACCATCCATCTCTGGCGGGATGCTGTCCTTTGGATGCAGTGCCTCATCAGGACCATCAGGAAGAATGCATTCTGTGTTACTCTGGGCTATTTTCGTAAACAGGTCCTGTTAGGACAAATATTTCCATGGAGACAAGCTGGGACATCACGAAAGCTCCTACAACAACAAAAGTGACCATTAACTATTTCTGCTGCACTTGACAATTTCTGAAAAGGGTTGATACATAATGGATGGGCTGTCTTTTTAGGATCTCTAGGAAGAATGCATCCTGTGTTATTCTGGGAAGCATTGCAAAAGATTCCTACAGCACATCCAGAGGGAGACTTGGATGTTATTTACATAGACATGAGACATCAGTATAATACTGACATTTTAGCTGCACGTTCGAGGGTGAGTTGCTACATAAACATTTCACGGCACCGCGTCAGCCCACATTGGACATGTAAACACATGGGCGTGGCGAGACGCATCTCACATGTGGTACAGGCTGGACCAGTGTGCACACCCAACACATCCGGTCATCATTCCAGCTTGGATCTCTGTGGGGAAAAGTCTGCTGATATGTTGAGGTCGAATTTCTTAACGATAATTCGAAAGCATTTTTATGTGCAATAAGTGTTTGTGCACTGCATTATTTTCGGCTATTTAACGTTGTGTGTGTGTTTGCATAGTGTTACACATGCATCATTTTTTTGACAGTTTTACGAGTAGTGAATGTGTCTGTGCAACAGTGTACTGCACTATTTTGTGAACAGATCTGTAGGCTGAGCAATGCATTATTTCGACAGTTTATAATTAGTGAGCATCTTTGCAGAGCGTTTTATAAGCATTATTTTGACAATTTACGAGTTTTTGCATGTCTGTACATCAGGTACTGCATTATTTCGGTAATTTACGGGTAGTTTGCAGGCCTGTAGGCTATGTATTGTGACATCAAGCACGTCAGGGCGAGTGTTTTGTATCAGTGTAATAAATAAATTATGTGAAATCTGTCCCTAAATAAATTGTTCCAGCTTCCCACTGAAAATAAATACACTCCTTCGTCTCCAGCAGCTGGACATAGAGTGAGTCCTTTTCCCACCATTTTTCCCCAGACTGCCGTTTTGGATTACATCATGGAAGGGATGATAGTGCCCTCTGATGGCGATACTATCGACTAGGTCAGTTGGACTCTGGACCTCATGGTGAAGACACTGGATGGAGCTACTGCCTACGACAACTCAAATTGTTTAAATAAACACTGCATGCAAAATAAAGACTTATGTCCATCCTATCCAGCAGCCCAGTACAGGCTGAGTACTTTTCTGCCAAGTCCATGGAAGAGGTGGTGGTGGGATGACTTAGGTTAGTGGAGGCAGCCCAACTGACCAATTTTCCCGCCAAAATTTGAACTTCCCTGCATGACGTCATTGCGACGTTGCCACATCTATTGCTGCCATCTTGGATCTACCATCTTGAATAAATTTGGGAACAATGCTGAGTGGGGCCACGTCCTTGTTGCCCTAATACTCATGAGCCATGATTAAACAGTATCTCTATTAATCTGTTGTCGTATATGGCCCATGCAAATGACTCAGATAAAAGAAACATACCGTTTCTACCAGATCTAACCCACTACCTATTCTGTTCCACACTAGCGCTCACTCAGTTTCTCTTATTGTTGGTCTTTTCTACTCATAACCATGACCTGGCCTCTACATCAGTTTTACCAACCCACATCCCATGTTTCGTATCATTCACTCTCCCACATTACATCCATTCTCAAACACTACCTGTCCTTCAACGTTGACCCCCGCCACTCCTGACTCCACCAGACCACTTAACCTCCCCATTCTTACAGAGTTCTCCTCTGGTGCAGATTTTTCCCATTTTAGTGCAGCAAAGTGCTTGCTCATTAATTTCAGTGCTGTATTTCTATTACAATACATCTACATATACACGTTTACACTGTAGTTCACAATCAAGTCCCAGACAGACGATTCATCCAACCACCTTCAAGCCATTTCTGAACCGTTCCATTCTCGAACAGCGCGCGGTAAAAACGAACACTTAAATATTTTTATGCGAGCTGTGATTTCTCTTACTTTGTTATGATGATCGATCTCTCTATGCAGGTGGGCACCAACAAAATTTTTTCGCATTCGGAGAGGAAAGTTGGTGATTGAAATTTCATGAGAAGATCCTGCCACAACAAAAAAACATCTTTGTTTTAATCATTGCCATCCTACCTCGTGTATCATTTCGTGGCATTTCCTCCCTTATATCGCGATAACACAAAATGAGCTGATCTTCCTTGAATTTTTTCGGAGTCCTCCGTCAGTCCTATCTGATGCAGATCCCATACCGCGCTACAATACTCCAGAGAGGACGGACAAGTATAGTGCAGGCAGTCTCTTTATTACACCTATTGTATTTTCTAAGTGTTCTACCAATAGATCGCAGTCTCTGGTTCGCTTTTCACAACAACATTATCTATGTGATCGTTACAATTTAAGTTATTCTTAATTGTAGTTCCTAAGTATTTAGTTGAATTCACTATCTTTAGATTTGCGTGATTTATTGTGTAACCGAAATTTAGCGGAATTCTTTTAGTACTCATGTGGATGACTTCACACTTTTCATTATTCAGAGTCAACTGCCACTTTTCGCACCACAGAGATAATTATTTAAATCGTTTTGCAGTAGGTTTTGATCGTCTGATGACTTACGTTAAATGACAAAATCATTTACAAGCAATCTAAGAGGACTTCTCAAATTGTCTCCTATGTCGTTTACGTAGATCAGGAATAGCAGAGGACCTATAACACTTCCTTTGATTCACGACAGACATTACTTCTGTTTTATTCGATGACTTTCCGTCAGTTATTACGAACTATGACCTTTTTGACAGGAAATCACGAATCCAGTCACACAGCTGAGACGATACTCCATAGGCAAGTAATTTAATTATAAGTCGCTTTTGAGGAACAGTGTCATGAGCCTTCTGGAAAACCGAGCGAGGTGGCGTAGAGGTTAGCACACTGGACTCGCATTCGTAAGGACGACGGTCCAAACCTGCGTCCAGCCATCCAGATTTAGGTTTTCCATGATTTCCCTAAATCGCTCCAGGTACATGCCAGGATGATTCTTTTGAAAGAGCATGGCCGATTTCCTTCCCCATCCTTGACACAATCTGAGCTTGTGCTCCGTCTCCAATGACCTCGATGTTGACGGGATTTTAAACCCAATCTTCCTTCCTTTCTCCCTTCTGGAAATCTTAAAATATGGAATCAGTTTGACACCTCTGTCCATAGCACTCATCACCTCATAAGAATGAACAGTTAGTTATATTTCACAAGAACGATATTTCTGATTCCATGTTGGCTATTCGTCAATAAACGTTTCCTTCGTGGTAATGCATAATGTCTGAACACAGTATGTGTTCCAAAATGGTACTGCAAACCGCCGTTAGTGATATTGGTTTGTAACTCAGCGGATTAATCCTATTTCCTTTCTAGGGTGTTGATGTGACCTGTGCAACTTTCAAGTCTTTATGTACGGATCTTTCAACAAGCGAGCAGTTGTACATTATTGCTAGGTATGAAGATATTGTATTAGCATACTCTGAAAGTAACCTAACTGGTATACAATCTGGACCGGAGGCCTTGGCTTTATTAACTGATTTAAGCTGCTTCGCTATGCCGAAGGTATCCACTTCTAAGTTACTCATGTTGGCAATGACGTTAATAATTTTAAAAAAATATGTAAATATTTAATCTTCCATAATATTTTGAAACGATTTGTTTTTGTGTAAATGCTAGTGGCTGAAGAGCTGCTTGTATGCCAGCCCACACTCACCCATGGGGGCGGGGCAATGAAAGGACAATAAAGGAAAATGACAGAAACTTGAAATTTCATTCCTGGGCCATGACGCATACAAAGCCCTAAACCGACCTATTTTCTCTTATGTTAATCTCACCTGCATTTCAGCATCACCAAAATTTTCTGTCTCCTTCTAAATCCTCAAATGTCGTGCTCTTCACTTCGCCTTCAATGTCTGCATAGCTCCCTCAATCAAATCTTACGTCAACTACCTTCTTTCTCTCCTCTCTCACGGTGAATACCTTCGAGTTAGCTGCAGTTCCCATAAACATCCACGTAACCTTCGATCTACGCACTCTCTACATTCTTTCTATCCCAACTTTTATCACCTCTCTTTACATTACCACGAAATACGCCCAGAAATTACTTAGGCCTTCGGATTTATCGGAGTACTCGTTACTTCTTCATGTCAAGGCCCCTCTTCACGTTCCTATTCAAGAGCTTGGGTTGCTGTCCTCTTCACCATAATTTCCATCCCACTGCCATTCCAATATACTCTCCCACAAAAATCCTCGTCGCCTACTGCTCACTTCTTTCTCAAGACCAACAAAGCCCATTTCTCATCCGTGCCTACTCTCTAACAGTCCTAAAATCGTGCTCCACCAACAATTCCCAACACCAGCTGAAGACATCAGTTTAAATTTCGCGATCATCATAAAATCGGCTTTCAGCCATTAAGAATAATTCATGAAAGTCATCGATATTTTCATTTGAAACCTTACGTAAATTAGTAGTTTTTCATGTCATTAATTTTTTTCCACCGTGCTCAGTCTCTAGGGATTGATCGATGGGAGGATACGCCCGCAGCTCGTGGTCGTGCGGTAGCGTTCTCGCTTCCCGCGCCCGGGTTCCCGGGTTCGATTCCCGGCGGGGTCAGGGATTTTCTGTGCCTCGTGATGGCTGGGTGTTGTGTGATGTCCTTAGGTTAGTTAGGTTTAAGTAGTTCTAAGTTATAGGGGACTGATGACCATAGATGTTAAGTCTCATAGTGCTCAGAGCCATTTGAACCATTTTTGATGGGAGGATACGGAACAAAAAAAGGTCTAGCGAACTTATATCCAGAAATGCTAGAGACCATTCATTTATTCAGTCCTACTTTGTCACAGAGACTGCGGTCTAATACGCGCTGTACCTATATATACATATTAAATCACCTGCATTCTGTTACAGAATGTAGGTGAACTAAATTCTGGATTTTCCCATAAGCTCAAAGGTGCAAAATTGTCTGTACTCTCGTCGTTCATAAACAAACAAGCGTGTCTATAACTAATTTTATTATGATGGTTATTGTAACATTTCCCCTTTTGTCTTTCGTTTACTTTCAATATGACTGTCGTATATGATCGTGAACTTGCGCAAAATGTTCTTCCTCGATATGCTGACGCCCACAGAGATTAATTAGGATGTTTTCGTAATTTTCATCTCTGCAACGCGCCATGTTCGTCTGCTGTGCGAAGTTAAGAAAACAGTTTCACTTCTATGAGTAAAACGAAATTCGACGTTTTGTGGCATGCTAAGCTCTCTTGTAGACCGATTAAAAATGACAACGTAGGATTACCTGACTTCGTGATTTAATTCAGATAAAAAATAAAAACATTTTCAGAGATCAGACACCTTACAGATTGTCGATTATAGCCTCAAAACCTTCCACTGCAAGAGTCACCAATGAACACGCAGTGCAATGATGTATTTTACGATGTTTTTGAAACATTTGTAAAATCTGAGTTAGCGTAAACGCAGTATCCAGTCATAACAGGTCTCTTTACTTGAACCTGTTATAAAATGTTACCATCATTTATACGTGTAACTTCCAGTTACCATTGACAATCCACTCATCTCTCCCCCCCCACCCCCCCACCCCCACCCCCTCCCGTCCCGTCCTCCTTATCTCTAAAACAACATCGTCCATTTGGTGTGTGATAGGGGAGGAAAAAATGAAACTTTCGTCTAATGAAGCGGTTGCCTATGGGATAAACATAAACTTCCAAAATTGGAAAAATCTATTTCACGTTCTGAGGTAGTTAAAAAGTTTCAAAACTCGTTGGACCCATTTTAATTCAGTGAAGTGGACGCTGAGACTCTGCAAACTTATGAACTTTTCTAGTTTCACCAATCCATTTTCATGTTGTTGTTGTTGTGGTCTTCAGTCCTGAGACTGGTTTGATGCAGCTCTCCATGCTACTCTATCCTGTGCAAGCTTTTTCATCTCCCAGTACCTACTGCAACCTACATCCTTCTGAATCTGCTTAGTGTATTCATCTCTTGGTCTCCCTCTACGATTTTTACCCTCCACGCTGCCCTCCAATACTAAATTGGTGATCCCTTGATGCCTCAGAACATGTCCTACCAACCGATCCCTTCTTCTGGTCAAGTTGTGCCACAGTTTTTATTTCTTCTCCATGAATTTTAATACCTACTCCGAATTTTTCTTTTGTTTCCTTTACTGCTTGCTCAATATACAGATTCGCTTCTACTAGTTTTTCCATTCGTCTGTAAAGAATTCGTGTTAGTATTTTGCAGCTGTGACTTATTAAGCTGATAGTTCGGTAATTTTCACATCTGTCAACACCTGCTTTCTTTGGGATTGGAATTATTCTTCTTGAAATCTGAGGGTATTTCTCCTGTTTCATACATCTTGCTCACCAGATGATAGAGTTTTGTCAGGACTGGCTCTCCCACGGCCGTCAGTAGTTCCAATGGAATATTGTCTACTCCGGGGGCCTTGTTTCGACTCAGGTCTTTCAGTGCTCTGTCAAACTCTTCACGCAGTATCATATCTCCCATTTCATCTTCATCTACATCCTCTTCCATTTCCATTTTTCATAAATGGTACAAATGAGACAACACTCTCCTGCCTTTCATTTCTCTGCAGCGAATGTCAGAAAACGATTTTAAATTTGGGCAAGTCTAAGCGTTTTCGCGCGCTGCTCCTCAGCCCATCCATCCATTTGCTTTTTTATTTGTTCCTTCTCATAGAGGAAAGTCACGTGAATTACATAAAAAATGCTATCTGGTCTTTGTGCTCATAGTTGCGATATTTGCGTGATCATAGGGAATGTGTTAAAAGCAAAGAAAGACGATACTCATTTTCTTACGGACTGATAAGTTTAATTTCTTATACCGTTTGTAAGCCAAATTATACTGAAGGATGAATAAAAGGAAAAAAAGAGGCGCGCATTCTTCATTTACAAAAAATAAAAACGTAAAAAATGGCAGTAGTTACATACACAGACTACATCACCCCATCGAAGGGCGAAAACGTAGAACTCACGTTATGTGATGCTGTTAACAAAACGTACATCGACTGGTTGTGTCGAAAAATTCGTTAGTTGATTAAAAGGAGACGATCACTTTAAAATGATTTAGTCTTCTTTTAAACTACACTATATTAGTAGCTAAACGTCTTACGGTCGCAGACAAGTTATTAGCAGTGTGCCCTGGATAATAGATACGTGTTAAGCCATGAATTTGATCGAGAGATATACAGGGTGATCCACGAAGATATGCACATATTTTAATATGTTATTCTACAACTAAAACTAAAGAAAGAAGTTCATATAAACATAGGTTCGCAAATGTTTAGTTAAGAAGTTACGGCTAATAAAAGACTTTGCCTGAAATTTAGCAACTTCGCTAATATGAAGCCAAAACTGTACGAGGTTAAAGTAAAGCACGATTTCCATTTATTTTGTTGTTATTTGTCTGGTGAATCTAATAAAACACGCCCCAGACGTGTATCTGCAATAGCTTTCCAGAACATCCAGAAAAGCAAAGATTATTATACAAGTAAATTTGTTTACTTTCCATGAAGAATGTAGGAACGTTTATGTCATTGTTGGAAACCGTTAGTGAGTTGTTTCAGTCGTTTCCGAACCTCGAAACGAGTTAAATTTCTGTACTGTTCAGTGAACGAACATAACAACAACAGTGCATTTAAGTGAAACCACATAGTAACTGCTGTAGTTTGTAGATTATTTATGAAATAGGGATGCCTTTCAAATTTACGACAGAGCAATACGCCGATATAGTTTATTTATGGCAAATGTGATGGTAATGCTACGGCTGCAGTTAACGAATACCGCGAACTTTATTCAACTCGGAGGACTCCGAATGCACGAACCATTAGTGAAGTATTTCGAATGCTACGGGAGACAGGTTCTCTACTTTGCATTCAAATCAGTACGAGCGCTCGATAAGTGAAGACGATGATGAGGATATTACGGATGCTGTTCAACGTAGCCCGTGTACCAGTATACGAAAACTCTCAACGATCAGGAATTTCACAATCTAAGGTATGGCGCACACTGAAGTACAATAATCTGTATCCTTACCAAACAAAAAGTGCATCATTTACATCTGGGAGATCCTGCCCTTGGCTTGGAGTTGTGCAGCTGGTTAAATACGAGGGCCGTTCAGAAAGTAACCTCCGGTTGATTTAAAAAAATACACCAAGTTAAATAAAAATATTTTAATATATACATCTTACAACTACATCTTTGCACTATTTTTCTACATAGTCTCCATAGCGATTGAGGCACTTATCGTATCTCTTCACAAGCTTTGAAATTCCTTCTGCATAAAAATCACCCGCTTGTGCCTGGAGCCAGCCTGTGACCGTATCTTTGAGCTCTTTGTCGTCATCAAACCGCTGTGACCCGAGCCATTTCTTCAAATGCATGAAGAGGTGATAATCACTTGGCGCCAGGTCTGGGCTGTAAGGTGGATGGTTGATAACGTCCCACTTGAAGGACTCAAGAAGGGCCGTTGTTCTGCGAGCAGAGTGAGGACGGGCGTAATCGTGCAAAAAAACGATACCGGAAGTCAGCATACCACGGCGTTTGTTCTGTATAGCCCGTCGTAACTTTTTTATCGTTTCACAGTACACGTCTTGATTAATGGTCGTACCACGTTCCATGAATTCAACCAACAACACCCCTTTGGCATCCCAAAACACCGTTGCCATCAGTTTTCTGGCAGAAAAATCTTGCGAGGCTTTTCTTGGTTTGGTAGGCGAATTTGAATGTGCCCACATCTTTGATTGTTCTTTTGTCTCAGGGTTCACGTACTTAATCCAGGTTTCGTCACCGGTCACGATTCTGTTTAACAATGGTTCTCCTTCGTCCTTATAACGTGACAGAAAGTCTAATGCAGAGGCCATTCTTTGAGTTTTGTGGTGGTCGGTAAGAATTTTGGGCATCCATCGTGCACAGAACTTACGGTAACCCAATCTTGCTGTCACTATCTCATACAAGAGAGTCTTAGAAATCTGTGGAAAACCAGTAGAGAACTCCGACATTGAGAAACTTCGATTTTCATGAACTTTTGCATCAACTGTCTGAACGAGTTCGTCAGTCACCAATTATGGTCTACCACTCCTCTCTTCATCATGAACGTTTTCTCGTCCACTTTTAAATAAACGTACCCATTCACGGACAACTCCTTCACTCATAACTCTTGGTCCGTACACGGCACAAAGCTCACGATGAATAGCTACTGCAGAATATCCTTTGGCTGTAAAAAACCTTATGACAGCACGCACTTCACATTTGGCGGGGTTTTCTATTGCAGCACACATTTCAAACTGCCACAAAAACTAAACTAGCGCAGGTACGACGTTCACTCGACCACGGCTTGATGCCGACTGGCCTGTTGAGTGCGTGAAGGCACAGATGGCGTCGCTACTCCCCCCACAACCCGCACTGTGACCAATCGGAGGTTACTTTCTGAACCGCCCTCGTACTAATCGGCAGTTACACAAATACATTTTACTTACTGATGAGGCACAGTTTACTCGAGATGGCATAAACAAATTACATAACGAGCACGTGTGGTCTGAAGCAAACCCACATGCAACTGTGCAACTCAAATTCCACCAGCGATTTAGCATAAATGTGTGGTGTGGTATAATGAACACACACTTTATTGAACCATTCATTTTCTCAGGACGTCTAATTGGCGAGAGACGTACTTACAATTCCTTCAAGAAGAAATGCCCAGCTTACTCGAAAATGTTCCACTTGCTACGCGATAGCAAATGTATTTTCAACATGACGGTGCTCCTCAACATTTCACCATCGGCGTTACTGCACATTTAAATGAACATTTTCCCCAGAAATGAATTGGTCGTGGTGTTACACGTCTGTGGCCATCCAGATCTTCCGATTTAACACCAATGGATTTTTGTGTATGGGTAGGGATGAAAGACATAGTTTATGAGGACGAAGTCAACACACGTGAGGCATTACTAGCTCGTATTATGAATACAATAGACGAAATGAAGAACAACCCTGTGAAACTGAAACGAGCAAAAAGATCTGTTCATACACGTGCAGCTAAATGCATTGAACTCTGTGGAGACATTTTTGAACATTTATTGTGATTGTATTGTGAAGTTGTATGTACATTGTACAACTTCCTTAACACTCAGCTTTGTGTTTTCATGTTTAACAAGAATTAACGTGTATTATGGTATTCATAAAAGCAGATTATCTGACACATTCATATTTTCAGTTGTTATAACCATCAGTTTTCCAAAATTAAATTCTCTACAAGTTCTGTTGAAAACTTTGTGCAGTTGTGTGGAATTTAAAGAACAAATTGGGCCAAGTAGTTAATAAATTTAAAATTTTACGAAATTACTTCTTTGCTTCTCTGGACGCAGGTCTACTGGAAAACTACTGCAGATACACTTATGGGACATGTTTTATTAGATTCACCAGATCAATAACAACGAAATAAATGGAAATCGTGCTTTAACCTCGTACAGTATTGCGATGGCTTCATATTAGCGAAGTTGCTAAATTTCAGGCAAAACCTTTTTTATCAGCCGTAACTCCATAACTAAACATTTGTGGACCTATGTTTATATGAACTTCTTTCTTTAGTTTTAATTGTAGAATAACATATTAAAATATTTGCAGATGTTCGTGAATCACCCTGTATTATTCATCGCAACTTTTATTAATGAACAAATGTACTGAGGGACTGTGGTTAATAGGCCTATTCCAATCCCTTAAACAAGATTGTGCAAGATATTCGTGAATTCAAACCACAAATAATTTGTGTTACATACTTTTGAACTCTTTAAACTGCATCATTAATGAGATTCCCTACACGTTATGGAATGAAAGTAAGCAAACGATGTCTTTTCGTAGCTTTATACCATATACATCTGACAGCACTCATATGGCAAATCAATAATTGTTTAGTCAATTTGGTAGTTCAGTGGTACGTTTCTCGCAGCTAAATATACTATGAAACTATAATCTGGAAAATTTAGCTCTGTAGTCCTCTACTATCGGCTTGGGCACATATATTATACATTTTATCGGTGAAAGCCTCTTTCAGGTTTGAACTGCATGGAATGAGTTTTTTTTTTTTTCATTTCAGAGTTAATGACAGTGAATTTCCTAGAAACCGTTTAGTAACATACTCGTAAACATTATTGCCATTTATCATTATATTTGTGATATCTACAAACAAAACAAGTAGGCCTATTGAAACTTACTGGCACATTAAAACTGTGTACCGACCAGGTTCTAGTAAGTAAGTAAGTAACTTTCGCATCAGCGCATATACTACTGCAGAGTGAAAATTCATTCTGAAAACAAGTATTGTATCTGATAATATTACAGATGGTAAACCAGTAATAAATGAGACAGAAAGTGAGAGTCGTAAGCTGGAATGTGCAGGGTACTATGGATAATTCTTTGCTTTTGACGTTCTTTGTTACGTACAGAGAAATATGGCTTGAATCACTTTGCAAATTTTCATGTGACACCATAATACTGCGATCTACTTAGTCGAAAGCTATTGACAGATTACAGAATATATTGATAACTAGTAATTTATTGTGTAATAAATTAACTGCGTTCTCACTTTATGTGTAAACAACATTCTCAATATCAGAAACAATTTTAAATTTAAATTGTAACTTGGGTAATTTTTATTTGCAATTAGATATTTAAGAAGCTGCTTGAATATTATCGTTGCAAATATTTTGGAGAAAGCTGGAGAAAGATATATGGGACACGAACACAGTTGAAAAATTACGACAAACTGATGAACTGGTTTTGTACACAGAGTAAGACAAACTGTAGATCGTCATTGAACATTGCCTGATAAACACTGAATTTATAAGTACTCTGATGAAAATATTAATCAGTTAATGAAAAACCGCTCCATTTGCTGTTGAGAACTTTATTGAGTTCGCTACCGTTTTCAGCCTTTACATTAGGTCATTCTGAAATGGATCTAAAAACTGCCATCAAATGCTAAAAGTGCAGATCATGTGGATTTAAAATATTACATGCTCAATGACATCGTGAGAAACATAGACATCTGCAGATTATAAAAACCATTACATTACATTACATTATAGTTACTCTTTGGTTTAAGAGGATTTATGTCTTGACGAATCTAGATTTCCAAATTGAATGTTTCACAAATAAAAGGCTAAAAATAGTTTTATAGATCGTGTTCAGACGTACCCATGAATACACAGTGAATGAAGTTGGCCAAATTGTTGGTTTATCAACATGTACTGTCCAATGTATCTGCAAGGAATGGTGTACCGTTCAGAGCCATGTAATATTATAGACCAGTGGTCGAATATATATAATATAATGTCTACAGCTCTTGGGTCTTGCGGTAGCGTTCTCGCTTCCCGCGCACGGTGTCCCGGGTTCGATTCCCAGAGGGGTCAGGGATTTTCCCTGCCTCGAGATGACTGGGTGTTGTATCGTCTTTATCATTATCATTCATCCCCATTATGGTCGGAGGAAGGGAATGGCAAACCACCTCTGCTAGGATCTTGCCTAGTCAGCGGTGCGGGTGTCCCGCATCGTCCATCTACGCTCCTCGGAGTATGGGACATCATCATCATCATATAATATAATACGTAATTCATATATATTATATAATACATACTATATATCTACATCTACATTTACGTAGATACTCCGCAAGCCATAGTACGGTGCGTGGCGAGGGTATCTTGTACCATTGCCAGTTATTTTCTTCCCTGTTCCACTTGCAAATAGAGCGAGGGAAAAACGAGAATCTGTATGCCTCTGTACGAGCCCTAATTTCTCGTATCTTATCTTCGTCGACCTTAAGTGCAATGTATGTTGGCGGCAATAGAATCGTTTGATAGTCAGCTTAAAATTCCGGTTCTCTAAATTTTCTCAGTAGTGATTCTCGAAAAGAGCGTCACTTTCCCTCCAGGGATTCCCATTTGAGTTCCCGAAACATCTCCGTAACACTTACGTGTTGTTCGAACCTACTGGTAACACATCTAGCAGCCCGCTGCTTCGATGTCTTCTTTCAATCTTACCTGGTGCAGATTCCAAACACCCAAGCAGTACTCAAGAATAGGTCGCACCAGCATCCTATATGCGGTCTCCTTTACAGGTGAACAATCTTTCATAAAACTCTCCCAATAAACCGAAGTCGTCCGCAGCTCGTGGTCGTGCGGTAGCGTTCTCGCTTCCCGCGCCCGGGTTCCCGGGTTCGATTCCCGGCGGGGTCAGGGATTTTCTCTGCCTCGTGATGACTGGGTGTTGTGTGATGTCCTTAGGTTAGTTAGGTTTAAGCAGTTCTAAGTTCTAGGGGACTGATGACCATAGATGTTAAGTCCCATAGTGCTCAGAGCCATTTTTGAATAAACCGAAGTCGACCATTCACCTTCCCCAACCACAGTTCTCACACGCTCGTTCCATCTCACATAGCTTTGCAACGTTGCGTCCAGATATTTAAACGACTTGGCTCTTCCAAGCAGGACACTAGTTATACTGTATCCGAATATTATATGTTTGTTCTTCCTAATCATCCGCATTGTCTTACATTTTTACACATTTAGGACTAGCTTTCATTCATTAAATCAATTGGAAATTTTCTCTAAGTCATCTTTTATCTTCCTACAGTCGCTCAACATCGACACCTTACCGTACATCACGGCATCATCCAGTGGCGGTGGCAAGGGGGGGGGGGGGAGGGGGCGGCTATGGGGGCTATAGCCCCTCCCCCCCCAATGGAGTAGCATATTACACTACATAAAATGACATCAGAAATCAGCGAATATATTACTTCAACAGATTCAATCATTTTGTTTATAATTATGTTGGCATATAGGTTGCAATGTATTTCAAACACATTTTAACAAAAGAATAAGAGCGGCAAATAGCTTACTATCTAAACCAATAAATATCATTTAAATGGGCGTCTCCCTTTTAAATTGCTGACCCTAGACAAAAACTTCGAAATCGCCGGACGTCTCGGTCAAATCGTATTATTTTCCCGGGCACACACATTCTGTAGACACGTTTTTACCCTGAACTCCAAAACAGTTACCAAAAACTACTTTAAGCAACACCACATTTTACCAATTTGTCGGTGGAGGATACCAACTCTCCTTTTGTTAAGCGATAATCCATTCCCCCCCCCCCCCCGCCATTAATTCCCCCCCCCCCCCTCCCCCCGACCTACTTCTAGAATCGCCCATGGCATCATCAGCAAACGACCGCAGATTGCTGCCGATTCTGTCCGCCATATCATTTATGTATATAGAGAGCAACAGCGGTCCTATGACACTTCCCTGGGGCACTGCTGACGATATCCTTGTCTCTGATAAACACTCGCCGTCGAGAACAACATACTGAGCTCTATTATCTAAGAAGTCTTTGAGCCACTCACAAATCTGTGTACTTTCTCCAAATGCTCTTACCTTCGTTAACAGCCTGCAATGCGGTACCGTGTCAAATGCTTACCGGAAATCTAAAAATACGGAATCTGTCAGTTGTCCTTCATCCATAATTCGCAGTATATCGTGTGAAATAAATTATACATTATATATGATACCCTAAATGACAGGGACCATAAACGAGTGTCACGCCTTGTTGATGGCAATCGGTTTCAAACCCGACACGACTTTCTGCTATTAGTGAATGCAGGCCGGCCTCAAGCACTTTCCGAGCGAACATTTCGAAGGAAACTTCATGCAGTGTATGTTTCAAGCCGGGTATCTCGCAAAAGCCCATTTCTCACAATGACACATCAAGACGTACATCTTCAGTGGGCCAAATAATGTAGAAACTGGACATTAGCTGATTCGAGGCGTATAGAGTACTAAGACGCGTTATGGTTTTTTTCTCTCTTCAGATGATACAAGACGTCGAGTGCATGACGTCCCAACGAGGTGTTTAACCCACAGTGTGTGGAGGGTGTAGTTCAGGCTAGAGGCGGATCAGTGATGTTTTTGAGAGTGTTTTTCGTGCCATGACTTGGGTTCACTCACTCAGGTTACCGTGAACATGATCCAAGAAGTTTACTTGAACATTCTCGGTGTTGCCCTCCGTTCTGTCTGCAGACACCCTGGACAATGGGACACTAACCTGACTGTTGCCCCCTCCCCACCCCCCCCCCCCTCCCACCTATGTCTACGATATTCCGAGCCCCGTTTTTTGCCCTTCATGGCAAGCCATTCTGGGCTTACAATTCAGTCAAGATAATGCTGACTCGCACACGGCGAGAGTTTCTGCTGCTTGTCTTCGGCTTGCCAAACCCTACCTTGGCCAGTAAGGTCGTCAGATATTCCCAAACTGAAAAATTTGGAGGATTTTGGGCAGCGCCCTCGAATCAGCTCGGGATTTTGACAATTTAATGCGCCAGTCGGGCAGAATTTGGCATAATATCCATCAGGAGGACATCAAACAACATTTTCAATAAATGCCAAGCCGAATAACTGCTTGCATAACGCCCTGAGGTGGACCAATATGATATTGAC
Organism: Schistocerca piceifrons; assembly: GCF_021461385.2. NCBI lineage: Eukaryota > Metazoa > Arthropoda > Insecta > Orthoptera > Acrididae > Schistocerca > Schistocerca piceifrons. Next base: position 306,182,346 of record NC_060139.1, on the reverse strand, counting down.
TTGCTCAGTTTGTGAAGCCATTTCTCTTGAATAAATCATTCAGTTTTTTCTGAAACTGTAGTCATTTGTTTGTCTGTACATGTACATCACATCTACTGATTTCCGTCCCATTGCATAATTTCTTTGTGACGCGGGACAGAGTTTGAATGGATTCTAGTTGTGTTCTCCATTGGTCAGCTGGTAGAATCGGTGCAGTATCCAGATTTGTGGGTCGTTTGGATGTGACAGAGGCTCGATGTTGAGTAGCACGGGAATGTTAGGGCAGACATTTCGTAGTGAAGGTTCTGGTCAACCACGTCTGACCACCAAAAGGTAGAACCACCATATTATACACCAAGCACATCATAACCCCATCACATCTGTTCTTCTGCCATCCAAGAACGAGTAAAGGATGCTCTGCACCATTTTGTGTCATCGTGCACCATTGTTCAGAGACTAGCAGCAGCTGACCTGGTGAATTACTGCCTCAAGCGTAGGCTGCAAGAAACAGCTGCATTTGGAGATGTGCTGTGACTGGGATGCAAGGACTGCTAATGAACGGCATTGCATCACGACCATCATTTACGAGTATGGTGGCGACTGGGAGACAGGTCCTATTTTTCCAATGTTTTGAAGAGTCACAGTGGTGTTACTTCTGGCATCATGGTCCAGAGGGCCATCAGGTCAGGTCAAGAGTGGTAGTGATTGAGGGTACTCTGACCGCACAACAATACATCAAGGACATCATGCGTCCTCGTGTGTTATCTCCCATCCGACATTATAGTGGTTCCATTTTTTAACAGGCTAGTGATCGTACACTCATAGCCTGTGTCTCTATGAATTGTCTGTGTAATGTTGAGTTACCCCTGTTACCAGAAAAAGATCCACAGACCTGTCCCCGACAGAACACGTATGGGACCAGCTCGGACGTCAACTCCGTCCCAGTGCTAACATCCATGATATCAAACGCCAGTTACAACAGGTGTGTGGCAACTTGTTTCCGGAGAGGAGAAAATAGCTTCATTACACCCTTTCAGAACGAATTACTGTGTGGGTACAGACCGCGGGGGTGTAACGTCCTACTGATAAGTGGCCTCAAACTACCATGTTCTTTGTAAATTTGATTCTATCCTGTAGTTATTGAAACAACGTCACACTCTTTCTCTCAAGCCGCGAAGTTTCATTTATTTTACTCCTACCCACTGGGTGGTTCCCTTTTTTTGCCCAGCAGTGTATATTGCGTCTAACCAGCTTGTTTCGATAATTGAGTCAAAACAACTAGACTGTTTCTTTGAACCTATTACAACAGTTATTCGTGCATTTGAAAATATTTACGATTTCATAACATGGTGATTGCCATTTTGGACTTTTAATATTCAAATGAAAGTCTATAGAATTCTTCAACTACTCTGCAGTTTTTTATTTCGTACAACAAATGTATTCAAACTCTCTCAACATAGAAACAGGGTATAGAAAACAACACACTGGCGTAGGTGATTTGTTCCGTATTTATTGTAATGTCGTCGTGGCAAAAAATATTGAGCGTGTCACACTCTGCAACATTTTGGAAGCCTGTTTTAGCTGAAAGTCACGTTTTACATGTTATCGATAACACGAAGGGAGAGTAATTCATGTACTTTATTAGTAAGAAACTATAAAGAAACTGGAATTGTTACTTACGAATGTGGCCTGGAACAAGGTGATGCACGCCCCTGATGCACTGCACATGAACTGCGTCATGGCCACAGGACTCATCACACGCTGCAGCGTCTTCAGTGAGCTGCAGACGATAGCAAGCACTTGTTAGGTGGTACTCTTTCATCTATTCATGGCTGCCAGTACTAAGCAAGTAGTGCAGTGATGTGAAACCCTTTTTCCCCACCACGCTCTTCGTTTAAAATGCAAAACGAACATGTGTGGCTTTTATATACTACGCAGATTACTGGGGACCTGGTGACAACTGCTTGCCGAACGCCGATGTTCAACGCTCCGATTTAATTTTTTTTTTTTTGACAGGAAACAAACTGACGCTTTCTGTTGACACTGCACGTCGCATGAAAGGCGTGATGAGCAGTAATTGTTTGCAGTGACTCCAGCTGAGCAATGCAAAAACGAAATTGCAAATATCTACCAAAACACAAGAAAAAATATGCCTGACGACTCTTAGGAGAGACACACGTTATATTCACTGACGGAAAAAAAACAACACGAAGAAGGTGGTATGCAACATAAACGAAAGATAGATGTGTTTCTACGTCTGAAAGCCGATGTCTATTCAAATTTGCGCAAGTCGCGTAAGAGAGCCCACTAGAACGCCACTAAGAGGGTGCAAATCAGGTTTGCTTTAAATACACGCTGTAACTGTCGTGACCGTTAGTTACCTTTGAGATTGGACGCGGTGAGTTGATCTTAGTCAAGAATGCCTTTAACGCGACAAAGACGCCATTATCGCATTATCAATGGATGGAACGAGGTCGTGTTATAGGGCTACAAGAAGCTGGTTGTTCCTTCTGCGATATTACAGAAAGACTTGCCAGGAATGTAGCCACAGTATATGACTGCTGGCAGCGGTGGTCACAAGAATTTATGGTAGCAAAAAGACCGAGCTACGGACGGCCATGTGTGTCGCATCCCGGCACAGCCTCACTATACCAGAATGAAGTAAGTGCGAACTGCGCAGCGCAATCAGGACATTACCGACAATGGGTTATTTATAAACTGCTGTCAACCTTTATATTGGAGATGAGAGGGAGAGAATCTCCTTGGTTTGAAGCAAATAAATTTCCTGAAAATAAGTTACAGAACTGTAATAGGCAGAAAAGACTGGTTAGTTTCTATCAAATTTATTCTCACATATATTTATGTGAGGTATTGGACCATAAACCCCTTAGTAAAATTCAGTCTATTTATTCGGACTTGCTACTTCAAAGCTAAATGCCGGCACATATAAGAAACAAGTACAAAGCAATCTCTTGTTCTTGGTTAGCACTGGAATCTCTCTAAGTAATTGAGACAAAGACTGATAGCCTCTGTTCAACACTATTCCAATGAAACTCTAAAAATCCTACTTGACCTGCAGTTCCTGAGTGTCCACCAGAGTCTGTCACCGTCTTCTCATAGTTGAAGTCTTTATCAGCTGTATAGGCTGCTATGGGCCTACTCGGCCCCGCTGGCACTGGCTCTGAATCTGCATCTGAATCTCTGCTTCTAGCTGTTCTGCTGCCTGGCCTTTTATTTCGTTTCTCATGTACTTGTGTGCGCACGAGTTAATTTATTTCACACGACCCTTTCATTTCTAAGTGATCAGATTGCACAAGAATGCCTATGGTTCCACACGACACTCTTGTTTCTAATTGGTCGGCTTGCACAAGAATGCCTTCGGTTGCACACGACACTTTCGTTTCTAGCTGCACACAACTTAATTTGGTTCCACAAGAGTCTTTTCTGGACATGACTGACACACTCTCTTGCTGTATTATCGTCCTGGCGTTTGCGTCTTCCATTGCGCAAAAACACTAAGTTATTTGATCAACAAGCCATACTTGGCAGCCTCCGCCGCTTATCTTGTACCTACGTCCTGGTGGACTATTTCTTAATGTCGGATGGCGGTTCGACTATGGAGCCTGGACTCTTCTTATGGTCACAAAAGCAAAAATTAAAATTAAAATTTTCTGCGGTCACAACACATGGCACTACCAAGAGAGAAGACCAAAGTATTCGGCGTATGCTTCTGGCGCATCGTACTGCGTCTGCAGCAGCAATTTCAGCAGCACCAGGCACCACAGTGACACAACGCACTGTTATAAATCGGTTACTTCAAGGACAGCTCCGAGCCAGACACCCTGTAGCGTGCTTTCCACTGACCCCAACCTACTGCCATTTGCGACTGCAGCGGTGTGGAGGGAGAGCGCATTGGAGGGCAGGGTGGAGGTCTGTTGTGTTTCCAATGAAAGCTAGTACTGCCTCGGTACCAGTGATGGCTGGATGTTGGTTAGTAGAAGGCCAGTTGAGGGGTAGCAACCAACCTGTCTGCTGGACACCCTGGACCTACACCTTGGGTTGTGGTCTGGGGTGCGATTAGTATGACGGTAGGAGTACTCTCGTGGTTATAAATTTCAAAGTCAGCCTTGTGATTCGATCCGTTGTGATGTCATCCATCAACAGCTTACCAGGGGTGTTTTCCAACGTGATAAACCTCGCCCACATACCGCTGTTGCAACCAAAAACATGCTCTACAGAGTGTCAACATGTTACCTTCGCCTACTCGATCACCAAATCTGTCTCCAATCGAGAACGTATTGGACATCATCGGACGACAGCTCCTGCGTCATCCACAACCAGAATTCTTTATCCCGACCAAGTGGAACGGGCTTGAAAGTCCTTCCCACAAACTGACATCCGGCACCTGTACAATACAATGTATGCACGTTTGCAAGCTTGCATTCAACGTTCTGGCGATTATACCGGTTATTAAGTTACCAGCACATCACATTTGCACTAGCTTATCTCGAGCATACATTAAGCTGTGATCTCGCAGTGTTAATCACTTAAATATGTTACCTGCAAATCGATGTCAATGATATAGGTCTGTAGTTCGATGGATTACTCCTACTACCATTCTCAAACACTGGTGCGACCTGCGCAATTTTCCAATCTGTAGGTACAGATCTATCGGTGAGCGAGCGGTTGTATATGATTGCTAAGTATGGAGCTATTGTATCAGCGTAATCTGAAAGGAACCTGATCGGTATACAATCTGGACCTGAAGACTTGCCCGTATCAAGCGATTTGAGTTGCTTCGCAACCCCTAAGGTATCTATTTCTAAGAAACTCATGCTAACAGATGTTCGTGTTTCAAATTCTGGAATATTCCATTTGTCTTCCCTGGTGAAGGAATTTCGGAAAACTGCGTTCAATAACTCCGCTTTAGCGGCACAGTCGTCGGTAACAGTACCATTGGCACTTCGTAGCGAAGGTATTGACTGCGTCTTGCCGCTTGTGTACTTTACATACGACCAGAATTTCTTTGGATTTTCTACCAAATTACGAGACAATGTTTCGTTGTGGAACCTATTAAAGGCATCTCGCATTGAAGTCCGTGCCAAATTTCGCGCGTCTGTAAATTTTAGCCAATCTTCGGGATTTCGCGATCTTCTGAACTTCGCATGCTTTTGCCGTTGCCTCTGCAACAGTGTTCGGACCTGTTTTGTGTACCACGGGGGATCAGTTCCATCTCTTACCAATTTATGAGGTATGAATCTCTCAATTGCTGTTGCTACTATATCTTTGAATTTGAGCCACATCTCGTCTATATTTGCATAGTCAGTTCAGAAGGAATGGAGATTGTCTCTTAGGAAGCCTTCTAGTGACACTTTATCCTCTTTTTTAAATAAAATTATTTTGCATGCATATCTGCATGCTGCGGATGTCAAACCCTCCCAATATCTTAATTACAGATCGCGATATTAAATACCATTGCCCATGGATGGGAAGTGGCGCACTTTGAAATTCCAATCCCAGGAAACCGCTTTTGTTCTCTCTCAAGTGGCTAGAACTTCTTGTAACACATGTGCCTCAAACCCATATATTGAGATGATGTGCCTATGCACCTCAGGGATTAAGCGTAAGATTTGCCGCTCTTGGCCTACTAAATACTTCGTTCAGTCGTTCCACATGCTCTTCTATATTAAGCGAAAAAGTAACAATATCATCGAGGTGTACCATAGCAATCTTCGGTTTCAGTCCCCGAAGCACACAATGTAACAGACGCTGGAAAGTAGCAGGAGCGTTTTTCAACCCAAATGGCATTCTGCGATACTGAAAGTGACCAAGGCTTGTTGTAAAGGCCGTCTTCGGTCTATCCTCGGGACTTACTTCTATCTGATGGTACCCACTCTTTAGATCTAGTGTCGAAAAATATTTACACCGACCCAGGCTGTCCAATGTTTCCGTGATGTTCGGTATTGGATACGCATCTGTTATAGTTCGTGCATTCAAAAAACGATAGTCACAACAAAACCTACACTTTTTAGTACCGCCCAATGACTTCTTAGGGACTACCACTATGTTCTCTATAATACCGTCCCTTAGCTGTTGATTAATAAATTCTTCCACTAGTGGTTGTAGGTGTTTCGCTATCCTGTATGGTTTTCTATGGACCAGCGGACTATCACCAGTCGGTATACGGTGCTATGTAATAGGAGTTGCTGGTAATGGACCTTCTGAATTAAACAAATCTAAATACTCTAATAACGAAGCTTCCATAGCTTTCCGATCACCATTCTCCAAATGACGAATCTTATCACGTAGTACAGATGCCTTGACGGTTTGCTTGACGTTATAATCACCTTGGGATTCACCTACATCCTCATCGTCGAGTATTTCCAAACTTGCTACCACTAAACCCTTTGGGAGATCCAATTCATCTGCCCCAAAATTATCTACACTGACCGGAATCATCAGTTCCCCATTTATATCCGTTACGCGCGCAACGCTCCTCCTAATAAAACAATGCATTTCATCTAATGCTTCATTGCTCTCAAGTGGCTCCACCACACATAGTCTCTGCTGTGGTACATCGGTACCTACTGACAACCAAACTAACTTCCCTGTATCCGAAGGCACTTTGACATGCGCGATCATCTTTAATGCCCTTGTACGCGGTTCAATTGGTGACATCTTAGCAACGGATGCACCTCGCGACGTAGAAACATTTACAGCTGTTGTACCCATTGAAAACAAGTTTCACTAAGTCCAACTGTAGGCTGTGAAAGACTAATTTTGGCATGGTGTTTATCGAGGAAGTCCAGTCCGAGAATCACAGAATACCCTTGTCCCACAGTTGGCAACACTTCCATTTGCTCTCCGAACTCTACAGTTCCAATCTTAAAAACGAGCTGTGTTGTACCCAATGATTGCAACTCACTATTCCCTACTCCACGTAATCTGTACATAGGTGTACCTAGTCTTCTCCTACCCACGAGGTCTAGACTAGCAACAGATACGTGTGCCCCTGTATCAATCAAAAACTTACATCTTTTTTTCCTTACAACACCCATCAAACAACAATCCGTCTCTGTACTAGTTTTCACTGTACTTCTGCTTACCAGGAATGTCTTCTGACAGACGAAACACTCCAGCTCTCGTTTAACGCTTTTTCCTGTTTATTCCCGTTACCATTCCGCTTACTACGACACTCATTCGCCTTGTGACCGTAACGTTTACAAGCATAGCACTGCGGCTGTCTGCATTGAGCCTTTACGTGACCTTTCCTCCCACAACGGTAACAATTCCTCTCCGACGCAAAGATGCGTTTATCATTGAGAACCATTGTTGCAATGTCTATCTCCTGCAGATGCGTTGCAATACGCAGTGCTGCAGCTAAATCCCCAGGATTCTCCATCCTAACCCTACGCGAATCTTCAGGAATTCCCCTGAAGAATACATAGAGGGCTCTGTTTTCTGCCTCTCGTAGTAATACACGATCCGCATCAGGATTACCCCATAATTCGTAGGTCTGCGAATTAATTTTCGCCTACTGTCTCATTGACCTTCTGTGTCAAACTAGCTAACTTCTCCCTAAAAAATCTTGCACTATTCTGCTTACGATATGTTTGTCGTAACCCATCTGCCAATTCTTCAAACGTGCTCGCCTTACTAAGCGTCTCATGGCACATCTCGAACGTCTTGGCTTCCCCTGCAAGTCGCAAATTTGCCATACGTAACGTAGTTACGTCCGACCAATTGCTCATTGCAGCTGTTGCCAAAACATCGTTAATGACCACAACTCTGTGGTGTCAGTCCTGCAGTGGCGGTGTCGACGACTCCAGATACCAGATCTGCAGGCCAGAGCTGTAGTGGGCGGTTCGCACACTTCTGATACCAAATCCGTAGGCGGTGGGTGCGAGGACTTCTGACACTAAATCTGTAGGTGGTGGGCGCGAGGACTTCTGACACCAAATCTGTAGGGGCCCCGGTGGTCCCGGTCGCCTACGGTGGACTGGAGGCCGAGCGGTGACCTCTCCAGTTGTCAGGATGCTAGGAAATGAGTGTGAACGAGTCAGAAACGCCAAAGAAACAGTATTAATTCATAACACCTTTATTCCTGCCGAGCACAATGTGGCCCGCGTAACACATGCTGGCTGAACTTGGAGATATCAACGACCTTCCCCGAGCCCTCACTGACTCGTAGCGATGACACCAGCTCCGGGCCGCACCAGTCTTGCTAGCGCAGCGCCGCGTGCTGTGACGTAGCGTGGAATGCCCTTACTTCGGTCGCGCATGGCTGGCGCCGCTCGGCTGGCTGGCCGGCTCGGCGGACAGCAAGCTGCTGCGTGTAGGAGGCTCCAGTTGGAGTCCCGACGCTGTCGGCACGAGAAGCGTTCTCGTAGTGTGGAGTGTATTCTATTCCACCCTGTCTTCTTCCCTGCTCCTCCTGGTGGCTCGTCCACAGTGGACGGGCGGAATGTGCTGCAATCCCCCAGCGTCGTCGGCTCACCCGATTGTGGCGGCGGATGCACAGGGCCTAGGCCCCGCACGATCTCGACGACGGCTCACTGATGTGGTCAGCACTGGCGGCGAGCGAGTCTGCCGCGATGTCTGCTAAGCCTTGCTTGATGACTGACAGCGGCAGCAGAGAGGACCAGAGCTGGTACTGTCCCCTCATGTCTGCTGCTGGATGGGCCGCCCTTACTGCAACATCTCCTTAATAAAGATTAACATGTCGATCACCGAGCTGAGCGCTACACAGCGACCCAGTACACATCTAACTGCAAATCTGACTGCGAGTCCCTTGTTGCTATCAAAGCTGGCCTTATTTAAAGGAAGCACGAGCGACGTCCTGACGTCATGCTCGTTTGTAATGAACGCATTCGTTCCACTTATACTGCTGATTCGTCTGTCGTACTCGCCCCTTAGGTGTTCTTGCGACAGAGTTACGTGTTGTTACGGCAGACTTAAGCGAAGTTGTGAAATACAGTACAGGTGACGCTATACCTCTGTCTTACACTCTACGAAAGTCTCCGTCTAACACAAACCCGCGAGCTAAGCAATTCTCTCTCGCCTATTGTGTGTAACCAGGTCACTGCCCCTGCGTGACGACACATTCCTATACATGTGCAATACTCTTACCTCTTGCCTAACCTACTGCCTCTGACTCCCGGCATAGGCAACGAAACTTCGACAATATTCCACGTTTCCAACTCTTTACTATTCCGCGCCACTACACATCTACGAAAAACGAGCATAAGAGATGAAAGTACACTATCTCACAACGCAACTTTACACTCCATGGAAGCTGACATTTCACCTGACGAAGCCTAAGGGGACTGTCAACAGACCATTAATGCACATATTGGCGGTTTTTCAGGTCGTGATTGGTAAATGTGGCTACATCACTAAACAAGATAAACGATGCAGTTGGAGTATTCTGTCTTAATGCACATGTACAGAAGGTGACATGAGTCTCATAATCGTTTCCATGCAGTGATTGAGAGAGATATGACAGGGACGGAACCCATGTCGGTGAAGAATGCGCAGGACTTTTGCTCGACTCATGTCACTTCCTAGTGCGATTGCGCGGGAGCTGCAACAATAGCAAGAACAATAATTCCCCCCTCTTCCGTCATCATTTGTTTCCTTCCGTTGCCTAAGTGTTACACCATCATTTTCACGGAACTCATTGCAGAGATTAATAAATAACTGCTGAGACGGTTGACGTCTAGTGGGACATCTTGCCGTATACACCCTACAAGAATGAACTACATTCTTGCAAACATTCACCATGTGCTATGAACATGTCGGTTTCTTCGGCATTGGTAAATTCTATGGTCCATTCACGACCTGCTGCTTGGAATGTCACGCACTAACTGACTAGCAAGTCGCGATGTACTCAAGACACCTTATTAAGTACACTGCAAGCAAACATAACAACGTCTTACCTAACAACTACACAGGCTGAATGACACAAACAAGTGTTGGTGTGGAAATTTTTCACAATACGTTATCTCATAAGCAACTCGCACTAGAATCCTGCAACAAACACCAGTGACATTCTAATTTACTCTACGTTTAGTCTGCTAATGTCAACAGGCATTGTTCCATTTAAAAAGTGTAAGTTTACACAAAAAAATTCGTTCTCCAAGTATTATTGCAATCTGTTTATTGGTTAACAATACGACCCCCTGACTACCAATCCATTCTGTGAAAACCAAATATTAATAGGGCTTTCCATTTCTTCAATATTTGCGGTGCAACAATTAGGTGATCCACCTTGTATATTTTAATCTGTAGTATGTCACTACTTCTCAGTTTGATGATTCGCAAACATTTAGAAAACGTTCGCTCACTTTCACATGTATAACACTACACACAGATAGTTGGGGTGCACATATTCTATCTCAGTGGAAGGGGGTAGGGATAACCAGATGGCAATAGGAGTGGAATCCGGCTACTGCTTAAACTAACCATGCCAAACCCGTTAATAACCATGCCTACCTATCCTGCACTGACGCGAGACAAACGCACAAGAAAAAGGAATTGTATCGGACACGGCCTGAGTAGTCATGCCTGAAGGCCACGAAGGAAAAAAAAACGAAAAGAAAAAAGAACTCACTTGAAGTTAACACGCAGCCCCTGACGGCACTATTGTTGTATAGCTTAGTCTGCAGTGATGCCGACGCTTCAGAGGAAACTTTCAGATAAGTGAAACTGTGTGCCTGGCTAGCACCTTCACATTTTACAGGCATCGTTATTACCAACTGAAAACAACGCGGACGCTTCTCGCTTAGAGCTTGAGCAGTCCATACCCCTCTCCTGGTATTCTGCGGATCCCAACTTCGATAAAACGGAACGACGGCAGACTAGAGTTTAGGGTCCCGTCGACATCGAGGTCATTAGAGGCGGAGCACAAGCTTGGAATGTTTCAGAGACGTAGAAGAAACTCGGATGTGCCCTTCAAAACAGCCATACCTTCATTTGCCTGGTGCTATTTAGGGCAATTACGGAAAATCTATGTCTGGATGATCGGACCTGGATGTGAACCGTCTCCCTTCCGATTGCGAGTTCAGTGTGCTAAGCACTGCGCCACCTCACTCTATTCAAGCTTTGAGTCGAGCCAATGGCGGTGCCTGAATGGCTCAGATGGCAATAAAGTTGCAAAGATGCATTTTCCACAACTGCTTTCATAGCTCTGGATGGGGTCCCCAGCATAGATGTGATTGTGTCTCAGTGGTGCAACTCCAGTCTACAGATCAGAGGTCTGTAAGTGAGTTGGTGCTGATGGAACGTTTTACGTTCCCTTCTATACTGCTAATGGGCACACATGCCTAAGCGGTGTACTTCTTAAGAAAAATGACAATAAAAGACAGGGCGTACGTAAGAGCCGCGCAGGCTGTTTCTAACATACACTGAAGAGTCAAAGAAACTGGTACACCTGCCTAATACCGTGTGGGGCCCCGCGACCACGCCGGCCGCGGTGGTCTAGCGGTTCTAGGCGCGCAGTTCGGAATTGCGCGACCGCTACGGTCGCAGGTTCGAATCCTGCCTCGGGCATGGATGTGTGTGATGTCCTTAGGTTAGTTAGGTTTAAGTAGTTCTAAGTTCTAGGGGACTGATGACCATAGATGTTAAGTCCCATAGTGCTCAGAGCCATTTGAACCATTTTGAACCACGCAGAAGTTCCGCATCACGACGTGGCATGGGCTCGACTAATGTCTGAAGTAGTGCTTGAGGGAATTGACACCATGAATCGTGCAGGGCTGTCCATAAATTCTGGACGTGAGGGTTGTCGCATTGTCCTGCTGGAATTGCCCGTCGGAATACACAAGGGATCCAGGTGATTAGACAGGTTGTTTACGTACGTGTCACCTGTCAGAGTCGTATCCAGACGTATCAGGATCTCCATATCACTCCAACTGTACACGTCCCACACTATTACAGAGCCTCCACCACCTTGAACAATTCCCTGCTGACATGCAGGATCCATGGATTCACGAGCTTGTCTCCATGCACGTACACGTACAGCCGCTCGATACAATTTCAAACGAGACTCGTCCGACTAGGCAACATGTTTCCATTCATCAACAGTCCAATGCCGGTGTTGACGGGCCCAGGCGAGGTGTAGAGCTTTGTGTCGTGTGGCCATCAAGGGTACACGAATGGTTCTTTGGCTCCGAAAGCCCATATTGTGTTTTGTTGAATGGTTCGCACGCTGACACTTGCTGATGGCCTACCACTGAAATCTGCAGCAATTTGAGGAAGGGTTGCACTTCTGCCACGTTTAACGATTCTCGTCAGTCGTCGTTGGTTCTGTTCTTACAGGATCTTTTTCCGGCCACAGCGATGTCGGAAATTTGATGTTTTACCGGATTCCTGATATTCACGGCACACTTGTGAAATGGTCGTACTTGAAAATCCCCATTTCATCGCTACCTCGTACTGGGTCCCATCGCTCGTGCGCCGACTATAACACCACGTTCAAACTCACTTAAATCTTGATAAGCTGCCATTGTCGCAGCAGTAACCAATCTAACAACTGCGCCAGATACTTGTTGTCTTATATTGGCGTTGCCGACCGCAGCGCCGTATTCTGCCTGTTTATATATCTCTGTATTTGAATACACATGCCTATACCAATTTCTTTGTCGCTTCTGTGTATTAATCTAAAAGATAACCACAATAGTAAAATTCAACGAAGTAATACCTCTTAATCAAGGAGGACCCTCGCTCGGGGTGGAGACTGGATCGGGCGGACAATGAATGGCTTACAGTCTGCGTTCGGCATCGACTGGCGGCGCTGGAAAACCCGCTTCAACGGCGCGCTTGACGGCAAAAGGGTGCTGAATTCGAAAAATGGTTCAAATGGCTCTAAGCACTATGGGACTTAACATCTGAGGTCATCAGTCCCCTAGACTTAGAACTATGTAAACCTAACTAACCTAAGGACATCACACACATCCATACCCGAGGCAGGATTCGAACCTGCAACCGTAGCAGCAGCATGGTTCCGAACTGAAGGGCCTACAACCGCTCGGCCACAGCAGCCGGCAGGGTGCCGAAACTACTGGGGATAGAATAGTAATAAAACCGCCTGATACTCCTTACTTTACTTTATTTTTTCGTGTCCGGAGATTTGTTTCAAAGCCTTTCAGCCCAATGTCGGACCAAGTCCAATGTTTCTCTCTTCTCAAGCCATAGTTCGTCAAGGGTACACCTAGTGGGGCAGATGGTACACTGTAGAAGGTGTTCCATATCCTGAACTTCACCACAGTCGCATTTGTTGTCTCCTTCGTCCTTGAAGCCCCATTTGACTAGGTTTGCTTTAACTGGTGGTACGCCGCCTGTTCTAATGCGGTTCAGTGTTCTCCAAATCTTCCAGCTTGATGTACTGCCGCTGGGTATTTCTCGTGAGGCAGGGTAGTCCTTCGGAGGCTCGTTCAATTCACTAGTGAGAAATCTCTTGCGGGATTTAAGTCTGCTACGTCCACATGAAGAACCATGCAGCGGGTGGCGCTCGTCGAAAATATGTTTAAATTTTTCTGTATGTTCGTGCGCGATTCTTCGGGATTCAGGAGATGAGAATCCAGCTGCTTTGTATATTTTCCCAAGTGGAGAGGGTTTCATGCATCCTGTTGTTAGCCTGCATGTTTAATTAAGGACTGGTGACTTTTTTGGCATGTGTGGATCGGGACCATACAGGGCATGCATATTCTGCCGTGGAGAAGCAAAGTGCTCGAGCAGTTGTTCGTAATACAGTTGGACTAGCTCCCCATTTACTATTCGTCAGTTTTCTTAAAATATTGTTCCTGGCAGCAACTTTTTGGCAGGTTTTTTCACAGTGATATCTGTACGTCAGTGATCTATCCAGCACGACACCAAGGTATGTTGGTTTGTCCGTATGGTCCAGTTTGTTGCCATTCCAGGTGACGTTCAGCTTCCTGTTTGCCTGTTTTGTGCGGAGGTGGAATGCGCTAACCTGTGTCTTAGATGGATTTGGTTTGAGGGAGTTCTCTTTATAGTATTCAGACATTACGTGTAGCGAGCTTTCTAATTTCCCTTCTACTTCCTCGAAGCTATTTCCTTGCGCTGTAATGACCAGGTCATCGGCATACAAGAAGTGGGTAGTACGTTCCGGTGTTAGTTGATCGTTGGTGTATAGGTTAAATAGTAGGGGGGCCAGCACACTGCCCTGGGCGAGACCGTTCTTTTGTCGACGCCATCGGCTTTTTTTTCCGTCCAGCATTACATAGAACTGTCTGTTTTGCAGCAGAGATTCAATGATTTTTGTGAACTGATGATCCTTAAATGTACAGTACAGTTTTTCCATGAGATTTCTGTGGTTGACAGTGTCGTATGCAGAACTTAAATCCAACAATGCTGCACCGGTTATTTGTTTGCTTTCAAACCCTTCAAAAAAATGGTTCAAATGGCTCTGAGCACTATGGGACTCAACTGCTGTGGTCATCAGTCCCCTAGAACTTAGAACTACTTAAACCTAACTAACCTAAGGACATCACACACACCCATGCCCGAGGCAGGCTTCGAACCTGCGACCGTAGCAGCAGCGCGGTTCCGGACTGAAGCGCCTAGAACCGCACGGCCACCGCAGCCGGCTTCAAACCCTTCCTCTATGTGTTCTGTGAGTGCTAGGATTTGACTGGTGAATGATTTCCCGGGTCTGAATCCAGCCTGTTGGGGAATGAGCTTTTGGTCTGCGATATTTGCTATGCGGTTTAGGATTATTCGTTCGTACAGTTTGTACAGATGATACAGGAGTGCTGTTGGGCGGTAGTTCTTCGGTTGACCTGCGTCTTTCCCAGGTTTGAGTAGCGCCACTACCTTTGATTTCCTCCACATCTTTGGGATCTTACACGTTTTTAAGCAATGATTAAAGAGCTGCAGGATCCATTGCTTGGCACTAGGTCCGAGCTGTTTGATCTGTCCCACGCATATATCGTCGACTCCCGCTGCTTTACCGTTTTTCATTGAGTTCATTCCATGATTAAGATCTTTCATGGTAAATGGTATTTCGAACATGCTTGACCCTTGACTCCGAATTCTGCTGATATTTATTTTCTGATAATCCTGGCGCGCACCGCACTTCACTGCACTGTTTGCACTATACTGCGCGCAGTAATCCAATTGCTGATACCGGGAGGACGAACCCGGCGTCCAGCATCAGGTTTTGTACACCCGCAGTCAATAGAAGCACCTCGAGGAGACACAACTCGAGAAGGCGGCGTGCAAAAACATGGTAACACTCCTCTTCTTAACGAACTGCGACAGAACACTGACACCGAGCGCGGGATAAGAGTTCTGCAGCTTGCGTATACCACGGCAAAACGCGGCAGACGACGATGCGGGCAATACGGCGCTGAGCGGGCGAGCTGCCGAGAGCACGGCAGGGGGTGCTCCCTCGTCGGAGCGGCGCAAGAGGCTGCCCGAGCGACGGTTCGGCGTGCCTCGCGTCCGGAAAACCTGGCCACCCAAGTTCTCCCTCCGGCGGAAGGGACCCACGAAGGCGTTGGGGGGCTGGTTTCCGGTCTACGCAGCCCGTCATCTGCTGCTACAGATGGAGGCGATGGAAGGAGTCGCCACAGTACTTCTCGGTAATGTCCCTGACGCCGATGTGACGCTGACTCTAACTTCGCTTTCTTCTCTTTATCTTAAACTAGAAATCTGGATTTGCTGGTGTTCTTGAAGAAAGGAGAGACATGCAAACCGTAGCTCAAGGAGTGTAAGTAATGAGACCATTTTACGAGAAACAGGATCACCTTTGTCACTGTTCTCTCACAATTCGGAAATATTAAAAAAAATTGGCCTAAGTAAAGTGGTGGACACTATGTTCACTGGACAAACTATTAGCCATCCCTAAGAGACATCGCGCTAATACCCACCTCCGTGGCCGACGTCGCTAACGAATACCAGTGCATTGGCTTTCGACTCGGAGATACGCCTGTTCGAGTCCTGGCGGTAGGTGAAATTTTCAGTGCCAGTGTTTGGCCAGCCAGAGTAGGAGAGATGGTGGCGTAAGGTTGCCGATCGTCGGACTTGGCGCTAATGTCCTGGATTAAACTCCAAACCTCTCCACAGTGTCTCAAATGAGGGTGTGTCGGTTCCCATGGTGGCATTCGAGAGGATTGGGATACGTGACCCCGCTGAGTTGCACCCTCTCCCTTCTTCCATGAAACAAGTGAGTAAGGCGTAATGTTGATTTTATTATTAATTGTTCAATATGAGCACCGGAGACGTCGACGATATACTGTACAGCGCCAGATTTGCACCTGGTGTCCAAAATTGGAATCAATTTTGTTTTCCAGAGTAAGTCGGCTCCGCATTACTGCATTAGCGTATCTACTAAGTTTCGCTGCCATACGATAATTACAATCTACACTGCACCTCCGTCAATAGCTGCACTTCAGTTACGACGAAGTAGGACATAATTAAGTTTATACGCTAACCCTATACCATTGCTTCCCAACCTTTCCGTGACCGTTACCACTTAGTGCAATAAGATATTAGCTAGAACCACCCTTTCCATTTTTGTCCACCATACCACCAATATCAACCATCTACATTAGCGCCTAACTAATCTCCCTTTGAGCAATTCAACTTCTAAATGACGAAATATAAAAGATATTTAGTGTTTGTAACTGTTTCATTAAACCATGACCTAACGAGCCGTTGAGACAGTTGATACTTTTTATTCCTAACACCGCTTTTTTATAGAACGATGAAGCAATTTTCACTGTATCGCAATTGCTACCTACAACACCATCTCGGAAAAGAAAGTTAACTACCCACATTGAGGGTAGACACTTGTTATAAAACATGCTTGTTGTGCACTACTTCTCTCCCTAGCGACACTTCCTTTATCCACACCCTGCACCTCCATTTAAAACCAACCAAATTAAAATACGAGCGTAAACTTCTTGCTTGAAAACCATTTGTTTGTTGGATTCTTTACTTCTGAATAGCCAAAATTGGAGAGCTTCAGGCTGTGAATGCATTGTGTATGAAGACTAAAGCTAATAATAATAGAATTAATAACAGTAATACAGGGTAGGCCCTACAGCAGAGTGAGCCGGCCGGTGTGGCCGAGCGGTTCTAGGCGCTACAATCTGGAACTGCGCGACCGCTACGGTCGCAGGTTCGAGTCTTGCCTCGGACATGGATGTGTGTGGTGTCCTTAGGTTAGTTACGTTGAAGTAGTTCTAAGTTCTAGGGGACTGATGACCTCAGATGTTAAGTCCCATAGTGCTCAGAGCCAGCCCTACAGCAGCGGAGTAGCCATTATATACACACATCAAAAAAAGTTTTGCATCACCTCGGTTCCGAGAGTTCCGGAACCTGTACAGAAAATTGGAATGGAGATCAACATAAACATCATTTCCGCCATTTTTATTGCTCATGAAAATCACACATTGCATGTTGTACCACCATACAGCGAGACCTTCAAAGGTGGTGGTCCAGATTGCTGTACACACCGGTACCTCTAATACCCAGTAGCACGTCCTGTTGCATTGATGCATGCCTGTATTCGTCGTGGCATACTATCCACAAGTTCATCAAGGCGCTGTTGGTCCAGATTGTCCCACCCTCAACGGCGACTCGGCGTAGATCCCTCAGAGTGGTTCATGGTTCACGTCGTCCATAAACAGCCCTTTTCAATCTGTCCCAGGCATGTTCGATAGGGTTCATGTCTGGAGAACATGTTGGCCTCTCTAGTCGAGCGATGTCGTTATCCTGAAGGAATACATTCACAAGATGTGCACGATGGGGACGCGAATTGTCGCCCATGAAGACGAATGTCTCGCCAATATGCTGCCGATATGGTTGCACTATCGGTCGGAGGACGGCATTCGCGTATCGTACAGCCGTTACGGTGCCTTACATGACCACCAGCGGCGTACGTCGGCCCCACATAATGCCATCCCAAAACAGCAGGGAACCTCCACCTTGCTGCACTCGCTCGGCAGTGTCTAAGGCGTCCAACCTGACCGGGTTGCCGCCAAACACGTCGCCGACAAGTGTCTGGTTGAAGGCATATGCGAGACTCATCGGTGAAGATAACGTGATGCCAATCCCGAGTGGTCCATTCGGCATGTTGTTGGGCCCATCTGTAGCGCGATGCATGGTGACGTGGTTGCAAAGATGGACCTCGCCATGGATGTCGGGAGTGAAGTTGCGTATCATGCAGCCTATTGCGCACAGTTTGAGTCGTAACATGACGTATTGTGGCTGCACGAAAAGCATTATTCAACATGGTGGCGTTGCTCTCAGGGTTCCTCCGAGGCATAATACGTAGGTAGCGGTCATACACTGCAGTAGTAGCCCTTGGGCGCCGTGAGCGAGGAATGTCATCGACAGTTCCTGTCTCTCTGTATCTCCTCCAAGTCCGAACAACATCATTTTGCTTCACTCCGAGACGCCTGGACATTTCCCTTGTTGAGAGCCCTTCCTGGCCCAAGTAATAATGCGGACGCTATCGAACCGCGGTATTGACTGTCTAGGCATGGTTGAACCATATACAACACGAGCCGTGTACCTCCTTCCTCGTGGAATGACTGGAACTGAACGGCTGTCTGACCCCCTTCGTCTAATAGGCGCTCCTCATGCGTGGTTGTTTACATCTTTGGGCGGGTTTAGTGACATCTCTGAACAGTCAAAGGGACTGTGACTGTGATACAATATCCACAGTCAACGTCTTATCTTCAGGAGTTCTGGGAACCGGGCTGCTGCAAAACTTTTTTTTATGTGTGTAGTTAATGTTGTGTTGCGCTGTCAGTTAGTTCTTTTATTGTTGCGAAATGAATAATGAAAGAATTTCAGGTCTATTTTAGGAACTATATACATATCAGAAAAGACATTTTAATGAGATATTTATGTATATGAGATATCTAAGTCTCCATTTTACTGTCGTAGATGCATAGTAAGAAATATATAGAGGGTGAAAAATTGTTGAACTATATGAAATAAAATTGTCATAACTTCTGAACGGTTTGCTTTAAGACGTTCAAATTGCGCGGTTGGCCGCAGGGCGTGATGGGAATTAGTATGCGCATGCGAACGCGCTTTGTTGTTGTAAACCGACTTCCATTTGAATGCGTTCGTCAATAAGCAAAACTGGCGCATTTGGGGACTGAAAATCCGCATTTTGCACTCGAAAAGTCTCTTCGCCTTCAACTGGTGACTGTATGGTGTGCAGCGTCCAATCACGCGATAATTTGAGCGACATTCCTTGATGGCACGGTGACTATCGAACGGTACCTGAAGGTTTTGGAAGATGATTTGATTCC
This sequence comes from Schistocerca piceifrons, assembly GCF_021461385.2. Lineage (NCBI taxonomy): Eukaryota > Metazoa > Arthropoda > Insecta > Orthoptera > Acrididae > Schistocerca > Schistocerca piceifrons. The sequence continues at coordinate 306,163,072 of NC_060139.1, read as the reverse complement.
CATTATCCAAAGTGCCACTGATTTCCACAAGATGTGGTTCATGCAAGACAGAGCTCGATCACATCGAAGTAGGAGAGTGTTCGGTGTCCTGGAAGAGCACTTTGGGGACCGCATTGTGGCTGTTGGGTACCCAGGCCATTTTCTCCGGATATGAACACATGCGACTCCTTTTTGAGGTGCTATAGTAAAGACAATGTGTACAGCACTAACCCCAAAACCATTGCTGAGCTGAAAACAGCCATTTAGGAGGTCATCGACAACATCGATATTCCGACACTTCAGTGGGTCGTGCAAAATTTCGCTCTTTTTCTGCACCACATCATCGCCAATGATGGCTGGCATATCGAAAATGCCATAACCTAAATCCGGATACCTGTAGTGATGTTTACATGTAAAGTGTGTCGACGCCGTAGTTTGTAACTAATTTAGTTTTTTTTTATAGTTCAGTAATTGTCACCCTGTGTGTAGTGGATGGACTATGTGAGGAAAATGTTGTTCACAAATTCGTTTCAGAAGCTGTATTCTCAACCACAATGCTTCTCACGTTATGCTGGTATTTAAAAAAATGTATTTTTGGTAATTTATGTAATCAGTATTACAGTCTCACGTATTAGCGATTACAGAAATAGCTTTCACAGATTATTTAGTTTCGTGACCGAAACTCCATATCCCTTAGAAGTTTCCGTTTTACGCCTCAGGAGGTAATTATCCCCAGGTAAGGGACTACTGCCTTAGACCGTGAGTCCTACTAGCACCTTCCGGCTTTTCGAGGACGATGAAGACTTAAGCAACTATTGTACTTTTAACACTTGCCTTAGGATGTGTTGATGTGCCTTGATACAATTACGTAGTTCTTCATACATGTCTCGCCGTCGTCTGTCACAGCTGAATGGCCGCTTTTGCGGATTGACAAATCCCCGCATAATCTGGCGATCCAATACAGCTCCGTAGTCGTCATGTGGTGGATCTTCACCTAAATTAGATAGGCGTTCATTGAGGATTTTGAGCTGCGCAGCCACGTGAACCATGCTCGTGACGAAGAACATGTCCAGACCGACGCTGATTATATTCCAGAAGAACATGCAGTAAACTTGCACCACGTAGATGGCAACATACAGAGGAAAAATATTCGTCACACTTTCGCGCAAGTTGACGAACGGCAGTAGGCGTTCCTCTGAACCGAAGGCACGAAGAATGAGAGGCATGAAGAACCAAGTGGGGCCCAAAATATTGAGGTACACGAGGGGGCCGAACGTCAGCCACAAGCCCTTCCGGTACGCGCCGGTGAAGATTGCCATCAGCTTAGCGTCGTTCTCGCAGTACGGCCATTGTTCCCTGGCGACGTTACGCAGGATCGAGACGAGCTCGCGGTAGCCCCGCACGTCACGGGAGAAGTAGATCAGCTTGATGTAGCCACCGAGCAGAGTGAACGTGTTGACGTACGTGAGCATGATCTCGTCGACGTCGCCCCACAGGTCGTACGTGAGCCAGATGCCCATGGCGATGGTGGCGCTCTGGCAGAAGTAGATGGTGGCGGTGTAGAGCGGGAACAGCCGGCGCAGGCCGCGCCGCTCGCTCGGGGGCCACGCCCCGCCCAGTGTCAGCAGCTTCACGTTGTGCCGCAGCACGTCGTCTGCGCGCACCCCTGTTGTCGGGGCACGTCCGCTCTTCAGTTCTGCCATTGGCGTGCTCTGCTCCCTATACAGAAAAGGAAGGGTCACCGGATACAGATCTGTATTATCTGTGCAGTCAACATCAAACGTCTACAAGAAGGGTAGTACACTACTGGCCATTAGAACAGCTACGCCGAGAAGAAATGCAGATGATAAACGGGTATTCATTGGACAAATATATTTTACTAGAACTGACATGTGATTACATTTCCACGCAATTTGGGTGCATAGATCTTGAGAAATCAGTACCCAGAACAACCACCTCTGGCCGTAATAACGGCCTTGATTCGCCTGGGCATTGAGTCAAACAGAGCTTGGATGGCGTGTACAGGTACAGCTGCCCATGCAGCTTCAACACGATACCACAGTTCATCAAGAATAGTGACTGGCGTATTGTGACGAGCCAGTTGCTCGGCCACCATTGACCAGACGTTTTCAATTGGTGAACGATCTGGAGAATGTGCTGGCCAGGGCAGCAGTCGAACATTTTCTGTGTCCAGAAAGTCCCGTACAGGACCTGCAACATGCGGTCGTGCATTATCCTGCTGAAATGTAGGGTTTCGCAGGGATGGAATGAAGGGTAGAGCCACGGGTCGTAACACATCTGGAAATCAACGTTCACTGTTCAAAGTGCCGTCAATGCGAACAAGAGGTGACCCAGACCAATGGCACCCCATACCATCACGCCGGGTGATGACGAATACACGCTTCCAATGTCCGTTCACCGCGATGTCACCAAACACGGATGCGACCATCATGATGCTATAGACAGAACCTGGATTCATCCAAAAAAATGACGTTTTGCCATTCGTGCACCCAGGTTCGTCGTTGAGTACACCATCGCAGTCGCTCCTGTCTATGATGCAGCGTCAAAGGTAATCGCAGCCATGGTCTCCGAGCTGCTGGTCCATGATGCTGCAAACGTCGTCGAACTGTTCGTGCAGATGGTTGTTGTTATCTTGCAAACGTCCCCATCTGTTGACTCAGGGATCGAGACGTGGCTGCTCGATCCGTTACAGCCATACGGATAAGATGCCTGTCATCTCGACTGCTAGTGATACGAGGCCGTTGGGATCCAGCACGGCGTTCCGTATTACCCTCCTGAACCCACCGATTCCATATTCTGCTAACAGTCGTTGGATCTCGACCAACGCGAGCAGCAATGTCGTGATACGATAAACCCCAATCGCGATAGGCTACAATCCGACCTTTATCAAAGTCGGAAACGTGATGGTACGCATTTCTCCTCCTTACACGAGGCATCACAACGACGTTTCACCAAGCAACGCCGGTCAACTGCTGTTTGTGTATGAGAAATCGGTTGGAAACTTTCCTCATGTCAGCACGTTATAGGTGTCGCCACCGGCGCCAACCTTGTGTGAACGCTCTGAAAAGCTAATCATTTGCATATCACAGCATCTTGTTCCTGTCGGTTCGATTTCGCCTCTGTAGCACGTCATTTTCGTGGAGTAGCAATTTTAATGGCCAGTAGTGTAGATGTGATTCACAAAACTACCGTCCAACATGCTTGACATCGATTAATTGTAGAATATTAAAACATATTTTGAGCTTATATGTAATGAGATATCTCGAACAGAATGACATCCGTCGTGCCAACCACGACAGAATCCCAAAACCCAACTTGCACTTTTCTCAAGTGACATACCGAAAATCTTAGGCAGTCAGATTGATGCTGTATTTCTCGATTTCCGAAAGGTATTTGACTCAGGACCACATATACGGTTATTATCAAACGTGCGATCGTATGAGGCATCAAGCGACATTTGTGGCTAGATTGAAGATTTCATGCCAGGTTCGACTCAACAAGTTATCGTGGATGGAGAGTCATCGACAGATGTATTAGGTTGGTGACTAAGTTAATAACCTTTTTGTTTTGCGTGCTGGTATTCCGGTTGGTACGCATTTATTTATCGATTGTCATTTTTTAACTGTAGTTCACTGTTGCTATCTGAAATTTACATATTGTCATTTTGTCATTTGGAGGTAGTGAGTGGAAACATGGACGCTAGAAAATGCAGTTCAAGTAGAGAAATCGGAACGTTTCGGACATATTCTTCTGTTTGAGTTCTACAGAGGTATGACAGAAGCGGCGCCAGCCAGAAACATTTGTGTTTTTTGTGGGGATAATGCCATAAGGTTGGGGAGCAAAATAACTGATGATGGTCGAAATAGAGAGGATATAAAATGTAGACTTGCAATGGCAAGGAAAGCATTTCTGAAGAAGAGAAATTTGTTAACATCGAATATAGATTTAAGTGTCAGGAAGTCGTTTCTGAAAGTATTTGTATGGAGTGTAGCCATGTATGGAAGTGAAACGTGGACGATAAATAGTTTAGACAAAAAGAGAATAGAAACTTTCGAAATGTGGTGCTACAGAAGAATGCTGAAGGTTAGATGGGTAGATCATATAACTAATGAAGAGGTACTGATTAAAATGGGGGAGAAGAGAAATTTGTGGCACAACTTGACTAGAAGAAGGGATCGGTTGGTAGGACATATTCTGAGGCATCAAGGGATCACCAATTTAGTATTGGAGGGCAGCGTGGAGGGTAAAAATCGTAGACGGAGACCAAGAGATGAATACACTAAACAGATTCAGAAGGTACTGGGGGATGAAGAAGCTTGCACAGGATAGAGTAGCATGGAGAGCTGCATCAAAGCAGTCTCTGGACTGAAGACCACAACAACAACAATGCCATTAGGCAGAGTACGCCTTGAAAACGATTTTTAAGAAGGGTCGTTTTGACATTAGTGTCTCCCCACGTTCAAGAAGACCTTCGAAGTTTGATGAAAATTGTTTAACGCATTAATCCACTATGTTCCATGTCATTGTACTCGAGAACCGGCGAATGTGATGAGCTTTGATCATTACATCATCGAACGACATTTGCATTTCAAAATTCCGGTGTATGGGTACTCCATACTCTAAGTCAAAATCACAGAAATCATCGAGTGCCCACACGTGCAGCTCTGCTTCCTCGTCATCAATTGTCTCGTGAACAGTACCGAACATTCTTGTCCTGTCCCGTTACTGGTGACGAGAAATGGTGTCTGTATGCTCACGTAAGGAAAAGAAAGGAATGGCTGAGCCCAAACAAATCAGCAACTCCCCGTACAAAGACCTGCGCGCATCCACAAAAGATAATGTTATGCGCCTGGTGGAACGGCGACGGTGTGGTGTACTACGAATTGCTTCCCTGAGGTGTAACGTCACTGCTGAGATTTATTGTCAGCAACTGAGACGATTTTTCAAACCCAGTCCAAGAACAATGGCCAGGAAGATTGCGTGAAGTGATGCTACTCCAGGAGAGTAACGTACGCCCACATTGTGCTAGACAGACAAAAAACACTATACAGAAGATGACTTGAGAAATCATTTCAAAAATGGTTCAAATGGCTCTGAGCACTATGGGACTTACCATCTGAGGTCATCAGTCCCCTAGAACTTAGAACTACTTAAACCTAACTAACCTAAGGACATCACACACATCCATACCCGAGGCAGGATTCGAACCTGCGACCGTAGCGGTAGCGCGATTCCAGACTGAAGCGCCTAGAACCGCTCGGCCACACCGGCCGGCAAGTCATTTCACACCCACCTTATTCACCTGGTCTTGCACCCTCAGAGTTTCACCTTTTCCGCTCTCTATCGAACAGCCTTCAAGAAACTTGCTCTTCGGATGAAACTGAGCTCCGAAAAAGACTCGACGAGTTCCTCGCCTCAGAACTACGTGATTTCTCCAGTCGCTGAATCGAAAAGTTACCTCAGCCTTGGTAGACTGTCGTAAATAGTGAAGGAGTATATATTATTGATGACCAAAGTCTCTGTTATGTGTATCTGTTATGTTTATTAAACTTACGGAAAAGGCTACGAGCTCATGTACCAACCCAATATGAATGACTTTGAGTGTGCTCCAGGGAAGTGTGTTCCGACACGCGCTGTCCATTTTGTATACAAACCCTGTCAATGATCGCTTCTTCGGCGTTTTAAATCAGTCCTGACAATATTAATAGTAACTTCAGACTTTTCGCAGGCGATGCTGTTATCATGAAGTACTTTCTGGAACAAGTTGCATAATTGAACAGTCAGATCTTGATAAGATTTCAAAGTGGTGCAAAGATTATCAACTTGCATTAAATGTTCATAACTGCAAAACTGTGCACGTGACAAAATGAAAAAAAACTTAGTAGGCTATCGCTATAATATCAATGAATCACATTTACAATCGGCCAGCTCATACAAATACCTGGGCGTAACACTTTGTAGCCATACGAAATCGAATGATCATATAGGCTCGCTCGATGGTAAAGCTATGACCGACTTCGGTTTGTTGCTAGGATACTGGGGAATTGCAATCGGTTTACAGCGAGGTTGCTTACAAATCACTCGTGCGACCCATCCTGGAATGTCGCTCAAGTGTGTGGGACCTGTACCAAATAGCACTGACACGGGATACTGAGCGTATTCAAATGTGGACTGACGAAAGGTCACAGGTTTGTTTCACCCGTCAGAGATTGTTACGGAGATACTGAAGAAACTGGATTGGCAGACACTTGAAGAGAGACGTAAACTATCCCGAAATAGTCGACTTATGAAGTTTCAAGAACCGACTTTAAATGAAGGCTTTAGTAATGTACTACAACCCGCTATACATCACTCCCGTAAGGATCGTGAGGACAAGATTACATTAGCCACAACACGCACGGAGGCATATAAACACTCTTCCCGTGCTCCATCGGAAACGGAACAAGAAAAAGGCCTAGGAAATGACACAATGGGACATACCCTCCGCCATGCGCTTGACAATGGTTTGCAGAGTACAAATGTAGATATGGCGCGGATACATGGTTTGGTCCTGGTGGGTCACAGTGTGTTACTGTCTCCTCCTCATCCTCCTCCCTAAACAAAACTTGTGTCGCCACCACTTTCTAGCGTATCACCGTTGCTCACTGTCTGAATGATTATAACAATAAACTATCTTAAAATAATAATTGTTTACTTACAACAAAATGCAGTGTCAAGACACACTAAATTAATGGCATTAGCTGCCGGTGAACATTGACTTCAATCAATGGAGAAAGTTGAAAATTTGGGTCAGACTGGGATTCATACCCAGGTCTCCTGCTTACTAGGCAGATACGTTGATCGCTGCGCCATCCGGACACACAGATCGTGACAAGCACACGAACTACCCAGCACGGCTTACATCAGACCCAAATTCTCGACTTATTCACACACTACTGATTCTGTGCGTTTTGCCCGCTATCCTCACTACGTTTGGCATTTCGCCGATTTCCGTAAGAGTTAGAGCGTGGTGTAGTGTGCATCTGCACTGAAATGACCAATTGATCAGCCTCGCCTAAAATTATACAGGTTGAAGCGAAATTCTCACACTCGGGCTTCGCAGGGCGACTCCTCACACGCCAGCAATAAAAAAATTGCCTGTCACAAAATTTCGTCCGGCGAGTGCATCCGGCAGAAAAAGGACATTAAAGAGTGGCAATCTGGCAACACCTTAACCACATGTATGGTAATTACCTTTTTCAGTACACATTATTCGTGCTGCAGAGTTAGTGCAGTGGATAGAGTTTTGGGTTAGCATACAGGATGTCGTCGGCTCGATCCTACGTTGAGGCGCATTGTTTTTATTTGCTAATTTCATTCTGACATATCATACAACACTCCTGGAAATGGAAAAAAGAACACATTGACAAAAAAAATGGTTCAAATGGCTCTGAGCACCATGGGACTCAACTGCTGAGGTCATTAGTCCCCTAGAACTTAGAACTAGTTAAACCTAACTAACCTAAGGACATCACAAACATCCATGCCCGAGGCAGGATTCGAACCTGCGACCGTAGCGGTCTTGCGGTTCCAGACTGCAGCGCCTTTAACCGCACGGCCACTTCGGCCGGCAACACATTGACACCGGTGTGTCAGACCCACCATACTTGCTCCGGACACTGCGAGAGGGCTGTACAAGCAATGATCACACGCACGGCACAGCGGACACACCAGGAACCGCGGTGTTGGCCGTCGAATGGCGCTAGCTGCGCAGCATTTGTGCACCGCCGCCGTCAGTGTCAGCCAGTTTGCCGTGGCATACGGAGCTCCATCGCAGTCTTTAACACTGGTAGCATGCCGCGACAGCGTGGACGTGAACCGTATGTGCAGTTGACGGACTTTGAGCGTGGGCGTATAGTGGGCATGCGGGAGGCCGGGTGGACGTACCGCCGAATTGTTCAACACGTGGGGCGTGAGGTCTCCACAGTACATCGATGTTGTCGCCAGTGGTCGGCGGAAGGTGCACGTGCCCGTCGACCTGGGACCGGACCGCAGCGACGCACGGGTGCACGCCAAGACCGTAGGATCCTACGCAGTGCCGTAGGGGACCGCACCGTCACTTCCCAGCAAATTAGGGACACTGTTGCTCCTGGGCTATCGGCGAGGACCATTCGCAACCGTCTCCATGAAGCTGGGCTACGGTCCCGCACACCGTTAGGCCGTCTTCCGCTCACGCCCCAACATCGTGCAGCCCGCCTCCAGTGGTGTCGCGACAGGCGTGAATGGAGGGACGAATGGAGACGTGTCGTCTTCAGCGATGAGAGTCGCTTCTGCCTTGGTGCCAATGATGGTCGTATGCGTGTTTGGCACCGTGCAGGTGAGCGCCACAATCAGGACTGCATACGACCGAGGCACACAGGGCCAACACCCGGCATCATGTTGTGGGGAGCAATCTCCTACACTGGCCGTACACCACTGGTGATCGTCGAGGGGACACTGAATAGTGCACGGTACATCCAAACCGTCATCGAACCCATCGTTCTACCATTCCTAGACCGGCAAGGGAACTTGCTGTTCCAACAGGACAATGCACGTCCGCATGTATCCCGTGCCACCCAACGTGCTCTAGAAGGTGTAAGTCAACTACCCTGGCCAGCAAGATCTCCGGATCTGTCCCCCATTGAGCATGTTTGGGACTGGATGAAGCGTCGTCTCACGCGATCTGCACGTCCAGCACGAACGCTGGTCCAACTGAGGCGCCAGGTGGAAATGGCATGGCAAGCCGTTCCACAGGACTACATCCAGCATCTCTACGATCGTCTCCATGGGAGAATAGCAGCCTGCATTGCTGCGAAAGGTGGATATACACTGTACTAGTGCCGACATTGTGCATGCTCTGTTGCCTGTGTCTATGTGCCTGTGGTTCTGTCAGTGTGATCATGTGATGTATCTGACCCCAGGAATGTGTCAATAAAGTTTCGCCTTCCTGGGACAATGAATTCACGGTGTTCTTATTTCAATTTCCAGGAGTGTATAATATTCGCCGTTTCTTAGGTCACATGTATCGTAAATTTACACCATTTTGTAACTCTGAACGTAACAAATAAATGGTTGGACAAATAAGAAATAGACAGTTGAAACAAATGACCTGTCATAGAACAGAATAATTAAAAAACAATATCAATTTGAAGATGCTAAAGATGCTAGCACAGTACAGTAACACAACATCTACTTGTCATTTATACTACATGTAATATGACCGCTCAGATGTCGCACATTAGCAACCAATGACAATAATAATGTCCATATTAATGACCGCATGACCTTCACAACAGAATACGTTTTCCTCAGAATAACGGATGCTGAAAGCGACTTCCCTGTATGTCCAAACATTGTGCAAGCCGCCGCATCATACAGATCTGGACCCTTTGCAGCAAAGCTGTGTCCACAGTAACAAGAGCAGCATGAACAGGTGCTACCAGTTCTTCCACATTCGCTGGCGAAGTAGAGTACACGTGCTCCTTCAAGTGTCCCAACAGGAAGAAATCCAGGGGATTTAAGTCAGGTGAATGGGATGGCCATATAACTGGACCTTCACGTCCGAGCCATTTCCCTGGAAATGGTCTGTCCAAGTACTGTTGCACATTAATTCCAAATGTACCATCATGTTGGAACAATATCCTCTGCCGAACATGTAGTGGAACATCTTCCAGCACATCAGACAGATGGTTTGAGAGAAATGCATGATACCTTCGTGCAGTCAGCCAGTCAGACAACATGTAGGGGCCCAAACACCCATCACCCAAAGTTCTGGCCTAGATGTTGATACCGAAGCGATCTTGATATCCACAGTCCCAGGTGAGGTGCGGGTTAACCTCACACCAATTGTGAGCATTGTGCATATTGTAGACACCCGCACGAGTGGATGCTGCTTAATCTGACCATATTACGGTGTTCACGAAGTCATCGTTGGCTTCCTGTTGTTGTTGGAACCATTCACAGAATTGCATCCGCTGATGGCGATCTGCAGGATGCAGATGTTGCGTGAAAGCATAATAATACGGGCGCAGCCCATGCTCGTGCACCACGTTAACAACCGTGCATTGCAAGACACGGAGCTGCCTTGCTACGCTACGTGTACTTCGCTGAGGGTATATGCCCTCCACAATAGCTGCCTCAGTAGCTGGAGTACAGCGAGTCCGTGGACGACCTCTGTCATGCGATGGTGGAAGGAGAGAACCTGACTCCCAAAGGCGGAGCTGCAGACAACGAGACAAATTTTCATCTGGATGGCTCAATGAGGATAACTAGCAACATATTCACAAGCGGCAACACCAGCTCGGTTATCAGATGCACCAAGGACCAGATGTATATCCACATATTCATTGGTTGTGTATGCCACACGTCTGCTACACAGGCTTAGAGGTTTGCAACGAGAAAGTTTGATACCTGTACTCCAGTACATCGGATTCTCTTATGTGCACGTTACTCCGCTCGCAACTAGTCCCTGTTTGTTAGACAGCACATACAGTATAAACATGCCATCAGTCCTCTACCTGTTCCACGTAATTGGCATTACCCCTCTGACAGATACTGTTCTGCATGATTCATACCGACATCGCTAGTCGTGAATGTTCGGTTTCCAATTACACTGTCTCCGTAATGGTAATAGATGTGATGTTTCCACAATCACATCGATAGGATGATAATAATAATAATGCATTGAGATATGTACTAAACAGCATGCAGTTACCATACTCAGTGTTGAAAGGCATGGTACCATGGTGATAACACATACAAATAGTAACCGAGTTTGGACGTTACTCGCAAAGTTCATTGCTAGTCCTATTTGGTAACGTAAGACCCTAACGAAATGTATGGACCTGAACGAGGCAAGAATAATAGTTGCTACTAATCTCTGGGACCACTGGAGGAGAGTACAAAGAAAACGGGTTTCGCGTCTAGTAGATGAGGTAATTGTGAAATCCATGATATGAAAAGGCCTTCTTTCAAAGCTGACCAATCTTCCATTTCTATGATTGTAGTATGTAAGTACAAGTGTTTTCTAGAGGACCCACTCCAATCGTTGTTGACGGTTAAGATGACAGATACTGTACCACCTGAACTACATTTACCAAATAAAAAACATATGCCTCAACACAGGATTTTTTTTATAATCTCATTTTGTTCGTTTTTGTTCGTTGTATCGGCTTGGGGCGGACATCGAAAGACACCCTTTTAAGTTCGTCGTTGATCTATTAACTCAGTTTTTTTTATTACAGAGGCCAGCTAACCCTCTGACCGAACACGCTCAGCTACCGTGCCGGCAGGATCGAACCATCGACCTCCTGCATACTAACCCTGAAGTCTATCCACTGCACCAAGTACACAGCAGAACTCCCGTGAGCTGACAGAGGTAGTTACCATACGTGTGGTTACAGTATTGCCAGATCGCCACTCTTTAACGTCCTTTTTCTGCCGGATGTAGTCACCGGACGAAATCTAGAGTGAGAAAATTTTTTAACACTGGCTTGTGACGAGTTGCGCAGCGAAGCCCGAGTGTGCGAATTTCGCTTCACTTTGTATATGCGGTGACTGTTCTTTCAGACATGTCCTAAAGAACACACACCACATACAAAATACAGTGTGTTCCATTTATATTGACCACCCCAAAAAAGAAATCTATCAATGTATCAAGCAAATGTTGTTTAGCTGCAAGGGGATCATTAGCTTCAGCGTCACGAAGATATGATTCTAATAGCATCATCTTACTTTTATTTCCTTTTTGTTGAAGGCAAGCATAATGCTACTTAGATGCTCAGCGTAGAGCAAATTCCTGACCAGAACCCGCCTTCCCGGCCAACTTTTCCTCGTTTTGTTGACGGCACTGGAAACGGGTCGTTTCAACCCAGCGCAACGCAATGGCCGTAGAACTCGCACTGACGAACCGTGAGCTGAAGGCGACTGACTGAACGACTGGCATGCATCTCCCTTGTGTTTCCATTCCCTTGCTATAGATTCCAGCAGAGTGGACGAGTGGTTACATGCACTGTGTACTAGTACAAGAGACTCAAAGTAAGTTTTGTGTTAAATTTTGACGTCAAGCTCACGTGAATGGCACACTGTGATACGTTTTTAAACAGCTCTTGAGGAGAGGGGGTAAATTAGCAAGAAAAAGTAGGATGCTACTTAAAAAGATAAACAAAATTATAACAAAGGCAATCAAGCTCCTTAATATCGCCCTGTAGCTAAACATCATTTGCTTTATATATATTTTTTATTTTGCTTGTGAACAAAAAGTTATTTGGTGTGGTGAAGGTAAATGGCAGACACTGTATATGTTTTAACACAGGGTGTCCCATATAAAACTGGTACGCCTCACGTACCAGTTAATCATCTCTAGTCGAATTGCTTGTGAAGTGACAACACTGTCTCGAAAGTTGGCTACACTGCATTTCATCAGAAATTTGAATGCAGCTGTGTGTTAGTGTGTCAGTTGTTTCGAGAACTTCGTATTGTAAAGTTGTTACGGGAATGGGGCAGTTCGCTTTAGAAGAGCGGATTGATATAGTAGAGTGTTACATGAAGACAGGCTCCCTCAAAGAATGTAAAGAAATGTTTCAAGCGAGCTATCCTGATAGGAAACACCCCACGACCATCAATATTCAAGACCTGTACAAGAAGTGGAGGGCTGTAGGAACCGTTCAGATTGTACAGAAGATTAGGCGACCGACAGTGAGGACCGCTGAAACTATACACAGAATTCGCATGGACATTGCGAGAAGTCCCCGCAAGTTGGTAAAGAGATTATCGCAGCAGGTTGATGTATCTTGCAAGTCGTGTCATCGAGTACTAAACGATATGAAATTAAAAGCCTATCGCGTGAGTTGAAATTTGACAATCAGGAAAAGAGAATTCATTACGTAACTGGCTGTTAACATCACTTGCTAACGGTTACTCTGACCGTCTGCTTTACTTCATGTCAGAAGAGGCGTCGTTTCATTTACCAGGTTATGTAAAGGATCGTAATTACAGATACTAGTAGCAGGACAACCCATACGTTCTACATGAAGAACCTCTTGACTCAGAGAAGATAGGTGTACGGTGTGCGTTGCCCGGCATGTGCAATATTGGCTCTTAAACAGTGCCAGATATCTAGAGATCTTTGGCTCTTTATATGTACAATTAACAGACGCAGAGAAGCTGTATGTAGTATTCAAACAAGATGGAACAACCACCCACACATCCAACCAAAGTAAGTCCCACATCGTCAAGTGTTCCCTGAAGACAGAATTGTCAGTAGAGACCTCTGGCCCCCAAGGTCCCTGGACTGCTTTTTGCTTATGGGGCACTCTAAAAAGCAAAGTGTATGCTGACAATCCTTACACAGCAGACGATCGTAAGCGGAACATTACTAGAGAAATTAACAATATCACGCCTGCAGAATTACAGTGTATTTGCTGGCAACGTCATCAAACGAAGTCAGCGATGCCTGGATGCCCATGGTCACCACTTCCAGCATCTCTCATAAACAAGTAACTACATGTTTTTTAACATTGCTATTATCTATTCCTTTTTAGTTAATTCATTGTTAGTTAAATCTCGGGCGCGAGGTGTACCGGATTTTGTGGGACACCCTCTGTTTTAACAATTTATTTATATCAGTGTTAAGTAAATAGTTCCAGCATAATTTCCAATAAATTGCCATTTAGATGCATACAGATTTTGAAACCATTCATCCAAAAATTTGGAAAGTACAGATGCCGTGCAATTAACTCAAGTACTACAGGGCGAACCGGAACTCCACCGACAAACTTTCAGGCGTTGTCCAGGGGTACCTTCTGTGTGATTTCAGTATAAGGAAGCCACTTTCTCCATCGGAACACTGCAGATTAATTATGTACTTATAATTTATTCGATTTGTTACCGCAACCACCCCAGTTTTTATGAAAATACGTTCGTAACAGTGAAACTCCTGTAACATGCCATCACAAAAACTTGCAAGAAATAAACAGAGGAAAGCATCAACGCAGTGACCAACAGCCCTCACGTAACGACCGAAGGCAGAAGTGTTTGTGTAGAGTTGTCAGTACTAACAGACAAGCAACACTAAGTGAAATAACCGCAGAAATCAATGTGGATCGTATGACGAGCGTATCCGTTAGGACAGTGCGGCGAAGTCTGGCGTTAATGTGCTACGGCAGCAGACGACCGACGCCCAAGTTGTCAGTAAGACACTGTGCGAGCTGGTGGTGGCTCCATAATGGTGTGGGTTATGTTTATTTGGAACGGAATTGGTCTTCTTGTGCAAGTGGACCGATCATTGACTGGAAATGGTACTTGAAGACCAGTTGCAGTCACTCATGGACTTCACGTTCCCAAATATTGATGGAATTTTTATGGATGACAATGCGCCATGCTACAATTGTTTGCGATTGGTTTGAAGAAACTCTAGCCATTACGAGTGAATGATTTGGCAGCACAGATTGCCCGACATGAATCGCATCGAACATTGTGAGGCATAATCGAGAGGTCAGTCCCTGCACAAAATCTTGCACTGAAAAGACTTTCACAATTATGGGGGCTATAGAGGCAACATGGCTTAATATTTCTGCAGGAGACTTCCAACGACTTGTTGAGTCCATGCCACGTCGGGCTGCTGCATTACGCCGGCCAAAAGGAGGTCCGACACGATACAGGGGGTATCCTATGACTCAGTCTGTGCTGCTTTCGTCGCTGTCGGAGCAGCTCTACACAACGTAACTAAGCCGCTCTCCTCCAGTGCGTTCAGTGAAAACATGCACGAGCTGCATATCAGCGAACAATTTACGTATAAACCAGTCCATACTGCATTGTATTACTGTCAACGTACAACGAACACTGCCCAAAAAATAAAAAAAAATCGAGGCAGAGCCGAACGGTAGTGAGTGCCAGCCTGAAGCCGTTAAATAACGAGAGCATTGCCATTGCAAACAGCATGTACACTTGGTGAATGGAACAAGTCGTTTCCAAACAAGACACACAGTGCATACCCTCGAAATTTACACTTCTGTGCAATATTTTCACTGCAATACGGATACAAAGCTAATTGGGACAAGAAATCGAACGAAATGCAATTACTCTGAAACGAGTCACTGGGAACCTAGGGTCCCTTTTAACAAATACTCATAAGGTTTAGCTGAGCAACCTCCGAAAGTTTGTCCGTCTTGTTCTGGTTCATCCTATACAAGGTGTTCGGAAATTCCCGTATTACAAACTTCTAGGACTAGTAGAGGGGAGTCAGCACATAATATTTTGAATAGGAGCCCATGTCCGGAAATGTACCGTTTCCGTTCTACGACGGTTTCAATTCAGATGTTTAACTCATCCACTTCTGCGAGGAACAGAATTAGGCGTGATGGAGTCACAATGTTCTGGCCAATCAGTGTATAATTTAACACCCCACCTCCTCCCTCCTTCTCTACCTGAAGCACACATTATTTACCGTTTCTTCGGTTCTTAGCAAGACCTTTGAAAATGGATCTAAATCTACTGAGTATTGAAACGGGTTGTTTTTGGTACTAATTATGATTCGCTCTGTGCACAAATTTTTGACCAGAGACAGCATCTGGCTCCCCTCTCAGCTTGGCGCCCCAAGCGGTCTTTGTGACGCTTGGGTGTTAAAACGGCCCTGTGTAGATACATAAATACTCGTCTATGAGAACGAAGGAGTACACTACCAGAATTTAGAGACCTGTACTAGCCTTTTTGCGTGTCCGTGCCAAACAAGTTTGTGAGCGATGTGAAAAATTCACCGTTACAAAGTTGCTACTAAAACGAACACTGCTTCATCACAGATTAAAATGAAACCAAATCTCTTCTACGCTACTAGTGAACGTCTTTACTGAACGAAGTAAAACAGAATAACGATTAATGTTTTAGAAAATCAATGTACAAGAATTCATCAGTAACACAACAGTAAGTCCAATCAGATTCAACCACAAACGCAATTCTGTGGCTTGATCAGATTCCTGCGTCTGCAAACATATGCAGTAGGGCAAACATGGCTAGGAACTGAATTGGGGATCCTGTTCACAGTTTTCCGCTGGTTTCCTGTGGACCACGGGTAAATGTCAGGACGTGAGCCATTCCAGCGCGAATACGAATTAGGTAATCCATCCGAGGTGGCGACCCGAGAAAATTTGAAAGTAACTTCAAAGACACGAGAGAAAGAGAAGTTCCCTGAGTGATGTAACGCTTCCTCAACACACGTATAAATGTTATTATAGCAATGGTTAAGATTTTTGTACGAAGAAATATGCTGATCAAACATTATCTGTATATGTAATATACGTATGTTACAAATATGTAGTGGATGTATGCATATAAATTATTATGCTTTCAACTGGTTATTCAGTTAAATGTACTACTGCCACACACACTTCCCACATCTTTGGTTATTTGTTTGTGTAAAGACGTAGACTTGGGGGAGTTGGAAAATAAGTTTCTCCTGTCAACTGGGGTCAGAGTTGTGTGTGAAAGGAAAAAAAAAAAATAGAATGTGACATTAAAGATAAGACATATCTTTATTTTTCTACATAATTTGCAAGTACATTGAGACATTTGTCATACGGCTTTATAAACTTCAAAAAGCCTTCCAGGAAAAAATCAGGGCGTTGCATACCGAAGAAGCGTTGAACGGCTTTCTTGACGTCAGCATTGCTGCCAAAGCGCCTTCCGACGAGAGCCTTCTTCAAAGCAGGAAACAGATGGAAGTCACTTGGTGCGAGATCCGGACTGTAAGACGGATGGTGTAGGCGCTCCTGACCAAGAGTTGCAGTATGGTTTTGCGTTGCCGTCGCCGTGCGTGGTCTCTCATTACCATCCAACAGCAGAACGCCAGATCTGAGAAGGCCAGGCCGCTTTTTCCGAATCACCTCTTTCCATTTCGACAGAGTGGCACAGTACCGCGCAGCATTGATGGTTGCATCCTCCAGAAAGTCCAGCAGCAAAACTCCTTTGGCGTCCCAGAAAACGGTGAGTAGCACTTTACCTGCAGACGGAGTGCTTTTGAACTTCTTTCGGACGGGTGATGACGAATGTTTTCACTCCATGGACGCGGCCTGCGATTCGGGCGTGTAATGGTGGACCCACGTTTCATCTCCCGTCACAATCCGAAACAGAAAGTCATTGCCAGATTCATAGTAACGTCCGGGCTGTTCCAGGCTGAACGCCATGCGTTGTTCCATGTGTGTTGGGCTCAGTTGACGGGGCACCCATCGTGCTGACATCTTCCTGTATCGAAGAATGTCGTGGATGATCTTGTGAGCTCGCCCATGCCCGATACCAAGTTTTGGCGCTACTCCATCGATGGTGATACGTCGGTTCGCTTTAATCATGTCATCCACCTTCCTGACATTTGCATCTGTAGTGGCTGTGCTCGTCCGTCCAGGTCCAGGTCCTGCACTTGCTGACGTTCATCACTGAATTGCTGGCACCATCTCCGCACCATTTGCCTCGACATCACACCTGACTCATACACCTCATCAAGGCGGTTATGATTTTCTGTGCCTGATACTCCACGTGCCTATTCATAGCGGATAACAGCTCTCACTTTCGCCTGTGACCACGACTCCAAAACGCACCTTCTCTCCATAGCTCCGGGAAAAGACTGAGCGGCTGGCCTCCGTTTTGCGCAGGCACTGCGACAGCGCCATCTGCTTGATCGCGGTCGACCTCTAATCCAATGGTGTGTCGGTGTCTGTCACGTGCGCGTTCTTTCGCCCATATCACACAACTCTGCCCACAGTCGACAGGGGAAACTTATTTTCCAGCTCCCCCTCGTGTAAAAGGAAAACGATCGCTAAAAGTGAATTTTATTAATTTTTAGTCTATTGCATTTCTTCTCTTTTTATTGACTATTTAGTTATGAATGTCGGAACAGCCAAACTTATTTCGTTTCAGAAACATTTAAGACATATGTAACGACTCCGTCAATAATACTTCCTATGATTTATGTCGCCATTACCGTTATCATAACTTTAACATCGGTTTGCTGCATTCTTCTTGAACGTATTCTTAGTTCCAACGTAACAAATTTCCTTGAGATGGAAAAGTTTCTATCCAAAAATCAGGTCGTATGGAACTCCCCTTCCCCTATTCTCACGTGATATCCTGCGAACAATGGATGAAGGGCAACACGCGGATTCCATATTCCTGGATTTGCGAAAAGTGTTTGACACGGTGCTCGGTGCTCCAGTGCAGACCACCAACGAAGGTATGAGCGTGTGGAATATGTTCCCAGATATGTGAGTGGCTCGAAGACTTCTTAAATAATAGAGCCCAGTACGTTGTCCTCGACGGCGAGTATTCACCAGAGACAAGGGTATCGCCAGGAGTGTCTCACAGGGTGTGGTGCGAACGCTATTATTCTCTATACATAGAGGTCCAGAAAAAATGTAGACAATCTTTGATGGTCAATATTAATGGACCAAAATGACATACCGTTGCAATTCTTGCTCGGGGGGGGGGGGGGGGGGAGGTTATTTTATGTGTTCAAAGTGTCCCCATTAGCAGCCAAACAACGTCGATGCCGCTGAACTGTTGACCGAACTACGGCTGTCATTGTTGCGGGTGTGATAGCCACGCAGGGCGCCTCGATGGTTTCTCGAAGCTGGCTTCTGTTGATAAACTTCATTTTTCAAGGCGCCGATAGATAGAAGTCAAGAGCTGTAAGGTCTGGAGATTGTGGTGAATACTCAACAGCTCCACTTTGACTTATTCATCGTCCAGGTAAATTTCCATCCAAGTGGGCTCTAAAATCTGTGTGGTAGTGAGGCGGAGCGCCATCTTGTTGTAAATAAAATCTTTTATTTCCAAACACCTCTCGGATAGTAGATAAAATCGATATTTGCAGCTTATGGATATACATCTCACCAGTTACTGTACCTTCAAAGAAGAATGAACCAGTGAAACTGCACGGTGACAGGCCACACCACACACACACCCAGTAGATTAACATGTTCGTCCACTTGCGGATTTTCAGGTGCCCAATGCACACAGATTTGGCGGTTTACAGTACCGTTGAGTTTCAGCCGCGCCTCGTCAGACGAGGTAACCATCCCTGGAAACCGTTCATCCTTGCAAAGCATGATTCAAACCACTCGCAGTCTCCATCTTTCGATCCGGGTCGTCGTCGTTCATAGCGTACAGCGATCTTGGAACGTACACTTTCCACTTTTCAGTCTTCAGAATTCGTCGTACGCTTGATTGGCTTATCCCGCTTTCAAGTGCACACTGCTTCACAGATATTTGAGGTGACCTAGTAAAACGCTGCAACGCAGCAGCGCTGGAAGCTGACCTTGTTAATGTTTTTGTTTGGCCAGACCTTCCCTTTTGTGCATCCTGAGTAGTACCATCGGCTTCAAATTTATCTCGAATTCTATAAATTGTTATGTTTTCGTACTTCCAGCACCACTTCAATACGACCTTGCGTTGCTCAAACAACAACCTTACTTCATTCATTGCTGCACTGTCATCTGCTGGAAAACGCGGGCCAAGATATGTTCAGAAAACAATTAACTGTCTACCGTGTGAAATTGCAACGATGTCACTTTATTCCAAACATATTAACTACCAAAGAGTGTCTACATTTTCTGGGCCCATCTGTATACATAAATGATATAACGAATAGAGTGAGGAGCAATCTGCGCTGTTTGCTGATGAAGATATGGTGCACATGAATGTGTCGTCGTTGAGTTATTATAGGAGGACACAAGATGACTAAGACACAATTTGTAGTTGGTGTGATGAATGACAGTTACCTCTAAACGTAGACAAGTGTCAGTTAATGTAGGTAAGTTGGAAAAACAAAACAAATCTGTAATGTTCGAATACAGCATTATCAGTGTGCTGCTTGATTCAGTCATATCGATTAAATATTTAGGCGTGACGCTGCAAAGCAATACGAAATGTAATCAACTTGTGAGGGTTGCAGCAGGAAAGGCGAATCCGGAACTTCGGTTTATTAGGAGAATTGCTGGGAAATGTGGGTCATCTGTGAAGGAGACGGCATGTAGGACACTAATGCGAACCACTCTTGATTACTGCAGAAGTGTTTGGGATTCTCACCAAGTCGGGCAGAAGGAAGACATCAAAGCATCTCAGAGGCAGGTTGTCAGATTTGTTACCGATAGGTTCGAACAACACGCAAGTATTGCGGAGATGCTTCGGGAACTCAGATGGCTATCTCTGGAGGGAATGTGAAGTTCTTTTCGAGAAACACTGCTGTGAAAATTTAAAGAACGATCATACTGCCGCCAACATACGCTTCACGTAACGACCATAATGATGAGAGCGATTTGATCTTTTACAGAGAGTTGTAGGCAGTCGCTTTTCACTCGCTCTATTTGCGAGTGGAACAGGAAAGGCAATGACTAGTAGTGGTACAGGGTACATTCCGATGGCTTGCGGAGTATATATACACTCCTGGAAATGGAAAAAAGAACACATTGACACCGGTGTGTCAGACCCACCATACTTGCTCCGGACACTGCGAGAGGGCTGTACAAGCAATGATCACACGCACGGCACAGCAGACACACCAGGAACCGCGGTGTTGGCCGTCGAATGGCGCTAGCTGCGCAGCATTTGTACACCGCCGCCGTCAGTGTCAGCCAGTTTGCCGTGGCATACGGAGCTCCATCGCAGTCTTTAACACTGGTAGCATGCCGTGACAGCGTGGACGTGAACCGTATGTGCAGTTGACGGACTTTGAGCGAGGGCGTATAGTGGGCATGCGGGAGGCCGGGTGGACGTACCCCCGAATTGCTCAACACGTGGGGCGTGAGGTCTCCACAGTGCATCGATGTCGTCGCCAGTGGGCGGCGGAAGGTGCACGTGCCCGTCGACCTGGGACCGGACCGCAGCGACGCACGGGTGCACGCCAAGACCGTAGGATCCTACGCAGTGCCGTAGGGGACCGCACCGCCACTTCCCAGCAAATTAGGGACACTGTTGCTCCTGGGGTATCGGCGAGGACCATTCGCAACCGTCTCCATGAAGCTGGGCTACGGTCCCGCACACCGTTAGGCCGTCTTCCGCTCACGCCCCAACATCGTGCAGCCCGCCTCCAGTGGTGTCGCGACAGGCGTGAATGGAGGGACGAATGGAGACGTGTCGTCTTCAGCGATGAGAGTCGCTTCTGCCTTGGTGCCAATGATGGTCGTATGCGTGTTTGGCGCCGTGCAGGTGAGCGCCACAATCAGGACTGCATACGACCGAGGCACACAGGGCCAACACCCGGCATCATGGTGTGGGGAGCGATCTCCTACACTGGCCGTACACCACTGGTGATCGTCGAGGGGACACTGAATAGTGCACGGTACATCCAAACCGTCATCGAACCCATCGTTCTACCATTCCTAGACCGGCAAGGGAACTTGCTGTTCCAACAGGACAATGCACGTCCGCATGTATCCCGTGCCACCCAACGTGCTCTAGAAGGTGTAAGTCGACTACCCTGGCCAGCAAGATCTCCGGATCTGTCCCCCATTGAGCATGTTTGGGACTGGATGAAGCGTCGTCTCACGCAGTCTGCACGTCCAGCACCAACGCTGGTCCAACTGAGGCGCCAGGTGGAAATGGCATGGCAAGCCGTTCCACAGGACTACATCCAGCATCTCTACGATCGTTTCCATGGGAGAATAGCAGCCTGCATTGCTGCGAAAGGTGGATATACACTGTACTAGTGCCGACATTGTGCATGCTCTGTTGCCTGTGTCTATGTGCCTGTGGTTCTGTCAGTGTGATCATGTGATGTATCTGACCCCAGGAATGTGTCAATAAAGTTCCCCTTCCTGGGACAATGAATTCACGGTGTTCTTATTTCAATTTCCAGGAGTGTATATATATATATATATATATATATATATATATATATATATATATATATATATATATATATATATATATGCAGAAAGCGTCTATCTTATACATAATTTTGTGTAAATATTTTTTATTTTAAATGAATTAATAATTGACAGAAAGATTGCCACTGTACAGATAATGTTAAATCGCTGATAAGAGTCCGTCGCCTAGCCCTTGTATTACGATATGGGATTTTTTCGCCTTTCGGTAGTCATTTTCTTTCCTTACTCGAGCGGGTCACATATTTCGATTGTTAACCTTTTTTGCTATTATTACTAATATACCATAGACTCATGTCTGAGAGAGAGAGAGAGAGAGAGTAAATAATTTGTACGCAAGCGTTTCATCCTCTCGCATTTATTATTAATATCCATTGAACATAACAACATTATCATTATTATTCAGTAATACTCCACAAATCTCATCGCTTCATTTTTTACAGGACGCCTCAACAGAACAGTACCATTGCATCCTGGCAGAGCAACTTCCATTGTTAAAAGTAACGTGGCTGCAACACACACGGTTAGAGGGTTACTGATTTCTACATTATATATATTATTAGTATCTATTGAACTTAACAACATTATTATTAATGTTATTTACTAATTTTCGTCAGATCTCATCACATCATTTCTACGGGACGTCACAATAGCAGATTTAGACGACCATCTTATTATCTTGAACTTCAGCAGCATCTAAAATACGGAGACACTACATACGAATCCTTCAGATACAGAATGCAGCTGACTTGACGCCTACATTTATCTGAACGCATCTCTTGTTAAGCTGACAACACTGTTTCATTGACTCAGTTTATTTCAAGCATTTGTGGGGATAAAACTGATAAAAACACCATCAAATCTATATGGTGGTTCTGTCATTACATACTAAAAATTGAACTAAAGGCGAATAGCGTTTATAGGATATGTCTGTCAATGACTCATTCTTGAGGCAGTTCTTTACAAGTGAATCGTGAAATAGCAGAAGTTGGATAATTTCTGGTCAAACAAATCTCCTGTCTCACTCTTCTTGCTACATTTACAATAAGTTATGGTAGGTTCAAGGCAAATTTATAAAACACATTACAGTTTGAAATGTTTAGTTTGATACCTCATAAAATGTCTGATGTTTGACACAAATGAAACGTTTAGGACTGTGATGTAATTGCTTGTAAATGATTGGGACATTTCTGGACAAGATATTCAGATATTGTGAATAGACATCTTAAGCTGCTAGGAAATTCTATGATTACAAAATCAAAGAAATAATATCAGCTATGGAGGCTCTGTATTCTCAGGGTGCCTGAACAGATTTGCTTGGGTTGATTTTGGAAAGGAGAGCACACTGCGAGGTCATTGGTCTCATCGGATTAGGGAAGGATGGGGAAGGAAGTCGGCCGTGCCCTTTCAAAGAAACCATTCCGGCATTTGCCGGAAGCGATTTAGGGAAATCGCGGAAAATCTAAATAAATCAGGATTGCCGGACGCGGGATTGAACCGTCGTCCTCCCCGAATGCGCGTGAACGGAGACGACAGAGTTTACAGATATGTCAGATGTGGATTTAGGGCTTTGAGTGTCCTGCAGATGAGTTTCTCTCAAGAGCCCTATGATGTGATAGCGGTGGGTTCCATCTGTCACTGCGTTAGGAGACTGTCTTTCGCTGGTGGCAACTGAGCATTGTGTGATATCTGTGTCCCTCTGGTAAGACTGAGTTTATGAGACAGACTCTCTTCTCCTACTCAGGTAGTGAATGAGCATTAGAGAGAGGCCGTCTCCCTCTGGTAACAGCTGAGAAAGTGAGAGAGGTTCTCTACCTCTGGTAGCGCTCGAGCACATGAGGGAAACGGTATCACTGTGTTAGCAGTTGATCACTAGAGAAAGGCTGTTTTGCGTCCCTCTGATAGTGATTGAGAATAAGAGAGGGTCTGTTTCCCTCTGGTACTGGATGAGCATATGGGAGAGGCTGTCTCCCTATCGAAGTGGTTGAGCATATGAGATGTACTGTCTCTCTCTGGTAGGTACTGTGAATGTGAGACTATCGTGCCAATTACAGACTTAAGCTGAACTAGGCAGAATGAGAAGGAACTTTAGTATGAATGAGAACAATAGAGGATAATCCTCTGCAAAGTAGGTGAGGCTTTGTCACATAAATTGCACCTGTCCAGTTCGTCTCTGCAGTACCCAGGCGTTGGATTTTTGAAACAAGTGTGGACTTTCTCGACTATTCGTCCATGCTTTTTAAAGACACGCACAGTCTTTGACACAAAACCGATCACCGACCAGCCGCTGCTGAGACTACGTCCAAGTCGTCCACTTGCGAACTCAATAAAACTTGCCACCGATCAAAATTCTAGGTCTGGCTATTTGCGCGATCTGTAGGACAGGGAGATTTCTCGAGGAAATGTTGGCTACGGCTCAAGCTGTCAGAGTGCTGTATCTGCTTGTGATATAGTGGTAAACATCGCGCAATGTAAACACAGACTCAGAAGATCGAATCTACTTCTTCTTTTATTTTTTAAACTGCATTTCTGATGTCTGCTGAAGGTATCGATCCGTTGAACCTCAAAGATAATTTGTTATACTTTATAACCCATCAGTAACAGCGAAACACTTCCACGAAAGAGCTCGTTGCTACATCAAGATCATGCTCGAGAGTTTCATCTCCCTGCAGGGGCCACTGATCATTAGGCACTAGCCACCCTCCACCATATAAAAACTGTCATCCGATCAGATGATCATAACATTGTGCATCTTGGGCACATTTCTGCTCTCTTAAGCGTAAATTTATTTCTTATTGTAGTTAGATTTTCTGTGCGTAATAGTTTCGATAAATCGACTAAAAATACTGCGCAGTTACACAATGCACGTAGGTAGCTATGACTGTATTTCTCCATTGTTCATTTTCTTAGTTGGAGTTCAACTATTTGTCTTGCAGTTATATATTGATCTGTACATACTGGACTCGTATGAAGATTGTTTAAGCATTATAAAATAGAGTCCCAAAGGAGAAAAGATCTAACATTTGCGACATGTTGTTTACTTTAGGTTTAATAAAGGGGTACAGGTAGTGGAGGCAGCTCAAAATATTTGTTAAGGATTTTCTGGCATGAATGATTTTTCACATTCGTTAAGTCTCAATGACAGCCGTATGTGGTGAACTGTGACCATTTAAACTTCGTGCAACATCTGCTTCTAACAGACAAAGCACCATAACGAAAAATGACTAAGGAAAGGATGCCCTTAAAATACTACTACACAGATAGCTCAAGGAACACATTGGCTGGCGAAGTATATTCTTCCTGCTGGTATTATAACTGAATATTAGCAACAATGCAGAATATGTTTGGCAATTCTGTGACCATCGAGTACTTTCTGAGTGCACAGAAATATCATGCCGAATTCACTTCATAAAGAAGAAGTTCCATAAAATCCTCCCGTTAAACGAGAAATTACAGATAGGAGAAATAGCTATGGTTAGAAAGAATTTTTTGTCTGAGTTAGTTTTAGAGTAATTAAATAAACTTCGGAATCGTATATAGCAAGTGTCGCGTACGTAAATAAGCCTAGCTATGAACAAAACATGCTTGAATCACGTCATAACATTTTACATTACAAACAGAATAAACTAAAAGAGACTGATAGTGGAGCAAATAAAACATTTTAGTAAACTAAATTCTATATCTTGTGTTCTTTCTGTGGAAATGCATCGGATCATATGTCTTTTTCATTAAATAAGATTATTCTTTAATGAGATATAAACTTTAGTGTCTTTTATCGTAAAGACTCTGCGTACGGGTGACTGGTCAATGAAGTGTCGGAAAAAAATATTGGGAAAACAATGAGATGGTTTTGTGAGGTGCTTTATAAAACTTTCCGAAATTTTAATTTTGCCCGCAATTGATGACGAGCACATCGTAATACCGCTAGGTGATCCCTCCTCCCCCCTCCCCCCATCAATCCTGCTTGACTCACTGTGGCTGATATGAGTGATTTGGTTAGTTGTTGGCAAGTTCTAACATCATGTTTCCGTGAATTTGCGGCTTTGCGTTGACTTACCTAAAAGTGCAGCGTTTCTACGAATAGTTTTGTTTTGAAGTTAGGAAAACTGCTGCAGTAACGCATCAAAAGTTGAAGAAAGCGTTTGGAGACAACGTATTAGGTCAGACAGAGACCTAGGACTGGTATAAGAGGTTCAAAAACTGAGCAATATCGACTGATAATGACGACCGTCCTGGTCGGTCGTCAGCTGCCATATCAGCATGAAATGTTCAGAAAGTTTGGATTCTAATTCTGCAAGATTGTAGACAGCTCTTCCGAGGCCTCTACAACACCTTGGGAATAGTTAAGATAAATCTCTGCGTATTCTGTCAGAAGGATTGAATATTAATATTTCTATGAAGCTAACTTTTGTGCAGTTTTATAAGAGAGAGGGAAAGTGTAAAAAATGCGAATGCAGCAAAGGAAAAAGCGTTATCCTAAATGCCGGAAAATCGTTAAGGGAGAAAGGGGAACCACGTTCCTTCCGATTTCAGCCTCTGCTAAAAGCGAGGATATAATCTTCCGACTTCAGAACATGTAAAAAAGAGGAATAAACATCACTGATCACTGATAATGCTTTGTAAATAAAAGCGAAACGCGTCAGATGTAAAACGCTCTTAAATTGCAGTTAGCTAGCGACGGAAAAAATAAATAATAACAGAAAGAAATGTTTATTATCCAATTCCTCAAGATAGAAAACTTCCTGAAGGACTATTTAATGGACGATGGGTTGATTACAGCAAACAGCAAAGGCCGACTTGCATCTGTAGAACAGAAGCTTGTAATGTTTGACTGGTGTAGGGATGATGGTAATTGTTCCTTATCAGATGTATTGATAACGATTTTGCTTTTTTAATTTAAGGTTGAATAACAAGCAAATAACAAGCAAACTGTTTTTGTTCTACTGATTTTTGTTTATTTCAAACTAGCTTGAACAACTGACTAGCGTCCACATGGGACACCAGGTCTTACTAACCAAACATTATAAGCAACGATAAAATACACTTGCACAGAATGTTGTTCACTAAACTTGTTTTTGAACGTTGTAAATTACACTTTGCTCCATGAACAATATTAAATGCGATAAATAATTAAACTACACAACATTACAGTACTACAGGTTATATGCTTATAATGCGGAAGTTTACGAGGTCGTGAGATAAGTTGAGAAACTGTCGAACTGAGCACTCATTTATCTTGTTCATCAAACATATTTTTTAATATCATAAATTAAACTTTACATAACAGAAAATATTAAACACAGTAACTAATAAAAACCACAATATTGCAGTACTACAAGTTATATGGTTCAAAATGGTTCTGAGCACTATCGGGCTTAACTTCTGAGGTCATCAGTCCCCTAGAACTTAGAACCACTTAGACCTAACTAACCTAAGGACATCACACACATCCATGCCCGAGGCAGGATTCGAACCTACGACCGGAGTGGGCGCGCGGTTCCAGACTGTAGCGCCTGGAACCGCTCGGCCACCCTGGCCGGCCAATTTATATGGTTATGATGCTTATAACCTTTCAAAAACTATAGCATCTTAACTATATAACATTTGACATTGTAATATTGTGTATTTTATTATTTACTGTGTTTAATATTGTCTGTTACATAAAGTTTAATTTATAGTGTTAACAATTATGTTTGGTGCCCAGCATAAAGTTTGGCGGACAACATTCTGTACAAGTGAATTGCATCTTTACTTATAATGTTTGGTTATGCAAGAACTAGTGTCCCATGTGGACACTTGTCAGATGTTTCTTGAAGGTGGCTCAATAAGCCAAAAACTAATTTGAAATGACCAAAAATCAGAAGAACAAAAACAGTTTACTCGTTATTTGACATTTAATATGGAATACTTCTATCAAGAAGTGACAAATAATTCATAAACAAGATTTTGCTTTTATTTCCAAGCGTTTATAGTTCAGGCTTATCGTTAAATTCTAGAGAAAAGGTTCGCAATGAGGCACATGAAACAATGGAGAGTAATATTCACAAAACAACTTATTTCACATTACATTACTGTTATTTACAGAACTCCTATTTCGATTTATTAAAGTGTCTTCGAATTGTGGCCATGTCCCATCGTATCATGGTTTGTATTGTTTTGGTCTTGGTAATTTGTTTCACCTACATCAGATGCAGCAATAGAAGGCACTAACACCACGTGGTTCACCTGCAAGTGAGAAACGGAGCGAAATCTCAAAGACGAAACGACCAGAACAATGCAATGCTGTGAAATTTCCCGACTTTATCGACATTCACAGTCTTTCACAATAATCTTGCCTCTGGTTTTTATCAAATAAGCTAGCTGGGCTCAACCAAAAATCTGTTTCACTTCTTCAACCTGACAGAACTTTATTAGTACCTTTCAGACTCTTCGTAAGCCCTCCTTCATACCTTGCTCGAGTAGTACTCCTGAAGATGTTGCGTTGGACTGATGGGAAACTATTTGGAGCTCCTGGACGTGCTATTCTGTGATCTCAAAGACCAGTATCTGAGCAGGCACACTTTTGCACTGTAATTTAGGTCGCTTCTCCTTCTGTGTTTTTTATAAGCAGTCCAGTAAAGTTCCATAATGAGAGACAGCCACCAGTTTACTAAATCATCATTCAAAATGATTCCCGGAAAGTCACGAAAAGATTCACTACACTCTTTCCACCAGCACAAGGATTTTCTATTATTTTAGTGCCCTTACAATTCTGATCTCTCAGGTTTACTCGGCACGATCAACGAATGGTGTGCCTTGCGCGTACAGCCGAGTTACGACCGGGTCAATCGTTCAAATATTCGTGCATAAAATTGAATCAACAACTCGACTGTACATCCGAAAGCACACCATCAGTAACTTTCTGATTACTTCAGTTTCCTGCGTTGTATTTCTTGCTTAAATTCACACTTCAGTGGTTATTCGCAATATTTTAACAATCAAATCTTTGTTTAGTTTACCTGTTTGGGTGTCTGATGGATCACACTTGCTACAACTCGGTGCGATATGGAATACGACGGTAGTCTTACAAGCACCATTCATTTTCTCCGTGGAATCATTGTCACAAGCCGACCACTTACAGAATTGGCCTTTTACTTTAATCTTAATTTTCAATAATCAAATCATTTAGAGGTATTATTTAGTCAGATATTCATCTGCGGAACGAAGAGGCTTACAACTAGGAAGCTCGGTAGGATCATTTTTATAACTTGAAGAAGTCAAAGATTCAGGCCGGACCCAGAAAATTGTGTAAATTCTACGGCGCTAGTAAAGAGTATCTGTCACGTCCCTAGAGGCTATAGAAAAATGTACTTGCATGAACTTGCCAAAGACTCGAAAGTGCTCTTTAAGAGGTATAAACATCTGTTCGAAAATGATCCATTTTCAGAAGAAATAATACAAACAGAAGAACAACTTGTCCAGGCCATATCAACATCACGAACAGAAAAGATGGTGCAATGTCATCGAAAGTTTGGATATGAAACGTAGTAGTAGACAAGCCTTGAAATTATTAAGAATTCTCAACGGTACTCCTACAGTTTCATCCTCAGGAGTGAATAAGGTTACTCCCGAGCAAACAGCGCACCAACTGCTGTTGAATGGCAAAAACTCGAGAAGATCAAAAGCAACGAAACTAGAACGGTGTGAAGAGGAGAATGATCATCTTAGCACTTCATCCAAAAATAAAGAACAGAGAACTGCTATTCATCTGATAATAAGTAACAGAGCTGCAGTCTTAGATGACTTGTATTTATCCGCTGGATCCTGAAATATGCTAGAATGATAATCCGAAAGATCTGGTGCAAGACAAAAGTCGTGGTATTGTTTAAATCAGGCAAAGAACGAATAACGGCAAGATCTTCAGACGTTTACCAGTCCTGTGCCATATGTTTGAAAATCTGGAGAGAAAGGTTTAGAGTAGGCGACGTACTAGACATATTCATAAGTTAACCCTACACATGGAGGAAAGGTCTGAAAGAAAGAATATTACAGAAATTGCTTTTATCGATATTACAGATGCTTATGACTCCATGAATCATAACAAACTAACAAAGTAGCTATATACAACAACTAAGAACTACCGACTGACGCAGTTTATCCTATCCTTAAGAACAGACAATTTTTTGTGGCCCTAAATGACAAAAAGAGTCGATGAAGAAAGCAAAAAAGTCAATACCCAGAGAAATGTAGTGGCTCCAATATTATCCATATCACGTATTATATGTATTATCCATATAACGTATATACCAATGACCAGTCATTCAACACTGGATGTTACAACTGTCGCAGCTCAAAGAGTGACATTTGAAGAACCCAAGCTAACGTCTTACTATATACTACGATGATGGCTACTTGAAACCAAATCCGGATAAAACTCAAGTGTTTGCGTTGACCTACACAATAAGGAGGCAAGAAGAAAGTTGAACATCACCTGGAAAGGAGGCAATTTAAACCACTATGTTCACTTTCAATATGTAGGGTTAAAATTTGATCATGCCTTAACTCACAGACAACACTTTATAGACACCAAGCAGAAGGTATGAACCAGGAACAATCTCGTCCACAAGCTGACAAAGACTACGTGTGGAGCGCGGTCTAGCACCCTCCCACATTCGCTCTTTCTCTGTTTTTCTCTACTGCGGGATAAGCCGCTTCAGTCTGGAGGGACTCTTCACATGCTAATCAAGTTGATGTGGCACTTCGTGAGAGAGGCCGCTTAGTCACACGGTGCCTAAGACCCACTCTAGTCTATAATATCCTTCCAGTCTTGGGAGTGGCATCTCCAGGTGTAAGAATACAGGTAGCGGCAGAGCCTGAAAAGAAGAAGCGGGAAACAGACCCAACGCATCCATTGGTTGGAGCTCATGCTGATCCATCAAGACAAATCCAGAAAAAGATTCCTCCTTACAAGAGCACCAATTCCAACGTCAACAGAAACACGCCGAATTGAGCTACAGGGAACAACGTCTCCTGAAGGATTACGGACAGCAGAAGAGAAGCTACCATCAGGCTGCCATCTCCAGCACGAAACTTAAACGACCCTCGGTGGATTGAGAACAGGGGTGACAAGGTACAAGACTGCTTCGGAGAAGGGGAATATCAGTGATGATCTCTGTGAACGGGGGCAAGGTAGAGCTCTGAACACTTGTTGGTTTGCAGTAACCTGAGTGAACCCTGTGACATGGAAGACTTGTTTGCAGCGATTGTCCGTGCCGTTCTGGCTGCTGAACGTTGCACTCGAAACACGTGAAACTCTCTCTGTCATTAATGTTAGATTGTAATTTCAGGTTATATTGTCTTTTAGTGTTTTTTGCACTCGTATAAGTAAAAAGCAGAAATAATTTCAATTTGTTTTAAAAACTGTTTTCACCATCTGCTTTTCTTTGCAAAAATTCCTTGCCGCTTTTTGTGATGGAGAAAAGTTAAACTGTGTACGGAGGGTGCCATTTTTTCCCAATTCCGATATTTACTAATGTTAACTACTTTACAAATTGTGACCGGTTCTCCATAACAGAGTATGCGTATTGTGAGGCTGTTGTTAATATAAACAATTTCTTGAAACAATTGTCTATATGATATTCGAGAATGTAAACAAGAAATCCTTCCAGGCCGCCGCCGTGCAATGAATACTTTGTGTCTATGTATGGAATTGCCTCATAAAATTATTTCTTCGTAAGTAGGACACTTTTGATGCTGTTGCACTTCCGATTTGTGGCCTAATATTATCTGCTGCAGAGAGTAAATTTTTGCGTTCTTCAGACTTACAGCGTTATCAGGCTATTATTTCATTAATTCACAATTTGTGAATCCATTTCATGAGACAATTATCTACCAATGTTTCGTACATTATAGTACAGACTCAGAAAGAGTTGCTGTGCAGTACTAGATTCACCTATCAGCCAACCGATTAATTTGTTGTCACGAACGGCTTCGCTGCATAAATGGCAACAGAATTTAATACAATATCTGGTGTATCAAACAGAATCGAGTGGGATACTTGTAAAAAATTATAAATAAAAAGTAAAAGAATATAAAAACTTTTCTGTCTTTAGTGCAACTCTACCTCACACTTCGTAAAAAGCAGATCTGCAAGATATCAGTGGGCAGTTATAACAATAAACGAGTAACTTAAGTTCTACGAGGGTCTGATTTCTTACTGTGAAATGTGAGAGCAGCAGGAGAGACAAGCGAGATGAGATACGTAGGTCACTTCCAGGCGTTCAGGAGCCAAATGGCTGACAGCTTGGGCAGACAGTGCTCCTCTCTTTAAACAACGGAAGCTTTGCCATCTTGTGTCCACAATGCGATCAAAAGCAGTAATGACAATATTTTCTGGACTGTGATTGATCTCCTATTAGTCAGCGGCGACAAACGATTTTCTTCACTGCACAGCCGCTCAGGCGCCGAAATTTCCCTCGCCTTCCTATCGCGTGACACTTTCGCCGAATCCCTTCACAGCAGATATGGCATTCCCTTTTAAACACAAAAGGCAGAAATAGAGTGCCCGCAATGCTCTGGATGTGAAGTCATCTGTAATTAAATTGAAAGTTTCTCGAGAAATGCTCTGCGTTTCATTTATTCACGTCAGGATCCAAATTAGCTGTTTCTATTCGTTCATCAGGATAACGTCGACAGTTTCGGTTCTACACACAAGAGAAATTTTATCTAAATGAATAAAATATTCTGTCTCTGATTCTAAGCACGCCTGAGTGTGGTTGTTGTGGTGCAGGTTTAACTGTATTAAGTTTCAAATATGAAATTTGTTTTCAATATCAAACAAGAAAAATTACTTTCTGGAGTTATTATCACGAGTTATCAAAATCTTTAATGCTCTCGGGATACTGTAAGTCTCCAGAGAGTGTGGAACACATTTCGATAACACGAAAGAACATCCATTACATTTCGGCTGCGTAGCCGCAGGAACTTCATTTCTCTACAGCTGTTTCGTCCATCTCCCGAATGAGCTGATGGACTGAACGAAGGACTGAAACTCATATAGGCACTTCCAGTAAGACGACTTTGGTTCGCTGCGATGCCACTCGGAGCGTTGCATATTTATCAACCCTTCATCATCTCGTTTAAATATGTTGCTAGTATTCTGCTCGTTGCTCGCTCGCATCCGTTACATTGGATGGAGTAAATAATTCCGTATTCGTTTTTGTTTCATAAAAGACAGACTCTGGTTTCACTGCATGGTGTTCTGTGGACTAACGTACATTTCTTCCTGCTTCCTGAACTGCTCGACTGAATTGTGTTGAAAGTATATTGCGTGTATCCTACTTTATCTTTCTCCACATCCGTTTCTCGTACTTTCTCGCGTTTAATGGACAACTCCATGTTAGCAGCTTTGGGCCGAATTTGTATTCAATAAATAACACGACGTCTTGTCATAGAATGAGTGTGTAATTCTGCTTTGAATGAGTTTGGTTCTTGCCACTGAATATGATCTGTAGGCTTAGTGACTGAAGCATTCTCGCTTGAAAGTGCTAAAAATCCGACAGTAGTTACACAAATGTGTTCACACCTTATTAATAGGTACTATGAACAATACATTTCAGCAGAAATCAGTGTACTAGAGTCATCCTCCCACTCCAATGAAAATTTCGAAGCAAATATACACAAACTACTTAAATTAAAAAAAAAATATTAAAAAACCTTTTACTGCCTGGACAGTTAATTTACATTAAACAATTAAAACATGATGACTAGTTTCGAGTGTGGGTAACAACCATTTTCAGATAGTTCAAATCGTAAATGCAGGTGAATATGTATTGAACATAATCAGTAGTGTACATCATGCAAGAGCCGGCCGAAGTGGCCGTGCGGTTAAAGGCGCTGCAGTCTGGAACCGCAAGGCCGCTACGGTCGCAGGTTCGAATCCTGCCTCGGGCATGGATGTTTGTGATGTCCTTAGGTTAGTTAGGTTTAACTAGTTCTAAGTTCTTGGGGACTAATGACCTCAGCAGTTGAGTCCCATAGTGCTCAGAGCCATTTACATCATGCAAGAATATGCTTTCTTATTAAAAAACAACCCGGCTAAGACTATATTGATGTTTTTCTGCATCTGAAAGATGAAGCATCTTCAAATTTAGCGTCAATAGCATCCCATAATAGTGGCGCTAGTAGTGCCACTATGAGGATGCAAATCAGATTTGAATTAAATACACGCTGTAGCGGTCGTGAGCGTTAGTTACCTTTACAATTGGAGGTGGTTAGTTGATGGTGGCCAAGAATGCCTTTAAGGTGACAAAGACGCCGTTATCAACATCTCACTGAGTTTGAATGGGGTCGTGCCATAACATGGCTACGAGAACCTGGAAGTTCCTTCTGCAATACCGCGGAAAGATTTCTTAGGAATGTAGCCACTCTACATGATTGCTGGTAGTAGCAGTTGCCAAGAGAATGTACGGTCGCAAGAAGACCGGGCACTACCGAGGGGGAAGATCATAGCGTTCGACGTGGGTCTATGGCTCCGGTGCATTGTACTGCATCTGCAACAGCAGTTGGCACCACAGTGACACAATGAACTGTTACAAATCGCTTACTTAAAGACAGCTCCTAGCCAGACGCCATATAGTGTGCACTCCACTGACCCCAAACCACCGCCATGTGCGACGTCAGTGGTCTCAAGCGAGAGTTCATTGGAGGGCAGGGTGGATGTCCGTTGTGCTGTCTGATGAAAGCTAGTTCTGCGTCGGTGCCAGTGATGGCCGTGTGTTGGTTAGAAGGATGCCAGTTGAGGCCTTGCAAACCAACTTGTCTGCGTGCTAGACACACTCGGCCTACACATCGACTTATGGTCTAGAGTGCGACTTTACACTCTGACCGCAAATTTGTTCGTCAGTCTGGTGATTCGACCTGCTGTACCGCCATTCATGAACAGAATTGCAGTGGGTGTTTTCCAACAAAGTGAGGCTCGATCTTATGCCGCTGTTGTAGCCCAACGCGCTCTACAGTATGTTGACGCGTTACCTTGGCCTGGTCGATCACCTGATGGTTCACCAGGCGACCATATATGTGACATAATCAGTCTGATAACGACAACTCCAGCGTCATCCACAAACAGATTAACCTTCCTAGTACTGATTGACCGAGTGCAACAGACATGGAACTCCAGCCCACAAACTGACAGCTGGCATCTGTACATCACAACGAATGCACGTTTGCACGCTTGCATTCAGCATTCTGACGGTTACATTGGTTATTAATGTACCAACATTTCACATTTGCAATGCCTTATCTCACGCTTACATTACACTATGATCTTGCAATGTTCATCACTTAAATATATTAGTAGACAAATGTGTTCTCGAAATTTCGTTGATCTACATTAATTATTTTTTGATGTTGCGATTTTTTCCGTTAATGTGTAAAAGTAATACAAGAAAGTACGTGTTTTTATAACTGCATGTAATGGATGACTGATGCAATTTTACTTATGCAAGTGCCCTGCCCCCGCCCCCCTCTTTTTTACTTGTATCTTGCAATATTACAGATTCCGATCCGGTTCGCCTTGATGATGCATTTAAACATCAGTATTATATTAGTTTGCTTGTTTATTTTATGAATGCATGTTTTTGCTTGATGTTCCCTACTGATACTGTTCAATACATATTCACTTGCATTTACGATTTCATCGATCTGAATATGGTTGTCACACATAACCGAAACTAGTCACCCTGTTTTAATTGTCTAATGCAAACCGAGGCCTAGGTAGATAAAGTTTTTGGAAAACTTTTTTTTTTAATTTGAATAATTTACGTTAAGACCGCTGTCCTCATTCCTGATAATTTCAGGTTTCACAAATATACAGGGTGAGTCACCTAACGTTACCGCTGGATATATTTCGTAAACCACATCAAATACTGACGAACCGATTCGACAGACCGAACGTGAGGAGAGAGGCTAGTGTAATTGTGTAATACAAACCATACAAAAATGCACGGAAGTATGTTTTTTAACACAAACCTACGTTTTTTAATGGAACCACGTTTGTTTTGTTAGCACATCTGAACATATAAACAAATACGTAATCAGTGCCGTTTGTTGCATTGTAAAATGTTAATTACATCCGGAGATATTGCAACCTAAAGTTGACGCTTGAAACCTCCGACGTTCAGCTGCGTGTTGTAACAAACACGGGGCCGGCCGCGGTGGTCTAGCGGTTCTAGGCGCTCAGTCCGGAACCGCGGGACTGCTACGGTCGCAGGTTCGAATCCTGCCTCGAGCATGGATGTGTGTGATGTCCTCAGGTTAGTTAGGTTTAAGTAGTTCTAAAGGTACGTTTACACTGGGATACATGTATCGCGACATGTATGAGCGACATGTCAATTTGACATGTCGCGATACATCACCTCATACAAAAATTCACGGAACTTGTATGCGGACCCTCCAGCTCATACATGTCGCGTATACATTTTGTATATCGCTTTTTGGCCATATACGCGACATGTATGAGCGACATTTGAAGAACTCGCACATGCGCAGTACTATCATTTCCTGTCGCCTTGCCGACTGCCGCTTATTTCGACGATTAGCGCATGCGTAGTACCAGGCTCTTTGGCGGCTGTTTGAGTTTTGAAGGTGCCGACTGTCGTTTCGACGTTAATGTATCTGCATAAAATATCAAAAAGTGCCATATGCAATATTATTCTTCGTGTTTGCGAGGCCATTGTGCAAGTTTTATCCCAAGAAGTGAAGGTAAAAGTTTTATATATATCAGAGTATGTCATACATTAAATAATTTTTTCATGCATCTGGCACGTATATCAATGTTTTGCTGTTATTCCGGCG
Organism: Schistocerca piceifrons; assembly: GCF_021461385.2. Taxonomy (NCBI): domain Eukaryota; kingdom Metazoa; phylum Arthropoda; class Insecta; order Orthoptera; family Acrididae; genus Schistocerca; species Schistocerca piceifrons. The sequence continues at coordinate 306,126,356 of NC_060139.1, read as the reverse complement.
GCCTCGCGTGATAATGTTGACAACGGATGCCGACAATCGTGTGTGAGACGTCGGCATTAGCAATCGCGCGACAATGCAAATGTTTTATCATGAAATCTTCGTTTTACGAGGAATCCCCAGTGGCTAAAAAACGGAGTGTTACTGCCAACTGATCCTCTGGTGGAATCGCTTCCCGAAAGTTTGTGTTGGTTTTGGGCACAAGAAGAGCCACAAGTGATAACAAACCGCGGAAATCCTCCATACTCATCCTAACATAATTTCTAAAATATGGCGTTAATTCGCGAGAAACTCTCTGTGCCACCATCTACGCTTCCTCCGCCTTTTCTTCCTATCATCTTCCAAAAGAGCAAGTGTATCAGCACATAAAAATGTGAAAACTTCCAAATCGTCGTCGGAAGCTATCGCACAGTGATACATATCAACCAGTGTAAACGCACGATCATACATGTATGAGGTTGATACTTGTCAACTCATACAAGTCGCAATACATGTCGCAAAGTCGTATATACATGTATCTCATACATGTGCCGATACAAATCGCAGTGTAAACGCACCTTAAGTTCTAGGGGACTGATGACCACAGATGTTAAGTCCCATAGTGCCCACAGCCAACAAACACGGGCCACGGTCGGCGGGCAGCATCTGCAGGGACATGTTTACGATGACGACCGTGTTTACGAGCGTGGCTGTAGTGCACTATTGTGGTTTGGTCTAGCTGTCGCAGTGTCCGCATGTAGCGCTTGCTGCTAGTGTTATTCTGCATTCGTCTCCGCACGCAGACTGACTGTAGTACATCGTGTTACCAGACGTCTGTGATAGTGTAGTGTTGTAGGAACTGTGACCATGGTGTATTCGAACTCTGAAAAGGCGGAGATGATACGCATCTATGGCGAGTGTCGACGAAATGCAGCTGAAGCCTGCAGGGTGTATGCCGAACGGTACCCGGACAGAGAGCATCCAACGTGCCGCACACTGTAAAACATCTACCGCCAACTGTATGCAACAGGTATGGTCGTAGCACGCAAACGGGTCCGTAACAGGCCCGTCACAGGAGAAGCGGGTGCAGTTGGTGTGTTAGCTGCTGTTGCCATGAACTCACACATGAGTACACGGGACATTGCGAGAGCCGGTGGACTGAGTCAAAGTAGTGTCATGCGCATACTGCATCGTCACCGCTTTCACCCGTTTCATGTGTCGCTACATCAGCAATTACATGGTGATGACTTTAATCATCGAGTGCAATTCTGTCAATGGGAATTAGCAGAGAATGCGTTGCAGTTCTACTTGTTTACCGATGAAGCGGGTTTCACAAACCACGGGGCAGTGAATCTACGGAACATGCATTACTGGTCCGTGGACAATCCTCGCTGACTCAGTCAGGTAGAGCGACAGCGACCGTGGACTGTAAATGTATGGTGCGGAATCATTGGCGACCACCTCATTGGTCCTCACTTCATTGCAGGGGCCCAAACAGCTGCAACATACATCGCGTTTCTTCAGAATGATCTGCCAAGTTGCTCGAAAATGTCCCACTGGAAACGCGTCGACGTATGTGCTATCAGCATGATGGTGCACCTGCACATTCCGCAATTAAAACTAAGTTGACCCTTGACAGGATGTTCGACGGACGTTTCATAGGACGTGGAGGACGCATAAATTGGCCAGCCGTTCTCCTGATCTTACACCTCTGGACTTCTTTCTGTGGGGTACGTTAAAGGAGAATGTGTACCGTGATGTGCCTACAACCCCAGAGGATATGAAACAACGTATTGTGGCAGCCTGCGGCGACATTACACCAGATGTACTGCGGCGTGTACGACATTCATTACGCCAGAGATTGCAATCGTGTGCAGCAAATGATGGCCACCACATTGCACATCTATTGGCCTGACATGTCGGGACACACTATTCCACTCCGTAATTGAAAACGGAAACCACGTGTGTACGTATACCTCACCCCTCATGGTAATGTACATGTGCGTCAGTGAAAAAGACCAATAAAAAGGTGTTAGCATGTGGACGTAATGTGCTGTTCCAGTCTCTTCTGTACCTAAGGTCCATCACCGTTCCCTTTGGATCCCTACGTAATTCGGTGCTCTCCGATACACACAATCGAACAGCGGAGGAGTGGTACTGAAGCGTCAACTTAAGGTTACAATATCTCCGGATGTAATTAACATTTTACAATGCAACAAACGACACTGATTACGTATTTGTTTATATGTTCAGATGTGCTAACAAAACTAACGGGGTTCCATTTAAAAAAAACGTAGGTTTGTGTTAAAAAACATACTCCCGTGCATTTTTTTATGGTTTGTATTAAGCAATTACACTAGCCTCTCTCCTCACGTTCGGTCTGTCGAATTGATTCGTCAGTATTTGATGTGGTTTACGAAATATATCCAGTGGTAATGTTAGGTGACTCACCCTGTACACACCTTCATGTTGGCATCATTGTACGCACTAGTGAATTCTGTGCAACTAGATTTTACTAAATTCAGTAGCAATCAGTATCGTGCAAGTACGTTCACAATGCACCATACAATCATCTGTACAAACATTACACTCTGATGCAGAATACTTTTGTCGCATAATAGTACATTGCAAATAACTACGTATTCTGTCACCAAGAGTACAAGGCATACTCAGTGGCAGGAAGCAACATGATTTAAAGCAAAGTTACGAACTCATTCCGTGGCAAGTTGAAATAAAGTTGAATAAATTCCGTCAAAACATATTAACATGAAATTCTCTATTAAATGCGAGGGAGTGCGGAAAACGAAGGTGAACAGAAATAAAGCAGAATACACATAATATATTTACAACGCCATTACATCGAGCAATTCACGTACGAATTCACAATTGGGAATAAATGTAAGTGAAACCTTAGATCACCATGCGAGGAAAACAGCTTGCGTTTTATATGAAACAAAAACAAACGAGGAATCATTTAGTCCATGCAATATTATAGAAATGAGGAAAAATCAGGAGGAACACAAACAACATACTTGAATGCAATTCACAGAGTGCAGTGCACACAAGAAGTCGTACTCAGGCACAGTGTGATGAAATCAGCTTTTGTGTCATGTCATGTCACCTGTTTTTAGGTTTTGAAATGTGATAATATGCAATTATTTCCAGTTGACAATGGCCAAAAGATCACAAATTGTAATATTGGATTTTACGGATGTATGATTTTACTGTCAAAAGGCGACCACGATGTAATTTACCAACATTTTTCGTCACAGCGAACCCCAGCTACGAGAAATTAATCTGGATATTTGCTTGATATTTCTGGAATATATTCCTTTGAAAAGTCACAGAAACGTTTCCAGTCGCGCACTTTAGCACTTGAATAGGAGCGCGCACTCATAAGTTATGAATTAAAGATATTGTCATAGAATAGTCGTATTTCGAAAAGGAAAAACACAGATTTCTATGCTTCCCGTATTCGAAGTTCACTGCCAGGCCACTATGAGTGCTGCTGTTACTCCCTCTTCCCATGTCGCAACATACACTGTACACTTCTTATACTGGTACGAAATTAGAATTACATTAATACCATCAGCTGCTGATGGGCGTTGATATATATCAACGGGGGGAGGTGAAAATGTGTGTCCCGACTGGGGCTCAAACCCGGGATCTCCTGCTTACATGGCAGACGCTCTATCCATTTCTATTTATTTATTTGTGTCTCATTTTGTTCGCTTTCGTTCGTTGCATCTGCTCGGGGCGGACGTCGTAAGAAACCCGTTTAAGTTCGTTGTTGATCGATTAACTCAGTTTTTTTATTATAGAGGTCTGCAAACCCTTTGACCGAGCACGCTGAGCTACCGTGCCGGCACCATCTTAGGCCTCAGAGGATAATGCGACTGCAGGGACTGTCTCGCGCACGCCTCCCGTGAGACCTACATTCTCACCTTGTTTGCCCTCAGTGGCTCAGATGGATAGTGTGGTGTCACCGCCAGACGCCACACTTGCTAGGTGGTAGACTTTAAATCGGCCGCGGTCCGTTAGTATACGTCGGACCCGCGTGTCGCCACTGTCAGTGATTGCAGACCGAGCGCCGCCACACGGCAGGTCTAGAGAGACTTCCTAGCACTCGCCCCAGTTGTACAGCCGACTTTGCTAGCGATGGTTCACTGACAAATTACGCTCTCATTTGCCGAGACGATAGTTAGCATAGCCTTCAGCTATGTCAATTGCTACGACCTAGCAAGGCGCCATTATCATTTGCTATTTATCTTGTGATGCATGTACCGTCAGACCGATGTTCACCAATTATGGATTAAAGTTAAGTATTTCAACAGCTATGTACTTTATTTGCTAGACTCAAATCCTTTAACTGTTCCAGACCTCACGCCAGCCTGCGTGAGCTTAAACGCGTGCCTTTCGGCTTCAACTCCTAGTGGCTTGGCTGTCTTGCCAAGTCACAACAGATAGAGCGTCTGCCATTTAAGCAGGAGATCCCGGGTTCGAGTCCCGGTCGGGGCACACATTTTCACCTCTCCCCGTTGACATATATCAACGCCCGTCAGCAGCTTAAGGTATTAATATAATTCTAATTTCGTTCTAGACGGCTGCAGGTCATCAATGGTGTCTGTTCTTTCGGACATGTCCCAGAAATGCTGTGGAACGGAATTATTCTGCTGCACGATAACACCCGCCCCCACATTGCCAATCGGACGAAGGCTGCGCTTCAGCGATTTGTTTGTGGGAACTTTACAGCATCCTCCATAGAGCCCGGATGTTTTGACACCTTTGGCGGCTTGCGTGAAGTTCAGTTTTGGACGGACAAAGAAGTGCGAGAGTGGGTGCTGTTGTGCATCCGTCAGTGGCCGACCACGTTGACGAGACAGGAATTGCTCGCCTCGTCCCTCAGCAGGAATAGTGTCTTAATGCGTGTGGTGATTACTTCTGAATGGAACCGTTCCAAGGCCCAGTTGTGGTGGATGTTCGGTTTTCATTTGACTGCTCCTTATACATTTCATTCTCTTTCTGGAAAAGTGGAGTGGGCCTTTCAAGAGCCGACTCATTGTAGAGAGCAAGACCACTTATTTTTTCCAAATGCCAGGCGAGCTGCAAATGGTGCAGAGGAGGTCACTATAGGGAAGATTTTGGAAGGAATTTCTGGTTTCATAAATCATGTTACATCCAAGGGAGACATTCCGAAAACCGTGGTCGGGACAGGGGAACTGGAGCTCTTTTTAATTAACTTCTTGGACGATACCTTCCCGACAAAATTGTGATGGCATCGTGCATATTACCGGTATCTGTATTTGTGTGTATTTATCCATTCATGATGCCGAGAATCCAGTTCATTGTAACTGAAAGAGATGTTAAAATCATTGTTTTATAAACATAACATTTGATTACTCCTGTTCAATACAGATTATAACAGAGTGAATCTGTGGTGATATGTAGTGAAAATGTAGTGATTTATTATTTGTGTGTATATATTTAGGCTTGTGATATGTTTATATGTGTCGATTATTTGTTTGGTGTGTTACGATCTGCAGTGGTATTCAGCAGCGAACTCGTCCAATGGAGAGTGGCTATACTCTTCGGGCAAGTGGCTGGAGTCTACTGAGGAGACACTGTTCAATGTAGGTCGTAAACAGTTATGAGACCTTCCAATTAATCTGTATCAGCGATCTAAATTAGTGCTGTGTCAGTATACTGGTGTTTTATGATATAAATTGGTAGATATACAACACAGTTTACATTAGCTAAGTGTGCAAAACTATTAGTGGTTTATTAGGTTATCAGCATCAGAAACGGGCTGTAACATTCATTTATAATTTGACTACCATTTCAGACTATGCATTATACTATTACTCACAACAAATAATAACAGTTATTATGTACAGAAGGAAACACTTTAGCACCATTTGACTGTGCAGTTTTTTAACTACATAAATGACTTGCGGCCGCGCGCAGTGGACGCGCGGTTCGATGCGCCATGTCACGGATTGCGCGGTCTCTCCCGTCGGAGGTACGAGTTCTCCCTTGGGCATGGGTGTGTGTGTGTGTGTGTTGTTCTTAGCATCAGTTAGTTTAAGTAGTGTGTATGTCTAGGGACTGCTGACCTCAGCAGTTTGGTCCTTTGGGAATTAACACACATTTGAACGTTTTTCAATGACTTTCGAGGATGAAATTACAATGAAATGAACACCCTTAGCTGGTTACAGGCGTTGACATACGTCAACGGGGACAGATGAAAATGTTTGCCCCGACCGGGACTCAAACACGGGATCTCCTGCTTACTTGGCCGACGCTCTATCCATCTCTTTTTTTTTTTTTTTTTTTTTTTTTTTTTTATCTCATCTTGTTCGCTTTTGTTCGTTGCATGTGTTCGGTGCGGACGTCGTAAGACATCCGTTTAAGTTCGTTGTTGATCGATTAGCTCAGTTTTTTTTATTACAGAGGGCTACTAACCCTCTGACCGAACACGCTGAGCTACCGTGCCGGCATCCATCTGAGCCACTGAGAACACAGTGGATAGCGCGACTGCAGGGATTTATCTCTGGCACGCCTCCTGCGAAACCCACTTTCTCAACCTATTCATAGTGCCCCTGCCCATTATACTCATTACTCGCGGCGCGTTGCCGATTCCCTTAAGAGTTCGGGCACTGTTTGTGCATTCGCACAGAAGATGAAAATGGTCAAGTGGCCGGTGAGCCTTAACTATATGTATACTAAGATGGTATCTGTTCTTTCGGACATTTCGAGGATGGTTGACAACTACAAAACGATACTGATACGACTACCTAACGAAGTTTTTCTAACTCTACCACTATGATTCAGACTACACATTGCCGGTATGTGTAAATCAATACTTCCTTTTATAATGGAATAGCATTACTTAAAAATTCCTAGGCTGACAAAATCAAAAATAAAAGAAAGCAGTTATAAGTGGAGATCAGTACAAGGTGGATCAAAATCCCATAGCTCAGTGATGGACAAAAACTCTGAAATAAAATACTGACTCATACATTCTCTGCCATCACATTTGTAACTTCATTTCCACTACACAGAAAAAAATTATAATACAAAATAAATAGAATAAACGAACTTGATGTTTTGCAGTTGTAGTTGACGAATTGCAATGTTGAAAAACATGTAATGACTACAAAAAGCTACAAAATTACCTGGCAGTTGTTTAAATCAAAGAATTTCGAATAAATATAGCGATTGCTTTGTGGATGTTATCTAGAATATTGTCAACATTAAGCTAGTTATTGTTATTACATAAAGAGACATGAGTAATCGGCATAGGAAATGGACTTCAACTATGGACAATGAATACACGAGACATATCTTCAGTTTCATTATGCTATATTTGAAATGAAACTACTTTCAGTGAGTGCCAGAAGTATACAATCTTAACAGCTAAAATTCACTATTCCTATCCTACTCTCATCGTTATGTAGTTCGACACTTCTCTCTTGTGTTGGTGAAAATGTCCAGACCCAGCTGGCCACATAGGTATAGGGATTATTAGACCCTTGCCTGATGATCACTATACGAGTACAGGGCCAACTGGAACCTATGTTTGCTTCACATCTGAAAGTGGCGAGCCCAGTTTTGTGCGCAGACGAACGCTATGTCTATGGTAGGATTAGTCAACTTCCTACATCCTCTCTCTTGATGCACACATGTCTTTTTAAGACAGGATATGTCTGCAACTGATAATCGTGGCCACGCTCTTATGTTTCGTAAAGATAATTTATGCATAATATGAACTGTTTCAGATTCATTGTGCACTGCAACATAGTTATTAATTTAAATGGTAGTTTAAAACAAATAACCACGTTACTTCTGTAGGATAATTCCTGTAAAACACGAAAGTTCCGACAGGTGGTGTTTTAGTTCATATCTAGGTTCTAGCACCCATGGAGTTACAATTTACAGACAATAATACAGCCTTATCGAATCATCGAAAAAAGAATTAAAATTTCGTCGTGGGTAATATCGCTACTCGTCTGCTGGATTTTATCTTGTGAATTAGTTGGAAATTACAAGGCGAAATATCCTTAGCAGATGCACGATTTGTGTATTTATGACATTTGTCAAGCAATAGGATTTTTTAAAGCTAACGACAATTTTCCAAAATGCAAAATGCGTCGTTCATGTCCAATATCAATTACACACTCACGAAAGCACTCAATACTGACTGCATTACGTGAGATTTAGTTTGCATCATATTGTCATCCACTACGTGTGAGGAGCGATCAGAAGTTTCTGTGCGAAAGCAGCCAGGTCCAGAATCGGCATGCCAATCAGACAATATCTCCGTTAGCACTGAGGCAAACACATCACCGACACACCACGTTGAAGATATCCGTTTGGCAAAACACCCTGTCCCGCTGTTTGGAAACGTTCGTAACTGCCTGCTGCACATCCTCGTCCAACAGAAATCGTCGACCCTTCAAGGCCTTTTCTAGGGACCGAATTAGTGATAATCGCATGGGAAGAGATCAGGGATATAGGGCGGAGGCTCGAGTGCCTCTGACTTGAACTGATGTAACTTATGCGTTACGACATTTGCGGCATGGGGACGAGCGTTATCATGTAGCAGTAGCACCTCTTCTCGCAGTTTTACCATTCGAAAACGGTGGTTTTCTACAGGCATGTCACCCCGGATGTCTATCGGGATTTCTCCTTCGGCAGCCAAGAACTTAATAAAAGCACGCTGCTCCTGCTTGGACGCATTCGGTAATAACGTCACCATAGATTACGTTTCCGCATTTACCGCACGTGTGCCGGAAAGACACGAATGTAAAACTAATTCCTTGTCTATATGTTGGTGCATGTACGGTATACCCGTATCAGAGTAGCCTACGTTGTATATAAGCTACACCAACACCCTCAAATGAAAACTCCTTATATAAGTTAAGGCACTATCCTCGCATCAAAGCATACAGCTGCTTACAGAAAAATCATGGACATCTAGAGATTGTTGTCACAATAGTACATATACAACTGAATTTACTCCGACGAAGGCCTTCTGATGTCTACCCTCCCATGGAAGCCAACGTATTCAGAAGGTCTCGTCGCAGTATTACATCAGAACAATTATTAGTATATTTGTAAGATATTTCACCGTCTATTCCTCAATAATCTAGAAGAACCGTATTGGTTACCATTTACCATGAAATAGTGCCGTGATGTCCACGCAAATATTTTTACTTCAGATGCTCACTGCGTGTATAATAAGGTGTTGGCTGTTTGATATGTAGAATAAACACAATAAAAATACATTAATAGCCGTGTCTACGATGCAATAAAAAACTTTAGCCGGGGTTGACTGGGTATTTTACATTCGATGACAGTTCTTCGCGTGATCCTTTCGTGGCGTATTTTCTCTCAAACTCCCTAATTCTCTTTATTCTAGAGAGCACGAATCTTGTGGCCTTGTTTCTCACCACAACCGTAATTACTGAAAGTACGTCCAGCGACACTGATTTCCGAGTATAACGTCTCTTTTAATTTATTTATTCATGACGAAATGCAGTTAATTATTCTCTATGTGGTTCGCACCAATAGCTCAAATATTTTTGCTTGCACTTCGCTCTGCCTTTTCATCGAGACATCGATCTGAAATAACGTATTCATTTTAAGGAGTTCAGGCCCGATTCTGATCAAAGATTTCTATATTCACAATCAGGCTTAACCGTGAGCAAATCCGAAAATTTCTGTGCTTTAGCAGAAGCCTCGTCTTCGTTGTCCTCAGTGATATTTCTCTCGCTTACACTCTGCTAGAGCACATTTATGCTAACAAATATCTTTATTTTCTTAGTATTTTAATATATTTTACTTCATTGTATTTGTAAAATTTATTTGTAAATTGTCATATCTTTGTATAAGAAAGATACCTATAAGAAAGAGACAACTATCCATCGAGAAGTAAACTCAGAAGCCATTGCTTTACAGGGACAACATTATGAGAATGACACGTTAAGTAGTGGAATTTTATTCTAAAATGGATTGAAAAATATACACAAGTACACAAAACGGCTTCATATCAATACGATTTAACCGTGTTGTGGTGTCTAACCGTTTTCGTATGCGTAATCCTTCGTACAATACACTCACTACATTGTCAAGGGAGCGTATGTATTCACCTGGGGGCGTCATACATCACTTGCGGTCGAAGGGCGTGAACCATTCTCCAGAGAAACGAAGCTTAAAGCGATCTCACAGTAGCGGAGAGCTGTGGTAGTCTAGCCAGTTGGTGTTGAAAACAGACCTTTTCGTAACAAAATAGCGCATGTTTATTCCTCAGTGTTTCAGTACTTTTTTAGGTCGTGGATCCGAATTTCATATTTTTTTCCTTGTGGGAAGACGGTTTCGCAATGATATAAAATTAAAAATTTTCGCACTTTTTTCAATTTTTCGCTTGTATCTCGAAAAGTATATTTCTGAATATGATCACACTGTACAAAGTTAGACAAAATTTTCCCAGTGCTACGAAGGTTTCATTTTCTGACGAGCGGTATTGGCGCTAGGGTTTGCAGTAAAGCATTGATTTTTGGCCCTTCTGAGAAAGCGTCAAAAACGCCTAACGCCACCTACAACTGGAAAAATATATTTGTTATCAACAAAAATCCCTACGCCACGAAAGAAGTACATTAAATGTCCTGCAAGAAACGTCTATAACATTAAGTAATCTCATAAGAGGGGAAAGAGCATAGCGAGAATTACGAAAAATTTCTTCTGTGTCCTACAGTCAACGACCCACCTGTCTATCTCTCAGCGGCATTATACGAGGATAAGTCAAAATTATCCACGATGTAGCTATACACATTTATTGCAGCAGAAGTAGCACACGTAAGTTAACATCATTTTTTAATGTAGTCCACTTGTTTTCAACGCACTTGGCCCATAGTTCCACCAGCATCTTGATGCCCTCAGAAAAGTAGGCTTTTGGCTGAGCAGCGAACCAAACCACGCATGCACCACGTCCCTCACTTCTAGGACAAGATGAATCGACGGCCCGTTAATGCCTCTTAGAATGGACCAAACAAACGGTAGTCGGAAGGTGCAACATCATGACTATATGGAGGATGAGACATTACTTCAAACTGGAGTGTGCGGAGCGTTTCAGCAGTGTGGGCAGCAGTATGTGGGCAGGCATTATCCTGTAACAAAACATCTTTCGACAGTTGTCCTCGGCGTATGCTTCGAATTGCAGGCCTTTGTCACTCAGCATTTCACTGTAGCGCGCACTGTTTATTGTTGGGCCACTCTCCTGATAATGTTCCAGCACTGGGAATTGTACTGCCCAAAAACGGTAAGCATCGGTTTTCCTGCGGATCGTTGGGTTCCGAACTTTTTCCTGCTGGGCGATCGTGGATGTTTCCATTCCATACTCTGCCGTTTACTCTCCAGCTCGTAATAGTGGACCCAAGTTTCGTCATCAGTTTTGCCCAAGAAACAACCTAACAGAGACGAGTAAAAAGACTGCGCACACGCCATTGTAGTGGGTTGATGTGCACGTACTATTTCTTCACCTCGTCCGCCAGTCGACCTGACCGTGTAATTCGTTAATAACAACTACATTAGCAACTCTGATATGCTAAATGTTGACCGGTTCGATTTTTCAGTGCTCTTAACAGCTAACTAGTCATCACACTAAGTAATAAGATTATGCCTCTAAAGCCTTAACGATACGAGGCTGTTGAAAACTGTTCCATCAGTGGTGACTGGGTCGATATGCTTTGTCCTAGCAAGTTCTTGTTTAACAGGACTAACTGGCCTTAACTGCGTAACTATGATAAATAAATCTGCTCACAATCTCAACCAATAACGTATTTTTTACAGCTCAACATATAGTTATCGTCCGTTGCTAAGACAACCAGCCTTATTAGCACATACTATTAATCGGGTAACGCCCATTTCCAAACACTTCGCGCAAACATGACTCATTTTGACGTCACACGTAATACCGACGACCGCATGATCTGGTATCGACTTTGTGACAAGGAAGAATACGAATATTATTGCTCCTCGATTCAGTCGCAGCAATTTAAGCTGTTGTCTTAGGTTCCGGCCTAACCGCACACTCGGAAATCGCTACATATTCGGAAATTAAGAGCCAAGTATTCGTGACAAGAAAGAATAAATTTTATTGCAGCTCGTTTTAGTTGCAGCATCTAAAGCTGTACTCTTAGGTTCCCGCCTGAAAACACACTCGGAAATCGCTACACATTGGTAAATAAACAGCGAAATACTTGTGACAAGGAAGAACTGGAATATTAATGCCCCTAGTTTCACTCGCGGTAACCTCTTAGGTTACTGCCTAACCACACACGTAGAAATCGCAACATATTCTGAAACAAAGAGTCTAATATCTGTGAGAAGATGCCTCGGGTATGGATGTGTGTGATGTCCTTAGGTTAGTTAGGTTTAAGTAGTTTTAAGTTCTAGGGGACTGATGACCTAAGAAGTAAGGTCCCACAGTGCTCAGACCAATTTGAACCATATCTTGTTTATCATATTTCCTCTTGAAGACTTACATCGCTAATGCGTTATATTAAGTGACATTTAATCATAACGGTGACATGTCTGTGACAAATTTTCTGTGTTCCACAACTAAAACAGCATACTGCAAATTATAAAACAATCATGTTTCATGCTTAATTTATAAATTGTTGACGATAATAACTCGGTCCTGAGAGAGCCCTCTTATATGTAGGCATTAATCGCCGATAAATCATTATGTGACACTTTATTATAGCAATAATTATAAAAAAAATCATTCCAAGAATGACGTCTATTTGTGAATCTCCGGTACCTGCGCATAAAGTCTTGTGACGGGACAGTATCGAGCGCAAACAAAAGTCGATAGTCGATTATGCAGTCGTCGATACTGCGTGTGACGTCAAAATGTCGTCACGTTTGCAAGAAGTGGTGTGAAATGAGCATTACCCCAACTAATCAGTCATGAGCGCAGCTGTGTAACTAATATCTCTGAGCTGACGGTACGTCTGTGTCAAAAATTTCGGCATTCTCTACTTTTGAAAACTATAGCTCACATAAAAAAGCATTTAATATCCTTTCAAAATTGATAGTGAATGTCCGTCCCTGGCAGCTGAGTGATCAGCGCGACGGAATGTCATACCTAACAGCCCGAGTTCGATTCCCGGCTGGGTCGGAGATTTGCTCCGCTCGGGGACTGGGTGTTATGTTGTCCTTATCATCATCATTTCATCCCCATCGACACGCAAGTCACCTGAGTGGCGTCAGCTCGAAATACTTGGACCAGGCTAACGGTCTACCCGACGGGAGGCCCTAGCCACACGGCATTTCCATTTCCATTGATAGCGCATGTTAATACTGCCTCCAAAACCCAGAATCACTTCATGGAACGTCATCAGTGTCGAAAACTGTTACTTTAGCACCGATTCATGGCATGTACTCGTACGTTTCCTATCTTGTTTATCACATTGCTTCTTGAAGGCTTGCATCGCCACTTCCCTTTTTCTCAATCTCTCTCAGATAATGATTCGGCTTCTGGTCGATAACATGATCTGGATATGATTTAAACACGACGAGAATCTGGCACAAACAAATAACTTCTCAACACAGGTTTTAAATTTCCGCCAATAACATCCTCTGTTCAGTTTTTATTGGTTATTCATAATACATCCGTGTCATCAATGTAATGACAGAAACTCTGGTTGCGCACACATATGAGTGCGTCTTATTGCTGTGAAGACAATCATGCAACAAGTGATACACGAATTAAGATCATACAAACCTTTTCATCTTTGAAACTTCCTGGCAGATTAAAACTGTATGCCCGACCGAGACTCGAACTCGGGACGTTTGCCTTTCGCGGGCAAGTGCTCTACCATCTGAGCTACCGAAACACGACTCACGGCCGGTACTCACAGCTTTACTTCTGCCAGTACCTCGTCTCCTACCTTCCAAACTTTACAGAAGCTCTCCTGCGAAACTTGCAGAACTAGCACTCCTGAAAGAAAGGATATTGCGGAGACATGGCTTAGCCACAGCCTGGGGGATGTTTCCAGAATTAGATTTTCACTCTGCAGCGGAGTGTGCGCTGATATGAAACTTCCTGGCAGATTAAAACTGTGTGCCCGACCGAGACTCGAACTCGGGACCTTTGCCTTTCGCGGGCAAGTGCTCTACCATCTGAGCTACCGCAGCACGACTCACGCCCGGTACTCACAGCTTTACTTCTGCCAGTACCTCGTCTCCTACCTTCCAAACTTTACAGAAGCTCTCCTGCGAAACTTGCAGAACTAGCGCTCCTGGGAGCAGTTTTAATCTGCCAGGAAGTTTCATATCAGTGTCCATCTCCTCCTCTTTCCTTTGTCCATCCCCTCGTGCCCCTCTATCTCTGTACATCTCCTCCTCTTCCCTAACTCTGCCTGTTTCTTCCTCCCTTCTGTATACACATTTCTTCCCCCCCTGTCTCTGACCACCACCTCCTCTTCCCTTTCTCTGATCAGTTCCCCCTCCCACACTCTCTGTCCATCTGCTCTTCCCCCATGTCTGTGTCCATCTCTTCCTTTCCCGTTACTGTCTGTTGATCTCCTCCTGCCTGTTCTAAAATTATCATCCCCACACTAATAGGAAGTTGCTGATTATTACCCCTACAGTATATCTTTCCAGGTAGGAAGGAATACTTGCATCTGTACCAAATGTGGTTGGGGCTTAAGAGAAGCTTTTTACCTGTGACTCTATCCACGTATGTACGTGTCACAACTACATCATACATTTTTAACATATGTCACACATATTGTACAAATGTTCCATCTGTGTCTCTATTGGAATTCGGCTTGCAGTTTCGCTTTCTTGCAGCTTAATTGTTTATGATGTCATATCTCCTGAACTATGTGCCTTACAATGATATAATTTTGCATGTACATCCAGTGTTACATGTGGTTACTCCCTGCTAAATGTGTCGCGAATAGAGTTAGTAGCAAAGAAATAATAAATTTGAATGTCATGAATGATGCACCGGGTTTTTCATGCATTTCGGTGTTATGGCGTTAAATCTCCTGTACTATGTGTCGTACAATGCTATAATTTTGCTGGTACCTTCAGTGGTATATGTGAATACTGCATGCAAATATGTCACGAATGTAGTGAGAAGTAAACAAGTAATAAATTAATACGGCATGTATAATGCAACAGTTTTTCATGCATCTCAGAGTTTATGACATCATATTTCCTGTACTATGTGTCGTACGATGATATACTTTTGCAAGTACATTCGGTGGTATATGTGGATACTGTCGGCGAAATGTGTTCCGAGTAAAGTTAGTAGCAAAGTAGTAACCATTTAAACGCCATCACTGATGTGGCAGTTTTTCGCGCATCTCAGTGTTTATGACGTCATGTCTCCTGAATTATGGATAGTAAAACGATATAATTTTGCTGGTACATTTAGTGGTATATGTGAACGCTGCGTGCAAAATGTGCTGCGAATACAGTGAATAGTAAAGAAGTAATAAATTAAAACGACATGTCTTATGCGATAGTTTTACTGCATGAACAGAGAAAATACAGTAACGGATAAACCTCTTTTCTATCATTATTTTGTGAGGGCTGTAAGTGAGAGAAACTAGCGTGAAGGTTTGAAATTGCGAGTAAAGTTTTTTGCACGTCAGTAAGCGCTCTCATTCTCAAATACTGAATGAATATAGTTGGCTATTTGTGTACCAAGTTTGGTTGAAATCCGTCATGCCTAACACTACATTGTCAGGAATGGAGTGTTGTGATTTGTCCGCCTTTACAGCTTTGTTGCCATATGCTCACTGCAGGAAAGATGGAGGCCAGCGCAAGCTGCATTTTCAGTGTTCCCATGTGATTTAGTGTGATGTCAGACTTCCGTAGAGGGGTTGCATTGACTTGTGTTTTGTAGAGAGGGTAATGGAGGAAAAAGGGTCTCAACTGGTCGTTGTGCATTAAGGGCGACAAGACATTCGAAACTATACTAAAATTATAGCGAACGTACTGAAATTTTTATTTCTTACCTGGCTAAGAGTGAAGAAGCCAGGAATAATTCAAATTTTGCTCAGATTTTTAAACTGATAGCAAAACTTCGTATTATTTCCGAATCGATTGTTTTCTTATTAACATAGCAGTAACATCCAGATATGAGCACGTACTTTCATCTTCCACGAAAGGGGTGCAAACGAAAACTGAAATCTACGGAATTTGACGATTCGAGAAGTACCGGTAATACCGTTCTTCGACTTCCCCGCTTACTAGCCTTTCGGCTCAGAATGTGTAATGACGGACAAAAATTTTGAATGGAATGCTGGACATCGCAGCACCAAGAGCGAAGTTTTTGTGTACAATGCACTTATTGTGTGCTGACAACAGTAGTCTTGTAGTACACTTCGACACGATCAAATGTCTACAGTTACTTTTGCGTTGCTTATATCGACGATTTGAATGATGTGTGCGGTGACGAACAGTCCGTAACGGTTGCAAATCAAAAAGTATCAACAGGTAGGGATAATATCTGTCGAACCATTGAGACTAAAGTGCTGGCTGTAGCGCACGGAATCTCTAGTAAATAAGTTGCTTTCACGGGTGACACGATGCAATAATGATCTCAGATGTTACCAAAATTAATTTTATAGTTTTTTTAACAACTTCCTCGTTGGAAGTTTCTCCACGGTCCAACAGGTTGTAAACTCACCAGTGACGACATTTTTCGTTACACAAGCGAAACAATTTCACACCTCATACAATATTTAATTTTTTTTATCTCGGAATATTTTTATATTTTCAAGGAAAAAAATGTACTCATACATACATAAACCTATAGAATGCTCCATACTACCACCTCTGGAAGTTGCCTACCCTACAATCTTAACAACAGCAGAACCGGTACAGGTAGTCCACTCTCAAAGACATCAGACCAATTTCCGCTACTAACTTTCGACTTGGTCGTTTCCAGGCCAGAATCTCTTACCCCAAATTGATACATTTGCGCTTCTCCATCATCTCTGAAAGTTTGAAAAATCATTACGGGAACCCCCTGTATGTACCACATTTGGGAATGACTGTCTCTACGCTGTACATTCAAGAATGCACGTTACTTCCGTTTGAAATTTATACCATAACAGCTGATCGGTGCGAGTCGCGCACGCTCGTGAATTTTCACCACTGGAAGACAAGAAAACATTCTACCTCTCACATCCTCTAACACTGCAGTGTCTGCACCGCTTATCACTATGTCCCTGAAGTAAGCGGCCGAATTCACCAACTTCAATTAAAACTAAGTACATCTTAAAACATTGCTGCCTCTGCAAGTATTTTTGTTGCTAAGGAGAAAACTACGCTCTTAAGACGTTCCTAGGGTCGTTTCGTACTTATCCGGCTGCTGGGCAACCGGCGCCGGTACACGGGCGTCGGGAGGCTGTATTGTATTGTATTGAATGTTAACCGGGGACCTAGAAACGACGGAGAGGCTCCGTCCCCGCCGCAGCCGCAGTGGTCCACAACCCCACGACGACTACCGCAGTCCGCTTCACCCCTTCGCCGCCCCACACCGAACCCAAGGTTATTGTGCGGTTCGGCCCCCGATGGACCCTCCCCCCCCCCCCCCCCCCCCCAGGGAACGTCTCACACCAGACGCGTGTAGCCCCTATGTTTGCGTGGTAGAGTAATGGTGGTGTACGCATACGTGGAGAGCTGTCAGGAGGCTGAGTTAACCTGTCTTCTAGCTATAATGTATCGTAGATCCCACGACACAAAAAACCGTGCTCAGTTATTGGAAAAAGGCGCAGTTCATACCAGTCTACAACAAGGGTAGTAGAAGTGACCCACAAACCTACCAATATCCCTGGCATCGATTTGTTGTGGAATCTTAGAACATGTTCTGAGCTGAGATATAATGAGGTATCTTGAACAGAATAACCTTCTCAATGCCAATCAGCATGATCTTCGAAAATATCGATCATGTGAAGCCCAACTCACACTTTTCTCACATGACATGCTGAAAGCTTTTAATCAACACTGTCAGGTAGATGGTATATTTCTTGATTTCCGAAAAGCATGTGACTCAGTACCGCACCTACGATTATTGTCAAAAGTACGATCGTATGGGCTATCAATTGAAATTTGTGACTGGATTGAGGACTTTTGGTAGGAAGGACCCAACATATTATCTTGGATGGAGAGTCATCGTCAGATGTCAGTAGTAACTTTAGGTGTGCCCCAGGGAAATGTGTTGGAACACTTGCTGTTCATGTTGTATATAAATGACCTGGCAGACAATATTAATAGTAAAATCACGCTTTTTGCAGACGATGCAGAGATGTGTAGTGAGGTACTATCTGAGAGAAGCTGCACAAATATGCAGTTAGATCTTGATAAGATTTCAATGTGGTGCAGAGAGAACTTGCCCTAAATGTTCAGAAAAGTAAATTTTTGTACTTCACAAAACGAGAAAACGTAGTATCCTATGACTATATTATCGACGAGCCACTGTTGGAATCGGCCAAATTAAACAATTTCCTGAGTGTAACACTTTGTAGGGATATGAAATGGAACGCTCACATGGGTTCAGTCGTGAGTAAATCAGATGGTAGGCTTTGGTTTATTGCTAGAATACTGGAGAAATACAATCAGTCTACAAAGGAAATTGCTTACAAATCAATTGATCAATAGTGTGGGTCCCATACCAGACAGGACTAACAAGGCATATTGAACAAACTGTAGGGAAACCACCGTTTGGGATAGGAAAAGTCGGTTGTGATGCAATATTTCTGAGTGTACAAATTACAGACAGGCACGGGCCTCTTTAAAGTGAGTTACGCTCACCAGCAGTTGTGAAGTAAAATAGAGGTCATAGGGGCGTAGAACTGCCAGAAAAAGTACACGCAGCGGTTTGCAGTCACAGGCAGAAGGGGCCCACTGGCCAACCTAAGTGTTATGAGTACGTGATACAGAGTGGCGCCTTTAGCAACACAGAGGTGCACAGCCCCATATAAATAGGTGCCGGTTCACTAACAAAGCACTCAAGTGTGGCAGCTCTCCTGCATGGCGGGCTGTGTCACACTACCGGCTACACACAGCAGCAGATGCGGTGCCAGCATTCCAATCCTCAGCGGGTTGCTGGTTCGACCCTCTGAGGCTGACGCAGGGTCCGTAGCCAGCCAGCGGCGGGCCACTCCACTGCTTGCTACCACAGGCAGTCGTCTTGGCTCCCAACACCCACCGGAGACATCCAGGGCAAGGGCCGCAGATTCAGCTGCTGGATCCCTGGCGCTTGTCGCTGCGACCCAAGTCACGCCGGTGGGGACGCACGGTGCAGGCCACCTTGCAGTTGTCAGCAGGTCGCACTGAGGCAGCGTAGGGCGAAGGCTGCTGATTCAGCTGCCGGTGTAACTCTGACGTCGTCATATCAATGCGGCCTTACAAGGCCGACACATTAACAGAGCGTTTGATGGGTCGCTGAGTGGCGTCCTCAGCATTGCAGGACCTGGTGATGGAGACTGAGGGGAACGTGGCACTGTAGGTGGAAACAATAAATGACTTGGAAAGCTTGGACGAGTCTTAATACAGTGCCTTCTACCTCTTCCTGCTACATTTGGTGCTCCTGTGTCAGAAGTTACCACTATATTTGATGTCAGAATAGCGGACGTCGTCTGTACAATACGACGTTCGAGCCCATCGCCTGCATTACAGTCACAAGATATGGTGAGTTTTGACCTGTTTTCTTTTGAGTGTTGGACGTTTTCTTCCTTTTTTGAATGCGAGGTGTGTTGGAACCAGAAGGACACAGATTTTGTTGGAAACGGTAGCGCAGTTGACAGTAGACAATATGCAGTTGAGGAATGAATTAACATCTAGAAGTGAGCGGGAAAACGTATCGAATCAGTCGTTGTTTCCTAGGATGCCGCAGCAGGAGATTAATCCAGCTGCTGTGAGTTTGATTATTCCGTTTTCTGGCAAGACATCTGAGGATGTGCGTTCGTTTGTGGAGGACTTGGAAACTTCAGCTGTGATGAATCGTTGGTCGGATGAACAGTTGTTACATGTCGCCAAGATTAGATTAACGGGTGAAGCGAAGACTTATGCAAGGTGTTCTGAGGCCTTAAGTAAGGTGAGACAGTTTAAGCAGTTGAAGGAGGGGCTTTTACAGAGGTACAAGAAACAGAATAGCACTCGGTACTTCAGGGAGAGGTTGAGTGCAATGACGAAGAGCAGGGGGAGACAGTAGAGAAATTTGCGGACAGAATAAGAGGAATTAACGAGTATACTTACGAGTTGGGTCAGAGCGATGAAGCGAATGGTGTTCTGTTGCAAGAGGCCGAGCAAAGGGCACTTGATGTATTTTTGAGGGGGTTATCTGTGCATACATCGCGGAAAGTGCATGAAGGGACTCTGAAAGATTTTTATTCGGCCATTCAGCTGGCAATCCAGTGTGTGGAAATAGATGTGGCAATGGGGATACATGATAGACATACAGTGTTTACAGTGGGTATAAAATGTTATAAGTGTGGTCGTATGGGACATGTGCAGAGTCAGTGTACCCAGTCACCGAGGAATAGAGGAAGAGGTGGAAATCAGCAGCGTGGAGGATGGAGAAGTGGATTTAGTAGAGGCGGACAATCGTTAAACGGCAGAGGGGGCCCAAGACCCACCTAAGGGGGCTCTCGTTTAATTTCAATGCCACAAATACGTATGCAGAAGTGGAATGAACAGTGGTAGGATCCATAGGAACTAAAAAGTTTAAAATTTTGATGGACACAGGGGCGCAAGTGTCAGTAGCTACTAAGAGTTTAATGGGATGAAGGAAGTTAGACCCACCACGTTATAGGTTGCGTGGAGTGGGGGATAAGGAGGTCACACCTTTAGGTTCAGTGACAGTTGACTTTGGCATAGGGAAAGTCCGATTTGATGCATGCATGGAGGGCTACGACATGATCCTAGGAGTAGATTTCTTGCATCAACATCATGTCAAAATTGACCTTGGACAACGAACTGTGGAACTTGGTGGAATGTTATTTCAGCTAGGGGATTTATTTATTTATTTAGCGTATGGCAAGTACAAATCACATTTATAGAGAAATAAGCTGCTACAATAACTTTATAACTTTGGCACTAAAAACAAGACATAAAGAATTAAATACAGTTATGTCATGAACAACACTTATATAATTACAAATTAACATTTAGGTTTTTAATATATTGAACTGCACTTCGAGTCGCATCCAGGAAGTCCGTTTTTTGACCTGAGCAGGCTCTCAGAGGGCACTCTGCAATGATGTGCCAGGTCGTCTGCTTCTCAGCGCCGCAGTCACACTTTGGGGATGGTGCTCTTCCCCATTTGTGCAGAGAGTCCACACATCGACCGTGGCCCGTCCTGATCCTGTTGAGGATGGTCCAGATTTTACGTGGTAAGCCAAAGCCTGGAGGTCTGTTCGACGGTTCCAGTAAGGTGTTTACCTGTGGTGGTGCTGGTTCTTCCCATTCCACTTTCCAGCATTCTTCAAGACAGAAACCATTTTCCTCCAAATCTTTGGCCCTTATAAGAAGTGGATGTCTAGAGCGCAATCTATCTCTGTCAATGCCATTGCTGAAAGCGTGAATCGGAAGTTGCGGGTTGTCTTGTATTTTTTTAAATTCTCTGAGTAGCGCATGTTCTCTTCGTAAGTGAGGCGGCGGTATGTGGCTCAGTACAGGTACCCAGTGAATGGGGGTTCATTTTATTGTACCTGAAATAATCCTCATAGTTTGGTTCAGTACTGTGTCCACCATCTTGGTGTGAGCGCTCTTTAGCCAAACAGGGGAACAGTACTCTGCCGCAGAGTAGACAAGTCCCAAAGCAGAGCATCGCAAGGTAGAGGCGGAGGAGCCCCAGCTGGTACCACATAGTTTCTGAATGATATTGTTCCTAGTACGGATTTTTGCAGCAGTGTTGATGAGGTGTTGTTTGTAGCTCAGGGTTCTATCTAATGTCACTCCCAGGTATTTTGGATTTTTATTATAAGGCAGAATATTGTTATCAAAATATATCTTAAGGCGTCTGTTAGCCAATTTATTATTCAGGTGGGAACACATAGCCTCAGTTTTAGTTAGACTAGGTTGTAGTCTCCGTTCACGAAAGTGCGTTCCCAGCAAGGACAAGTCGCTTGTCAGGACAGTCTCAGTATGCTCCATATCTCGATGTTGTGTAGCTATGGCCCAGTCATCTACATATCCAAACTTTTCAGATTTAGTATTAGGCATATCGTCTATATACATGCTGAAAAGTAGCGGTGCCAGGACTGATCCTTGGGGCAAGCCATTATTGAGCTTCATTGTTTTGCTCCTATAATTTCCAAGTATCACCTGGAATGGTCTGTTGCAGAGCATCTCGTTGGTAAGGTTAGCCATTTTCAAACATGGCATGATGCGGAGTAGCTAGTGAATCAGGCCTTGCCTCCATACAGTATCATAAGCCGTTGTCAGGTCTATAAATACCACGGATGTTCTTTCTTGTCTTTGGAAGCCTGCCTCGATGTAGGAAGGACTTGATCTGTGCAGCTCCTGTTTGGCCGGAAGCCTGCTTGTTCCACAGGGATACACTTTAGGATATCTGGACTTATTCTGTTACATATAAGTCTCTCCAGTAGTTTGTAGATCATGCTAAGAAGGGTAATTTGGCGGTAGCTGTTTGGTTGCTCATTCGGTTTACCTGGTTTCAGTATCGCTATGATTTTTGCTTTCTTAAGGGTATTTGGTATTCTTCCAGTTTCCATCATGCTGGAGAAGAACTGTGTAAGCTATAATTTTGCAAATTTAACCCAGTGAATCAGAAACTCTGGATGAATTCCATCAAAACCTGGGGCTTTCCGTGGCTTGATGTCTCTCAGAGCCAGTGTTATCTCTTCGATTGAGAAGGGCTGCGAGTGTAGTGAATTGATTCCTACTAAAGATTTCAGCTTTTTAAGTTCCTTTTTAACTTTTATGGTATGAGCTCGATCCCCTGGAGCTCTAGAGGTTTTACTGATGTGCGCTGCAACTGTGTTTGGAGAAATAGAGCTGGTTGGTCGTTGGTTCCTGCTACTGCCACCAAGCTTCCGAAGTAGCGACCACGCCTTTCTGCTTGATTTTGTGAAGTCCATTTCCTCAACAGTCTCTATCCATTTAGTGCGCCTGGCAGCGTCCAGACTGTGCAATAAGTCATCTGCAATCTCCCTATCCCCATGCTCTAGGAACTGTTTATAGAGGCGCTCACTCTCTTCGTTTCACCCCGGCACGTATTCTTTTCTAAACCCCCGGGGAATGCTGTTCTTAGCTGAGCTGATGACTGATTCCACAAATCTTTTGTAATTTTTATAAGTTGGAGGTATCCATCCAAGGCGTTTATCCAGTTTTTCTGAGAAAGTAGCCCAGTCCGCTTTCCCAAAGTTCCATCTGGGCCGAGGATACGAGGAAATTAGGGGGATAGTAAGGCCTATTTCTATGAGCACCGGACGATGTTGAGAGTGAGGGAAATACCCAAGTATTCTGCGGGAGGCTGGTATAGTTTTGTTATTAGTGTCAGCCATAACAAAGCATAGATCAGGGTGGGTTTCAGTTCCCCATGCAGCTGACTTAAATGTACTTTGGTCTTTGGCGTCAGAGATTAGCTGTGTATTGCAATGTTCAGCCCATTTCACCAAGTCTTCACCATTCTGGTCAGATGTGCGGTATTTCCACAGTTCGTGGTGGCTGTTGAAGTCACCCACATATATTGTGGGGTGAGGCAGGGGTTGTAGAACTTGTGGAGGCCACGAGTGACCCGGAGGTTTGTAGATGTTGTTTACTGTTAGTTCACCTACTTTTACAGTAACTTCGTGGATATCACATGTGGTAGATGTAGAAATAAGGACTGTATCCTCTATGTCCTTTCTAACGTACGTTGCTGTACCACAATGCCTGTGATGTGAAGCACCTATCAGGTCATAGCCCGTTATTTTACCTCTTGATCTTAGCGCTCATCGTTTTCTGTATGGGTCTCCTGGATTGCAACTATGTCAATGTTGTACAATGTTAAAATTTTATGCATGTATTGGCATTTGGCTTTACTTATGCCTTCAATATTAAGTTGGCAGACTCGTACGATCGGTCCGAGCTGTCTAATCAAGTTGCCCTCAGAAGGACACTCAGCATTCCGTTTTCTGTGAGTCATCGTGGTTTGATTATGACCAGGAGATCGTTTACCGATTGCCTGGTCGCCAGTATGGTGCTACTTCATTTAGCGTTACCCAGGGTGCACGTGTAGTTTTCAACTACGGACGCGAATTAGTTTTACACCCCAGCTAGGGGAAACTGTTGTCGATGCAGAGCTGTCGTGAGGGGCGTTCAAAGTAATGAAAAAAACCAACTGAACCACGTACATTAGCATTAAGGCTTAATTTACATGAATGTGTATCTGGTGTCGCCGGGAAGTCGCTTTGGGTAACTGTGGAGTCGAATCTACCTGTGGGTACAGTATGTTTTATTAAACCATTGGAGGATAATGAAGTTTTGGCTCCATTGGGTTGTTTTGTGAAACATAGTATTGTACGCGTACAGGAGGGGAACGACGGGCGATTAATTCCCGTGAACGTGGATAATTTAAGCGGTGTAGACGCGAATTTGAGAAAAGGAGTTTTAGTAGCAAATTTGGATGTGCCAGATGATGGTGTTCAAGAGGTAGGCGAAGTGATCAATCACTAACTGCGATAGAACTGCACTACGTGACAAAATTAAGCATTTGAACGGAGGAGAAATAAGCATGTGGAAGAATTATTGTGAGAATTTAAGGATTTGTTTTTCCAGCAAGGGCTGTTGCCAGCAACTCCATTAGTTCATCATAGGATACCAACAGGGAATGAAGCACCTGTTTACCGTAAACCATACAGAATACCGAGGTATTTGCAGCCGATTGTGGAGGATTTCATTGATCAGCAGCTTGTGGACGGTATTATAGAGCATAGTAATAGTTTCTGGGGAGCGGGCATCGTCGTTGTGCCTAAAAAATCTGTGTATGGAACTAAGAAATACAGGTTTTGTTGTGACTACCGATACCTCAATAATAAGACAGTACCCTATTCCAAACATAGCGGAGACTTTGGATCACTTACGATGGATTTGATAAGTGGTTATTATCAATTAGAGGTGGCTCCAGAGGATCGTCCAAAAACTGCGTTCTCCACTCATGGAGGCCATTACCAGTACATCAGAATGCCATTCGGTTTGAAAACGCTCCGGTAACGTTTCAAAGGTTGTTAGACAGTGCCTTGAGAGGTTTGAAACCACGGCAGTGTCTTGTCTATTTGGATGACATTATGGTGTTTTCAAGTAGTATGGAACAACATAGACAGCAGTTAAGGGAAGTCTTTATGAGGTTAAGAGTAGCTCGTTTGACGTTGAGCCTGGAGAAGTGTCATTTTTGCATTAGAAGAAGAAAAATATTTGGGTCATATTATCAGTAAAGATGGAGTGCGAACAGATCCGAGTTGGTACAGGCTGTAAGGGATTTTCGGGAACCGGAATTTGCAATTTATGTCGAAATTTCGTGAAGGGTTTTGCAGATTTAGCACAGCCGTTGACGCGATTGTTACAGAAGGGTGTGAAATTTGAGTAGACAGAAGAGTGTCAGAAAGCGTTTGACAAACTGAATGAAGTGCTAACATCAAGTCCGGTTCTTGTGTTTCCATATTTTAAACAGGAGTTTATACTAGCATGTGATGCATCGAATCAAGCATTGGGGTGTGTTCTTTGTCAGTAAATCGATGGGAAAGAACATCCTGTAGCGTAAGCGTCTTGGCAGTTGAATGCAGCAGAGAGGAATTACTCAACAACAGAAAGGGAGATGCTTAGCGTAATCTATGGAATCATATGTTTTAAATGTTATTTATATGAGAGAAGATTTCGGGTAGTGACAAATCATGCTGCATTGAAGTGATTGTTGGGGTTGCAGGATCCTTCCACTAGACTCCCTAGATGGGCTGTGAGGCTTAGTGAATTCGATTACAAGGTGGTGCACAATCCTGGGAAGAAGCACGGTAATGCGGATGCACTAAGTAGAAAGGTGGCAAAAGTAGAAGTCATGGGTTATGACCTAGCGGTATAGCAAGAATTACAGGATGCGGACAACGGTTGTAAATTGTATCAGACACAGCCACCATTTAATATGTACGACAGTCTTATGTGCAGGGAAACGAAGTTAGGACCAGAGATAGTAGTGCAAGTGAAGCTGAGGGATAAAGTTTTAAAGAAAGCACATGATCACATGTTATCTGATCATGGAGGGTATAGAGTGAAGTATAGGGGAGTGGCGGTGAAGTGTTGGTGGAGAGGTAGGAAAGTAGATGTGGATCAGTATGTCAAGAATTGTATACCATGTGCAGAGAGCAGATTTGAGTTGGAAACAGATACAGCTACAACGACTGCCAGAAGCGACATGTCCAGTCTCTATGTTGGGTTCAAAATGGTTCAAATGGCTCTGAGCACTATGGGACTTAACATCTTCCAGTCCCCTAGAACTTAGAACTACTTAAACCTAACTAACCTAAGGACATCACACACATCCATGCCCGAGGCAGGATTCGAACCTGCGACAGTAGCGGCCTCGCGGTTCCAAACTGACGCGCCTAGAACCGCTCGGCCACACTGGCCGGCCTCTATGTTGGGGATTGATGTCTTAGGACCTTTCAGGCGAACACCATCGGGGAACAAATTCGTTCTGACAATAACAGACCATTTTTCGAGGTATGTGGAGATGGTGGCTATGCCAAATCAACAGGCAGCAATGATCACGCAAGCATTAGTAAACAACTGGATTTTGAAGTTTAGTGTACTGGAGACAATAATTACTGACCAAGGGACCAACTTCATGTCCGATTTAATGAAGGAACTGTGTAAATTGTTGAATGTAAAGAAGTTGTGGACGAGCGCGTTGCATCCACAGGCATCGGAAGGACAGAACGGGTACACAGAACAATCGGGAAGATGCTGAGTTTTTATGTGGATTCTCATCACCGTCAGTGGGACGAGTATTTGAAGCATATTGTATGCGTGTACAATGCAAAAGTCCATACCAATACCAGTTTGTATCCGTATGAGGTGGTGTACGGGCGAAAAATGCCGTCACCATTTGATTTAGTGAAGCTGCAGAAAGGAAGCACTGGTGAATATGTACAATTCAGAATCTTTGTAAACAGATAAAAAAGGCGAATACAAAGGCTTTGGAAAGGCAAGAAGACTGAGTGAAGCGGAAAGGAAGTTTACAACAGTATAGAGTAGGGCACTGGATAATGCTATCCGGCCCCTATACGCCAAAAGGGAAAACGAAGTTCATCACGAGGTATCAAGGGCCATACCAAGTTGTTGAAACAACATCCCCCATTAATGTTAAGCTTCAGCTGCCATCTAGAACAACAATAGTACACATTGGGCGGTTGCGGCCATTTAATGATTGTCTGGATGTGATTCCAGGCATGTCACGGGAAGGGATGAGTAAGAAAGAGAGAGTGGAAAAAGATGTTAAGCGCAGGGAAAACCAGGGAGTACAGGATGAATTACCGTATGCTTTGTGATCCAGAAAGTAGTGGAATATTTGTAGTTTTTTTCTTTCTTGTTATGTATCATTGGGTTTGCATAGATTAATTAGGCATTGTATTTTCATATGTTGTATGTGTTTTCGAGTATTGTAAGCCTCCTAGGGACAGCAGTCTTTTTGAAGAGGGAGGAAGGGTGATGGTGATCCCTGTCCTCAGGTCACTGAAGTGGGGAGCGTTGAGCAATTTTGTAGAAGTAAAAACTGAGGAGGTATTGCTGATCTAGGCAGTTAACAGCCGGTACACCCAGATGACAAGTGAAGAATTACGGAGCTGCCATAGAGGACAGGTAACGGTATGTCCAGCCAAGCACCAATCTGGACACGTGCACAGTGCAGTTATTTTTAGCCAGGAGGGAAGAAATAGACTGTCCAAGGGACATCATGGAGCCAAAATTGAGCTTGCAATGGGTCAGGATGCATTGGATCTTCTCCACCTACGAAAAATTAATAGTAATATCAAGTTGTTTTGAGCAGGGAGTATTTGCCGAAGCGAAACGTATACAGCTCGAGGGGAGCGGAATTTTAATCAATGGAACTGCGTGTAACATAATAGGACCAACCTCCCATCTGCCAGCATCAATATCAGGAGTCACACAGTTGAATGTTACACAGCCACAGCTGCACTGGCCAGACGCAACTTTAGAGTTTTCACCAAATCAGGATCTGACCTTGTTAAATCAAACTCTGGAGTCAGGTCTGTTGAGATCCGTAAACCATTTCATTTCAGAGCAAGAGGGGTGCAAATCAGCCAAACAGCTTGTGCAGTATGTCGCTCAGTACAGGGAAAGGCAAAGGCAAATAACGATCATTTTGAGCACCTCTGTGCAAAGTGTCTTCGCAGCCTTAACTCTGTTATGTGTTGTTCCCATCCTGATCAAACGGAGAGCCAATTCCAAGAGGTAACCAAGGGTAGTCCAAGTCACAGTGGATTGGATACCGAGAGCGTGAGAAGAGTAGGTAAGGAGTTGATCGAGTAGTGGCCGTCCAGTAACGAATTTTTACATTTTGCTTAATTTCATGTGTTTTAAGAGGCACTAGACCAGGGATTCCCAAAGTGACCGATATCGACCCCAAGGGTCGATTTCCTAGGGGTCGACATAAACGAAAACTGATTTTGGGGGTCGACGAGGTCTAAAAATCGATCCCAATGAAATTAACACAAGTTCTTATTTAAAACTTTCAAGATAGGTAGGTACTGTATTGTTTATGTTGTGTTACGTGTACTAAGAATAATTAATATTTTTGTACGAAATAGCATTGTCGTAGTAATGTAAAGTCTCAAGTTCATACAAGATGAAAAACTCGGCAAGTCTGTGTGGACAAGTTTGTGCAAGATAATGAGTTCGAGCGTACGTCTTTCAGGCGCGTTTTGACTTGCTCTCTATTTGAAGCTTACGCGATTTAACACGAACGAATTCATGTTCAAGTCCAAACATGTTCCTGATATTTTGCTATTTAACGAGCTTGCACTTAGGTTGAAAGTTCATTTGCGTTTTGAAATTCGTTGGCCCTTGAACGATAATAACTCATATAAGTACTCATTTATTTCAAGAGATTGCAGAGTTATTACACAGCTAAATTAAGTGAAGAAAAGTGACTGAAAAAGAGGTAAACACAACGTACAACATATTTTAAATAGGTAGGTTTAAAAGTATTTGTAAAAATTACTTACACTTAGTTTTTAAGTAGGTAGGTACCTAAACTTTGAAGTGTTCAGTTTGCTTTAGTTTTCGTTCTTATGCTGATAGGTACCTACTTACCTAATACGAATTTTCTATACCTAATTACCTACTATAGTTACTTACCTAATATAAGTATCCAAGTTTATCAATGAGTAAGTCAGTAATACCTAATAAGAATCCAGTACCTGGGTGTGATAAAAATAAGATAGTGTGCGAATTTAACAGTTTATTATTGTTTTTTCTTTAGGTAGTTTTTATTTGCAGGATTACTGAGAGTTTTATGATGGCGGACAAGAAAAAGAAATGTAGACAATACAGTTTGGACTACTTGAAGTTCGGATTTATTGCATCTCCATCAAATCAACACTAGCCGATGTGTCTCATATGTGAAAAAGTATTCAGTAACGATGCCATGAAGCCTTCAAAAATGGATGACCACTTATCAAGAGTACATGCTGCCGAAAAAAGTAAGCCCTTGTCATCTTTTCAAGCACTTAAAGAAAAACTAGACAAAAGGTCATCCGTAAGATCGATGTTTGCGTCATCATCTATTAAAGACGATGATGGTTTACGAGCGTCCTATAATATATCTTCACTAATAGTGAAGATGGGGAAATCCCAACAATTGGAGAGCAGCTTATCTTACCAGCCATTGTGGAGGTCCTTAACAATGTATTGCACAAACCCGCACATGATATTTTAAAGAGAATACCTTTGAGCAATGACACCGTTCAGAGACGCATAGACGAGATGTGGAAAACATTTTATGCAAGTTCTTACAGACCGACAGACTCTCTCCAGTTGGACGAGTCTACATTTCCCAGCAATGAAGCTCTGTTGTTAGGATATGTTCGATTTATCAAAGATGAAAATATGTGCCATGAACTGCTTTTTGCTACGTATTTAGAGACTGATACCAGAGGAGAATCGATTTTCCAGGCCGTGGAACGGTTTTTTTTGACAAAGCTATTCCATGGAAGAACATTGTTTCTGTTTCGACTGATGGTGCACCGTCTATGGTTGGTCGTCATCGTGGTTTTATAGCTCACTTAAAGCGACAACTGCCTGATGTACTGGTCATTCACTGTGTGATTCACAGGCGGCATTTGGTAGCAAAAAAGCTGAGTCCTAGAGTACATAAGTCTTCACAATATGTAATAAATGCTATCAACAAGATTCGAAGCAATTCTTTGAACGCTCGGTTATTTGTTCAGCTATGTGAGGAAAACGACGAAGTCTTTACACAATTACTTCTGCACAATGAAGTTCGCTGTCTATCAAGAGGCTCTTGCTTAGAAAGATTTTCAGTCATTTTTGAATCTGTGTTGGAGTTTTTACAAGAAAAAGATCCGAATTTGAAAGAAAATCTGAACAATTGTAAAACAGACATTCATTACTTGACTGATATCTTTGGAATGTTCAACAAAGTTAATTTGCAACTGCAGGGTGACGACCTTAACGTGATTAAAACAAAATCAATAATATCGGCCTTCGTGGGTAAACTAATCCATTATAAACAAAATTTAGGCAGAAAAGAATCTTTGCAGTTTCCGCATTTGTCAAAATTACCAGAAATGCTTCAAGATGATGACATTTTATTATATGTCACTCACTTGGACACATTACACAAGGATTTTACGGAGAGGATCTTTTAAATTTACAAATTCCTCAATGGATAATAAATCCGTACAATACTACAGGCATAGAAGAAGCCAATGTGATAATGCAAGAAGAGCTGATTACCATCAGCACAGACGAAGAGCTTAAGCAGAAGTTCAACCAAGGCTATCAGAAGTTCTGGTTGCAATGCAACATTGAGACACAGTATCCTACATTGTGAAACATTGCTGAAAAATACCTTATCGCTTTTCCATCATCATACCTAGTTGAAAAAAGCTTCAGTGTGGTAACAAACATTTTGGCGAAACAAAGAAACCGTTTGAAAATCAACGAACATGGAGATTTAAGGCTGCAACTCACCAATATTGAATCGGATGTAGCTAGATTGGTAGGTACTCACCAGGTTCATCCATCACACTGAATGTTTTATTTTCTCTTTGCGAATTAATACTTTTTTAAATATAATTTCCTACCTACTTAAGATTCTTTAAGTACTTAATTTGTAATTATCATTATAAATTAAACTTGATATTTACTGAATTGTATGTCTTTATTTTGTTAAATTTTGATGAGAAAATGAAGTCAACTTTACTCACTTAAGCAAGTGCAAAGTTTTCCAGTTCATACCTTAGTACCTAGGTATTTTGTATCAATAGGAAAAATCTAAAGATAGGCCCCCTTATTCATAATAGTCTGCTAACTTAAAGCATTGCTAATTCTCACTCTGTCTTCTTCTATTGACCTAAGTCAGAATGAAAAATAACACTCTACAGCAGCTGTTTTAAGTTAGCGGACCATTATGAATAAGGGGGTTGATCTTAAAAGTAGGTAATTTGGCCATGGGGGGTCTGAGGTAACAGTTCATTTTCGAAAAGGGGTCACTTGTCCAAAATAGTTTGGCGATCCCTGCACTAGACCACATTTAAGTTTCCTAAAAGTAAGGAAATATGTCATAGGTGCCGAGCCAAACAATTTAAGAGTTCGTTAAAGGTCGACCCGGGGACCGGGTCTTTCTGAAGGGGAGAATAATGTAGCAGCACTACCGTTTGGGATAGGAAAAGTCAGTTTTGGTGCTATATATCTGAGCGTACAAGTTACAGACAGGCACGGGCCTCTTTAAAGTGAGTTACGCTCACCAGCAGTTGCGAAGTAAGATAGAGGTCACAGGGGCATAGAACTGCCGGAAAAAGAACACACAGCAGTTTGCATGGCGCAAGTCACAGGCAGAAGGGGCCCACTGGCCAACCTAAGTGTCATGAGTATGTGACTCGGAGTGGCGTGTTCAGCACAACAGAGGTGCACAGCCGCATATAAATAGGTGCTGGTTCACTAACAAAGCATTCAAGTGTAGCAGCTCTCCTGGACGGTGGGACGTGTCACACCACCGTCTACACACAGCAGCAGATGGGGTGCCAGCATTCCAATCCACAGCAGGTTGCTGGTTCGACCCTCTGAGGCTGACACAGGGTCCGTAGCCAGCCAGTGGCGGGCCACTCCATTGCTCACGACCACATGCAGTCGTCTTGGCTCCCAACACCCACTGGAGACATCCAGGGTGAGGGCCGCATATTCAGCTGCTGGATCCCAGGCGCTTGTTGTTGCTGCAACGCAAGTCACGCCGGTGGGGACGCACGGTGCAGGCCACCTTGCAGTTGTCAGGAGGTGGCGCTGAGGCAGCATAGGACGAAGGCTGCTGAGTCAGCTGCCGGCACAGCCCTGACGTTGTCATATCAATGCGGCCGTACAAGGCCGACACATTAACAGAGCGTTTGATGGGTCGCTGAGTGGCGTCCTCAGCATTGCAGGACCCAGTGACGCAGACTGAGGGGAACGAGGCACTGTAGTTGGAAACAATAAATCACTTGGAAAGCTCAGACGAGTCTTAATACAGTGCCTTCTACCTCTTCCCGCTACATTTGGTGCTTCTGTCACATTCGGTGTCAGAAGTTGCCACTATAATATACAGAGAAGGACAGCACAGGCTTGTTTAATCCATGGAAGAATGTCACACAAATACTGAAGGAACTGAACTGGAAGACTTTTGAAGATAGACATAAACTATCCTGAGAATGTCTATTAATAAAATTTCAAGAACGGGCCTTAAATGAAATATAGTACAACCCCCTACATATCACTTACATAGGGTTTGTGAGAATAAGCTTAGAATAATTACTGTATGCACAGAGGCATTCAAACTATTGTTCTTCCTGTTCTCCATATATGAGTGGAACAGGAAGAAACTCAAATAACTGGCACAATGGGATGTATCATCTGCCGTCACCTCACTGTAGTTTGCAGGGTATAGATATTGATGTAGATGTGAATGTTGATGTAGACTGGATGAACGTGGTGCTGTATACTATTACCTGTATTTTAATATAAAAAAGGAAACACCTTCCTGATGTTCAGGAACAATTAGTCGCAGAACATCAGGAAAGTGTCATTTTGATATTATTGACTTGTACTGTTAAGCATTGATGGATAATTCAATTAATTGTATTTCTTTAGGTGATCCTATTATTTCGACCATAATCTGCTCTTGTACATTGATGTTGCCATAGTTGTTTTTTAAGACAGAATGTCATTGGTAACTGACCGTGCTGCTCTATTTACTTTTTACTTATTGCCCCTTTGGTATTCTGTAATAAAGAAGAACGAATGTATAACATCAGTTGATCTATTTCTAAACATTTTCTTTGCATTATGTTTGATTGTAGATTTGCTGCCCTGAAGGGGGCTCAAATTTTATACATAACATGCCTAGTAAAATCAGTGTGATGTTTACTTAATTTGTTTTTAACAACAATTCATAACTATCTGAAACGGAATTCAGAGTGTCACAAAAATAATTCAGATCTATACGGGAGTAATTTTTGTAGGTTTATAAAAACTGCTACACTTGCCTGTTTTGAAATAAAAGACTATAGGGGAATTGCTTAGTTAAAGATCTATTTCCTATGTTAGAATTTTTTTGGGGGTCGGTGGCTACACTATGCCAATACTCGTGTTAATAGACTGTGACAAGACGACATAAAAACCGATTACTTCACATGACCACTTTGTGTGTTGCAAAAGTTCGTGCAGCTAGATGTACTGGGATAGTAATTCTGTATGTTCTGTATATTTGTCACCAGTATTTCAGTCATGCAGAAACAGAATAGCACAGTTAATGTGTTTCCAATATATACATTTCTGAAAAAAGAGAGGGATGGCTCCATGATCTTTGTTTCTGTGTGAATGCACAAATATCGTCTGAACTTCTATGGGAATCAGTATTTGCAAGTACTGAGATTAATGGACGAGGTACACTGGATTGTAGTGTGCGGTATGTTGGGAATCTGAGTTGGTCAGGGACCAAGCCCTGATAGCAAAAGCGATTAAGGCGCATGAGAAGCGGTAAATTCGGGTATCCTGTGACTATAATATCAATGAATTACTGTTGGAATCAGCCAACTCATATATTTACCTGGGTGTAACACTTTGTAGGAATATGAAGTGGAATGATCACATAGGTTCAGTCACGCGTAAAGCAGGTATTAGTCTTCAGTTTATTGGTAGAATACTGGGAAGTGCAATCAATCTACAAAAGAAATTGCATACAATTCACTTGTGCGACAGTTTCTAGAATACTGCTCAAGTGTGAGGGACTGCTACCAGAGAGGACTAACAGGGGATACTGAACATATACAGAGTAAAGCACCAAAAATACTCACAGGTTTATTTAATCCATGGGAGAGTGTCACAGATATACTGAAGGAACTGAACTGGAAGACTCTTGAAGATAGACATAGACTACCTCGAGAAAGTCTATTAACCAAGTTTCAAGAACCAGCTTTAAATGATTACTCTAGGACTATACTACAACCCCCTAACCATCGCTCACAAAGGCGTCGTGAAGATAAGATTAAAATAATTACTACGTGCATAGAGGCATTGAAACAACCATTCTTATCTCGCTCCGTACGTGAATGGAACAGGAAGAAACCCCGATAACTGGTACAATGGGACGTACCCTATGTGATGCACCTCACCGTAGTCTGCAGAGTATAGATGTTGATGTAGATGCTGTGGCCACTTACAATGGATTTGATGGGCTGGCTCAACACAAAGATGGCCACAGTCCTTGCATCTTGGGAGGTGGAAGGCTTGTCTGTTTCATACAGTGTCTCGTAGCAACTCTTCCTTGTGTCAGCGTGGCAGGTGTCCTGCCTGTCTCATTCATTGTCTAGGGCGAGCTGGGCGTCTCACGTGTCCGATATACACTGAGATGACGAAAGTCAGAGAGATTCGTCCTAACATCCTGTTGGACCTCCTTTTACTCAGCGTAGTGCAGCAGCTCCATGTAGCATGGACTCAACAAGTCCTTGGAAGTCCCTTGCAGAAATATTGAGCCAAACTGTCTCTATAGCAGTTTACAAATGCAATGTGGCCGGTGTAGGATTTTGTGCACGCGCTAACCTCTAGGTTAAGTTCCATAAATGTTCGATGGAATTCATGTCGGCCGATCTAGGTGGGCAAATTATTCGCTCGAACTGTCCAGACTGTGCTTCAAACCATTCGCAAACAACTGTGGCCCAGTCACAGGACATCGATGTTTGGGAATATGAAGTAATGATCTCATTCGGTTCAGTTGGACCAGAGGATCCAGTCTACTCCACGTAAACACAGCCCACACGATTATGGTGCCACTACCAGCTTGCACAGTGCCTTGTTGACAACTTGGGTCCATTGCTTCGTGTGGTCTGCATCGCACTCGAACCCTACCTTCAGCTCTTACCAACGGAAATCGGGGCTCATCTGAACAGGCCACGGTTTTCCAGTCGTCTATGGTCCAACCAATATGGTCACGAGCCCAGGAGGGACGCTGCAGGCGATGTCTTGCTGTTAGCAAAGGCACTCGTGTTGGTTGTCAGCTATGATAGCCCATTAACGCCAAATTTCGCCTCACTCTTCTAACAGATACGTCCGTCCTAGGTCCCATGTGGAATTCCGCGGTTATTTCGAACAGTATAAGCAGTATTCTTTGTCTGTTAATACTGACAACTCTGTGCAGATGCCGCTGCACTCTATCGTTAATTGAATGCCATCGTCCACTGCCTTGACTGTGGTGAGAGACAATACCTCAAATTTAATACTCTCGACAAACTCTTGACACTGTGGACTTCGGAATATCGAATTCCCTAACGATTTCCGAAATGGAATGGCCCATGCGTCTAGCTACAACTTTGTCCGCCATCGTAGCTGAGCAGACAGCACGCTGGCTTATCATGCCAGGCGACCCGGGCTCTATTCTCGGCTGGATTGGAGATTTTCTCCGCTCAGTGACTGGGTGTTCGTGTCGTCTTCGTCATCATCATTTCATCCTCATCGACGCGCAAGTCGCCGTCGTGGTGTCACCTCAAAAAACTTGCACCAGGCTATCAGGACTACCTGCCAGGAGGCCTTAGCCACACGACATTTCATTTCATTTTCAGCTACAGCTACCATTCCGCGTTCAAAGTCTGTTAATTCCTGTCGGAAATCTTTTCACATGAATCACCCGAATACAAGTGACAGCCCTACCAACGCACTGTCGTTTTATAGCTTGAGTACGCGAAACTACCACCATCTGTATCTGGGCATATAGTTTTCCCATGACTTTTGTCACCTAAGAGTATCAATGCTCATACTCTGCTGACCACTAAAACTGCAATACCGGGAAGACAGTATGAAACAAACATCGAACCGGCATTAAGTGCACTTCGTGCTTAAGTAACCAAACGGTTAACATTTCAGTACACTTGCGCAAAATAGGTAGGCGAAGTGCCATCTACATCCTGTGGTCGAAAAACAGTCTGAAAATTTTGTAAGGGTGTTTCACGGTAATTGTATTGGGATATAATTGTAAAAAATCGATACGTTGTGTCGTCTCTGAGTTAATTAGCATTAAAGTTAGTCAATAAAACCGCTTCGCGTGTAAATCTGAGCAGCCCGACAGATACAAATAGTTTCAGTCGTTCTCACAGAGTAGATGATAGCGCACGAGACTGTGTTTGGCTCGAACTGTAGAGAGGGTTTTCGGCTGTCACAGCGGCCACCACGTTCCCCAGGTCTCTCGCCCATCGAAAACATATCATCATATGCTGCCAAGAGACAGGCAAGTCCCAACTCGCCAAACACAATTACTGAATTGAAGCAACACGGCGTTATGTACTTACATCTGTCATCCTATCTCATTTCCATTTTATGCTCAGGCGGATCGAACCATTGTTGCTGCCAGAGTTGGCAGTTGTGTGGACTACATTTGGCACCCTGCATACTCTCATTCCATCTCCTGACGTACTTAATCAGGTAGGCTATTCTTTCTATTGTACTATACATGTACAATAAGTAAAATTTAGTCATTTGCTACCCACTCCGACGCGGCAGTTTTAATCTCTAGTAGTGTAGTTTCAATGGAAAATCAAGACTATTTATTTCTTAGTGAATCGACAATCTGTTTGTAGTGTGTGTGATTGCACATTCTTCGCCAGTCGTGACTTTGAAATATACAAGTGTTTTATAGTTCGTCCCCCGATATCTTTAATTGTAGTACAGAACTATTAGATATTGCACTCTCGAGTTATGGTCAGTAAGATGTGTTTAACTTCATACTTCATACCGTACATTTCATATTAAAGTGTTGCTGTGTGCCTTGCAGATAACTCTTCGACTTGGCAGCTGTGTGCAGCTGGGCTATGTTTTGCTGGAACATTGCAATATTAAGCGAATCCAAGACAGTTTGCAACTTGTAGCTGGACTCGTCAACAGGATGTAATGTTATGAATGTAACCACAAACAGGTTTCAAGTGCTTCATTTCGGTATAAATGTGTACACATAGAAACATCCGATGTGGGAAATTAAAACACTTTGTTTGTGTTAAATGGTAAAACATAATTTAGTAATACGAAACAAGCATAATCTAAGCACCTCCGTTGAAGGTGCAAAGAATTGCCTGCCTAAAAGTATTGGAAGTGTTTGCCAGATGGGACAGAAAAACAGGTCGAAGTAGCTGTGGGAACACAAGAGTGGAGGAATACGTCAAAGTGCTTTGTCACTAAAATAAAAACGAAAATTTCAAATAAAGTTCATTAAGCAGCAAACAGCAAGAAATCTTCAAACGTGAAACAGACCCCCGGTATTATTTATCTATTTTATGATAGATGTGGGAGATACATGGCTAAGATTAAGAAAAAGGAAGGAAAAACATGAAATATTTTCGAAGTAGGAAAGAAGGAGCTCATTGCAAGAGGTTACGAAATTAGCAGTTATAGTCATCTTGAAGACAAAACTGCTTGCATGATTTTAACTGGAGCAAAGGATGTTTACAAAAATGAAGCACAGTTTGCTTTTAGATCATTAGGGAAATGATTAGGAAAGGCCAAAATATGAATTAATTATCTCATGATGGTATCCTGTGTAAATACTAATAATTATTATTATTATATTATTATTATAATAGTAATTTTATTGTCGTTCAGCCATTACAACAATATAACCGTTAATTCAAAGAAAACAAGAGCCTTGTCATTAATACTACAAAATTATATTACATTTGAAATAATCATTTATGTCATAGAATGGGTGAGCAATTAGCTATTTGTACAGTTTTTGCTTGAATGCTTGTTCAGGTAGTTCTTGTACATATTGTGGAAGCTTATTAAATAATTTCTGCCCCATCAGTTCATAACTGTTAAGTGAGTTTGACAGTCTGTGGTAAGGAGTATAAATGCATCTACTCGTTCTTGTGTTGTAGAAACATATATTTTCTTTATGTTTTGCTTCCAGTAACTTCTTTCTTGTGTGGAGTAAAACATAGTAAATATATAGGTTTATCACAGTCATGGTTTTTTGTTCACAGAAAAATGGTTTGCAGTGTGCTTTATATGGAGAACCAGTAATTTTTCTTTTGTAGTATTAGGATGTCATGCACAGAACTTGAGTTCCCCCATGAAATAATACCATATGTTAGGATGCTTTGGAAAAATGCAAAATACGATGTTCTAACATAATTTCGAGGTACACAGTCCACAAGTCGCCATAGCAAATACATCACACTAGACAATTTACCACTACTACATTGTACATGTTGACCTCAGGATAATTTTTCATCTATATTATCCCTAAAAACTTAACACAAGTTGCATCATCTGAAGGAGGCTTGTCTTTTAGACTAAAAACCATCTGCTGCGTTTTGTTATCATTCAGTAGGAAGCCATTTGCTTTAAATCAGTAGGATGCTTGAGTGATTGTCTCTGCAACACAAGCTTTGAGGCTACTAAAATCATTACTACAATGAAGGAAAGTTGTATCATCTGCATATAGTACTGCCATGGACTCGAAGAATGATGGCAGATCATTAATCATTATTAGGAACATAAAAGGCCCCAGTACAGATCCCTGTGGTACACCTTTTTTAACTAATTCAATAGTGGACTTTTCTTCACTTACACAAACAGCTGAAACAGACTGAAACAAACAGCAATCTCCTAAAAAAGTATGGAGAGTTTTCAGCAACATAATGCACATTAAAATCAGTTACTCAAACCAGGAAAGACTTCACTTACTTCATGAGGTGTACAGAAACGGAAAAGGCAAAGCAGCTGTGTGCTGTTTAATATTATTTCAGAACTTTAGTCCAGCCTCCATTAATAGCGCCATTAAATGAATTGGGAAAAGTGTGCCTAGTCCAGCATCTACTAAATGCAGAAAGAGAATCAACTGCAAAATTGTTTTTATTCAGTCTCTCATTATCTTATGCACAAAAGCTTGTGATATATACTTTTAATAATAAAGTTTAGTCGTAAAGTATATACTTAAATTTGTCTCTATTCATTATATCAATCCTACTTGTTATAAAAATTTAAATGACATGTATATGCAAGGTGTAAAACCACAGGTAAAAGATTTACTGTTCAATATCTTGTGTGTAATATTTGCATTGAAAAAGGGGTTTATATGGGCAAATAAATAAACATCAAATGATGTAGCAAACTCTGGTATGGCAGCGAAACCAGGCAGAATCAGGACATGCTTCATCATCCACAAATAACACATCTATGATTGCAGTAAAAGCAGAAGTACTTTCAAGTCCTGTTTCAGTGTCCCTCCTGTCATCTTCAGTGCTGCTTCCAGTTTTCATCACAGTAGATACAACTACAAGTAACTGCACATCACCATGTTGCAGGAAGTGGCCACAGTGTTCCTTTATGGTGGCGCCAGAGAATGGTATTGTTCGATGCTTGTAAAACATTTCTCTGGAAAGAAAGTCACAATTGTAGTTCTGCCAAATGTAAAATGCCAAGTGCAGGTGTCGAATTGTCTTTTTGGAGTTTTAATATTCTTCATTGAAATGCCCAAATCCTTAACAAATAAGCTGGCTGTCATGGACTATCTCTAAGACTTTTTTGACATAGGTGATATTTGTCTTACAGAACACTGTTTAAAATATGAGGGGAAAGATTTATACTGCCCCAAAGGGTACACTATAGGCAACAAGTATTATATAATAGTATATAATTTAAGACTGATTATGCCTGTCAGCATTCAATCTGGAGCATAGTTCCCCTTTTAAAATTCCTCCATGATCCACTATTCAGTGCTAACATTGGTGCCTCGTCTGATTTTAAGCCTATTACTTCAAAATCATTCTTTACCGAATCATGGTACCTTCTCCTTGGTCTACCCCCACTCCTCATACCCTCTACTGCTGAACCGATGAGTCTCATGGGTAACCGTGCTTCTCCCATGCGTGTAACATGACCCCACCATCTAAGCCTGTTCGCCATGACTGCTACATCTATAGAATTCATTCCCAGTTTTTCTTTGATTTCCTCATTGTGGACACCCTCCTGCCATTGTTCCCATCTACTCGTACCTGCAATCATCCTAGCTACTTTCATATCCGTAGCCTCAACCTTATTGATAAGGTAACCTGAATCCACCCAGCTTTCGCTCCCATACAACAAAGTTGATCAAAAGATTGAACGGTGCACAGATAACGTAGTCTTGGCACTGACTTCCTTCTTGCAGAAGAGAGTAGATCGTAGCTGAGCGCTCACTGCATTAGCTTTGCTACACTTCGCCTCCAATTCTTTCACTATGTTGCCATCCTGTGAGAATATGCATCCTAAGTACTTGAAACCGTCCACCTGTTCTAACTTTGTTCCTCCTATTTGGTACTCAGTCCGTTTATATCTCTTTCCCACTGACATTACTTTCGTTTTGGAGATGCTAATCTTCATACCATAGTCCTTACATTTCTGATCTAGCTCTGAAATATTACTTTGCAAACTTTCAACCGAATCTGCCATCACAACTAAGTAATCCGCATATGCGAGACTGCTTATCTGGTGTTCACATATCTTAATCTCACCCAGCCAGTCTATTGTTTTCAACATATGATCCATAAATAATATGAACAGCAGTGGAGACAGGTTGCAGCCTAGTCTTACCCCTGAAACTACTCTGAACCATGAACTCAATTTAATGTCAACTCTAACTGCTGCCTGACTATCTATGTAAAGACCTTTAATTGCTTGCAAAAGTTTGCCTCCTATTCCATTATCTCGTAGAACAGACAATAACTTCCTCCTAGGAACCCGGTCATATGGTTTTTCTAGATCTATAAGGCATAGATACAATTCCCTGTTCCACTTGTAACACTTCTCCATTATTTGCCATAAGCTAAAGATCTGGTCCTGACAACCTCTAAGAGGCCTAAACCCACACTGATTTTCATCCAGTTTGTCCTCAACTAATACTCACACTTTCCTTTCAACAATACCTGAGAAGATTTTACCCACAACGCTGATTAAAGAGATACCTCTGTAGTTGTTACAATCTTTTCTGTTTCCATGTTTAAAGACTGGTGTGATTACTGCTTTCGTCCAGTTTGATGGAACCTGTCCCGACTCCCACGCCATTTCAATTATCCTGTGTAGCCATTTAAGACCTGACATTCCACTGTATTTGATGAGCTCCGACTTAATTTCATCCACCCCAGCCGCTTTATTGCACTGCAATCTATTGACCATTATCTCCACTTCCTCAAATGTGATCCTATTTCCATCATCATTCCTATCCCATTGTACATCGAAATCTGAAACATTACTGGTCGTATTTTCACCTACATTGAGCAACTCTTCAAAATATTCCCTCCACCTGCCCAAGGCATCAACAGGATTCACCAGCAGTTTTCTTGACCTGTCCAAAATACTTGTCATTTCCTTCTTACCTCCCTTTCGAAGACTGCTAATTACACTCCAGAATGGTTTTCCAGCAGCTTGACCCAAAGTCTCCAGGTCAGGTCCATATGTAGGAGGATAAGAGTGGAGAAACTTCAGGATAAGGAAATCAGGCACAAGTACATAACAGTGATCTCAGAAAGGTACCAGTTAGTTGAATGTAGTCAATTACAGTCATTGGAAAAGGAATGGACAAGGTACAGGGACACAGTACTCGAAGCGGCTGAAGAATGTCTTGGAACAGTTGCGTGTAAAGGTAGGATGAAGCAAGCAGCTTGGTGGAATGACACAGTCAAGGCAGCCTGTAAAAGGAAAAAGAAGGCGTATCAAAAATGGCTATATACTGCAACTCAGGTAGACGGAGAAAGTTATGTTGAAGAAAGTATTACTCAGCGATCAGAACTCATGACAGATGTGTGATCTATCTGTACATGGAGATTAGTTTAGAACATTTAGGGAAAGTGAATGCTTTCTCAGGAGAAATGCTTTGTTACAC
Source organism: Schistocerca piceifrons (assembly GCF_021461385.2). NCBI lineage: Eukaryota > Metazoa > Arthropoda > Insecta > Orthoptera > Acrididae > Schistocerca > Schistocerca piceifrons. The sequence continues at coordinate 306,083,719 of NC_060139.1, read as the reverse complement.
GAATATTAGATTTAAATGTCAGAGATAGAACTCTTTATTCAGCACAGACAGGAGACTACTAAGAAGTTGATATTGTCGACATGATAATGTTCGCTTGTGAGACTATCCATTCATATACACTGATGTCCAATGTTAAAGCAACAAAAGGAAATTTTGCAAGGTTGCATTTATTTTACCACAAAACAGTATAAACAGGTGATAGTAAAGTAGAAACAATGTAAAGAACACGGAACGTAAGCAACTGCAGCATGCATAACGGTAGACAAAATCTTTCTACGTTTTTTCCAACTTAACGTATGTGCACACACATTCCGACAACTGGCTAATGTACAGGGTGATTCAAAAAGAATACCACAACTTTAGGAATTTAAAACTCTGCAATGACAAAAGGCAGAGCTAAGCACTATTTGTCGGCGAATTAAGGGAGCTATAAAGTTTCATTTAGTTGTAAATTTGTTCGCTTGAGGCGCTGTTGACTAGGCGTCAGCGTCAGTTGATGCTAAGATGGCGACCGCTCAACAGAAAGCTTTTTGTGTTATTGAGTATGGCAGAAGTGAATCGACGACAGTTGTTCAGCGTGCATTTCGAACGAAGTATGGTGTTAAACCTCCTGATAGGTGGTGTATTAAACGTTGGTATAAACAGTTTACAGAGAATGGGTGTTTGTGCAAAGGGAAAAGTTCTGGACGGCCGAGAACGAGTGATGAAAATGTAGCACGCATCCAGCAAGCATTTGTTCGAAGCCCAGGAAAATCGACTCGCAGAGCTAGCAGAGAGCTGCAAATTCCACAATCAACTGTATGGAGAGTCCTACGAAAAAGGTTAGTTATGAAGCCTTATCGTCTGAAATTGGTTCAAGCACTGTCTGTAGCTGATAAGATTAAAAGAATCGATTTCTGTGATTTTATCCTTGTTCAAATGGAAACAGATGAATCTTTCGTTTCAAAGATTGTGTTTAGTGATGAAGCAACTTTCCACACTAACGGGAAAGTCAACCGTCACAATGTCTGTATATGGGGCACTGAGAATCCGCGGGAAACAACTCAGTATGAATTGAACGTGACTCGCCTAAGGTGAACGTTTTCTGTGCCATTTCAGCCAATAAAGTTTTTGGTCCCTTTTTCTTCGAAGGTGCTACTCTAACTGGACTACAGTATCTGGAGATGTTAGAGAATTGGCTGTTCCCTCAGCTCGAACAAGAAGCACAACAATTCATATTTCAGCAGGATGGAGCGCCACCACATTGGCACTTATCTGTCCGTAACTACGTACCTGAACGTCAACTACCCGAGGCGATGGATCGGCCGCCAGGCAGCCCGTGACAGAGCACTTCATCACTGGCCTCCAAGAAGCCCTGATCTTACCCCCTGCGATTTTTTCTTATGGGGGTATGTTAAGGATATGGTGTTTCGGCCACCTCTCCCAGCCACCATTGATGATTTGAAACGAGAAATAACAGCAGCTATCCAAACTGTTACGCCTGATATGCTACAGAGAGTGTGGAACGAGTTGGAGTATCGGGTTGATATTGCTCGAGTGTCTGGAGGGGGCCATATTGAACATCTCTGAACTTGTTTTTGAGTGAAAAAAAACCTTTATAAATACTCTTTGTAATGATGTATAACAGAAGGTTATATTATGTTTCTTTCATTAAATACACATTTTTAAAGTTGTGGTATTCTTTTTGAATCACCCTGTACTCAATATGGGGTGTGACCACCTCTGGCAGCAGTACAGGCCTCACAACGATGGAGCATGCTGTGAATGATGTCATCAGTCTCATGTTGATGCAATAACGCCTGTTCTTCCCGCACAGCTGCTTACAGTCTTGGAGAGTGGTTGGTGGATGCTGATGTGATGCAAGCCATCTCCCTAGCGCATCCCATACATGCTCTATGGGATTCAACCCGGGAGATCGAGCAGGCCACCCCATGCATGCAGCATCTTCCATTTTCAAGAAAACATAAAACACCTATGCTGTATGGGGTCGAGCATTATCGTACATCAATACAAAGTCTGAGCCCACCACACCTGGCAACAGCCGCAAATGAAGTACCAAGTTCTCATCACAATAAATGAAAACAATTAAACCTTGCCATTCACCTGTAAAACTTCATGAAGAGGGGGTTCGAGTGGTAAACATAATTCCTACCTACACCATTAGGGATACTCCTCGATATTGGTCTCTTTCCACAATGTTTGCGTCCCGAAATCACGTTCGACGTTCCCTCCAGATAAAAATCAACCGTGAATCACTCTCCAGGCTAAATCAGGACTCATCTGTGAAAACAACATTGGTCCACTGTTCGACCGTCCAGGTGGCATGTTGATGACTCCACTCAAGACGTTCTCTTCTGTGAAGACGTGCCAGAGGTAGACATACAGAAAGTCTCCAACAATAAAGGCCTCTCTGTTGAAGCCTTCTTCACATCGTTTGCCTCAATGCAACCGTTCAGTGGATGCTGCTAGCTCACATGTCAGTTGCTGTGCAGTACTAAGGCGGTATTGTCGTTTCCTTACAGCCAAATAACGGTCCTCCCTTCTGAAGTGACACGTGGTCGTCACTGCCCTGGTATCTGGGATACAGTTTCGGTCTCTGTAATCAATCACCACAGCCGAGAAACCACAGAACGGTTCACATTAAGCCATCAGGCAGCATGAGTTTGCGACTGTCCTGCTTCCTTTCTTTCTATGGCCCTCCACTGCAGAGAGTCTTGTAGGCATCTTCTCTGTGCCATACTGCACCGTCTATAATTGTGTACACAGGGATTGTGGATGTGGGGCTACCCAGCAAACACTACTTCGTTTCATAGATGCTCTGACGTCATCGTTGGCATGGTTGTCCGTTGACTGGAATGCCATGTTCCGTGCAGTACACGATTGTATGGACATCTGGTTGACGGTTTGTATGATTATATCGCGAATTAGACACAGAACAGGGTGATACCGGATTGTTGCTTTAATTCTGGACACCAGTGTAGTTGTAGGATAGTTATATCTGGTAATTTCAATTTAAAGTTTCAGTTATCCACTAACTGACCATCCAGGCCGCCATGCACTGTTGCCATTTTTTGGGGTACACTCAGCGTCGTGATGCCAGTTGAGGAGCTGCTTGACCGAATAGTAGCGGCTTCAGTCAAGGATACCATCTTACGATCGGGAGAGCAGTGTGCTGACCCCACGATTCTGCTATCTGCATCCTCCACTCCACTGAGGATGACACGGCGGTCGGATGGTCCCGGTAGGCCACTCGTGGCCTCACGATGGAGTGGAGTTATCCATTAATTATACTTTGTTTGAAAATAATATAGTCAACTCTTTTAGGCATTACATTTCAATCACTGCAATAATGAGGTCACAACTGAAAGATACAGATATCTGTATACACAACCAGCCTTTTCCCAATGTATAAGTTCGATACATATATTCGACACTATAGTAAGGAAGATTATTGAAATGTCCAGATGTATGTGTATTATACCCAAGATTAGCATCACTGATAATAAAATTAAAACAATTTGAGATACTGTAGATGGAGAAACAGGGCAACCAAGAGCACAGGAAGACTCTATTACCATCAAAGTGAGTGAAACGTTTATTAACAAAAAGTCAGAATGTGAAAAATTCTTAATAATTATTTTGTAAATGTTGTGGAGAAAATGGGATCCAAATATTCATCGTAAAAAGCAAGACTATACACGTAAGAAGATATTCCTATGCACTTTATAAAACTAAAATTCCACCTACCTCTCCTGAAGTTAAAAAAAGAAAACACTCGCTCAGAAGAAAAGCTCACATGAAATTGATAGCGTTTCCAACAGGATACTAAAACCTTGTTTCCAATATATAAACAAGATTGTCAGCCACATATGTAACAGCTCACTGAAACAGACCATTTTTTTCTGATAGACTGAAGTATGTTATTGTTAAATCATTGCATAAAAAGGGGGAGAGGTATGATGCCAACATCTACTGCTCGATCTCACTTCTGACTGCTTTATCCAAAATTCTTGAAAAGTAATGTGTTCAAGACTTCCTTAGCACATTTATAAAAATAAAGCACTAGCAATATGTCAATGTGGCTCACAGGAAGCTTTCCAACAGAAAATATGGTATATTCTTTCACAGATCAAATATTAAATGCTCTGAATAACTGGAGATCACCATGATTTTTTGGAATGTCTTAAAGGGTTTTGGACAGCACAAATGCTTCACTTCAAATTTAACTGGAAGAGAGCAGAAGGTTGAAGTAAACAGTTCATTACTAAACGAAAATCAGGAGATTTTGCAAACTAGGGACGTATCAAGAAAGGGGTCCCACAGGGTTCAGTCTTTCATCCCTTACTCTTCTTAATATACAGGGTGTCCAGTTTCAAAATGACATCAAATTTGAATAACATATTATTGATGTATGGAAAAACATCAGAGAATCTGTAAGGTTCGTAACATAAATGGGGCCAGCTGCAATTGACATATTAGGCCAAAAACCGCATAAAAAGCAAACTGACATCGGATTTTTATTGTCTTGGGGCCAAAAATTGCATAAAGAGCAAAATGACATTGGTCTCTGTCAGGAGACTGGCGCAAGTCACGCTCAATATACTATCCACCATCTTCTACCACAAGTTGAAGTAGGGAAACTGCATGTTCCACTACAGACTGGAGTGTATTGAGGGTGACGTTCAGAATCCATTGCACAATGTGTGCTTTCAGTTCAGCTACGTTCGTAATTAGATCAGTGAAAAAAAAAACTTTCAGATTATCCCACAGCCAGCTGTCACACGGATTAAGATCAGGTGATCTGGATGGTCAGGCTGTAGGGAAATGATGGCTAATAATTCTAGCATTTCCAAAATACTACTGCAGCAGCCGCCTCACTGGCTGTGCAATGTGCAGAAGAGCGCCATCATACTTAAATGATGTTGCCCACACATGTCAACGACCTAGCTGCAGTGGTAACACCAGTTTCCATCATATCACCAAAGTTCAGTGCTGTTGGGCTTTGTTAGATCTTGGATGGATCACACTCCACATCTCTCGGATGCTGTTGGCAAGTGCAGTGCACTCAGCCCTTGTGGGGTCAATTGACAAGCTACTTGATTCATAAGTAGCGGTTCTGATCATATAAACTGACAATGGCTGGAAGAGTGGTGTGCTCACCATAAGCCCCTCCATATACAAATCCAGTGATGCCTATCAGCAGAGGATGACACAGAAGTGCGTTGGTACCATTGGATTTTACAAGGCCTGTTCGGACATAGCTACCCACACATTCTGTTGTATCCTGCTTACTCTTCAAATATGGGGTGCCTAGGAAACCTGCTTTCCTGGACCACTGGAGAAGAATTCAAACAAATCGTATTAAAGAGTTTTATTGCAGAAAGTAAATGACAATACTTAACTTTGAGAATGTACAACGATGTGTCCCAAGCAAAAGGCTACATGTGACATAAGAAATCTCTTTAGTATACAGGGTGTTTCACTAAATGTGTTTGCCTCTAAGTTACGAAATAATAGGCGCCGGAAATATTTATTGCGGTAGGTCACCATAAGAAAAGTTACATGTCTGCAAAACTATGAACATAGTTTATTGTGTTATTATCCAAAGAGTTACAGCAAAAAGATACAATTTTTTAAATGGAACAATAGTTGTTTCTATAATGCACTGGAATCAGTAACACCAGTTGTGTTTACATCAATTTAAAATACATTTCTATCACTTTTAGTTTGGGAGCTACAACCCTTCAAAGCTTCAGAGTCAGATACCACACATGCTACACATAATGCAATGCGCCTTCTAAATGTGGTGCGGCCGAGTTGTAACATCGCCAAAGCTTCTCGCTCCGTGGAGCGAGAAGCTTCCTCGATGCGCTGTTAGACTGCCGACTGTCACTGCACACGGCCATATACCCTTCAGTTCGAGCCACACAAACGGGGCTCAATATACCACAGTTACTGACATCGGATCAAGATGGCATACACGTACAACGAGTACATTGACATGCTGCTGATGCTAGGCAAGTGCCGACATGATGCCACTGAAGCAGTCATGGCATATGCCGTGAGATATCCTAGGCGAAAAGCTGCAGCAGCCATTACGTTCTTATGTGCCAAACAATGACTTTGGGAAACAGGCAGCTTGGTAATGCACCACAATAACAGATGAAGAACTGCAAGAAGTGAGGAGATGGAGGTGTTTGTTTTAGCTGCAGTACACCATAATCCTAATGTCAGCTTATGAGCCATTGCTGCAGTCGCTGGTGTCAGTCTCACATCTGTGTGTGGCATACAGTACATGGCCACAGGTTTCACCCGTACCACCTGTCACTGACCCAGGAGCTGCATGGGAATGATTTCCATGTGAGAGTTACATTCTGTGAATGGGCCATGCGTAATTTCATGCTGGAGTCTTTACAAGGTGTTATGTTCTCTGATGAGTCCACGTTCACAAATTATGGTGCAGGGAATCGCCATAATGTGCACTACTGGGCCGCAGACAATCCTCAGTGGTTATGACCTATCGACTGTCAACATAGGTGATCAATTAATGTATGATGTGGAATCCTTGGGGATGAAATCATCTGTCCACACTACTTCCCAGGTACACTGACAGGTGTGTTATATCACACGTTTATAGTTGACAGTTTGGGTGGTCTCCTTGAATATGTGTGTCTACACACAAGAGTCCGTATGTGGATGCAGCACGATGGTCACCAAGGCCATTCTGCACATACTGTTGTGGAAGAACAGCAACAACAGGTTTGCACGAAGGTGGTTGGGGCGTCATGGTCCTCAATCATGGCCCGCAAGGTCACCTGATTTAACACCATTAGATTTCATTTTGTGGGGATATCTAAAGGATCGTGTTTATGTCACTGAGAACACATTCCAAGATGATCTAAAATGGTGCATCGAAGACGCATGTTGCTCCGTGACACCGGCGTTGTTACATCTCGTCTTCAGATCCTTTAGAAGGTATGTTGCATTGGGCATTCAGGAACATGGACACACATTTGAACATCTCATTTAAATCAACTTCCCACCGCCAGAACATCCATCACCCACCACACAGCCATGTATTATGTACAGTATGAAGTATCTGCCCCTGAAACTTTGAAGGGTTGTAGCTCCCAAACTAAAAGTGATAAGAATGTAATTTAAATTGATTTACACACAGCTGGTGTTACGGATTCCAGTGCATGATAGAAACAACTATTATTTTATTTAAAAGGTTGTATCTTTTTGCTGTAACTCTTTGGATAATAACAGAATAAACTATGTTCATAGCTCCACAGACAGTGTAACGTTTCTTATGGAGACCTACCACAATAAATATTTATGTCACCTACTACTTTGTAACTTACAGAGGCAAACACATTTAGTGAAACACCCTGTATATAATTCCCAATGCAAGCGAAGTAATACAGTTCTTAAGTCATTGCTATACAAGCCTCTATTGTTGATGTCGTTGTCGAAGTAGCCACGGCCAGGTGGCGCAGCGCTTATGTCCTCTTAGTGTAGAGGACGCTACCATCGCGTTGTCGTTCTGTAGAGGGGTCGGTCAGTGTGTAATTGGGCGACGTCGTCTCAGAGCCCTCTCTGCTCTAACGTTCCCTCCTGGCGTGCCGGCGCTTGACTTTATGCCGGAACACATCCACATTGTTAAAGTATTGGAATGATGTTGGTGAGCAGAAGACTCTCATAGCATTTCCCAGTGATGATTCAGGCAACAGGACAAGCAGAACACATCTCCTCGAAAAAATACGGCCATAAAATAAATGATGCCACTAACCCGCACCACACAGCTACCTTTGCAGAATGAATTGGCAAGGTCGAAATAGGTGTAGATTTCTCATTGCCCATGTTCTGCAATTCTGCAAATTGACATATCCTTGGAGATGGAAATTGGCGTTGTCTGTCCACAGTATGTTCCGTGGCCATTCAGTGTCTACTTTCATGCAAGCAAGAAATTCCAGGGTGAACATTTTTCTTACTGCCAGGTCAGCAGGAAGCAACTCTTGAACATGGATGATTTTATACGGACAACATTGCTAGATGTTTCATAGGATTTTATACATCATGTTCACAGGCATGTCCAGTGTTCAAGCAGTTCCCCATGCACTGCATGTTTGCACACCTCTGCTCAGCCACTCCTGCAATGCTGGGGTCACTTCTTTGGAAGACGTTGGATCAAGTGCTTTCCCCCATTCCCGCATTACACTTCAAAAGAAACTGTCTTTTCGATTTTTGTAATTATTTTCTCCAGAATCTTAGCAGAAGTCAGACCAATGTCTTTTTTTCATATCCTTGAACGTCTGGAACATCTGTTGGGCTGCTGGCACACAGTCACCATTCTTGAAAAAGAGCTTTACCAAGAGCACACTATCTTTCATAGAGGCAGTCATATTGGGCGTCTAGCACGCAAACTGAGGAATAGCCGTGTGCTGCGAGTCTGATGCTTACAGCACCATTTGTTGGCCAGATTTTCGTTAATTCTTTTTTCCATGACGTTTCCCCTGCGTTACTAATATGCTGTTTAGTTTTCATGTCATCTGAGCAGTGATCCTCTTTCTACAGCGGTTTTAAAATGGAACTTTAATCATAGACTTCCTGTATTTTCATGGCTTGCCACTGCACATTCACCACACTACAAAGCCAATTCGTTTTTCTCATGAGTCAAGTACATTAATCACCCCCCCCCCCCCAAAAAAAATAGCTGAGGAAATTGTAAATAATATCTTTCAGAAAATTATTCAGCGGTTCTCTGCAAATGGACTCTCATTAAATTTTGATAAAGTTCAGTATATACAGTTCTGTTCAAAAGATGACACAACGCCATTAATAAATACAGAGTTCGAACAGAAGTTGTAGCAAGGCAGAATATTCAAAAATTTTTGGATGCGTGAATCAATAGGGATTGAATTATGCTATTAGGGTTATTGCATTGTAGATATTATGGGTGCAAACTAACTTTGGCACCGAAATGTGAAAATTATGCCCTAGAAATGTCTTTAGTCACTTACGAAATGGCATCAAAACTCTGACAGATAGCCAACCAGCATTTAAAAACAAATTAGCTCCTTCTATTCAATGACATAAATTATTGATTTCAGAATTATAAAAAAATTATGAAACCTTTGGTTCAACTGTCACGTTCCACATAGTTGCGAAGCATCGTATCTATGGTCCATTGAACAAATGTTAATCTGTTCTAATCTAACATTGCACACATCTCATCCTCCCACCTCTCCATGTTCAGCTCTATCCTCTCCCTGTGCAGGAAATATGGAGAATTTATTTATCCGAATCTGTATTCGTTAATGTTATAGTGTGAACTTCCACATCCCAGAGACTCCTCTCCAAGGGATCCATGGAAAACGATAAATGTAATGTAGTGCCATATGGAGAAAATGTCACACCAGTGTAACCGAGACTAAACCGTAGAAATTACGAACTATTCACAGAGAGAATTTAAACTAGTCACACACCGTTAGTCTGTCTCTAAGGCTCTTAACACAATTTCTTCCACTACGGATTACGTTGATGGTTCTGAGGTAGTGACTGACGCAGAATTATATTTCTCATTTAATGAAAATTACTTATGACCCGAATTTGTTGTAATGTGCTTGGATAAAATTTTAGCTTACTATAATTAAAAAAACGTATGCATATCATTACTTTTTGTTTTACTTTTGTATACATGTATATGAACGATTATTTTTAAAGTGAGAGGGACATTGTCTCTAATATGGGAACTTTTGTTTTCGAGCAGATGGCTGCAATGTGCATTGGCATTGGCCGAAGTTTCGACTGCTGGAGGGGGTGGATGTTTGATTGTTTGTTATGAATAGTGAAGTGGTGTTGTGTATGGGTTAATTATTTGTTGACGGATAACTATTTTATAATTTTGGGGCTGGCATAAGGAAACATTCTTCGTATAGGATCATTCTGCCATTTGCACTAATGTCGTGGTTTCAGAAACTTTCAGTACGTTCTTTACAAAATGTTGTATGTGGACTGAATCAGTTCCTCAAACCCCTTGAAAATGTGCCAGTAAGATGTAAATCAAAAGTGAGTCACCTTGAAGTTCCAAAACCAGGAGTAAAAGGAAAATCATACCGTCGGATAGTTCATTACGAAGAAAAGTATACTGTTAAGCCTCTCAGAGTCACAAATTTGGGTGGACGTGATCCAGTTACAGGTATAGTTTGCTTGAAGTTCTCTTGTTGATTGGAGTAAATGAAATGAATTACTGAGTGAGTATAATAAAACACAAAAAATCTGAGCGTATTCTAGATATCTTCCATTGATAATTAACCGTACATTGTGTGTTGTCGTAGCAATGGATAGCTCATACACTAACACTCACTGTGCCCTTTGCTGTTGTGTTTAACCAACCAGCTTCATGTCGTTCATTAGAACGTAGTATTCATCGCTTGAATGAAGTGTATTTCCCATAGAGGATCTATCGGTTTGCTATTGGATACCTTCACAGCATTAGGCCTTCTGCATGGTACTTACCAAAAACATTTCACTAAACTGAACTGGAATTGATTACATACATTAATTAAGATCTAATGTTCTCATTGCTACAATCAATAATCACACACACACACACACACACACACACACACACACACACACACAGCAAAAATTGCTAGACTAGATTTTCAAGTTTATGATGCATTATAAGTAGTGTGTAAACCTAAATCTGTTGACATTTTGAATAATGAGGAATGTTTGATACTTACCACTGTCTTTGATCAGTGATGTAGGAAATGTGCGACAAATGTTGTAAACAGTGTGCTAATTAAAATTTCATATATTCAGTGATTTCTTTCAAATGGACTAAGCTACAGATCAGTCTCACCACAACCAAGATGTTTCACTTTCACATTTGTTGGATTTTACCAACTCACAACCAAACTATTATAACCTAGATGTCAGTCTAAGCTTCAGATCAGTCAGTCCCCACAACCAGGTGTTTTGTTCTACATTCTTTGGATTCACACACTAACAACTAACTGTGAAAATAGGGACCAAAGGTGATGTCACAGCAGCCATTATCATTATGTCACTGGTGGAAGCTGATGACTAATGTAAAGTATTCCTCTTAATATGTTTTTTTTTATTTATTTTTTTTTTTTATTCCGGCCCTAAATATGAAAGAGTAAAGTAATTATGGAAATTATTTTAGCTTCTTTCAATTTAGTATTGTAGCTTGGCATCAGCTGAACCTACCGAAACCGCATGCCGGATTTGTCCCCTAGCGTAATGCTGTTGTGACATATTATGTCATATGTGCTCATGCGTAAAGAGAACAGGATGCTGACAATTTCTTTTGCTGCTGTATTAGTTTTTGAATTTTAGGTTCCGGGGACACTCTGATCTGTAGCATAGATCTCAGGTTGAAAGGGAACAGTATGGTTATGAGTTGGTGAAGTGGTATTGAGTGCTTCATTAAATCTGTAATCTGAATGTCATTTAAACTGAAATTGATTTTTCTTATTAGCTACACCTAACAAAGAATTTTGAGTACCATGGGGTATATATTTAAACAATAACTGTAGCACCTTCCACCTTTTTGATTTCTGGAACTTCATACGGAAATACTGCAAGTGCTGATATCACTGAGTTATTACAAATTATACAGATTACATTTATTAAAGTCAAAGATTTTGAGAGGGAAGCTGTAGATGAAACAGTAGTAAGACAGGGTTGTAGCCTATCTAGCTTAAAAGCTAGTGTGAATACTGTTTTCTAAAAGATGTTTCTCTGCCCCATGCATCAGCCCGCTTAAGAGGAGTGGTTGCCTTCCCCATATTTTACATAATTTTTTATCCAACAATTTCCATTATTATTATTATTATTATTATTATTATTATTACTATACACTGAGTGACAAGTCATAGAATGATGATATGCGTGTATACGGATGGCGTTAGTATAGCATACACAAGGTATGAAAGGGCAGTGCATTGGCGGTGCTGTCATTTGCACACTCAGGAGATTCATGTGAAAAGGTTCCCAATGTGATTATGGCTGCACGATGGGAATTGATAGATTTTGAATGCAGAATGGTAGTTGGAGCTAGATGCAGAGAACATCCCATTTCATAAATCGTTAGGGAAATCAACATTCATAGGTCCGCAGTCTCAAGAGTGTGCTGAGAATATCTGATTGAAGCATTACCTCTCACTGAGGAAAATGCACTAGCTGATGGCGTTTTGCCTTTGCTAACAGACATCACCACCTGCAGGGCCTCTCCTGGGCTTGTGCATATTAGATGGACCGTACATAACTGGTAAACCATAGCCAGGTCAGATGAGTTCCAATTCAATTTGAAAAAGTAATGGCAGGGTTCAAGTGTGGCGCAGATCACACGAAGCCATGGACCAAAGTTGTTGAAAAGGCACTGTGCAAGCTGGTGGTGGTGGCTCCATAATGGTATGGACTGTGTTTACATGGAATGGAGTGGGTCCTTTGGTCCAACTGAACCTATCATTGATTGAAAATGGTTCTGTTCGGCTATGTGCAGACCATTTGCAGCCATTCATGGACTTTTGAAACAACAGTGGAATTTTTATGGATGCCAATGCACCATGTCACCAGGCCACAATTGCTTGTGATTGGTTTGAAGAATATTCTGGACAATTCGAGCAAATGAGTTGGCCACCTAGATCACCCAGAACCCTTCAAACATTTGTGGAGCATAATTGGGAGGTCACTTCATGCACAAAATCCTGGGTTGATAACACCTTCATAGTTACGGACTGCTATAGAAGCAGTATGTCTGCAGGGGACTTCCAAGGAATTGTGTCCATGGCACACTGAGTTGTTGCACTACACTGGGCAAAAGGAGGTCTGACACAATATTAGGAGGTATTCAATGACTTTTGTCACATCAATGTAACATGTGCTTTATATGTAGTTAAAAATATTATGGGGATTTATGGTGAAAACTTGACAAATATCTAGGCTATGTGCAACATATGAATAAGGTATACATTTGTCATATTTTCAGTGCTTAAATGTGTTAATTTTTAATTATTATTGGGAACTTGTTGTTATTGATTATACTGATTTTACTGTTAAAAGCATATATTCATCTACCACTATACAATTTTGACACTGCCTCTAAACAAATCATATGATTTCAGGTCGCCTTGTTGCAAAGGGTATAGGTGGAGGAATTAAACACAAGTATCACTGGATTGATTGGAAAAGGATAGGCCCTTCTTCAGGGCCACCTCTGGTTGAAAGAGTTCTCCAGATTTTGGTTGATGGTTGCAGAACAGCACACATTGCTCTTGTTGGCAGTGGTGATAACCTTAGGTACATCCTAGCCACAGAAAACATGAAAGAAGGTGATCTCATAAAAACATCGTCAGAGATACCAAGGATTGCAGGTCTGTGTTGTAAATATAAATATATTTGTTGAATGCTGCTGATAATTGAATGTTAATTTGGTTCTGTTTGTTAGTTTCATATTCTATGGATAATTTTTCAAGATAAGTTGGAATGTAAAAGACTCATTCCACATCATTACATCGCATACTAATTTTTGAATATGATTACATTCAAAAAATTTATAAGATTATTTATTAATGTACACATCTGAATTAATGATTCTCATCCACATTACGATAAGAGAAAATTCTTCTACATAGTAGAAAGAGTTGTCAAGAAGATACTTTTTTGGTTTGTTTTCAAAGCTGTCTGTTAACCATTTTATATCCTTGGATAAGGGATCAAACATTTTTATTGCAACATAGTGCACCCCTTTTTCTGCTAACCTTGATGTGGAGTAATGAATGTCATTTATCTTTCCAATATTGTAAATATGTACAGCATTGTTCCTTTTGAAATGTAGTGCATTATTTGCAACAAACTTCATGAGGGAATAAATATACTGTGAAGCAGTAGTCAGAATACCCAACTCATTAAGCAGATGTCTACAAGATGATCATGGGTGGGCACCAGTATTGCCCTTAGAGCAACGAAGACTTCATTTCTTAAAGATTAGTTATCCCAGAACATTGTTCCATGCGACATTATTGAATGAAAATATGCAAAGTAAGTCAACTCACTGATTTATCTATCCACCAAGGTTTGCAATGATTCTGACTGCAAACGTGGCTGAAGTAAGGTGATTTAGTAGTTGCAAAAAATGTGCTTTTTCCAGTTTAAATTTTCGTAAATATGGACACCTAAGAATTTTGAAATTTACGCCCTGTTTATTATTTCCTCAACATGTGTCAATATATTGTGTCTTTTTAAAATTGGTGTTGAGAGCATTCCCAGAAAACCAATCAATGATACTTTTAAGAACATCGTTTACCATTTCTTCTCTTTCTGTATGTATGCAAGATCTGATTACAATACTAGTGTCATCTGCAAAAAGAACTAATTCTGCTTGTTGTATACCGGTATTAGAAGGAAGATTGTATACATGCAAGTACTATATAGCCAACAAGGGGAGGGTACTTTAAATAACAAGGTGCAAGTGCAGGAACCGCTGGCAATCCTTTCCCCATCCACGAAATCTTTTTGATCGTTGCTGAAGACTTTTGTAATGTCTCTTTATACATGGGTCTCATCATCTTAACATAACATACTAACAATGGCTACACATTCCTTCAGTATACTATTATGTCATTTACAAGTCTGAATACAATTAAAAATTACAGTAACTGTTATGTCATTTGATGTACTAATTGTTGTTTGAAGTGAAAAATATATTACTTAGCAATCACAAACTTTTTCATAAATAACGTCCTGATGAGTTATTTATAAAAAGTGATACTCTGTTGAGTGTTTTGTTCAAATGATTAGTAACATGGCACAAATGTGCTTAAAGATAAAAGAAAATCTGTTTGCAACATGAAGGTTGTTCTGAATACTGCAGTGCTTTACTAGGTACAGTTCTGATGGAGTGTGTATGCTTCTTGTCTCCCTTTAATGTTTGAACAGACTGACCCAGATTGTTATAGGAGACTTGCCATGTAACTTGATCTCAGAACAAAAAATACACTCATGTTCAGAAAAAAAAAATCATCCACTTCTCCACCTACCTTTGACAAATGTGCAGAAACATGCTAGATCATAGTGGTGTGTGGAACGGCATCACTGGGGACAGGAATGGCATCAGATTGTGTTTTTAGATGAATCGCAGTTCTGTTTGTTTGAAAATGATGGCTGCATTTTTGTTCTCCAGACAGGGGGAGCGGTATCACAGTGACTGCATTTCCACAAGACATGCAGCGCCAACTCAAGGCCGTATGGTAAGGAGTGCTATTGAGTACAACCACAAATCACAGTTGGTGCATGTCCAGGGCACTGTGAGCAGTGTGACCCACGTGAATGACATCCTGCAACCTGTAACATACCCTTTCTGCACGACATTCCAGACACCATTCTTCAGCAAGACAATGCATAAACACTTGCCTTCTTGGTGTCACAGGATGTTAGCCTTTTGCCCTGGCCCACCATATCACCAGACCTGCCACTAACTGAAAATGTGTGGGATGTGGTGAAACGACAAGTGCAGTGCTCTGACCCAGTGCCATCCACCACAGATGAACTTTGGAACCAGGTGAATGCAGCATGGATGGTTTCACTACAGGATACCATTTGCACCTTATTTGTATCAATGCCATCACACATGGAACAAGTTATTAGAGCTCATGGCAGACCATTTAGCTACTAGGCAACAGGACACATGCTGAACTGAGGTGACTGAAATGCTAATCATTTCTGCAGAACATATTAATGTGCACGTACTGTGAATATGAATGTCCCATCTCTAGTTGTTCAAGGTGCTCTGTTTTTTCTGAACATGAGTGTATTTTCTATTTTAAGGAAGGGAGGGGGAAAATTTGAGTACAAGTTCTCTTTGTGAATGCAACATATTTTTTGGTGTTCATAGGAGCTTTAAAACCTGAAAATTGCTTCCATAATTTAATCTTCTAATATTGGGACATACATGATATGCATCATACCAAACAGCTCTGCAACTCAACAGTAAGACTGTGACATACCCAATTGCAGTTACGTGACGCTATCCAATTAGCTTCTGAAAAATGCCTGTAACAGGCAGGAAAATACAGGGGATTAGTATTAAAAAGTTGCAGAACAGGTGGGTGGAGGAAACAAGAAAGAGAGGAGTACTCCTCGTTATATTATGTAGAATGTCTAACATTGCTAACTCTATGCATTACTTTAACCACTAGCAGTATGGTAAGACCACTTTGGGAGGTCACGTAAACCCAGGACTAAATGGTCTGGTTTTTCCCTCTTCCAACATTAATTGCTGTTATTGCTCAGGTAGCCATCCCACACAAAGTATAGATACTCCACTGTTCATTGGAGAGAGTGTTGTTGTTGTTGTGGTCTTCAGTCCTGAGACTGGTTTGATGCAGCTCTCCATGCTACTCTATCCTGTGCAAGCTTCTTCATCTCCCAGTACCTACTGCAACCTACATCCTTCTGAATCTGCTTAGTGTATTGATCTCTTGGTCTCCCTCTACGATTTTTACCCTCCACGCTGCCCTCCAATGCTAAATTTGTGATCCATTGATGCCTCAAAACATGTCCTACCAACCGATCCCTTCTTCTAGTCAAGTTGTGCCACAAACTTCTCTTCTCCCTAATCCTATTCAATACCTCCTCATTAGTTACGTGATCTACCCACCTTATCTTCAGCATTCTTCTGTAGCACCACATTTCGAAAGCTTCTATTCTCTTCTTGTCCAAACTGGTTATCGTGCATGTTTCACTTCCATACATGGCTACACTCCATACAAATACTTTCAGAAACGACTTCCTCACACTTAAATCTATACTCGATGTTAACAAATTTCTCTTCTTCAGAAACGATTTCCTTGCCATTGCCAGTCTACATTTTATATCCTCTCTACTTAGACCATCATCAGTTATTTTACTCCCTAAATAGCAAAACTCCTTTACTACTTTAAGTGTCTCATTTCCTAATCTAATTCCCTCAGCATCACCTGATTTAATTTGACTACATTCCATTATCCTCGTTTTGCTTTTGTTGATGTTCGTCTTATATCCTCCTTTCAAGACACTGTCCATTCCGTTCAACTGCTCTTCCAAGTCCTTTGCTGTCTCTGACAGAATTACAATGTCATCGGCGAACTTCAAAGTTTTTACTTCTTCTCCATGAATTTTAATACCTACTCCAAATTTTTCTTTTGTGTCCTTTACTGCTTGCTCAATATACAGATTGAATAACATCGGGGAGAGGCTACAACCCTGTCTCACTCCTTTCCCAACCACTGCTTCCCTTTCATGCCCCTCGACTCTTATAACTGCCATCTGGTTTCTATACAAATTGTAAATAGCCTTTCGCTCCCTGTATTTTACCCCTGCCACCTTTAGAATTTGAAAGAGAGTATTCCAGTCAACATTGTCAAAAGCTTTCTCTAAGTCTACAAATGCTAGAAACGTAGGTTTGCCTTTTCTTAATCTTTCTTCTAAGATAAGTCGTAAGGTTAGTATTGCCTCACGTGTTCCAACATTTCTACGGAATCCAAACTGATCTTCCCCGAGGTCCGCTTCTACCAGTTTTTCCATTCGTCTGTAAAGAATTCGCGTTAGTATTTTACAGCTGTGACTTATTAAACTGATAGTTCGGTAATTTTCACATCTGTCAACACCTGCTTTCTTTGGGATTGGAATTATTATATTCTTCTTGAAGTCTGTGGGTATTTCGCCTGTCTCATACATCTTGCTCACCAGATGGTAGAGTTTTGTCATGACTGGCTCTCCCAAGGCCATCAGTAGTTCTAATGGAATGTTGTCTACTCCCGGGGCCTTGTTTCGACTCAGGTCTTTCAGTGCTCTGTCAAACTCTTCATGCAGTATCTTATCTCCCATTTCATCTTCATCTACATCCTCTTCCATTTCCATAATATTGTCCTCAAGTACATTGCCCTTGTATAAACCCTCTATATACTCCTTCCACCTTTCTGCCTTCCCTTCTTTGCTTAGAACTGGGTTGCCATCTGAGCTCTTGATATTCATACAAGTGGTTCTCTTCTCTCCAAAGGTCTCTTTAATTTTCCTGTAGGCGGTATCTATCTTACCCCTAGTGAGACAAGCCTCTACATCCTTACATTTGTCCTCTAGCCATCCCTGCTTAGCCATTTTGCACTTCCTGTCGATCTCAATTTTGAGACGTTTGTATTCCTTTTTGCCTGCTTCATTTACTGCATTTTTGTATTTTCTCCTTTCATCAATTAAATTCGATATTTCTTCTGTTACCCAAAGATTTCTATTAGCCCTCGTCTTTTTACCTACTTGATTCTCTGCTGCCTTCACTACTTCATCCCTCAGAGCTACCCATTCTTCTTCTACTGTATTTCTTTCCCCATTCCTGTCAATTGTTCCCTTATGCTCTCCCTGAAACTCTCTACAACCTCTGGTTCTTTCAGTTTATCCAGGTCCCATCTCCTTAAATTCCCACCTTTTTGCAGTTTCTTCAGTTTCAATCTGCAGTTCATAACCAATAGATTGTGGTCAGAATCCACATCTGCCCCTGGAAATGTCTTACAATTTAAAACCTGGTTCCTAAATCTCTGTCTCACCATTATATAATCTATCTGATACCTTTTAGTATCTCCAGGATTCTTCCAGGTATACAACCTTCTTTTATGATTCTTGAGCCAAGTGTTAGCTATGATTTATGCTCTGTGCAATATTCTACAAGGTGGCTTCCTCTTTCATTTCTTCCCCCCAATCCATATTCACCTACTATGTTTCCTTCTCTCCCTTTTCCTACTGACGAATTCCAGTCACCCATGACTATTAAATTTTCGTCTCCCTTCACTACCTGAATAATTTCTTTTATCTCGTCATACATTTCATCAATTTCTTCATCATCTGCAGAGCTAGTTGGCATATAAACTTGTACTACTGTAGTAGGCATGGGCTTTGTGTCTATCTTGGGCACAATAATGTGTTCACTATGCTGTTTGTAGTAGCTAACCCGCACTCCTATTTTTTTATTCATTATTAAACCTACTCCTGCATTACCCCTATTTGATTTTGTATTTATAACCCTGTAATCACCTGACCACAAGTCTTGTTCCTCCTGCCACCGAACTTCACTAATTCCCACTATATCTAACTTTAACCTATCCATTTCCCTTTTTAAATTTTCTAACCTACCTGCCCAATTAAGGGATCTGACATTGCACGCTCCGATCCGTAGAATGCCAGTTTTCTTTCTCCTGATAACGACGTCCTCTTGAGTAGTCCCCGCCCGGAGATCCGAATGGGGGACTATTTTACCTCCGGAATATTTTACCCAAGAGGACGCCATCATCATTTAATCATACAGTAAAGCTGCATGTCCTCGGGAAAAATTACGGCTGTAGTTTCCCCTTGCTTGCAGCCGTTCGCAGTACCAGCACAGCAAGGCCGTTTTGGTTAATGTTACAAGGCCAGATCAGTCAATCATCCAGACTGTTGCCCCTGCAACTACTGAAAAGGAGAGAGTAAAGAGCAGAAAATAAAGGTACACACACACACACACACACACACACACACACACACACACACACACACACAGAGAGAGAGAGAGAGAGAGAGAGAGAGAGAGAGAGAGAGAGAGAGAGAGAGAGAGAGACAGGAAGATGAAGTAGATACTAGTACTTATATTTACAAGCATCCTTCCCAGATTGCATTAGTAACCAGGTCAGACATTTCTGTAAAGCAGCTGCAGTGGTCATTAGTGTGAGAGTCACCCGGTCCAATCCATTACTCAGGAGGCAGACAACTCAAAACAATGCTTCTACGAAATCACCACATCCCTCATCAAAGATTGAGATAGCTGTGATTAAAACCAATTGCAAAGCAAAGAAGGAAGAGTAAGACTTCAGGAATATAGTTTCTGAATGTATTTTCCTCAGATCCTCTGGAGTGTGGTCTCTGGAATGTAGAAAGGATGTGTATGGAATACATTATTATTACCGACAGGGGTGGTGCAGTGGTTAGCACACTGCACTTACATTCAGGAGGATGATGGTTCAAATCCTTATCCTGCCAACCAGATTTAGTTTTGCATGACTTCCCTAAACGATTGCAGGCAGCTGCCATGAGGGTGCCTTTGAAAGGAACATTAAGAGCATATGTTCCATCTCTAATGAACTTGATGTCAATGAGACATTAAATCTTAATCCTCCTTCCTTCCTTCCTACTTAACATAATTATTGCAAGTATACTTCAACAACAAAGCTTTTGTTAAGCAAAACTTGTTCTCAATTAAATCACAGACAGTAATAATTCCTGACTCTTCTGGAAAAAATACAAAACAAAAGAAATGTGGAAGTGATTACCTCATGGCCAATACAGTACTTTGAATGTTTGTTGAATAACTCAAGTCAATGCTGGAGAACACTGTTTGTAGTTTGAACTGGGAACCGCTTGGATATGAAACACACTATTGGTGCACCCATATTGTTCTCGATTTGTTCACTTAGACAACAGTTGGTGGAAAGGCGAACAAAGACAGTACTGCATCAGGCAGACAGCGATGGCTGAACTTCACTGGTGGGTAACAGCAATCTCTGAATCACAGTCCAGTAGAAAATCATGAAGTGCAGGGGCATCATCAGTACCATATTTTATGGGCAATAACACACATTTTTTTCTTCAAAAAATTGCCTCCAAAATTCAGATGCATCTTATACTTGAAATTAATATAAAAATGTCAGTGTTCTATTTAAAATTTCCACCAGTCTTAAAAATGGCCATATAATCAATGATACAGGAAACCTATCACTATCAGGCAACATTGGATTCAACTGGCAGCAGCAGTGCACCAGTGCAATGAACATGAGTTGTGAGGATTCACAAGCTTGCTAAAACTATCTCCCTTCCACCTCGCCATCACAAACCCAGAACACTGTCTAGCCTTTGATGTGTTATTGCATTCTATGGTGCCAGTGAACTTGAATTGAAAGTGATTTGTATTATCGATAACAGTACAATATTTTTGTTAGTAGCTAGTTTTGCAGTGGAAAAAAAGTAAAAGGTATTCATATGATGGCTATAAATTAAAAGTACACTCGTGTTCAGAAGAAACAGGACCCCTTAAACAGCTAGAGATAGGATGTTCATATTCACAGGACATGTACATTAGTATGTTATGCAGAAATTATTAACATTTCACTCACCTCAGTTCAGCATGAGTCCTGTTGCCTAGCAGGCACAGGATCCACCAGTGGAACTGATAACTTGTTCCATGCGTGATGGCCTCAACACGATAAGGCGCGAATGGCGTCCTGTGGTATAGCCATGCATGCTGCATTCACCAGGTTCCAAAGTTCATCTGTGGTGGTAGGCATTGCGTCACAGCAGTGCACTCATCGCTTCACTGTATCCTAAACATTTTCAATTGGCAACACGCCAAGCCAGGGGAAGAATCTGGCAACCTGTGACACGAAGAAGGCACTTGTTCATGCAGCAACATGTGGTGATGCATTGTCTTGCTGGTGAATGGTGTTTGGGTGCTGTGCAGAAAGTGTGTGGCTACGGGTCACAGGATGTCATTCATGTAGGTCACAGTGACCTGGACAAGCACAAGTGTGATTTGTGGTTGTACCCAATAGTACGCTCCATCAGAAGGCCTTGAGTTGGCACTGTATGGTATGTGTGCATCTGCATGCACTGTGATGCCGCTCCCCGCCTGGAAACCCAAAATGCGGCCATTGTTTTCAAACAAACAGAGCCTGGATTCATCTGAAAACACTATCTGATGCCATTTCTGTCCTCAGTGACTTTGTTCCATACATTATTGCCATCTAGCATGTTTCTTCACATTCGTCAAAGGTAGGTGGAGAAGTTGTCACACATGTAACCCATGCCATAATAAACAGCAATGGACTGTCACCCCTGTTAGCGTACAATGTGTTCCACTGTTCTGCCAGAGGGAGGAGGACACAGATGTGGCTTGCAATGCCATTTGGTTAAGGTGTCGATCTTCTCTGGGGTTGGTCCGGATGGTGTAACCTGACCCATCTGACCTTCCACAAACCATTGTGCACACGCCCATTGCACTGCCGAAACACTTCGTCCCACATGAGCAGCAATTGCCCAGATGGATGAAATGTGTTCTCTCATGCCAATAATGCACCCTCTTTCATACTCACTGATTTAATGCTATTGTTTGTGTATACATCTGCAAGGCATCCTGCATGTCTGCTCAAGTCACATTGATTCAATACCTTTGGTTTATACTGACAGTGTGAGACATAGGCACATTTTACCAGTAGGTGGTGTGCACTGCAGTATCGATGTTGACCTTGAATCCGAGGGCCGACATGGTTCAAATACTAATCATTTCTGCAGAACATACTAATTTACACATCCTGTGAATGTGAATGTCCTATCTCTAGTTATTCAAGATGTTCTGTTTTCTTTTTTCTTTTTCTTTTCTGAACACAAGTGTAATAGCACATGCAGACGACCATGGAAACAGAGCAGCTGAGTGAGCTCTAGCCCTTCACCAACAGAAAAAAACTGTTCGCGATTGGTGGGCTAGGGGGAAAAAAAAGAGAGGGAGACTAAATGTGAAAATAGAGGACTGAATGCAAATTGGCCAAAACTAGGTGATGACATATTGAAATGGATTCAAGGACACAGTTAAAATGGCTTTGGAATTAGTACAAAAATTGTTCAAATACACACTCATAAGCTAGTGCTACAGTGGAACTTAACAGACATTAAGGATGGAGTTGGTTGGTGCTACAGGTTTATGAAGTGTCGTGGACTTAGCGTGCAAACGAAAGCATTTCAGTAAATGTTACAAGAGTGTGAAGAAAAATTGTTATCTTTCCATTGCTTCATTATTCAACATTGAAAGGAAATCAGTGTATAACTAAGTGTACATATGCTGAACTCCTCTGACAGTTGATGTGCCGAGTAACAGGACTGTTGCCATGAAAGGTGCTACAACTGTAACTATAAAAACAAGTGGACATGAAAAAATGGTGCTACCCTGTTGTCCTTTCATGTTGTGCTGATGGTACTAAACTGAATCCAGTGATCATTTTCAAGTGCAAAAGAATTCCAAAAACTTCTGAAATATCACCAGGTGTTGCTATTCACATAAATGATAAGGGTTGGATGGATGAGGCTGGTGTGAAATTAGAGATTAACATAGTGTGAGAGAGAAGGAAAGGTGCTGTATTGAAGAATAGTTCTCTTCTTGTGCATGATCACCTTTGCAGTCATTTGAAAAATTCTGTGAAAGAGAAACTGAGACAGGGAAATACACAATTTGCTGTTATTCAGGGGGGACTTACTTCACAACTGCAACCTCTTGATGTCTCAATAAATAAGCCATTTAAAGTTTATATGATAGATGAATGAAACAAATGAACCTTGGGTGAAACCCGACAAACAACAACAACAACAACAACAACAAAGTTCACATGACGATTTTCAAGGATTTTAAAGTTCAGTTCGGTTTTATAAACTAAGAACTTTTCTTCTTTTGGTCAGGCTTTGTAGTCTAATAATAAAGATGGTAAAAATGATAAAAAAACTATGTAAAAATTAAGGTGATTCTTATATGCTGTAATGTCTTATAGCCTGTAAAATATGGTAAATGCACCAGATAACTTTGCTATAAACATCTTTTAGTTGACAAGTGAAACCATGATGGTCCGTGGCAGTCCTTACATCTATCATGGGTGTTGTGTTGTGTGATCTGGTGCTCTCAGATGTATCCTTCCACACAACATCTAATGACCTTGCCAGATCTATGCATTGAGCACTCCATCGATATGCTTGGTGGGATTACAATATTCCACCCCATTTGCATTGGCCCATAGGGTGGAACCACGTTGGACAAGTGGAGGGAGGACAAGGTGGGCATGGCCTGCTGCGAATGCTATGGTGTGGCTTCAGGTGCTGACAGTAGAGGAGCTGCTCCCATGTCTGGCACTGGAGAGGCAAGAAGTGATGGTGATTCAGACTTGAATCTTTCTGCTGCATCTGAAGAAAGCTGTGGGTCTAAAATCAGACCCAGCGCAGACTGGGGGATCTCCTCTGTATCACCTGTGTGCAAATCCACAAGGGTGATGTATGACGGCAGGAGAACAAGGAATGTCAGGTGCCCACCACCTGGGATGTTAGTGTAGAATTGGACCCTATATCTGCTGGTGTTGAGTTTTGGGGTCAGTGAGGTGTGCTGCCCTTGTCAGTGTGGCAGATCCAGAGTTGGAGCTTGCCCAGGATGGTGCAAGTGAGTGATGCCTCGAGGTGTGCCACCAGGAGCAGCTTGTGGTCTTACTAGAAGGTGATGAAGTCATGTATCCCGCCAGTCAGCCATATGTCCAAACGTGCACCCCCAGTTAGGGACATCCACCTTAAAATATGTGACTTCTTCTTCTTCTTCTTCTTCTTCTTCTTCTTCTTCTTGTGTCAGTAGAGGCTCCAACAGGTCTAGCAAGGAACAATGAGGGTGCCATGCCAGAGTTCTGCTGGGCTTCGATTTTGGATCAGTGTCACCTGGTAAGATGACAAAAAGGAAAGCAGTGCAGAATCGATAAATTTGGATGTTAGTAGTTTTTCTGTCTGTGGTTTCAGTGTTCACACAAAATGTTTGGCCCTGAAATTAGAGGAAGGGTGCAACAGAAGTGCAATAGTGTGCTTGATTCTTTTCTGGGTCCAAAACTGCTGAAAACCAGGGTTGCCAACTGCAGCCCATAGTCAGTGACAAGAATTCATTATGCTCCTTCAATAGAAAAAATAGAGGCCAGGGCATTAGAAGTGTTCCCCATTGTGGTCTGTTGCATTTTGATCTACTGAAATCAACCACATGGCCACATGGAATGGACCCATAAAATCCACGTGCACCCGATACCAAGGCTGGTTGGTAGGCGTATGCGACAGCTGCTGTTGACGTGGTGGTGCTGATTGCTATGTCTCAGAAGCTTGGCATGATTGAGCCTTGCATGCAGTATCCTCATTGGTACTTGACCAATACACATCACTGGGCCAGATTCTTCATTCTGGGAATGTCCCAGTGAGGCTGATGAAAGTGAAGTGATACGCAGGGTTACAGAACCTCCGCAATCACCATGACACCAACAGTCATTTTTTTCAGTTGCTAGATGCCGTTGAAAAGATGAAGTACATGACATTGTGAAAAGAAATAATGAAGATCCGGAGAGGCTTCTGAAGGAAGTGCCTCAGCCAGCCAGTTTGTACAAACTGGCAAAGATATCAAGTGAGCTTTGAAAAATTTTGGTACTACCAACTCTTTTAATGTAATGCATGACAAGAAGTTACAAGCCATTCCCAGACCTGGAGAAAACAAGGAAGCACTCAAAAAAATCCACTTATGCACATGAAATAGTATTCTGAATTGCATGGGCTGGTTGTTGAATAGAAAACCCAAAGGCTGTATAATCACCCAGCCCAAAAATATTTTCCACTGAGGGTTCTGCTACTACAAAAAAACAAAGGATGCTGATGACTTGCATATACATTAGCTGCAAAACCTTTCTGGCATAATATCGGAATTGTAAGATGAATGTAAATCCACAACTCAGCTGCTTCTGGTTTTAAGGGGGAGCCTCCAATCTGAGATATGTAGGACGATAAAGACAGAGGCCCTGGTGTCAAAAAGGAATAAAATTGGAATATCATGTATTGTTGCTTTCAACATACAGTGGCATGGTGATATCATTGTCCCGTTGTCTTTGTGATGGTTCTTATTTGCATCAGCACGTGTGACTGCTGACAATGCTGCCAGCTGTAACAAAAATCTAATGTACAACCTAATGAAAACACTGTTGACATGTGTCACTACAGTGTGGACAGCTGGATGTAAAATGGAGAGAGAAACAAATGGTACAACGAGGCAGTCTGTGAATATTTCGCAGGTGGAAAAACTGTTATGGTGCTGGGTTTGATTCCTGTCAAATGAGGACTACTTCAGCAATTTTGCAATTTCACAAACAAACACATTAGGTTATACTGCATTTGTTGATTGATTGAGATGACAGTTCTGGTATTTCACTGTCTGTGAAATTAGTAGCCTGAGCTGCTTGAGAAATCTCCAGTGCTCCAGCAGTGTGTAAAACTTCAACTAAAGAAAGATCTGACTGCTACAACACATGAGCACACACTTCACTGACTGGTGATAATCTAAGTGCTATATTGCATATTAATGGTACTGTGTACGATAGTTGACAAGAACATCTAAACTTGCATTTCTGCTCACTGTTGTTTTGTAGACAATAGGAAGACTCATTGTCATTCTGGAGCCTTAACATCACTTGCCTGGTAACGAGGTGCTACATGTTTCTAATACAACTGTCAGTCTTCTTGAGCTTCACTGAATGACTGAAAAGTTGCAATTGCCAAAAGCAATTTTATATGCACCAGATCCTTCAGCTTCTGTATGAGCTTGAGCTTCTGTTTGACTCCAAGTAATGAAAAGTGCGAAGTCATCCACATGACTGCTAAAAGGAATCCGTTAAACTTCGGTTTCGTGATAAATTTGTCAAATCTAAAGGCCATAAATTCAACTAAATATCTAGGAATTACAATTACGAACAACTTAAATTGGAAGAAACACATAGGAAATGTTGTGGGGAAGGCTAACCAAAGGCTGCATTTTTTTTGGCAGGACACTTAGAAAATGTAACAGATTTACTAAGTAGACTGCCTGCACTACACTTGTCTGTCCTCTTTTAGAATACAACTGCGTGGTGTGGGATCCTTACCCAATAGGATTGACAGAGTACATCGAAAAAGTTCAAAGAACGACAGCTTGTTTTGAATTATCATGAAATAGGCAAGAGAGTGTCACTGAAATGATACAGGATTTGTGGTGGACATCATTAAAACAAAGGCGTTTTTCGTTGTGATGGAATCTTCTCACAACATTCCAATCACCTACTTTCTCCTGCAAATGCGAAAATATTTTGTTGAGACCAACCTACATAGGGAGAAATGATCACCATGATAAAATAACAGAAATCGGAGCTCGTACAGAAAGATACAGGTGTTCGTTCTTTCCGCGTGCTACGCAAGAGTTGAACAATAGAGAATTGTGAAGGTGGTTCGATGAACCGTCTGCCAGGCACTTAAATGTGATTTGCAGAGTATCCATGTAGATGAAGACGTAGATGTTTGTGCTTTCATTGTCAGAGCTCAAGATACTGCTGATCCATCATAGTTGGAACAGTCAGCAAAACAGTCTGACAAATCTTATTCCAGCATGGCTTTTTCTTTTTTAGTCTTGTGGCTGGTTTGTTGTGGCCCATCATGAATTCCCCTTCTGTGCCCACCTTTTCATCCTGGAGTAGCATATGGGTGATCTGTGGTAGATCTGACAACAAAATACAGTGCTGGTATAGGCACAAGCATTTTGGAGCACAGTGGTAAGCCCATATTGTTGAACAAGGGGCTATGCAGCAGACAACCCCTACATGTACCTATGTTGACCCAATGAGATAGTTAATTATGATTGCAGTGGGCACTGAGTCATTGACATTGGACTGTGGTTGAATGGAAATGTGTTGCTGTTACTTACATTACCTCACTCTGTTTACAAGCATAGCCTCTCCTTCTTTTACCAACATTGAGCAGGCAACACCTTGCCTCTCACTCCTTTGTTTATTATTATTTAGCAGGCAACACTTTTACTACTCTGTTACACATTACCATCGTTTTACAGCCATCCTTGCTGCTCTGTAATTATTTCCTCACATACATTCTTATTGAAACATTTTCTCATTTCCTGACACAAATATTCTTCTTACAACATATTACCATTATTTTACAGACAGCCTTGCTGCTCTGTATCATACCTTAACCTCCCTTACCAAAACAACCTCCCGAGGTTCTCACGCCATTGAGCAGGCAACACCTTGCCTCTCAGTCCTTTACTGACATTATGCAGGCCACACCCTGCCTCTGTTCCCAAAACAATCTCCTTGTACTCTCTCTAACGCTAGATAGTGAAGAAAGAAATATTATAGTAAAAAGTTCTGAATGAAATAAGGGGAAGGTTGACAATACGAAATGAAATAGTATTGTCATACGGCTTGAGACCTAGTGTTCATCACGCACTTAGCTCTGCAAAGAGTGCAAAGCCCGCTGAGGTATTGTCGTCTCTTTAACGCTCCTAGATAGTGAAGAAAGAAAGATCATAGTAAAAAGTTCTGAATGAAATAAGGGGAAGGTTGACAATACGAAATGAAAGGAAATAGTATTGTCATATGACTCGAGACCTAGTGTTCGTCATGCACTTAGCTCTGCAAGGATGCAAAGCCCTCTGAGGTATTTTCGTCTCTGACGCTCCTAGATAGTGAAGAAAGAAAGAAGATAGTAAAAAGTTCTGAATGAAATAAGGGGAAGGTTGACAATATGAAATGAAAGGAAATAGTATTGTCATATGACTCGAGACCTAGTGTTCGTCACGCACTTAACTCTGCAAAGAGTGCAAAGCCCTCTGAGGTATCACTTAAGTCCTGTAATTTGTCATCAATCATTTCTCTGACGCTATCCAGCTCAGACGGATCCACTTCTTTACCTCCACTGTACTCATTGTAGCCTTCCATCAGTTTTGTCGTCTTGCAAATACGGATTGGAAAGTCATTCAGTTCTGTATCGTCACATGGTCTCTTACTTTTAAAGGGTATTGTTATAAGGTTACCATTAATTCTAACCATTACATCATTTATCCCGAAATTTACCCATCCTTCATGTTTACTAAGAAAATCAGCACTCACCAGCATGTCTACGCTTAGTCCACTTATTACTAAGAAGTTCTGCTTAATTACTACCCCCTTTACAACTATGGGTAGGAATACTTCTTGCTCTACAACCTTCTTGGTTTTTCCTGTTGCTACAATTATATTTAAGCCACTTACTGGCATCTTTACTACTTGTTTATTATCTAGGAGTCCATTCACAAAATTTTGTGACACAGCACACACCTCTGATCCTGTACTTATTAAACACTTTACCTTTTCATTTAATACACTGAACTCTATTATTGGCTGTCCTAAGTACTCTTTTTTGATTTCAGGTTTTACTTCGTCTAATAAATCCTGCACCGTTTCCCTTCTGTCAAAACCTGTCTTGTGGGTGGATTATTAGTGGCAGCTCCTACCAGTCTGTCCACTAGTGCTAAATCAAAACATCTCTCTAGTGTTTCTCTTCCTTTACTCACCTCTGTTTCTGCGACCCTAACCCAGGTGTCGTCAGCAATATATATATCCTCCACTTCTTCCTTCTCCTCTTCTTCTTCACGACCCTCAACTGCTTCAGATAACCTATTAAGCACATCTTAGACTTCTGCTTCATTTCTGTTTCCACCACTGTCAGACAGATCCTCATCTGTTTCGCTGTGCAGATTTACCTTCACCTCCTGATTCAAAACCTTATTATCAGTACTTATTTCTTCGACAAGCGTGTTCTTATTCTTATTGTTAATATTACTGTGCCCCATTAACTCTACTTTAATTAATTCTGCTGTCTCTTGTTGCTCCCTGTTATTCTTCCCTTCTTTTGTAGCAACTATATTAATGCTAGGTGGTTTTACTGGTGCCTTTCTTATGGATGGTTTTGCCAGCGGGTTTAACTGGGAATGCCGTTGTCTACGAACGCTAGCATAATCGTAGACAGCTACAAGTTTTCCGGCCGCGGTGTGTCACCGCTAACTGATGTCCTTCGCCAGTTGGTTGCATCACCTCTTGACATCTGTCGGCTGTCTCCATACTGCCCCTGGTCACTGACCCGATTATCATATGTCCTGCCTCTCCCTCGTGACCTACCTTCTCTCTGCACACTCATTCTGCTGATGTTTGCATCAGTGCAATTGTCATTCTGTCTAACAGGAGGGCGATACTCTCTTCTCGCGCTTTCCTCCTCTTTGAGTACTGATTCAACGCGTTCTAGATATTGTACAAATTTATCTACATTGTCTCTAGGTGTAGATATTATTTTATTCTTCCAATTCCAAGGTAACTTATTTTCTACCCCCAAAATGATTTGCTCCATTTCTACTTTATTACTAAGATAGGATAGAGTAGTTACCCACCTTTGTACAAATCTTTTTATTCCTTCTTTCTTGGGGTCATATTTTTCCCCAGACCAGAAACTGTTAAGTACATCCATTTGCTTTCGCTTACCCCAGCACTCCTCAAAGAAGCGTGTTTTTAAGTTCCTGTAATTTAGTATTTTTTTCTGAGGCCAAGTTCCCCCAGATTCTTGCCTCCCTCATTAAGCTTGAAGTAATAAATCCGATCTTCTGCTTATCACTCCACACTTTAGGCAAGATATCCTCAAAGTCATTCCAAAACTCACGTGGATGTACACTTTTATTGGGATCAAACTTGAGAAACTGTCGATGGGTGACATAAGCAATCTCAGTGCACCCATATGCTGTGAGTTCATTCACTGAGAGCACAACGGTCAGTGGAATGCTGAGCAATGGAAGCCCTACATTTGACAGACAGGCAAATCCATGCACTACCCAAATGTCATCTATGGGTAACAGTAAAGTCCAAATCACAATCCAGGAGAACACCAAGTAGTGCAGTGTTGTCATCAATAGATACACTGAAGAGTGTGCTTTATTAAACACCGGCTGGTGTACAAGTGAGACCCTAGCAGTCCTCAGCAGCTATTACATCTGAGACTGGTGTTTTACCATGTTACGCTGTGCCAGCAGGTGTATCCTTCCACATCATCCCTAGCGACCATGTGCATAATTATGAGGGTAATCCCAAAAGTAAGATCTCCTATTTTTTTATAAGTACATAGACCCGTTTATTTCTACAATGGTTTACATCAGTTTACAGCTTGAACATTTAGCTATTTTTCGACATAATCACCATTTCTGTCGACGGTTCAATCCCGCGTCCGGCCATCCTGATTTAGGTTTTCTGTGATTTCCCTAAATCTCTTCAGGCAAATGCCGGGATGGTTCCTTTGAAAAGGGCGCGGCCGACTTCGTTCCCTAATCCGATGAGACCGATGACCTCGCAGTTTGGTCTCCTCCCCCAACACAACAACAAACCATTTCTGTCGATGCACTTTTGTAGATGCTGTGGCAGTTTTTGTATGCCCATGTAATACCAACTCACACCATGCTGTTCAGAAAGTTATGAATCACTTCTTTCACCTCATTGTCGGAGCTGAATCGCTGGGACCACAATTAACGCTGACGGGTACTGTGAGACTCTGAAAAAACTCAAACGGGCAATTCAGAACAGTTTCAGTGGAACATAATCACTCACCCACCCTATAGTCCTGACTTGGTGCACGGTGACTATCACCTGTTCCCTAGGTTAAAAGAACATTTGGCCGGAAAGCGATTCAGCTCCGATGACGAGGTGAAAGAAGAGGTTCATAACTTTCTGAACAGCATGGCCGCTAGCTGGTATGACATGGGCATACAAAAACTGCCACAGCGTCTACAAAAATGCATCGACAGAAATGGTGATTATGTTAAAAATAGCTAAATGTTCAAGCTGTAAACTGATGTAAACCATTGTAGAAATAAACAGGTCTATGTGCTTATAAAAAAATAGGAGACCTTACTTTTGGGATTACCCTTGTATATTGATTGATCCATTGAGATATCCAGTGTGATTATATGATTTATGAGAGGTTTTTATACTACAGCATTAATGTTAGATATAGAATAACCTAGAGCATTAATAAGTTTCTTTGAAGATACTTTTCCATGATGTAGAAGGAGTTGTCCAACAACAAGTTCTGTAAAAATTAGTCTTAAACTCCTCTGTATTACCTACAAGGCATTTAATATGCTCTGGCAGGTTGTCGAATACATGTGTACCCATTTATCTGACTTCTTGAAGTCTTCCTGGATCTTGTTTTTGGTGCTAGTGCTATATTCATACTTTTCACTATTTTTTGAGAAAACAGAAATACTGGTAAGTTTAGTTCAGTGATTTGCATGCTTTATGTATCACAGTTATGATGTCTTGCTATGAAGTGTCAGCTTTACTATTATAGTAGAAAACTATGGCACCTTCTGACAGTTTACATGATGGCCTTAAGCTACCCATTTTTGCATACAACGATTTATTTTCTCTGTCTGTCAGTCAGTTTGTCTGTCTCCCCTCCAACATCAAACTGCATTTATATTGTGAAGCAGCTGCCAAAAATGCTAAGTATTTTGAAAGATCTCAGCAGAATGTTCTAAAAAGCAACCCTAGACATAATTATTATAACCATGTTTCTGTATTATGAATTTCCCCAAAAATGATTCCATAACTCTTTAGTGGGCTGAAATATGAAGAATAAACTAGATTCTTAGTTTTTAAATCACATGCGTCAGAAATCATATGCTCTGCATACGTAGATGAACTAAATGCTTCATTATCTCTAGACAGTGGGTTTTCCATTTAGATTGTAATGTATCTGTACTTCTGAAAACTTAGCATTTAGGTTATGGCACTCTATGAGAATTACTGAATTGTGTATACTGAGTCTTGTCGAAATTTATTTATTATTCATTTGCCTTGAACCATCTGTTGGCATTTTGAAATATTTCATTAACTTCCTTTTCAATGAGGGGAAGTGGTATTACCCCATGGATGTCAAAATTAATCATGAAGAAAGCAAGCATTCAAACATCCTCTCCCTGCACATAAATTTTAATAATTCTCATAATTTAAGTACATGTGCCCTGCACTCAAAGGCCCCTGTAGTTAACCTTGAGAGGCTGATTGCTGTGTTTTTTTACCACCACCACCACCATCATAGATAAATTGATGTCTCTTCTAACATATATAAATCTGGTGATGCTCCTAATTAAATTTGGTGAGAGAGTATGATAATGATCATGGCCGCAGAACATGTGGATTTACACGACCTTCATACTTGAAACTAATAGATACAGTTCATCATGAGGGCATTAGAAATATGGGTCATCCAAGATTCGTACACTGAAATTGGTGAGCTGCCACTATCCATCTTGCAGCAGGTCCTCATAATGAAACATGGTGCAGATTCTGACCACTTTGCAGTCACTTTTGAAGTTTACTTTCTAACATCTTCATTGTATGGTCAGCAGTCTATGTAAATGATGTTAATGTGTTGTGGAACTCAGAAACGTATTTTGTACTTGTGTATTATAACTTTTCCAGAAATCTACCTTCCCACGGGGCTCACGCCTCTTTTGTTAATATGTGCTTGGCTAACACGTGGCCCCAGCCTTCACAGTGCTATTCCCCTTTCTATGCTGAAAGTCCATTCTTTTCTTTCCTCAGCCTTTCCACTGGGTAGTCTTCTTGGTGCCAGCCATGCTTGGATATGGTTTATAATTTTGAGCATTCACGTCTCCCTCTCCCTCTCTCCAAAAATGGGAACTGAGGGCTTTGTTTTTTCCAGGGAGCTCCACCAGCAGTGGTTGGGTGTGGGTATGGCAATGCTGGGTTTCCCAGACTGGCCAGTGCTGCCAGACCTTTTCTATGATAAAATCTGGGTGTACTTCAGGGACCATTGTTAGATGTGGTGGCGGAACATTGTGTGTTTTAGAGAGTGGGGGCCTTGGCTTCATTGCTGAGATGCCAAGGAAGGCACACACACACACACACACACACACACACACACAACCTGTGCTATATGCTGATAAAGTGAATGGGTGTTGAGGTAGAACAGTCACTAGTGGGCAACCTGTGGGGTACCTTGTGTCCCCCAATTTGTGTAAGGCTTGCTCAAGCATGTAAGGCTGTCTTTGGGTTGACATTTGTTTCTGTAGTGGCTCGTGGGATCCCTATGCAAATGAAGTGGATCAACCTTTGTTCCATTGATGCCCACACGGCCTCTTTCTAAAGGAAAGCACTAGCACAGTGTGAAGTGGTAAAACCCCACAGCATTTACTTCCCTGACTATGCTGTGGGAGGAATGTAGGGTTAAGAGGCAAGGAGAGAAGTACTCATCACAATACTTAGTTTACTCTAGGACTGATATAGATTCCTTTTTTTAATATAAAGCCATTGTTTTTTTGGTTGAACATGCTGAGGACAGGTTAGGAGAAGTAGCAGCAATTTCGAAAATGAGAAGTGGTTCAGTTCCGATTAAAATGGCATGTCCTACACAGTTGTGGGTGCTGCTCGTGTGCGACAGTTATGTATCACCCAGTAACAGTCTCAATATGGTGCAAGGTATCATCTTCCACCACAACCTCCTTTTAGAGACAGATGATGAGGTACATGCTAATTTGGAGTGACAGGATGTGTTTCATATGTCATGTACAGTGGCAACCAAAGGACAATAGGGGTTGATACTAGGGTCTTCATCTTGCCCTTTGAAATGACTCATTGCCTGAAAACATCAAGCTGATGGAATGTCTATGTGACGTGAAACTGTATGTTCCCTCTCCCATAGAGATAGATGACGTGTGGCTAGGGCCTCCCGTCGGGTAGACCGTTCGCCTGGTGCAGGTCTTTCGATTTGACGCCACTTCGGCGACCTGCCCGTCGATGGGGATGAAATGATGATGATTAGGACAACACAACACCCAGTCCCTGAGCGGAGAAAATTTCCGACCCAGCCGGGAATCGAACCCGAGCCCTTAAGATTGACAGTTTGTCACGCTGACCACTCAGCTACCAGGGCGGACTCCCTCTCCCATGCATGTGTCGTCACATTGTAATGCCAGCCCTGTCTGCAGGGATTACATCAGTTGCACACAGATGCCCACCCCCCTCCCTCCCTCTGTGTCAGCCGTGGGGGCATGCCACTCCCCCTGTTCACCGGACTGCACTGTGTCTTGCAAAGAGAAAAGAAGCTCCAAGAATACAAGACCCTCCACTTGACCGACTCGTGTATGAGGGGGCCATAAAGAAATATGATCATTTGCATCCTGTATATATGATTAAGATGTTTGCTACAGCTACAGTGATATCATCCTCTGTGGTGACAGAACCCCCTGACCTTTGAGCCTTCCACATTGGGCC
Source organism: Schistocerca piceifrons (assembly GCF_021461385.2). Lineage (NCBI taxonomy): Eukaryota > Metazoa > Arthropoda > Insecta > Orthoptera > Acrididae > Schistocerca > Schistocerca piceifrons. Next base: position 306,048,731 of record NC_060139.1, on the reverse strand, counting down.
CTTGGGGCTTCTCAACTATACGTGCTCCCGTGGTGGTTGGGGGCCCTTCTCCTACTGTTTCCCTGTAGGCACTTTGGGAGCATTGACTCCCCAGTCATGGGGATGTCGATCCCCATTCCCACCCAACCAGAGAAGCAACAGCCTCCTCTGGTGTTTCTTATCAGGAAGGAGTTCCTCAGGAAGCTCCCCTCCCAGGATCCTGCTGATCTGCAACAAGATACCAACGAGTAGCTGAAGGAGACACAGGTTGCTTGTCATAGAGCTTCGTGCTCCTTCCCTGCCCATGAAACTAGGGCAGACAAGCCAGTATTGAACTCAAAGGAGAAGAGAGACAAAAAGATGTCCTCAAAGACAAAGAAGATTTCTGATGATCCCTATACCACCAGACCCCACATATTCCAAATCAGTACCTGAGGAGGAGTTCCCAATGCCCCTATGACACTGGATCCCCCTACCTGACCTGATTCAGAATCAGTGTGTGTTGATGCTATATCCTCACAACTGGTGGGAGTAGGTGACCCTAGGGCATACTTGCCTCCTTGGTCTCTTCACACCCCCACAGGATACCAACAGATTGATTCTCCAGTGGAACTATAGTGGTTTTTACCACTACCAGGCTGAGCGCCAATGTGTCTTATGTTTCTCCCACTTCTGCATTGCTCTCCAGGAAACTTGGATTCCAGCATTGCAAATCCCTATACTGTGCATTTATTGGGGCCATTTTAACAACTGAGTTGATTACAACAGAGCATCAGTTGGAGTTTACACATATGTTCTGGACTCTGTCTGAAGCAAACATGTGCCACTTGACACAACTTTGGAAGCTCTGGGTCTTCATGTGAGGATGTCTGTTGTGGATTTTACCATCTGTAAAGTGTGCCTCCCTCCTAATAGTGAAGTGTCTCAGACAGTGTTGTCTGCACAGATTTCTCATCTCCCTGTACCGTTCATCATTTTTGTGACTTCAATGATCACAACCCTTCGTGGGATGGAACTATGACCTCCATAGTAAAGCTACTGAAACTTTATTGTTGAGCTGGATTTTTGTCTTTGTAATACAGGTACCCTCATCTGCTCCAGTCTGACATACAGATATTATTCAGCCATTCCATTTGCAACACTATTCTTTTCCTTTCCATCCATTGGCCAGTCAATGATGACCTGTGAGGCAGTTGTCATTCTCTGATCATCCTGTCTCTCCCTCAGCATCACTTGGCTGGGTGTCCACCCAGATGGGCTCTCAACAATTCTGACTGGGATGCCTTTTGCCTTTAGTACCCTGTCAAGAGAAAGTATCAAGGCGGCTGTCCAGAACACAACTGCAGCCATTCTCACAGCAGCGGACTTGGTGATCTCCTATTCCTTGGGATCCCTGTCGGAAGACAGTACCTTGGTGAGCATCTGAAATAGCCCTGGCCAGTAGAGGTTGTAGATGTGCTCTCTTAATGCCATACACGACATCCATTGACGGAGAATCTCATTGGCTTTAAATGGTGCCATGCCCAGGTCCACTGCCTAACAAAACAACACAAACAAGAGTTCTGGGAATGGTATGTTAACTACCATTCAACAGCATACTCCTCCTCCACAGGTTTGGGTGAAGGTACAATGCCTCTATGGACACCAGTCCTCAACATGTGTACCTAGTGTCTCCCTGATTGGTGTTGTGTACAGCAGCCCAGTGCTGTCACTGAACATTTTGCTCTGCATTTTGTTTGGGCCTCTGGGTCTGAGAATTATCAGTCTATACTTCATGTCCTCAAACAGCAAGTAGAGTGAATTTGTTTATCTAGGCCATATAATGCTCTGTTCAGTGAGTGGGAATTCTTCAGTGCCATAGCCCTTTTCACTGACACAACTCCAAGGTTAGATTGCATCCACAGCCAAATGCTGAAACACCTATTGGTAGATTGCCAAGGTCACATCCTTGCCATTTTCAACCTTATCTGGGGTGAGGGTGAGTACCCGTCTCAGTGGTAACAAAGCATGATCATCCCAGTACTGAAACTGGGTAAACACCACCTTGATGTGGACAGCTATTGTGCCCAGTTAGTCTTAGTAATGTTTTCTGGAAGTTGCTTGAATGAATGGTGAGCTGGTGGCTTTGTTGGTACCTTGAGTCTCGGGGTTTTTTGGCTCCATCCGAGGTTGGTTTTTGCCAAAGCCATTCTACTGCCGACAATTTGGTCTGCCTGGAGTCTGACCTCCAATCATCTTTTGCATGGTGCCACCACTAATCACTGTCTTTTTTTGACATGCAGAAGTCTTATGACACCATATGGCACCATCACATCCTTCTTACCCTACATTCCTTGTCGCACCGTATTTTCCAGCTTCAAGTTGGAATTTTCTGCAGTGCTCCTCTCATATACAGACAAATGGGGTCCCACAGTGTGCCCCTTTTTCTAGTTGCTGTCAATGGTCTAGCTGCAGCTGTGGTGTCTACAGCGTCACATTCCCTGTATGCTGATGAATTTTGCATTTACTATTGCTCTCCAATGTGGGCGCTGCTCAATGCCAGCTGCAGGGTGCCATACAAAACACAAAGCCCTGGGCTGTCACCTGTGGCTTTTGGTTTTCAGCTGCCAAGACATGTCTCTTTCCCATCTTCGCCTACCTAAATGAACGTGCTGGTCACAACTTATAGATTTCACTGCTTCAGTAACAACAGCCTACACACAGAGGCTGGGACCCTCTCCTGTAGATCAGGGGCCAGCTGCTCAGCTGTGCAACACACATTTGCCACTTCCCTACAGTGTCCTCCTTCATGGTAAGGAGATCCACCTCCCACAACAGAGACCCAGGACTGGAGTCACAATCACATTTCGCATACTGTGTCTGCTCTGAACTCCAACTCCCCTACTGTCGCCTCCCATCAGGGATCAACTGTGTATGCACCCGTGGTGCATACCCAGTCCTTGTATCTGTATCAACTAATCCTTTGGACTGAAAGACTGTTGAACCCATGGTTTTTTGTTGCCAGTGCCTGGTCATCCTTGATGCTTTACTGGGTTCAGGAGAGGTATACAATGATGAGCCTATGGTCGACAGATGAACTGATTTTGCCTACACTCATGCAAGGTGCAGTGATCAGTGCTCCCTGCCAAATGGATGAAGTGTATTCAGTGCAAAATTGGTGGCCATCGCTCGAGCCCCCAGTCACGTTCGTTCTTGCACCAGTGAGACGAATTGCCAGTGACTTCTTGACAATGTTCACTCTGTCGACCAATGCTACAGTTGGTCATGGATGTGCAAGATATTTTCTCTGATCTCCATCGAGCTGGACTGTAGGTTGTCGTTGTCTGGACCGCAGGATATATTGGAATCCAGGAAATTATCATGCTGCCTGGTTGTCCAAGTTGGCTACCAGGATGCTGACTTTGGAGGTGGTGGTGCCAGAGCCGGACCTTCAGTTGACACTACTCCATCAGTTGTTGTAGGCTTGGAATATGGATTGGTGTCCCCTAGTGTCTCTGATCAAACTGGGAACATTGAAGAGGTCCACAACTATGTGGCAGTCTTCTCTCCGTGCTCCTCACAGGGAATCTACCATTATTTTTTGACTTGGTATTGGGCATTGGCCATCTTAAGGTGAAACCTTAAACTTGCTGCCTCTTGTGCTAGCAGACAACACCAAAGTTGCTAATCTGGTCTTAGTTTTACTTCTCTTTGTGAGGTAGGGAACATTGGCCTCATTGGGTGCTTCAGGGATTGGAAGGCTGCCCATTGCCAGCTCCAATCCAGGGGGGGCCCATGGCTGCTGTAGCTTGGTGGGCTAGCTTGGCTCCTGTCCTTCCCACCTTTTTAATTCTTCTCATTCTTTTACATCTGTTGTTGATTTACTATCTTGTCATTGTTGTTCTCTTTCCTGAGATTTTATCAACTTGTCTATGTTGCCAGTTTTTGTGTGGTAGTGGAGGGTTGGGAAACACTGGTTGGATGCAAAGTGTGCACCTCCCATCACATAACATGTTCCGGGGGTCTTCAGCAGCTTTCTTGATGAGACAACTCATCCACCTTTACCCTCTTACCCCTCTCTCACTTCTACTTGCTTCTCTCTCTTGATTCACAGTTGCAGTTGGGTTCCTCAGGATTTGCTTTCTGTATTCTTCCTCTCTGCGGACTGTTCCCATCCTGGCACATATAGGATGGAGCTCTGTAGTTTGGTCCCTTTCACCCCGTCACTCCAATTCGGAAATCTAATAACACATCTTTAAGAATCAAGATGATTTCCATAAGCAGCAGTCATGTGAAACCCAGCTTGCTTGCTTTCTTTGCTTCTTCTTCTTCTTCTTCTTTCTTTTAGTGTTCAACCCTGAGGTTGGTTTGCACCAGAGTGCCATTCCTCTCTTCTGTCCATCTTCATTTCCACGTATGTCTTACATCCAACGTCATTCATGATCTGTTGCATGTATGATATCCTTGGTTGCCCCCGCCGATTCCTTCCCTCAATAGCTCCTTCTGCTAATGTTCCAATTGTTCCTTTGACATATAATTTGCATAGTGTTCATGACAAAACTAGAGAAATTCCGTGTGATTACAGAGGATTTGCTTTTGATACCTAAAAGACAGTAGATAGTGGAGCTCAGATTCGTAATACCATTTCTTGTATTTCAGAAGGCCTTCAACACAATTCCACACCTCAATATAAAGAGAATGTGTATAGATCAAACATTGCAACAGATATGTGATTGCAATGAAGGTGCCCTGACAAGTAGTACATTGTTCTTAATCGGGAGATCATGTCAGAAGTGAAAATAATTTCCGGTATACAAGGTTGTTTTATAGTACCATTACTGTCCACATTGTGTATAAATGACAAGGTACATATTGTATTTGAAGCTCTGAGACTGTTTGCAGATGATGATGAGATTACAGGGAGGTGAAATTAAGGAAATATTTTTGAAATGGAGACAACCTTAAAGATGCTCAGTTGTTGGTGGAGTGGACATCGAACATAAATACAGTAAATGTAATCTGAATAAATAAAAGGACTTGATATGTTTTGGCTGGGCCATTGGTTATGGATCAGTGGACTCAGTCTCAATCTGCATGTATCTGGGAGTATTTGTCTGAGTAAATCAAAGTAGAATTACCACATAAATCTAGCCGTGGGAAAAAGCAGGGTAACAGGATACTAAGTTAAAATAGTTCACACAGGACAGAACCCATGTTTGACCATTTCTTGAGTATTATTTGATGGTCTTTCGCCCATGCAAAATTGGATTAAAGAAGGTGAGAGAGAAAATTTAAAGAAAAGTTGTGTAGTTCATCACAGATTCATTTAGTCAGTAAATAAGTTTTGTAAAAATGCTGTTCAAATTACAGGTAGGGATACAAAAAGCTTATAACTTCCTCTGACATATAATTTGCATAGTGTTCATGACAAAACTAGAGAAATTCCATGTGATTACAAAGGATTGCTGAAAATCTTTCTTCCTGCATAGCATCCTCACAACTGAGTGAGGTGGTGCAGTGGTTAGCGCAGTGGATTTACATTTTGGAGGATGGTGGTTCAAATCCCTATCCAGATTTAGGTTTTCCATGATTTCCCTGAATCACTTAAGGCAAATACCAGTCTGATTCCTTTGTTAAAGACAAGGCCTATTTTCTTCCCTTTCCTTGCCAACCTGGGCTTGTGCTCTCTCTGTAATGAGTTTGTAGTCGATGAGATGC